>NC_090819.1:43713261-45048352 GCF_000390325.3 Nicotiana tomentosiformis
AATTCAATGCTTCGAATTTTCTCTGATTTTGTTTCCTTTTTAGATCTATTTCTTCCGGCTTTTCCTTTGTAGACTTACTGCCCGTATATAGTAAATAAACTGCCTTTAGATGTTTGTGTTGGATAAAAAAGAATTGGGAAATTCCTGGTTTTATTATTCCTCTGAAGGATCTTTTTAGGGTTTTTGATTCATTTGATATGGCTACTATAGAAGCGTTATCTGTGATTCCTGCTTCTGTTTTGCGTAATCTCTCTGATAAGTTGTACGAGAAGCGCAAAAATGCCGCCCTTGAGGTACTTTGTGGTGTTATTTTCAGAGGGCTTTTGATTGGATCTTGAGTTTGAATTCCCCTTCTGTTTGTGCAGTTGGAAGGGATAGTGAAGCAATTGGCTGTGGCGGGTGATCACGACAAGGTCACTTCAGTCATCCATTTGTTGACTCAGGAGTATACATATTCCCCTCAAGCTAATCACCGCAAAGTGAGTTTTTCTTTTTTACATTTTAGGTCAAGAGTATAATTTGACTTTTTTTTTTTTTTAATAAAAAATTCCGTCTTTGGTGTGTAATACTGGTTTAGGGAGGGTTGATAGGATTGGCTGCTGTAACTGTTGGTTTGACTTCAGAAGCAGCGCAGCATCTCGAGGTAAGTGGCATGGCATGTTCAATTTTGAGTTTTGTGCTAATGTAAGGAAGCCTTTGAGCAGTTAGGTTTAGTAATAGGAAGTTGTGTTGTTAGTGGTTCCTTCATCTTCTTGAGATAACATTAGATAAGTGCGCTCTAAAATGAGAAACATCTTGATAGATTTTTAGAATCTCAACTTTGAGGAGTTAGATTAATATCGGTATTATTTTATATTTTATATTGGATGCTGAATTTTTTTTTTTTAAAACTATTTATGTAAATTGTACACTTCATTTTTAAAAAGTGTGTGCTGTACTTATCGCTTGTGAGAATGCACGGGAGAAAAATCTTATTAATTAATTAAAGTGTTGTACAAACTTATTTATATACAGTGATTACATAATAAAAGGTATCTATTTTCCGATGTGGGACACTATACATGACTAACTACTTAACACTCCCCTCAAGCCGGTTCATATAAATCATATGTACCGAGCTTGTTACAGATGTAACTAATACGAGAACCAGTAAGAGACTTAGTGAAAATATCTGCTAGCTGATCATTCGACTTTACAAACTTTGTAACAATATCTCCTGAGAGTATCTTTTCTCTGACAAAGTGACAGTCGATCTCAATGTGTTTAGTCCTCTCATGGAACACCGGATTTGACGTAATATGAAGAGCAGCTTGATTATCACTCACCAGTTCCATCTTGCTGATTTCTCCGAACTTCAACTCCTTGAGCAACTGTTTGACCCAAACTAGCTCACACGTTGCTATAGCCATGGCCCGATATTCGGCTTTGGCGCTAGATCGAGCAACTACATTCTATTTCTTGCTTTTCCAAGAAACCAAATTACCTCCTACTAGAACACAATATCCAGACGTAGAATGTCTATCAGAAGGTGATCCTGCCCAATCAACATCTGTGTACCCAACAATCTGCTCGTGGCCTCTATCCTCGAATAGTAACCCTTTTCCTGGAGCTGACTTTATATACCGAAGAATGGGAACAACTGCATCCCAGTGACTATCACAGGGAGAATCCATAAACTGACTTACAACACTCACCGGAAAAGAAATGTCAGGTCTAGTCACTGTGAGGTAATTCAATTTGCCAACCAACCTCCTATATCTCGTAGGGTCTCTAAGAGGCTCCCCCTGTCCAGGCAGAAGCTTAGCATTCGGATCTATAGGAGTGTCAACAGGTCTGCAGCCCATCATTCCAGTCTTCTCAAGAATGTCTAAGGCATACTTCCGCTGTGAAATAACAATACCTGAGCTAGACTGAGCGACCTCAATACCTAGAAAATACTTCAATCTGCCCAGATCCTTAGTCTGGAAGTGCTGAAATAGATGTTGCTTCAGATTAGTAATACCATCCTGATCATTGCCAGTAATAACAATATCATCAACATAAACTACCAGATAAATACACAGATTAGGAGCAGACTGCCGATAAAACACAGAGTGATCAGTTTCACTACGAGTCATGCCGAACTCCTGAATAACTGTGCTGAACTTACCAAACTAAGCTCGAGGGGACTGTTTCAAACCATATAGTGACCTGCGCAATCGGCATACAAGACTACTAGACTCCCCCTGAGCAACAAAATCAGGTGCTTGCTCCATATAAACTTCTTCCTCAAGATCATCGTGGAGAAAAGCATTCTTAATGTCTAACTGATAAAGAGGCCAATGGCGTACAACAGCCATGGACAAAAAGAGACGAACATATGCTACTTTAGCCACGGGAGAGAAAGTGTCATTATAATCAAGCCAAAAAATCTGAGTGTATCCTTTTGCAACAAGACGAGCCTTAAACCGATCAACCTGGCCATCCAGGCTGACTTTGACCGCATAAACCCAACGACAATCAACAATATACTTACCTGAAGGAAGAGGAACAAGCTCCCAAGTGCCACTCGCATGTAAAGCAGACATCTCCTCAATCATAGCCTGTCGCCATCCTGGATGAGATAGTGCCTCACCTGTAGACTTAGGGATAGAAACAATGGACAAAGATGATATGAAAGCATAATGAGGTGATGACAGACGATGATAACTTAAACCGACATAATGGGGATTAGGATTAAGTGTGGATCGTACACCTTTGCGGAGTGCAATTGGTTGACTAAGAGGAGACAAGTCCGCAGTAGGTGCAGAATCTGATGCAGGACGTGAATCACCTGGGCCTGATGCTGGACGTGGACGACGATGATAAGTCAAGAGTGGTGGAGCTGCAGAAGGTTGAACTGGACTAGGTGATGGAACTGGAGCTATAGGTGGTGGAACTGGAGCTATAGGTTGTGGAGTTGCAACTGGAGCTGTAGGTGGTGGAGCTGGAGTTGTAGAGGAAGATGAATGAGAGATAGTGACTGAATCTCCAAAAGATGAAACTGGTAGTACCTCAGAAATATCTAAGTGATTACCTGGACCTGTGAAGTATGATTGAGTTTCAAAGAAGGTAACATCAGCGGACATAAGGTACCGCTGGAGGTCAGGAGAATAGCATCGATACCCCTTTTGCGTTCTCGAGTAACCCAGAACTACGCACTTAAGAGCACGAGGAGCTAACTTATCTTTTCCTGGAGTAAGGTTATGAACAAAACACGTGCTTCCAAAGACACGGGGTGGAAGAGAGAACAAAGGTAAGTGGGGAAACAGGACAGAGAACGAAACTTGATTCTGGATAGCTGAAGATGGCATACGATTAATAAGATAGCAAGATGTAAGAATTGCATCCCACCAAAAACGCAACGGGGCATGAGATTGTATGAGTAGGGTACGAGCAGTTTCAATAAGATGTCTATTCTTTCTTTTAGCTACCCTATTTTGTTGAGATGTGTACGGACAAGATGTTTGATGAATAATCCCATGAGAGTTCATAAACTGCTGAAATGGGGAAGACAAATACTCTAGGGCATTATCACTACGAAATATGCGGATAGAAACCCCAAATTGATTTTGAATTTCAGCGTGGAAGGTCTGGAAAATAGAAAACAACTCAGATCGATTTTTCATCAAAAATATCCAAGTGCACCTGGAATAATCATCAATGAAACTGACAAAGTAGCGGAATCCCAAGGTAGAACTGACCCGACTAGGACCCCAAACATCTGAATGGACTAACGTAAAAGGTGACTCTGCTCGATTATCAAGATGCCGAGGGAAATGGGAGCGGGTATGCGTACCGAGCTGACATGACTCACACTCTAGATTGGACAGTGAGATAAACCAGGTACCATTTTCTGAAGTTTTGACAAACTGGGATGTCCCAACCGTTTATGTAATAAATCTGGTGAATCGGTAACAAGACAGGTTATTGAAGGAAGACAAGATGTGAGTCCATGTGATTTTGTAAGGATAAGGTAATAAAGTCCATCTAATTCACACCCGGTACCAATGATCCGCCCCGTACTGTGTTGTATAAAAATAAGGTCATCAAGAAATAGAACAACGCATTTTAGTGATTTGGCTAAGCGACTAACGGCTATGAGATTAAAAGGACTATTGAGAACATAAAGAACTGAATCTAAAGGTAAAGAAGGAAGTGGGTTTGCTTGACCTATTGCAGTTGCCATGGTTTGAGACCCATTGGCCATTGTAATTGTTGGAAGATATTGAGAATACGAAATACTAGTAAAAAGAGATTTGTTACCAGAAATATGATCAGATGCACCTGAATCAATGACCCAAGAATCGGAGGATGAAGATTGGGAGACACAAGTCACACTATTACACGTTTGAACAACGGAATCTGTCCCTGAAGATGTCTGCTTACATGCTTTGTATTGAAGGAACTCAATATAATCCGGTAGAGAAACCATCCAATCATTCATACTATTGGATCCCATTTCGCTACAATTTATTTCTCAAAATTTGACAATAGTGGGTTGCTCTAGTGGTGAGCACCCTCCACTTCCAACCAAGAGGTTGTGAGTTCGAGTCACCCCAAGAGCAAGGTGGGGAGTTCTTGGAGGGAGGGAGCTGAGGGTCTATCGGAAACAGCCTCTCTACCCCAGGGTAGGGGTAAGGTCTGCGTACACACTACCCTCCCCAGACCCCACTAGTGGGATTATACTGGGTTGTTGTTGTTGTTGTTGTTATTTCTCAAAATCTTGACTAAAAGTAGTAGGGTTAAATTGAAATAGTGGAAATCAGTAACTCCGGCGGGAAAACTGAAAAAATAGCTGGGAAAAACACTGTTCACAGCAGAAAAACAGGACACTATTTTACGCCGGAAACACTGTTCACGCCGGGAAACACTGTAGCTTGCCGGAAAAGTCCAAAGTTGTCGGGATTTGTCGGGGATAGCACTGGTTGACTCAGAATTGCTGTGCGAGTAAGCTTTCCTGAAGGAAGTTCGTCGGAATGGTTGTAAGGGGTCTCACGCGCCCGACCGTGCACAGATCTCGTCGGAAAATTTGGACTCTGCCCGGCGCGTGAGGGCGCGTGGCTATGAGTTTTCCGATGGGATTTTCTAGGGTTTGGTCGCGGGACTACGGCGAACCTTGTGGTGGTGTTGGTTTGTTCACAACACTGATAAATAGTGACTTTGACGCAAACAGTCACTTAGGTCACCGGAAAATTGCACGGTGACTGAGTTCTTTCTTCCCGGATGTCGCTGGAATGACGCACAACGATCTTTTCTTACCGAAGCTCTGATACCATGTGAGAATGCACGGGAGAAAAATCTTATTAATTAATTAAAGTGTTGTACAACCCTATTTATATACAGTGATTACATAATAATAGGTATCTACTTCCCGATGTGGGACACTATACATGACTAACTACTTAACATCGCATGTCACTTCAAGTGCCTTTTTTGTGTCTATTTATGCTTTTGAAAACACCGGCAAAGACAAAAGGAAGGAAATTACCTAATGTATTTTGCATCAGTTGGGATTTGAATCGTGGTCTCGTTGGTCCATCCGCTAGGCTGCATCTTTGGGTGCAAAAGAGCTTTTATTGTGTTTATTAGTGATTGCTATATTCATTGGATGTAAATACTATTTAGCTTCTTAATCAGTATGTAGAATTTGAATGTGGATTTGGCATTTATATGAATATGTATCTGCATTTTGAGACAACATAATCAAGATTATGTCGCCCCGACCAAGCATAATCAAAAATGAGTAAGAGGTCACATAAATGTTATAAGAAAAGGAGATGAGGAAAATTATGAAATCTTGACTATGACTTAAAAACATGATTGTTCAGTCTACCATTCAGCAGACTAAATCATAAAGGAAAAATGAAAAAGAAAACTTTCAGTTGTGATAAATGGACTTTGGGTCTAACTCAACCCCAAAAACTAGCTCAAGAGGTGAGGATTGCCCAAGTCCATATAAGGAAACCACCCATCCCCTTCATTGTCATTATGGGACTCAACACCCCCTCACGCCCAGTACTGGACATCTGGAGCGTGGACAATTATGGGGGCCCAGCATCGGAAAATCGGGATGGGTTCTGCTCTGATACCATGATAAATGGATCTTGGACCTAACTCAACCCCAAAAGCTAGCTCAAGAGGTGAGGATTGCCTAAGTCCATATAAGGGGACCACCCATCCTTTTCATTGTCGATGTGGGACTCAACAAGTTGGACTGCATGCGAGGTTGAAAGCTGACTATTAAAGATTATTTGCACGAGTTTGCTTTGATAAGAAGTTTGTTTAAGCTTTAGTGAGAAATATTGAGAAGGGCTCATTTTGGGGTCCCTATGCGGCTTTGCTAAAGCACAAGACAGATACTACTAGTGGTCAGCATTGTAGTTATGCTGCAGCTTCAACAGTTAACGCTGGAGGTCGAGGATTAGGGTAGTAGAGTAGGTAGTCTAGAGTGTTCATAACAGTAGTATTGGCACGCAATCTCGCTTTCTGTTGGTAGTAGGTTTTTATGTCTAACCGTTGTTTTCTTTCATTGTTGATCACCTTACTGTCTTGTTGTTTTTATTCTGCTTTTATATAACTTTTTGGTACTGTCCCTTCTTGTCTATATTTTCATTAATGTGGTGCTTATGCTTTCCTGAGCCGAGCCGAGGGTCTATTGGAAACAGCCTCTCTATCCTCACAAGGTAGGGGTAAGGTGTGCGTACATACTACCCTCCACAGACCCCACGGTGGGATAATACTGGGTATGTTGTTGTTGTTGTTCCTCTAAGTTGCTCGGACTTGGGTGCAGGTGTCCGACACGGGTGCAGATCTAGAGGTCGGATCCTTCATGATCTGAATTTTAAGATTCGAGGATACGAATCTAAGTGTGGATATGGGTATTGAGATTCGGCTAAAAATAATTCAAATATCTGAAAATAGAGTTATTAAACAACAACAATAACGACCCAGTAAAAATAGAGTTATTAAAATATGTCTAAATTATGAGAAATTATATGTGAAGAACTTACAAGGTATTCCGAGAAGGAGAAAATATTGATAAAGAGGAGAATCCGAGAAGGAAATAAAAGGAAAAGAACTGACATATAAATTTTTATATGCTAGGTATTCCATTTTCTCCAATTTCATCCTAGCTTTCATTTTTATTTCAGAAATGGTTATATCTGCCCCGAATTTCTCAGTCGGTTTTGGTCAAAGTACCAAAAATCGGTTGACCGGATCCGGTACGGATCCCACACCCCCACCCATGTCGTGTCGATACGGGTGCGGCACCAAAAGTGAAGAGTACGAGCAACTTAGCTTTTCCTGGATCCAGGTCCCTTGACTGTAAGTCATTGAAGGGGAACAAAGTAAGCATTTGGGGTAGTGATTAGAAGTGAAGTGGTGTGTGGTAACTATCTGTCTATTGGGACAGAGGAGCATATTCCATTATGATTTGCTTTGTTATTGATTTTTTTGAGAATGGTAACAAATTTTATTCATCATCACAAATATTATGCTGGCAACAGTATTTACAGGATAAGTGAACTTTACAAGGCTTCCAAAAATTATAGAATAGATTCTGCATCTCCTGCAGAAAACTCTTTACACCAAAAGTGAAAATTTAAAATACAATTCATTTTAACTACTTGTATGGAGCTACTCCTATCTTCAAAACATCTGTTATTTCCTTCCTTCCATATGGTCCACCAAATGCAAGTGGGATAATCCTCCACCATTTTTTCTGACGGACCATTTTACCAGCATAGTTCCAAGCTTTCAGTAGATCACACGTGTTTCCCAGCATTATCCATTTCAAATTTACCAGGGCCAAAAATAGATTCCATAGTTGGGAAGTGAAAGCACAATGGAGAAAGAGATGGCTATTGTTTTCAGATTCAGCTTTGCAGAGGAAGCATCTGGAGGTTAATGGCATACCCCTTCTCTGAAGAATATCCTGAGTTAGACAAGCCCTCCTTGCAACTAGCCATGTAAAGCAGTTAACCTTATAAGGTATCTTGATCTTCCAAATTTGCTTCCAAGGCCAGTTGATGTTCTGCTGTCCATTATTGGAGAAATAAGCATATGCATCTCTTACTGTGAATACCTTGCTGCCCATACCATTCCATACAATGGTATCCTCATTGTCATTGGGTCTTCTCAGTCCCTCCATAGTTAGATAGAATGCAGTCACTATCTCCATTTCCCAATCATTTAATGCTCTCCTGAAAGTGAGATTCCATCCATTTTGGCTCCATACTTCACTGATTGTTGACTTAGGCAGAAGTGCTAACCTAAATAAATTCAGGGAACCTATTTCTTAAAGGTTCATGCCCTATCCATTTATCAGACCAAAATGCTATTTTTCTGCCATTCCGATGGCAGAATTCAGTATTAGCTGAGAGGCTGATGGACTTCCAATTGCTCACCCCATAGGCTGTGTTGATAGGTTTGGTGCACCAATGACCTATTTTCCCATATTTTTGAGTTACCACCTCTTTCCACAAGTTATTTTCTTCCCTGCCATACCTCCATAGCCATTTACACATTAAGCTCTTGTTATGAATTTATAAGTTCCTTATTCCCATGCCACTTACTTGAGGGTACTGTTTTCCATCTCACCAAATTATACCCTTTCTTTCCTGTGTTTCCATGCCATAAGAAATTTCTCCTGATAACATCCAACCTCTTCTCCACCTTGGTAGGAAGTGGAAATAACGTCATAACATATGTAGGTAAGGCGTCCAACACATTATTTATCAAAGTGGTTATGCCACCAAGTGATAGATATTGTGTCTTCCATCTAGCCAATTTCTTATCACATTTGTCTAGTACATCATTCCATATCTCCAAAGAAATTTGCTCCTCAAAAAATTTTTGTAAAGATTTGGGCTTGCGGTACCTTTAGTGCTATGGTAGATTAGTGAGTTTTTAATCAAAATCATCCCTCTTGTTTCACCTCAACTCTTCTACATCCTTATAATAATTCACTTAATCAAAAACATCCTTTAAGTTTACCAAAGTTAACCAAAAACGTCCCTCCGTTAATATTTCCGTCTACATTCGACGGATCTTTCGTGGCCTCTCTATTTTTCCCCCTTTTCTCACAAAATCTTCCATCCTCTTCCTCCTTTGACAGAGCAAAAAATGACTTTTGGAAAGCTCGAAATGGGGTTTCTAATCGTTGAACTACCTCATCTTGGGTGAAAGTTTTACCTTTCACTGTAAATTTTAATATTGCTGTTGGATTGGTGATACACGTCTAATTCGCAGACCATTTTCTTCCCAATATAGAAAAAGGCATCAAAATCAATTTAAAAATTCATTTCCTGCAAAAAAAAAAATTAAAAGTTTTTACTTATTAGTAATAGGAAATCTTTTCCATCTCAAAAGGAAAAAAAATCTCCATCTCAAAAAGTAATAGGAAATCTGAAACGGTAAGAAGATAGAAAAATAGCGGATTATGAAAGAACATTTTACAATGGATTTCGTGAAACGGGAAAAAACCAAAGACGAAAAAAGATGTAACAAAGAAGAGCTTGCCGGAGGTGAAGGCTTTCCCTTCTCTGGAAAAGAAAAGGGCAAGGAAAGTGAACATAAGAATAAAGGACCCTTCAACTGTGGATGGAGATATTAACGGAGGGATGTTTTAGGTTAGTTGTGGTAAACTTAAAGGATGTTTTTTTGGTTAAGTAGAATATTATAAGGATGTAGTGGAAGTTGAGGTGAAACAAGAAGGATGATTTTGGTTAAAAACTCATAGATTAGTAGCGTATTTTCTTTTCATTTCATTTATTCCTGAGCTTTTAATCTATTTTAACTTCTATTATGTCCATTCTGTAATCAGAGAGCTGTGATTTTGTACATTCTATTGTATAGTAAGCAATTTTTCTGCCAAGAATGGGCAAAAACTCTGATTTTGGGCTTTCTTTGTTGGTAAACTACATGCATCATGAGAAAAAAGTGGATTGAAAAGATTCATATTGGTTATTCTCTTTGGGTGTTATAATTCAAAGTTACTTTTGTCTCTGAAGTTTATTCTTCGACATGATTATTAGATTTGTTGTTATGATTTGCTTGTTCTGGAGAGGTTGATAATTGTGCTTCCTTGGTGCTGTTAAACATTTTTGGATTATGCCTAGTATTCAACAGTTTGCTTCTCTATGTGCAATTTACACCTTGTCTGGATGTGATGTGCCAGCAAATTGTGCCACCAGTCTTAAATTCCTTCTCGGATCAAGATAGCAGAGTTCGTTATTACGCCTGTGAAGCTCTGTATAATATAGCAAAGGTGAGATAGATAATGGAAGTTGTACTTTGCAATTTTTTACTTTACTTTTTTTTTTTGACTTCAACTGTGCTACTTTTGCAGGTTGTAAGAGGAGATTTCATTGTGTTCTTCAACCAGATCTTTGATGCATTATGTAAGCTTTCAGCAGATTCAGATGCTAATGTGCAAAGTGCTGCTCATCTTTTGGATAGGCTTGTAAAGGTAAAATTAAAGATCTTTATGTCATTGGATGTTGTACTACTTGCTATTGCATTTCGACAGGACAAAGGATTAGGTGAAGGACAAGAAATAATATATGTATATACGTGTCTTAGGATACGCGCTTTGCGCATGTATCCCATCTCAATAACTATAATAGTTTAAAAATTTATATAAATATTATTAAACAATGTATATCTGACATGCAATTAATAGGTGTCACTTCAAAAGTATTTTTAGATTTTGATATTGAATTAAAGAGTATAATATTATGGATATTGGGATAATAGAGAAAACATTCTAGCCCAGATAAGTTCTCAGTGTCGTATTGCAATTTTTGAGTACTTATGCGAGAATGTCTTATGATAATTGTGGTTACTTTTACCAATTTAACTCTTACTACTACACTATAATCGATTTTACTTTATTTTTAGATTTTCTTTCATTGCCAATACTCTTATTATGAAAATAAATTCGTATACCCTAAGAGTTTAGTCAACTCGAAAGCTAATTTTTTTTATATGATGAATTTTAAAAGGAATCTAATTCCATTCTTTTGTTAATTTGTTAATTCAAAAACTTAATTTTTGTTCTCAACATTAAAAGAAAATAACATATCTTTTTGTTGATTCAAATTTTTAATAATAAAATTATTTTACTGTAATTATAATTTTATCTAATAAGAAATCTATTTTCAAATGATAAAAATGTCAATTTGACATTTAAATTTTTGATATTTTGTGTTTGTAGAATCATTTGTGCTTTTGATTATTGCGAATCATTTTGTATCTCTTATATTCTTAAATTATTTTACGGTTATTTGTTCTAATTATTGAGTATACTTTTGAAATATTATAGTATAATATATATATTCTTAAATTATTTTACGGTTATTTGTTCTAATTATTGAGTATACTTTTTAAATATTATAGTATAAGATAAAGTATACAAACTAATATTGATCATTAGTCACTTGAAATTTCTTTTTCATGTCTATGATTTCCATCATTTGACTTTGTTGCATTTGACTTAATATATTTGTTCATCCTTCCAAATGGCATAAGCAACTTTGGTTTGGTCTATATAAAGAACATAATAAAATCATTTAATTAAATTACTAGCATTAAATAATATTTTTAAAAACATACGTAATGTACCACTAATCCTTTTTTATAGTTATTGAGTCGTCATAATGTACTACTCTTTCCCGATGGTTTATGATTTAGTTTGCTGATTTTTGGTTATTGGTAGTTTTTTTAACGATTCATATAAGGTAAAACTTTAATTGCTTTTAAAGTCTTAATTATTAGGTCTTTTTACCTAGTTCAAATAAGGAATGATTTAGTAAGGATTTTTAAAAATTATTTTTATATTCCTAAATATTAGGAAAATAACATAAATTACAACTTTATGGAATTGAGGGTCTTTGTGGATCAAAGATGAGGCCTGCATGTTTTTGGTTCTTGAGAATAGTTAAGAGAATATAGTTCTATTTGTTACGGGTAGATAAGCTTGGGTTCCTTCTTTTCTCTCTTTTTACTTATTCTTAGTTATTTCTCATTCCCATGCATTATTTGACGGACTGGACACTTGGTGACATGGGAGTGCCAGTATTTTCTCTCTGAACTGATCAGTTATTTTTATCAAAAGATGTTCACAAGTTTGATATTTTGACTGATCGTGTATTATTACATTGTTCTGCAACTTTTGTGGGATGCAGGACATTGTCACAGAGAGTGATCAATTCAGGTGAGCTGTTAATACTACCAATATCTTCAAACTGGAATGAATTTACTATTGTCTGGTTGATGCGTCTTGTATGGAAATAGCATTGAATTGATTATTTAATTTCTTATGCAGCATTGAAGAATTTATTCCATTGTTGAGAGAACGGATGAATGTCCTCAATCCTTATGTTCGCCAGTTTCTTGTTGGATGGATCACAGTTTTAGACAGTGTTCCAGATATAGATATGCTCGGTTTTCTTCCTGATTTTCTTGATGGTTAGTGCTTGTATATCAAGTTTAGAGTCCTGTGCGATTTAATGCTCTGTTTCCTCACATCAATGTGATCTTACTTGAGTTGATCTACTGCAGGATTATTTAATATGCTGAGTGATAATAGCCATGAAATAAGACAACAGGCTGATTCTGCGCTCTCAGAGTTTTTGCAAGAGATCAAGAATTCTCCAGTAAGATTACTGCCACATGTAGATTGTTAAACTGTTAAATGATATATAATGGTTAGATGGCCAAAAAAAAGGAATAATACAACTTGCAGTTCTTTATTACCCCCTCTGTTCAATTTATGTGTTTTACTCTCCTTTTTAGTATGTTTTTAAAAGAATGCCTCTTTCTATATTTAGTAACTCTTTAACTTTAACTTTCTACATGGCATATTTAAGACCATAAGATTCAAGGGCATTTTGGTACATTATACATATCTTTAGTTTAAGACACAAGATTTACAAGTCTTCCGCACTTTCTTAAACTGCGTGCCCAGTTAAACTAACACACATAAGTTGAAACAGAGGGAGTATTATTATAGTGGCTCAGTAATTTAGGGTGATGCAAAAAATGGCTACTCTCAAGTGTAGCTTGTGTTTATCAGTATTGTTTTAGTAGTTGTTTTGCTTTTGATTTATACATGGCAGATGTATCTTTTCTATGTCTCCAACCTCTACAAGTAAGAAAAATATCTTTTTTGGGTAAATCATAGATATTTTGTTAAAAAGCAAATCTTAGTATGTCTTTTTCTTGGATTACTTTTTAACTTGAAATAGAGCTTCTTTTCAAGTCTGTAGATTATGGTCGCATGGCAGAGATACTGGTACAGAGGGCGGGCTCGCAGGATGAATTTACTCGGTTGACTGCTGTAACTTGGGTAAGGACCTTGACATGTATGATTCATCAAACATCATGTTATGGTTAGCTTCATTTTATATTTTATTCCCCTTACTTGGGTTTCGTTGGTATAAAAATAGTTAATAGTTCACTACTTAGCTTCGAAGGGGAGCCTTGGAGCAACGGTAAAGTTGTTTCCGTGTGACCTATAGATCACGGGTTCGAGCCGTGGAAGCAATGCTTGCATTAGGATAGGCTATCTACATCACACCCCTTGGAGTGCAGTCCTTCCCCGGATCCTACGAGAATGCGGGATGCCTTGTGCACTGGGATGCTCTTTTTTAGTTCACTACTTGCTTCGATCTGTTATATCAATTTCAATAGACTGCTTTGCTCTACAGATAAATGAGTTTGTGAAACTTGGTGGAGAGCAGCTTGTGCCTTATTACGCTGACATTCTGGGAGCAATTTTGCCCTGTATATCTGATAAAGAAGAGAAAATAAGAGTTGTAAGCACACTGTCTTATGGTTGTAGTACTTTACATTTTTTCCTTCTCATGCCACCTTTTCTTTTTTGATGTTTGTGCTTCTTGTTATTCCTTTTGTGTCTTCCTTTTCACTTTTATCCTATTCTCTGCTTGTTCCAATCAGGTTGCTCGCGAAACGAATGAAGAACTTCGAGGTATCGAGGCTGATCCAGCCGAGGGATTTGATGTAGGAGCAATCCTCTCCATTGCTCAGAGGTATGACATTAAATAGGAAAATATAGTGTTTGATATTTTGAAATAGTTTTCTCTTGATGTTGCATTCACTGTCAGCAGTCAAAGTAGTTGTATGACAGTGGCTTTTGTAATATTATTTAGGTTTCTTATAAACTTTGTCTTATCTGCTTATCAGGCAGTTGTCCAGTGAATGGGAGGCAACACGTATTGAAGCATTGTACTGGATGTCAACCCTGTTAAATAGACATCGCTCAGAGGTAACTGAAAACTTAACATCATGTGAACCATTCTTTTTTGTTATTGCATGATGAGTATGCTTTGTCATGGTCATGAAGATGGTTATTTAAGTTGAAACATGGCTCAATATCTTTAATTTACACTGCATTATCAGCGTGGATGGAGTAATGGGTTTCCTTAGAAGCTGGGTAATGGAGCCTGGAATTGTATAAGCACTACTAGTTCATTGTTAGGTGGGAGTGGAGTAGTCATAGGAATTATCAAGGACTTCCTACTAGAAAGAGCTGCATTATTGATTCTTGGAACTTACATTTCTTTTTTTCTTCTTCATAACTTTAACTTAAATTACAGAACAAATTCAATTTGTTTAGCATAGGCCATTCTTTTACATCCAGTGGAAGAAAGGTTCCGCATTTTGCCCGTGCTTGTTCTCTCTTCTCTCTCTTCTAGGAGGATAAGAGTGCAGGAGAGTGGAACACTAGATCCTGCATTGCTGTACGGTTCAGGTGTATTAAAGTTGCATATGGTAGTCTCATTCAAATAATGCTCCTCATCGATAACTAAGAATTATTTAGATTTTTAAAGGTAAGATTATGTATTTGTCATTTATAATTTAATTGTTAGAAAAATTATTGCTTCTCTAATCATATTTTTGCCTTACAAGTTAAAAATATTTTTCATGTTTGTTTCAACTTTCAGAAGTAATATGATGTATATTGTGTGTGAACGCTTTGATAATAACCTTATTTTACAAAGATTTCTTTGTCGGTCGATCAATAATTGCTTCTTTTTGCTTACATTTCTATGGTTCCTGAATTTTTATCAGCATATGTGTTCATTTTTCTTCTTATTTTTGAAACAGGTCTTAGTTTTTCTTAATGACATCCTTGATTCTCTTCTAAAGGCGCTATCAGATCCCTCTGATGAGGTACTTCATCCTGCTTTACTCTGCTTAAGATTAGTTTGCCTGGATGATGTCATTTTGCTAGGTTCACAGTTATGATCAACGCAAGTTATATTTCACATTACCTTTCTGCTGGACCTGGCCATGGCAACCTTGTTTTTCTTTGCTGATGTTCTTGTCCCGTTGTTGGCTTTTCAAACTTGAATTTTATTCGTATCTTTGGGCTTGCCCTTGGTTTGCTGCTCTGATATAGTTTATTGTCAAAATTTGGTATTATAAGTAGTTCCTGTCCTTCTCTCTTTTGATATTTATTCTTGACCCTTCTTGATATTATTAGTGTTTATGCATGACAGCTAATTAGTGTTTCTAGATTGTCCCCGACCCCATGTTTTATGAAATTTACACCAGCATCATTTGGTATTGGTACAAAAGCTTGTAAATACTTGCTGTTTTGCACAATAACCAAAAAGCCTCTTGATTGTCTTCCTACACTTTGGCTTTGCTACTATGTAAAGTTTGGCTGTTATTTTCTAGTTTATTGCCATGAATATCTTCTATCTGAACAAGTTGAATTCATTCTTGAGCTGGTTAATCTTCATAGTTAAGCTTAGTGAACTGCATATTTCCATAAATGCCTGTCTCTCATATTTCGTCTTGACCCAGATTAACCCTAACTTGTAAAGAAAATAAAAGGTAAAAGACAATTGTATTGTAGCTGCTAGTTCTAATCTATGGTCAACCTCCTTTGGTTGGAAGGGTTTTTATTTGAAAGGGGGTGGGGAGGTCAGGGTTGGGCAGATGTTTTTGTTTTGTTTTTCGGTTTAGATTGATATTACTGATTTTTTTTTTCAGTTATCCGAAAGAAAAGTCCTTAATTATAATAATAATATGCTCAACTGATTCTTCACATCCACTAATTTGAGGTTGCGATTGTATAGGGAGTTTCCTGCTATTGTGCTGAGAGTGTTAATTCTCTTTCAGGTAGTGCTTTTGGTGCTCGAGGTGCATGCATGTATAGCTGAAGATCCTCAACACTTCCGCCAGCTTGTTGTGTTCCTGATTCACAACTTTCAGCTTGATCACTCACTTCTAGAAAAGTAATTGTTTTTTTCTGTTCGTTTTTGGGGTGCGATGTTGGTGTCTTTTCATTGTTTCTTAACTGTTTTGAGATCCTTTTCTGGTAGCTTCACACCTTCTAATTTCCTCTCAGGCGTGGAGCTTTGATAATTCGTCAACTGTGTTTCCTTCTAGATGCTGAAAGAGTTTACCGTGAACTGTCTACCATACTTGAAGGGGAATCAGATTTTGATTTTGCATCTATCATGGTTCAGGTTTTACTTCTGACAGATGTTTATCAGGAGACTATCTTGATTCTAACAAATGGCACGAAATAATTAGTTACAGTCATTATACTTAAGTATCACTGTTTGGAGAAACTTATCAAAGAACATATTAGAGAAACTTAGAATTATGCAGCTCTCTTCGGGTCTGTAATGTTTGAAAAAAAGGCTGAGTATGCTGATTCCTATTTCAGGCCTTAAACTTGATTTTGCTTACTTCGTCGGAGTTGTCCGACCTTCGAGATCTTCTTAAACAATCGCTGGTCAATGCTGATGGGAAGAACTTATTTCTTTCCTTGTATGCATCATGGTGCCATTCGCCAATGGCGATAATTAGCCTCTGCCTATTAGCTCAGGTAGGACAGGACTTTCACTTGTGTCTCTCCAAGTCTTTACCCCTTTTCCTATTTCTGAACAGAATAGACCTTGGTCTTCTATCTGTTTGGGATTACATTACAGGCATATCAACATGCAAGTTCTGTTATTCATTCGTTGGTTGAGGAAGACATCAATGTTAAGTTCTTAGTCCAACTGGACAAGTTGATCCACCTTCTGGAGACTCCAACCTTTGCTTACCTTAGGCTGCAGGTATTTTCAGTTTGTCCTTTTATCAAGTTGTTAATACTTGAAATTTTGTTTCCTTATGTTTGTTTATGATTTTGGCAGAAGCAAGCGCGTCTTTTTTTTTTTTGGGATCTTGTAAATAACTTTTCACTTTGAGGGTTATTGTTGAAGAGGTAGTCCAAAATCAAAAGCAACTGAGTGTTTTCATCTCTCTTAGTGATATGTGCTTCTTTTATCCCAATTTAGGATGTAGAGACCAACTATTTCAGCCGGAAAAAATAGAGATGCCAATGACGAAAACTGCTTAATGAAGCAAAAACGTAACATTTCTTTCCTTTGCCTTTTAGAATTAAGTTGCATTCTGTTATTTTTCACTCCTAGATGCTTCTGGATGCTTAGTATTATTACATCAAGAATGCTTTCTTCGCTCCTACAAGCACATGGTTCTACTTTCTAGTATGTTCGGTGGAGCATGCCAAAGGACCAAGATGCTTCTGTAGTCTATATTTCAGATGCATCGCAAGTAAATGGGCAGCGGAAAACAACTTGGAGTAAAGCAGATTAAGAGTCCGTTTGGATTGACTTAAAAAAAGTGGCTTTTAAGCACTGTGCTTAAAAGCACTTTTAAGTGCTGGAGCTTGTTTTATAAATAAGTAGTTGCGTGTTTGGATAAAAGTGCTTAAGCTGAAAAAAAGTTGTTGAAGTGTTTGGTAAATAAGTGTTGGTAAGCACTTTTTCTGTTAAAATGACTGAAATATCCTTACAGCTGTTAACACTAAAGTCTGCTATTTTTGGGGAATTGCCTTTAAAAAAAATTAGAAAAAATTATTTATGTTTAGATAAATTTTCATTTGAAGTTACTATATTAGTGCTATATATTTGTTTTAACTTTTTCGAATATTTTTGTATTTTAGTTTTTGTACTAGACAAACAATTATGACATTGTTTGTTTGACAATATAAAAGAAACGCAACCATTCAAAACACAAAGAATTCAAGAAAATAATTATTAGTAAATATACTATCAAACAAGGAGGAGTAAAATAAAAATGTGGTTATGATTAGAAGGAATCATGAAAATAAAATCAGGGCACAAATTTTTTTATTTTATTTTTTAAGTAGAAGGGCACAAAATTTTAAAAAATAGGGAAAAGCAATAGATATAAAATGGGATATGCCATGAAAATGGCATTAGAAATGGTTGACAAAAATGGGAACAGTGGAGGGAGAAGAAGGAAAAGAACGTTGGGCTTTTGGCTTTGAAGGGATATTTGGGAAAATAAAAGATTATTAGGGATAAAAGAGTAAATTATATGGTCAAACTCAATCAGCTTTTAAGCTATAAAAAATAAGTTAGGATTCCTAACTAGTTGCTTTTAGCTTGTTTGGGCTTAAAAGCACTTGGCTTAAACGTTGTTTTTAAAGTTACCAAACACTCCAACCAGCTAAAAAGTGCTTTTAAGCTGGTTTGACCAGCTTTTAAGCCAATCCAAACACCCTCTAAATTACTATCGACATATCTACTTCACTGAACAATCTTATACCAACATATCATACAGCAAAAAGGCTGATAGATTACCAAAAAAATTCCCAATGTTTCACCAATAACACATCTTCTGCAGGCTTTAATTTTTGCTCCAGATTCCAGATTGATCGTTCTGTGTGTGCAGATGAAGTGGTTGTGGACCTAATTTGAGCGATGCCTTTCTTTTCCATGGTGTCAGTTGAATTAACTCATAGTTTTTGTGTGGTTGGATGTACTGATTGTGCTCAACTTAATGATTGCATTACAACATTTTGGGGAGTTACTTATTGACTGTTTCCTTGCAGCTTCTTGAACCTGGAAGATACATATGGTTGTTAAAAGCCTTATATGGTCTGCTGATGCTGCTACCCCAGGTGTGTTCTGAATTAGTTCTCTAGTGACTGCTTGAGTTGAAGATCTTTGCACCAAATATATTCTCGTTTGTTCGTTTAGTAGATCTTACTTCTTTAAAAGAGTTATACAAGAGGTAGAGAACCTCGAGCAAAAAAATGGTTCTTGACAAAGAGATACAAATCATCTCTGCTAATATCTCATAGGTGCTCCTAAAACGTACAAGAACATTAAAGTTTCTTTAATCTGTAACAAGGTATTTTCTACCTTTCGGTAGCTCTTCGGTTTTTTTTTCTACAGATGGGTCAAAAAGTTCTACTGTTCTTGTGCCGAAGGTCTATCGGAAACAACCTCTCTATCTTCTTAAGGTAGGGGTAAGGTCTGCGTACACACTACCCTCCCCAGACCCCACTTGTGGGATTACACTGGGTTTTTTGTTGTTGTTGTTGTAGATGGGTCAAAAAGTGTGAGGGTCACTTCCCTTCTTTACTCTTTTTCCTCCTAAATGGCCAACTTTGCAGCATCCTTTTGAAGGTGTCTGAAGTCGTCACTCAATCAAGCTCCTAAAAGTTCCAGGCTGTCTGCATAGCCTATGTGCCACTTGAAAAATAAAGTAATAAGTGGTTCACATCATGCCCTGCCTTTTTATAAATGAAGCATGAGCTGACAAGCTTTTCCTTAGTTTCATCAATGTAAGTGTGGCTTCCCCACTAAGCTAAATCACATTAAAAAGTATACCTTTCTTGGGCTTTGGGAACCCAATCTGAGCGAGAAAAATCATGTCCTCTGAAATCTATGATAGAATGACTACTGTGTAGTCGTCGTTACATATGTGTCTCCCATCTCGATTGTCTTCAAACATGATTGAGAAAGATTGAGATTTTCTCCTTATACAAACAGCTCAAGGAGGTTCTGGACCTCTTCGACTTCTCAGTCATGCAGATTCATCTAAACCTATATACTATGCTAATTTGTTGTATGCTGACAAGAAATCTTGTGAATTGCAGGGAAGTGATTTTCTCCTTAGTGCTGCTTTGTGATACAGTTATTTCTCTGAGAAAAAAAAATTTGTCTCCATAAATCAACCTGGGCTCCATTCTCCATCTTGAAGTTAATATTTTTGAAGAACTCCTATAATTTCAATATTTTCTTCCACAGGCTTCCACCACATGGCATGGTGGTCTAAGTAGTCCTATAACCCACTTCCTGAGTCCCATAGTTGTCTGCTATGATACACACCTCCCATAATTTTTGAGATGGTTTTTAATATATTTTTTTCAGGTAGATGACACCTCCCATAATACCTGATACTTTGTGTCAAGCCTCCAAATTCACTTTCTATGGCATCGCTAAAATCCTCATACCACTCACTCTTTGAACCCAGCTCTATTTGCTATTCATAACAATTCGCCGCCTCCACTTTAAACTTCTGACTACAATTGCAATGTTCTCCATTTCAACCTGAAAAGACAACCTAAAAGTTTTTCCAAATCCTAGTAACTTTTTGCCCACCCTTTGGAAACCTGAACTTTGCCCATTCCCATCTCGTTCTCGTCCCCATCATCTGTTTCCAACCCCTCAAAGTTGCCCCTGCTCCCTCTACCTTTTCGAACCACTTGCTCCTCTTATTACTGTCTTCTGCTGGAATTTCATCCCAGAGGTGTGACTTTCTTGCCACGTGGTAGCCCGCTACCTGATTGTTGCTTTTTCGCTGCCAATGCACCGACTCTCGCCATTAGGGTTCTTCAGTATTTGGCCTGCTTCTTCCAACTTTTTCTCAATTTCCCGTCATTTCGTGCCTAACCTTCTTTCTTTTGCAGTAAATAGGGTTTTCCAACCTGCTTATGGTGCTGAACTTGGATTTTGGATCTATGGCGCCTGGCCTATTTTGTCCTATTGCTTCGCCGCCCTCAAATAAGATTCGTGGTCTTCATTTGTTTCTTTGTCTACTCTGCTGGACTCTTTGACCTTGAAAATCAGTGGCAAGATGTAGTTTGTCGACCTGTCTCTAGCCACCTCCTGCTGCTTTGTTTGCTCCGTTTTCTATGGCCGCTTTCCCATTAACTTGATTTGGAAGCTAGAAGGCACCACAATATCGGTGGACATTGTTGTTGGTTTTTCGATTAAATTCTGCTGTGGGCTCTTTTAATTAGGATTTATGGGCCAGGCCAGATGTAAGTCCTTCACAACCTGAGTTGCTTTTCTGGGCATTGTGGAGCATGGTCAAGCATTGGGCCATTCTTTCTTTGGCTCCATCTTTGTCTGATCTTTCCACGACAGTCTTAAATATGAACCCTCCTTAGTTTTTCATCGTGACCTAACTGTAGAACCCAGACATGGCCCAACGACTTTGGGCTCTTTTTCTATCTTTTCAGTGCTATTAGGTGTTGTTGCCTCTTACGTACACTCTTTCAATATATAGCATCAGGTGTCTATCTGACAGTTGGGTTGGATATTGTCTTTCTCGGACTTCTGCTGAGTAACAGATTCAATTTAGTCTCTCGACTCCATTTGAAGCCTTCATCATTCCATTTGTGACCAATTTTTCCATGTGGAGCAGGGCGTATCTTTTGTCATTCAGCTATGTTCCTGCATTACAGGCTCCTATAACCGGCTTACTACCATTTATTGAGAGTTCTGATCGAATCTCCCAAGTAGGCAAGTTTTAGGCATTTTTTCAGGTTCTTTGTTTCACAAGTAGAAACAGAGAACATTAACTACGGTCTAATTCGTTTCACATGACAGTCATCGTTGAATAACATTACTGTCCAGGCAGTCACCTTTTTATTCAAAACGGAGCTCTTAGAATTTCTTAAGGTCTTTGGTTGATTCACAGAAATGAACAAGTCGATACCTTGATTATTGTTTGAGGTTCTAGAGAGAAGCAAGAACTTTCGTTCCAGAAGTTCCTGCTGCTTCCATAATTCTTGAGAGACATTTATAAAGATTGCATAAAAAATAGTCTCATCTGGCTTTCTCAAAAACGAAAAAAGAAAATTCTCATCTGGTATGTGTCTTAAGAGTTTCCTTGTATCAACTTTTGTTTCCAAGTTTAGTTTCTTGAGTCTAATTTAATACAGTGCCAAAAGTTGAGCATATGGTCGCATGAGTAATTCAGTGAGCTGTTGTTTATATCGTTAGAATTGGTGTGACAGGGCTTTGATTTTATGCTTAAAGTGATCATAACTGCTTAATTTTTCATGTATAGTCATACTGACAACTCTAACAAAGAGTTAATCTGAATATTCATTTTCCTTTAAAGTGAATATTTGCTTATTGTCACTCTCTTGCTGCTTCTGTATTATCTGCGATGAGAAATTTTACAATTAGTGAGACACATGTATAGTTGTGTGAGATTTAAGGTACATGATAAGTGTATGATGCGGGCCCAGTATCTCCCTCACCCAGCTCTTCAGCCATAGATTTCTCCTTATTTCCTTCACTCTGCTTCCTCCTTCGGCCGGTCTCTTCAATCCCCTGTTGGTTGAATTGGCTCCAAGGAAACCAAATCTCCTTCAAAAGCTATCAGATCTCTTAAGAAGCCAATGGCTACTTGGTGATGTTGGTAGTAAAGCAAGGGAAAAGGGTTAAAATATCCCTCTACTATTTTTTGTTGTTTAGATATACCCTCCGTTATATTATCGGATTGAATATACCCTTACCGTTAAGCAAAGTTTCAAATTTGCCCTCACTTTAACGGACTGGACACGCGGAAGCTATTAAACTGAAGATCCAACCCTTGAATAAAAAGACCCAGCCCCATATTCTAATCCATAGCCCATTCGGACCTCTCCCCCTCCCATTAAAACCAGTAAACCCATAATCCTCGATCATTTATTCTCTTTCTCAGTAAATGCACAGACATCCGACTGTTATGGTATGAAGTAAAAAACAAAATTAGATTTCATAACTGATATACCAAACTGATCATGACACAGAAAATTTAAAAGGTTTCCACTATGGCAATACAACATGATAACAGGATCTTTAATTCCTCTTAAAGCCTGCTACTGACGGAGTTTGCTTAAAAAATTTGAAGAAGAGTTTTTTATACAACAACAACATACCCAGTCTTATCCCACACCGTGGGGTCTGGGGAGGGTAGTGTGTATGCAGACCTTACCCCTACTTTGTGAGGTAATGTTTTTTTATAATTATTTTCAAATTCTTTTAAAGACTTTAAACAAAAAAAGATTTTAAGATAGTTTGTCGACTTATGCAAAGAGGAAAGAACTTTTCTTTCTTGGTAGTAGGCTCAAAACAATTTTGCAAAAAATTTAAATATTAAAAAATCTAAATTTTGTACTCCCTCCGTTCCAATTTATGTGAACCTGTTTGACTGGGCACGGAGTTTAAGAAAAAATGAAGACTTTTGGAATTTGTGGTCCTAAACAATTCAAAAAGGGGCCCAGAGTATTTATGTGGTTATAAAAGTTTCTCATCAAGAGTAGAATTGTAAGTTTTAACAAAATTATTTCCAAATTTAGAAAGGGGTCATTCTTTTTGGAACGGACCAAAAAGGAAATAGGTTCACATAAACTGGTTGTAAAAACAATAATTAGTAAAAGTAGAAATGAAAAAAAATAATATTCAGATCCAGAAATACACAACAGAAGGAAATGAAAAAGATCAGCAGGCCTAGGACCCAAACCGAGAAAAACATTTTCACTATCATTTTTCTATATATTTTCTATGGATACACAAAACAGGAACCAAACCCATTTCAAGAAACATTGTTAAATTCAAAATTCTTCAAGCACAAGCACATGGATCATCAACCACAACAACATCCTCTTCGCCGGTCCTTAGCAAATACCCAATTACTGCCCGTTGGATTAAATGATTTTAATGGGAGAGGGGAGGTTTGAATGGGCTATGGCTTAGGGTATGGGGCTGGGTCTTTTTATTCAAGTGGTGGATCTTCTGTTTAATAGTTTCCACGTGTTCAGTCCGTTAAAATGAGGGCAAATTTGAAAGTTCGCCTAACGTTATAAGGGTATATTCAGTCCGATAGTATAACGGAGGGTATATCTAAACAATAAATAATAGTAGAGGGGTATTTTTGGCCTTTTTCCCTGAAAGCAGTATAGTTTGCCAAATCAATGAAGCCTGTTTTTTCAACTTAAACGTCCAAAAAAGAAAAATTCCTACTTCCTTTTTTCCACCAAACTAGAACCAAACTCTTCAAGGTCTCCTATTGGCAACCCATCTTTTCAGTTTCTCCACAACCCCATTTGCAGCTGAGAGTTCTTAACAGCACCACCCTTTTACTCTTTATTCTATACACACTATCCATATTTCAATTCCTTCCAAACCTCACATGATTTTTTTTGATTTCTCAAACTTCATTACCCAAATCAAAATAGAGATGAGGTTGTGGGTTAGTAGCGCTCCCATTTCGGACTTTAAACTGGAGGATATGGGAATTGGATGAGATTGAAGAGAGAGAGAACATGGTGGAGAGGGTATGTGATGTGTCAACGAGTAAGAAAATTAGACGAGTAATGAATTCATCTCTAGTTACAGTGCATGGTGGGTGGAGAAGGTAGGACATGAGAATGAAGATTGTGGGACCCACAATGTACACTTGTCAACTTATAAGAACGCTCACACATGACACAACTAATGTCAGTTGTGTGAGGTTTAATGTAAAATTTCTCATCATTGATGCTTACCTATCTGACATGTGATACTGAGTCAAAAAAGAAATATTGCATGCCAAATTTCCATATCCTCATCACTATAATTCAATTATATGTGCTCTTGCTAATCTAAAACATCTTTTAATCAATTGATGCAGCAAAGTGCAGCCTTTAAGGTTCTTCGCACTCGTTTGAAAACTGTGCCTTCATACTCCTTCAAGGAAGAGAGATTTAGGAGAACATCTGGGATTCCTTATTCTCAATTTAATTATGGAGGAGGCTCACAAATCTCTGAGGATGGGGGCCTCAATGAAAATTTGCATGACATGCATAATGGTATAAACTTTGCTTTGAAGCTGCAGCAGTTTCAGCAAATTCAGAAGCAACATCATTTGCATTCAAAGTCACAGACTCAATCACGTTTTGTTTCTACTTCGTGGACGAAGGTTTTTCTCTGCTTCCTTTGTCCACTTCTTCGCTGATGCTTTTGTCTACTGATTTTACGGATAATACTTAACTTGCATATTAAGCTTTACGCGTCCTTGTTCAAGGGGGAACTAAATTTTCTGACATGACTAATTTTGCTCAAGCTGTCAGAAGGATAGATGACTGACAGATTTTGTATGGGTCAGGGAAGGGGCACAAAACAAGATATATAATTATGTGCTCGGACTGCTGCTATTCTGTTTTTCATTCTCTCCTCTTCCCTATTCAGGAGGTACAAATAGCAGAAGAATCAAAGCGAGCTGCTTCAGACTTGAATAGGCCCCCTTCAAGATCATCTGGTAGAGGTTTGGGACAGTTGCAACTCTGACTGTTTTCTTCTGCCTCCTAATTGAGTTGATTATATGGTGATCACAGTACCTCATAAGTTGTAAATTATCCTAGTAGTTGTTTTCTCAAAAAATATGAGGGTTGAGATGGAAGAGGAGAGAAATGGGTATTAATTTTTTGGCTTGGATGTTCCCTAGCACTTCTTTTTTCCTTTTGAAAGAATATTTAAGGGATGGATTTTGTCCATGTGGTTCTATTATTTTTGTTGAATACCATATGGGCAAAGCATGTAGGTTCGTAGGATATATGAACAGTTAGTTCGTTTTATTCATAATTTTCTTCTGTTATAACATACAATGGTTTAAAAATAAATGTTCAATTTATTCAGCATGCTCCTACCGAATGATGTATGCTTAAATTCCTTTCTTGGGATTGGCTTGCGTATTTGGACGTGAAAGAATTTTGAAGCTCTCAGAGTTTCAGAACGCAATTCTTGTTAGTTTGGTTCTGTGAGACATCTCATTCCCTCGGCATGTGCCAGCCTTTGGGTCTGCACAGTACCCGCTTCTACAACGAAAATCAAAGCTGCCTTCATTTTCTTCTTGTTCTTCCAAGTCCTCCCCTATCGCTTACTGCTTTTTCCCCTTCGTCTAAAACTTCTCTCCCCATGAGCAAGAAATGGTATCCTAGATATCTGCTTTGCTAAATGGTATCCTGATATAACTTTATAATTTCTAGAATTTGCTTTGTCCATATTAACCTATCTATTGCTCCTGTAGTGGAAATATGAATAGATAATATAATATATACATTATAGATTTTGGGATAAATTCATTATTATTCGGAATCCACGGGTCATTTCATATACTTAAATTCCCCCCTTATGAAATTCTCCACCTCAACCCCTTGATTAGTAAATTACGACTCCACAAAGTACTCTGCCATATCCAAGATTCAGAAGAGGATGATGACACATTAAGAAAGGTGATATCTGAAAAATATTTACTTTTAAGCATCTCGAAGGTAGAGAATCAGGATGCATTAAAATTCTCCAGACTTGTTTAATTAATAAAGCCATATTTAAACTTTTGTATCCCTAAAGCCTAATCCTCCTCTAGATTTAACATCATATAACTCATCCCATTTTTCAAAATGCATTTTTCCTTTATTCTCTATTTGACCCCACCAAAAATTAGGAAAAAGAGATGTAGTTTCCTTACATAGACCATTCGGAAGTTGGAAGCACGATATGCAAGAAGTTGGAAGCACGATAATGCATATGTGGGAATAGCCGAGAGTACTAACTTAAGTAATACTAATTCTTTTCTCGCAGTACTAAAGAGACTTCCATTTCATCCTTTGATATTCACCTTAACTCTATCTTTGATAAACTCTAACATCTTCTTTTTGAGCATCCAACAACCATTGGTAGGTAGTCCATGGTACATTCCCATCTTATTCCTTTGTACTAGTCCTATCAAAGTACAAATTTGAGTCTTTTACTCCTTTAGGATATTTGTACTAAAATATATAGCAGATTTATCTCGATTTATCATTTGTCCAGAACTTTGCTCATTATTCCTTAAGATACACATTCATTGCATCCCTAATATTAATTGGACAAAATATGAAAGAGCCATTGGCAAAAAATAAGTGTACGTCACGATCCAAAATTCACCTAGTCGTAATGATACCTAATCCCAGTGTTAGGTAAGTCTGACATAGAATAAGGTAACTCAAGTGAAAGATCAATAACAACAAGAATGAAAATAACTGAATTTTATACAACTTCTCAAGGTCTGGTTGTACAAGTCATGAGCCACTATGACTTAGATTTACAAAATCGACATTAAGAAAAGTTACAATATCTGTTTGAAGTTCGTATAAACAGAGGTAAAATCCTAAACTACCATGAACAAGAGGTAGCTTGAATCTGGAATGCAGGTACGTCTTCAATGCAAGGCTCCGTCTTCCATAGCTACGCAGCTCCAAGATCTGCACGCAAGGTGCAGAAGTATAGTATGAGTACCATCAACCCCATGTACTCAGTAAGTATCTTGACTAACCTCGGTGAAGTAGTGACGAGGTTTTAAGTTAAAAGGTACTCGCTTATTATTTTTACCTGTGCAGATGATAAGCGGGAAAAGTAATACAAAATAGAGAAATGAATAACCATATAATGAACGAAACAAGAATATAAATGATAGGCCCCCATAATATCATCACTACTCAGTCTCACAACACTGTACGGTGACAGAAACCAACACCCAAGAATAATCATAATACATTTTTCCTGTTGCGGCGTGCAACCCGATCCCATATATAATATCAGTACCATTGCAACCCGATCCTATATAAAATATTAGTAGCATTGCGGAGTGCAACCCGATCCCATATATATCGGGTTGCACTCCGCAATGCTACTAATATTTTATATAGGATCGGGTTGCAATGGTACTGATATTATATATGGGATCGGGTTGCACGCCGCAACAGGAAAAATGTATTATGATTATTCTTGGGTGTTGGTTTCTGTCACCGTACAGTGTTGTGAGACTAATAAGTTCCTACGAAACTATTCTACAACAACCAAGTACGGGAAATTCACATCGTAACACCAAGAAAACTAACACGCGAAGATCAACTAGGAATACAAACTCAAACAAAGTAAGATGAGCAACACAACAACCCAGAGCAAGTCTCCCACATATAAAGATAAAGCTTCTACAAGGCATAAACATACAACCAATTTAAAAGTTACCCCATCTGGCTAGGCAAAGAAGTGTAGAGCGTGACACGAGGAAGGATGTACGTTAAGTTTTAACAGTTATCAAGTAGAGGTGTGTAATAAGTGAAATCATGTAACAAGTGGAGGCATATAGCAAGTAAAGGCATATATCACGTGAAGACAGGTAGTAAGTGAAGGTAGGTAACAGGTCAAGACATCTAATAAGTAAATCACGTAACAAATGGAGACATGTAACATGTACTGACTAATAACAAGTAAAGACATGAATTCAGAGAGAATATGTAGCAGAAGCAAATAAAGTAAAAGCTTAGGAGTAATAGTAACAGACAAGGTATATACATAGATATAACAGTAACATATCGAAGAAGGCCTAACGTCATTTTTCAAACCAAGCAACACCTAGGATTTCATGTTTATTGATATTCCGGGCAAGTTCTAGACTCAAATACAATACATGGACCATACTAAGAACTCACTTCACACATGGAACATGACTCACTAAGGATGGTCCCATTACGACTCTCAAATCAAGTAAGTGTTTATAAAGCCAAGAGATATTAAGCATAAAGCAGAAAGTGAACACGAGTCAAGAAAACAAGACATAGGTGTCATGAAACATGCTATCCTATTTTCTCATGGCATCATCAAATATTTAAAACAAAGGGAATGTGGTACATATGCCAAGTCCTAAATACGCTACCATCAAACAAGTCAAAAACGCCTAGGAATCACATCGTTCCTCCTCCTTTTATTTTCTATATCCTAATATTCTAATAATGAAAAAGTTACTACCGAGTTCAAATTACATTCCATGATAAAGAACTGAGGCATAAAGAAAAATGTTATGATCCCAATTTTTCTTCGTAGGATGTCGTGATGGCACCTAGTCTCTACAACTAGGTAAGCCTAACAGTTAATAATAACCTGACAGAAATAATTAATAATATACTAAAACAAGGCTAAATAGTTGATATAAACTCTTGAAATAGAATCTCAACAAATACTTTCCCAAAACCGGTAGAACTGAGTCATAAGCTCTACAGAGTAAAACTAGAATATCTACTACATCATAGTCTGAAAGAAAATATAACATGAAATAAGGATAAAGGAAGGTGACTCCGAGGCCTGGGCACAAGCAGGTATACCTTGCAGTCTCCACAAGCAGCTACTCAAATCAACTCTAGCGTCCGACATGGGCAGACGTACCTGGATCTGCACAAAAAGATGTGCAGAAGCGTAGTATGAGTACACCACAATGGTACCTAGTAAGTATCAAGCCTAACCTCGGTATAGTAGTGACGAGGTTAGGTCAAGACACCTACTAGGATATAAATAAACAGTATGAAAACATAAGAACGAATAATAATGGAAAGCGGAGAAATAACTTATACGAAACAAGATAATAGAATGAACTAACACCGGAATCTAAGCATGGAAATAACATAAAGGAAGCAATAAAATAGAACCACAATGATCATATACGAACAACAACTGATAGAACCAGGAAGAACAAACAACAAAAAATGTTCCCACCAAAACTCTTTGCAACATGAGATAAACAACAAGAATTACAATGAGGTACCGCCTCGTGTACAAGAATCACAACCGAGGTACTGCCTCGTATAAATCAAGAATCACAACCGAGGCACCGCCTCGTATTCACATTTCTCAATTTCAATCACAATCTTTCCTTATACCGCCACGTGAGCCTTACATTTGAAATAGATTTTGACAACGGTTTTTCTCGAAATAGCTTCACGCACTTTAGCCCACCTTATGATACCGTAGTTTCCCTATAAGCAACACGCACATAAGTCCCACATTATACTGCCACATGCACATTAAACCCAAGCCTTATACCGCCGCATGTACGTCAATATCACATTACAATAACAACTCACATCACAAGTGCCCATATATCACAACTTGCCAAAAATTAACAATATCAATATTTCCACAACAGTAGACCATGGTTCCTCCATAACGTGTATAAGAATATCAACAACAATAATGAATATAAAATGCTCAACAAAGAAGATGTTTCAACAATAACAATTTTGCCTCAACGTGATAACGACTTTCACAACTTCAATATCAATAACTCAACAATGAGAGATAATGTATAACTACGATATTAAATAAGAATAACTCACAATGGACGAAATAAGGTATAACAATGGCTTCAAATAATGGGAATCAACAAGGAAAGAGATAACATAAACAATAACTTCAAGTAATGATAATCAATAATGAAAGAGATAACACGAACAATAACTTCAAATAATGATAATCAACAATGAAGAGATAACATGTAACAATAATAGAGACAACAAGTTCAACTAAAGCATGGGAGCAATTTATCAATTAGGATGTAGAACAAGTGTTAACGAAATCATTTAAGGTATGTAAGGATAGACTAACACAAGTAAGAATAGATTGACTATGAGAATTTAGAACATGGTACGACAACTCAATTAAATCATGGATAAAGTCTAAGTAACCTAAACTGGTCAAATACCACGTACAACCCCTGTACCCACTCGTCACCTTGCCTACATGGCTTTCACATAGCATAAATGTATCAATCAATACCAATCCTAAGGGGTAGTTCCCCCACACAAATTTAGGCAAGATACTTACCTCAACTAGGCCAATTCAACACTCGAAAATAGTTGTTCCCCTAAAATTCGCCTCCACACGGCTCAAATCTAATCAAAATCGACTTAATATCATCAAACAATGCAAGGGAAATCAATTACAATAGGTAAAGCTATAATCTTTATACTTTTCCTAAAAAGTCAACAAAAGTCAATCTGGGGCCCGCCCGGTCAAAACCCGGGTCCAATGGTAGATTCCAACTACCCATGACCCCACGAGTTCATATATGTGATTAGTTTCAAAATTCGGGTCCAAATCGACTCTCAAAACTTAAATTCTTATTTTTCAAAAACTTAGCAAAGTTTCACAAATTTTCACTTTGATTCACATGATTTTGATACTAAAATCTAAGATATATTGATGGAATATGATTAGAAATAGATTAGAATCACTTACTCAAACTTTATAGTTGAAAATTCCCTCTCCAAATCACCTCCTACCGAGTCTAGGGTTCAAAAATGATAGAATATTTTCAAAACTCTCATCTCCCAGCCCTTTGTACCAGCTGCAGATGTCGCATTTATGACACAGGGTTCGCATTTGTGAACCCTCGCAATTGCGGACCAGGGCTCGCATTTGCGAACCCTGACAGCCTCAGTCAACATCGCATTTGCGATAAAGGCTTCGCAATTGCGAAGCTGAGAACTCGCAAAAGCGAACAAATGGTTGCAAATGCGAACTGGACAAAAATCCTACTGACTTCGCAAATGCGAAGGGGAAGTCGCAATTGCGACATCTGTGCCCCCACTGTCACCTTTGAAATTGTGAGGCTGGTGCTCGCAATTGCAATAATTGAGCACCGGCAACACCAACAACACATTTTCAGTTCAAAACCATTTCGATACATGTCCGAAACTCATCCGAGCCCTCGGGGCTCCAAACCAAACATCCATACAAGTCTAAAAATATCATACAAACTCGCTCGCGCGATCAAAACACAAAAATAACATCTAAACTACGTATTGAACCCTAAAACACATGAATTTCAAAGTAAAGTTCAAGAATCTCTAGAATTACAACTAAATGTCCGAATCCTATCAAATTAACTCCAAATGATACCAAATTTTGCAGACAAGTTCTAAATACCATAACGTACTTATTCAAAGTCCCAAAATCAAATTTCGAGCTCGATAGCTAAAAATCAACCTACGGACTTCCGAAATCAATTTCGGGCATACGCCCAAGTCCGAAATCACGATACGAAGCTATCGGAACCATCAAAATATCATTCCGGTGTCGTTTTTATAAAAGTCAAAGTTTGGTCAATATTTCTAATTTAAACCTCTAAGTCAAGAATCAAAAGGTCTAAATCTATCAGAAAGCTTTCCCGAACGAAACCAACCGACCTCGCAAGTTATAAAATCATAAACACACATGTGTGAAGCATAAAAAGAGGTAACACGACGCAATTACACAAAAAACCACGGGAGATTATTACTACCTAAGAAAAATAAAAGGTATATTTTTGTATTTTCCATTTTGTATTTATTTTTTATTTTTGTTAGACTTTAATCCCTCAATAAACAGTCTAAAATATCCATCGTCAGGAAAAGTCCAATATTTTCCTTTTTTTTATGTCCGATTTGTTTTTGTTTTCAATGATTTTTTCAATTAAAGTAACGCAACTACAATAACATAGAATATCACCCAAACAATCTCCTACCCCACACTTAAAATTATGTATTATCCCTAATGCACACTATAACTAATAAAAGGATAAAAATAAACTCCCTGGTAGGCCAAATGCCGAAATATTAGTAGCTCATGGGGTACTCAGACTTCTCCGTGTATGGGCCTTTGTGCGAGCTCTCCACACTTAGTTACAGCCCTCTAGCTTGATGTTGCATTCTTTCAATGGCTTTGCTTCTCTTGATCCTACAAAATAAAAAAACTACACTACAAAAAAAAAATAACACAACAGAAAAGGTAAACAACAACAACAACAACAACTACCCAGTAAAATCCCATTAATGGGGTCTGGGGAGGGTAGTGTGTACGCAGACCTTACCCCTACCCCGAAGGAGTAGAGAGGCTGTTTCCGAAAGACCCTCGGCTCAAAAAAACAAAAAGACAAAAGGATAAAAAGGAGACAATATTAGTATCACAACAACAATCATAGGAAAAATAGGAACACCATGAAATCCAGAAGAAAGATGCAAAGCAAAGGGAGACAATATTAGTAACACCACAACAATTATAAGAAAAATAAGAACACCATGAAATCTAGAAGAAAGATGCAAAGCAAAAGCGATAGCTAGTAAATAGGACCTGCACTGAAAAACGAAATAGTAAGACACAACATTGCCACTAGCTATCTTAGACAAAAACCTTACATGGCTAGTCCCACAATAGTACGAAGTAAGGCACGACTCAACTATCTCCTAACCTACAACCCTAATACTCGACCTCCACATCTTCCTATCAAGTGTCATGACCTCGGAAATCTGGAGCCCCATCATATCCTGCCTGATCACCTCTCCCCAATACTTCTTAGGCCGCCCTCTACCTCTTCTCGTGCCCTCCACAACTAGCCGCTCACACCTCCGTACCGGAGCATCTGGGCTTCTCCTCTAAACATGTCCGAACCATCTAAGCCTCGCTTCCCGCATCTTGTTATCAATGGGAGCCACGTGTACCTTTTACCGAATATCATCATTCCTAATCTTATCTATCCTAGTGTGCCCGCACATCCACCGCAACATCCTCATTTCTGCTACTTTCATCTTCTGGATATGTGAGTTCTTAACAGGCCAACACTCAGCCCCATACATCATGGCTGATCTAACCACCGCTTTATAGAACTTACCTTTGAGTATCGGTGGCACTCTCTTGTCACACAGGACTCCAGATGCTAACCTCCACTTCATCCATCCTACCCCAATACGGTGTGTTACATCCTCGTCGATCTCCCCTCCCCCCTGGATAACCGAACCAAGGTACTTGAAGCTGCCTCTACTCGGGATGACCTGCGAATCAAGCCTCACATCCACGCCCACTTCCCATGGCTCAGCGCTGAACTTACACTCCAGATATTCCGTCTTCGTCCTGCTCAGCTTGAAACCCTTAGACTCAAGAGCCTGTCTCCAAACCTCCAGCCTCTCATTAACACCGGCTCGCGACTCATCAATCAGAACTATGTCATCGGCGAGTAGCATGCACCATGGCACATCCCCTTGAATATGGTGTGTTAACGCATCCATCACCAGGGCGAATAAGAACGGACTGAGCGCAGAACCTTGGTGTAACCCCATTACAACCGGAAAATGCTCAGAGTCGCCTTCTACTGTCCTAACCCGAGTCTTAGCCCCATCATACATGTCCTTAATCGCCATAATGTAGGGAACCGACATACCTTTTACCTCCAGGCATCTCCAGAGAACTTTTCTAGGAACCTTGTCATACGCTTTCTCTAGGTCAATAAACACCATGTGCAGATCCTTCTTCCTCTCTCTGTACAGTTCAACCAACCTTCTAACAAGGTGTATAGCTTCTGTAGTCGAACGACCCGGCATGAACCCGAACTGGTTGTCGGATACAGACATTGTCATCCTCACCCTCGTTTCAACCACCCACTCCCATACTTTCATGGTATGACTCAGTAATTTGATACACCTATAATTGTTACAACTATGGATATCACATTTGTTCTTATACAATGGAACCACCGTACTCCACCTCTACTCATCTGGCATCCTCTTCACCTTAAAAATAACATTAAACAACCTAGTCAACCACTCCAAACCTGCTCTCCCCACACACTTCCAAAATTCCACTGGAATCTCGTCTGGCCCGGTCACTCTACCCCTACTCATCTTACGCATAGCTCCTACGACCTCCTACGACCTCCTCAACCTCGATACGCCTCCAGTACCCAAAGTCACGGTGACTCTCGGAATGCTCCAATTTGCCTAACACAATATCCAGATCCCCTTCTTCATTCAGAAGTTTATAAAAGTAAGTCTGCCATCTCCTCTTAATCTGGGCATCTTCCATCAATACTCTACCATCTTCGTCCTTGATGTATCTCACTTGGTCCAAATCCTGAGCCTTCCTCTCTCTCAACTTGGCCAGCCAGAATAACTTCTCCCCATCTTTTTTCCCAATTCCTCGTACATACGATCATAAGCCGTAGTCTTAGCCTCCATGACCGCCAGCTTAGCCTCCTTTCTAGCTGCCTTATACCTCTCCATGCACGCTCACCTTTCCTCCTCACTTATGCTCCCCACTAACTTCAGGTACGCCGCCTTCTTTGCTTCCACTTTACCTTGGACTACTTCATTCCACCACTAGTCTCCTCTGTGCCCACCAAAGACGCCCGTTGAGACCCCTAACACCTCTCTCGCAGCCTCCCTAATACAGTTTGTTGTCGCTGACCACATAGTGCTTGAGTCACCACTGCTCCTCCAAGCCCCCACAGTCGACAACCTCCCCTCCAATGCTTAGGCTTTATCCTTAGTTAAGGTAAACAAATAAAAATAAAATAAAAGAGAACAATAAAGTTAGGTTGCCTCCCAATAAGCACCTTGGTTAACGTCGTGGCATGACGTGAACTACTTTTTGCCTCCACCTAGAGCTTATGAATTGAATCCCCAATTTAGACTCAAGCTTATGATTATTCTCTTGGGGCGGTACAAAATCTTGTAAGCCAAAAACTAATTAATGAGGATGCGTGCCCGAATGGCCACCAGATGTACCTGCCTCACTACCTGCACAATTAGTGTAGCATGAGTACGTAAATCAACGCATACCTAGTAAGTATCTAGTCTAACCTCGAAGAAGTAGTGACGAGGGGTCGATATCCACACTTGCTAGTGGTCAATAAATAAAGTTCAAGAATTATAAATAGACATGAAATACAACAGTAACAATGGAATATGAAACGATAAATAACATGATCCTTTAACATAATTGTCATGCCCCGAACTTGGGGAGTGTGACCGGCGCTCAACCGAGTGAACCCAGTCGAGCAAGCCTATGTTACATCAACCTCTCATCATAACTCATGCCTGATTTATCAAAACATAATTAGATCATGACTTTCATACTGAATACAACAACAACAACCCAGTATAATCCCACTAGTGGGGACTGGGGAGGGTAGTGTGTACGCAGACCTTACCCCTATCCTGGGTAGAGAGGCTGTTTCCGATAGACCCTCGTCTCCCTCCCTCCAAGAACTCCCCACCTTGCTCTTGGGGTGACTCGAACTCACAACCTCTTGGTTGGAAGTGGAAGGGGCTCACCACTAGAGCAACATACTCTTGCCAAACTTTCATATTGAATACATTTGCCTCAATGGCCCATAATTGGTTTTTTCTTTTCTTTTCTCTCGTGATGGGCACATAGCTTCATAAATATATGTGAATATAAATACATGACGAAACTCAAAACTTAGGTACATGACCCACAGTGTACATGGAGCTTCTATGACAATAGATACCTAAGTACATAAAACCAACTAGACTCAAATGCCCACTGGAATTGTAGCTGGCTCACCATAATCTGTTGCGCAGAAGATCCTTATCAAACATCCATATCATCCTGTAGAAGTATACCCGCATCCATTAAAAGATGCAGCGCCCCCGGCAAAAGGGACATGAGTACATGTGGAATAGTACTCGCATGTAAGGCAAACAGAACAACATGTTAAATCATGGTAATTCAAATAAGAGGCATACGAAGTACATCAAGAACTATAAAATATCCCATAGATTCACATTTCAAGTCTCGTTATGCTTACATCATTTTAAACTTCATTTAGGATTAACTGAGCCATATGTACTATGCGTGGAATACATAATATAAAGTAATTGAAACAACATGTACAAACAAGGCCAATGAAAGTGTCACCTAATGCCTGCGTTAACAATGCGTCTCACTAGACCGTCCATATCTCTCTCGTATCTTACACATATACATTTCACTTGTGCGTTTCATAGATCGTTTACATTATTCACTTACGCAATACACCTGTGCATTTCATAGACCATTCGCAGTGTTTACTTACATAATACACCTGTGCGTTTCATAGACCGTTCACAGTATCACCTATACAATACACCTGTGCGTTTCATAGACCGTTCATAGTATCACCTATACAATACACCTGTGCGTTTCATAGACCGTTCACAATATCACCTATATAATACACCTGTGCATTTCATAGACCGTTCACAGTATCACCTATACAATACACCTGTGCGTTTCATAGACCGTTCACAGGATTACACATACAATACAAATACACTTGTGCATTTCATAGACCATTCACAGTGTTTACTTACACAATACACCTGTGCGTTTCATAGACCATTCATAGGATTACATATACAATACACCTATGCATTTCATAGACCATCCATAGGGTTCACATAACACCTCATAATTCTCATTTAGGCAACGACCACATTTCAAGTTCATGCTATCACTTACTTGTACTTGCCATGGGTGATCATAGAACATTAAGAACATTTAAAATATTTAGGAACACTACAGCCTTTCCTCATGAGGGTGTAGGAGCTTATAACACATTGGGAACATAAGTACAAATACGTTCATCTCATAACCTTTCACACCATATATCACTTCACAATTACTTTCAACTACTTACAACATCATTATTTCATTGGCTCCCTTGGCCATACATATTATTCTTCATTCAAGGCACTGTGGCCGTAAATCATATTCCATACTTTCATTTCTTTAATTTCAAGGATTATCATCACAAACATCATCATATAGAATACTCTTGAAATATATTTTCCCCAAAAGGGCAATACACAATCTCAACTGATGAATATGTAAGAACTCAAAACATATTGGAAATACCTACCAAGCATAGCATTAGTTAGAACAACCATATTTGGACATGACTCGAGTACATAAGCTTTTGGATGATTCTATTTTCGGAGTCAATTTGGAATAGTTGAATCAAGGCTCATTTCATAACCTTTCTCACATTATTTCATTTCATTGACACCATTGGCCACAAGTATAATTTTCACTCTTGGCATGTTGGCCATACTTTATATCCCCAATTCACTTATTTACTTCCAACCATCTTTATAGATTATCAACAATAAGACTTTTCCAATAAAGACTTTAGGTACACATATGAGCAATTAAGAGTCTTAAGCATATTGAGATTTTATCACACAATTTGGCATCATAGCCTTCATATGAAAGATGACTCAAAGACATAGCATTTTAATACACATATCATTCTTGAACACATTCCCAAAGGATAACATAATGTGATAGTAACATTCAGAACACGTTTTGAATACATAATTCTCGACACTTTGCTTATTCGGGACAATCGAGTTTATTGGGGACAACTCGGAACATAGAATAAGGAACTTGGGACAACCATACTTGGAACTTACGGGAACATCGGGTAATTCAATTCTAAGAGAGAAAGTTTAGCCAACATACCTCGCTTTGAGCTTTCCTTAAATTACTACAACATTTCAGAAATTCTAGCAATCCCAATCTATTTTGAGACATAACAAAATTGAACACATAATTAGGAAGATATTCATGGTCTCAACTCATTTGAGCATTTTATCAAACACTAGGTGTGCAAAATTAACTACAAGGTTCTTCTACAAGATTTCCTTCACTTCACAACCCAATCTTTACTTATTTGAGCTCAACTATCTTCCCACAAACCTTATTGGTACAAGCATTTATACATAATACTCTTACACCCAAGAATTATACTTCTCATAACCTACTTTTAATCCAAATCCCGAAATTTAGGGCTAGGGAGTAGAATCTTACCTATTAAGAATTGATGAACAAAACACTTGAGCTTCTTCCTCTCTCTAGAACACTCTCACTTCTCTCTAAAAATATCAGGTTTTAGCTCAAGAAATGACTTAACCCCTCTCTCTACCCAGACTTGGGGGTATTAAATGGGCTCCTATGTGCACGGCCGCGCACCTGGGCAAGTGGCCGCGCACACAAGGCAGAAACTCCCAAATATGCGCGGCCGTGCATCTGGGCGTGCATATGACATGGGTCCAGTAAAATAGCCATAACTTTCTGTAGAAATATCCAAATGATGAAATGTTTGATGCGTTAGAAACTAGACTCAAAGAAATTTAATTTTATATGTAGATCACCACCTAAGTCATTATATTGAAGGAGTTATATTCATTTGAAGTTTGGTCTTCTGCCAATTGAAACATCCTTTCCACTTAATGTATCTAACTTGTTCCACACAAGTTCTTGCCATTCACAAAACTATTTAATATGTTCCAACACACCTTAAACATACATTATCAATTCAAAATGATGTGTCTCTATCCCATAGGTCTCCTTTACTCAAATACGTTATTCCCAAATACCGTTGGCGTACTTTAAAATCTTAAATCATTAGGAAATTTTAACGGGGCTTTACAATAATGATAGTTTAAAATCCCCAAATATCATGTGCTAGATAAATAAATATGAGCCATCAACTAAATATCAAATCTCATGTCAAGAAGGAAATGACATGTATATTCTGACTCCTAGAGATATTACGCACGAGTTTTGTCGAGGTCGTGCGGCCTGATCCATAATAATCGTGTACATACACTACTGAGGTCGTACGACCCGATCCATGGATGCATCTCAAATATACAGCCGAGGCGTACGACCCGATCCACTAGAATAAAGAAACTCTTCGAACTACGAGTCAAATAATTTTAGCACAAGGATGGGCACATAAAAAAAGCATAATTTTAACAACAATCAAGTATTCCGCCAAAGCTAAAGGTAATGAAACTCGGCCTAACATAATACTTAATCAAATTTCAATTATAAATTTAAGTAATTAAACTAACAAGTGGATTTCAAATAATACAAATATTGTATGATAAAATCCTAAGTCTACCCGGACATAAACATGATTTTAGCTATGTACGGAATTTCGTCACCTCGTGCGTACGTAGCACCTATAACTTGTAGCAAATAAAAATTTAAGCAACTACGGGGATAATTCCTTCTTACAAGATTAGGCAAAAGACTTACCTTGCTTTCAAGTTCACTACTTGGCTCTCCAGTCTCACTAATGGCCTTAAATCAATGTTGAGCAATACGAAACTAGCCAAAGGTCATACAAACTAATCAATATATGCCCAAAAGTTTATAATTTAACTATTAGAGTAATTTCTCAACATAATTTGGAAAGTTCATATAAGTCACCCCTAGGCCCACGTGCCCAGATTTCGGAAATTTTCATAGATAAATGCTACCCATGACCTTACGAACTCAAATGTATAATTTATACTCAATTCCATAATCAATTTCGTGGCCAAATTCCATTTTTACTAAACCTTAGGTTTTTCAACATAACCCCATAATTTCTATGTTAAAATCTACCCATAATCTATGTATTAAACTCACATTAGGTAGAAATCACTTACCTTAAAATGCTAGGTGAAAATCCATCTCCAAGAAGCTCTAATTTCGGCCAAGAGAAGTGAGAAATGAAAAAGAATAACCTAAGTCCCGATTTTAAAACAAGATTCTGCCCATCGACCCTTATTCATGATCGCGGAAGTCCCCTCACGATCGCGAAGGCAAAAGCTTCCAACGCCGAGAAAAGCCTCTTCGCGAACAAGACCAGGCCTCCGTGATTGCGAAGGTCAACCTGACCAACCCTTCGCAAACGCGGTTAGCCTTTTGCGAATGCGAGTATGCTGTCGTGAACGCAAACACTGGCCCATAAGCTCTGCGATCATGAGCCTACTATTGCGAACGCGTAGCACAAATATCCTCCAGCCCCAAATCCTTCATCATGAACGCGATACACCTTCCGCATTCGCCAAGAAGGAAACCAGTACCAGCAAAATCTGCCACTTTGTTCTTAGCTTTGGGTGGTCCGAAACACACCCGAGCCACCGTCCAAATGCACCAACAAGTCCATAAATATAATATGGACTTTCTTGAAGTCTGGAACATATAAAACAACATTGAAACCAAGAATTGCACCTCAAAACCAAATTAATTAATCTTTGAACTTCAAACTTCTTCCAACTAGTTCTGAATGTGACGAATCATACTTAGACAACTCGGAATGAAGCCAAATTTTATGCACAGGTTATAAATCACTATACGATCCTATTCCAAGGCTCGGAATCTCAAACGGATATCGATAACACCAAAGTATATTTCAAACTAAACTTAGAAAACTCTAAAACCTTCAAGACGCCAACTTTCAACAATAAGCGCCGAAACGCTTCCGGATCACCTGAATCTTGATCCGAATACACGCCCAAGTCCAAAATTATTATACGAATCTATTGGAACCTTAAAATCCCAGTTCCATGTTTGTTTACTCAAAGTGTTTACTCAAATCAAACTTGGCCACCTTAGGCCACTATTATGGAACTAAGTGTTCTGAATTCAACCTGAACCCTTCCAAAACCAAACCAATCATCCCCACAAGTCATAAAACAATAAAATAACATATGAAAAGTCTTAAATAGGGGAATGAGAATCTAGAAAGCAAAATGACTGGTTGGATTGTTACAGTAAGGATTTATTCGCATTTCACCGTCCGAACACAATGTAGAGAAGTGCTTGGAATGTGGTGTAATGTGATCAAATATATGAAATTCAATATTTTCAACCTCCTCAACAAAACTCACATTGCAACCAACTAAATTTGTATCTTCATTGATCTTTGCTGACTCTAGCATTACTTCCTTAACATCGGCATCCTCATGTTTTAGTTGGTTAGATTGTTGGTGTTCTACTCTGACTTCCTCCATTAGTACCTCAGTTTTTGCCTTTGATGCACACTATTCTTGACTACTATCCATAATATTATCTTGTTGAACATTAAAAGCTTCAACTAGTTGACTCACTTGAGCCTCCAAATTGTGAATAGTTGCCTCTTGTCTTTGCATATGCGGGTGTTTCTCATTATTTTGTTCCAGAAAGCACTTTAACATATCCTTGATCTCCTTCAGGTAAGCTTCCTCTAGTTCTATGTTCCTATTAACTTCACAAGAAAAAGTAGAACCATCATAATAAGAGATTGGGGAAGGATAAGAAATATAAGCACAACCATAAAAATGACTATCTTGACCACCCCACATATCACACACATTCCGCACATAAGATTGATTTGGTGCACATAACTCTCTCGTGGGAACAGTTTGATAATTTTTTCACAGGTGATTTTCTCCACAATATGCATAAGGAAGATCATAAGTAGAATTATTAACACATAAACTCCTATGATTACAAGATGTCATGTTTCTCAAATAAAAAATTAAAATAAATTAAATTAAAAGTTCAAACTTGAAACCAAGTAATATTTACAGCTACAACTATTTCGTTAGTTCCCCGGCAACGACGCTAAAATTTGATCATGCTCAACTATGCCTAATAAAAGAACTAAGCGGTCGGTTCAAATATAACCCAATCTAAGAGTCCGAAGTCGAATCCCACAGAGATTTAAGGTTTAGCTACAACTAGTCGTTTCACTAAGAAAACAAGTTTGAACAAACTCTGAAGTATAATATTAGTATACTTATGTCTAACTAATTAAGTAACAAACTAAAGTAGTAAATTATCAACTAAAGATACTAAGGATTGGAGACAAGATTGGAAAAGCCTAGAGTTATGATTTTCTCAATTGTTGCAATCCTCCCCGCTACATCTCCTACAATTTTGCCTAAGTATTCTCTACTGATCATGAGCACTCAACACATTCTCTCTGGATCAACTACAATAACTTACTAGTCATATTTTCTCAAATTACGCTAGCTCACACTTTCTCACAGCTCACTACGATCACGTCAAAGCTTTGTTATCTTTAATCCCGCTTTTAAACTCGCTGTATTGATCTCTCATATACCTTGGAAGTGAAGTTGTTCAACAACATCCTAAATATTCACTCTTTCTCAAGAAATACATAATAAATAGGCACAATCAATTGAGAGCTCTTTAATTAACTAAAATAAGCACGTAGTTGAACAAGTAGGAAAATTCAAAGGCAAAATTATAGTAGAATGTAACGAGAATTCATCCTTCAAAAGGTTCATTCAAAATCTAGATAATAAAATTAGCTAATCATAGTAATGCCAACAATCACGTTAATAATCGAAAGCATTAATCTACGAACTAAAGAAGAACGAAAGAAAAACTCTTGTGATCCGGTACTTGCAATTCGTCTAGCTGTATTGTGCCTCCAAAATAATGTGTCTCCCTTTCTTAGAGATGTTTAACGAGTATTTATAGGCTAAGGTCGAAGTCTCCAAGTCCAAATTTCATAAGGAAACACTTTATTATCGGAGTAGGGGGACTAGGCCTTTAAGCTCGCAAGGCCTGGTCTGGAGCATGCCATAAGCCAAGTGAGGTGAGGCCTGGAGCGAGGTAGCCTCTTGCCATAAGCCAGGCGAGGCGAGGTCTGGGGAGAGATGGAAACTTTCCTTGGACCCAGCAAGGTTTGGTCTATGGCCAGGTCTCTTCCGTGCCTTGCACCGATCTTCCTTTCATGCTCTATTCTTCTATTTTTAACACTATTTTGTGCAACTTTTATTCCTCTATGCATTCCAATGATCCTACACATAAAAACTACTCAATTAATCTCAAACATAGCACGAATCATTATAAATTTCAAGTAAAGCACATGGCAAATGACGATAAAAATATAACATATTGGCATATGAGTACAATCGACCCTACATACTCAATAAGTATCAAGACTAACCTTAATAAAGTAGTGGTGAGGTTTAGTCAGAAGATACTCACTTTATATAACCTGTGCAGCTCATAAGCAAATACAATAACAGAGAAATAGCCAAGTGACAACCAAGGAATATCAGCTATCAATAATAAGGTGCTCAATCAAAAAAGAAGGTAATAAGCATGCTTTTCCAAATAACTGGATCAAAGCATATACAAATGCACTAAATTCGTATATAAAGGAGATTTAAACCAAGCGGCTTTAACTCGAAACACTTTACATGAATGTAGAGTGTCTACGCATGATGAAGACTCAATTTCACATCAGTTCTCAATAAATACGGATGCTCCTATATGAGTCTAAAATGTCTATGCATGATGACGCAACATATACATTAATCTAACACCCTCCAAGTGTCCAAAAATCCACTAACAAGTCCCATATATATGTAAAATGCATGAATATGCATATGTCAAATGATTGTAATAGAGGCATCAAGTAGCATATTTAGAAGATATGCACAGAAAGCATATAGAATGCATGATATGACATAAAAGATTCACTTAAGTAATAAAAGCTTTCACCTTTACACCCAACTCATCAACCAATACCATCATAATCTGACACTCGTTAGTGTCTCACAAACTCTATGTGTATGCCACCAAGAGAGAAAACTGGAGGGTGACCTAGGGGGATGGATCCAAATCCACATGCTGTACGGCAGAAACCTCGTGCCATGACAATAATTACACGACATAAACCTCGTACCATAACAATATCAATTCTCTCATAATGTCCAAATGTACCATAATCATATCAGCCTGTTTCAAGATCCTCATCTCCAAGGATGTATAAATATGCTTAAAAAATAACCAGCAAGATACACGAGGACATAATAAATAAAGATGCAGATATTTGTTCATGATATAAAGTATAATTACGGCTAAATCAAGTATATATACAATCTCACGAATACCATATAATTACCAAATAAGAATCTAAATCCTAGACACAATCTCTAACATGAATAATAAAGCTCAATTAGTCACAAAAATAATTTGAAGCATATCATAAGTAGAGCATGTATCAAATCAAGGCATAAATAAGTCTAAAATCTACCCCAAGCATGGTATAACCTTAATGACCACATATACGCTCGCTACCTCACATATACTGTACCACCAAACACATAGCATATAGTTTCATTTTAGAAAACATTCCCTCAAGTCGAGGTTAAGCAAGACACTTACCTTCTCCAGGCTAGTATTCAACCCCTAATCATGCCTTTTCCTTTGTTCTTGACCTCCAATTTCCCAAAACCTAGTCAAATATCGTTCACAAAAGTCAAACAATGCTAAAGGAAGCAATCCTAATTAATAAAGCTTCGATCGTTAAAGAAATTCCAAAAAGTCAACAAAAGTCAACCCAGGACTATATATTCAAAACGGGTCCCGTCAATCCATAACCCCACGAGTCCAAATATGTGATTAGTTCTCAAATTCAAGTCCAAATTGATGTACAAAACCTTAACATACACTCTCTTAAGTTTCAAGTCAAAAACCTATTTTCTACTTTTTAAATCCTTAATTTAGGTGTAATAATCCATGGGTAATCATGTTATATAATCAAAATCGAGTTAGGAACACCTACCCTCATGATTTGGGTGGAATCCCTCTTTAGACATGCCTTCTCCCATTCCCCAAAACTCAATGATGGAGAAAATGAGCAAAAACCAAAATTTTGGACATAAAATACCCATGATAGCAAATAACCCTTTGCAATTGAGACCATCACCTTCACGATCGCGATGCACAAAATGCCAGCCCCCTTTCCTTCTTCGGGATCGCATAGCACTACACGCGATCGTGATACACAACTTCCAGCTCTTCTTCGCGATCGCATTGCCCCTTCCACAATCGTAATTCACAATTTCCTCTGGTGCGTTTTACTCTTCGCAAGCACGCCACTAATCTCCATGATCACGATTCATTAAACTGCTGTAAAACATCTATAGCTGCTATCTGGCCAAAAATGGTCCAAAACTACCCTAAAACTTACCTGAGCCCCCCTGGGGACCTCACCAAACTGTCTCAGAAAGTCCGTATACCCTATACGAATTTATCCAATAGCTCAAACAAAAATAAAAACATCAAAAAGAAGAATCAAAGATCAATCCAAACTATGAAACTTTCTTAAGTTCTTGAATTCCAATTTTTAACTAGATCTGCCGAATTAACCCTGGGCCACCCGTGATTCGAACTGAACATACGTACAAGTCCAAAATTATCATACAAACCTATTGAAGTCTTCAAATCATGAATCCAGGTTCGTTTACCCATAATGTCGACTTTGGTCAACTCTCCTTAACTTAAAACCTCTAGTTGCCAACTAAGTATTCCAAAGTCCCTCTGAACCTCTTGGAACTCGAACCAACCATACATGCGAGTCATAAAACATCGTATGAACTTACTCAAGTCCCAAATCATAGAATGGGATGCTAGAATTAAAAACGACAAGTTGGGTCGTTACATTCTCTCCCACTTATAGATGCGTCCATTCTTGAACATGCCAAGGGTCATTCCGAAGTCGTCAAATAGTTGTATAAACATATCATACACATCCCCATGGGCGATCTCATGTCACATCCATCCATATAAATCCATTAACATATCTTGAATGAATATTCCTCCTTCAACCTTAGCGTATAAGCCTTTAAGCCCAACTTCAATACCCGGAATTTCATCCAAGATCTATTTTTTTGTATATATTCACTGTATCAATCCCAATAACCTGCCTCAAGTCATAAATTTATTTCCAATATGTAACCACATGATATATACCATAACTTATATACCTATAACAATATCTTCTGACCACAATAATTGATCATTACCAAACCCAATACCAGCAAAAATAGCCCATCTCAAATAGATCCATTTTCCAAGTCTTCGTAACACTTGTAATGATGAAAGAAACCTGTAGAAAATTATAACCACCCATCATATATACAAGTCATAGATTCTTCTCATCCGGTAAGAACCATTGCTTGTTCTAGGTTACCTAAAAGCATTCTTCTCCCAAATATACCTTATCCAAAATCGATCGCGCTAATTGTAGGTTTGTAATTAACTCATGTAGTGCAAGTTACTCGATCAATAAGTCACATCCAATTCCACGTGGAACCTCAACCGTCATGGTTTGTGCACCATACAAGTAATAACCCAAATATGATAAATCCGTGAAAAGGCAACTTATCACCTAATGACTCCCCATGTCTGTGATGTTCTTTCTCAACAAGTTTATGAGTATCTATACAAATTAATGCATTTGTCTATTATGCAACAATTAAATAAACTCAACCTAACTCAACCCACGCGCCTAAACCACCCGTCATAACTATCACAATTTGTAATGACCCGACCGGTTATTTTATGTATTAGAGTCTCGTTCCCCTATTTGATACTTTTCGTATGTTTGATTGTTGTTTTGTGACTTTCGGGGGATGGTTGGTTTGGTTTTGAGAAGGTTTGAGAGTGAGTAGGAACACTTAGTCTTATTTTTTGGAAGCTTAAGTTGCTAGAGTTGACCAAGGTTTGACTTTTGAGTAAACGACCTCGGATTGGTAATTTGATTCGTTCCAATATGTTTGTATAGTGATTATGGACTTGGACGTATGTTCGAATTTGGAGGTCCCTAGGAGGTTTTAACTCTATTTGCAAAAAGTTGGCAATTTGGAAAATTTGAGAGATTGTATGTTTGACCGTTAGTTAACTTTGATGTTATTGGACTCCGATTGGTGTTCTGAGACCTTGGATAGGTCCACATGGTTGAAAGGAACATGTGTGCTAAAGTTTGGTTAAGATCCTAAGTGTTTAAGTTAGAATCAGACGCTTGGTTGGAATTTTTGAAGTTTATGAACTTAAGAGAAACTCTATTCGGTTTGAGCCTCGATTATTTATTGTGATGTTTCCCGATGTGTTTTGAGGCCTTTGAAAGATCTAGGTAGTGCTTATGGACTTGTTGGTGTGGTTGGATGGGGTCCCAAGTGTCTTGAGTGATTTTTCACGTTCAAAGCGAGTTTTGCATAAGTTGGCAGTGTCAGGTCCATTTAGTGACCTATTTCACCGAGTGCAGTATGGCTCTGCAGCACACACATCCATTTCACAATTGCTGAGGAGTTTTGGACTGATCAATTTCATAGTGAGTTTTGTGGACCGTAGAATGGATATGTGGGAAACATATTGATTTCGCGATGGCTGAAGAGTTGGGACTGTTTTGCTTCATGATGGGTTTCATGGACCGCAAAATAGTAATGCAGTCCACATAGTGCATTTCGCGGTACTGGGCAGTTTTTGGCGTGGACTATCAAAGGCCGAATTTTGTGATATCTTATTTCATTTCCCAACATTTGGAGCTTATTTGAGGAGTTTGAATCTAGGTTTCACACACAAACTTGGTGTAAGTGATTCTACACTAAATCTATGGAGTTTACAAGGAATTAACATTAGGTCTAACATCAACACATGGATTTAAATAAGAGTACTTGGGATTTTATTCTACAATTTTAGAGAGTGTATTTTTTGGGATTTGGGGGTCGATTTAAACTCAGTTTTGGAATCTAATTACATATATGGACTTGTGGGATTATGGGTAGTCAGGATATACCACTTGGCTCGAGTTTTGACAATGTGGGCATGGGTTAACTTTGTTGTTGTTTGGAGATTTGATTAGAGATTGGAACTTTATTGTTTGGGGTTGACTTCTATCGCATTATTTGACTTTATTAAGTAATATTTGACTAGATTCGTGTAGTTTGGAGGTGGATTTGTGTCACGATCCAAAATCCAACTAGTCATGATGGCACCTAACCCCAATCCGCTAGGTAAGCCAATTAATAATAAACCAATTCCAATGAGATTTATTAAGAGAAGTAATGATAATACAACTGTGCTTTTATACAAAGAATTCCCAAGGACCGGTAGTACAAATCAATAGCTTCTAAGATTTAGAGTTTACAAAGCTGGTATAAAATAAATACATCATGTGTTTCAAATATACATGAACAAATTAATAATTCTAAAGCTACCAATAACAAAAGGCAGCAATGACCGGAACGCAGGTACGTCTTCAATGCTAGCTCCCGTGATACACAACAATATAAACATAAAACATCTGCACGCAAGGTGCATAAATGTAGTATGAGTACAACCGACACCATGTACTCAATAAGTAACAAACCTAACCTTAGGTTGAAAGTAGTGACGAGCTGGGACAAAGGTCGGAGTCCAACACCAATAGCCAACAACAGTTCATAACAATATAATAAAAGTGATAAAAGAAATAACTCAGAGATATGATGCTCAACTCATTCAAAGTTATGGAAAATAGTCATGCTTTTCAGGTATAACAGTAAAGTCCAATTCCTTCACCGAAATCACCAAAATATGAGTAAGTTAGAAACCTTTGATTTTTCCCAAAAACTTTCAACAAATAGATAAGATGATTCAATTTCAGATAGCATGAGGAAAGTACATCTCTATGCCTAGATGTCAATGTGCATGTGAAGTTGTAAATGTCACAAAATCGTGTAACAAGAGGAAATGCATCTCTATGCCTACATGTCAAGTATGCATGTCAGATGCAATGCGTCACCCTGATGAACTCATGTAATCACACCCTCAGAGTACTCAATATCACAGTTTCACACTCCTACTCATTACGCTCAATCACTCAGCACACTCAGTCACTCAGCAATGTACATGGAAGATCCAGCCCAAATGAATCAATAGCAACTGTGCTCACTGTGTATGTGCGGCAGATCCAGCCCAAGCGCTATAATAAGCCAATCATGGCATGAATCAATAAAGCCTGATGCGGTGTGCAGCCCGATCCCATCATGAATCAATAATACCTGTTGTGGCATGCAGCCGGATCCCATCATGAATCAATAATATCTGCTGCAGCGTGCAACCCAATCCCATCATGAATCACTAATACCTGCTGCGGGGTGCAACCCGGTCCAATCATGAATCAATAATATCTGTTGTAGCGTGCAACCCGATCCTATCATGAATCAATAATACATGCTACGGCGTGCAACCCGATCCCATCAATATCACTCACAATCTGGCTCTCAGGCCTCAACTCAGTCATCAATCTCTCCAGTCTCTCGGGCTCACAATGTCATGAAAATTAGCTAAACAATTGTGATATGATGTATCAATAAATGACAATAGAGACTGAGATATGATATGCAAATGAATGAGTATGTCTGAGTATGTAATTGCAATATAAGCAAATAACTCAACAACAGAAATGACCTTAGTGGGTCTCAACAGGATAAACATATAGCCTAGACATGATTTCTAACATGGATCACAGCTCAATTACTCTAGCACGTAAAAATTTCATGAATAGAAACAAGATTAGGTCACTACACAATACCACAGAATCAATCGAGTCATAATTCACACGGTGCACGACCACACGCCCGTCATCTAGCATGTGCGTCACCTCAACCCCAAACACATATCACGTATATTCAGGGGTTCATACCCTCAGCACCAAGTTTAGAAGTGTTACTTACCTCGAACAAGACAAATTCAATACCGAGCAAGCCAAACGATACTCCAAAAATGCCATCCCGCGAGTACTGACCTCCGAATGGCTCGAAACTAGCTAAAAGCAACTCAAATACATCAAATAATGCCTAAGGGAACAATTCTAAATGATAAAGGTCGAATCTTTAATCAAAAGTCCAAAGTCAACCAAAATTTCAAACCCGGGACCGTACCTCGGAACCCGATAAAGCTTACAAAATCTGACAACCCATTCAATTACGTGTCCAACCATACTAGTTTCACTCAAATCTGACTATGAATCGATTCAAAATTTCAATTTATGAAACTTTAGACAAAACCCCCCAATTTTCTCTGTAAAATCAATAATCATACGCCGAAAACGAAGATTAATTTATGAAATATAATCATAAGCGAGCCAAGAATGCTTACCCTAATCTGTGTGGTGAAATTTCTCTCCAAAGTCACCCAAAATCGAGCTCCAAGTCTCAAGAGTGTGAATAAAACGACCAACCCTCAAAATTATAGGTTCTACCCAGCATTGTTCGCATCTGCGAAGAAAATAGCCGCAACATTTACGCTTCTGCGACCACAACTAACCAGCCGACCCCTCGCACCTGTGGAGCAATTTTTCGCTTCTACGACATCGCAAGTGTGAGCTCCTATTCGCTTCTGCGCAAGACCTCGCTTTTGCACCCATAACAATCGCTTCTGCGAAGTCGCAGATGCGACTCAAACTCCGCATCTGCGAAGACTCCAAGCCCAGTCTTCTCCCGCTTCTGCGATGAACCTCCCGCATCTGTGAAGTCGCTTCTACGACCAATAATCCGCAGATACAGCTACACCAGCACCAGAAATCTTCAGCAATACAACAAAAGGAAAAATGATCTGAACCTTGTCCGAAACTCATCCGAGCCACTCGAGACCCCATCCGAATATACCAACAAGTCCCATAACATAAAACAGACCTACTGACGAAGCTAATGTTTATAGGTTTTTCTGCTCGTACTCTGTCAAATTCTAGTGTAGTTTTTGATATCGTCCCACATAGATTAGAGAATTTAAGCTACAGACTTATAATATTTTGACTACTATTTGAGAGAATCAAATTGATGAAAGATGTGTTTGGAATTATAAATTAAGACAAATTTCTTCCAAAGGGTTTATATTTAAAAAGAGTTGGGAATCGTTGAATTCACTTAATATATCATTACAATAAAATCTCAGTTTTATACGTATTTCTCTAAAGAATAATTGCTTATTTCTAATACAATTATATTTTACACTAAGAAATAAATAAATAATTAACACTCTGTGAGGTTATGTTAATTAATTAATTTAAAACTAGTGACGATTAAACTGAAATATCTTGCCTGAATTGTGCTCAAGCGCAGTAAAAACTTCGTGAGAATATTTTTACTAGAAAATCAATCGTCATGCCTTCAACAAATTCTCCGTGATAATTAAAACTGAGGAAAGCAAGATTACAGATTTGAAATAATAATCTTATTAAAAATTACTCTCACTCTAATATTCTATTTATCAGTTATTATATATTAATTTTGTACCGTGAGAATTACAAAATTAATATAAGAATAACTTAGATATAAAATATGTAGATATGATAATAATGATTAAAAAATTATCATTCCAGCATAGTATGAAATGTAAATAGAGTTTCAAGCCAAGAATGTATTGAAAATGAGATAGTATTATAATTATATCAAGCTTCATCAACTATCCCAATAAAAAGAAATTACTCCATTATGAAGTAAGAAAAGCTAAAAAAATACTTTCAAAAGACTAAGAATATTTTTACCACAAAGAAAAAGACTAGAGAAAAAGACCAAGATTACTCTTTTATTTCTCTTTAGAAACTTTAGAAAACTAGATAGGAAATTGGATACAAAGTGGGATGCCTTTCTTCTACAAACATATGCTTATTTATAGGAGAATTCCTAGAGGCCTTGGTGAGAACTTGCAAGATAATAACAATATATCATATGGCCTTGATGAGAATTTGACATGGCAATTTGTCATGAAATTTTGGTGAGAATTTGCCATAACTTTGTATCTCTTGACTTTGTGTAGTCTTAGATGAAGTTGTCACAGATGAATCCTTCTTCCTTGAACTTTAGGTTCTTTGTTTTTCTCTTTTTTCATGTATTCTTTTTTCCTGCAAGAATTGTTAGAAAAGTGCGAGAATAGGATATAAATTGGTCATGTTTTATATTTAAAATATTATATTTTTATATTAAAATCTATGAATAATTTATATCCATCAAATATCCCCACACTTGAATTTTGGCTTGTCCTCGAGGAAAACAATTTTGAAAGAAAAGTATATTACTATTTTTTGTTTAAAATTATGACTACTCTTGTAAAATAAAAATTTAATCAAATAAAATCTATCATGCTTTCAAACTTTATAAATTTTCTATATTCATCAAATCTTTACCTTGTTTTTACTTTTATTTCTATTCAACAAAAGTTGTATCTTCTTTCTTTTTGGGACTTCTCTGAAATTGATAACTTTATGATCATTTGCATTGAGTATTCTTCATCTTTTGTCCATAGGCTTGCCCTTTATGTCTATCTCCACCAATATAGACTAAACACTGATTTCTAAAATCTTTTAGGACTTTTTCTGGCTTGTAATGTTGGCTTCAGGCTGGTAGGTTAAAGGCTATATTTGTAATGACTTGCCTTTTTCAGTTTTGGAGCAGAATATTTCTATAATCTGACTTTCCAAATATTTGCTATTGATATTTTTGGTTGTACTTATAATGCTTGTGCATAAGATCAATCTCGTTTTTTTTCTTTAATTCTGATTCTTTTTCAAAATGAGCTCCAAACTTATTTTCTGAAAAAGGGCTTTTCAAATCATAAGCATGAATGTGGTGTTTAAATTTGTGTATATTTAGGTATCAAAAGAAAAAATTAGGTCTTCAAGCTTGTTTTTTTTAATACTTAAACATTTCAGAATAATGCCAAACTTTACGTACAAGTCATACTTTACAATACGAACCTATTTCAAGGCTCGGAATTCCAAACGAACAACCATAACACCAAAGTCCCCTTCAAGTCAAACTTCAAAAATTTAAAGATCTTCAAAATGCTAACTTTCCTCACTAAGCGCCGAATCGCTCCCGGGCCACCCGATACTCAACCCGAACATACGCCCATGTACGAAATCATCATACGAACCTATTGGAACCTTCAAACCCCGATTCCGAGGTTCTTTACTCAAAAATTAAACCTTGGTCAACTCTTCCAACTTAAAACTTCTGAATTGAGAATTTTTTATCCGAATCAACTTCGAACTTCACGAAATTTAATTTCGACCACACGTACAAGTCATAAAACATGAAGTGAAATTACTCAAGACCTCAAGCCGTTGAACAACGCGCTAGAACTCAAAACAATCGGTCGGGTCATTACAGTCTGATAAATTAAACTAGCAGCGATCAAACAAAGCACAGATAAATCAAAGCAATCGGAAGCCAACAAACAAGCTGCAAAGCGGAAATGGGAATATTAGACTGGAGTTTTGTCCTCTCTTTGACCAAGTACAAAGTGATGGACCAACTCTAAAATTCCAATAATGTAGTATCTTGGTCTAGCTTCAATTTCTAAAGCAAACCAACGCAACAAACTCATCTAACTTATTCTTACATATGTACACAGTGGGCATAAAGGACAAGACCAAGCAAACCATAGAAATGGTTCATAAGCAGTAACTTGGCAAAAAGTTGAGACACAACAAAAACTTCCCCCAACTTAGACATTTCATCCTACGGATGAAAATGTTCTCTCTTCCATCATTTATTTATTCTTTTCCTTCTCCAACCCCATCTCGTGGTTGCTTTCCCTTTTACTCCAAATTTAGTTCCATGTTATGAGATACACCAGTAGTAAAATCATTCACATCTGAAAAAATAACTGGTAGTGATGAAAGAGTTGGTAAATATGGTAGTACAATTTGTGAGAAATCAATGAAGTCATCATCAAGTAAGAAATTGGGGAAAGAACTGGTAGATGGGTCATCAAAAGTAGGTGATAAAACATCCATTGATGGATTAGTGTAACCCCAATTTGTAGTCATATCACCTGTAAAATTGGTTGGCAATTCCATTTGTTCTTTTTTATTGAACTTTTCCAGCCACTGTTTTTTCATTTCATCAATTCCCACCATCAATTTTTCTTCTAAATTTGTTTTTATTTTCTCAAATTGTAACATCATTGTTGCTGCCACCTTTGTTTCCATTTCAGCAACTCCCAACAATATTTGTTTTTCATAGCTTGCAAAATCATCTCATAACTTTTTATATTTCTTGGCGTCTCGCCACATTTTTTCATAATTTCTTACTTATGAATTTTTTGGATTCAACAGTAGACTCTAAACTTGGAACAATACCAGCTTTTTTGATCAACAAAGTAATTGTTGAAGGGAACCACCGCTTTTGAACAGTAGATTCATGACGACACCTTTTAATATTAGTATTGGTCAGCTTACCAAAATCAATAGGTTGTCTATAATAAAGAGCAAAGAGTAGAGAGAGTCTGAGTGTAACGACCCGACCGTTCATTTTGATCGCTAGCGTATCGTTCGGCAGTATGAGGCCTTGAGTAGCTTTATTTCAGATATTATGACTTGTATGTGTGGTGGGAATCGAATTTTGGGAAGCTCGGGATTGATTTGGAAAGAAAATTCTAATTTCGAAAGTTTTAAGTAGGAAGAATTGACTAAGGTGTGAAATTTGAGTAAACGACCTCGAAATCGGGATTTGAAGGTTCCAATAGATTTGTACAATGATTTCGGACTTGGGCGTATGTTCGGGTTGAGTATCAGATCACCCGGGAGCATTTCAATGCTTATTATGGAAGGTTGGCATTTTAAAGGTCTAAGAATTTCATAAGTTTAGTTTGAAGTGGATTTTGATGTTATCAATGTCCGTTTGGGGTTTTGAGCCTTAGAATAGCTGCGTTATATTAATTATGACTTGTGTGCAAAATTTGAGGTCAATCGAACTTGATTTGATAGGTTTCGGTGTCGAATGTAGAAGTTTGAAGTTCTAAAGTTCATTAAACTTGAATTGGGGTGCGATTCGTGATTTTAGCGTTGTTTGATATGATTTGAAGGCTTGACTAAGTTAGTATTGTATTTTGGGACGCGTTAGTATATTTGGTTAAGGTCTCGAGGGACTTGGGTGAATTCCGGATGGTTTACGGATTTTGTTTTGACTTAAGAAAGGCTGAAGACGGGCAACAGCTAGTGTGATCGCTTCTGCGATGTCTTGGTTGTAGAAGCGATATCGCAAAAGCGAGGTCAAGCCCGCAGAAGCGGCTTGAAGGGAGCTGGGAAGAGGCTACAGGTGCGAAGGAATTCCCACACCTGGGTGACCGCAGAAGCGGCCCAGTGGTGTCACGACCCGGAATTCTCACCCCCGGGACCGTGATGGCGCCTAACATTCCACTTGCTAGGCAAGCCGGCGTTAGAGAATTATTAAGCCAATCCTTATACAATTCAGTAAATAACAAAAAGGAAGCTAAAATAAAATACAGCGAGTGCGGAGTAATATAAAAACTTCATTAATTACTTCCACCCGGATCTGGAGTCATAATTCACGAACTTCTAAAATTTACTACAAGTAAAAGTCTGAAAGAAATACAACTGTTTGAATGAAAGAAACAGTAAATAAAAAAAACTGAAAAGAAAGACGGGGACTTCAAAGTCTACGAACGCCAACAGATCTACCTTGAGTCTTCGATGAACTAGTCCGAGCTGCTACACCTCTCGATCAGCTGGGACCAATACCAAATCTGCACAGGAAGTGCAGAGTGCAGTATCAGTACAACCGGCCCCATGTACTGGTAAGTGTCAAGCCTAACCTCGACGAAGTAGTAACGAGACTATGACAAGACACCCTCATAACAAACATGTGTAATTTAACAGTATATGTACAAATAACAGCTAAACATGTACTATTGGGAGGGGGAACATGTTGAGGGGAATGCAAGATAGAGAACTACAGCAGAATGGTAACTTGAAGAGTCAATATACTATGAACCAATAAGAACAAGAAAACACAGTAAAGGAAAAATGCACAGCATCATCCTTCGTGCTTTTACTCTCAACCTCACCATAAAATCAATAGAAACGGCACGACATCACCCTTTATGCATTAACTCTCATAACATGGCACGGCATCACTTTTCGTACATTAACACTCACAATATGGCACGACATCACCCTTCGTGCATTAACACTCACAATATGGCACGGCATTACCCTTCGTGCATTAACACTCTCCCTTACTATAATGCAATGAACAAATAACAACAGGGAGATAGAATGATAAGTACAAGCCTTACTTCAATATTTGGTTCCACAATATAAACCTCAACTTCGAAATTAATACTCAATTATCACCAGAAGATCCATAAACATGATAAGAACGATCAATTTAACGGCACTAGTCTAAACACGGATAGCATGAACAAAGAAAGCTATAAATGCAAGAAACCAAGCCCCGCCTGCATGCTTTAACCCGATTACAACACATAAGTACTCGTCACCTCACATATACATTGTTCCCCAACATTTAAACATGTAGAAAATAGACAAACAAGTCTTATTCTCTCAAGTTAAGGCTAACCACGATACTTACCTCGCTCCAAAGGCCACTCAATGCTCAATTACCGCTTTTACTCTAGAATCCACCTCCAAACCACTCGTATCTATCCACAAACGACTCAATAATATCAAATATTGCTAAAGAAATTAATTACAATGCATAAATTTAGATTTCCCAAACTTTCCCACATAAAGTCAAAAATCGACCCCGGGTCCGCTTGGTCAAAACCCGAGGTTCGGATCAAAATCCATTCATCTATTCACCCCCGAGCCTGATTATGTAATTAGTTTTGGAATCCGACCCAAATTGAGGTCTAAATTCCCAATTTGCAAAACCCCCCAATCCTTCTTTAATCCCTATTTTTCTACCATGAAACAACAAAGATTAGGGCTAGGAAATTTAATGGGTGATGTTAGAAATGGAAGAAAATGAGTTAAAGAGTACAAACCTATGAATTGGTGTTGAGTTTTCCCTTCAAAATCACTCCTAGGTCGAGCTCTAATGGAGAGTTTATGAAAAATGGGTAAAATCCCATTTTTGAAATGTTTTAAGGTCTGGGCATCAGGCCTTCTTCGCGTTCGCAAAGGGCCTGCCGCGTTCGCGATGTGTAGCACCCTAAATGGCTTTCACGTTCTCGAGTCCTCCTTCGCGTTCGCGAAGGCTGATCCCCCTGGACTTCGCGTTCGCGAGCCAGTGATCGCATTCACATAGGAGAACGAGTGTCCCTCCCCCAGGTCCCTCAAGCTTCGCGTTCACGAGAAGCTGGCCGCGTTCGCAAAGGGTAAGCCCTCCCCATTGCTTCGCATTTGCGACCTAGATACCGCGTTCGCGTAGAAGAAATTCATCCTGCCCCATTTGACCCTTCGCGTTTGCGAGAGTACCTTCGCGAGCGCGAAGAAGAAAACACCAGACAACAACTGAAGCCAAAGAAAACCAGATTTTCCTAAGTTCAAAATACCCGTAGCCTATCCGAAACTCGCCCGAGCCCTTGGGGCTCCAAACCAATTATGAACACAAGTCCAAAAACCTCACATGAACTCGCTCGTGCGATCAAAACACCAAAATAATGCATAGAACCATGAATCAGACACCAAATCAAAGCAAATTTTCAAGAAAGGTTTAAAACATCTATTTTCACAACCGAACGTCCGAATAACGTCAAATCAACTCTGTTTCTCACCAAATTCGACAGACAAGTCATAAATATTATAGCGGACCTGTACCGGGCTCCGGAACCAAAAGACGGACCTGGTATCAATAAATCCAAATATCAGTCTATTCTTAAATATCATAAATCTTTCAAACTTTTAATATTCAACAAAAACCAATAACTCGGGCTAGGGACCTCCGAATTCGATTTCGGGCATACGGCCAGGTCTCAAATTATGATACGGACCCACCAGGACTGTCAAAATATGGATTCGGGTACGTCTTCTCAAAACGTTGACCGAGGTCAACTTAAATGAATTTCTAAGGCAAAATTCTTATTTTTATCAGTTTTTAACATATAAGCCTTCCAGAAGAACACCCGGACTGTGCACGCAAATTGAGGAAGGCTAAAATAAGGTTTTTGAGACCTCAAACACAGAATTAGGTTCTAAAATATAAGATGACCTATTGGGTCATCACATTCTCCACCTCTAAAATAATCGTTCGTGCTCGAACGGACATAGAAAAGTACTTAGAACTGGTGAAAAGATGTGGATATCTACTCCACATATCTGACTCAGACTCCCAAGTAGCTGCCTCAACGGGCTGACCTCTCCACTGCACTCGAACTGAAGGATAACTCTTAGACCTCAGCTGTCAAACCTGCCGGGCTAGAATAGCCATCGGCTCCTCCTCATAAGTCAAATTCTTGTCCAACTGGACAGAGCTGAAATCTAACACGTGGGACGGATCGCCGTGATACTTTCGAAGCATGGATACGTGGAACACCGGATGAACTGCTGATAACCCCGAAGCAATACTCTCTCCCCGACCATGAATGCAACATCACGAACTCTGCGGTCGGCATAACTCTTCTGCCTGGACTGGGCTGTGCGAAGTCGATCCTGAATAATCTTGACCTTATCCAAGTCATCCTGTACTAGGTCTGTACCCAATAACCGAGCCTCCCCCGGTTCGAACCACCCAACTGGCGACCGACACTTCCTACCGTATAATGCCTCATAGGGAGCTATCTGAATGCTCGACTAGTAGCTGTTGTTGTAGGCGAACTCGGCAAGGGGAAAGAACTGATCCCACGATCCTCCGAAGTCTATAACACATGCGCGGAGCATATCCTCCAAGATCTGAATAGTGCACTCGGACTGTCCGTTTGTCTGAGGATGAAACTCTGTGCTTAACTCAACCCGCGTGCCCAACTCACGCTGTACTGCCCTCCAGAAGTGCAAGGTGAACTGCGTACCTCGATCAAAAATGATAGACAAGGGCACACCGTGAAGACGGACGATCTCGCAGATGTAAATCTCTGCCAGCCGCTCCGAAGAATAGGTAACTGCCACAGGAATAAAATGCGCCGACTTAGTCGGCCTGTCCACAATGACCCAAATGGCATCGAACTTCCTCTGAGTCCGTGGGAGTCCAACAACGAAGTCCATAGTGATACGCTCCCACTTCCACTCAGGAATCTCTATCTGCTGAAGCAAACCACCGGGTCTCTGATGCTCATACTTTACTTCATGACAATTTAGACACCGAGCTATATAAGAAACTATATCCTTCTTCATCCTCCTCCACCAATAATGCTGCCGCAAGTACTAATACATCTTTGCGGCGCCCAGATGAATAGAATACCGGGAACTGTGGGCCTCCTCAAGAATCAACTCATGAAGTCCATCCACATTAGGCACACAAACACGACCCTGCATCCTCAAAACTCTGTCATCTCTGATAGTAACCTGCTTGGCACCACTGTGCCACACTGTGTCCCTAAGGACTAACAAATGAGGGTCGTCATACTGCCGATCTCTGATACGCTCAAACAAGGAAGACCGAGCGACTGTACAAGCTAGAACACGGCTGGGCTCTGAAATATCCAACCTCACAAACTGGTTGGCCAAAGTCTGAACATCTGATGCAAGCGGCCTCTCACCGACTGGAATGAGCGCAAGGCTGCCCATACTCGCTGCCTTTCTACTCAATGCGTCGGCTACCACATTGGCCTTCCCGGGATAATACAAGATGGTGATATCATAGTCTTTCAATAGCTCCAACCACCTCCTCTGCCTCAAATTGAGATCCTTTTGCTTGAACAAATACTAAAGGCTCCAATGATCCGTGAAGACCTCACACGACACGCCGTAAAGATAGTGCCTCCAAATCTTCAGCGTATGAACAATGGTTGCCAACTCTAAGTCATGGACAGGGTAATTCTTCTCATGAATCTTCAACTGCCGCGACACATATGCAATCACCCTGCCCTCCTGCATCAATACCGCACTAAGACCAACACGGGACGTATCACAATATACCGTATAAGATCCTGAACCTGTGGGCAACACCAACACCGGCGCTGTAGTCAAAGCAGTCTTGAGCTTCTGAAATCTCGCCTCACACTCGTCTGACCATCTGAACGTGGACCCTTCTGGGTCAACGGGGCTACTATAGATGAAAACCCTTCCATAAATCGACGGTAATAGCCCGCCAAACCCAAGAAACTCCTGATCTCCATAGCTGAAGTGGGTCTAGGCCAGTTCTGAACTGCCTCAATATTCTTAGGATCTACCTGAATGCCCTCTGCTGACACAACGTGCCCCAAGAAAGCGACTGAATCCAGGCAAAACTCGCACTTGGAAAATTTAGCATATAACTGGTTCGCTCTCAGAGTCTGAAGTACAATCCTAAGATGCTACTCATGCTCCTCTCGACTGCGGGAGTAGATCAAGATATCGTCAATAAACACGATGACAAAGGAGTCCAAATAAGGCTTGAACACTTGGTTCATCAAATCCATGAATGCTGCTGGGGCATTTGTCAACCCAAAGGACATCATCGAAAACTCATAATGCCCGTACCGAGTCCGAAAAGCTTTCTTAGGGACATCAGATGCCCTAATCCTCAACTGATGATAGCCAGATCTCAAATCAATCTTCGAAAATACATTGGCACCCTGAAGTTGATCAAATAAGTCATCAATCCTCGACAATGGATACTTGTTCTTGATGGTGACTTTGTTCAACTGCCGATAATCTATGCACATCCTCATCAATCCATCCTTCTTCTTCATAAACAACCCAGGTACACCCTAGGGTGAGACACTAGGTCTAATGAAGCCCTTATCAAGCAAATCTTGTAACTGTTCCTTCAATTCTTTCAACTCTGGCGGGGCCATACGGTATGGCAGAATAGAGATGGGCCGAGTGCCCGAAGCCAAATCAATGCAGAAATCAATATCCTTATTGGGTGGCATCCCCGGTAGGTCTGCAGGAAACACCTCTGGAAACTCCCGAACAACTGGTACTGAATCCATGGAAGGAACCTCCGCACTAGAACCACGAACATAAGTCAAATAAGCTAGACACCCCTTCTCGACCATACGCCGAGCCTTCATATAAGAGATAACACTGCTGGTAGAATGGCCAGGAGTCCCTCTACACTCTAATCGAGGCAACCTCGGCAAGGCTAAGGTCACCGTCTTAGCGTGACAGTCCAATATAGCGTGATAAGGCGACAACCAATCCATACCCAAGATAACATCAAAATCGACTATATCGAGAAGTAGAAGATCTACACTAGTCTCAAGACTCCCAATGGTGAGCACATGCAAACAATAAACACGATCTACAACAATAGTATCTCCCACAGGTGTGGACACATACACAGGAGCACTCAAAGAATCACGAGGCACAACCAAATATGAAGCAAAATAGGATGACACGTAGGAATAAGTAGAACCCGGATCAAATAGCACTGAAGCATCTCTAATGCAAACTGAAACACTACCTGTGATAACAGCGTCAGATGACTCAGCCTCAGGCCTAGCTGGAAAAGCATAACATCGGGGCTGGGCCCCACCACTCTGAACTACATCTCTAGGACGGGCCCTAGCTAGCTGGCCTCAACCTCTAGCGGTCTGACCTCGACCTATAATGGCCTGACCTCCACCTCTAGCTGCATGACCCCTACCTCTAGCTGGCTGAGCGGGAGGTGAAGCATCCGGTGCCGGGACCATGGCACAAGAACCCTGATGCTGTGAGTTGCCCGATGCCCGAGGGAAAAATCTAGCAATATGCCTCGAATCACCACAAGTACAACAAAACCTCGGCTGTTGTGCCTGTTGACCCTGAAACTGACCCTGTCAACCTGAGTAACCACCCTGAAAACTCTGGAGCAGAGGTGCACTAATAGGAGCTGGTGGTGCACTGTAGGCTAGCTGGTCGGAATAAGACATATGAGGGCCACGTCCACCTGAAGCACTGTGGGATGCCTGGAGTGCTGAATTAAATAGCATAGGAGGATGGCCTCTACAAAAGTACTCCTGCCTCCAGATGAGGCACCGCTGAACCCCCCGGAATGACGTGTTCTCTTGTCAGACCCCTGACCTCCCTGAGCGAGAACTATCTCGACTCGCCTAGCGATATTGGCAGCCGCCTAAAAAGAAATCTCACTCCCAGTCTCCTTAGCCATCTGAAATCTGATAGGCTGAGCAAGTCCGTCAATAAAACTCCTCATTCTCTCTCTCTCTCTCTCTCGGTAGGAAGCAGAAGAAGAGCATGACGGGCCAAATCCACAAAACGGGTCTCATACTGGGTAACAGTCATACTGCCCTGCTGGAGATGCTCGAACTGACGACGATGCTCCTCTCTCAATGTGATAGGGAGAAACTTCTCTAGAAAGAGTTGAGAGAATTGGTGCCAAGTTAGAGCAGGCGATCCAGCTGGTCTGGTCAACAAATAATCTCTCCACCATTTCTTGGCGGAACCAGTCATCTGAAATGCAACAAAATCGACCCCATTGATCTCCACTATACCCATGTTCCGTAGCACCTCATGACAACTATCAAGATACTCCTGGGGATCCTCTGAAGAAGCACCATTGAAGTGAACTGGAAAGAGCTTGGTAAACCTGTCCAATATCCATAAAGCCTCAGAAGACATAGCCGACCCATCGCCGGCCTTTGCCGCAACAACCGGCTGAACTATCCCAACTGGCGGGGCTACTGGAGTCTGATACTGGGGAGCCATCTGCTCCGGAGTGTGAGTAGCGGGAGTCTGTGCTCCTCCTCCAGCCCGAGAGATGGCTGGTGCCATATGAAAGGTACCGTCTTGGGCCACACTCTCCATAAGGCCCACCAAATGGACCAAAGCATCCTGAAGCACTAGGGTAGCGATGAACCCCTCTGGAACCTGAGCTGGCTCGGCAGGAATAGTCTGAGCTGGAACCTCGCCGTCAAACTCTACCTGAGGCTCCACTGCTGGGGCTGCTGCTCGAGCTCTGGGCTGAGCCCTGCCCCTTCGTCGGCCTCTGGCATGGCCTCGGCCTTGACCTATGCCCCTCGTAGGAGCGGCCACTGGAGGCTCTGGCTGCTGCTCAACTGAAGATGTGGTGCGTGTTCTCGCCATCTGCGGAAGGACAAGAATAGAAGAGTTCAATCAGTAATGATAGAATAAAATCGCACGACAGAGAATAATAGAAGTGAAATGATTCCTAAACTTCATAGCCTCTGGAAGATAAGCACAGACGTCTCCGTACCGATCCTCCAGACTCTACTAAGCCTGCTCGTGAATTGTGAGGCCTAGCCAACCTAATGCTCTGATACCAACTTGTCACGATCCGTAACTCCCACCGTCGGGACCGTGATGGCATCTAACATTTCACTTGCTAGGCAAACCGACGTTAGAGAATTATTAAGCCAATCCTTATCAATTCAGTAAATAACAGTAAGGAAGCTAAAATGAAATACAGTTAGTGCGTAATAATATAAAAACTTCATTAATTACTACCACCCGGATCTGGAGTCATAATTCACGAACTTCTAGGATTTGCTACAAGTAAAAGTTTAAAAGAAATACAACTGTTTGAACGAAAAAACAGTAAATAAAAAAAACTGAAAAGATAGACGGGGACTTCAAGGTCTGTGAATACCAACAGATCTACCTTGAGTCTCTGATGAACCAGTCCGAGCTGCTATGCCTCTCGATCAGCTGGGACCAATACAAAATCTGCACAGGAAGTACAGAGTGCAGTATCAGTACAACCGGCCCCATATACTGGTAAGTGTCGAGCCTAACCTCGACGAAGTAGTGCCGAGGCTATGACAAGACACCTACATAACAAACCTGTGCAATTTAACAGTATATGCACAAATAACAGCTAAACATGTACTATTGGGAGGGGGAACATGCTGAGGGGAATACGAGATAGAGAACTACAGCAGAATGGTAACTTGAACAACCAATATATTATGAACCAATAAGAACAAGTAAACACAATAAAGGAAAAATGCACGGCATCACCCTTCGTGCTTTTACTCTCAACCTCACTATAAAATCAATAGAAAGGATACGAAATCACCGTTCGTGCATTAACTCTCATAACATGGCACGACATCATCCTTCGTGCATTAACACTCACAATCTGACACGACATCACTCTTCGTGCATTAACACTCACAATATGGCACGACATCACCCTTCGTGCATTAAAACTCTCCATTACCATAATGCAATGAACAAATAACAACAGGGAGATAGAATAACAAGTATAAGCCTTACTTCAACATTTGGTTCCACAATATCAACCTCAACTTCGGAATCAATACTCAATTATCATTAAAAGATCCGTAAACATGATAAGAACGATAAATTTAACGGTACTAGTCTAAACACGGATAACATGAACAAAGAAAGCTATAATTACAAGAAACCAAGCCCCGCCCGCATGCTTTAACCTGACTACAACGCATAAGTACTCGTCACCTCACATATACATTGTTCCCCAACATTTAAACATTTAGCAAATAGACAAACAAGTCCTATTCCTTCAAGTCAAGGTTAACCATGACACTTACCTCGCTCCAAAGGCCACTCAATGCTCAATTACCGCTTTTCCTTTAGAATCCACCTCCAAACCACTCGTATCTATCCATAAATGACTCAATAATATCAAATATTGCTAAAGAAATCAATTACAATGCATAAATTTAGATTCCCCAAACTTTCCCCCAAAAGTCAAAAATTGACCTCGGGCCCGCTTGGTCAAAACCTGAGGTTCGGACTAAAATCCATTCACCCATTTACCCCTGAGCCTGATTATGTAATTAGTTTCAAAATCCGACCCCAAATTGAGGTCTAAATCCCCAATTTGCAAAAAAACCCCAATCCTTCTTAAATCCCTAGTTTTATACCATGAAAGAACAAAGATTAAGGCTAGAAAATTTAATGGGTGATGTTAGAAATGGAAGAAAATGAGTTAAAGAGTATAAACCTATGAATTGGTGTTGAGTTTTCCCTTCAAAATCGCACCTAGGCCGAGCTCTAATGGAGAGTTTATGAAAAATGTATAAAATCCTGTTTTTGAAATGTTTTAAGGTCTGGGCGCCAAGCCTTCTTCGCGTTCGCGACGGGCCTGCCGCGTTCGCGATGTGCAACACCCTAAATGGCTTTCGCGTTCGCGAGTCCTCCTTCGCGTTCACCCTAAATGGCTTTCGCGTTCGCGAGTCCTCCTTCGTGTTCGCGAAGGCTGCTCCCCCCCGGCCTTCGCGTTTGCGAGCCAGTGATCGCGTTCATGTAGGAGAACGAGTGTCCCCTCCCCCAGGTCCCTCAAGCTTCGTGTTCGCGAAGGGTAAGCTCTACCATTGCTTCGCGTTAGCGACCTAGCTACCGCATTCATGTAGAAGAAATTCACCCTGCCCCGTTTGACCCTTCGGGTTCGCGAGAGTACCTTCGCAAACGCGAAGAAGAAAACACCAGATAACAGCTGAAGCCAAAGAAAACCATATTTTCCTAAGTTCAAAACACTCGTAGCCTATCCGTAACTCACCCGAGCCCTCGGGGATCCAAACCAATTATGCACACAAGTCCAAAAACCTCACATGAACTCGCTCGTGCAATCAAAACACAAAAATAACGCCTAGAACCACGAATCGAACACCAAATCAAAAGAAATTTTCAAGAAAGTTTTAAAACTTCTATTTTCACAATCGAATGTCCAAATCACGTCAAATCAACTCAGTTTCTCACCAAATTCGACAGACAAGTCATAAATATTATAGTGGACCTGTGCCGGGCTCCAGAACCAAAATACGGACCTGGTATCAATAAATCCAAACATTAGTCGATTCTTAAATATCATAAATCTTTCAAACTTTCAATTTTCAACAAAAATCAATAACTCGGGCTAGGGACCTCCAAATTCGATTCTGGGCATACGCTCAGGTCCCAAATTACGATACGGACCCACCGGGACCGTCAAAGTACGGATCCAGGTCTGTTTGCTTAAAACGTTGACCGAAGTCAACTTAAATGAATTTCTAAGGCAAAATTCTTATTTTTATCAGTTTTTAACATATAAGCCTTCCGGAAGAGCACCCGGACTGTGCGCGCAAGTTGAGGAAGATTAAAATGAGATTTTTGAGACCTCAAAATACAGAATTAGATTCTAAAATATAAGATGACCTATCAGGTCATCACAAGTGGTCGCAGAAGCGGAAAGGAGTGAGGCGGGTTGGAGGCGGATGTGCGAGGCTTGTGCCACACCTGCGAGACCGCAGAAGCGGATTATTGGTCGCAGGTGCGACTCCGTAGAAGCGGAGTCTAGTCCGTGGATGCGAAGGCATGAGGGCTGAAAGGGGACCGCAAAAGCGGTATTTGTGGTCGCACCTACGGAACCGCAGAAGCGGTCAAGTGGCTGCAGGTACGAGAGGTCACTGGACAATGTGTTCTTTTAAGAACGGGGTTTGGCCCATTTTTCTCTCATTTTCACTTGGTTGGGGCAATTTTGGAGAGCTTCAAGGGGAGGTTTTTATCAAGCAACACAAAGTAAGTAATTCCAACCTATTACAAGTGAAATACATGATTTATATGCTGACTAGAATATGAGAATTAGTAGAAATTTAGGATTTTGGTAGAAAATCTAGAATTGGATATTTTTAGATTTTGACAACGAAATTGGACATGGAATTGAGAATAAATTATATATTTGAGTTTGTGGTGTTATGGGTAAGGTTTATCATCAAATAATTTTGAAATTCGGGCACGTGGGCCCGAAGGTTGACTTTATCGACTTTTCGAGCGGAGTTGAAAATTATTTAAATTGATTAATTATGGGTATTAGAGTCTATTTTGATTGGTTTTCACATTGTTTGAATACTTTTGGATCGACGAGCTTTGGTTTAAAGTGTTAGAGAGGCTTTGGAGCCGGTTATGGAACTTCAGAGCGAGGTAAGTCTCCTGTTTAACCTTGTGAGGGGAAAACTACCCCGTAGGTGATATTTATTGTTATGTGCAACTAGTTGTGGATGCTACATACGCACGAGGTGACGAGAGTCCGTACGTAACTAAAGCATGTTCATGTCCGGGTAGACCTAGGATCTTATCATGTAATAATTGAATTATTTGAACTCATTGTACTGGCTTAATTAATTAGAATTAGAATTGAAATTGATTTAGAAATAAATATATGTACACTAGAGCCAGCCTTAACACTTTGAGTTGTGGGCGAATTATTTGATAAACGGTAAAGATTATATCCATTTTGTACCTATGTACGGTATTGTAAACACGTGTCTCGTAATTCGGTAACTTCCTTCCTTTTTCTTGTGGAGCGGGCCGAACGCCTCAGCAGTATATAGATGCATCTATGGTTCGTGTCGCATGACTCTCGGCAGTGTACATATTATTTCGGATCGGGTCGAACGACATCAGCAGTATCGTGCGTTATATCGCTACTAGCCCGAATATTCACGAGCTAGTCTTTTCACTGATGCCCGATATTTTATGGTATTTCTTATTTATTTAGTATTGACACTTGGTATGTTCTGAGATATTAAGAAAGAATACAAGATTGAGAAAATTTATGCTTTAAAGGGAATAAATTGGAAAACTCTGAGATTATAAATATACTTCGCTATAGCTGTACACTTCATATCTGTTATGAATTATTATATTAATTATTTGAACCTCTAGTAAGTGTTGATGTCGACCCCTCGTCGCTGCTTCTTTGGGGTTAGTCTAGATACTTACTGGGTACGTGTTGATTTACGTACTCATGCTGTACTTCTGCACTAAATGTGTAGGATCTAACAGGTTCATTGATGATCACATTGGCGTGTAGGCGCACCTGTTGAGGAGACTTTATGCGAGCTGCATTCCAGGCTCTCCATTATACTATTTATTTTATTCAGTCTTATTACATTTGGGACAGAGGTTGTATTATTATTGTATTTCTTAAAAAATACTCATGCACTTGTGACACCGGATTTTTAGGATTCCTACGAGTTGTTCGTTATTGTAATTGTGTAAATATTATCACTTACTCTGTAAAAATCTATTTCATACGATTTAATTAAAGGAAAATTTTGATTTCAATTACTAAAATGAGTAAGTAAGTTGTTAGATTACCGTTAGCTTGCCTGACGGCGTTGTTAGGCGCCATCACGACCTTTAGCGAATTTTGAGTCGTGACATTAGGTATATCAATCATAGATAAATCAGCATCTGGAATTAATCTACTGCTTAGAAAAGCAAGTAATGGCTTTGCCTCATTTCTTATGTTCTTCTCACTAAGATAAAGTTTATTACCGGTTGATGTATAGCTCCAATCAGCACCATAAGGACATAAACATTTCTCTATCAATTCCAAATCTGGATTATCGAGAAATTTAATTGTAGAACTATCATCAACTATAGACAAAGAGAACAACTTGTTAATAGTTGTTGGAGAGAAATTTACTGGCCTTCCTAAAACATTAGAAATATTGTTGGTCTCATCTAAATTTTTATAAAACTCTCCAAGAAGGGTGAGGCTGTATGACCCAGGTGATTTTGCAAATTCACTCCATTTAAAATGTTCAATGGTCTGCACAATAAATGCTTCTTCCCTCCCATCTTCTTTGTTAAAAAACAATCTCTTTTCTGGAATTTCAGAACGAAAAAAGTTTTCATTAGCCCAATATTCTAAAAATAATTTGGAGTTAAGAGCCATGTGAAAGAGACTTAATTAGACAGAGAAGAAGGTGAATATAATAAAAGAAGAGAGAAGAGAACAAGACACTTTGTTAAGGTTACATGGTTGAAGAGAAAGAAAGTGGTTGTCTGGTTACGGTGAAAAGTGCAGAGTAAAAAGTTATCCTTTATAATCTTGAATTGATTTCGTGTGCTAGATAGTGAAATCATTCTGACACTTAAAAGATTTACTATATCTCTCCTCTTTTTTTCAAAGTTGAAATGTACTGTCCCACAATGATTCATGTGTGTTTACTTTTGATTTTATATATATATATATATATATATTTTAAACTTATTTAACAAAGTGATAAGAAAAAAATAAATTAAAATATACACACACCCATTATTTCACGTGGACACAAGATGTTAGGTAATAACTTCTTACTTTTTGTCTGACATGGGGACTTTGATTGGATCTTCTCCTTTTTCTTCCTTTCACACATTTGTTTATATTATTTTAATATTACTAATATTATATTAGTTAAATCATATATACACATATATAGATAGTGATATAAAAATTATACACATACTCATATGAAAAATAATATTTGGTGCTTATATATAAAAATAATTGGACTAAGATTATTGAATATTTTAATAAATATAAGTTGAACCTCAAAAGGACCATTATACTAAAGCTTTTGCTTCTGCCAAAAATCCATGCGTTCTTGCTCATTGTTTTCATTTTTTTTAATCGTTTTTTTGCTTTGTTTGAGATTTGATGGTGGCGTTTGGTATTTTGGTACAGTATTTAATAATTATGGTTCGGTATTTCGGTATTCGGTATATCAATTGTGCATACCAAATACTGTATCAAAGTAGTTCGGTACGGTTCGGTATTTTCTTATTTAGTTCGGTACGATTTCGGTATGGTTTCGGTATTATACCAAAATCTTTCAAATCTCCCAAGATTATGCTATGTCTAATTGCCTATTGCCTAACATATCTTATGACTTCCGCTGAGAATTTAACCATTCAAAGGAAAACTCAAAGCCATTGTTTCAAGAATAATTAGTTCGGTAACACTGTTTTGATTGCCAAATCAGAGAATAGAAATGGAATTGATGGTGTATATTCCCCCAAAACAGTGATTCTTTAAATTCTCAAACTACTGTCCGTAAGTCTCTAAGCCTAAGGAGGTTGCTAGGCCCGCTAAGGGATTAGGAAATTAGGATTTAGGGGACTTGGGGTGTTGGACTTAGATTTATTGGGCTAGAAAATAGAAATATAGGTGGGCTTGGACTTAAATATTTCGATATTTCGGTATACCGAAATATCAAAAACTCAATACCGAATACCGTATCGAAATACCGAAATTTCTGTACCGAAATATATCGAAATACCGAAAAAACCAAAATCAAAATACTAAATTAATTCGATTCGGTTCAGAATTCGATTTTTTGAATTTTATGCCCACCCCTAAATTTGACCATCATAGTTTTTCATTGGGATTTGGTAGCTCTTTGTTTCTTACGAGAAACTGACACTACTTATGAGTTTTATTTTCTTTTTTAATTACTAAAAAGCTTACACCTATACTGATGAAGAGATCTTTTGGTTGCTTTTTTTGCACAAAGAACACTTATACCATCTAGTAGCTTAGTACTAACTACTTCCTCTGTTCCAATCTAAGTGAACTTGTTTGATTAGGTACCAAGTTTAAAAAAAAATGAAGACTTTTAGAATTTATGGTCCAAAACAAGTAAAAAAGGGATTCGGAATATTTGTGTGGTTATAAAAGCTTCTTATTAAGGGTAGAATTGGAAGTTTAAGCTAAATTGCTTCCAAATTTAGAAAGGGATCATTATTTTTGGAACGAACCAAAAAGAAAATAGGTTCAGATAAACTGGAACTGAGGGAGTATCTAACACCCACACACATAAACACGTTCATACATATACATCTATAGTTAAAAACTACTTCATCCATTTCAGTTTATGTAAACTTATTTTTTTTTTTGATCCATTCCAAAAAGAATGATCCCTTTCTAAATTTGGAATCGATTTTACTTAAACTTACAATTCTACCCTTAATGAGAAGTTTTTATAACCACATTGACTTGTTTAGGACCACAAATTCCAAAAGTCTTCATTTTTTCTTAAACTTCGTGCCCAATCAAACAGGTTCACATAAATTGGATCGGAGGGAGTAATACATTTCATATCTATGATAAAAAGTATTTTTTTTTTAGCAAATCCACTAGGCAAGTTGTCTAGGACTATATTTTTATATATATTTAAACAAAAAAAATTCAAATGTCAGGAGGCCTTAAAACATGAAAGAAATAAACTATGACAATCACATAATCCTATTATCAAAGTTGGGTTCATTACCCAACAGTGATAGTACATAATGTAATCTAAATAAGATAAAATCATGATTCATAAAAACGAGCCAAGGATTTTGACAAATGAACTCCACATGTAGTCTTCCTTTGTTGCACATCCGGTCATTTCTCTCTATCATAAATTGATTTGAGCATATTGAGTCGTAAAGAAAAGCCAGTAAACTCCATCCATCACCTTCTTCGATGTAGTTGCAGCTCAAAATTGCATACAGAAATGGCCTAAACTTCAATTAAAAAAAGCCACAATGTATACGGTATTTCGTTGGCAGGGGAGTTGCCTTGAGGGTAATCTTATAACAGATCGGACTCGAGCTCGAAGATAGAACATCACACCTAGAGATCGAAGTGTCCATTGAGATCGAAGCCAACAGTAATCAAGATCGAGCATGATTGACTTCGAGTAAAGCGTAATAACGGAATGACGAGATATTAATGACCGGTCGAAAGTCAGGGCGAAAATCCCGGAACAGATCAAATCAAAGCGGTTATTAACGCTAATCATGGGATCTACTTCCATTATTAGAGTTGTACCTTATTTAGAATTTTATTATTATATAAAGAGGGATCCCATTCACTTGTAAAGGGACATGATTCACTGATAAAAGATATACATATATGCTGTTTTCTTTGTCTTACTTACTGTTCATCACTGCTTGTTCCATCCTCTGCTTGTTCCATCCTCTAACCTCGAGACTATCTTGAATCAAGGTTGAGGAATTGTCTGCAGACCGGTTTGATCTAATTTACTGTCCAATTTATCTATTTAATTCGTTATTTATCAATTGGTGCTGGTTTAAATCACATATCCTTAAAATCACAATATAAGTTTAATTGTTACTCAATTTTTAGGGTAAACAGTTTGGCGCCCACTATGGGGCTAAGGATAATAGTGATTGTTCAGTACTGATTCTGGTAAAATGCACCATTTTACGCTTGTTCTTGTCAAGTATCTTTACTTTCAGGTTAAAGCATGTTAAACTCACAAAACACATCCACACACGGTGACAATGGCCTAGGATTCCATGGTGAAAACGAAAATGTGATTGCTCCAGGAGTCGAGGTGCCACAGACTACTTTCGGGGGAGCACCGATTCCTAACCCAGTCGATGTCAGTTCGCACGTTGCTCTAAATACGGACCTAGGCGCAGGTCTCAAGGGGAGCATACGCAGAGAAGGCCGATCTAGTGACCAAGGAACACAGGGCAGAGGAGACGAAGGAGTCAATCTCCAAGTGATATTCGAGATGCTTCAGGCCCAGCAAGCCGCTATTGCTCAGTTACAAAATCAACATAGATCTCCGAATAGGGTCGAGCCGGAAATTACTCGCCGTACCGAGCCAGTACCGAAAAGGTCGAATGGTAACGAATCGGGGACTGATCCTATGGTAATGAAAATGCTCGAGGAGCTCACGAAAAGAATTGAATCGGGGGAGAAAAGAATCGAAGCCAACGATAAAAAAAGTGGAGACATACAACTCTCGAGTTGATCAGATACCGGGGGCACCGCCAATATTGAAAGGGATGGATTCGAAGAAGTTTGTACAAAAGTCGTTTCCTCCAAGTGCGGCTCCGAAGCCTATTCCAAAGAGGTTTTGTATGCCCGACATACCCAAATATAATGGGACCACTGATCCTAACGAGCATGTTACTTCATATACATGCGCCATCAAGGGTAACAATTTAGAAGGTCATGAAATCGAATCTGTGCTGTTGAAAAAATTTGGAGAGACCCTTTCGAAGGGAGCAATGATTTGGTATCACAACCTGTCACCAAATTCCATCGACTCATTTGGCATGTTAGCATATTCTTTTGTAAAGGCACACGCCAGGGCCATAAAGGTCGCCACGAGGAAATCAAACCTTTTCAAGGTAATACAAAGGGATAATGAAATGCTGAGGGAGTTCGTATCCGGATTTCAAATGGAACACATAGAGTTACCACCGGTCACAGATGATTGGGCCGTTCAAGGTTTCACCCAAGGGTTGAACGAGCGGAGTTCGACAACATCACGACAGTTGAAACAAAATTTGATCGAGTATCCAGCTGTAACTTGGGCAGATGTGCACAATCGATATCAATCGAAGATCAGGGTCGAGGACGACCAATTAGGAACCCCTTCCAGTTCAGTACATACAAACAGGTTGGCCGTTAAAAACCAGAGGGACGTCGACAGGGAGCCAAGATCGAACAGAGACCGATATCAACCATATACAACAGATCGAAGGAACAATGGTTCAGGACACAATTCCTCCCAGAGCGATCGAAGAAGTGATCGAGGACAGAATTCTCGGGGACTTATGAGCAAAAATGGGTTTGACAAGTATGGCGATCCCACAGAGGCACCTCGGTTATCGGAATATAACTTTAGCATCGATCCATCAGGCATTATATCGGCAATCAGAAGGATCAAAGATACTAGGTGGACCAGACCCATACAAACCGATCATTCCCAAAGAAACCCAAATTTGATGAGCAAGTATCATGGCATGCATGGTCACAAGACCGAGGATTGCAGGCAATTAAGGGAAGAGGTAGCCCGTCTATTTAATGAGGGCCATCTTCGAGAGTTCTTCAGCGATCGAGCCAAGAATCACTTCAGAGAAAGGGACGCCAATAGGAAAAATGAACAGAAGAAACCCCAACATATCATTCATATGATCGTCGGTGGGGTCGACACCCCACATGGACCCATATTCAAACGCACTAAGGTATCAATCACTAGGGAAAAACGAACCCAAGATTATGTGCCCGAAGGCACTTTATCATTCAACGACGAAGAAGCAGAAGGCGTTTCTCAGCCCCACAGCAATGCTCTGGTAATTTCTATCTTGTTAAATAAAGTTCAAGTTAAGCGTGTTTTAGTGGATCCAGGTAGCTCGATGAATATCATCCGATCGAGGGTCGTGGAGCAGCTCGGCCTACAAAATCAAATTGTGCCCTGCATCTCGGGTCTTAAACGGCTTTAATATGGCAAGTGAAATAACTAAAAGGGAGATTATTCTACCGGTGAATGTGGCTGGAACCATTCAAGATACCAAGTTCCACATAATCGAGGGTGACATGAGCTACAATGCCCTACTCGGAAGGCCTTGGATCCACAATATGAAGGAAGTCCCTTCGACTCTCCACCAAATGATGAAATTCCCGACGTCAGCCGGTGAAAAAGTATACGGGGAGCAGCATGCTGCAAAGAAAATGTTTGCGGTCGATGAGGTAACACCGGTATTGACACTATCAACCTCGGAAAGGTCGAGCATCAAAAGTAAACAGGAAGTCAAATAGCAATCACAGCCACCAGCCTCGACTAAATCAGGGAAGCAGGAGATAGAAGAAGTAGAGGAGGATTTTCTGACCCCTCGAACTTTTATTATTCCCGAAGATTCTGACGCCACCAAATCAACGGTCGAAGAGCTGGAACAGGTTATATTGATCGAGTACCTACCCGAGCGTAAGGTATACCTGGGACCGGGATTAACCCCTGAACTCAGGAAAAAGCTTATTCAATTTTTTATTGATAACATACATTGTTTTGCTTAGTCCCATTTAGACATGACATGGATCCCACCGGAGATAACGACGCATCGGCTAAGCCTGAGCCCTAGGTCCAAATAGGTGAAGCAAAAGAGAAGACCCCAATTTGAGGTAAAGCACGCGTTCATAAAGGATGAGGTAACTAAACTTCTCAAAATAGGGTCCATTCGGGAGGTGAAATTTCCCGAATAGTTAGCCAATGTAGTTGTAGTCCCTAAAAAAGGGAACAAACCTAGAATGTATGTAGATTATAAGGATTTAAACAAGGCGTGTCCCAAAGATTCTTTTCCACTGCCTAACGTCGATCGTATGATCGATGCCACGGCTGGCCATGAGATCCTTACTTTTCTCGATGCCTATTCCGGGTACAATCAAATCCAAATAATCCCGGAGGACCGAGAAAAGACTTCATTTATCACCAAGTATGGAACATATTGTTATAATGTAATGCCCTTCAGGTTGAAAAATACAGGAGCTACTTACTAACGCCTAGTAAATAAAATGTTCGTAGAACAAATAGGTAAATCAATGGAAGTTTATATTGATGACATGCTAGTTAAGTCCCTGCGCACAAAGGACCATTTGGCTCATTTGCAGGAAACGTTCAAGATTTTAAGGAAATACAACATGAAGCTCAACCCCGAGAAATGTGCTTTCGGGGTCGGTTCGGGGAAGTTCCTTGGCTTCATGGTATCGAATCGTGGGATCGAGATCAACCCCGATAAAATCAAGGCCATCGAAGACATCACCGTCGTGAACAATGTAAAAGCCGTGCAGAGGCTGACTGGACGGATAGCTGCCTTAGGCTGATTCATTTCGAGGTCATCGGATCAAAGTCACAAATATTTCTCTCTGCTCAAAAAGAAGAACGATTTCGCCTAGACCCCGAAATGCCAACAGGAATTAGAGAAATTGAAGCGGTACCTATCGAGCCCACCACTGATTCACACTCCAAAATCAGATGAGAAACTTTACTTGTACTTGGCAGTATCGGAAATCGCGGTAGGTGGCGTCCTAGTTTGAGAAGAGCAAGGTACGCAATTTCCCATTTATTATGTAAGTCGAACCTTAGGAGAAGCAGAAACTAGATATACACATTTGGAGAAATTGGCACTCGCACTGATAAGCGCCTTTAGAAAGTTAAGACCATACTTTCAGTGTCATCCCATATGCGTATTAACCACTTACGCACTTCGTAATATTTTGCACAAGCCCAAACAATCAGGCCGATTGGCCAAATGGGCCGTCGAACTCAGTGGGTACGATATCGAATATCAACCCCGGACGGCCATCAAGTCTCAAATTTTAGCGGACTTCGTGGCCGATTTCACGCCAACCCTCATACTTGAAGTCGAAAAGGAACTTTTGTTATAATCAGGTACATCATCAGGGGTATGGACCCATTTCACAGACGGTGCTTCGAATGTGAAGGGGTCCGGGCTAGGCATCGTTTTGAATCTGCCAACGGGTAGCATTATTAGGCAATCTATCAAAACTTTTAGGTTGACTAACAATGAGGCCGAGTACGAGGCCATGATTGCAGGTCTAGAGCTAGCTAAAAGCTTGGGAGCGGAAGTCATTGAAGCCAAGTGTGACTCTTTACTGGTGGTGAACCAAGTAAACAAAACCTTCAAAGTTCGAGAGGATAGAATGCAAAGATATTTGGACAAGTTGCAAGTAACCTTGCACTATTTCAAGGAATGGACTTTACAGCATGTGCCTCGAGAACAAAACAGTGAGGCCGATGCACTTGCAAATTTAGGGCCATCGGTCGAGGAAGATGAGATCAGCTCGGGGACTGTCGTTGAACTCTCGAGATCCATGATCGAGGAAGGTCATGCCGAGATAAACTCTACAAGCTTAACTTGGGATTGGAGGAATAAATATATTGAATACTTGAAGAATGAAAAGCTCCCATCGAACCCTAAAGAGTCGAGGGCCCTACGTACCAAAGCCGCTCAATTCACATTGGTTGAAGATGGAACATCATACAGAAGGACATTTGATGGACCATTGGTAGTATGCTTAGGACCAGAAGACATTGATTATGTTTTACGAGAGGTACACGAAGGCACTTGTGGGAACCACTCCGGTGCCGAATCACTAATTCACAAAATCATTAGAGCAGGATACTACTGGGATAGCATGGAAAAAGACATTAAGGATTTTGTTCGAAAATGTGATAAATGTCAAAGGTTTGCACTGATGATCCATCAGCCCGGAGAACAACTTCATTTAGTCATATCCCCATGGCCATTCATGAAATGGGGGATGGATATCGTCGGTCCTCTGCCATCGGCCCCAGGTAAAGCTAAGTTCATTTTATTTATGACTGACTATTTCTCTAAATGGGTTGAAGCACAGGCGTTCGAGAAAGTGAGAGAGAAAGAGGTTATAGACTTCATCTGGGATCACATAGTATGTCGATTTGGGATACCTGCCGAAATAGTATGTGACAATGGAAAACAATTTATCGGCAGCAAAGTGACAAAATTCCTCGAACACCACAAAATAAAAAGGATATTATCAACTCTGTATCACCCTAGTGGGAACGGGCATGCCGAGTCGACGAACAAGACTATTATCCAAAACCTAAATAAAAGGTTGAATGACACTAAGGGGAAATGGAGAGAAATTCTACCCGAAGTCCTTTGGGCATATCGAACAACGTTAAAGTCCAGTACGGGGGAAACCCCGTTCTCCTTAGTATATGGATCCGAAGCCTTGATTCCAGTCAAAGTCGGGGAACCCAGTGCTAGGTTTTGACATATAACAGAAGATTCAAATCATGAGGCTATAAATACTAGCCTCGAATTATTGGATGAAAAATGAGAAGTCGCACTTGTTCGAATGGCTGCACAAAAGCAACGAATCGAAAGATACTACAATAGGAGAACCAACCTTCGCCACTTCAGAGTCGAGGACTTAGTCTTGAGGAAAGTCACCATCAATACTCGAGATCCTAATGAAGGAATGCTCGGCCCAAATTGGGAAGGACCCTATCAAGTCCTCGAAATCATCGGAAAGGGATCTTATAAGCTTGGCACGATGAACGGCAAAAAACTGCCAAATAATTGGAACATATCACTTCTCAAACGGTATTATTGCTAAGGTATGACTTTATTCCTCTTTTTTCATTTATATATTCAACACTAACTCATTGCAGATGATCGATCGAAGATATCGAGACCTCAGGTTTTAAAGCACGCATTGTACTCTTTTTCCCTTAGATTAGTTTTTGTCCCAAGTGGGTTTTTTCGGCGAGGTTTTTAACGAGGCAACAATTATGTGCTACCTGAGGACCATTCAACAATATCCAAGGCTTCTTTACAATCAACCTCAAATACTGAGGGGGCATCACCCTCGGATGTTATGCCTTTGAGGAAAATACTTCGTGTTAAAGGGACTGGACAGAGAAACTTTGTAATGGGCCAAACGGTCGAATGAACCGTATCCGTATAGATTAGTCGAGCCACGATGGAAAAACATGTACGCATGTATAAATTATACAAAAAAGCATTATTTTTATATCAAACATCTTGTGTCTCAAAGAAAATTTTCTACTATACAAGCTCCATACTTATGATTTTGTGAGAAATGGCTCAAGGGCCAAGTGCAAATATACCTCGTACACTCGGAGACTACCGTCGATGATCGACATATTCGAGTAATCTAAAACTCAAATTCATAAGACCTCAAAGAGGCAGTCCTTGATCTATAGGCCAAGGCCATCATTCTCGGGGACTAACACTTCGAACAAGTTCAGAGTATTATTGGGAAATAAGCCCAAGAGGCATACCCAAAGGCTACGGCCAAATTAGAGCGGCTCGGAGACGTCCGAATTCTGCAATAAAAATAGGCCTTCAAATTCTTTGAAAAACAGGTTAAAAAAGGCTACCATCGGCATGTAATCAAATGGGCCTCGATAAAATCAGCCCTCGAAAAACCTTAAGAGGTACCAAATTATCTTAATACAAACGTGCTAAGACACAAAAAGCAAAGGGGTTTTAGTCGACATCAAACCCTCAAAAAACCCAATGGGTAAAGAATACGTGTTAAGGCATAAAGAAATATTTCTTTACTAAGTCTTCTAAGCCGAAAAGGGAAAAAATAGCCATCTTTTAGAGGCCATGTCGGCCCAATCTAAAGATCCTAAGGGCCAATACACTTAGAGTTTGAGATTTTGTTCTCACTCAATTCGGACCTAAGGGTTCCACTATTCCAAGCTCAAATAAAATATAGCTCGAGGATTCATCATAAAACTTTAAGGGGTCTGATACTGTGAGTTCGAAACTTACTCGAACTCGTCTATAAAAGCAGTACATTTTGCGGCTTCGATTAAGCCATTCGAAATTAAAATCCCGAATATATTGTTAAGCTCGAGGACTTGCCCTCGCTTAACTAAAAAACCTAAGGGTTTGTTCTACTCTGAGTTCGAGCTATTGCTCACTAGACTATAGAGGCTACAGTAACCCGATTGCAACAAAGTTTTCACAAAGCAAAGGCAAAACAGAATTTATCATAAATCAGAAATCAACGAAACGGAAAGAAAATAAATCATTCATATATGCAAAGTATTTACAAAGACCACTCAGGGTCTTACACAAACAACAAAAGGAGAAAAAATCCTAAGTGCCTAGTCTACCTCGGGAGCCGCATCTTCGGGAGCTTTATCTTCATCTCCGCTCTCGGATCCACTCGCAGAGTCTTCCTCATCGGAAAGCAAAGCTCCGGCCTCGTCCTCCAAAACCTTCGCATTTTTGATATCAGCCGTGAGGTCGAAGCCACGAGCATGCACCTCCTTAAGAGTCATCTCTTCGAGACTGGCGCCTAGCGAGCTCGGCAACACGGGCAATCTAACCTCAGCATCATCAGAAATTTTCTTTGCCCGAGTGTTAGCGGCTTCGGCATAAGCTCGGTAGGAGGCCACGAGCACCTCTGCCTCAGATGTGGCCCTTGCAAGCTCAGCGGCCAACCGAGTCTCGAGCTCTTCAACCTTCTAGGCTCGGGCCAAGTTTTCCTCCTTCACACTTTGCAGTTGACGCTCAACCGAAGACAGTTGGGCCCGAACCATTTCTTTCTTCGAGGCGAGACGGTCCATGTTTTGCTTCCACCCCAAAGTCTCTACCTTTTTCATCTGGGCCTCCTTACGAAGCTGCTTAACCAATTCGGCCTTCTGCTGAGCCTGTAGGATCAAAGTGTTAGTTTTTAATATCAAGTCAATACATAACAAGCTCCCAAAAATTTACATTACCCGTTAAATGATCTCGGTCTGATCTCGATGAGCTCTTGTCATCTCAGCTCGAATGCTCACGATCTCCTCTTCTTTTTGCACATAGAGGAGTTTGAGGGCGTTTCTCTCCTCCGTAAGCTTTTTGAGATCAGCCTCATATCGGGCCAGCTCTGCTCGATACTTGGAAGACGCTTCTCGATGGAGTGCTGTAGCCTGTATAGAAAGAAAGGAAATCAGACTTAGAGAAATAAGAACAAATGCAAGCATGGTAGCATGGGCTAAAACTCACTTGGTTCAGAAGCCGATGCGCCTCATCAAAAATGAGTAATGCGTGAAGGTCGAAACTATCATTGACCCCTGTGAAGCAACCACGAAATATATCGTCCCCTTCGGGGGCCGTCCCCACTTCGGGGGTTCCCATGGACCGGGCATCTCGAAATTGCCCCTCGGAGAACGTGGGACCGGGCGACGAATCATCGATATTAATTGCCCCAAGCGAGTCACTCAGGGCATTCTCTTTTCTTTGAAGGGCCTCAGAACTAGACCCTTCGGGCACACCCGCCGGTTGCTCATCACGACATGAGGCGTCATCAATAGTCGATGACTCGGGGACACTGTTCGGACCTTCCCCCGAGATCACCTCGATCTGCAGCTGAACCTCCTCGACCGTCACCGGCTCAACAGTTATGGAAGCTTCGACGCTTTCCCTCTTTCGAGCCACCAGCAGGCAGTCGGCATCTTCTCCCTCCTTGTCCTCATCTCGTAGCATTTGGGATACATCGGCAGACAGAACGGAGGGATCAGTATTCGACTTTCGAGCCCTGCTTTTCTTGGGCTTTGGGGTATCTGGAGTCGAGGCCCTTCTCCTTTTCTTATCTTTGGTCAGCTTTGGGGCCTCCTCTTCCCTGAAGGGAGGCGGCCTCATGACGACATTATCTCCAAGACCTGTATAAGAAGAAATCAAGTTAAAAAGAAGCATTTCATAGGAAATCATCAAACACGTACAGGGGAACTTACCATGATTTTTTGCCTCCCATCGACCCTTGGCACAATCGCGCTCAACATACGAGGAGGTTAAAACCAGTTGTCGAACCCAACCTGCAAGGTCCGGGACTGCACAGGAAACCAGGGTGAAGCTGCACCATAAAGAAGAATATAGATAAGAAGAGATAAAGTAAACGTAATAGGTAATCAAACGTTATCGGTGAAGTTCTACTTACGCTTCATGTTCCATTCTTTGGGGAATAGCATCTTCTCGGCGGGGATTAAATCGGAGGTCCTGACTCGGACAAATCGGCACATCCATCCTCGGTCTTTGTCCTTATCTATGCTCGAGAATAGCACCTTCGTGGCCCGGCGTTGAAGCCTTATCAGTTCGCCCCGATAAATATGAGGGATGTATAGCCTAATGAGATGATCGAGGGTGAAAGACATCCCCTCAATCTTGCTCGAGAAGAATCTGAGCAAAATGACAATACGCCAAAAAGAGGGGTAGATGTGGCCTAGGGTTACCCGGTATTGGCGGCAGAAGTCGATTATGACGGGATCGAAGGAACCAGTGTGAAAAGGTAAGTATACACACTTAAAAACCCTTTCACATGAGTGGTGATGCCCTCTTCGGGGGTAGGAATCACCGCCTCTTTATTCTCCCAGCTGCAATCCTTTTTCACCTGCTCGAGATCGCCTTTGAATATCGAACAGATATATCTAGACATGGGCTTGCATCGGCCAGGAACCAAAGATGGTTTTTTGACTTTAACGTCGGAAGTAAGTTCACATGGCCCGGGGATGCACTCTTCAATACGTGGCTCCACCGGTGTTTTGCCACCGGCTGGCCGCAACGAGGAGGCCTTTTCTTCTTGAGGAATGGTCTTTGATGTTTTTGCCATTGCTATATGAGGTTTAAGGAATGAAAAGGCGGTATTTTTGTTTTACTAAGAGATTGGCAAACGGAAACCGACAAAGTGAGAATAGAAGAGCTTTTGAAGATTAGAAGAAGTTTGAAAGTAAAGTTTGAAACAATTATGAAGGTGGTCTATTTATAATAGCCACTTTGACGGTTTGAAAGCACTGGTGGCCGACCATCAACTGGCGTTAATTAATGACCTTGGGAACTGTGCAGACGCGATGCTTCAATCGCTTCTGTCGCTTATGTCATGATATTAACGTCATAATTGATCGAAGTGTTAAGTCGAAGTCTCAAATTCGTTTGTTCTTGTTATACTCCAAAAAATGAGGGGACTATCTGTATACGGTCGAAATCAGGCATACCCGATTTCGTTAGCAGGGGAGTTGCCTTGAGGGTAACCTTATAATAGATTGGGCTCGAGCTCGAAGATAGAACATCACACTTGGAGATCGAAGTGTCCATTGAGATAGAAGCAAGTAGTAATCGAGATCGAGCATGATTGACTTCGAGTAAAGCGTAATAACAGAATTGAGTGATATTAGTGACCGGTTGAAAGTCAGGGCGAAAATCCCGGAACAGATCAAATCAAAGCGGTTATTAACGCCAATCATGAAATATTCTTCTATTATTAGAGTTGTACCTTATTTAGAATTCTATTATTATATAAAGAGAGATCTCATTCGCTTGTAAAGGGACATGATTCACTGATAAACATATACATATATGCTGCTTTCTTTGTCTTACTTACTGTTCATCACTGCTTGTTCCATCCTCTGCTGTTCTTATTAACTAACCTCGAGACTATTTTAAATCAAGGTCGAGGAATTATTTGCATACCGGTTTGATCTATTTTACTGTCCAATTTATCTATTTAATTCGTTGTTTATCAATTGGTGCCGGTTTAAATCACATATCCTTAAAACCACAATATAAGTTTAATTGTTACTCAATTTTTAGGGTAAACACATACATATCTTGTTGCCTCGTTTGCTTGTCTTGCAATTTGTTGCACTGTATATATTAAATATACCAAACCAATTGTTCCTCATAATGTCCAGAATTCAATAATATACCTGCCTTAATAAAATACCCAGTACTGCCATTCGCAATATTTGTAGCATCTACGCTCCAGTTGTTCACGTTGATGAACACGCATTGTTGAATTGGGAACTCGTGTGATATCCAGGAGTAATTAGCTGATTCCTTAAGATGGTACCACTCATGGAATGTAAGGTAGAAGAATTGCATTGGGTGTTTAATCCACAATGCTACCCCTGTCCCTAGTTTTGAGTGTCAAAAAGACGTACCTGTAATGATTTTTCGATCCAGTTTCTGGGCTTTGCATTTCTCTTGCGAATCTTATCATTCATTGTATATGTCCTTGCATCGCCTAAGCGCTTAAGTGCATATATCATTCTGATCACCTTAGCCCTTGTGTATCTCCCACTGTTCGCCCAAAAAATTACTAACATAGCAAAGAAATTGGGCATTGTCCCTCTCTTGAATTTCTGTACATTTGATTCCCTATTTGCTTTAGTGATGTTTGTCAGAAATACACACTGATACTCGTTCTTGGAGATGAGTACCCATTGAATTTGTATCAACATGTAGGGCATAGATGCAGTAGCTTTTCCTGCATTTCCAAATGCTGTCCAGCAGTTGTGTATGTAGGTGGTCATCGACATTTTGATGATTAGTTCATATGATCTTCGGTTATTGAAGGTGTGCATAGCTATTTCAGTCCCTAGTACACTCGATATCCTCCGTGCTTCCATGCTTGTGTTTACTACTAATAATCGTTCAAGGGAATGAGCAGTAAGTGCTAATACCACCCGGAGATTTTGTGTAAAATAGTAAGGCATGAATGCAGTATTGTATCCTGCAAAAACGAACACAAGGTTAGTCAATAATAAAACCACCAGGTTCTCCACCAAAGGGATTTAAACTAGGTGGCACACAATGATGCTGCATTCCTTCTCCTCTTCCATTGAACTCCTCCCTTTTACACCCCTTATCTTCTTGCTACCCTTATTCTTAAGTATGGACATTGTAGCTTGTCATTATTAACAATCCTTCTCACTTGAACATCGAGATCATGAAAACAGTGACACTCAATAGAGCCCACATCCAGCACATAGTTTGCTAGGTGATCCGCCAATTTGTTTTCTTCTCTCAGAGTATGAGTTACTGTTATATTGTGTCGTGCCATTATCTGCTTAATCTCCTCCACCAGCATATCCACAGCCCATGGCACAGACCATACTCCCTCTACTGCATTCTTGACTAACATCGAATCAGTGTGCAACACAATAAGACTGTATTCATGAGCAGCACAATATTGTAAAGCTCTCCATCATGTCTAACAAATCTGGCCATTTATGATGCACATGCTGTATCCCAGGTTTCTGAATCTGATAAGTGATTGCAAAGTAGAGGAGGTCTGATAGATAGCCCTATTTACAGTGAATGACTCCCCATACTTGTAACTATTTCTTCTCTTCCATAATTCCCACACAATAATAGATGGTAATGCTTGTAGTATAGGTTGCAATCTGGGAATGACACTGGCAGTCCAACATTTTGTTACAGCTTGATGAAATGTAATCCGTTCGACAGCAATCCCTGCATGCGATAGAAAATATGACCATATTCTTTTTGCAGCATCAGAAGTGAAAAACAGGTGTTGCACAGTCTCCTCCATTGGATTAACACAATACCAACACTTCGATGCCATTAGATAACCCAGCCTCCTAAAGAAATCATCTAGAGGTAGCTTGTTTCTCCAGACTTTCCACATGAAGAAGGTAATCTTAAAAGGTAACCCTTTCACCCAAATCTTCTTATATGCATTACAAGGATCTTGCCTTCTTCTCAAAAAATCCCAGGCAGATTTCACACTAAAATCCCCTCTTGTTTCTAACATCTAATATGGTTTGTCTAGTACTTCATTTACCAATGGTGGCTTTATGCTATCCAAGATATAAGTAGCCAAATCTTCTGGCAGAATTTCCTTTATTTTTTCACATTCCATTGATCATCTTGCACCACATCATATATATTATGGATAGACTCATCTCAAAAGAAATCTGGAGGTGTAACAAAGTAGAGAGCTCCCAAGCTTGTCCAATTTTCAAACCAAAATAAAGAGGATCCCATTTTTAGATGCCATAAGATTTGCTGCTCAATAACATCCCTACATTCTAGCATCTTCCTCCATACCTGAGAACCATTCGTAAAAGGTACTATCATAGGGTTGAGTTTCTTGCAATATTTTCGACTCATGAAAGCGCTCCACAAGTTGGGTTTTGTTATGAAAATTTACCATAATTTACAGAATAATGCTTTCGACACATCATGTAAAGATCTAAATCCTACTCCCCTTCCTCACATGGCATTCATAAATTACTCCATGATGCCCAATGTTTGCCTTTACTGCCAACAGAATTGTTCCAAAAAAATTAAGCAAAAATCTTGTGTAACTTGTTAATTAAACAAGTTGGTGGATTCACCGATGAGAGTAGATGGATTGGCATGCTATGTAGTACATGTGTGATTAGGACAGCCCTTCCTCCTATTGATAACATTTTGCCTTTCTAAGCTTGTATTTTGTCCATTACTTTGTTAATAAGCCCATTGTAGTAATCCATTCTTCTTCTAGAGTAGAAGATTGTGCAACCAAGATAGGTAAATGGAAAATCCTGTCTCAAAATCCCTGTGATTCTCTGTACTTTGTCCACCACTTGCTGGTTTGTGGAGTGATGCATATATATGGCTGATTTGGACTTATTTATCATCTGGCTAGAAGCACCTTTGTAGGCATTCAAAACTTCCATCACCAATTGCAAGGAAGTTGCATCTGATGATAACAAGATGCTAGTGTCATCCGCATAGGCAAGATGATTTATCTTCGGACTCCACTTAGGTAATCCAAATCTACAAAAATATTGGTTCATGTTTAATGCATTTAAGCCTCTTGATAGTGCCTCAGCTGCCTGAATGAACAATGTAGGAGATAAAGGATCCCCCTGCTTGACCCCTTTTGTTGATTTGAAGAAACCATATGGTTGTCCATTGAGCAAAATAGAATATCAGTTATTCGATACAATGCCATATATCAATCCAATGAACCTTTACCGAAATCCCATCTTCCTCAGAATCTTAGTCAAGAAAAGCCAAGATAATCGATCATATTCTTTAGTCACATCTAACTTGATCACAATATTTGGACCCGCCTTGGTTCTCAATCTAAATATCTCTAATTATATCATGAGTTAACATTACATTCTCCACTATGCTCCTGCCTTTTATAAAGCCTGCTTGTTCCTCTGAGATGATATTAGGAAGAAAACTCACTAACCTTTCATGAATTACTCTTGAGAACACTTTGTTGATGAAATTGCTAAGACTGATTGGTCGCATGTCTAAAAATGTGTTCACCTCTTTCTTCTTTGGCAACAAAACAATATTTGTGTGAGTTATAAATCTAGGTAGTTCTTGTGCACATAGGAAGGCCTGCACCATATCTACAATGTCATCTCCAATAATATCCCAATAGGAATGGAAGAAACTGCTTGTAAATCCATCTGGACCGCCTGCACTCTCTCCATTAAGACCTTAAACTGCATGTTTCACCTCCTCTTTAGTGGGTTGTTTTATTAGTTGTTGATTCTGCTGGTTATTAATCATCGATGGTACATGTTCCAGGATCCCAGAAGTAGTAGGTATTGTGTCTTCAAGAAACTGATCCTGATAAAATTTCACAGCTTCTTGTATGAAAATATTTGGTATTTCTATCACCATCATGAATCCATGTCATGCCTGCCTTTTGTTTCCAAAATTCCTCCTCCAAGGCTAAGTATCTAATCAAATATGCTTGTACTTGGTGAAACCTCTCCCTGTTTTCCTGAGTAGGGTGTACTTCAAACTGAGCTTCGTGTACTAATACTACTTCCTCCAGACTTGCAATTTTTTGAAATATATCTCCATATGTAGCTCTGCTCCAGGTTAAAAGAGCCCTCTTTAACTTCTTCAGCTTGTGATTGAATACTATGTAAGGGTTACCATCAGCATGTCAATTATTTTTCACAACATCAATAAAAGTTGGGTGTTTGATCCAAAAATTAAGGAATCTGAAAGCCTTCTTGATTGGAGTGCTACTGGGATTATAAGACAACATCATAGGACTGTGATCAGATCCTATTTTGGATAAATGAGTGATATCAATGCCAGGCAACAATTGTTGAAATTCAAAATTAGCCAAACATCTATCCAACCGCTTAAATATATAATCCTCTTTTGCTCTTCCATTGCACCAAGTAAATATACTCCCCTTAAAGCCAAGATCAATCAAGTTACAAATGTTTACGCAATGTCGAAAATCATTAATTTCATTTATAGATACCGGCAAGCCATCAAACTTTTCCTCCTTATTTCATATTACATTGAAATCTCCTCCGACTAACCAAGGTGTAGTCATGTACCTAGCTAATGCATAAAGAGAATCCCATAGTTCAATTCTTTAAAGTGGAGTACATCTCGCATACACCAATGTGACAATGAAAGTCGCGTTCAAATCCATATTTGTCAGACGTAATGTTAAATGTTGCTCCGTGTCCATCAACACATCAACTGCATGATGTTCATCCACGAATGCCCAAATCTTATTGGACACATTATTAAAAGCTTGAAGAATGCCTAGTCTTCTCCTGTATCTTTCCAGTTTGCTCGCCTTTTGCATTGGCTCCATTAGTCCTGTAAGTTAAAAGTGATGCTTCCTGTTCATGTTGATTAGCCTTTCAAAGGCTTTCATAGTGTTTACTGACCTAATATTCCATAATAGAGCATTCATGTCTAATTATTAGATTTAGATACAGTTCTTCTTGTTTGAACCCCAGTTGGTATGGTACTGAGAGTCTCTTTTGGCTGCTTCTTCTTACCCCTGCCTGCTGATCGTCCTTTGTTCATTAGTCTAGGTGAGAGGTCCGCTTGTTTAGCCACATTCAAAAAATTCTGAGCAGTCGATTCTTCATCAAGATCTCTTCCCATGACACCCATATTTTCTTCATAACCTTTGTCTTCCCGGTGAGCTACCAACTGAGTTATAATTTCTTTTTGTATTAAACTATTGCTGGCAGTCTCTTTTCTAGCTGGTTCAATGATCCTGTTAATTTTCTTCTTTATCAGCTGTACATCTTTCCCCGTCTCCTTAGTAATTAACTGTTGTTTCGCTGCTTCAACTAAGTCATTGGCCTTAGTTGTAATCTCCCATGTGTGCTGATTCTCCTTAGATTTATGCTCCTTTGTTTTACCATCATCTTTATGTACATTAGAGCCTGTTTTGAATTATCTAGAATTTACAGTAGCTCCATGCATTCCCCGACAAGTGTTATGGTTATGGTTAGCAGCCTCCAAATGCTTTGCAGCATCTTCCTCATTCATTATCTCTTCTTGCACCAGATCTTTACTAGATTAACCATTATTGCCCATTGTTTTCAGTACAACTTTGCCTCCTTTCCCATTAATCCTTTGTTGCTCTTCATCAGTTGAATCCTCCTCTCCATCAATACCATCTGGCAATTCACCTTTATATGAGGCTTCTTCAACCTGCTCACTCCACAACTTACCCCCACTGAGTTGAAGTCTGTCATTGTCTTTGAAGATTTCATCTGCACCATTTGGACCAAAAGACTGAGTATGAATTTCCTAGGATGGGTGGTTAGTGGGCACAAAAGTCCTATGAACCCATTATAACGCCCCGACTGGTCGTTTTGAGCACTTGCACTTTTCTCGGTAGTTTGAGGGCACGAATATCCCGGCGTGATGTATTATGTGATGAACCGCTAGGTCATCTTATGTTTTAGAACCTAATTCTATATTTTGAAGCCTCAAATACCTCATTTTAGCCATCCTCGAACTACATGCACAGTCCAGGTATTTTTTCGGAAAGCTTTTATGTTAAAAACTAATAAAAATATAAAATCTTTGCCTTAAAACCCATTTGAGTTGACTTTGGACAACGTTTTGAGGAAATAGACTTGGATCTATGTTTTGACGGTCCCGATGGGTCCGTATCGTGATTTGGAACTTGGGCGTATACCCGGAATCGAATTCGAAAGTCCCTAGCTCGAGTTATTGCATTTTGTTGAAATTTGAAAGTTTAAAGGCTTAATGAATCTAAAGGTTTGATCGATGATTGGAATTATTGATACCGAGTCCGTATTTTAGTTCCGGAACCTGGTAAAGGTTCATTTCTATATTTAGGACTTGTCCGTCAAATTTGGTGAGAAACAGAGTTGGTTTGATGTGATTCGGACGTCCAGTTGTTGAAATGGATGTTTTAAAGTTTTCTTGAAAATTTCTTTTGATTTGGTGCTCAATTCGTAGTTTTAGGTATTATCTTGGCAATTTGGTCGCATGAGCAAGTTCGTATAATATTTTTAGACTTGTGTGCATATTTAGTTTAGAGCTCCGAGGGCTCGGGTGAGTTTCGGATAGGCTACGGAGTGGTTTAGACTTAGAAAAAAATAGCTGGTGCATCAGGTATGCAGATCTCGCATTTGCGAGGAGTTGATCGCAAATGCGAGCCTCGCAAATGTGTAGTCAGGCTCGCATTTGCGAAGAGGAAGGGGGCTGGGTCAGCTTCGCTTTTGCGAAGAGAAGCCCACAAATGCGATGGGGGCAGGGTTCGTATTTACGGGAATATTGTCGCATTTGCGACTGGAATTAGATTAAGGCAGACTCGCATTTGCAAGTCAGAAGTTCGCTTTTGCGAAGGACCTTGGCTCGCATTTGCGACATATGCATCGCATTTGCGAAGTTAGAAGGCTCAGAGATTCTTCGCATTTGCGAGGAATTGATCGCTATTGCGATCGTCACATTTTCGAACCTTGTGTCGCAATTGCGATAACTGCAGATGGGTAAAAGAAGGGGAAAACGGGATTTTTGTTCATTCTTCCAATTTCCAAAACTAGAAAACCCTAGAGGCGATTTTTCAAAGAACTCTTCTCCCCCAATCCATTGGTAAGTGATTCTAACCTATTTCCTTTCAATATTTCATTACATTTTATAAGTTTTCGACCTAAAATCTAGTGTTTTCAAGGTGGAAATTGGGGGTTTGGGTAGAATTAGGGATTTTTGTAAAATTGGGATTTAGACCTCAAATTGAGGTCGGATTTCAAAAATAAATTACATAGCCGGGCTCGGGGGTGAATGGGTACTCGGGTGTTGGTCCGAATTTCGGATTTGGACCAATCGGGCCCGGGAGTTGACTTTTTCAATAATGACCTAAATTTAATCTTTTGTAATCGTGGGTAGCTCCTAAGGCTTAATGTGAATCGTTTGGTTGGTAAATTGCTAGATTCTATTGGTTCAGAGGCTTGTTTGAAAGGAAAAAAAGTTGTGGTTGAGCTTTGAGTTGATCTTTGGAGCGAGGTAAGTGTCTTGCCTAACTTTGTTGAAGGAATTTTTCCTACTTTTTGACATTTTTTGCTACATGCAGGGGTGATACATATATGAGGTGACGAGCATATATGCATGTGGCAGGGTTAACCATGCTCGGGGGTAAATTATATTATAAATTGTGTCTTGTAGAATCACATGACCTTCTTGCCTCATGCCTTACTTGACTCCTAGATACTAAGAACAAAGTATTAAATGTTAGAAATAAGACTTAGCTTATTATAACTTGGTCAAATTTGATGGACTTTTGAGAATACATTGGTGTGTTTAATTCGGTCATCAATATGCATAATCATTAATACATTTCTACGGCCGATATTCTTGAGATACTAGATTCTATACTTGTGTTGTAGATCATTTGTGAGATTTGTTGGAATACTTGAATAATAAGGTTTTTGCGGGGTTTATTGAACTATTGTTGGCTTGGAAAGTTGTGATTGGGATACATTTGGAATATTCGTTTAAACACTCTCCTTGACGTTATTTATGCTTCCTGCCTTATTTATCATTGATATACACATGCTTGGTAAGGAAGAGTGTAAATCATGAAGGGTGATGCCATGCCTTTGTTTATACATTTTCATGTGAGGGAGAGTGTAAAGCACGAAGGGTGATGCCGTGCCATATTATTGAGAGTAAAAGCACGAAGGGTGATGCCGTGCCATATTATTGAGAGTAAAAGCACGAAGGGTGATGCCGTGCCATATTATTGAGAGTAAAAGCACGAAGGGTGATGTCGTGCCATATCATTTGTGAGTAAAAGCACGAAGGGTGATGCCGTGCCATGTTATGTGAGTGTAAAGCACGAAGGGTGATGCCGTACCATTTTATTTATATTATCATGCTTTAAATTATCATGAGTTCATGGCATGATGGGTGTTTTCGTGCAGGTGAGGACGAGGGACATGCATTATGTTGTGATATCTTTCCTTTGTGTATACGTTCATGTCGTTATATTGAGCTATTATTGTTGTATTTATTGTTCTTATGTGACTTGTCGTTAATGCTCTATTCTTGTTCTTTATATTATTTGTTATTGTGTCACTCATGCCTTCTACTTGCTAAACTTGCAAATACCATGCCTACTTCTTGCTGTCATAATTATATCTTTGTCGTATCTATTTTGGTTGCACTTAGTACATACCTTCTACAGTGTTAGTCATTCATGGTTCTACTTGTTAACGCATAAAGATCATGTGTTCCCCTCTTATTCGTTATATTTGTATTTATGCCTCCACCATGCTAGTTAGTTGAAGTTACATTCCTTTTCCTGATTGTTGTCATCACCTCTATGCTTTCTGCCTAGTCTGTTACTGATGTCCTTATGTACATTCTCATTCATTATTGCTACTTGCATATTTTCTACTTTGTCATTACTATTATCAGCATTTCAGCCATCCAGTTGGTACTGTTGTATGCATATTTGGTGAGGATGAGATAAATGCACGAAGGGTGTTGTCGTGCAATTGACTTGATATCAAATTATATTCCTCACGTTATGAAAGTTATGGGGTGACTATGGTGATTTATTGGTTTCGCTCTAAGGAAAAGATTGGTTGAGATATTGGAAACTCTTGAATTGTGATCTCTTCTAGTACTCTTTTATTATTTTGTAAATTTGTTTCATGTACTCTATCCTGTTATACTGTAGTATAGTTCTATTGCTAGATTTCGGTACAGATTTTATTAGTGAGCATCTTTTTACTAAAGAGCCTCGTCACTACTTCGAAGAGGTTAGACAAAATACTTACTGGGTACATGAGGTCGGTTGTACTCATACTACACTTCTGCACCTGGAGTGCAGACTTTTGGAGCGGAGCTGCTGGTGATGTCGGGAGCTGACCCTGAAGATGTTCGTGCATTCCGGATATAGCTGCCACTTGTCCTTAGTGGCTTTAGATTTTATTAATCTGTTTATGTAGCTTTCAAACAGATCGTGTAATTATTTGTATCAGCTTTGTAAATTCTAAGTCTTAAAAGCTCATGATATGTACTACCAGTTATTGGGTTAATTTGTAAATGCCTAGATAATTCTTCACTATTTTCCTATAATTTTATTTGGATTGCATTATTTGTTAGTTGGCTTACCTAGCGGGTTGAGTTAGGTGTCATCATGACTAGTGATTTTTGGGTCGTGACAAGTTGGTATCATAGCACTAGGTTCATAGGTTCTACGAGTCATGAGCAAGTGTCTAGTAGAGTCTTGTAGATCGGTATGATGACATACATACCTATCTTCGAGAGGCTGCAGGGCATTTCGGATAAACTTCCCGTCTTTCTTTCCTTATCGTGCGACATTGATTCAGCTTAAAGCGTAACTCTTTGAATTTCCTCCACGCATTTGTATGCGCATGTGAGCGCTCGGTATCGGCCGTGCATCGACGACTTGTGACTCCATGGATGAGGTGCGAGATGTGATTTCTATGTGCTGATGGTGGGTCAGTATGGAGGATTTGAGGCCGAGTTTTGATTGCAGATTGAGCACGGGAATTTCGGTTGTGTATGCATGTGCCTTTGGGCTTATACATTCGGTAGTGTCCCTATGAGTGGAATTTATGGTCGGCAAGTGGTTGGATGACTTAATGATCAGTAGGATGTGACGACGGGATGTGTTCAGATGACCTGAATGTGAAGAGAAGAGTTTGCTTGAGGCGTAAAAAGGACTGATAGGTGCTTGGTTTATGTCTCGATGTGGCGTGTAGTCCTGAGTTATGAGTGTATTGAAAGGTTTTCTATGTTGTTTAATTGTGGGGCGAATTTGATTCTCATGCCTTATTGATGAGTTCAAACTCAGGAAGATTAAGTGGTGGCATAGTAGTTGTGGCTAGAATGTAAGATTTACGTTGGATGGTGTCGAGGCTCGCGGTATTTCTATATCATTGTGGATTATGCATTTCAGTATCAGGAAGACTAAATGGTAAAGGAAACGGCTTTAGATTCATAGAAGGTCTCTTCAGAGTGGGTGTCTCGGTTGTGGTACTTTGGGGTGCTAAGAGGGAATGCAGCAACTTATGGACCTTAGGGCGGTGTGGTGTTTATGCTAGAATATCTTATGGCGAGCTTTGGGGTAAGGATCATGGTGTTTTGGCAAGGAGGGGTATCAACTTGAGAGTAATTTGGAAGGAACTCGAAGGAAACAGGGCAGTTTAATAGTAAATTGGATCAACACGGTAATGGTATGATCGGTTCTTTGGGTACTTATGATGTGGTGGGTCTCCACAGGTGTTTCGTGGCAATGATCATAGGTTTTGGGCAACTGCATGGCTTGGTTGAGTTGGAGGGATTCGGTTCTGATAGCTTGATTATGTGCAAATGGATTCCAAGGACTTCTCGATGATTTCTATCATGGCTCGAGATGGATATTTCCTACTGGTGTGAGGAACATGTTGCATATTGGGATTTCCACCTGGATGGGATCAAATAGAAGGTTTCTGACCAATCGGGATTGAGTTTTACACATGCAAGGCCACTGTTCGGTTTCGAAGGGAAGGTCATGAATTCTTAAACAACACAGACGGTTTCAGATGTCTAGATGGATACTATTACTACTTGGTATTGCCTGAGAAGGGTGTGCATTTCAGAAGACGCATTGTGTTTTGACTTACAGATGCATCATTGATATTGCGTTGCTCGCCTGGTTAATCGACTGCTACGATTCAGATTTTATTATGTGACACGGAAGAATTATAGAAGTATTCCTCGTGGAATGATCGTATTCGAGAGATATGTTAGAAATTGTAATGACCCGGCCGCTCGTTTTAAGTGTATTAGCCCCGATCCCCTATTTACTACTTTCCCCGTATATATTTCTGCTTATGTGATGTGCCAGGAGGTCTTGTTTTTGGTTTCCGAGTGTTTTGGGACACTTAGTCCCTAAAGTAGAAGCTTAAGTCTTAAGATTTTGACTGTAGTTAGAATTGTGTGAAGACGACCCCAGAATGGAATTCTGCTGGTTCCGTTAGTTCTGTTGGGTGATTTTGGACTTAGGAGCTTGTCCGGACTTTGAATTTGAGGTCTGTAGCTAATTTAGGCTTGAAATGGCGAAAGTCAAATTTTTGGTAAGTTTGACCGGGGGGTTGACTTTTTGATTTCGGGGTCTGATTCTGATTTTAGAAGTTGGAATATGACTTGTGTGCAAAATTTGAGGTCAATCGGACGTGATTTGATAGGTTTCGGTGTCGTTCATAGATTTTGGAAATTTCATAGTTCATTAGGCTTGAATTCGTGTGTAATTTGTGTTTTGATGTTGTTTGAGGTGATTTGAGGGTTCTACTAAATTCGTATGATGTTTTGGGACTTGATGGTATGTTTGGTTGGGGTCCCGAGGGGTCTCGGGTGAATTTCGGGTGGTTAACAGATCATTTTTGGACCTTGGTTGATGGCTGGTGTCTGCTGCTGTGTTTTTCTGGTTTCCTCTTACGTGTTCGCGAGAGGAGCCTCGCGTTCGCGAATGTGTGGTCTGTGTGTGCATCGCAAACGCGGGAGTGGTGTCGCGTTCGCGAAGAGGAGTGAGGTAGCTGGGGACCCCAGGCCCTTGGTCTCCGCATTCGCGGGGGCAGTGGTCTCGTTTACGAAGGGTGATGTTGGTAAATCTTCACGTTCGCGAAGCTATGGTCGCATTCGCAAAGAGTTAAGTTGAGGGGCAGGCAGATTGGTCCACGCGAACGCGAGAGGGTGGTCGCATTCGCGATGAAGGTGCATCTGGGTAGATTTAAAAGATTAGAAATGAGGGTTTCGAGTTCATATCATATAATTGAAGTGGGAGCTCAGTAGAAGGTGATTTTTAGAGAGATTCTTGCGTGAGTGTTTGGGGTAAGTGATTCCTATCCAATTTTGGTCAAATCACATGATTATGCCTTTAATTCCACCATCTAATTTGTGATTTGGGGTGAAAAATTTGGGGAAAAGAGGAATTATTCTTGAGTTAGATTTTTGAGGTTTTGAATGGGATTTTTTAAGCGGATTTGGGTAAATTTGATATGGTTAGACTCGTGCGTGAATGGGCTTTCGGGTTTTGCAGCTTTTGTCGGATTTCAAGACGTGGGCCCGGGGGCCGGTTTGAGTCAATTTCGAATTTTGGCTTATAATTTCATGTTTTTCTTGTGAAATTGATTCTTTTAGCCTATATTAATTATATCGTACTGCTTGTGGCTAGATTCGGGGCGTTTGGAGATTGATTCGAGGGGCAAAGGCATTGCGGAGTAGGATTTTGCGCGGTTTGAGGTATGTAATAGTTTTAAATCTGGTTCTGAGGGTATGAAACCCCGGATTTTGGTATGATGTGATTATTTTGGGGGTGACACACATGCTAGGTGACGGACATGTGGGCGTGCACCATGGCGGATTGGGACTTGGTCCGTCCCGTGAGACTGTAAAGTCGAATAACTTATTTTTAATTACATGTTCCTCTGTTTTCTAGAAATTTGACTTCCATTCATGTTAGAAACCATGTTAGGCCATATGTTATCACTGTTGGGACCCACAACTGTAACACCCCGAAAAATTTCGAAGTACTTAAGTGTAAAGCCCGGTAAAATATGCAAAGAAAATAATGTTTTGGCGGAAAAGTGCATTTCTGCGGTCCATTATGTGACCGCAGAATCACTCTGCGGACCGCATAATGGCCGCAGAGTGAGGCAGTTAATTGGGTCAGTTGGAAGCAATTATGCGGTCAACTATGCAACCGCATAACAGTTATGCGGACCGTATATAGTGACCGCATACACAGACAATTTTTTTAATCATTTTGTGAGCAATTATGCGACCGATATGCGGTCCGCATAACCACTATGCGGTCGCATATGCGACTGCAGAACCGTTCCGGAGCTCCATTTTTGGATTTTTAAAACCCGACCCTATTTCGTTAAAAACAATCTTTGGGCCATTTATGAGACATAATCTAATATTTTAGAGTGAGAGAGAGTGCCCTAGAGTGAGAAGGTGTTCTTCAATATTTTTTTTCTTCAATTCTTGCTCAAGTTTTGGAAGATTAAGAAGGAAAGCTCACTAGGTCTTCATCCTAGAGGTAAGATTCTACACCCTAAACCCTAATCTCGAAATCTTCTGAAAATGGTTAACTAGCAAGATAAATTTTGGGCATGAGAGTTGTTTATTTTACATGCATGTGTTATCAAAGGGTGTAGGAAGATTGTTGAGCTAAAAATGGTAAAGATTGGGTTGTGGGATGATGGAATCCTTCATAAAAAGGACATTGAAACCTTATGCACACCTAGTGTTTGATAAAATGCTCAAGTGAGCTAGAACCATGATCATCTTCCTAATTTTGATTCAATTTGTTATATTTCTACAATAGATTGATATTGCTAATAATTCCAGAACATTTTAGAGTTTAAGGTAGCTCAATTGAGGTATGTTGGCTAAACTCTTCTCTTAGAATTGAATCCCACGATATTCATGTAAATTATGTAAGTCCCGAGTGATTCATTATGAAACTGGATATTCCGAGTAAGATTGGGTTGAAAGATATATGTTCAACAAGCATCCCGAATGCTTTATTCATGTTATGTTACCAATTGGGGATGTGTTAAAATATGGACTGTGCATTTATAATGTTTCGACTTTAAGTCAAGTTCAAATGAAGACTATTATGCAAAATTTTGTGAAATATCTCTATGTGCCTTAGACTCTAAATTGCTCACATGTGTACTACACACCTTGATTTGAGTTGTATTTGTTCTTGATGATGATAATGATATTTGAAATTGATAAGGTGAGCATGAAATACTGAATATGGTCAACGTGCCAAGAATGATCTTATAATTATGGCCATTAGTGCCAATAAAATGAAAAGATGTGAAAGTAATACGAAATGCGATAATTGATATAAAAAGACTGATGTCTCAAATAAGACAGCCTAGCTGGTCGGGTTGTGATCGGACACCATGCCGCACATATGGAGGTGATTGTGCTGGAAATTATAATTGAAATTGTGATTGTGGTCGATGTCCCTAATGGATAGCTTAGCCGATCGGATCATGATCGGACTCCGTGTTAAAGACGGTGGTATTGATATTGGGAGAAATTATGGTTGATGTCTCTAATGAGATGGCCTAGCCGATCGGGTCGTGATCGGACTTTGTGCTACGAGTACGGTGGTACTGGTTTTGTGAATAATGGTATTGTGAATAATGGTATTGTGGACAATGGTATGTCGATACTAAAAATCTCCCAATGTGAGATATGGAAATTAATTTGAACACTGTCTTGATCCTAAATTGAGGTTTGATGTTGATTAAGGCTTTCATTTATATTATGATAATCTTGTTTGTATTATTTGTCATTCTATTGAGAGGGTGTTTAGTTATACATACTAGTGCTATTCAACGGTACTAACGTCCCTTTTGCCGGGTGCGCCGCATCTTTAAATGGATGTAGGTGGTTCCACATCAGGAGATATTGATCAGTGATAGCAGTACACCTTCTTCCCAGCTGACTTGGTGAGCCCCACTTCATCCCGGGTTCATGTATCTTTTGTACTTTGTGTATTCGGTTTGAGGTATAGCCGGGGCCTTGATGCCGGCATTATCATTGTACTCTTCTTTATCTATAGAGGCTCCGTAGACATAGTGTGGGTTATGTATTGGTGCTGGGGAAAGACAAACTATGTTATGTTGTGGTTGTATTACATGTCCATATTAGACTTTAAAAATGATGAAACTATTGGAAATGAATTGGTATTGTAGACATGAACACATTTTCATCTAATAAATGAAAATATGTATTATCTCTATTCATGGATGAGTTTGGGAAGAATGAAATCTAACAGGATTGCTCGGTCGGGTTCACTTGGTTGAGCGCCGGTCGCGCTCCTCGATTTTGGGGCGTGACAGCAGCGGTCTAGTACTTGTTGATTAACTGCTATTTGCTGTCTTGAACTCAGTCACAGTGCTACTTGCGAGCCACATCTCCGTTTCCTTTTATTTTCTTGTTGACACTTGTTATTATCTCTTTTGGCTGATTTGTATGATTTCTGAAAGCCCGAGAGGGCTGGAGAGGTTAGTGACTAAAATAGGGCCTGAGTGCCGAGTTGTGAGCTATGTGACGGTATATGGATTGGGTTGCATACCGCAACAAGCCTTATGACTATTTATGGACTGTGGATCGGGTTGCACGCCGCAACAAGCCTTATGGCTATTTATGGACTGTGGATCGGGTTGCATGCTGCAACGAGCATATGTCTACTTATATGATTGGATCGGGCTGCACGCCGCAGCGATATAGCGCTTGGACTGAAAGGAGCCCCTTCGGAGTCTGCACGCCCCTAGTAAGTGCAAATACCTATTGAGTGTGAGTACAGAGGGCTGAGAGCTGAGTGATTTGAGCTGTTGTGACGAGTTGAGTGACTGTTGCCCTGAGAGGCTGTACTTTTTTTTTTCATTTGTTGATGTACTTAGTTGCTATCTATCATTGTTGTGAAATTCCTAAAAGATTCTATATCTGGATTACCTGAACTTTAACTTTATAAAACTGATTTGACTTAAACTGTCGGATGTGAAAGTATGTCTACTCTTTGCTGGAATTATTGAAAATGAACTGTAACTGTATATCTCGTCACTACCTTCTCAGTTCCTTATTTAGTTTTGTTACTTACTGAGTTGGTTGTACTCACTCTACACCCTGCACTTCGTGTGCAGATCCAGGTGTTCCCGGTCGTAGCGGGTGTTGATATTTGAGCAGCTAATTCCAGAGACTATCGAGGTAGTTGCATGGCGTTGGCAGGCCTTGCCTCTCCTTCATTATCTTATTCGTATTTCAGTTCTTATCCTTGGATGTTGTATTAGACTGCTCCTGGTGTAGATGCTGATGTTCTTAGTGACACCCCGATGTCGGGCTATTTTTTCGCACTTATGCTTTGGGTTTTACCCTATTTTTATGAAAGGCTCCAATTATTTTAAATATATTAATTCATTTCTGTTAAATGTTGGAAGTGTTTTGGAGATGTCGGCTTGCCTAGTATCACGATAGGCTCCATCACGACGGGTTAGGTGTTGGGTCGTGACAAGTTGGTATCAGAGCCTAGGTTATATAGGTCTCACGAGTCATAAGCAGGTTTAGTAGAGTCTTGCGGATCGGTACGGAGACGTCTGTACTTATCTTTGAGAGGCTGCCAAACTCTTAGGAAATTTCACATTCTTGAATTCTTGTCGTGTGAATCTTTTGATTCTGGTAACTAAATTTCTGTTGTTCTAATTCTCTCACAGATGGTGAGGACGCATACCACAGGGCAGGATGGACAGCCACCAGTACCACTAGTTAGGGCCGCGAGAGGCCGAGGTCGCAGTAGAGGCCGCGGTAAGGGCAAAGGTGCAGCTCGCACCGCAGCTAGGGAAGCACCTGCCAATCCACCAGTTTCCTAGTTCAGGAGCAGGCTCCAGTTGTGGATGAGCCTGTGGGACCGGCTCAGGCACCACCTATGTCTATTGTGATTCCAGGCCTTCAGGAGGCCTTAGCTCAGATCATGACCGCATGTACTAGTCTTACTCCGGCGGTCTCTGCTCCGGCCGCAGCAGCCACTTCTCAGGCCGGGGGAGGTGTTCAGACTCCCGCCGCCTGCACACCAGAGCAGGTGGTACAGGGATTCCAGACACCGGGGGCACCACCAGCCCAGCCGATTGCAGCTGCTCAGGACTATGTGGTTCTTGTCATGCCTAATGATGAGCAGCGTTGATTGGAGAGGTTTGGGAGACTCCAGCCTCCATCTTTCAGTGGTACCTAGGGAGAGGATGCACATGGCTTCTTGGATAGGTGTCAGAGGATACTCCGTACAACAGGTATTCTAGAGACCAGTAGGGTCTCATTCACTATTTTTCAGTTCTCTGGGGCTGCCTTCAGTTGGTGGGAGGCTTACGAAATGCGTAGGCTGGTCGGCGCGGCACCCCTTACCTGGCAGCAGTTCTCCGGTCTATTTCTGGAGAAGTTCGTGCCTCAGTTCCGCAGAGAGGAGCTGCGCAGGCAGTTCGAGCAGCTTTGTCAGGGTGATATGTCTGTGATGCAGTATGAGATGAGATTTTTAGAGTTGGACCGTCACGTTATCTGGTTGGTTCCCACAGACAGGGAGAGGATCAGGAGGTTCATAGATGGCCTCACTTTTCAGCTGTAATTGCTTATGACTAGAGAGAGAGAGTGTCTGGTGCTACTTTTGATGAGGTTGTTGACATTGCTCGTCAGATTGAGATGGTTCGCAGCTAGGAGCGGGTCGAGAGGGAGGCCAAGAGGCCTCGTGGTCAGGGTGGATTTAGTGGTGTTCCTTCTGGGGGTCAGTTGCACCACGGTAGAGGTCGTCCTTTCAGACATGCTTAGACGGCTTGCCCAGTTCACCGTAGTGCACCATCTGGCCATGGTTCACACAGTTATCAGCAGGGCTATTCAGCTCTCAGTGCTCTCCCTACTTAGAGTTCGTCCTGGGCTCGTCTATGCCAGGTCCTTCTACTAGTTATCCCGGTGCTCGGGGCTCCCTTCAGTCCCCAGCACCAGCACCGGGGAGTTGCTATGAGTGTGGAGAGTTTGGTCACATGAGGAGGAAGTGTCCCCGCCTAGTGGGAGGTCTAGCTCAGCAGAGGAGCCAGTCTATGACATCAGCACCAGTTTCTTCACCACCCGCTCAGCCAGCTCGGGGTGAAGCCCAGTCAGCTAGGGGCCGCCCGAGAGGGGGAGGCTGATCAGGGGGCGGCCAGACTCGTTTCTATGCTCTTCCTGCCAGACCAGATGCCATTGCTTCGGATGCTGTGATTACAATTATTTTCTCAGTTTGCCATAGAGATGACTATGTATTATTTGACCCTGGTTCCACTTATTCATGTGTGTCCTTGTATTTTGCTTATTATCTGGATATGCCCCATGAGTCTCTAGTTTCACCTGTTCATGTGTCTACGCCAGTGGGCGATACTGTCATAGTGGACCGTGTATACCGGTCATGTGTGGTGACTATTGGGAGTCTAGAGACCAGAGTAAATCTCTTGTTGCTTAGTATGGTCAATTTTGACGTGATATTGGGTATGGGTTGGTTGTCTCCATGTCATGTTGTTCTAGATTATCTTTCTAAGACCGTGACATTGGCGATGCCGGGGTTGCCGAAGGTTGATTGGAGCAGCTCTATAGACCATGTTCCCAGTATAGTGATTTCATACTTGAAGGCTCAGCGGATGGTTGAGAAGGTTTGTCTATCTTATCTGGCCTTTGTGAGGGATGTTAGTGTAGAGACCTCTGCTATTGATTCTATTCTGGTGGTGCGAGATTTCCCGGATGTGTTTCCTGTAGACTTGCCGGGCATGCCGCCCGACAGGGATAGTGATTTCGGTATTGATTTGGTGCCGCGCACTCAGCCTATTTTTATTCCACCATATCGTATGGCACCGACGGAGTTGAATAAATTGAAGGAGCAGCTTCAGGAACTCCTTGATAAGGGGTTTATCCAGCCTAGTATGTCACCTTGGGGTGCACCAGTTCTATTTGTAAAGAAGAAGGATGGTACTATGAGAATGTGCATTGATTACAGGCAGTTGAACAAGGTCACAATCAAGAACAAGTATCCTTTGGCACGTATTGATGATTTGTTTGACCAGCTTCAGGGAGTAAGGGTGTTCACCAAGATTGATTTGAGGTCAGGGTATCACCAGCTGAAGATTCGGGACTCAGATATTCTTAAGACAACTTTCAGGACCTGATATGGCCATTATGAGTTCCTTGTGATGTCTTTTGGGCTGACCAATGCCCCAGTAACATTCATGCATCTGATGAACAGTGTGTTTCAGCTTTATCTTGACTCGTTCATTATTGTATTCATTGATGACATCCTGGTGTACTCTCGTAGCCAGGAGGAGCATGCCCAGCATCTGAATATTGTGTTACACCGGTTGAAGGAGGAGAAACTTTATGCAAAGTTCTCCAAGTGTGAGTTTTGGCTTAGTTCAGTTGCGTTCTTGGGACACGTGGTGTCCAGTGAGGGTATTCAGGTAGACCGAAGAAGATAGATGTGGTTTAGAGTTGGCCCAAACCGTCCTCAGCCACGGAGATTCGAAGTTTTCTCGGTTTGGCTGGTTATTACCGTCATTTTTGGAGGGTTTCTCATCTATTGCATCGCCCTTGACTAAATTGACCTAAAAGGGTGCTCCTTTTAGGTGGTCGGAGGAGTGCGAGGAGATCTTTCAGAAGCTCAAGACTGCTTTGACCACGACTCTATTTCTAGTTCTACCATCAGCTTCTGGTTCTTACACAGAGTATTGTGATGCCTCGTGGATCTGTATTGGGTGTGTTATGATGTAGGAGGGTAGAGTGATTGCTTATGCTTCACGCCAGTTGAACCCCCATGAGAATAACTATCCTATCCATGACCTTGAGTTAGCAGCTATTGTTCACGCCTTGAAGATTTGGCGGCACTATTTGTATAGGGTCCATTGTGAGATTTACACTGATCATCGAAGTTTGCAGCATCTGTTCAAACAGAAGGATCTTAACTTGCGTCAGTGGAGGTGGTTGGAGCTTCTTGACTATGATATCACCATTTTGTACTATCCTGGGAAGGCCAATGTGGTGGCTGCTACCTTGATTTTGGGGGCGGAGAGTTTGGGGAGCTTAGCATATCTTCCAGCAGCAGAGAGGTCATTGGCATTGGATGTTCAGGCCTTAGCCAGCCAGTTTGTTAGAATGGATATTTCTTAGCCGAGTCAAGTATTGGCTTGTGTGGTCTCTCGGTCTTCCCTTTATGATCGTATCAGGGAGCGTCAGTATGATGACCCCCACCTGCTTGTCCTTAAGGACACGGTCCAGCATGGTGATGCTAAGAATGTCACTATTGGGGATGATGATGCATTGAGGATACAGGGCAGGCTATGTGTGCCCAATGTAGATGGTTTGCGTGAGTTGATTCTCCAGAAGGCCCACAGTTCGCGGTATTCTATTCATCCGGGTGCCGAAAAGATGTATTAGGACTTGAGACAACATTACTGGTGGAGGAGAATGAAGAAGGACATAGTGGAGTATGTAGCTCAATGTCTAAATTGCCAGCAAGTAAAGTATGAGCATCAACGGCTAGGTGGGTTGCTTCAGAAGTTAGAGATTCCAGAGTGGAAGTGGGAGAGGATCACTATGGATTTCGTCGTTGGGCTTCCACGTACTCAGCGGAAGTTTGATGCAGTTTGGGTGATTGTGGACCATCTGACCAAGTCAGCTCATTTCATTCCTGTGATGACTACCTATTCTTCCGGGCAACTAGCTCGAGTGTATATCCACGAGATCGTCAGGCTTCATGGCGTACCGATATCTATCATCTTTGACCGGGGTACGCAGTTTACATCACGGTTCTGGAGGGCTGTACAACATGAGTTGGGTACTCGAGTGGAGTTGAGCACAATATTTCACTCTCAGATGGACGGGCAGTCCAAGCGCACTATTCAGATATTAGAGGATATACTCCGTGCGTGTGTGATGATGTTTGGGGGTTCATGGGATCAGTTCTTGCCACTAGCGGAGTTTGCCTACAACAACAATTATTAGTCGAGCATACAGATAGCACCGTATGAGGCTCTGTATGGTAGGCAGTGTAGGTCTCTAGTGGGCTAGTTCGAGCCGCGGAGGCTAGATTATTGGGTACAGATTTGGTTCAGGATGCTCTAGAGAAGGTTAAGGTGATTCAGGATAGAATACGCACAGCCCAGTCCAGATAGAAGAGTTATACGGATCGGAAGGTTTGTGATGTTGCATTTATGGTTGCAGAGCAGGTCTTGCTTCGGGTGTCACCCTTGAAAGGTGTTATGAGGTTCGGAAGGAAGGGCAAGCTGAGCCTGAGGTTTATCGATCCATTTGAGGTATTGCGACGTGTTGGGGAGGTTGCTTATGAGCTTGCCTTGCCTCCCAGTCTAGCAGGAGTTCATCCAGTATTTCATGTTTCTATGCTCCGGAAGTATCACTGCGATCCGTCTCACGTGTTGGATTTTAGCTCAGTCCAGTTGGACAAGGATTTATCTTATGTTGAGGAGCCAGTGGCGATCTTAGATAGGCAGGTTTGATAGCTGAGGTCGAAGAATATTGCTTCTGTGAAGGTTTAGTGGAGGGGTCAGCCGGTCAAGGAGGCGACTTGGGAGACCGAACATGATATGCACAGCCATTATCCTTATCTTTTTACCACTTCAAGTATGTATCTATGCTCGTTCGAGGATGAACGATTGTTTTAAGAGGGGGAGGATGTAACGACCCGGCCGGTCATTTTGAGTTATTTACCCCGACCCCCTATTTACTGCTTTCCCCGTATCTGTTTCTGCTTATGTGACTTGCCGGGAGGTCTTGTTTTTGGTTTCGGAGTGTTTTGGGACACTTAGTCCCTAAAACAGAAGCTTAAGTCTTAGGATTTTGACCGTAGTCAGAATTGTGTGAAGACGACCCCAGAATGGAGTTCTGTCGGTTCCGTTAGCTCTGTTTGGTGATTTTGGCCTTAGGAGCGTGTTCGGACTGTGAATTTGAGGTCTGTAGCTAATTTAGGCTTGCAATGGCGAAAGTCAAAGTTTTGGGAAGTTTCACCGGGGGGTTGACTTCTTGATATCGGTGTCGGATTCCGATTTCGGAAGTTGGAATATGACTTGTGTGCAAAATTTGAGGTCAATCAGACGTGATTTGATAGGTCAATCGGAAATTTTATAGTTCATTAGGCTTGAATCTGTGTGTAATTCGTGTTTTGATGTTGTTTGAGGTGATTTGAGGGTTCGACTAAGTTCTTATGATGTTTTGGGACTTGATGGTATGTTTGCTTGCGGTCCCGGGGAGCCTTGGGTAAGTTTCGGGTGGTTAACGGGTCTCTTTTGGACCTTGGTTGATGGCTGATGTTTTCTGGTTTCCTCTTACGCGTTTGCGAGAGGATCCTCACGTTCGTGAAGGTGTGGTCTGTGTGTGCATCGCGAACGCGGGAGTGGTGTCGCATTCGCGTTCGCAAAGCTATAATCGCGTTTGCGAAGAGTTAAGTTGAGGGGCAGGTAGATTGGTCCACGCGAACATGAAAGGGTGGTCCCGCTCGCGATGAAGGTGCATCTGGGCAGATTTAAAAGGTTAGAAATGAGGGTTTCGAGTTCATATCATAAAATTGAAGTGGTAGCTCGGTAAAAGGCGATTTTTGGAGAGATTCTTGCGTAGGTGTTTGGGGTAAGCGATTCCTATCCAATTTTGGTCAAATCCCATGATTATGCCTTTAATTCCACAATCTAATTTGTGATTTGGGGTGAAAATATTGGGAAAAAGAGGAAGAATTCTTGAGTTAGATTTTTGAGGTTTTGAATGGGATTTTGTTAGCGGATTTGGGTAAATTTGATATGGTTAGATTCGTACGTGAATGGGATTTCGGGTTTTGTGACTTTTGTCAGATTTTGAGGCGTGGGACCGGGGGTCGGTTTGAGTTAATTTCGGATTTTGGCTTATAATTTTGTGTTTTTCTTATGGAATTGGTTCTTTTAGCCTATATGAATTATATCGTAATGCTTGTGGCTAGATTCGGGGCGTTTGGAGATTTATTCGAGGGGCAAAGGCATTGCGGAGTTGGATTTTGCGCGGTTTGAGGTAAGTAACAGTTTTAAATCTGGTCCTGAGGGTATGAAACCCCGGATTTTGGTATGATGTGATTATTTTGGGGGTGATGCACATGCTAGGTTACGGGTATGTGGGCGTGCACCGTGGGGGATTGGGACTTGGTTTTTCCCGTGAGACTGCAAAGTCGAATAGCTTATTGTTAATTACATGTTCGTCTGTCTTCTAGAAATTTGTCTGCCATTCATGTTAGAAACAATGCTTAGGCCATATGTTATCATTGTTGGGACCCGCAGCGGTCTAGTACTTGTTGATTAACTACTATTTGTTGTCTTGAACTTAGTTACAGTGCTACTTGTGAGTCACAACTCTGTTTTCTTTTGTTTTCTTGTTGACACTTGTTATTATCTCTTTTGGCTGATTTGTATGATTTTTGAAAGCCCGAGAGGGCTAGAGAGTTTAGTGACTGAGATAGGGCCTGAGTACCGAGCTGTGAGCTATGTGAGGGTATATGGATCGGGTTGCACGGCGCAACGAGCCTTATGGCTATTTCTGGACTGTGGATCGGGTTGCACGCTGCAACAAGCCTTATGGTTATTTATGGACTGTGGATCGGGTTGCATGCCGCAACGAGCCTTATGGCTACTTATATGATTGGGTCGGGCTGTACGCCGCAACGATTTAGCCCTTGGGCTGAAAGGAGCCCCTCCGGAGTCTGCACACCCCTAGTGAGCGCAGTTACCTATTGAGTGTGAGTACAGAGGGCTGAGAGCCGAGTAATTTGAGTTGTTGTGACGAGTTGAGTGTCTATTGCCCTAAGAGGTTGTACTTGCATTTTTTCATTTGTTGATGCACTTAGTTGCTATCTGTCATTGTTGTGAAATTCCTGAAAGATTTTATATCTTGATTACCTGAACTTTAACTGTATAAAACTAATTTGACTTAAACTGCCGGATGTGAAAGTATGTCGATTCTTTGCTGGAATTATTGAAAATGAACTGTAACTGTATAGCTCGTCACTACCTTCTCAGTTCCTTATCTATTTTTGTTACTTACTGAGTTGGTTGTACTCACACTACACCCTGCACTTCGTGTGCAGATCCAGGTGTTTCCGGTCGTAGCGGGTGTTGATATTTGAGCAGCTGATTTCGGAGACTATCGAGGTAGCTGCATGGCGTTCGCAGGCCTTGGCTCTCCTTTATTATCTTATTCGCATTTCAGTTCTTATTCCTTAGATGTTGTATTAGACTGCTCCTGGTATAGATGCTCATATACTCAGTGACACCCCGATCTCGGGCTATTTTTCTGCACTTATGCTTTGGGGTTTAACCCATTTTTATGAAAGGCTCCGGTTAGTTTAAATATATTAATTCATTTCTGTTAAATGTTGAAAGCGTTTTGGAGATGTCGGCTTGTCTAGTATCACGATAGGTGCCATCACGACGGGTTAGGTTTTGGGTCGTGACAAACATTTGGGCGGTGGAGTTAGGATCAGGTATGGTGATTCGTATGTTCTATGGATTTGGAGACTGGGAGTTCTCAGAAGCAGATTGTTTCATGGTTGTGGACTGTGAAATATGGCCAAAGCTAGCCAGATTGTCCGTTCGGGGATGATCAGAGTTGATTTGGGGGCCCATTGGTAGGCCCAATGAGGATGTGTATTCTGTATCTGATCGAATTTGCTTGCTCCTGCGCAGCTTTTACCACAGGTATATCGTCGGGCGGAATAGATGTTATTCATGTCTTGGTCTGTATTATGTGTTCCTCTCTTATGCTATGACGATTTGTGAGGGTTACATGGTTCTTCGCACGCATATTGTAATTCAGTTTAGGCCTCATGGCGCTATGGGCGAGATGGACTTCATGATGTTGATTTGCTTATTGCACCACAGCTGTGCTTGTCCTTCTCAGTATTATGTGTTCCTAATAATGTTTCCCACATTTATATTTTGTGCACTCTATTGTATTTGATATTGACGCACATGGGATCAGTAAGCTCGAGTATTATGGCTCGATGGGTACCCTATGTGGATCGATATGATGGGATCGGGTTGCACGCCGCAGCAGTACTGTGATGAAATGTAACTCCTGATGTTTACTCCGTGCAGTTTTGCTTTCACCTTGTTGAAAATAGTTAATAGGAAAATGCTAAAATTTCCCTGGCTGCTTAACTTGTTTAGTAGTCTTTTTATTTAGCTCTCTTACTGTTATCTGTCATGTCTGAAATATTACTTATCGGTGGGGCTGCTTGTATTAGCTGAGATGAGGTTTCTAGACTTGAGAATGGCACTATTGTATTGGGATGAGGAAGGTTTGGAAGAATAATACTAAATATTATTGAGGATTTGGGCAATGGCCCTGGTCGGATGAGTAAGTTTCTTGGCTTATTGATCAGATGAGTAGTTAAGAGGTTATGCGTGTTTCTTTCATCATCGGTAGGGTATGAAGGTTTTGAACGAGACTCTAATCGATATGAGGTCTGCTACCGGCACCGGATTTGTTTTTTTTTTGCAGTAATAGTGGTCACCAGTTCCTGCTGTGAGTGTCTGAGTGATGGGGTGTACCGTGTGATTTCATCTTGGGGTTATGGTTATGACCTAATACAACTTATTCAGGTTTATACAGTGTGTAGATGTGAGATTCGGGTTTTGTAATGAATTCGGGATGTTAGAGATTGAGTTCTAAGGTTTAAGGACCAAGGTTGAAGTAAGGATCTCTAGTTATGTTGCGTTGGCAAACTTATATGGAGCAGGGTGACGTGGGATTACCCCCGGGTATCTGCATAGTAAGGTTACACCGTGATTTGATAGATTTGGAACAACTCCTGGCACGTTCGAGGACGAACGTATGTTTAAGTGGTGGAGGATGTAACGACCCGACTAGTCGTTATGAGCACTTGCACTTTTCTCGGTAGTTTGAGGGCACGAGTATCCCCGCATTATGTATTATGTGATGAACCGATAGGTTATCTTATGTTTTAGAACCTAATTCTGTATTTCGAAGCCTCAAATACCTCATTTTAGCCCTCCTCAATTTGCGTGCACAGTCCGGTTGTTTTTTCGGAAAGATTTTATGTTAAAAACTGATAAAAATGTGAAATATTTGCCTTAAAAACCATTTGAGTTGACTTTGGTCAATGCTTTTAGCAAACAGACTCGGATCCGTATCGTGATTTGGGACTTGGGCATATGCCCGAAATCGAATTCGGAAGTCCCTACCTTGAGCTATCGCATTTTGTTGAAATTTGAAAGTTTAAAGGCTTAATGAATATAAAGGTTTGATCGATGTTTGAAATTGATGATACCGAGTCCGTATTTTGGTTCTGGAACCCTGTATAGGTTCATTTCTATATTTATGACTTGTCTGTCAAATTTGGTGAGAAATGGAGTTGGTTTGATGTGATTAGGATATCTGATTGTTGAAATGGAAGTTTTAAAGTTTTCTTGAAAATTTCTTTTGATTTGGTGCTCAATTCGTAGTTTTAGGTAGTATCTTGGCGATTTGGTCGCGCGAGCAAGTTCATATAGTGTTTTTAGACTTGTGTGCATATTTGGTTTAGAGCCCCGAGGGCTCGAGTGAGTTTCGGATAGGCTACGGAGTGGTTTAGACTTAGAAAAAACAATAGCCGGTGCATCAGGTCTGTTGATCTCGCATTTGCGAGGACTTGATCGCAAACGCGAACCTCGCAAATGCGAAGTCGGGATCGCATTTGCGAAGAGGGAGGGGGCTGGGTCATCTTTGCTTTTGCGAAGAGAAGCCCGCAAATGCAATGTGGGCAGGGTTCGCATTTGCGGGAATATTGTCGCATTTGCGACTGGAATCAGATCAAGGCAGACTCGCATTTGCGATTCAGAAGTTCGCTTTTGCGAAGCACCTTGGCTCGCATTTGTGACATATGCATCGCATTTGCGAAGTTAGCAGGCTCAGAGTTTCTTCGCATTTGTGAGGAATTGATCGCAATTGCGATCGTCGCAATTGTGAACCTTGTGTCGCAATTGCGATAACTGCAGCTGGGTAAAAGAAGGGAAAATGGGATTTTTGTTCATTCTTCAAATTTCCAAAACTAGAAAACCCTAGAGGCGATTTTTCAAAGAACTCTTCTCCCCCAATCCATTGGTAAGTGATTCTAACCTATTTCCTTTCAATCTTTCATTACATTTCATAAGTTTTCAACCTAAAATCTAGTGTTTTCATGGTGGATATTGGGGGTTTGGGTAGAATTAGGGATTTTTGTAAAATTGGGATTTAGACCTCAAATTGAGGTCGGATTTCAAAACAAATTACATAACCGGGCTCGGGGGTGAATGGGTACTCGGTTTTTGGTCCGAATTTCGGGTTTGGACCAAGCGGGCCTTGGAGTTGACTTTTTTCAATAATGACCTAAATTGAATCTTTTGCAATCGTGGGTAGTTCCTAAGGCTTAATGTGAATCGTTTGGTTGGTAAATTGCTAGATTCTATTGGTTCAGAGGCTTGTTTGAAAGGAAAAAGAATTGTGGTTGAGCTTTGAGTTGATCTTCGGAGCGAGGTAAATGTCTTGCCTAACTTTGTTGAGGGAATATTTCCTACTATTTGACATTGTTTGCTACATGTGGGGGTGATACATATATGAGGTGACGAGAATATATGCATGTACCAGGGTTAACCATGCTCGAGGGTAAATTATGTTATAAATTGTGTCTTGTAGAATCACGTGACCTTCTTGCCTAATGCCTTACTTGACTCCTCGATACTAAGAACATAGTATTAAATGTTAGAACTAAGACTTAGCTTATTATAACTTGGTCAAATTTGATGGACTTCTAAGAATACATTGGTGTGTTTAATTCGGTCATCAATATGCATAATCATTAATACAGTGCTACGGCCGATATTCTTGAGATACTAGATTCTATACTTGTGTTGTAGATCATTTGTGAGATTTGTTGGAATACTTAAATAATGAGGTTCTTGCGGGTTTATTGAACTATTGTTGGATTGGAAAGTTGTGATTGGGATACATTTGGAATATTCGTTTAAACACTCTCCTTGATGTTATTTATGCTTCTTGCCTTGTTTATCGTTGATATACATTTGCTTGGTAAGAAAGAGTGTAAAGCACGAAGGGTGATGCCATGCCTTTGTTTATACAATATCATGTGAGGGGGAGTGTAAAGCACGAAGGGTGATGCCGTGCCATATTATTGAGAGTAAAAGCATGAAGGGTGATGCCGTGCCATATTATTGAGAGTAAAAGAACGAAGGGTTATGTCGTGCCATATTATCGAGAGTAAAAGCACGAAGGGTGATGCCGTGCCATATTATTGAGAGTAAAAGCACAAAGGGTGATGTCGTGCCATATAATTTGTGAGTAAAAGCACGAAAGGTGATGCCGTGCCATGTTATGTGAGTGTAAAGCACGAAGGGTGATGCCGTGCCATTTAATTTAAATTATCATGAGTTCATGGCACGATGGGTGTTTTCGTGCAAGTGAGGACAAGGGACATGCATTATGTTGTGATATCTTTCCTTTGTGTATACGTTCATGCCGTTACATTGAGATGTTATTGTTGTATTTATGGTTCTTATGTGACTTGTCGTTAATTCCATGTTCTTGTTCTTTATCTTATTTGTTATTGTGTCACTCATGCCTTCTACTTGCTAAACTTGCGAATACCATGCCTACTTCCTACTGTCATAATTATTTCTTTGTCGTATCTATTTTGGTTGCACTTAGTACATGCCTTCTACCATGTTAGTCATTCATGCTTCTACTTGTTAACGTATAAATCATGTTGTCACCACCCAAACCGATGGGCCGCGACGAGCACCCGTTACCTTACTCAACCGAGTACCAACGTAACATATCTTTCTTTTTACATCATCATATACACGTGACATATGGGCCTAATAGACCAACATCATTATTTATAAACTCAAAACATAGGCCGACAAGGCCGTACAATCTTTCACGTACACGACATATGTCTACAAGCCTCTAAGAGTACATAAATGTCATAAAGGTCGGGAGAGGGCCCCGCCATACTAATCAATACATGTCCTAATCATACTAACCACATAAGCAACTCCGGAACAAATGGAGTGTACCAACATCTTCCGCTGAGCTGATCGCCTACTTGGAGGATTCTCGACCTGTCTATCGAGACCTGCGGGCATGAAACGCAGCGTCCCCGGGCAAAAGGGACGTCAGTACAAATAATGTATCGAGTATGTAAGGAATGAGAATCAGTAAATAATAGACATGAGAGAAACATGGAGTAAAAGACTTGACATGTATGTTTGCATAGCTATGTGAATTATTTCATTTTTATAACATCATTCATATGCGTATAAATATCATACCATGCATAGGTATATGTGTTCATAACATCATAAAGCCTCTGAGGGCATCCCATCATATCATTTTGGCCACTGTGGATAAATCATCAACGTATACCAGCTGATCAGGTGGTGGTGCGTATATAACGCCGTAACCTTTTTCCCATATCCCATTTTAATATAATATACATATATATGCATATATAATGCCATCTGTTCATGGGTTAATGCACATGTATAAACGCATGAAATGCATAAGAAATACGTTAATAAGATTTTCTCGGAATACCATAAAAATAATATGCCTGTCGGATACATTTTATCAAATATGTATTTTGATGAGACCCATGAACAGAAGATATAATAATAAACACGTGGGGAATCAAGAATATAGACACCCCTAATATTTCTATGAATAGAGTCATTTATGGAAGTTGTGCATTTGCTCATTTCGTTCGTGTCGTATAGATCATGCCAAAAGAAAGAAGGGATAGCCTTAACATACCTGGAGTAGGAAAAAAATCCGTATGATGTTCTTGTAAAAGGTTGCATCGTACTCCTTTAGAACCACAAAATTTTACGTTGCTAATAATTCTTGTTTGATTCCTTTTGGTTGCACGAATTCACGTTGAGAGCTTGTAGGAAGATTCTAACGTCTGGTAGTGTCTTTGTATTCATGACATGAGAAAATGAAGTGTTTTTGTACATTACCTTTACAAGTCTTAGTTTTCAAGATATTAAGAATGATGTGGTTTATTATTAACACATTGCTTGCCACCTAGCCAAAATGACTGAGAGTCATTTGGTTAAGAATTAACTTGTTGCTACGTTCTTTCTTTGGTCCTTATCCAAAGTTTTCAATTAATCCACCACTAATTATTAATTAACTAGGTAATGTCCCTTTACCCAATAATTAACTAATTACCCACATAATTAAGAATTATTTTCACTTACTTAAAATACTACTCACTTTTCACATACCTTATACACCTTACTATCATGGTCATGTGGTATCTTGTATGGCACTAGTCCATAAGTACCGAGTATTTTAGCTCGGGCCGTATTTTATCCTAACATGTTGGATGAAAATTCATTTTCTTTGACTTGCTTCCCCTCTTACCTTCATGAATTTACTCATCATTTGTTTGAAATAGTAAAATCCTTATAATCTCTAATTAATCTTTTCCTTGGACTGATGTCAATTACCTTACGACAAATTCAACGTACAATATTACAGGGTGCAACATCATCGTAATTTAATACTGCGAAGCATAACATTATCGTAATGTAGTATTGAAAGGCATAACATCATCGTAATATAATACCGCGGGACGTAATATCGACTTAATATTGCGGGGCATAACATCATTCCCCCCTTTGGAACATTCGTCTTCGAATGTTGACTGATGCTCTTATCATTTTCATAACTTATAGCTCTTCTGAATACCTTAATACTGTCCTTGCCATTTTGGTAGTTGTTCTGTGAATAAGTCCAAAGGCCAGGGCATTCCCCCCTTTAGGACTCTTTCCCATGCCATGACTTGTGATCGAATTCCTTCCAATCTCGTAACTGTTGCTACCTTCTATCATGCAACCTCTACGATACTGACCTTGTAAGTGTGCCTATGTGGCTCTTCTCTCTTTTTTCCCTCCAGCTTTTATCCAATATCTAGGCCTTACTTTGTAAACATATACAAGGCTTAATAGGATGCCTCTCTGGGAATTTATAGGTGTACTGATGTTCTTCGCTCGGTACTTTGTAGAACTTGCGAATATGGCTATATCTTATTTCATAGACCTGGTTATCCATTCGTATGACTTTACTGCATCTACGTAGGTCATACTATACCATAATTCTTACTTAGATTTATCATTACTGAGGTCTGCAACCAACTCTAGGTTACTCTCATTGTTTATCCTTAAGACTGATGGTCTAATCTCATCTCATACTATTGAACTTTTATCCATCTATTGTTGATTTACCTTAATGTTGATTCATCATCTACCACTGATAACTTGATTTTTTATGTAACACCACCGCTAGGGATCGTGTCTCATCGGGGACATCTGGAGTAATTAGATTGATCCACCTAGGGGTGATACTATACTTCCATAATCGTACTTTATAGCATACCAATGTGATTCATCCTATGGGGGTTATTCTAATCCCGTAGAACTCATGAAAATTTCAAATCATTACTCAAGCGAAGGCCCAAACGTCATCCTTTATTTATCACAATTTCACCCTTATTATGCTACCAGGCAGCATCCCATCTCTTCTAAATGCTACTAGTCTTAGACTCCTTTGAGTTCATTCAGGCTATATTAAGCTTTCTATAACTTAGAGAAACCATCAACTCCTTTGTTTTCACGGGCTTAATCCCGAGGACTTATCAATTTTCTTCACCTCCTCACTTGACTTCTTCTTATCCTTACTCTTGTCTTTCTAAAACCTTATCATTTTATCATACTTTAGCTTGCGACCCATACATATCCATTTATACTACTCGCAGCCCTCCTTCAACTTTCTTGCACCATAGATTTCCTTATGTTATCTTGGAACATCAAGCGAAACATCACATCGTCTCTAACTCTTCTTTATTCTCTTAAATAGACCTCTCGGTACCTAGAAACCATAGGCTGGAAGATATGCCACTGACGACACTGCTATCATTCCTGGATACTAAATCCCAGCGCTTCTAGTCTTTTACCTGAAGTATGGACCACTCTCATCCTTCTATACTTGAGTATTTCGTACGTTGTTCACTTTTACCTTACTTACTTTAAAATATCACCTCACATTCTTCTATCTCTTTCATAACCTCTCTCCCATATAAGTATAAATCACATCCGCCATTTGAAGCTCTATTATAATACTTGCACCTCTAGTGCCTATACAGTTCGATGGGAGCTCCGTACTGAATTCTTATGAGGCTGGTATTTTTCTAACTGGCTTTATCATAGAGCCGTTATAGAATATGGTTGTTGTGCTATCTCTCTCGCACCTCTGATATTAAGAGTGATTCTGCTATGTTCTCAATCATGATTCCTATAATTTCTGGTCCAATAATCGGATTCCTGATTTACTTCGTTAATGTAACTCTTTAGTTTCCTCCTTCTTCTGATCGGCCTTTATGTCGGCTTAAGTTATCTCCCGATCTGGGGTTCATGGTATTAGTTATTATGTTTAGCCTTTCATGGGCGCTGAGGAATATGCATGATACTATCCTTTAACAATTTAATCCTTGGTTTATGACCTGGGCCCAATTCTTTCTTTTAACGTATACCAGAATCTTCTACGGCTGTATATGCTGCATGTATAAAACTCTCAACCCTTAAGTGCGTTTATAACATAACCAACTCTGGATCATTGATCGAATAATTCCTTTTGTTCCTTCTGAGCTTTTTTTAAATGTAAGCTATTACTTTTCCTGGTCTTTCTGCCCCCTTATTGTGTGCATACTTAGCTTATCTTAGTTCCCAATTCTGCTGGAATTGTTGTGCAACTCACATGGTCTCGAATATTACTTTTGGTTTCATTTCCCGCTCATTAGCTCCGATAGGTGCCACTTTATTATGGAGTGCATACAATGTTGTAGTGAGACTACTACTATAAGACCATTTCTTCTTTAAGTTACTATGCTTAGGTTGAAGCCTTCTTCCTTATTTCCTCAGCTAGAATTTCGTTATCGTACTTAGGGAGGACCCTCTGAATCTTGTAAAGCTATGAGCTTATTACAGACCTTTTGATGTCCTTCCTTTCCTATAATCATCAGTAGTTGCTTACCTCCATGCCCTTGTGCTTGTAGGGTTGCTTCTAAACTGATATTTTGACTGCCTTCCCAGTTGCACTTTCTTTTATCCCCGTAACACTTATACGGTATCTTTAACTACCCCGACTCCTATTTGAATGTATCTCAAGTATAATAATGACATTACTGCGAGGCTGAATTCTCCATGTTGGGGTTTACTACATTTATCTTGCATGATCTGCTGATTTGTCTGTAACTTCTTATCTAGTCATGACTAGGCTCTTCTTGAATCAACTACTAACTACTCGTCGGCCCATTCTCATATCCATATTTTGCGTAATCTTTCTTGGGTTATTTCCTTGTCTTAACTTACCTCACGTACTGGCTCCTTATCTATCAATAACATCCCGGGCAGGAACCCTTACTTTTTTTTTGACGTCGTGCTTATATAACGTTCTGGAATCATAGCATATTTGTAACATTTGGATAAGTGTAATCTCATCCCTTTCTCATTTTTATCGCATTCTTCCTTTATCATTCCATATTCCCCCCTTTAGGGGAATACTAAGATTTGGAGCTATGACGACCTGCCTATAGATGTTTTTTCTCTTCATCTTTGGCATCATTTCACATCTTCAATGACCCTTACTCGCCTTGCAGTAATCCTTCTATACCAAGGATAACAAAATTCCTCACTCGCAATGGTGACACTTAGTGTAACTGGCACATACAATCCCTTAAGCTTAACTTTGCTTATATTGCTTGCTTTAGGGAAGCGTCTCCCTGAATGACCATTCTCTGAATTCATCATGGATCTTCTTTTGTTGTCCATTCTATTGTTGTCGGAATGCAATATGAAATTCTCATGATGCTGACTATTATCAAATCACTCAGTTCTTAATTCATGTTTAGTTTATCTTGTTCACCAGTCCATACTGATTTCTATTACTCTATGGTCTAACTTTTCTTCTGTTAATCACATTAGAGTCGCAAACTTATTTCTCAAAATGAGGATGTGACTGTATGGCCCATACTCTTTTGTTGTCTTAAGTCCCATCACCTTTCGTATTTTTCTTCATTTGACTATAGATTCTATAACACTCTACTGTTGCCATCCATGTATCATATCTCACTCATAATGCTTCATTATCCCTCTTCGTACTTCCCTGCTAATATTTTTATCTATCACTTTATTCTGAAACTTTAACAAGACATTCTTTCTCTTTTACCTCCCCTTGCCCCATCTACTGGCTCTTCAGGTTGCCTAAGATTCTTTCTCTACTAGGGACGGGAGCCATACTAAGGTGATATTTATCCCTTCAAGGCTTCCAGTGCCTATCTTTGTAGCACTCATATCTAGCTGTACTATTTTAGAGTACACCATCTGGGTGTCTCACAAGGAGATCTATTAGCACAGTTGCAATATCCTTCAGAAATGTCAACTAACGCAAATAATTCATCCACCATTTTGGGTCACTCTAACCCCAGCCGGATCGTGATATTATGTCCTTCTCTTAAACCATGTTTGTTAGCTCCCATAGAGCATAACTTAGATTGGTGTGGCCAATTATACATACCTCTGTTACTGTTGAAGGTAACTCAAAATGCTTATATCTCTCTTCCTGAATTGTATATAATGTTCATCTCTACTAATTAGGTACCTCGTACCCTTCTTCACCTTGCTTCTTTTATTTGTTGAAACTTGTATTTACCTTCTGAATCTTTCATTGCCTTTCACCATAGGGGTGGATAGATATTCCTGCCTTAAGGCTCCTTTTCCAGAAGCTCACCGGGTTCTTTTGACTCAACTCTTTCACAACCGCGTTCAATCCCTTACCAATCATCTTTCTAAATGTAGGCATCGCTGTATTATGAATAAGGTCGAGTTTAGAAAATTGCGTTCTTACAACTTAGCTCTACCACACCATCTAGAGTAAGAAGAAAGAGTGACAGTTCTAACTGCCCTGTAGCCTCCTGCTTATAAGTGTGGTGCACGACACACCCATAAACAAGACTCTACTAGACACGGCTTATAAACTCCCTAGAACAGAACTGCTCTGATACCACTTTTATCACGACCCAAATCGATGGGCCACGATGGGCACCCGGTACCTTACTCAACCGAGTACCAACGTAACGTATCTTTCTTATTACATCATCATATACACGTGACATATGGGCCTAATAGGCCAACATCATCATTTATAAACTCAAAACATAGGCCGACAAGGTCGTACAATCTTTCACGTACACGATATATGTCTACAAGCCTCTAAGAGTACATAAATGTCATAAATGTCGGGAAAGGGCCCCGCCATACTAATCAGTACATGTCCTAATCATACTGACCACATAAGCAACTCCGGAACAAATGGAGTGTACCAACATCTTCCGCTGATCTGATCGCCTACTTGGAGGATTCTCGACCTGTCTATCGATACCTGCGGGCATGAAACGCAGCATCCCCAGGCAAAAGGGACGTCAGTAAGAATAATGTACCGAGTATGTAAGGAATGAAAATCAGTAAATTATAGACATGAGAGAAACATGGAGTAAAAGACTCGACATGTACGTCTGCATAGCTATGTGAATCATTTCATTTTTATAACGTCATGTATATGCGTATAAATGTCATACCGTGCATTGGTATATGTGTTCATAACATTATCAAGCCTCTGAGGGCATCCCATCATATCATTTCGGCCACTGTGGGAAAATCATCAACGCATACCAGCTGATCAGGTGGTGGTGCGTATATAATGCCGTAACCTTTTTCCCATATCCTATTTAAATATAATATACATATATACGCATATATAACGCCATCTAGTCATGGGTCAATGCACATGTATAAATGCATGAAATGCATAAGAAATACATTAATAAGATTTTCTCGGAATACCATAAAAATAATATGCCTGCCGGATAAATTTTATCAAATACGTATTTTGATGCGACACATGAACAGAAGATATAATAATAATTCACGTGGGTAATCAAGAATATAGACACCCCTAATATTTCTATGAGTAGAGTCATTTATGAAAGTTGTGCATTTGCTCATTTCGTTCGTGTCATATAGATCATGCCAAAAGAAAGAAGGGATAGCCTTAACATACCTGGAGTAGGAAAAAAATTCGTATGATGTTCTTGGAAAAGGTTGCACCGTACTCCTTTAGAACCGCAAAATTTTACATTGCTAATAATTCTCGTTGGATTCCTTTTGGTTGCAAGAATTCACGTTGAGAGCTTGTAGGAAGATTCTAACGTTTGGTAGTGTCTTTGTATTCAAGACATGAGAAAATGAAGTGTTTTTGTACATTACCTTTACAAGTCTAAGTTTTCAAGATATTAAGAATGATGTGGTTTATTATTAACACATTGCTTGCCACTTAGCCAAAATGACTAAGAGTCATTTGGTTAAGAATTAACTTGCTGCCACATTCTTGCTTTGGTCCTTATCTAAAGTTTTCAATTAATCCACCACTAATTATTAATTAACTAGGTAATGTCCCATTACCCAATAATTAACCAATTACCCACATAATTAAGAATTATTTTTACTTACTTAAAACACTACTCACTTTTCACATACCTTATACACCTTACTATCATGGTCATGTGGTACCTTGTATGGCACTAGTCCATAAATACCTAGTATTTTAGCTCGGGCCGTATTTTATCCCAACATGACAGACTTGGACAAAAATTCATTTTCTTTGACTTGCTTCCCCTCTCACCTTCACGAATTTACTCATCATTTGTTTGAAATAGCATAATCCTTATAATCGCAAAATAATCTTTTCCTTGGACTGATGTCAATTACCTTACGACAAATTCAACGTACAATACTACAAGATGCAACATCGTCGTAATTTAATACTGCGAAGCGTAACATCATCGTAATGTAGTATTGCAAGGCGTAAGATCATTGTAATATAATATTGTGGGACGTAGTATCGACTTAATATTGCGGGGCGTAACATATGTATTCCCCTCTTATTCGTTATATTTGTATTTATGCCTCCACCATGCTAGTTAGTTGAAGTTACATTCCTTTTCCTGATTGTTGTCATCACCTCTGTGCTTTCCACCTAGTCTGTTAATGATGCCCTTATGTACATTCTCATTCATTATTGCTACTTGCGTATTTTCTACTTTGTCATTACTGTTATCGGCATTTTAGCCATCCGGTTGGTACTGTTGTATGCATATTTGGTGAGGATGAGATAAATGCACGAAGGGTATTTCCGTGCAATTGACTTGATATCAGAGTATATTCCTCACGTTATGAAAGTTATGGGGTGACTATGGTGGTTTATTGGTTTTGCTCTAAGGAAAAGATTGGTTGAGATATTGGAAACTGTTGAATTGTGATTTCTTCTAGTACTCTGTTATTGTTTTGTACATTCGTTTCGTTTACTCTATCCTGTTATACTGTAGTATAGTTCTATTGCTAGATTTCGGTACATATTTTTATTAGTGAGCATCTTTTTACTAAAAAGCCTCATCACTACTTCGACGAGGTTAGACAAAATACTTACTGGGTACATGGGGTCGGTTGTACTCATACTACACTTCAGCACCTGGCGTGCAAAATTTTGGAACGGAGCTGCTGGTGATGTCGGGAGTTGACCCTGAAGATGTTCGTGCATTCCGGATATAGCTGCCACTTATCCTTGGTGGCTTTAGATTTTGTTAATCTGTTTATGTAGCTTTCAAATAGATCGTGAAATTATTTGTATCAGCTTTGTAAATTCTAAGTTTTAGAAGCTCATAATTTGTACTACCATTTCTTGGGTTAATTTATAAATGTCCAGATAATTCTTCACTATTTTCCTATAATTTCATTTGGATTGCATTGTCTGTTAGTTGGCTTACCTAGCGGGTCGAGTTAGGAGCCATCACGACTAGTGATTTTTGGGTCGTGACACCCATTGTGTTGTTGACTCCTTTAGTAAACCAGCAACAAATCCATCCCCAGGTTTACTCAGAGATGGGTTATTTCCTTTTTTGACTGCTTCAATTCCATTTAATGCTGGTTTAAAAGCAGCAGCCGCTGGATTCAATCTCCCAGTTTCAGTATGGTTTGGTATAGAGCTTCATTGATCAACACTTTTCTCTACCAAAGCAAGCTGATTGTTTTCTTCTTGCTCCCCCTCTTCGACCTCCAAAGCTGCAAATTTATTAAGTACATGAACCTTTTGTGACACAAGTCCATTTGCTGGGACAATTTCTTTCCCTGGTTTAATCTGCACATCGTCTTGTTTTCCAGTATTTTTTAATCGAATATCCCTTACTTCTTTCCATTGTCCACCAATATTGCCTACGACTTTACCACTTGACAGGATCATTAAAGGTCCCTTATTCTTCTCCTTCACTTCATCATTATCACCTTCTGATTGCTTTAGTTTGTCGTGAACCATCAGTTCTGGATGCAATCTCCAACATTCGACTTCATCATGACCTTGAAGTCTACATTCCTTGCAATATTTGGGTAAGTAATCATATTGAATCTTTACCCATTCTATCCTAACCTCTCCCGTAGACTCATTATCAATGTCCATACGTATTGTCTTAGGCAATTCTGCTAAAAGATCAACCAAGACTTTAACTCTTGCACATCTTGGCCGAGTTTTATTAATAGTAGCCATATCTAAGTGTAGTGATTTTCCAACAGCTGACGCTAATGAGAATAAACACTCTTTGACAAAGTAAGTAGGCAATAAATTTGGGAATGAAATCCAAGCCATAACCTTTGGAGTTTCTTCCCCTACCTTAAATTTTGCATCGTAAATCAAGGGCCTCAACTGGTATTCATAGCCATTTTTATCCTTAACATAGTAAGCATTCTTTGAGGTAAAATTAATAAAATCCTCCCATAATGTCAATCTTATTAGAACATGCCTATCTCTAAGAAATCTAATGTTGCATTCACCTTTGATTCCACACTACCCAGGGATAATTCGACGCAACCCTTGCAAATCTGGCCAACCATACGAAAGCTTACCCACGACTGCATATTGCATCCCTTCGATCACATTCATTCTCTCAACTTCTGCTTCAGTAAATTTGACTAGAGGTTGTCCATGTAAGAATGTGGCTCTTCAAAGAGGTTTAGGATCAACAGTAGCCGTTTTTTCTTTCATTACAAAATTCAGTGTGTCGGGTTTTAAAATTTTCGAGTAATCCAGTGATTGGGGATTGGAGTTTGTGGTATTAGTTGTTTGGGTAAGGGTGGGAGAAGGCTGACCAGTCGGAAAAGAGGGCTGGCCGCCAGCCTCAACGGCCATCGACTGTTTATTGGAAATCGCCTATGGAGCCGCTAGAGCTCTAGGTTTTGATAAAAAGTATTACTTATAAGTAAAATGTAAATTTTTTTCTTTTTTTTTTCAAATATCTTTAATCACATAACTTAAAATTTAACACACTAAATGTCACGCCCCGAAATCGAGGAGCACGACCGGCGCTCAACCGAGTGAACCCGGCCGAGCAAGCCTATTAGATTTCCTTCTACCCAAACTCATCCACGAATAAAGAGGAGATGCACTCCATTAATCAAACACTGAAAATATTTTATTAACACCAATGTAAGAAAGGGAAAACTATAGAAACAACAATCAACAATCAATGATATTCAAATGCCAAGTTAAAACATAATAATTTCCAAAATATGAAGATAACACTATGAAGTGATAATCAAAATATGATGATAATATTATTTTTGGTTGGGAGATCTTTAGCACCGATATACCACTGTTCACAATATCCCCGTTCACAATACCAATATTCATAATACCAGTGTTCACAATACCAATATTCACAATACCAATACCACCGTACTTTTAGCACGGAGTCTGATCACGACCCGATCGGCTAGGCCATCTCATTCGAGACATCAACCCCAATCACTCTCAATACCAATACCACCGTACTTTTAGCATGGAGTTCGATCACGACCTGATTTGCTAGGTCATCTTATTTGAAGACATCAACCACAATCACAATCTATGTGCAAATATAGCACCGTGAATTTAGCACGGAGTCCGATCACGACCCGATCGGCTAGGCTGTCTTATTTGAAGACATCAACCAAAATCACAATTTCTAGCACAATCACCACCATGTGTGCGGCATGGTGTCCGATCACGACCCGATCGGCTAGACCGTCTCACCACAATGCCGTGTGGATCGAGATTATCCTTTTCTATCAATCAATCTCATCCCAATTAAGGGGAATAATTTTATCACATTAATCTCATCCCAAATAAAGGGAATAATATTATCACATCAATATCATCCCAAATAAGGGGAATAATTCACAAAAATAACATAGGTACAAATGTATTTACCTCATCATCTTTCACATTATATGAATCTCCACTAGTATTTTCAACCAATAACAATAACAATATTTCCTTGGCTCTTTTGGCCATTCACAAGATTCTTTATTCAAGGCACGGTGGCTGTATTTGATATTCCACACTTTCATTACTTCCCTCTCATGTATCATCATCATAAATATGAACATATATACTATTGTGGAAATCACAACTTTAAGTTCATTATAAATGAACAATTTAAGCACAATAGATTTCTTTCCGAGAAATAGAGTAAAATAATTGGCAATTGATGCGCAAGTTAAAATCATCAACAAATAACACACCATTTATTCTTGAAATACTTTTCCCCCAAAAAGGGCAATACACAATTTCCACTCACGAATATGCAAGAATGCAAAACACATTGAATATACTCACAAAGCATAGCATTTGTTAAAACAACCACATATGGGCATGACTTGAGTTCATAAGCTTTTAGGCAATTCTATTTTCGAAGTCAATTCGGAATAGTTGAATCAAGGCTCATTTCATAACTTTCTCACATCATTTTATTTCATTGGCACCATTGGCCACAAGTATAACTTTAACTCTTGACACGTTGGCCACACTTTATATCCCCAATTCACTTATTTCACTTCCAATCATCTTTATAGATTATCAACAATAAGACATTTTCAATCAAGACTTTAGGTACACATATGAGAAATTAAGAGTCTTAAGCATATTGGGATTTTCTCACTCAATTTGGCATCATAACCTTCATTTGAAACACGACTCAAAGACATAGCATTTTAATACACATATCATTCTTGAGCACATTCCCAAAGGATAAAATAATATGATAGGAACATTCGTAACACATTTTGAATACATAATTCTCGACACTTTGCTTATTCGGGATAATCGAATTTATTGGGAATATCTCGGAACATAGAATAAGGAACTTGAGACAACCATACTTGAAACTTACGGGAACATCATGGAATTCAATTCTAAGAGAGTAGTTTAGCCAGCATGCCTCGCTTTGAGCTTTCCTTAAATTACTACAACATTCTGGAAATTCTAACAATCCCAATCTATTTTGAGACATAACAAAATTGAGCATAAATTAGGAAGGTATTCATGGTTTCAACTCATTTGAGCATTTTATCAAACATTAAGTGTGCAAATTTGGTTACAAGGTTCTTCTACAAAATTTCCTTCATTCTACAACCCAATATTTACTTATTTAAGCTCAACAATCTTCCCACAAAATATATTGGTACATGCATGTATAAATAATACTTTCATACCCAAGAGTCATACTCATAATCAACCATCTTCTACCAAAATTCAAAATTGAAAACTAGGGTATGGAACCTTACCTCTTAGATGAAGAACTTGTGAGATTTCCTTGTTGGATTTCAAAGCTTGGGCAAGATCTTGATGAATAAAATACTTCATCTACTTCCTCTCTCTATAACACTCTCACTTCTCACTAAAAAAAACCTCAGATAATTTCCCTAAAATAAGCCCCAAAGCTTATTTATCAAAATGGGGTCGGGTTATGAAAATAGAAAAATTAACCCTTCGAAATCAGGTCTGCGGTCGCATAATGGACCGTAGAATAGGTATGCGGGTCACACAATTGACCGCAAAACTGGTGCCCAAAATTGGGCTGCACTGGCCCATTCTGCGACCAGTTTTGCGGTCGCAGAAGTAGTTATGCGATCGCATTGTGATTCTGCGGTCGCACATCTAAACATCTAACCGCAAAATTACATTCTTCCAGCCTTTGATAATTTGGTCATAACTTCTTGCAAGGAGTGTCCAAATGATGAACGGTTTGAAGCGTTAGAAACTAGACTCGAAGACCTATAATTTGATAGGTTATCCATTACATAACTCCTTATATATCTGTAGATATGCTCGTCCAACGTTTGGTCTTGTGCGTACCCATTTGAAACTTTATCCCATCATAAAATTTTCAACTTGACTTAGCTTTAGGGATCTTCTTAGATCATAAACCATTCTTAATGCACCTAATACATATATTATCATGATCAATTGATATCATTCATATAATATTCCTTGTCTGCACATAAAATAATATAATTAGAGTACATCAACTTTCTTAATAGCGCTTAAGTACTTCAAAATTTTCCGGGGTGTTACACTAAACTAATTCAATAGCTTACCATATGGTTCTTGATTTAAATATAAATCAGAAAATTTACCTGTGCCAACATATGAATTGCTTTATTAAATGGTTAACCAACCAGTTACTTAGGCATACCGATCACCATGGAGTTGCTGCTGTGTAGGTGATTCTGTTTTTGTAGAGGCCTTCATGAGATGTTCTGGTTATACAATAACCTGGATATTAACAAGATCAATTGATTAAGCATTTAAATATTTAAATCTATGTTGGACTTATGAGGCTCCATTGCTTCTCCTTCAATGGCTATGGGTAAGGAACCATAGTTCTGAGTTTAACGTCGTCAGCTAGACTTATTAATTGTAGACTTCATCAATCTATCAAAGTGACAGATGGTTGTTGCTCAAAATGCTCTCCAAAATATAATTTTAACCTCTGACCATTTACCTTAAATTTGTCTCCTCCATTGGTTTGTTGAATTTCAATTGCTCTGTATGGAGTAACATCTATAACATTGTAAGGATCTGTCCACCTGGATTTTAATTTTCCTGGAAATAGCCTGAGTCTACTATTGTATAGAAGTACCTGATCTCCAATTTTGAATTTTCTTTTGTCGGATTAAATTATCATGCCATTTTTTTGTTTTTTCTTTAAAATTTTTGGCATTTTAATAAGCTTCTAATATGAATTCTTCCAATTCATTCACTTGAGAAAATCTATTTTTACCAACAGAGGTTAATTCAAAGTTCAATGCATTCAACGCCCAAAAAGCTTTGTGTTCTAATTCAACCGGAAGATGACAAGATTTTCCAAAAACTAATCGATATGGAGACGTACCAATTGGCATTTTAAATGCCGTTCGATATGCCCACAGTGTGTCATCTAATTTTGAAGCTCAGTCTTTTCTGGAGATTCCAACTATTTTTTCAAGTATTCTTTTTAATTAGCGGTTAGAAATCTCAACTTGCTTGTAACGACCCGACCAGTCGTTTTATTTTCTAGAATCCTGTTCCCCTAAATAAGGCTTCCTGTACTTGCTTTTACTGATTTATGACTTGCGGGGATGGTTGGTTCGGGATTTGGAAGAGTTTTGGTTGAAATCGGAACACTTGGTTCCTTAAGGTTGGCTTGAAAGGCCAAATTTGACTTCGGTCAACATTTTGAGTAAACAACCTCAGAATTGGGATTTTATGGTTCCAATAGGTTCGTATGATGATTTCAAACTTGGGCGTATGTTCGGATCGAGTTTTGGATGACCCGAGAGCGTTTTTGCGCCCAATAGTGAAAGTTGGTTCTTGAAAGTTTTAAAAGTTCTTTAAAATTTGGTTTGGAGTGGGTTTTGGTAATATCGAGGTCCAAGCGGAATTTCAAGACCGGGAATAGTTTTGTAGTATTATTTAAGGCTTGCACGCAAAATTTGGTATCATTCCGAGTAGTATAAGTACGTTTCTGCGCATTGGAAGTAAATTGAAGAACTTGAAATCTTAAATTTGATTCTATTGGTTTTAGGGTGTGATTCTTAGTTTTAATGTTGTTTCGGGCGTTCCGATAGTTTGAGCGAGTCCGTTTTATGATTTCAAACTTGTTGGTAAGTTCGGACGGGGCCTCGAGGCCCCCGAATGTCAATCAGATGAGGCTCAGACCAAGTTGGAATTTGGAAGCCAAAGCTAAAGCTCCAGCTGCTGTCATAATTGCACCTGCGCTTGGTCAGCCGCAGGTGCGAGCCCCATGATTGCAGATGCGTCCCAGCATAGGCTGCCCAACCATCACAGAAGCGGAAGAAGGGCCGCACCTACGGAAGCGCAGGTGCGAAGACAGGCATCGCATGAGCGGTCAGTGTCGCAGATGCGTGTCGTTTGTCGCTGATGCGTGGCCGCAGGTGCGATCACCTGGGCGCAGAAGTGAGATGAGGCAGCCTGGCCTTGGTCCGCACCTGCACGAGTTGTCTGCAGAAGCAGAATCGCAGGTGCGCCAATTTAACCGCAGGTGCGGAAGTCGCTAAAGGGCAGTGATGTTTTAAATCGGGGTTTGAGCACTTTTGCTCACTTCTTACTCTTCTTGGGGGCGATTTTGGAGCTGGTTAGAGAGGGGATTCCATCAACTAGTTGAGGTAAGTAATTCCTATCAAATGTGAGTTAAATACATGGTTTATGGGTAGGTTATAACATGTAAATTAGTGAAAATCATGGATTTAGAGGAAAAACCTAGGTTTTTGATAAAAATGGAATTTTACCACGAAAATGGTTATGGAACTTAATGAAAATCATATATTTATGTTCCTAAGGTTATTGATAACAACTTTCTTTGAAAAATTCTAGAATCCAGGCACGTGGGCCCGGGGGTGAATTTTAGGAATCTTGTATTTAGGGTTGGGAAATTACTTAAATAGTAGGGATATGAACTTTTAAGCCTATATTGATTAGTTTCTACACTACTTGGATAGTTTTGGATTGTTCGGCACCAATTGAGGGTTTGGGCATAAGCTTGGACCGTAAAGTAGGCCTTAAAGCGAGGTAAGTCTCTTTTCTAACCTTGTAAGAGGGAAACTTCCCCATAGGTGAACTTAATTAATATATGGTTATTTGTGGGAGCTACGTACGCACGAAGTGACGAGAGTCCATACGTAGCTACTATTCTTGTTATGTTAGGGTAGTTCTAGGCTTACACCATGCTTTGTGGGTACCGTTATTTGAACATAATTGTTTATTTGTATCGAATGGAACTAAGTTGAGGATGTCAAGATTTCAAAGGTTTCAAGTAAATTAATATTTTGAAAATAATTGAGAAAAATTACGTTATATTTATATTTAACCGCGTCGCAAGTATATTCCGCGAGCGAGGTGACAATTTCCACTACTCTCATGGGAGCGGGTCGTTCGCCTTGGCAGGTTAATAGATGCATCTATGGTTCGCGTCGTTCGACCCTCGATAGTGCACAGTTTACATTTTCATGTTGGATCGGGCCGAACGTCCTCGGTGGAGTTTGCGTGTGATAATAGAAATGGAAGCCCTTTTTATAATTGGTATAAATTTATTGTTTTAGAGATCATTTGTTTAAAATAAAGGAAGTATTTTGGTTTCTTAAATGTGAGGGAAGAACTGTACAGTTATTTCTTGTTTTGAGTTTATTGTTAGTTCTATTTATTATGCTTATGTAGAATCACACATTATTATATTGTTAGCCCTAGTGAGTATCTAAGTCGACCCCTCGTCACTACTTCTTCGAGGTTAGACTAGATACTTACTGAGTGCATATTTTTATGTACTCATGATACACTTTTGTACTTGATTGTACATGATTTGAGGCAGGTGCTTCTGGCCACCATTCCGGCGCGTAGACTGATTTCCCAGCTCGAGACTTCCCGGTGAGCTGTCCTTTTGAGCCGTTCTGCAGCAGCTGGAGTCTCTCTTATGTTCTTTTTTTCTGTCTATTTTCTTTTCAGATAGTAGGCTAGCATTGTTTTGTATATTCTACTAGATTGCCCACATACTTGTGACACCAAGTCTTGGCACACACACTAGTAGACTTATGGATTTTGGTTTGCTCATATTATTGCGATTATTACTAATTGCTTCTATTTATTTATGTTGAAATTGCAAACTCCTAAATCTTTTTTTTAAATAAGGAAAAAGCTATCGTTTACAAATTTATCTAAACGGGAAGTCACTAGTTGATCAGTGTTAGCTTCCCTAACAACAGTGTTGGGCGCCATCACGGCCTATAATGGAATTGGGGCATGACATAGCCCTTGCGTTTGATAATGGTATGGTGTTCCAGTTTTGTGAGTCACACCATATTTTGAAAAAAATGCTGAAAATTGTCTATTCATGAAATGAGACCCTTGGTTGCTAATGATGACTCGTGGTGTACCAAACCTAGTAAAAATATTTTTTTGAGAAAATTGCACACAGTTTGAGCATCATTTTTCCTTATTGGGATGGCTTCAACCCATCTTGAAACATAATCCACAGCCACGAGGATATATTCAAAAGAATGAGATGAAGGAAAAGGACCCATGAAATCTATTCCCCATACATCAAATATTTCACACACCTGTATTGATTGCAATGGAATCTTATCTCTCTTAGTGATATTACCTATTCTTTGACACCTGTCACACTGTGCAACTTAGGCATGAGTGTCCTTAAAAAGTGTAGGCCAGAAAAATCCAGCATCCAGAACTTTAAAGGCAGTTCGATTTGCGGCATAATGTCCTCCAACTGCTCCATCGCGGTAATGATACAAAATTTTGGTCATTTCTTCTTCTGGTACACACCTTCTGATAGTATTATCTGCACAAATTTTAAACAACGGTCATTCCACGAATAATATTTAGCATCAGATATCAACTTTTTCCTCTGTTGGTAAGTGAAGTTTTGGGGTGTCCATTTTTCAACCAAGTAATTTGCAATGTCTGCAAACCAGGGTGGTTGAGTCACAACTGAGGTGATAGAAAAAATATGTTCATCAAGAAACTCTTCTTTTATATCACACAACTCAAGTGGAGGGTTCTCTAATCTAGACAAATGGTCAGCTACCTGATTCTATGTTCCTTTTTTTTTATCTTTTATCTCAAGCTCAAATTCTTGGTGAAGTAAATCCATCTTAATAATCTAGGTCGGGCATCTTTTTTTACTAAGAGGTATTTTAGAGTCGCATAATCAGTAAAAACAGTGACTTTGGTTCCTATTAGATAGGAACGGAACTTATCGAATGCAAATACCACTGCGAGTAATTCCTTTTCAGTGGGTGGCATAATTTAGTTGAGCCTCATTCATTGTCCTGTTGGAATAGTAAATTAGACAAAAACTCTTATCTTTTCTCTGTCCTAAAACAGCTCCAACTGTTATATCACTAGCATCACACATGACCTCAAAAGGCTAGTTCCAATCAGGGGACATAACTACAGGGGAAGTTAATAATTTTTCCTTAAGGGTGTCAAAGGCTTTCATACAATCACCTGAAAATTCAAACTTAACATTTTTCATCAAAAGGTTAGTCAGGGGTTTTGAAATCTTTGAAAAACTCTTTATGAACCGTCTGTAAAAACCTGCATGACCTAGAAAGCTTCTAATGCCTTTAATAGTTGCGAGAGGGGGTAATCCTGCTATAAGATCAATTTTAGCTTTATCAACTTCTATCCCTCAGTAGTAATTTTATGTCCTAAAATAATTCCTTCAGTAATCATAAAATGACATTTTACCCAATTAAGAATTAAGTTTGTCTCTTCACATCTCTTAAGAACTCAGGTTAAGTGGTAAAGACAATCCTCAAAACCTTTGCCGAAGATTGTAAATTCATCCATAAAAATTTCAAGAAATTTTTCAGTCATGTTAGAAAATATTGCTGACATACAACGCTGAAATGTAGCAGGGGCGTTGTACAAACCAAATGGCATTATCCTATAGGAATATGTTCCATGAGGACATGTGAAAGTTGTCTTATCTTGATCTTCTGGTGCGATTGATATTTGGTTATACCCTGAATAGCCATCCAGAAAACAGTAAAAACCATATCCTGCAATTCTTTTCAACATTTGATCAATAAATGGCAAAGGAAAGTGATATTTTCTAGTGGCATCATTGAGACGTCTATAATCTATACAGACTCTCCATCCTGTGACGGGCCTGGTAGGTATTAGTTCATTATTTTTATTTTTTATCACTGTCATACCTCCTTTTTTGGTACTACCTAAACAGGACTTACCCAAGGGCTGTCTGAAATAGGGTAAATAATACCTGCCGCCAAAAGCTTTATAATCTCCTTTTTTACCACTTCCTGCATTGTTGGATTAAATTTCTTTTGGGGTTGGACTATTGGTTTGTAGCTATCCTCCATGAGGATTCTGTGCGTACAAATTGCTGGATTAATCCCTTTGATATCTTCTACAGTCCATCCTATGGCTCCTTTGTGTGCTTTTAATACTTCAATAAATCTTTCTTCGTGTTCTGTAGTTAGAGAAGATGAAATAATTACTGGAAATAACTCATGCTCAAGATAAACATATTTCAAATGAGAAGGGGGTGTTTTGAGTTCAATTTTTAGTTGAACTTCTTCTAATTGCATGCCTCCTTCCTCATAATCTTTTTTCCAATAATTTTGTTTCACTTCTGATAGTCGGATCTTCATATTGTGTGATGTCAGATTTGACCAAACATCTTTCCATTGAGTCATAAATTAATTGATCATCTTTGAATTCATCTACAAGATTATTAATCATGTCAATTGAAAAGCATGAAGATGATGTATCCTTTTTCTGAGAATCTTAGTGTCTTTTGCATATCAAAAATAACTCTTTCTTCATCGACTCTTAAAATTAGTTGTCCTTGATGGACATCTATGATTGCCCTTCCTGTTTCAAGAAATGATCTACCAAAAATAATTGGTTCATCAGGGCACTCCTTCATTTCAAGTACTATAAAATCTACAGAAAAAATAAATTTATCTAACTCTTACAAGCACATTTTCAATTATTCCCTTTGGTCTCTTAGTACTTTGATCAGCAAATTAAAGTGAAACACTTGTGTATTTCATTTCACCAAGATCTAATTTTTTTAAAATAGAAAATGACATCAAATCTATTGAAGCTCCAGAATCACAAAGTGCTTTTTCAATGTATACTCCTCCCAGAGTACATGGAATGGTGAAACTACCTGGGTCACCAAGTTTTTGTGGTAGCTTATTTTAAAGTATAGCACTGCATTTTTCAGTAAGTATTACTATAGAAACTTCTTCAAGTTTCCTATTACTTGATAAAATTTCTTTTAGAAATTTGGCATATGAAAGCATTTGCAATAAAGCATCAGTAAAAGGAATGTTAATGTGAATTTGTTTTAAAATCTCCAAAAACTTTGCAAATTGATTATCAAACTTTTCTCTTTTCATCTTTTGTGGAAAAGGAATTGTAACAGGGAAAGGAGTCAAATTTTTAGTATTTTTTTTCTTGGCTTCTTTCTCTTCTGATGGTTGAGAGAGTGTCTCAACATTCTCACCCTTGTCTACCTATTGTTCTGATTGATTCTTTTCTTGTCTGTTTGCATAGAGTTCATCAAGATTCGTACCTGACCGTAAGGTAATGGCCTTAAGGTGTTCTTTTAGATTTTTCTCTGTATTGCTTGGTAAAGGACCTTGAATCTTTTCAGACACAAGAGTTGCCAATTGGCTTAACTGAATTTCAAGATTTTTATAGCTGAATTTTGACTTTCCATTTTTTCATCAGTAACCTTAATGTACTTGTACAAAAGGTCATCAAGACTTGGATGGCCTTGTTGAGGCCTTTGCTGATATGGAGTTGCTTGTTGATAAGGCCTGGAATTTTGTTTTCCACGATTTTGATTTTGATATCCGGTTGGACTCTGCACCTGTTGCTTTTGGTAGTTTTGAGAGTTTTTAGCACCATTTTTATTGCTCCATTGAAACCCTGGATGTTTTTGTGCTAATGGACTTCCAAAAGGATATGGCTTGTATCTGATGACATTGACATGTTCATCATTTTGATTGGTTGCTTGATATTCGTGGTTTAGATAGTTTCCTCCACACATGTCACAAGCCTCAGACTGGCTTGGTTGTTATGTATTTACCTAAAAAGATTCAAACTTTTGTGCCAAAGAAATAATCTGTTGTGTTAGTGTGTTTAAAGATCCACATGATTTACCGTAGCAGCCTTCTTGATGATTACATGCTCAGATGGCCATTGGATGATATTTTCAGAAATTTCATTAAGCAGTTGCAATGCTTCTTCTGTGGTCTTTCCCATTATGGAACCTCCTGCAGCTACATATATTACATTTCTAGAAGAAGGTTTTAACCCATGATAGAAAATGTACAACTGCATATGCCCAGGAATGTCATGGTGTGGACATTTCCTTAACATTTCTTTTAATCTTTCCCAAGCTTGATAAACTGACTCAGTGTCAGTCTGCAAGAAGTTAGATATATCATGTCTTAACTTTGTTGTTTTAGCAGGAAAAAATATTTATTCAAGAATTTCTGAGTTATTTGGTCCCATATGGTAATAGACCCTTGCGGCAAACTTCGTAACCAAATATTGACCTCTCCTTTAAAAGAAAAAGGAAATATCACGACCCAAAACCCAACTAGTCGTGATGGAACCTAACCCAACCCGCTAGGTAAGCCAATTATCAACCATTCAATTCCAATAACAATTATTAAAGCAATTTAAGTAAAGAAAAATATAAATCTTATACATTCCCCAATAACTAGTAGTACAAATCATGAGCTTCTAAGAATAGAGTATACAAAGCTGGTATAAAGTAATACATTATCTGTTTGAAAAGTACATAAACAGAGTTTTACATATCTAAAGCTACCACGAACAAGAGGCAGCTACAACCGGGACGCAGGTACATCCTCAATCCATCTCCCATCGATCACAGCAACATCAACAGCCAACATCTCCACGCAAGGTGCAGAAGTGTAGTATGAGTACAACCGACCCCATGTACTCAATAAGTAACAAACCTAACCTTAGGTTGAATGTAGTGACGAGCTAACACAAGGTCGGGTCCAATAACAATATCCCACAACATTTCATAACAGCATAATACAAGTAATAAAAGATGTATCTCAGAAGTAAAATGCTCATATTATTCACAGTTCCAGAAAATAGTCATGCTTTTCAAGTATCTTAGTGAAAACTCAAATCTTTTACCGAAAATGCCAAAAATATGACTGTAATTTTTCCAAATATTCTTTTCACAATAAATAAGATATTTCATTTTCTTTCCAGATAACAAGTGTGAAATACCTCTCTATGCCCACATATCAATGTGTGTAAAAAGTCATGCATAACGTGATACCGTACAGCATGAGAAAAAATACATCTCTATGCCTGCATGTCATGTGTGCATGTCAATGCCATGTATCTCAGAGATGAGTCATGTACTCACACTACTCGATCTCACTGTCTCAAACTTTCCATTTATACTGTATATGGTCCATACGGCCTAGGGAAGATCCATCTCGGAATATATATATCACTGACCATCAGTCACTCAGTACCGAGGAAGGCCAATCCGGCCCCATGGAGAAGATCCATCTCCAAGTATATAAATACTTCGGACAAGATCCATGTCCAGGGAACATCCATCCCTCAGTATACTCAACCACGCTCAATGGGGGTGTACAGACTCCGGAGGGGCTCCTTCAGCCCAAGCGCTATAAACCGCACGGACAACTCACGTGCTATAGTACAATATCAGAATCAATCAGGCCTTTGGCCTCACTCAGTCATCAATCTCTCCGGTCTCTCTCTCACGGGCTAACAATATCATGAAACTAGCCTGGAAATGATGGTATGATGTATCAATAAATAACAACAGAGACTGAGATATGATATGCAATGAAATGAGTATGACTGAGTATGAAATTTCAATTCAAACAAATAATTCACAGTAATATGACCTCTATGGGTCTCAATAATATTGGCACATTGTCTCAGCATGATTTTTAATATGATTCTCAGCTCAATTTCTTTAACACATAAAATTGCATGGAAAATGCCAAGATTATTTGACTACAAAATTTCACGGAAATAATTACGTCAAAATATCTATGGTGCACGCCCGCACGCCCGTCACCTAACATGTGCGTCACCTCCAAACAATTCACATAATATGTATATTCGGGGTTCATACCCTCAACTCCAAGATTAGAAGAGTTACTTACCTCGAACAAGCCAATACCAATGCCGAGCAAGCTAAACAATGCTCCAGAAATTCTATTCTGCACGTATCAACTTCCGAATGGCTCGAATCTAGTCACAATTAATTTGATTGAGTCCACACAATTATAGGAATTAATTTCATATCAAAATACTAATATTTTTTCACAAAATCTGAAATTACACTCCGAAAATTGCCCGTGGGGACCACGTCTCAAAATCCGACGAAACTCACAAAATTCGACAACCCATCCAATTACAAGTTCAACCATACTAATTTCACTCAATTCCGACTCCAAATCGATGTTCAAAACTCAAAAATTCGTTTTATGAAATTATAGGGAATTTCCTTCGATTTCTCTTATTTCTCTTGAAGATTCGATAATCTTACACCAAAAATGAAGATTAATTCATAAAATATAATCACAAGGGAGTCAAGAACACTTACCCCAAAATCCGAAAATAGGTGAAAATATCGAACTCGCGAACTTAAAGGGTTCTGCCCAGGCTTTTGCACCTGCGGAGCCTGGGCTCGCACCTGCGCACCCGCTTCTGCGGAAAAATGTCGCACCTCCGCTGCCTGGCTTCCTTGCCATTTTCCGCTTCTGCGAATCCCTGTCCATATCTGCGCAATCGTAGGTGCAAAAATCCCATCGCACCTGTGACCTCTGCTAACACCCTCCAACTCCGCACCTGCTCTCGAGCTGCCGCACCTGCGGCATTGCACCTGCGGCCAAGACCCTCGCAGGTGCGATCATACCAGAAAGGCTACAACTTCAGCAACCTCACAACTCCAATTTTTGATCCGTTAATCATTTGAGGCCTCAACCCAAATACACCAACAAGTCCCAAAACATACCACAGACCTACTCGAGGCCTCAAATCACATCAAACAACATAAAAATGACGAATCATACCCCAATTCAAAATCTATGAACTTTGAACTTTGAAATTCTATATCTTGTGCCGAAATACATCAAATCAATCCGGAATGATTTCAAATTTTGCACACAAGTCATAAATGACATAACGAAGCTATTCCTATTTCCAGAATCAGATTCCGACCCCGATATCAAAAAGTCAACCCCCTCGGTCAAACTTTCCAAAAATTTAACTTTCGCCATTTCAAGCCTAATTCCACTACGGACCTCTAAATAATTTTTCGGATACGCTTTTAAGTCCAAAATCACCATACGGAGCTACTGGAATCGTCAGAACTCGAATCCGAGGTCATTTACACATAGATCAATATCCAGTCGACTTTTTCAACTTAAACTTTTCATTTAAGAGACTAAGTATCTCATTTCACTCTAAATTCTCTCCGGACCCGAACTAACTAACCCGATAAGTCATACAACAGCTATAAATCACAAATGGAGCAGTAAATGGGGGAACGGAGCTGTAATACTCAAAACGACCGGCCGGGTCATCACAGAAAATAACCTTAACTTAATTGCTTCAGGAGGTACTCCATTATAGTTAGCAGTTTCAACCAATTCTAAGAAGTCAATTAAATGACTATGTGGATCTTCACTTAGATCACCAGTGAAGATGCAAGATTGTTGAATTGTTTGAATCAGTCCTGTCCTGATTTCAAAGTTGTTGGCTGCCACTGGGGGTTTCCTGACACTAGATTCATAGTTAAAGTGATCGGGTCTAGCATAATCCCTTAGGATTCTGTTTGCTGGTCTTGGCGCCACTTCATCAAATTGCTCCTCTACATGAGCTGGTGGTGGAATTTCTAGTGGATTGTTATCATATTCTAATTGATGCTCCATTCTCTCACAAGTTATGCTTTGAGACGATATTTGTCCTTTCCTGCACAATCGTAAAGTTTTTTCAATTTCAGGATCGTAATTGGCCAACTCTTTTGTAGAAGAGCGAGTCATAAACTATCTGAAATTAAAGTAAAATAAAGACAGTTCCTAAAGTAGTAATAGGTAATTAAAAAAAAGAAATTAGTACGGTAATATTATAATTAACTAAAACAGTAAGTTGTAAGTTTGTAACTAACCATCAAAAGAAATAATATAATACTTATTATATTATATGGAAAAAAGATTTAATAAATAATAGTGGTTAGAAAGAAACTGCAATGATTCATTAATTTAACAAATTTATAAAATATAAAAAAGGCTTCAATAATAAATCAAGTACGCTGAAGGATTGAAGTACTATCAATTAAAAAGATTGAAACAATACAATATTATTCTACAAAAACATAGTACAAGTAATAGTTATAGTAATAGTAATATGAATAGTACAAAGGATACTTTTAGTACTAGAATAGTAAAAACAAGTACTTACAATTATAATAGTAACAAAAATAATAAAATATAATAAAGAAAAACGACGAATACAAAAATAGTGAGATTGTGAATCACAAAACTATTATATTATACTATTATGTAGATGTTAGTACTAACAACGATAATATAATAATAAGATATAAAATAAGGTAGGTTAAAGTACTGATTATGAGGGATTTGTTTTTAACAATATTATATAAAAATGCTCCTAACAATAGTAACAGTTATGATAGTAGTATTTAGGAGATAAAATTTTGAAAGAAAATTAACAATAATAATAATAATAAATTCTCAAATTAGTAATAAAATATTTAATCTGAAGTAGACGTGTGCCAATCCCCGGTAACGACACCAAAAATTTTACGAAGCTAATGCGTATAGGTTTTTCTGCTTTACCCTGTCAAATTCTAGTATAGTTTATGATATTGTCCCACAGAGATTGGAGAATTTAAGCTACAGACTTGTAATATTTTGATTACTATTTGAGAGAATCAAATTGATGAAAGGTGTGTTTGGAATTATAAATTAAGATAAATTTCTTCCGAAAGGTTTATATTTAAAAAGAGTTGGGAATCGTTGAATTCACTTAATATATCATTACAATAAAATCTCAGTTTTATACGTATTTCTCTAAAGAATAATTACTTATTGCTAATACAATTATATTTTTACACTAAGAAATAAATAAATAATTAACACTTCGTGAGGTTATGTTAATTAATTAATTTAAAACTAGTGACGATTAAACTAAAATATCTTGCCTAAATTGTGCTCAAGCGCAGTAAAAACTTCGTGAGAATATTTTTACTAGAAAATCAATAGTCTTGCCTTCAACAATTTCTCTGTGGGAATTAAAATTGAGGAAAGCAAGATTACAAATTTGAAATAATAATCTTACTAAAAATTACTCCCACACTAATATTCTATTTATCAGTTATTATATATTAATTTTTCTCCGTGAGAATTACAAAACTAATATAAGAATAACTTAGATATAAAATATGTAGATGTGATAATAATGATTAAAAAATCATCATTCCATCACAGTATGAAATGTAAATAGAGTTTCAAGCCAAGAATATATTGAAACTGAGATAATATTATAATTATATCAAGTTTCATCAACTATCCCAATAAAAAAAAATTACTCCATTATGAAGTAAGAAAAGCTAACAAATACTTTCAAAAGACTAAGAATATTTTTACCACAAAGAAAAAGACTAGAGAAAGAGACCAAGATTACTCCTCTTTCTCTTTAAAAACTTTAGAAAACTAGATAGGAAATTTGATACAAAGTGGGATCCCTTTCTTCTACAAACATATGCCTATTTATAGGAGAATTCCTAGAGGCCTTGGTGAGAACTTGCAGGATCATAACAATATATCATATGGCCTTGATGAGAATTTGACATGGCAATTTGTCATGAAAGTTTGGTAAGAATTTGTCATAACTTTGTATCTCTTGACTTTGTGTAGTCTTAGATGAAGTTGTTACACATGCATCCTTCTTCCTTGAACTTTAGGTTCTTTCTTTTTCTCTTTTACACTCTATTCTTATTCCTGCAAGAATTGTTAGAAAAGTGCGAGAATAGAAAATAAATTGGTCATGATTTATATTTAAAATAATATATTTTTATATTAAAATGTATGAATAATTATATCCATCACCTACTCGAGGCCTTAAATCACACATATTAACATCAAAACCACGAATCGCACCTCAAATCAAACTAAATGGACTTTGAATCTTTCAACTTCCAAAACTCGTGTCGAAACCTTCTAGAAATTTTTAAATGCAAATCTGAGCATATGCCCGAGTCCAAAATCACCATCCGAACCTAACGGAACCATCATAACTCCAATCCGGGATCAAATACTAAAAAGTCAAACTTGGTCAACTCTTCCAACTTTAAAACTTCAATCATGAAATTCATCCTTCCAAATCAATTCCGAATAACCTGAAAACCAAAACCGACGATTCACACAAGTCATAATACATCATACGATGTTGTTCAAGACTTCAAACAACAATTTAAATCATTGATTAAACCTAGTTAGGAGGATAATCGATAGAGGTTCTTCTAAAGACCAATTCACTACGCATTCTTGCATATCTTCACGTGCTTAAATTGGTTCATCTCGCGAGGTTGAGACTTAATCGAGAGAGGAGTTTTTTTTTGAACGTGTGAACTAATAATTGAGTGAAATTGAGAGACTCACTTAAATATTATAAGTGAATTATCTAGAGTTAGATTTCAAATAATTATCTTGCACCTATCCTATCAAAACCCTATCTTCTCCCATTGATAACCTTCTTTGCGTGTTCCTTGTTTCGATTGTCATTAGTCAATAATTTTAGACTCTTAGTTAATTTTAGTTAGAAATCATATAAATCTCAATTGTTGATCATATTGGATAGCAACAATGCTAGAAACTACGAGAATACTGTTTAAATCCAATCCATGGGGATACGATATTATACTATACTATATTTGATTAGCGATCATAATTTAGGTGTGTGTTTTGAGCTCGTCAATGGTTCGTCATTATTTAGCATTGGACATATCTCTTTCACCTCATTATTTACTTGTTTGTCATCTTAAGGTCATTAGCTAAGTTCATGATTCTTGGGGACTTAACATCAAAGTCATTTGAATTTATTATTTTAGAAGCATATATATACTCCGATTAAAAACATTGGAAAGCCTTAATTTCAACGTCATGCCTATTTGTAAACTTGAACGTCTATAATGTTACCATAATGGGAATATCGTGGTATGCGGAACTACACATGTGAAGAGACTACATGGATAGCATATAGCCATTTGACTCCCAAAAACATTTCAAATAAATCATTTCATGAAAGTCTTTTCTTTCCATTGTCCCATGGGTCATACAATACCTCATAATTTTTATTTTGGCAAGTGGCCACAAATGTAATATCATTCTTGGCACATTGGCCGTATTTTATATTTCATGCTCACCTCTTTCACTTTCAAGCACCATCATGGATTATCAACGATAAGGCATTTCAAATCAAGACTTTAAGTACACATATGAGCAATTAAGAGTTTTAGGTACAATGAGTTTTCTTTCACAATATTGGCTTAATAACTTTCATTTGGAACAAGACTTGAAGTCATAACGTTTTAATACACAACTCATACTTTGAACACATTCTCAAATGATAACATAATATGACAAGATCATTCGGAACACACTTTGAACATACGTCTTCCAACACAAAGCTTATTCGGAATAGTCAAATTGATTATGAATAACCCATACAACTATTTACCAACAATTTATCTCACCATTATTCTTAAAGAATTTATAACTTCCAACATCACATGCATGACCATCCATCCACACCCAACCAACAAAAAATCCATCAAATAATCACCAAAAATCTCTATAATGGCTAAGTTTTAAAATTGGGAACTTATGGCTTCCAATCACCATATAATAAGTTTCAATACTTAATTTTTACTCATATTCTCATAATAAATCCATGCATTTAAGTCTAAGGGTATAGAATTACCTTTTAGAAGAAATCTTGCAAAATCCTCCCTTGAGTTCTTAAAGAAATTTCTTGAAAATCTAAGGATTTCATGGTGGATTGAGTTACTTCTAGTTTGGAAATGATAGGATTCACGCCAATACAATGGGAATTTCTTACCTTGAAGATGGAAGAAGTTGGGGGTCTTGAGAGAGTGGAGGAAAGCTCCAAAATTCGTCCAAGTGAAATGGGAAAAATGAGCCCCAGAAATGACTTAAAAGGACCTTTAGCTGGGGCACACCCAGTGTGGCAAAGTGAGCCTCACTTTGCTGTCCACTACATGCAAGGGAATACATGATCCACGCCCGGTCTGGCAAAGCGACCCTTGCTTCGCTGTCCGCCAAAATAACTGGGTGGTCTGACTTTAGTAATTTGATCATAACGTTTAGTAGGAATGTCCAAATAACGAACGGCTTGATGCTTTTGAAACTAGACTCAAAGGAATATGCTTTAGGGGAAAATTTCATGGAAAATATATTTATATTATGTGATTTATACCTATTCAAAGGCAGGTGTTTTGCAAATTAAGACACCTTTTTCACTTAATATTTCCAACTCATTTCAAACAACTTCTTCCCACTTACAAACCTCCTTAATATGTTCTAAAACACTTTCCATATGTATTTTCATGTCAAAATAATGTGGTTATATCCTTTAGGTCTTATTTAGTACTCAAAAATATTATTCCCAATTATCGTTGTTGCCCTATAAAGTCTTAATCAATAGAAAAATTTTACGGGATCTTACACTCAGCCGATATCTATTCATCCTTATAGAATGACATCTGCAGAGCTGAGAGAGTTGAAAGATCAACTGATGGATTTGCTTGAAAAAGGCTTTATCAGACCTAGTACATCACCATGGGGAGCACCTGTGTTATTTTTAAGAAAGAAAGATGGTTCCATGCGGATGTGTATTGATTACAGGCAGTTGAATAAGGCGATGATCAAGAATAAGTACCCGCTCTCGAGGATTGATGATTTTTTTGAGCAATTGCAGGGTGCCAGGTGTTTCTCGAAGATATACTTGAGCTCTGGGTACCATTAGGTAAGGGTTAAAGAGAAAGATATTCTGAAGATAGCATTCATGACCAGATACGGGCACTTTGAGTTTTGTGTTATGTCGTTCGGATTGACCAATGCCCCAGCAGTATTCATGGACTTAATGAATCGTGTGTTCATACCCTTTCTAGATCTGTTCATGATTGTATTTATAGATAATATTTTGGTTTACTCTCGTTTAGAGGCTGAGCATGCAGATCATTTGCGTACTGTGCTCAGAGTTTTACAAGAAAGGAAGTTGTACGCAAAATTCTCTAAATGTGAATTCTGGTTGAATTCTATAGCTTTCCTTGGACATATTATTTCAGGTGAGGGTATCCGGGTTGATACACAAAAGATTGAGGCAGTAAAGACTTGGCCTATACCCATGACACCGACAGAGGTTCGTAGCTTCTTGGGTTTGGCAGGTTATTACAGGAGATTTGTAGAGGGCTTTTCTTCTCTTTCAACACCATTGACAAAGTTGACTCAAAAGGCAACTAAGTTTTAGTGGACTGATGCTTGTGAGCGGAGTTTCCAGGCATTAAAGAATAGATTGACTTTAGCACCGGTTCTGATACTCCCAGAGGGAACCGATGGTTATGTTATATATTGTGATGCTTAGAGCAATGGATTGGGTTGTGTATTGATGCAGCAGGGTAAGGTAGTCGCTTATGCTTCTAGGCAACTAAGAAAGCACAAGAAGAATTACTCGACCCACGATTTAGAGTTAGCTGCGATGATTCATGCACTAAAGATATGGAGGAACTATTTGTATAGCATTCATGTTGATATTTATATGGATCATAAGAGCCTTCAGTATATCTTCAAGCAAAAGGAATTGAATTACGTCAGAGGTGATGGTTGGAGCTACTTAAAGACTATGATGTTGATATTTTATACCATCCAGGGAAGGCGAATATAGTAGTTGACGCCCTCAGTCATAGATCTATGGGTAGCCTATCATATTTATAGCTAGAGAAGAGTGAGATATACTGTGAGATTCATCAGCTAGCTAATCTTGGAGTTTGATTACTAGATTCAGGTGATACCAGAGTTACTATTCAGGACACGGAAACATCCTCTTTAGTAACTGAAGTGAAGGAACGCCAGTATGAGGATCCTGTGCTAGCTCATTAAAGAGATATATCCCCTCAAGAGGAGAAGATACTATTTGAGATTACAGGAGATGGAGTCCTCAGATATCGAGGTCAATTATGTGTTCCTAATGTGGCAGGACTGCGCCAGCAGGTTATGGGAGAAACTCACTATTCTCATTATTCTATTCATCTAGGAGCGACGAAAATGTATCATGATATCAAGGAAATATACTGGTGGGACGAAATGAAAAAGGATATAGCAGAGTTTGTTGCACGGTGCCCTATTTGTCAGCAGGTTAAGAATAAACATCAGAAAGCCGGTGGGTTATTTCAGGCTATAGAGATTCTGACTTGGAAATGGAAAGTAATTAATATGTATTTCATCATAGGCTTACCTCGTACCCAGGGTAAGTTCGATTCTATATGGGTGATTGTTGATAGACTTACAAAATCAACCCATTTTCTGCCTGTCAGGACTACGTATTCAGCAGAGGATTATGCAAGGTTTTACATTAAGGAGATAGTACGACTTCATGGTGTCCCTATATCTATTATCTCAGATAGAGGTGCTTAGTTTATAGCTAATTTCTGGAGGTCCTTCCAAAATAAGTTGGGGACTCAGGTAAGTCTTAGTACAACATTTTATCCTTAGATAGAGGGTCAGGCAGAGCGTACTATTCAGACACTTGAGGATATGCTACGAGCTTGTGTGATAGACTTCAGGGGTAGCTGGGATGATCATATTCCGCTTATTGAGTTCGCATATAATAATAGTTATCATTCCAAAAGTCAGATGGCTCCATACGAAGCTCTTTACAGATGGAAGTGTGCGTCACCTATCAGATGGTTTGATGTTGGGGAAACTAAGTTAGTAGGAACAAAGTTGGTACAAGAGGCAGTTGAGAAGATTAAGCTGATACGGGAAAGGCTATTAGCAACTCAGAGTCGTCAGAAGTCCTATGTTGATAATCGACGACGAGAATTGGAGTTTCAGGTAGACGACTGGGTATTCCTAAAGGTATCATCGATGAAAGGCGTTATGAGATTCGGTAAGAAAGGCGTTATGAGATTCGGTAAGAAAGGGAAGCTTGGCCCTCGGTACATTGGACCTTATAAGATCATACAAAGTTTAGGCCAAGTAGCATATGAGTTAGACTTGCCTTCCAACTTGGAGTCCGTACATCCAGTCTTTCATGTGTCTATGCTCCGTAAGTGTATCGGAGATCCTTCTAGAGTCGTTCCAATTGACGATGTTTAGGTCACAGAGCAGTTATCATTTGAGGAAGCTCTCATTGCTATACTAGATAGACAAGTTCGGAGATTGAGAACTAAGGACATAACTTCAGTTAAAGTACTTTGGAGAAACAAGAATGTTGAGGAGATGACTTGGGAAGCTGAAGAAGACATAAAGTCTAGGCATCCTCACTTGTTTCCGCTTCTGGTGGAGGATCGGACTGAGACATCACAGCCTTTAGGTACGTATATGATACTGGATTCTTATGTTAGTTACTGCCATTAGTCGTGTGAGTCCATGGTGTTATTGATGATTGTGGCCCCGTGTGGATTTGTATTGCTGGGTTTGCTGCATGACAGATTGGTAGTAGTACCTTATAGAGGAGACTCTGCCAAAATTTCTATAGATCTCTGGGAGTTTAACATTCAAGGACAAATGTTTCTAGGGGGGGAAGATTGTTACACCCTGTGCGTCCCAAGGTGACGTTTAATGAATATGAGACTTGTTAATCATGATTTAAATGAGTGTAAAGTCATAATATGACTATATATGATGTTTGGATATAAAATATAAAGTTCAGGAAAAATCGGATTTAAGTTGCGGAAAAACCGACTAAGGAGGTCTCTTTAAGACATATTATATACCAAATTGAAGGTCTTGGAATATAGTTTCCAAAACTCTTAACTGTTCATTCATACGACGTCTGGATAAAATGATATAAGCATCTGAAGATGGACCAATGCTAGGGTTCCAAGCTAGCACCTCTTTGACTTTTCAAAAATTGATATATATATATATATATATATATATATATATATATATATATATATATATATATATATATATATATATATATATAGGTCTTAAGTCGCCTTTCTCTTCATTTTTCCACATAACACGAATAGAGAACACCCATGAACCTACCCTTAAGCTTTATACAAGGGTTTCAAAAATGATTAACATCCCGGGTATGAAATCAAGAAGCGATAACATTATACCGCCTCTCTTTTTATTTATAGTTTGAGTTTTAGAAGGTACTTCATAGTTAAGAAAAAACCTACTTTATGTATTCAAGCTTTTAAATATCAAGGAAGGTTGATAAATTTGTTTCCTAATAGTTAGAACTCACGGGACGGTGATCGAAAGCCGTGAGTTCGATTTATTCCACTTTTTGTGGACTGTATTGTAGTCCACTCATGTTGGACTCTTGTGCTGCTGATTTATGGAGTTTGGAAGGATAAAGGGCGTGGATAAATGCCACATATGGTAGGGTAGTGGGCTGGTCGCTTGTCATTGCAATTTTAGGCTAATTGATAACTTGTTGATTGGGTTTTTGTTGTATTAAAGGACCCAAATTGTAGTTAGGTTATTTTTGAGTTGCTGATTGTATTGTGTTGTTGTCTCGCCTATAGTAGGCTTGAGGGAGCAGTAAAATCAGGGAAAATGCTGTCCGTTTTTTGTTACAGATTAAGTTACTTTCGTTATATAAATGAGAGAGCCATTCGTAACTTGATAATAGCTTCACTGTCGTTGTTGTAGATTAAAATGCAGGGAGCTCAGTTTAGCATTGTTATTGGACAGACTTCTATAAGGTATGTTAAGGCTATCCCTTCTTTCCTTTTGGCATGATCCATATGATACAACGTAACGAGCAAACGTGCAACTTTCACAAATGTCTCTATTCTTCAAAGTAATAGTGTTGCCTATGTTCTTGATTCCCCATATGTCCTATTATTATATCGTCTGTTCATAGGTCTCAGAAAATACATAAGTGATAAAGTTTATTTCGTGATATTAATCGAAGGCATATTGATCTTACGACATCCCAAGAGATCTTATTGACTTACTTTTTATGCATTGCATTTATTTATATATGTACATTGACCCATGACCAGATGGCATTATATACACGTATATTATATGTATATGGGGTATGGAGAAAGGTTACAGCATTATACACGCACCACCACCTGATCAGTTAGTATACGATGATGATTTCGCCCACTGAGGCCGAGATGATATGATGGGATGCCTTCAGAGGCTTGATGATGTTATGTACGCATATATTTATGCATAATATGACACTTATACGCATATGTATGACATTATAAATGTTTCATGAATCACATAACTATTCAAACTTATAGGTTGAGTCCTTTACTCCGTGTTTCTTTCATGTCTTTTATATACTGATTTTTATGCCTTACATACTCGGTACATTATTCGTTTAGACGCCCATATTGCTTGGGGGTCTGCGTTTCATGCCCGTAGGTGCAAGTAGACAGGCTGACGATCCCCCTTCTTAGGATCCTTGCTCAGCGAGAGTTGGTGTGCTCCATTTTATCCGGAGCTGCTATTGGGTTTTGGTACGATATTTTTGTATACATATATACGTATAACGGGGCCCAGTCCCATCTTTTATACAGTTGTACACTCTATTAGAGGTTCTGTAGACAGTCAAGTATAGTTGGATAGTATGTGGCCTTGTCGGCTTCTATTTTGATATATAGTTGTCCATAGCAGCCTTGTCGGCTCGCCCTACCGTATTCCGCATATATATATATATATATATATATATATATATATATATATTGGGCATGTTTCCTCATGTATGTTATTCACATGATTCAGCAGTTTATTGACAGATGTTATACATGATTGCTGGTTCTCCAAGTACACGCAAGTATACGTGGCCGTCAAGTAATAAAGTGACTCGAAAATTGGATGTCGAACCCACAGAGTCTTAGTTTAATTGTTAACTAAGCTATCTAAAATCAATTAAATGTCCAAGATAATCAAAAAAATTATTTTTCTACTAAACTACTTTTGATGAAATTGAACAAGTAATTAGCTAAATTAATTAGGAGCAACCGATTGTGGTTGGATTTTAATCGATGGAGATGAAGATTCCAAGGTTGTGGTCGGTTTGCCAATCCTATTGGGTTCGTAATTACACATGTTAATCCAAATTATCTATGATTGGTAGTTGACCAGATCGTTTATATAAATAGCATGTACCCACAATACTATCCATCTATCCACAATATATCAACCCTATATTCCTATGGTATTGAATCTATCATGAACGAATATAATACAGTATTCAACTAAGCAAGACTATTAGGTATATTCCTATCCTAACCGCGAAATCTTTCCCCGAGCCACGGGTTTAGAAACAAGCTCTCTCTAATTCTACTCTAATCTAAATACGGCTTTCCCAACCATAGCATAAATAGTAAATAGAACTCAACTGCTGGCCAAACAATTAAGCAATTATGCATAGAATTAGAGAAACAACCAAAGATGATAACTCGAGTTAACAGTAATGTAATTAAAAAACTTCAATATTCATGACAACCACAACCCTAGAATGTGAAGTTTAGCTCCACATAGATATGGTAGCAAAACAACAAATCATCCAAAAAAAAACATAAATATTACTAATTTTGATGGAAGAAAGGTGGAATCTGATGGATTCCGGCCTCCACGGCGGTTTCGTGCTCTCTCTTAGTCCAAAGTATCTTCTCCCCCTCAAAAGCACATTTTTTTGCGAATTGGGCTTCTCCTAATTCGGGTTGGAAAAGCTGATTTTTTATGCTTCGGTCCCGGTCAGGCGCAGTGACCCTCGCTTCACTGTCCGGGGCTTTTCAGGTTTCTTCTGCTCTGGTCCCGGTCTGGCGAAGTTAGCCTCGCTTCGCTGTCCGGGACCTAGCCACCAAACTTATACTTCCTCCAAATTCTTCAATTTGTTTACTTCACTTTGCATGCAAAATCTCCAAATCACTTCTAATTGACTTCTACATATATAAATACCATTATATAGCTCGAGTCACAAATATTCACACAAAAATTAACAAGATCGAGGTATAATGCATGGCAAATTACATGCAAAAACATGGATTTTTAGCCAAACATCACCACCCCACACTTAAGCTCTTACTCATCCTCGAGCAACCAACAATTAACACTATTCTTGAGCACGTTATATTTAAACAATTTAAGCACACTACACCAATGACCATGGTTGATTGCAATAATTAAACTGTAGTATATGCAATCACTTACACTTCCCTTAACTTATGACGTTCTTCAAAAATATTCACAACAAAGATGACATGCTTATAACAATCCTAGCCTCTAAAATCAACACAGTGTCACAATGCACTCAATGTCACAATGCACTCATGGCTTGAACACCCAACATCCTAGAGAAGTCTAATAACGTTACCTATCCCTCATGAAACCATGTTCCATCACAACAAGAGCAAAAGAGTAAGTTGAATCAACACATTCAAATCAAATGCTCAAATATATTTTAAGGACTCATATATCAAAGAAAATCACTCACTCTCACAAAAGAAGTCACATACATGCAATGGGTACCATAGGCTTGCCCTTAATATAAATCTCTTCTAATGTAGGCTCACTCGATCTAAAATCAATTAGGAATTTTTTATGGTTGTAATGTGGGCTAAAGGACAGGAAGGATATATTTAGGAATAGTGGCAAACTACCCCTAAGCACTTTAACACATCTCATAATCAACTGTAAGCGCAAATCTTCAATCCAAACTTCAATTTCATAACAAAAATCATTTTTAGGCACTACTCTAATTTATACCAACTAGCAAGAACAAGTTATCAATTTATTCATCTAAATTTTTCATTCTCTTTTTCAGATTTTTCTTTTTTTTCTTTACAATTTTTGCTAGTGGTGTATTCTTTTACAAAACAAGTGCACATTTCTTCCTTTCATTAGTTTCACTCAAAAGCCACCCAAATTCCCTCCTTACTTATTTTAGCACTCATTTCATAATTAAAGTATTTTATGAGGTAAAAGGATCAAAACAATGTCAATTAAGAACAAAAGGGGTATAGGCTTATAATGTGGGTGCCAAATAAAAGTCTTCTAATGATTCGGCCGGTTTTTTTGAGAGAAATATTCCCGATACCCTATTAACTACTTCTCCCGTATCTTTTTCTGCTTATGTGACTTACCGGGAGGTATTTTGTTTTAGTTTCGGAGTGTTTTGGGACACTTAGTCCCTAAATGGAAGCTTAAGCCTTAGGATTTTGACCATAGTCGGAACTGTGTGAAGACGACTTCGGAATGGAGTTTTGTCAATTTCGTTAGCTTCATTGGGTGATTTTGGACTTGGGATCGTGTCCGGACTGCGAATTTGAGGTTTGTAGCTGATTTAGGCTTGATGGCGAAAGTCAAATTTTTAGAGATTTTGACCGGAAGTGGACTTTTTGATATCGGGGTCGGATTCCGATGCCGGAAGTTGGAGTAGGTCTGTATGGTTGAATATGACCTGTGTGAAAAATTTGGGGTCAATCGGACAGGGTTTGGTAGGTTTCGGCATCTGTTGTAGAAATTGGAAGTTTCAAGTTCATTAAGTTTGAATCGGAGGTTCATTCGTGTTTTTAGCGTTGTTTGATGTGATTTGAGGGCTCGACTAAGTTTGTATGGTATTTTAGGACTTGTTGGTATCTTTGGTTGAGGTGCCGGGGGCCTCGGGTGTGTTTCAGATCATTATCGGATGTGTTTTGGACTTAGAGAAATAGCTGAAGTTCTGTGATCTGGTGCATCTGGTTTCCTTATATGCGATCGCCAGAGAGGGGCCACAATCGCGTACGCTCAGCTAGGTAGAGGAAGTTTTGTTCTTCGCGTTCGCGGGCATAAGGGTGCGAACGTGTAGTGGTGTGAAGTGGTGCTTCGCGAATGCGTGGCCAAGGTCGCGTTCGCGTAGAGTTAAGGAGGCTAAACCTGGGCCACGCGCTTTGCTCATCACGAACACGTGAGGACGTTCGCGATCACGTAGGTCTGAGAGATAGCACATCGCGTTCGCTTGGTGTTTTGTGCGTTCGCGTAGGGTTAAATCCTGGGGCAGCGAAGTTGTTCTTCGCGATCGCAAGGCTATTTCCACGATCGCGATTAAGGAATCACTGGGCAGACTTATATCATTTCAAAATGAGGGTTTGGCCATTTTTATCAAAACCTGAGTTTGGGAGCTCGGATTTGGACGAGATTTTGGGGGATTTTCAGAGTCATCGATTGGGTAATGATTCTTCACTTGTTTTTGGTTATATCCCATTAATCTATCATTAATTGCATCATTTAATTTCGGATTTGGGGTGAAAATTTGGGAAAGGTGGAAAGAAGTTCTTCAACCAAGATTTTGGGTTTTGATTGGGATTTTGACATCGGATTTGGCTAATTTTGGTGAGAGTGAACTCGTGAGTGAATGGGTGTTCATATTTCTTTTACCCAATTCCGAGATATGGCCCGGGTTAACGTTTTGGGGCGATTTTCTAATTTCTTGATTTAGCTTTGATTTCATTAATTAGATTAGTTTCTTATAGTTGTATTTATGGTATGTAATTGATTTTGGCTAGATTTGGGCCATTCGTTGTATTTATGCATAGGCTATTTGTTGTAAAAACCCAATTTATTTTACTGAATGGTAATCTATTTTCCTTTAATTTTAGTTATACCATTTAAATGGGTATTAGTGTGTTTTTTCATTCTTAATTGAGCTATTCCAATATGTGTAGCTATCCTTTTTAGTCTAATATCGCATGTCTACGTGCTATAATTGCTTATTTGAACTATGTGAAACATGCCTAGTTGATTTTCTGCTTTTCCTTGTTCTTTATCAGTATAACTGTAGAAATCGTGTTGTTAACTGTTGTATTTATCAGTTTGAGCTGTGTGTTTACTTTTAAGACTATGAGGCGGTTCCTCAGGAGTTCTCACTGCATATTTACTTTTGAGACTACGAGGCGGTTCCTCGGGAGTTCTCCCTGCATATTTACTTTTGAGACTATGAGGCGGTTCCTTGGGAGTTCTCCCTGCATATTTACTTTTGAGACTACGAGGCGGTTCGTCGGGAGTTCTCCCTACACATTTACTTTTGAGACTACGAGGTGGTACCTCCGGAGTTCTCCCTGTACATTTACTTTTGAGACTTCGAGGCGGTACCTCGGGAGATCTCCTCGCATATTTACTTTTGGGACTACGAGATGGTATCTCGGGAGCGCCCCTATTGTTATCACATTGTTTGTGTGTTTTTATTCCTCTGTGAATTCTTTCTGTTAAATTCTCCATTTTATTTCATTTTATTATATCATATGTCTTGTTATGATATCCCAGTAGGGCCCGGACCTAACCTCGTCGCTACTCTACCGAGGTTAGGCTTGGCACTTATTGGGTATCATTGTGGTGTACTCCTGCTACTCTTCTGCACATATTTTGTGTGCAGATCCAGGTACTTCTTATCAGCCCTGCTACTAGCTGAGAGTTCTTGCTGTTGTACGGAGACTTAAAGGTACATCTGTCGCGTCCGCAGACCTCGGAGTCCCTCTCTATTCTCTCCTATGTCATTTACTTTCCGTACTTCTTTTATTACAGTCTGGTGTATAGAGATACTAGTTTTCCTTCTGTAGCTTGTGACTCATGATGTTCCGGATTTTGGGAAGCTGTGTACGTCTAGCGTTTTGATTGTTGTACATGTCGAGCGGCATTGTTATTGGTTATTCAGTATCTATTGCAGTTAGTTGATAAGCTTTACTTTCGTACTATTATTTCCGCAATTTGTTAGGCTTACCTAGTCATAGAGACTAGGTGCCGTCACGACGTTATACGGAGGGAGTTTGGGTCGTGACAAGTTGGTATCAGAGCTCTAGGTTCATAGGTGTAATGAGTCACAAGCCGATTTATTAGAGTCTCGCGGATCGGTGCGGAGACGTTTGTACTTATCTTCGGGAGGCTATGGAACTGTTAGGAAAACTTATACTTCTTTGATTCCTTGTCGTGAGAAATTTGTTGACATCAAAAAAAAAAATTTAAACTTCTGTATTCTATTCCCTCACAGATGGTGAGGACACATACAGGCGGATCTGATGACCAGGCACCCGCGCCCCCTGCTAGAGCTGCGAGAGGTCGAGGCCTGGGTAGAGACTGAGGACGTCCATGCGGTGCAGCTAGAGCACCTGCACAAGTTTCTACAGAGGAGCCCCCAGTAGCTCCAGCTGCAGGGCAGGCACTTGAGGTGCCTATTGCTGCACCAGCTCTCCAGAAGACTCTAGCCCAGTTTCTGATCATGTTCAGCACCTTAGCTCAGGCTGGATTGATTCCACTTTCTCCTGCCATATTTCAGGCTGGGGGAGTAGCACAGACTCCCGTAGCCGGTACTCCAGAGCAGCGGGTTCAGGTCAACTAGGTTCCATATATTTTTTCGATGCAACCGGTAGCTCCAGCTCAGTCCGAGGTTAGGGCAGCAGTTTCTGAGGTAGATCAGCTCAGACTTGAGAGGTACAAGAAGTACCTCCCTCCTACCTTCAGTGGATTGGCGTCAGAGGATGCCCAGGATTTTTTGGAGGAGTGTCACCGTATTCTCCGTACTATGGGTGTAGCGGAGTCGAGTGGGGTTTCCTTTACTGCATTCCCACATAGAGGAGCAGCCTATTAGTGGTGGCGTGCTTATGAGTTGAGTAGTCCGGATGAGGCAGCTTCACCTACATGGACTCAGTTCTCGGACATGTTTTTGAGAAAGTATGTCCCTCAGAGCCTCAGGGACTCATGGCGCGTGGAGTTTGAGCAGCTGCGCCAGGGTGCTATGACTGTGTCATAGTTTGCAGTCCGCTTCAGTGATTTGGCCCGACATGCACCGGCCTTGGTTGCCATAGTTCGAGAGAGGGTTCAATGGTTTATTGAGGGACTCCACCCCAGTATTCGGATTAGTATGGCCAGGGAGTTGGAGATGGATATTTCTTATCAGCAGGTTATGAGTATTGCCAGGAGATTGGAAGGCATGCTTGCCCGGGATAGAGAGGAGAGGGAGGCCAAGAGGTCTCGAGAGTCTGGCACTTACAGTGGTACTCGTGCCCCAGCTATAGTTCGACATGGTAGGATTATGTGAGTAGCCCCGTTCATTCAATTCTTCTAGCCGCTAGTGGTGTTCTAGCCCCTGTTAGGCCCTAGGAGCCTTATTATGCACTATCAGTATCTAGTCTGCCTCCTGCTTGGGGTGCTTTTAGCGGTCAGTCTAGCAGACCTGGCCCGAGCCAGTCACAGCAGCCACGCTTTTCGAGAGCTTGTTTTGAGTGTGGCGACACTCGCCATATGGTGAAGGATTGCCCAGACTTAGGAGGGGTGTACCTCAACAGACTTATCAGGCACAGCATGCTCCACTGGGTCCTCGGGCTATGATTCCAGCACCAGCTACCGCCCCACCTACTCAGCCAGCTCGAGGTGGATGTCGGGAAGGTCGAGATCGCCCTAGAGGGGGAGGCCAGGCCAGATATTATGCTCTTCCAGCTCGTACAGAGGCAGTTTCTTCCGACTCTGTCATTACAGGTATTGTTCCGATCTGTCATAGAGATGCGTCGGTATTATTTGACCCAGGCTCTACATATTCCTATGTGTCCTCTTATTTTGCCCTGTATTTGGGCGTATATCAGGATTCTTTGAGTTCCCCTGTTTATGTGTCTACTCCTGTGGGAGATTCTCTTGTTGTAAACCGCGTGTATCGGTCGTGTTTGATTGCTCTTTGTGGTTTTGATACCAGAGTCGATTTATTATTACTTAGCATGGTAGACTTTGATGTTATCTTGGGCATGGACTGGTTATCACCTCATTATGCTATTCTTGATTGTCACGCTAAGACCGTGATGCTGGCTATGCCAGGTTTACCGCGATTAGAGTGGAGAGGTACCTTAGAGTATACTCCCAGCAGAGTTATTTCATTTCTTAAAGCTCAACGAATATTTGAGAAGGGGTGTGATGCGTATCTAGCTTATGTGAGAGATGTCAGTATTGATACCCCTACAGTTGAGTCAGTTCCAGTAGTGAGAGACTTTCCAGATGTGTTTGCAGCTGATCTTCCGGGAATGCCGCCCGACAGAGATATTGATTTTAGCATTGATTTGTTGCCGGGCACTCAGCCCATCTCTATTCCTCCATATCGTATGGCTACTCCTAAGTTGAAGGAGTTGAAGGAACAATTATAGGAATTGCTTGATAAGGTCTTCATTCGGCCCAGTGTGTCACCTTTATGTGCTCCTATCTTGTTTGTGAAGAAAAAGGATGGTTTTATGCGTATGTGCATTGATTATCGCTAGTTGAACAAAGTTACAGTGAAGAACAGGTATCCTTTGCCTCGTATTGATGACCTATTTGATCAATTACAGGGTGCCAGAGTGTTTTACAAGATTGACTTACGTTCAGCTATCATCAGTTGAAGATTCGGGAGCCAGATATCCCGAAGACTGCCTTCAAGACTCGGTATGGTCACTACGAGTTCTTTGTGATGTCTTTTGGGCTGACCAATGCCCCAGCAGCTTTTATGCACTTGATGCACAGTGTGTTCCGGCCTTATCTTGACTCATTCGTCATTGTATTTATTGATGACATTCTGGTGTACTCCCGGACTTGGGAGGATCATGAGCAGCACATGAGGACTGCGCTTTAGACCTTGAGAGAAGAGAAGTTATATTCGAAATTTTCAAAGTGTGAGTTTTGGCTAGACTCAGTGGCATTCTTGGGTCATGTAGTATCGATTAATGGGATCCAGGTGGATCTGAAGAAGGTGGAAGCAGTGCAAAGTTGGCCTAGACCGTCATCAGCTATGGAGATTCGAAGTTTTCTTGGTTTGGCAGGGTATTACCGTCATTTTGTACAGAGATTCTGATCTATTGCGGCACCTATGACTAGGCTGACCCAGAAGGGTGCTCCGTTCATGTGGATAGTGGAGTGTGAGGAAAGCTTTCAGAAGCTTAAGACAGCTTTGACTACAGCCCCAGTATTGGTATTTCCTACAGGTTTGGGATCATATACTGTATATTGTGATGCATCGCGGATTGGTCTCGGTGCGGTGTTGATGCAGGACAGTAGGGTGATTGCCTATGCGTCCAGACACCTGAAGGTGCATGAAAAGAACTATCTTGTCCACGACCTTGAGTTAGCAGCTATTGTTCATGCCTTGAAGATTTGGTGGCACTATTTGTACGGTGTCCCTTGTGAGATTTACACCAATCACCGGAGTTTGCAACATCTATTCAAACAGAAGGATCTTAACTTGCGTCAGTGGAGGTGGTTGGAGCTACTTAAGGACTACGATATCACCATTCTGTACCATCTGAGGAAGCAAAACGTGGTGGCCGATGCTTTGAGTTGCCGGGCAGAGAGTTTGGGAGGTTTAGCATATCTACCAGCAGCATAGAGGCTATTGGCGTCGGATGTTCAGGCCTTAGCCAACCAGTTTGTGAGATTGGATATTTCTGAGCCGAGTCGAGTATTGTCTTGTGTGGTCTCTCAGTCTTCTCTTTATGATCGTATCAGGGAGCGTCAGTATGATGACCCCCATCTGCTTGTCCATAAGGACACGGTCCAGCATGGTGATGCTAAGGAGGTCACTATTGGGGATGTTGGTGCATTGAGGATATAGGGCAGGTTATGTGTGCCCAATGTAGGTGGTTTGGGAGAGTTGATTCTTTAGGAGGCTCACAGTTTGCGGTACTCCATGTATCCGGGTGCCGCGAAGATATACCAGGACTTGAGGCAGCATTACTGATGGAGAAGAATGAAGAAAGACATAGTGGAACATATAGCTCGGTGTCTAAATTGCCAGCACGTGAAGTATGAGTATCAGCGGCCAGGTGGGTTACTTCAGAAGTTAGAGATTCCGGAGTGGAAATGGGAGCGGATCACTATAGATTTCGTTGTTGGACTCCCACGGACTCAGCGGAGGTTTGATGCAGTTTGGGTGATTATGGATAGGCTGACCAAGTCAGCTCATTTCCTTCCTGTGATGACTACCTATTCTTCCGAGCAGCTGGCTCGAATTTATATCTGCGATATTGTCAGGCTTCATGACTTACCGGTATCTATCATCTCTGACCGGGGTACGCAGTTTACATTACGGTTCTGGAGGGCCGTACAACATAAGTTTGGTACTCGAGTGGAGCTGAGCACAGCATTTCACCCTCAGACAGACGGACAGTCCGAGAGCAAAATTTAGATACTGGAGGATACGCTCTGTGCGTGTGTAATAGATTTTGGAGGTTCTTGGGATCAGTTCTTGCCACTTGCGGAGTTTTCTTAAACCAACAGTTATTAGTCGAGCATCCAAATGGTACCGTATGAGGCTCTGTATGGTAGGCGGTGTCGGTCTCCAATAGGTTGGTTTGAGTCGGGCGAGGCTAGATTATTATGTACAGACTTGGTTTAGGATGCCCTGGATAAGGTGAAGGTGATTCAGGATCGACCTTACACAGCTCAGTCCAGACAGAAGAGTTATGCGGACCGGAAGGTTTGCAATGTCGCATTCGTGGTTGGAGATTGGGTCTTGCTCCGGGTTTTGCCTATGATGGGCGTTATGAGGTCCGGGAAAAAGGGCAAGCTGAGCCCAAGGTTCATTGGTTCATTTAAGGTGTTGCGGCGAGTTGGAGAGGTTGCGTATGAGCTTGCCTTACCTCCCAGTCTAGCAGGAGTTCATCCGGTATTCCATGTTTCTATGCTCCGGAAGTATCACGGTGATCCATCTCATGTGCTGGATTTCAGGTCCGTCCAGTTGGATAAGGATCTATCTTATGTTGAGGAGCCAGTGGCTATTTTGGACAGGCAGGTTCGAAAGCTGAGGTCAAAGAGCATTGCTTCCGTGAAGGTTTAGTGGAGGGGTCAGCCGGTCGAGGAGGTGACTTGGGAGACCGAGCAGGATATGCGCAGCCGTTATCCTCATCTATTCACCACTTCAGGTATGTCTCTATGCTCGTTCGAGGATGAACGATTGTTTTAAAAGCGGGAGGATGTAACGACCCGGCCGGTCATTTTGAGAGTAATAGCCCTGATCCCCTATTAACTGCTTCCCCCGGATCTTTGTATGCTTATGTGACTTGCCGGGAGGTTTTGTTTTTGGTTTCAGAATATTTTGGGATACTTAGTCCCTAAATGGAAGCTTAAGCCTTAGGATTTTGACCGTAGTAGGAACTGTATGAAGACGACTTCGGAATGTAGTTTAGTCGGTTACGTTAGCTCCGTTGGGTGATTTTGGACTTAGGAGCGTGTCCGGACTATGAATTTGAGGTCTGTAGCTGATTTTGGCTTGAAATGGCGGAAGTGGACTTTTTGATATCGGGGTCGGATTCCGATTCCGGAAGTTGGAGTAGGTTCGTACGGTTGAATATGACTTGTGTGCAAAATTTGGGGTCAATCAGATATGGTTTGATAGGTTTCAGCATCGGTTGTAGAAATTGGAAGTTTCAAGTTCATTAAGTTTGAATCGGAGGATCATTCGTGTTTTTAGCATTGTTTGATGTGATTTGAGGGCTTGACTAAGTTTGTATGGTGTTTAAGTACTTGTTGGTATCTTTAGTTGAGGTCCCGAGGACCTCAGGTGTGTTTCGGGTCATTATCAGATGCGTTTTGAACTTAGAGAAATGGCATAGAACCAGAAGTTCTATGATCTGGTGCATCTGGTTTTCTTATACGCGATCGCAAGAGAGGGGCCACGATCGCGTAGGCTCAGCTGGGCAGAGGAAGTTTTGTTCTTCGTGTTCACGGGCATAAGGATGCGAACGCGTAGTACTGTGAAGTGGTGCTTCGCGAACGCGTGGCCAAGGTCGCGTTCGCGTAGAGTTAAGGAGGCTAAAGTTGTGCCACGCGCTTTGCTCATCGTGAACGCGTGAGGACGTTCGCGATCGCGTACGTCTGAGAGCCAGCACATCGTGTTCGCTTGGTGTTTTGCGCGTTCGCGTAGGGTTAAATCCTAGGGCAGCAAAGTTTTTCTTTGCGATCGCGAGGCTATTTCCGCGATCGCGATTAAGGAATCACTGGGCAAACTTATATCATTTCAAAACGAGGGTTTGGCCATTTTTATAAAAACTTGAGTTTGGGAGCTCGGATTTGGACGAGATTTTTGGGGATTTTCAGAGACATCGATTGGGTAATGATTCTTCACTTGTTTTTGGTTATATCCCACTAATCTATCATTAATTTCATCATTTAATTTCGGATTTGGTGTGAAAATTTGGGGAAAATAGAAAGAAGTTCTTCAACCAAGATGTTGGGTTTTGATTGGGATTTTGACATCGGATTTGGATAATTTTGGTACGAGTGAACTCGTGAGTAAATGGGTGTGTATATTTTGTGACTTTTACTTGATTCCGAGACGTGGGCTCGGGTCGACGTTTTGGGGCGATTTTCTAATTTCTTGCTTTAGCTTTGATTTCATTAATTATATTAGTTTCTTATAGTTGTATTTATGGTATGTAATTGATTTTGGCTAGATTTGGGCCATTCGGAGTCGGATATTTGTGGAAAAGGCATTGTTACCGATTGATTGAGCTTAGTTTGAGGTAAGTGGCTTGCCTAACCTTTTGTGGGGGAAATCCCCTTAGGATTTGGTACTGTTGTGCTATGTGAGCGCCATGTACGTGAGGTGACGAGTACATACATGGGCTATTGGTTGTAAAACCCCGATTTATTTTACTTAATAGTAATCTATTTTCCTTTAATTTGAGTTATACCATTTAAATGAGTATTAGTCTGTTTTTCATTCTTAACTGAGTTATTCCAATATGTGTAGCCATCCTGTATAGTCTAATATCGCTTGTCTACGTGCTTTAATTGCTTATTTGAACTCTGTGAAGCATGCCTAGTTGATTTCCTGCTTTTCCTTGTTCTTTATCAGTATAACTGTAGAAATTGTGTTGTTAACTGTTGTATTTATCGGTTTGAGTTGTGTGTTTACTTTTGAGACTACGAGGCGGTTCCTCGGGAGTTCTCACTATATATTTACTTTTGAGATAACGAGGCGGTTCCTCGGGAGTTCTCCCTGCATATTTACTTTAGAGACTACGAGGCGGTTCCTCGGAAGTTCTCCCTACCCATTTACTTTTGAGACTACGAGGCGGTACCTTGGGAGTTCTCCCTGTACATTTACTTTTGAGACTTTGAGGCGGTACCTCGGGGGATCTCCTCGCATATTTACTTTTGGGACTGCAAGACGGTATCTCGAGAGCGCCCCTGTTGTTATCACATTGTTTGTGTGTTGTTATTCCTCTGTGAATTCTTTCTGTTAAATTCTCCATTTTACTTCATTTTATTATATCATCTATCTTGTTATTATATCCCAGTAGGGCCTGGACCTGACCTCGTCACTACTCTACCGAGGTTGGCACTTACTGGGTACCGTTGTAGTGTACTCATGCTACTCTTCTGCACATGTTTTGTGTGCAGATTCAGGTACTTCTTATCAGTACCGCTACTAGCTGAGAGTGCTTGTTGTTGTACAGAGACTTCAAGGTACATCTGCCGAGTCCGCAGACCTCGGAGTCCCCCTATATTCTCTCTTATGTCATTTACCTTCTGTACTTCTTTTATTAGACTCGGGTGTATAGAGATACTAGTTTTGTCACGACCCAAGCCGATGGGCCGCGACGGGCACACGGTACCTTACTCAACCGAGTACTAACGTAACGTATCTTTCTTATTACATCATCATATACACGTGACATACGGGCCTAATAGGCCAACATCATCATTTATAAACTCATAACATAGGCCGACAAGGCCATACAATCTTTCACATACACGACATATGTCTATAAGCCTCTAAGAGTACATAAATATCATAAAGGTCGGGACAGGGCCCTGCCATACTATTCAGTACATGTCCTAATCATATTGACCACATAAGCAACTCCGGAACAAATGAAGTGCACCAACATCTTCCGCTGAGCTGATCGCCTACTTGGAGGACTCTCGACCTATCTATCGAGACCTACGGGCATGAAACACAGCGTCCCCAGGCTAAAGGGACGTCAGTATAAATAATGTACCGAGTATGTAAGGAATGAAAATCAGTAAATAATAGACATGAGAGAAACATGGAGTAAAGGACTCGACATGTACGTCTGCATAGCTTTGTGAATCATTTCAATTTTATAATGTCATGCATATGCTTATAAATGTCATACCATGCATTAGTATATGCATTCATAACATCATCAAGACTCTGAGGGTATCCCATCATATTATTTCGGCCACTGTGGGTAAATCATCAACGTATACTAGCTGATCAGGTGGTGGAGCGTATATAACGCCATAACCTTTTCCTATATCCCATATACATGTAATATACATATATACGCGTATATAACGCCATCTGGTCATGGGTCAAGGTATATGTATAAATGCATGAAATGCATAAGAAATACGTTAATAATATTTTCTCGGAATGTCATAAAAATAATATGCCTTAAGAAATACGTTAATAAGATTTTCTCAGAATGTCATAAAAATAATATGCATGTCGGATAAATTTTATCAAATACATATTTTTCTGAGACCCATGAACATATGATAAAATAATATAACACGTGGGGAATCAAGAACATACGCATCACTAATATTTCTATGAATAGAGTCATGTATGGAAATTGTGCATTTTCTCGTTTCGTTTGTGTCGTATGGATCATGCCAAAAGAAATAAGGGATAGCCTTAACATACCGGAATCGATTCTCTTAGAATTTGCAATTTACGCTTTAAAGAATCAACAACCAACGTTATTTAATTTTGGTATGGAATTGTTTTGCTCTTTGAAGAACTCACGACCAGCCACTTTCTATAAGAGATTCCATTGATTTGTAATGTACACATGAATGGCATCTCACGTTTAGAAAGAACTCACGTTCGTAATAAGAGATTGATTTGTACAGATAATTGATTTGTAATAAGAGATTCCATTGATTTGTAAGAACTCACGTTAAGCCTTTAGAAACTCACAATAAGATAGCATCTTATGTCTTACTAATTGTAAAAAGTCTTTAGTGGGTGTGGCCCACTTAGTTGATGAGTAAGCCACTTAATCCTCTAAATTTTCCACCTATGTAAGACTTAATAGTCACTTTAAGAGTGATAGGGGATGCTGCCACGTTTTTGTGGAGTTAAGCCATCAAAATCATTAATTATCCAAAGATTTTAATTAATCTCCCACTAACAATTATTAATTATCCAATTATATACATAATTAAGAATTATCTCAACTTACTTAAAATACTACTAACTTTTAACTTACCTTGTACACCTTACTATCATGGTCATGTAGTACCTTGTATGGCACTAGTCCATAAATACTAGGTATTATAGCTCGGATCGTATTTTATCCCAAATTGTCAATTTTTGACGAAACTCATTTTCTTTGATTCGCTTATCCTCTCACCATCACGAATTTACTTATCACTTGCTTGAAATAGTATAATACTTATAACCTCAAAAATAATCTCATCCCCGAGCTTACATCGATTAACTTACGACGAAACTTTAACGTCTGAAAATTTGGGATGTAACATCTCATTTCCGAGCTTATATCAATTTACTTATAGCGTACTTCCACGTACTAAAACATGGGGTGTAACATCATTCCCCCCTTTGGAACATTCGTCCTCGAATGTTGACTTATGCACTTATCATTCTCATAACCCATAGCTCTTGTGAATACTTTAATACTCTTCTTGCCATTTAGGCAACTGTTCTGTGAATGAATCCTTAAGGCCAGGGCATTCCCCCCTTTAAGCCTCTTTCTCACACCACGACTTGTAGTCGGAATCCTTCTAATCTCGTAACTGTTGCTACCTTCTATCATGCAGCCTTTACGACTCTAACTTTGTATGTGCGACTATGCGACTCTTCTCTTCTCTTTCCTCCAGCCTTTAGCCAATCTCTAGGCTTCACTTTGTGAACATATACAAAATTATGTCAAGTTATCCCTCTGGGCGTCATTAGCTTTACTACATCTAAGTAGGCCATACTATACCATAATTCTTACTTCGATTTATCGTTGCAGAGGTTTGCTATCAAATTCCAGCTTACTCTTGTTGCTTATCCCATATGTATAAATCTAAGTCCTTTAATGCTTCCTCGTTACTGTTCATCTTAAGAATGATGACCTAATCTCAGCTCATACTTTATGACTTTTGTCCATCCATTATGATTTGCCTCAATATTGATCTACAATATACCACTAATAACTTGAAACTTCTTACGTAAAACCTTGCCACTAGGGCTTACGTTGCATAGGGGAATATCTGAAGTTATTTCCATAATCGTATTTCATAGTATCTCGATGTGATTCACCTTATGGGGGTATTCTGATCTCGTGCCATCCGCGAAATCTTTTCTCCTTCTCCTTTTTTTTCTTCAAATCATTATTCAATCGAAGGCCCAAACGTTATCTTTTATCTGTCACAATTACACCTTCATTTCACTACCAGGGCAGCATTCCATCTCATCTAAATGCAACTAGTCTTAGACTTCTTTGAGTTCATTCAGGCTGAACTTTCTATAACTTAGAGAAACCATCAGCTCTTTTGTCTTTATGTGCTTAATCCCGATAACTTATCCATTCCCATAACCTTTTCACTTGCCAATCCTTATTCTTACTCATATCTTTCCAAAACCTTGTCGCTCTACCATACTTTAGCTTACGACGTACACATATTCATTTATACTACTCGCAACCTTCCTTCAACTTGCTTGTATCATAGATTCCCTTGCGTTATTCTTGAACATCAAGCGAGACATCACATTGTTTCTAACTCTTCTTTACTCTCGTAACTAGACCTCTCGATACCTAGATATAGCACTTTTGTCACTAATGATGCCGCTATCATTCCTGGATACTGAATCTTCACGCTTCTAGCTTTCTATCCGCAGTACAGACTATTCCCAACCTTCTGCATTTAAGTATCTCGTACGTTGTTCACTTTTACCTTACTTACCTTAAAATCTCTCATCACGTCTTCTATCTCTTTCATGACCTCCCTTTCACATAGGTATAATTCATATCCATAACTTGAAGCTCTATTATAATACTTGCACCTCTGGTGCACACACAATCCGGTGGGAGATTCATACTGACTTCTTATAAGGCTAGTACTTTTCTGACTGGCTTTATCGTAGAGCCGCTATAGAATATGGTTAATGTACTATCTCTCTTGTATTTAAGAGTGATCCTGCAATGTTCTCAATCACGAGGTCTAAAATTTTCTTGGTCCAATAATCAGACTCTTGATTTACTGAGTTGATGTAACTCTTTAGTTTTCTCTTCCTTCTGATCAGCCTTTATGTAGGCTTAAACTATCTTCCGATATGCGACTCCTGGGATTAGTTATTACTTTATCCTTTCATGGGCGCTATGGACTATCCATGACACAATCTTCTAACAATTCCATCATTTGTCTATGCCCTGGGCTCAATTCTTTCTTTTACTTATACCAGAGTCTTCTACGGCTGTGTGATTGTCACATATGTGCTGCATGGATAATACTCTGAAATCTTACGTGCATTCATAACGTAACTCACTCTGGATCACTGATCGAATAATTCCTTTTGTTCCTTCTCCACTTTCTTTAGATATAAGCAATTACTTTTCCTAGACATTTTTCCACTTATTGCTTGTATACTTGGCTTATCTTAGTTCCCACGCATGTCAAAATTTTCGTGCAACTCATATGATCTCAAATATTACTTTTGATTTTTTTCTTCATGTTCCTTAGACACGGTAGGTACCACTTCCTTATAGAGAGCATACAATGTTGTTGTGAGACTGTTGTTACAAGACCATTTCCTCCTTAGGTTACTAAGCTTAGGTTGAAGCCTTATTCCTTACTTCCTCAACTAGTCTTACATTGTAGTATTTAGGGAGGATCCTATGACTCTTGTAAAGCTGTGAGATTATTACATTGTATACTTGACGGACCTTTTGATGTCCTCCTTTCCTATAATTATCCGTAGTTACTTACTTCTACCCCCTTTGTGCTTGTAGGGTTGCTTCTAAACTTGATATTTTGACTGACTTCCTAGTGGCACTCTCTTTTATCTCCGTAACACTCATATGGTACCTTTAACTACCCCAACTCCTATCTAAATATTTCTCAATGATCACGATGTCATAACTGCGATGTTGAATTCACTATATTGGGTTTTACTATATTTATCTTACACGATCTGCTGACTCGTCTGTAACCTCCTGTTTAGCCATAACCAGGCTCTTCCTGATCAATTACTGACTACTCGTTGGCCCATTCTCATCTCAATATTCCGCGTAATCTTTCTTGGGTTATTTCCTTTACCTTAACTTACGTCTCGCACCAGGTCCTTATTTAATAATAACAACTAGGGCAGGAACCCTTACTTCCTCTCCTTGACGTCGTGCTTGCACAATATTCTGGAATCGTAGAATATCTGTAGGATTTGGATAAGTGGCATCTCATTCCTCTTTTATTTTTATCGCATTCTTCCTTTATCATTCCATAGTCACTAGAACCACTTAATTCCGATTTAATGCCACATCACTCCATATTCCGAACCCTTTAGGGGAGTACTAAGAGTTGAAGTCACGAGGATCTACCTATAAATGTTTTACCTCTTCATCTTTGGCATCGTTTCACAATATCAATGACCCTTACTCACCTTGAGGCAATCCTCTGTACCAAGGATAACAAATTCCCTTACTCGCAATGGTGACACTTAGTTCAGCTGGCACATACAATCCCTTAAGCCTAACTTTGCTCATATTGCTTGCTTTAGGGAAGCGTCTTCCTGAATGACCATTTTATGAATTTCTCATGAATCGTCTCTTGTTGTCCATTCTATTATCGTCGGAACGCAAATCTGAAATTCTCATGATGCTGACTATTATCAAGTCACTCAGTCCCTAATTCATGTTTAGTTTATCTTGTTCACCAGCCCATACTGATTTCTATTATTCTGGGGTCTAACTTTTCCTTCTGGTAGTTGCATTGGAGCCACGAACTTATTTTTTGAAGTGAGGATATGACTTTATGGCCTATACTCTTTTGTTGTCTCAAGAACTGACACCTCTCGTTTTTCCCATAACTTGACTATAGACTCTGTAATACTATCATTTTTTGATCTACCGTTGTCATCCATGTGCTACATTTTACTCATACTGCTCCATTAACTCTCTTCTTATTTTCCTGCTAACATTTTTTTCTATCATTTTATTCTAAAAACTCGAACAAAACATTCTTTTGCTTTTAGCCCCTCTTGCTCCATCCATTGGCTCCTCGAATTGCCTAACATTCTCTTTCTACCAGTGATGAGAGCCACACTAAGGTAATATTTATCCCTTCTAGACTTCCAGTGCTTATATTTGTAGTACTCATATCTAGCTGTACTATTTTAGGGTGCACCATCGAGGTGTCTCACAAGGAAATCCATTACCATGTTTGCTCTATCCTTCGTAAATGTCAACTAACTCTATCAATCCATCCACTATTTTGGGTTACTCTATCCCCAGGTCCTGATAACTCGTCCTTCTCTTAAACTATGTTTGTTAGCTTCCATAGGGCATAATTGAGATCGATGTGGCCGATTGTACATACATCTTTCACTGTTGAAGGTAACTCAAAATGCTTATATCTCCCTTCATGAATGGTAAATAATGATAATCTTTATTAACTGGATACCTCGTACCCTTTTTCATCTTGCTTCTTTTACTTCATGAAGCTGGTATTTATCTTCTGAATCTCTCATCGTCTTTCACCTTAAAGGTGGATAAATATTCTTGCCTTAAGGTTCCTTATCAAGAGGCTTACACGTCTTAGTGTACACATGATCTGCTGAATAACTCATATTTATCCATCATAAGAATGATGCAAAAATTGAGTTCCTCTGACTCAACTCTTCCACAACTATATCTCATACCAACCGTCTTTCTGGATGTAGGTATCATTATATTACGAATAAGATAAAGTTTAGGAAATTGAGTTCTTACAACTGAGCTCTACCACATGATCCAGAGTAAGAAGAAAGCGTGACAATCCTAAATGCCTTGTAGCCTCCTGCTTATAAGTATGGTGCACGACACACCCATAAACAAGACTCTACTAGACACGGCTTGTAGACTTCCTAGGACAGAACTGCTCTGATACCACTTTTGTCACGACCCAACTCGATGGGCCGCGATGAGTACCCGGTACCTTACTCAACCGAGTACCAATGTAACATATCTTTCTTATTACACCATCATATACACGTGACATACAGGCCTAATAGGCCAACATCATCATTTATAAATTCAAAACATAGGTCGACAAGGCCGTACAATCTTTCACGTACACGACATATGTCTATAAGCCTCTAAGAGTACATAAATATCATAAAGGTCGGGACAGGTCCCCGCCATACTATTTAGTACATGTCCTAATCATATTGACCACATAAGCAACTCCGGAACAAATGGAGTGCACCAACATCTTCCGCTGAGCTGATCGCCTACTTGGAGGACTCTCGACCTATCTATCGAGACCTGCGGCATGAAACACAGCATCCCCAGGCAAAAGGGATGTCAGTATAAATAATTTACTGAATATGTAAGGAATGAAAATCAGTAAATAATAGACATGAGAGAAACATGATGTAAAGGACTCGACATGTACGTCTGCATAGCTCTGTGAATCATTTCAATTTTATAATGTCATGCATATGCTTATAAATGTCATACCATGCATTGGTATATGCGTTCATAACATCATCAAGTCTCTGAGGGCATCCCATCATATTATTTCGGTCATTATGGGCAAATCATCAACGTATACCAGCTGATCAGGTGGTGATGCGTATATAACGCCATAACCTTTTCCCATATCCCATATACATATAATAAACATATATACACGTATATAACGCCATCTAGTCATGGGTCAATGTATATGTATAAATGCATAAAATGCATAAGAAATCTATTAATAATATTTTCTCGAAATGTCATAAAAATAATATGCCTTAAAAAATATGTTAATAAGATTTTCTCAGAATGTCATAAAAATAATATGCCTGTCGGATAAATTTTATCAAATACGAATTTTTCTAAGACCCATGAACATAAGATAAAATAATATGATACGTGGGGAATCAAGAACATAAGCATCTCTAATATTTCTATGAATAGAGTCATGTATGGAAATTGTGCATTTTCTCGTTTTGTTTGTGTCATATGGATCATGCCAAAAGAAATAAGGGATAGCCTTAACATACCGGAACTGATTCTCTTAGAATTTGCAATTTACGCTTTAAAGAATCAACAACCAACGTTATCTAATTTTGGTATGGAGTTGTTTTGCTCTTTGAAGAACTCACGACTAGCCACTTTCTATAAGAGATTCCATTTATTTGTAATGTACACATGAATGGCATCTCACGTTTAGAAAGAACTCACGTTCGTAATAAGAGATTGATTTGTACAGATAATTAATTTGTAATAAGAGATTCCATTGATTTGTAAAAACTCACGTTAAGCCTTTAGAAACTCACAATAAGATAGCATCTTATGTCTTACTAATTGTAAAAAGTCTTTAGTGGGTGTGGCCCACTTAGTTGATGAGTAAGCCACTTAATCCTCTAAATTTGCCACCTATGTAAGACTTAATAGTCACTTTAAGAGTGATAGGGGATGCTGCCACGTTTTTGTGGAGTTAAGCCATCAAAATCATTAATTATCCAAAGATTTTAATTAATCTCCCACTAACAATTATTAATTACCCAATTATACACATAATTAAGAATTATCTTAACTTACTTAAAATACTACTCACTTTTAACTTACCTTGCATACCTTACTATCATGGTCATGTAGTACCTTGTATGGCACTAGTCCATAAATACCGGGTATCATAGCTCAGATCGTATTTTATCCCAAATTGTCAATTTTTGACGAAACTCATTTTCTTCGATTCGCTTATCCTCTCGACGTCACGAATCTACTTATCGCTTGCTTGAAATAGCATCATACTTATAACCTCAAAAATAATCTCATCCTCAAGCTTACGTCGATTAACTTACGACGAAACTTTAACGTCCGATAATTTGGGATGTAACATCTCATTTCCGAGCTTATATCAATTTACTTATAGCGTACTTCCACGTACTAAAACATGGGGTGTAACAAGTTTTCCTTCTGTAGCTTGTGACTCATGATGTTTCGGGTTTTGGAAAGCTGTGTACGTCTAGCATGTTTATTGTTGTACATTGCCGAGCGGCATTGTTATTGGTTATTCAGTATCTATTATAGTTAGTTGATAAGTTTTACTTTCATTCTATTATTTCCACAATTTGTTAGGCTTACCTAGTCATAGAGACTAGGTGCCGTCACGACATTATACGGAAGGAGTTTGGGTCGTGACAAGTTGGTATCAGAGCTCTACGTTCATAGGTGTCATGAGTCACAAGCCAGTTTATTAGAGTCTCGCAGATCGGTACGAAGACGTCTGTACTTATCTTCGGGAGGCTATGGAATTGTAAGTAAAAATTATACTTCTTTGACTCCTTGTCGTGCGAAATTTGTTGACATCAAAAAAAAATTCTAATCTTTTGTATTCTATTCTCTCACAGATGGTGAGGACACGTACAGGCGGATCTGATGACCAGGCGCCCGCGCCCCTGCTAGAGCCGCGAGAGGCCTAGGCCGGGGTAGAGTCCGAGGATGTCCACGCAGTGCAGCCAGAGCACCTGCATGAGCTGCTACAGAGGAGCCCCCAGTAGCTCCAGCTAGAGGGTAGGCACCTAAAGTGCCTATTGCTGCACCAGCTCTCCAGGAGACTCTAGCCCAGTTTCTGAGCATGTTCAGCACCTTAGGTCAGGCTGGATTAATTCTACTTTCTCCTGCCATATCTCAGGCCGGGGGAGGAGCATTGACTCCCGTCGCCGGTACTCTAGAGCAGCGTGTTCAGGTCGACCAGGTTCCAGAGATTTTTCTGATACAACCGGTAGCTCCAGCTCAGCCTGAGGTTAGGGCAGCAATTTCTGAGGCAGAGCAGCTTAGACTTGAGAGGTACAAGAAGTACCACCCTCCTACCTTCAGTGGATTGGCGTCAGAGGATGCCCAGGGTTTTCTGGAGGAGTGTCACTGTATTCTCTGTACTATGGGTGTAGCGGAGTCGAGTGGGGTTTTCTTTACTCCTTTCCAGATTAAAGGAGCAGCCTATCAGTGGTGGCGTGCTTATGAGTTTAGTAGTCCGGATGAGGAAGCTTCACTTCCATGGACTCAGTTCTCGGATATGTATTTGAGAGAGTATGTCCCTCAGAGCCTCAGGGACTCATGGCACGCGGAGTTTGAGCAGTTGCGCCAGGGTGCTATAATTGTGTCAGAGTATGTAGTTTGCTTTAGTGATTTGGCCCGACATGCACCGGCCTTGGTTACCACAGTTCGAGAGAGGGTTTGACGATTTATTGAGGGACTCCACCCCAGTATCTAGATTAGTATGGCCAGGAAGTTGGAGATGGATATTTCTTATCAACAAGTTGTGAGTATTGCCAAGAGATTGGAGGGCATGCTTGCCCGGGATAGAGAGGAGAGGGAGGCCAAGAGGTCTTGAGAGTCTGGCACTTAAAGCGGTACTCGTGCCTCAGATGCAGTTCGACATGGTAGGGGTTATGTGAGTCACCCCGTCTAGTGGTGTTCCAGCCTCGGCTAGGCCCCAGGAGCCTTATTATGCACCTCCAGTATCTAGTGTGCCTCCTGCTAGGGGTGCTTTTAGCAGTCAGTCCAGAAGACCTGACCCGAGCCAGTCACAATAGCCACGCTCTCCGAGAGCTTGTTTTGAGTGTGGCGACACTCGCCATATGGTGAGGGATTTCCCCAGACTTAAGAGGGGTGCACCTCCACAGACTTTTCAGGCACAGCGTGCTCCACCGGGTCCTCAGGCTATGATTCCAGCACCAGCTACCGCCCCACCTACTCAGCCAGCTCGAGGTGGAGGTCGGGGAGGCCGAGGTCGCCCTAGAGGTGGTATCTCGGGATTTTTCCCCATATTTGGGCGTATCTCTGGATTCTTTGAGTTCCCCTATTTATATGTCTACTCCTGTGGGAGATTCTCTTGTTGTGGACCGCATGTATCGGTCATGTTTGATTGCTCTTAGTGGTTTTGAGACCAAGCCAATTTATTATTACTCAGCATGGTAGACTTTGATGTTATCTTGGACATGGACTAGTTGTCGCCCCATTATGCTATTCTTGATTGTCACGCTGAGACCTTGATGTTGGCTATGCCAGGTTTACCATGATTAGAGTGGAGAGGTACCTTAGAGTATACTCCCAGCAGAGTTATTTCATTTCTTAAAGCTCAACGAATAGTTGAGAAGGGGTGTGACACGTATCTAGCTTATGTGAGTGATGTCAATATTGATACCCCTACAGTTGAGTCAGTTCCAGTAGTGAGAGGCTTTCCAGATGTGTTTCCAGCTGATCTTCCAGGCATGCCGCCTGATAGAGATAATGATTTTGGCATTGATATGTTGCCGGGTACTAAACCCATCTCTATTCCTCCATATCGTATGGCTCCTTCTGAGTTGAAGAAGTTGAAGGAACAGTTATAGGAATTCCTTAATAAGGGCTACATTCGGCCCAGTGTGTCACCTTGGGGTGCTCCTATCTTATTGTCAAGAAAAAGGATGGTTCTATGCGTATATGCATGATTATCGCCAGTTGAACAAAGTTACAGTGAAGAACAGGTATCCTTTGCCTTATATTGATGACCTATTTGATCAGTTATAGGGTGCCAGAGTGTTTTCCAAGATTGACTTACGTTCAGGCTATCATCAGTTGAAGATTTGGGAGCCAGATATCCATAAGACTGCCTTTAGGACTCGGTATGGTCACTACGAGTTCCTTGTGATGTCTTTTGGACTGACCAATGCCCAAGCAGCTTTTATGCACTTGATACACAGTGTGTTCTGGCCTTATCGTGACTCATTCATCATTGTGTTTATTGACGGCATTCTGGTGTACTCCCGGACTCAGGAGGATCATGAGCAGCACCTGAGGACTGCGCTTTAGACCTTGAGAGAAAAGTAGTTATTTGTAAAATTTTCAAAGTGTGAGTTTTGGCTAGACTCAGTGGCATTCTTGGGTCATGTAGTATCGAGTGATGGGATCCAAGTGGATCCAAATAAGGTGGAAGCAGTGCAGAGTTGGCCTAGACCGTCATCAGCTACGGAGATCCGGAGTTTTCTTGGTTTGGTGGGGTATTACCGTCATTTTATAGAGGGATTCTCATCTATTGCAGCACCTATGACCAGGCTGACCCAGAAGGGTGCTCCGTTCATGTGGACAGAGGAGTGTGAGGAGAGCTTTCAGAAGCTCAAGACAGCTTTGACTACAACCCCAGTATTGGTATTTCCTACAGGTTCGGGATCTTATACTGTATATTGTGATGCATCGCAGATTGGTCTCGATGCGGTGTTGATGCAGGACAGTAGGGTGATTGCCTATGCGTCCAGACACCTGAAGGTGCATGAAAAGAACTATCTTGTCCACGACCTTGAGTTAGTAGCTATTGTTCATGCCTTGAAGATTTGGTGGCACTATTTGTACGGTGTCCCTTGTGAGATTTACACCAATCACCGGAGTTTGCAACATCTATTCAAACAGAAGGATCTTAACTATCGTCAGTGGAGGTGGTTGGAGCTACTTAAGGACTACGATATCACCATTCTGTACCATCTGAGGAAGCAAAACATGGTGGCCGATGCTTTGAGTTGCCGGGCAGAGAGTTTGGGAGGTTTAGCATATCTACCAGCAGCATAGAGGCTATTGGCGTCGGATGTTCAGGCCTTAGCCAACCAGTTTGTGAGATTGGATATTTCTGAGCCGAGTCGAGTATTGTCTTGTGTGGTCTCTCAGTCTTCTCTTTATGATCGTATCAGGGAGCGTCAGCATGATGACCCCCATCTGCTTGTCCATAAGGACACGTTCCAACACGGTGATGCTAAGGAGGTCACTATTAGGGTTGTTGGTGCATTGAGGATATAGGGCAGGTTATGTGTGCCCAATGTAGATGGTTTGGGAGAGTTGATTCTTCAGGAGGCTCACAGTTCATGGTACTCCATCTATCCGGGTGCCGCAAATATGTACCAGGACTTGAGGCAGCATTACTGGTGGAGAAGAATGAAGAAGGACATAGTGAAACATATAGCGCGGTGTCTAAATTGCCAGCAGGTGAAGTATGAGCATCAGCGGCTAGGTGGGTTGCTTCAGAAGTTAGAGATTTCGGAGTGGAAATGGGAGCAGATCACTATGGATTTCATTGTTTGACTCCCACGGACTCAGCGGAGGTTTGATGCAGTTTGGGTGATTGTGGATAGGCTGACCAAGTCAGCTCATTTCCTTCCTGTGATGATTACCTATTCTTCTAAGAAGCTGGCTCGAATTTATATCCGTGAGATTGTCAAGCTTCATGGCGTACCGGTATCTATCATCTCTGACCGGAGTACGTAGTTTACATCACGGTTCTGGAGGGCCGTACAGTATGAGTTGGGTACTCGAGTGGAGCTGAGCACAGTATTTCACCCTCAGACGGAAGGACAGTCCAAGCACACTATTCAGATACTGGAGGATATGATTCGTGCGTGTGTGATAGATTTTGGAGGTTCTTGGGATCAGTTCTTGCCATTTGCGGAATTTGTCTACAATAACAGTTATCAGTCAAGCGTCCAGATGGCACCGTATGAGGCTCTGTATGGTAGGCGATGTCGGTCTCCAGTGGGTTGGTTCGAGCCGGGCGAGGCTAGATTATTGGGTACAGAATTGGTTCATGATGCCCTGGATAAGTTGAAGGTGATTCAGGATCGACTCCGCACAACCTAGTCCAGACAGAAGAGTTATGCGGAATAGAAGGTTCGCGATATTGCATTCATGGTTGGAGAGCGGGTCTTGCTTCGGGTTTCACCTATAAAGGGCATTATGAGGTTCGGAAAGAAGGGAAAGCTGAGCCCAATGTTCATTGGTCCATTTGAGGTGTTGCGGTAGGTTGGAGAGGTTGCTTATGAGCTTGCCTTACCTCCTAGTTTAGCAGGAGTTCATCCGGTATTCCATGTTTCTATGCTCCGGAAGTATCACGGTGATCCGTCTCATGTGCTGGATTTCAGCTCAGTCCTGTTGGACAAGGATCTATCTTATGTTGAGGAGCCAGTGGCTATTTTGGACAGGTTGGTTCAAAAGCTGAGGTCAAAGAACATTGCTTATGTGAAGGTTCAGTGGAGGGGTCAACCGGTCGAGGAGGCGACTTGGGAGACAGAGCAGGATATGCGCAGTTGTTATCCTCATCTATTCACCACTTCAGGTATGTCTCTATGCTCATTCGAGGACGAACAATAATTTTAAGAGGGGGAGGATGTAACGACCCGGCCGGTCGTTTTGAGAGTAATAGCCCTGATCCCCTATTAACTACTTCTCCCGTATCTTTTTCTGCTTATGTGACTTGCCGGGAGGTTTTGTTTTTGGTTTTGGAGTATTTTGGGACACTTAGTCCCCAAGCTTAAGCTTTAGGATTTTGACCGTAGTTGGAACTATGTGAAGACGGCTTCACAATGGAGTTCAGTCGGTTTCATTAGCTCCGTTAGGTGATTTTGGACTTAGGAGTGTGTCCGGACTATGAATTTGAGGTATGTAGCTGATTTAGGCTTGAAATGGCGAAAGTCGAATTTTTGGAGATTTTGACCGGAAGTGGACTTTTTGATATCGGGGTCAGATTTCGATTTCGGAAGTTGGAGTAGGTCCATAGGGCTGAATATGACTTGTGTGCAAATTTTGGGGTCAACCGTATGTGGTTTGATAGGTTTCGGCATCGGTTGTAGAAATTGGAAGTTTCAAGTTCATTAAGTTTGAATCGGAGGGTGATTCATGTTTTTAGCATTGTTTGATGTGATTTGAGGGCTCAACTAAGTTTGTATGGTGTTTTAGGACTTGTTGGTATCTTTGGTTGAGGTCCCGGGTGCCTCGGGTGTGTTTCGGATCATTATCGAATGCGTTTTGGACTTAGAGAAATGGCTGAAATTCTGTGATCTTGTGCATCTGGTTTCCTTATACGCGATCGCGAAAGAGGGGCCGCGATTGCGTAGGCTCAGCTGGGCAGAGGAAGTTTTAATCTTCGCGTTCGCGTTCATAAGGATATGAACGCGTAGTGGTGTGAAGTGGTGCTTCACGAATGCGTGGCCAAGGTCGCGTTCGCGTAGAGTTAAGGAGGCTAAAGTTTGGCCACGCGCTTTGCTCATCGCAAACGGGTAAGGACGTTCGCGATCGCGTAAGTCTGAGAGCCAGCACATTGCGTTCGCTTGGTGTTTGCGTGATCCCATAGGGTTAAATCCTGGGGTAGCGAAGTTGTCTTCGCGATCGCGAGGCTATTTCCGCAATCGCGATTAAGGAATCACTGGGCAGACTTATATCATTTCAAAACGAGGGTTTGGCCATTTTTATCAAAACTTGAGTTTGGGAGCTCGGATTTGGACGAGATTTTGGGGGATTTTTAGAGACATCATTTGGGTAATGATTCTTCACTTGTGTTAGGTTACATCCCACTAATCTATCATTAATTTCATCATTTAATTTCGTATTTGGGGTGAAAAATTGGAGAAAATGGAAAGAAGTTCTTCAACTAAGATTTTGGGTTTTGATTGGGATTTTGACATCGGATTTGGATAATTTTGGTACGAGTGAACTCGTGAGTGAATGGGTGTTCATATTTTGTGACTTTTAGCCGATTCCGAGACGTGGGCTCGGGTCGACGTTTTAGGGTGATTTTCTAATTTCTTGGTTTAGCTTTGATTTCATTAATTAGATTAGTTTCTTATAGTTGTATTTATGGTATGTAATTGATTTTGGCTAGATTTGGGCCATTCGGAGACGGATATTCGTGGAAAAGGCATTATTACCGATTGATTGATCTTGGTTCGAGGTAAGTGGCTTGCCTAACCTTGTGTGGGAGAAATCCCCTTAGGATTTGGTACTGTTGTGATATGTGAGCGCCGTGTTCGTGAGGTGACGAGTACGTACACGGGCTATTAGTTGTAAAACCCCGATTTATTTTACTGAATAGTAATCTGTTTTCCTTTAATTTGAGTTATACCGTTTAAATGAGTATTAGTTTGTTTTTCATTCTTAATTGAGCTATTCCAATATGTGTAGATGTCCTGTTTAGTCTAATATCGCATATCTACGTGATTTAATTGCTTATTTGAATTCTGTGAAGCATGCCTAGTTGATTTCCTGCTTTTCCTTGTTCTTTATCAGTATAACTGTAGAAATCGTGCTGTTAACTATTGTCTTTATTGGTTTGAGCTATGTGTTTATTTTTGAGACTACGAGGCAGTTCCTCGGGAGTTCTCCCTGCATATTTACTTTTGAGACTACGAGGCGGTACCTCGGGAGTTCTCCCTGTACATTTACTTTTGAGACTACGAGGCGGTACCTCGGGAGATATCCTCGCATATTTAATTTTGGGACTACGAGACGGTATCTCGGGAGTGTCCCTGTTGTTATCACATTGTTTATGTGTTGTTATTCCTTTGTGAATTCTTTCTGTTAAATTCTCCATTTTACTTCATTTTATTATATCATATGTCTTCTTATTATATCCCAGTAGGGCCCGGACCTGACCTCATCACTACTCTACCGAGGTTAGGCTTGGCACTTACTGGGTACCGTTATGGTGTACTCATACTACTCTTCTGCACATGTTTTGTGTGCAGATCGAGGTACTTTTTATCAGCCCTGCTAATAGCTGAGAGTGCTTGCTGCTGTACGGAGACTTCAAGGTACATCTGCCGCGTCCGCAGACCTCGAAGTCCCCCTCTATTCTCTCCTATGTCATTTACCTTCCGTACTTCTTTTATTAGACTCTGGTGTATAGAGATACTAGTTTTCCTTATGTATCTTGTGATTCATGATGTTCCGGGTTTTTGGAAGCTGTGTACGTCTAGCGTTTTGATTGTTGTACATGCCGAGCGGCATTGTTATTCAGTATCTATTGCAGTTAGTTGATAAGTTTTACTTTCGTACTGTTATTTCCGCAATTTGTTAGGTTTACCTAGTCGTAGAGACTAGGTATCGTCACGACGTTATACGGAGGGAGTTTGGGTCGTGACAAGTCTATAGTCTCAAAATAGTTAACTAAGGATATATATTATTTGTGATAAGCATTAAGCTCAAAAAGAACAAAGACAACCTAAAATCATTTTTCAAACCGAGTCTAACCTAATATTTCGCTTCGACTCACATACCGGGAAAGTTCTAGACACAAGTACAATGACATGGACTACACAAAAATCTCACTTCACACATGGCACATGACTCACTAGGGACGGTCTCATTCCGACTCTAAAATTAATGCAAGTATTCACGGAGCCACAAGATATTAAGCATTATAGCATAAAGTGAACATAAGTCAAGAAAATGAGACATAGGCGTCACAAAACATGCTCTCCAAATAACCAAGGCATCATAAGCAATTTTAGCTCATAGGGAAGATACTACACATGCCAAAGCCTAAATATGGTACTACCAAACAAGTCAAGGGCGTCTAGGAACCTCATCTTTCCTCCATTTATTTCCTAAATACTACCCTACTCAAAATAAAAAAAAACTACGACCCGATTCAAACTACATCCCATGGAAAAGAACCGAGGCACAAAGAAAAATCGCGAGGGATTATTACTACCTAAAGGAAACTAAAAGGCATATTTTTGATTTTTTTTTTAGACTTTAATCCCTCAAGAAAACTGTTTAGGAGATCCATCGTCGGGAAAAGTCCAATTTTTCTACCGTTTTTCGACTTTTATTATTTTTCACATAAAAAACAATTAAGCTACTAAAATACTACACAACTACGAAAATAAAAATAAAAAGCTAAAATCAAAATAAGAAGTTAACATTTTTCTAACATACCACTGCTAATTATCTAGAGGAATTCTCCCACTCCACACTTAAAAGAGTGCAGTATCCCCAATGCACAAATAAAGCAAAACATAGTTCTCACTATCTAGCTCACTTTTGCATTTTTCCAATGGCTTTGCTTCCTATGCTTGTAATCCTACAAAATAGAAATAAACACTACAAATAAAATATTACAAAAACATAAATAAAAGAAAGCAGTAAAGTTGGGTTGCCTCCCAACAATCGCCCGATTTAATGGCGTGGCACGACTTGAACCACTTTTTATCTCCATCTCGAACTTATGAAATGAGCCCCTAATTTAGCTTCAAGTTTTTTGCTATGCTCCTGGGGTGGCGGGACAATTGTAATTGGGCCAAGTAACCAATTTCGCATTCTACACTTCTTGGCCTTTAGATGAGGTGTGGAATTTTGTCTCTCTAGCATTACAAATTCAAGAATGTAAGCACCTTGTTCCTTGTTCATTGGCTCCTCCAATAGCTCATATGACGATTTCTATGTCATCATCCAAATACAATATTGAAAAATGCATGGAATGAGGACCAATGCATTCCAACTCTAGAACTGTGTCACTATTTACATCCTCATATGTACACACACTAGAGTCTTCAAATATAACAGTATCCACTTCCTCACAGGACTCTAGTGTGCTTTCCTCAACATGGACATCATCAATAAAAGTATGGTCGAATGATTGACTCTCAACTTTTAGCTCCTCAATTTAGCATATAAGCTCCTTTTCAGTTTCATACAATTCAGAACTATTTTGTTGGGTGTTAGGCGCAACAACCTTTGCATTCAATTGAGCTTCCAAGTCGTGAATAGCAGTGCCAAATTTTTTGATCTCTTGCCCCAGTTCAGCTCTTCCTTCTATTAAGTCTTTCATCCCATCTTTAATTTTCTCACGTTGAGCCTTATATATTTATAATCTTTCAGCTTGTTCCATTAGCCAACTTCGGCCCAAAATCTCATCTTCTTCGAAATTTTCCTCTTTCTAATCATTGAATGTTTCAACCCATTCTTCTACTTTGGCATTCATTCTCTTCATTATTGCCTTGATATTTTCCATCTGTTTTCGACGTTCATGAGTTTACTCCATTAAAAATTGAGTTTCCTCCATTATTTGCCTCATCATGTCTATTATATGAGCATCATGTTTCACATCTTCCATATTGTTGCTCCTATCGAACTCACAAACATTACTATAAAGATCATAATAAGGGCTCGGAGACGGATAAAAAGAATTAGGACAACCATCCCAATGGCCACCTTGACCACCATATATGTTACAAATATTCCACTCATAGGATTGAGATTGTGCGCACAACCCGCTCCTAGGTATACATTGACAATTTTTCCACCAGTGGGGTCCTCCACAATATGGACAAGGATTATCAAAGTAAGAATAACTATCATTCAAACAATTTTCATTCCAAGATGCCATGTAAAAAAATTATAATACTAACTAAATAAGAAAATTAAAAACTTGAACAGAAATCAATTAAAGCTTAACTTAGATAAATAATCAATAACTAAGTCCCCGACAACGATGCCAAAAACTTGTTGGTTCCCCAAGTACACGCAAGTATATGTGGCAGTCAAGTAATAAAGTGACTCAAAAGTCGGATGTCGAACCCACAGATACTTAGAGTAATCGTTAACTAAGCTAACTAAAATCAATTAAATGTCCAAGATAATCAAAAAAATTATTTTTCTACTAAACTACTTTTGAAGAAATTGAAAAAGTAATTAGCTAAATTAATTAGGAGCAAGCGATTGTGGTTGGATTTTAATCAAATGAGATGAAGATTCCAGAGTTGTGGTCGGTTTGTCAATCCTATTGGGTACGTAATTACACATGTTAATCCAAATTATCTATGATTGCTAGTTGATCGGATTGTTTATATAAATAGCATGTTCCCATAATACTATCCGTCTATCCATAATATATCAACCCTATATTCCTATGGTATTGAATCTATCATGAACAAATATAATACGGTATTCAACTAAGCAAGACTATTAGGTATATTCCTATCCTAACCATGAAATCTTTTCCCGAGCCATGGGTTCAAAAACAAGCTCTCTCTAATTCTACTCTAATCTAAACATGGCTTTCCCAAGCATAACATATATAGTAAATAGAACTCAACTGTTAAAGGCCAAACAATTAAGCAATTATGCACAAAATTAGAAAAAAAACCAAAGATGATAACTCAAATTAACGGTAATGTAATTAATAAACTACAATATTCATGACACCCACAACCCTAGAACGTGAATTTTAGCTCCACATAGACATGGTAGCAAAACAACATAACGTAAAGATTACTAATTTTGATGGAATAAAGATAGAATTTGATGAATTCCGACCTCCACGACAGCTCCGTGCTCTCCCTTGGTCCAAAGTATCTTCTCCCCCTAAAAAGCACGTTTTTGATGTATTTATAGCGGCTCTCTTAATTCGGGTTGGAGAAGCTGAATTTTAAAGCTTCGGTCACGGTCTGGCGAAGTGACCCTCGCTTTGCTGTCAAGGACTTTTCTGGTTTCTTCTACTCTGGTCCTGGTCTGGCGAAGTGAACCTCGCTTCGCTATCCGGGACCAGGGCACCAAACTTATACTTCCTCTAGATTCTTCCGTTTTTTACTTCACTTTGCATGAAAAATCTCCAAATCATTTCTAATCGACTGTGATAACCCGATAGGTCATTTTATATTTTAGAACCTAATTCTGCATTATAAGGTCTTAAAAATCTCATCTGAGCCTTTCTCGATTTGCGTGCGCAGTCCGAATGTTCTTCCGGAAAGCTTATATGTTAAAAAATGATAAAAAAAGAATTTTTGCCTTAAAAAAATCAATTTAAGTTGACTTCGGTCAACATTTTTAGAAAACGGACTCGGGCCCATATTTTGACGGTCCCGGTGGGTCCGTAATGAAATATGGGATTTGGGCGTATGCCCGGAATCGAATTCCGAGGTCCCTAGCTCGAGATATGAATTTTTGTTGAAAATTGAAAGACTAAAAATCTAATGGTTTAAGAATTTGGTTTATGTTTCGCTTTGTGGATATCGGGTCCGTATTTTAGTTTCGGAGTCCGGTACAAGTTCATTATAATATTTAAGACTTGTCTGTGAAATTTGGTGAGAAACGGAGTTGGTTTGACGTTATTCGGACGTCCGGTTGTGAAAATAGAGGTTTTAAAGCTTTTGTTACACCTCATATTGCCGTACGTGAAAGTATGCCATAAATAAATTAATGAAGGCTCGAAAATTAGATATTACATCCCACATTTTTGTACGTTAAAATTTCGTCGTAAGTTAATCTATGTAAGTTCGGGAATGAGATTATTTTGGGATTATAAGTATTGTGCTACTTCAAACAAGTAATGAGTAAATTCGTGAAGGTGAGAGGGTAAGCAAATCGAAGGAAATAAATTTCGTCAAAGTTTGATATTTTGGTATAAAAATAGTCCGATCTATAATACCCGGTATTTATGGACTAGTGCCATACAAGGTACCACATGAACATAATAGTAAGGTGTACAAAGTGTGTTAAAAGTGAGTATTATTTTAAGTAATTTAAGATCATTCCTAATTATGTGGATAATTAACTAATTATTAGTTAATGGGGGATTAACAAATTACTTAAGGAATTAAGTGGATAATTATTGGATAAATATTAACCCCCAACGTGGCAGCCATATAAGAGCAACTAAGTGACTCTTAAAATTACAAAAAAAGGTGGCAGATGGAAGAAGTTGCCAAGAAACATTGCAACAAATACAAAGGCAATTGTTGTCTTCCTAGTGGTCACGGCAAAGAGGGCACATGATTACTTAATTGTAAATCCCTTCTCTAAATATTTCTTTACGTAAGGCAAGCCTCCCTAGAAGCTAACCAAATAAAATACTTTACCTTGTATGGAGCTTTGCACTTTTAAATATTCCTTCATGGTTATTTGGAGCTTTACTTGTGGAGCCAAAAGTTTTGTAGTACAACAATACGGATGAAGCATCAACAAAAGGCATCTCTACTTTAAGAATATTTCAAATGCCAAAATATGCATCTTCAAGGATTCAACGTGAGATTTCATAGCATCTGATTTCATAGCATCTTCAACAGTTCAAAACATTAGATTTTGCAATTATAAGGGAGTACGGTGCAATCTTTCTCAAGAATATCATACGTATTTTTCCGTACTCCGATCTTGCCATCACATGTTTTGTCGAAATTAACATGTGTTAGAGGGATTGTCAAGAGAATCGACTCAGGTATGTTAAGGCTATCCCTTCTTTCTTTTTGGCATGATCCATACGATACAAACGAAACGAGTAAATGCACAATTTTCATAAATGACTCTATTCATAGAAGTGTTAGGGGTGTCTATGTTATTGATTCCCAATGTGAATTATTATTATATCTTCTGTTCATGGGTCTCAGAAAAATACGTATTTGATAAAGTTTATCCGAAAGGCATATTGATTTTTATGACATTCCGAGAAATCTTATTAACGTATTTCTTATGCATTTCATGCATTTATACATGTACATTGACCCATGACCAGATGGCATTATATATGCGTATATTATATGTATATGGGATATGGGAAAAAGTTATGGCGTTATATACGCACCACCACCTGATCAGCTGGTATACGTTAATGATTTGCCCACAGTGTCCGAGATGATATGATGGGATGCCCTTAGAGGCTTGATGATTTTATGAACGCATATACCCATGCATGGTATGACATTTATACGCATATGCATGACATTATAATATTAAAGGATTCACAAAGCTATTCAGATATACATGTTGAGTCTTTTACTCCTTGTTTCTCTTATGACAATTGTTTACTGATTTTCATTCCTTACATACTCGGTACATTATTTGTACTGACGTCCCTTTTGCCTGGGGAGACTGCGTTTCATGCCCGCAGGTCCCGATAGACAGGTTGAGAGTCCTCCAAGTAGGCTATCAGCTCAGCGAAAGATGTTGGTGAGCTCCATTTGCTCCGGAGTTTCTTATTTGGTTAGTATGACTTAGACATGTATTGATTGGTATGTCGGGGCCCTGTCCCGGCTTTATGACGTTCATGTACTCTTAGAGGCTTGTAGACATATGTCATGTATATGAAAGATTGTATGGCCTTGTCGTCCTATGTTTAGTGTACGGGTGATTATTTTGGCCTTATAGGCCCGTACGTCATATGTATAAGTCAGTATATTTGGTTGGGTCATTTTATGTCGAGTGTTCTGGCCCATTTACCCATGTTGATGTAATAAGAAAGATAGGTTACGTTGGTACTGGGTTGAGTAAGGTATTGGGTGCCCGTCGCGGCCCATCGGTTTGGGTCGTGACAAAAGTGGTATCAGAGCAGTTCTGTCCTAGGGAGTCTACAAGCCGTGTCTAGTAGAGTCTAGTTTATGGGTGTATTGTGCACCACACTTATAAGAAGGAGGCTACAGGGCATTTAGGATTGTCACTCTTTCTTCTTACTCTAGATCGTGTGGTAGAGCTCACTTATAAGAATCCAAATTCCTAACTCTATTTTATTTGTAATAAGACGATACCTGCATCCAAAAGACAGCTGGTAAGAGATTGAATGTGGCTGTTGAAGAGTTGAGTCAGAGGAACTCGATTTTGCATCATGCTTATGATGAATAAATGTGAGGTCTTCAGCGAAACATGTGTACTAATATGTGTAAGCTTCTTGATAAGGAGCCTTAAGAAAATAATATCTATCCCCTCGTATGGTAAAAAGGAATAAGAGAATCGGAAGATAGACACAAGTTTCAGCAAATAAAAGAAGCAAGGTGAAGAAGGGTACGAGGTACCCAGTTAATGAAGATTAACAGTATTTACATTTCAAGCAGAGAAATATAAGCAATCCGAGTTACTTTCAACAGTAATAGAGGTATGTACAATCAGCCACACCCATCTCAGTTATGCCCTATGGAAGCTAATAGGTGTAGTTTAAGAGAAGGACAGGATATCAAGATCTGGCTGGGGTTAGATTAACCCAAAATGGTGATTGGATTATTTGCGTTAGTTGACATTTCCGAAGGATATTGCAAATGTACCTATAGATCTCCTTGTGAGACACCCAGAGGGTGCACTCTAAAATAGTACAGCTATATATAAGTACTACAAAGATAGGCACTGGAAGCCTTGAAGGGATAAATATTACCTTAGTATGGCTTCCGTCCCTAGTAGAGAAAGAATGTTAGGCAATCCGAAGAGCTAGTGGATAGAGCAAGGGGAGCTAAAAGCAAGAGAATGTCTTGTTGAAGTTTTCATAATGAAGTGATAGACGGAGATGTTAGCAGGGAGATAAGAAGAGAGTTAAGAAAGCATTATGAGTAAGATATGATACATGGATGACAACAGTATATCAAAAATATAACAGTATTACTGAGTCTATAGTCAAGTGAAGGAAAAGACGAGAGGTAAAGGAAGAATGCGATGAAAATGAGAAAGGGATGAGATTGCACTTATTCAAAGCCTACAGATATGCTACGATTCCAGAACATTATGCAAACACGACGTAAAGGAAAGGAAGTAAGAGACCTTGCCCGAGATGTTATTGACAGAAAAGGAGCTAGTGCGAGACGTAAGTTAAGACAAAGGAAATAACCCAAGAAAGATTACGCGGAATATTGTTATGAGAATGGGCCAACGAGTAGTTAGTAATTGATTCAGGAAGAGCCTAGTTATGGCTAAACATGAGGTCACAAACGAGTCAGCAGATCGTGCAAGATAAACATAGTAAAACCCAATATAGTGAATCCAGCCTCGCAGTAATGTCATTGTAATACTTGAGAAATATTCAGATTGGAATTGGGGTAGTTAAAAGTACCGTATGAGTATTACGGGAATAAAAGAGAGTGCCACTGGGAAGACAGTCAAAATATTAGTTCAGAAGCAACCCTACAAGTACAAGGGCATGGAAATAAGTAACTATGGATAATTATAGGCGGGGAAGAACATCAAAAATTCCGTCAAGAATACGATGTGATAAGCTTGTAAGTTTACAAGAGCCAGAAGGTCTCCCTATATACTACAACGAAAGACTAGCTGAGGAAATAAGGAAGAAGGCTTCAACCTAAGCATAGTGACCAAAAGAGGAAATGGTCTTGTAACAACAGTCTCACAACAACATTGTATGCACTCCATAAGGAAGTGGCACCTAGCTTGGCTAATGAGTGGGAAATGAAACCAAAAGTAATATTCGAGACCATATGAATTGCACAAAATTCCAACATGCATGGGAACTAAGATAAGCTAAGTATACACGCAACAAGGGGCAAAAAGACTAGGAAAAGTAATTGCTTACATTTAAAGAAAGCTGAGATGGAACGAAAGGAATTATTCGATCAATGATCCAGAGTTAGTTACGTTATGAACGCACTCAAGATTTCGGAGTATCATCCATGCAGCATGTATGTTGACAATCATACAGCTATAGAAGACTCTAGTATAAGATAAAAGAAAGAATTAAGTCCAGGTCATAGACAAGGGATTGTATTAGATGATGGTATCACGGATATTCCATAGCGTCTATGAAAGGCTAAAGTAATAACTCATACCATGAGCCGCAGATCGGAAGATAGCTTACGCCTACATAAAGGCTGATCAGAAGGAATAGGAGACTAAAGAGTTACATCAACAAAGTAAATCAGGAGTCTGATTATTGGACCCAGAAAATTATAGAAATCGTGATTGAGGACATTGCAGGATCACTCTTCATATCAGACTTACAAGAGAGATAGTATAGTAGCCATATTCTATAACGGCTCTATGATAAAGCCAGTCAGAAAAGTACCAGCCTCATAAGAAGTCAGTATGAAGCTCTCACTGGATTTTGTATGCACCAGAGGTGCAAGTATTATAATAGAGCTTCAAGTTGTGGATGTGAATTATACCTGTGTTAAAGCGAGGTTCATGAAAGAGATAGAAGACGTGATGCGAGATTTTAAGGTAAGTAAGGTAAAGGTGAACAACGTACGAGATACTCAAATGCAGAAGGTTGTGAATAATCCATACTATAGATAGAAGCTTAGAAGCGCTAGGATTCAGTATCCAGGAATAATAGCGGCATCGTCAATGGTATCTTTTCCAACCTATGGTTTCTAGGTATTGAGAGACCTAGTCAGGAGAGCAAAGAAGAGTTAGAGACGATGTGATATATCGCTTGGTGTTCCAGAATAACATAAGGAAATCTATGGGGCACGCAAGTTGAAGGAAGGTTGCAAGATATGTGTAGGTCGCAAGCTAAAGTATGGTAGAGTGACAAGGTTTTAGGAAGACAAGAGTAAGGATAAGAAAAGGAAAGTGAGAAAATGACGAAAATGGATAAGTCCTCGGGATTAAGCCCGTGAAAACAAGAGAGCTAATGGTTTCTCTAAGTTATAGAAAGCTCAGTATAGCCTGAATGAACTCAAAGAAGTCTACGACTAATGGCATTTAGAAGAGATGGAATGTCGCCCTGATAAGTACAATGAGGGTGTAATGGTGATAGATAAAGGATGACGATTGGGCCTTCGATTGAGTAATGATTTAAAGAGGATTTCATGAATTGTGCGAAATTAAAATACCCACGTAAGGTGAATCACATTGGGATGCTATAAAATACGATTATTGAAGTATAGTATCGCCCCTAAGTGGATCAGGAAAATCACTTCAAATATTCCTCGATGCAACATAAGCCATAGTGGCAATGTATTACGTAAGAAGTTTCAAGTTATCAATGGAAGATGGTAGATCAACATTGAGGTGAATCGACAATGGATGGATAAAAGTTACAAAGTACGAGATGAGATTAGGCCATCAGTCTTAAGATGAACAGTAATGAAGAAGCGTTAAAAGACATAGCTTTATGCATATAGGATAAGCAACGAGAGTAACCTGAAGTTTGGTTGAAGACCTCAGTAACGATAAATCGAAGTAAGAGTTATGGTATAGTATGGCCTACTCAGATGTAGTAAAGCTAATGACGCTCAGAGGGACTGCTTGACATAATTTTGTATATGTTCACAAAGTGAGGCCTAGAGATTAGCTAAAAGCTGGAGGAAAGAGGAAAGAAGCGTCACATAGGCGCGCATAAAAAGTTAGAGTTATACAGGCCGCATGATAGAAGGTAGCAACATTTATGAGATTGGAAGGATTCCGACCATAAGTCATGGTGTGAGAAAGAGGCCTAAAGGAGGGAATGCCCTGGCATTTGGGATTCATTCACAGAACAGTTGCCTAGATGGCAAGAGGAGTACTACAGTATTCACAAAAGCTATGGGTTATAAGAATGATAAGTGCATCAGTCAACATTCGAGGATGAATGTTCCAAAGGGGGGAATGATGTTACACCCCATATTGTCGTACGTGAAAGTACGCCATAAATAAATTAATGAAAGCTCGGAAATGAGATATTACATCCCTCATTTTTGTACGTTAAAATTTTGTCGTAAGTTAATCGACGTAAGTTCGGGAATGAGATTACTTTGGGATTATAAGTATTGTGCTACTTCAAACAAGTGATGAGTAAATTCGTGAAGGTGAGAGGGTAAGCAAATCGAAGGAAATGAATTTCGTCAAAGTTTGACATTTTGGTATAAAAATAGTTCGATTTATAATACCCAGTATTTATGGACTAGTGCCATACAAGGTACCACATGAGCATAATAGTAAGGTGTACAAAGTATGTTAAAAGTGAGTAGTATTTTAAGTAATTTAAGATAATTTCTAATTATGTGGATAATTGGGTAATTATTGGTTAATGAGGGATTAACAAATTACTTAAGGAATTAAGTGAATAATTATTGGATAAATATTAACCCTTAACGTAGCAGCCATATAAGAGCAACTAAGTGACTCTTAAAATCACAAAAAAAGATGGGAAAATGTGGATGAAGTTGCCGAGAAACCTTGGAACAAATACAAAGGCAATTGTTGTCTTCCTAGTGGTCACGGCAAAGAGGGCACATGATTACATAATTGTAAATCCCTTCTCTAAATATTTCTTTACGTAAGGCAAGCCTCCCTATAAGATAACCAAACAAAATACTTTACCTTGTATGGAGCTTTGCACTTTCAAATATTCCTTCATGGTTATTTGGAGCTTTACTTGTGGAGCCAAAAGTTTTGTAGTACAACAATACTGATGAAGCATCAACAAAAGGCATCTCTACTTTAAGAATATTTCAAATGCCAAAATATGCATCTTCAAGAATTCAACGTGAGATTTCATAGCATCTTATTTCATAGCATCTTCAACAGTTCAAAACATTAGATTTTGCAATTATAAGGGAGTACGGTGCAATCTTTCTCAAGAATATCATACGTATTTTTCCCTACTCTGATCTTGTCGTCACATGTTTTGTTGAAATTAACGTGTGTTAGAGGAATTGTCAATCGACTCAGGTATGTTAAGGCTATCCCTTCTGTCTTTTTGGCATGATCCATACGATACAAACGAAACGAGTAAACGCACAATTTTCATAAATGACTCTATTAATAGAAGTATTAGGGGTGTCTATGTTATTGATTCCCCATGTGAATTATTATTATATCTTCTGTTTATCCGAAAGGCATATTAATTTTTATGACATTCCGAGAAATCTTATTAACGTATTTCTTATGCATTTATACATGTACATTGACCCATGACCAGATGGCATTATATACGCGTATATTATATGTATATGGGTTATGGGAAAAAGTTATGGCGTTATATACGCACCACCACCTGATCAGCTGGTATACGTTAATGATTTGCCCTCAGTGGCCGAGATGATATGATGGGATGCCCTCAGAGGCTTGATGATTTTATGAACGCATATACCCATGCATGGTATGATATTTATACGCATATGCATGACATTATTATATTAAAGGATTCACAGAGCTATTCAGATATACATGTTGAGTCTTTTACTCCATGTTTCTCTCATGACAATTGTTTACTGATTTTCATTCCTTACATACTCGGTACATCATTTGTACTGACGTCCCTTTTGCCTGGGGACATTGCATTTCATGCCTGCAGGTCTCGATAGACATGTTGAGAGTCCTCCAAGTAGGCTATCAGCTCAGCGGAAGATGTTGGTGCGCTCCATTTTCTCTTGAGTTGCTTATTTGGTTAGAATGACTTAGACATGTATTAATTAGTATGTCGGGGCTTGTAGACATATGTCATGTATATGAAAAATTGTATGGCCTTGTCAGCTTATGTTCAGTGTACAAGTGATTATTTTGTCCTTATAGGCCCGTATGTCATATGTATAAGTCAGTATATCAGGTTGGGTCATTCTATGTCAAGTGTTCTGGCCCATTTACCCTTGTTGATGTAATGAGCAAGATACGTTACGTTGCTACTCGATTGAGTAAGGTACCGGGTGCCTATCGCGGCCCATCGGTTTGGGTCGTGATAGCTTTCTTGAAAACTTCATTCGATTTGGTGTTCAATTCGTAGTTTTAGGTGTTATATTGGCGATTTGATCGCACGAGCAAGTTTGTATGAAGTTTTAGGACTTGTGTGCATGTTTGGTTTGAAGCCCCGAGGGCTCGGGTGAGTTTCGGATAGGCTACAGGATGTTTGGACTTAGAAAATCTGGTATTTTTGCTGCAGCAGCTGTTCTGGTGTGTTCTTCTTTGCGTTTGCGAAGATACTCTCGCGAACGCGAAGGGTAAGTTGGTCAGGGTGAGTTTTTCCTCTTCGCGAACGCGAAGGCCTGGTCGTGAACGCGGAGTGATGGGGTCTTTACCCTTCGCGAACGCGACCGGCTCATCGCGAACGCGTAGCATTTGGGACATGGGAGAGGGGTTAGACTTTCCTTCTACACGAACGCGTGCACGGGATCGCGAACGCGAAGGCCAAGGGGCATATCCTTCATGAACACAATGAGGGTTTCGCGATCGCATAAGCCTAGCAGGGAAGCTCTTCGCGAACACGATAGTGTCCTTGCGAACGCGATGAACACTGTCGCCCAGTTCATAAAACAGTCCCAAAATGGGACTTAACCAATTCTTTCACATTTTCAAAAGCTAGACGGCCTAGAGGCGATTTTCAAAAGATATTTTCTTCCCCAAAGTGTTAGTATATGATTCTAAACCATATTCTTTCAATTACCCATTATATTTTATGAATTTTCAACCTAAAATCTATGGTTTTCATGGTGGAGTTGGGGATTTTTGGGTAGAAACTAGGGCTTTCGAAATTTGGGGATTTAGACCTCAAATTGAGGTTGGATTCCAAAACCAATTATATATCCGGGCTCGGGTGTAAGTGGGTAAATAGATTTTGGTTCGAACCTCAGGTTTTGACCAAGCGGGCCCGGGTCGGGTTTTGACTTTTTGGGGGAAAGTTTGGGAAATCTAAATTTATGCAATGTAATTGATTCCTTTAGCAATATTTGATATTATTGAGTCATTTTTAAATAGATACGAGTGGTTTGGAGGTGGATTCTAGAGGAAAGGTTGTGATTGAGTATTGAGTGGCCTTCGGAGCGAGGTAAGTGTCATGGTTAACCTTGGCTTGAGGGATAAGGTATTATTCGCTTATTTGCTACATGTTTGTATAATGAGTACCATGTATAGGTAAGGTGACGAGTACCTATGCGTTGTTGTCGAGTCATAACATGCGAGTGAGTCTTATTATTGTAATCGTGGTATTCCTTGATCATATTGTTCATGATTAGACTAGCTATTTGTTATGTTGAACAATTCTTGTAATGTTTTACAAAAATTGGTATTGATTGGGTATTGACTCAAAGTTAAGGTTAGTAACGTGGAATTGAATGTTGAAGTAAGACTTGTTCTTGATATTTCTATCTCCATGTTGTTGTTGTTCTTTGTCTTGATGAGGGAGAGTGTTAAAGCACGAAGGGTGATGTCGTGCAACATTTTGTGAGTGAGTGTTAATGCACGAAGGGTGATGCCGTTCCATGTTATGAGAGAAAGTCAATGCGCTAAGGGTGATGCCGTGCCGTTTCTATTGTTTCTTATGGTGAGGTTGAGGGTAAAAGCACGAAGGGTGATGCCGTGTCATTTCTATTATTTCTTATGGTGAGGTTGAGAGTAAAAACACGAAGGGTGATGTTGTGCACTTTCCTTTACTGTGTTTACTTGTTTCTTTCTGTTTAAGATATATCAAATGATCATGTTCTCATTCTTGTTGTGATTCCTTGCCATGTAATCCCCTCATCATGTCCCCTTCCCAATATTTCTTGCCTTGCTTCTTTAGTTGTTGTTATTGTTGTATATTTTGATATATATTATACATGTTTATTTGTAGGTGTCTTATCCTAGCCTCGTCACTACTTCGCCGAGGTTAGGCTTGACACTTACTAGTATATGGGGTCGGTTGTACTGATACTGCACTCTGCACTTTCTATGCAGATTTTGGTATCAGCTCGGGTTGATCGATATTTTAGCTGTTGGACCTGCTATCTGGAGACTCAAGGTAGATCTGTAGGCATTCACAGACCTTGAAGTCCCCGTTTATCTTTTCTGTTTTACTGTTTCTTTCATTCAAACAGTTGTATTCCTTCAGAATCCTTACTTGTAGCTAAATCTTAGTAGTTCGTGAATTGTAACTCCAAATCCAGATGGTAGTATTTACTGTAGTTTTATATTGGCTTAAAGATCCTCTAACGTTAGCTTTCCTAGCAGGTGAAATGTTAGGCGCCATCACTGTCCCGACGGTGGAAATTCCGGGTCATGACAAGTTGGTATCAGAGCACTAGGTTGCCTAGGCCTCATGATTCATGAGCGAGCTTAGTAGATTCTGGAGGATCGGTACAGAGACGTCTGTGCTTATCTTCCAGAGGCTATGAAGTTTAGGATCAAATTTCACTTCTATTCTTCTCTGTCATGCGATTTTGTTTCCTCAATACTGATTGAACTCTTTTACTCTTATTCTCTCGCAGATGGTGAGGACACGTACCGCTTCCTCAGCTGAGCAGTAGCCAGAGCCCCCAATGGCAGCTCCTACGAGGGGCAGAGGTCGAGGCCAAGGCAAGGGCAGGGCTCAGCCCAGAGCCCGAGCAGTGGCACCAGCGGTGGAGCCTCAGGTAGAGTTTGATGAGGAGGTTCCAGCCCAGGTTGTACTTGTCGGACAAGCTCAGGTTTCGGAGGGGCTCATTGCCACCCCAGTGCTTCAGGACTCTTTGGTCCATTTACTGGGCCTTATGGAGAGTGTGGACCAGACTGGCGCATTTCCCATGGCACCAGTCATATCTCAGGCTGGAGGAGGAGCCCAAACTCCTGCTACTCACAGTCCAGAGCAGATGGCTCCCTAGTATCAGACTCCAGCCGCTCATCCAGTCGGAGTAGTTCAGCCGGTTGTTGCGGCGCAGACTGGTGATGGGTCAGTTATGTCTTTTGAGGCTTTATGGAGATTGGACAGGTTTACCAAGATCTTCCCAGTTCACTTCAGTGGTGCTCCTTCAGAGGATCCCCGTGAGTATCTTAACAGCTGTCACGAGGTTCTACGGAACATGGGTATAGTGGAGAAAAACAGGGTCAATTTTTCTGCATTTTAGATGAATGGTTCCGCCAAGAAATGGTGGAGAGATTATCTGTCGACCAGACCAGCCGTGTCGCCTGCTCTTACTTGGGAACAGTTTTCTCAGCTCTTCCTAGAGAAGTCCCTCCCTATCACACTGAGAGAGGAGCACCATCGTCAGTTCGAGCGTCTCCAGTAGGGCAGTATGACTGTTACTCAGTATGAGACCCGTTTGGTCGATTTGGCCCGTCATGCTCTTATTTTACTTCCTACCGAGAGAGATAGGGTGAGGAGGTTTATTGATGGACTTGCTCAGCCTATCAGATTGCAGATGGCTAAGGAGACTGGGAGTGAGATTTCTTTTCAGGTGGCTGCCAATGTTGCCAGGCGAGTCGAGATAGTTTTAGCTCAGGGGAGTGGTCAAGGGTCTGACAAGAGGCCTCGTCACTCCAATGGATTCAGTGAAGCCTTATCTGGAGGCCGGAGTACTTATGGCAGAGGCCATCCTCCCAGGCCGTTTCATTCAGCACTCCAGGCATCCCACGGTGCCTCGGGTGGTGGTGGCCCTCAGATGCATTATCCCGACCAGCTAGCCTACAGTGCACCACCAGCCCCTATTAGTGCACCTCCGCTCCAGAGTTTTCAGGATGGTTACTCAGGTCAACAGGGTCAGTATCATGTCCAACAATCACAGCAGCCGAGGTCTTGCTATACTTGTGGTGATCCGAGGCACATTGCTAGATTTTGCCCTTAGACATCGGGCAGCTCACAGAATTAAGGTTCTCATGCCATGGTTCCGGCACCAGTCGCTGCACCACCTTCTCAGCCAGCCAGAGGCAGGGGTCATGCAGCTAGAGGTAGGGGCCAGACTGTTAGAGGTGGAGGTCAGGCCGTTAGAGGTGGAGACTAGCCAGCTAGAGGCCATCCCAAGGACGTAGTTCAGGGTGGTGGGGCCCAGCCCCGGTGTTATGCTTTTCCTTCCATGCCTGAGGCTGAGTCATCTGATACCGTTATTATAGGTACTATTTCAGTTTGCAGTAGGGATGCTTCAGTTCTATTTGATCCGGTATCTACTTACTCCTATGTGTCATCCTATTTTGCTTCCTATTTAGTCGTGCCTCGTGATTCTTTGAGTGCTCCTGTGTATGTGTCCACACCAGTGGGAGACGATATTGTTGTAGATCATGTTTATCGTTTGTATGCGGTCACCATTGGGAGCCTTGAGACTCATGTAGATCTTCTACTTCTCAATATGGTTGATTTTGATGTCATTCTGGGAATGGATTGGCTGCCACCTTATCATGCTATATTAGATTATCACGCCAAGACGGTGACTTTGGCCTTGCCAGGGTTTCCTCGATTAGACTAGAGAGGGACTCCTGGCCATTCTACCAGCAGGGTTGTCTCTTATGTTAAGGCTCGGCATATGCTCGAAAAGGGGTGTCTAGCTTATTTAGCTTATGTCCGTGATTCTAGTGCGGATGTTTCTTCCATGGATTCAGTGCCAGTTTTTCATACGTTTCCAGTGGTGTTTCCTGCAGACCTGCCGGGGATGCATCCTGATAGGGATATTGATTTTCGCATTGATTTGGCTCCGGGCACTCAGCCCATTTCCATTTCGCCATACCGCATGGCCCCACCAGAGTTGAAAGAATTAAAGGAACAATTGCAAGATCTGCTTGATAAGTGTTTCATTCGACTTAGTGTCTCGCACTGGGGGTGCACCTGTGTTGTTTGTGAAGAAGAAAGATGGATCGATGAGGATGTGTATAGATTATCGATAGTTGAACAAAGTCACCATCAAGAACAGGTATCCATTGCCGAGGATTGATGATTTATTTGATCAGCATCAGGGTGCCAAGGTATTTTCGAAGATTGATTTGAGATCTGGCTATCATCAGTAGAGGATTAGGGCATCCGATGTCCCTAAGACAGCTTTTCGGACTCGGTATGGGCATTATGAGTTTTTAGTGATGTCATTTGGGCTGACAAATGCCCCAGCAACATTCATGGATTTGATGAACCGGGTGTTCAAGCCCTACCTGGATTCCTTTGTGATTGTGTTTATTGATGATATCCTGATCTACTCCCACAACCGGGAGGAGCATGAGCAGTACCTTCGGATCGTTCTTCAGACTCTGAGAGACAGCCAGTTATATGCTAAGTTCTCAAAATGCGAGTTTTGGTTGAGTTCAGTTGCTTTCTTGGGTCACGTTGTATCAGCAGAGGGAATTTAGGTGGATCCTAAGAAGATTGAGGCAGTTCAGAACTGGCCTAGACCCACATCACCTACAGAGATCCGTAGTTTCTTGGGATTGGCGGGTTATTACCGCCGGTTTGTGGAGGTGTTTTCATATATAGCACCCCGTTGACCAGGTTGACCCAGATGGGTGCCCCATTCAGATGGTAGGACGAGTGTGAGGCGAGCTTTCAGAAGTTCAAGACTACTTTGACTGGTATTGGTGCTACCCTCAGGTTCAGGATCTTATACAGTATATTGTGACGCATCTCGTATTGGTCTGGGTGCGATATATTGATGCAGGGTGGCAAGGTTATTGCATATGATTCACGGTAATTGAAGGTTCACGAGAAGAATTACCATATTCATGACTTAGAGTTGGCAGCCATTATTCATGCGCTGAAGATTTGGAGGCACTATCTTTACAGCATGCCATGTGAGGTATTCATGAATCATCGAAGCTTGCAGTATTTGTTCAAGCAGAAGGAGCTCAATTTGAGGCAGAAGAGGTGGTTGGAGCTATTGAAAGACTGTGATATCACCATATTGTATCATCCCGGTAAGGCTAATGTAGTGTCCGATGCTTTGAGTAGAAAGTCAGCTAGTATGGGTAGCCTTGCATATATTCCAATTGGTGAGAGACCGCTTGCACTAGATGTTCAGGCTTTGGCCAATTAGTTCGTGAGGTTGGATGTTTCTGAGCCTAGTCGTGTTCTAGCTTGTACTGTCACTCGGTCTTCGTTGTTTGAGCGCATCAGAGATCGGCAGTATGATGATCCTCATTTGCTTGTCCTTAGAGACACAGTGCGGCATGGTAGTGCCAAGCAGGTTACTGTTGGAGATGATGGAGTTTTGAGGATGCAGGGTCATGATTGTGTGCCTAATATGGATGGACTTCGTGAGTTGATTCTAGAGGAGGCCCACAGTTCTCGGTATTCTATTCATCCGGGCACCGCCAAGATGTATCAGGACTTGCGGCAACATTATGGGTGGAGAAGGATGAAGAAGGATATAGTTGCATATGTAGTTCGGTGTCTAAATTGTCAGCAAGTCATGTACGAGCATCAAAGACCTGGTGGTTTGCTTCAGAAGATAGAGATTCCTGAGTGGAAGTGGGAGCGTATCACTATGGATTTCGTTGTTGGACTCCCACGGACTCAGAGGAAGTTCGATGTCGTTTCGGTCATTGTGGACAGGCTGACTAAGTTGGCACATTTCATTCCTGTGGCAGTTACCTATTCTTCAGAGCGGTTGGCAGAGATTTACATCCGCGAGATCGTCCGTCTTCACGGTGTGACCGTGTCTATCATTTATGATCGAGGTATGTAGTTCACCTTGCACTTTAGGAGAGCAGTATAACGTGAGTTGGGCACGCGGGTTGAGTTGAGCACAGCGTTTCATCCTCAGACAGATGGACAGTCCGAGCGCACTATTCAGATCTTGGAGGATATGCTCCGCTCATGTGTTATAGACTTCGGAGGATCGTAGGATCAGTTATTTCCCCTTCCAGAGTTCGCCTACAATAACAGCTACCAGTCGAGTATTCAGATGGCTCCCTATGAGGCACTATATGGTAGACGGTGTTGATCGCCGATCGGATGGTTTGAGCCGGGGGAGGCTCGGTTATTGGGTACAGATTTGGTACAGGATGCCTTGGACAAGGTCAAGATTATTCAGGATAGACTTTGCACAGCTCAGTCCAGGCAGAAGAGTTATCATGACCATAGAGTTCGTGATGTTGCATTCATGGTCAGGGAGAGAGTGTTGCTTCGGGTATCACCCATGAAGGGTGTAATGAGGTTCGGAAAGAAGGGCAAGTTGAGCCCTAGGTATATCGGACATTTTGAGATTTTGGAGAGAGTGGGAGAGGTGGCTTACAGGCTTGCATTTCCACCGGGGTTATCATCAGTTTATCTGGTATTCCATGTGTCCATGCTTCGAAAGTATCACGGCGATCCGTCCAATATGTTAGATTTCAACTCTGTCCAGTTGGACAAGGATTTGACTTACGAGGAGGAGCCGGTGGCTATTCTAGCCCGACAGGTTTGCTAGTTGAGATCAAAGAGTTATCCTTCAGTTCGAGTGCAGTGAAGAGGTCAGCCCATCGAGGCAGCTACTTGGGAGTCTGAGTGGGAAATGCGGAGTAGATATCCACATCTTTTCACCAGCCTGGGTACTTTTCTATGTCCGTTCAAGGACGAACGGTTATTTTAAAGGTGGAGAATGTGATGACCCAATAGGTCATCTTATATTTTAGAACCTAATTTTGCGTTACGAGGTCTCAAAAATCTCATCTTAGCCTTCCTCCATTTGCGTGCGCAGTCCGAGTGTTCTTCCGGAAGGCTTATATGTTAAAAACTGATAAAAAGAGATATTTTGCCTAAAAAATCAATTTAAGTTGACTTCGGTCAATATTTGTAGAAAACGGACCTGGACCCGTGTTTTGATGGTCTCGGTGGGTCCGTAATGAAATATGGGACTTGGGCGTATGCCCGAAATCGAATTCCGAGGTCCCTAGCTCGAGATATGATTTTTTGTTAAAAATTGAAAGACTGAAAATCTAATGGTTTTAAGAATTTGGTTTATGTTTGGCCTTGTGGATATCGGGTCTGTATTTTGGTTCCGGAGTACGGTACAGGTTCATTATAATATTTAAGACTTGTCTGTGAAATTTGGTAAGAAACAGAGTTGGTTTGGCGTGATTCGGACGTCCAGTTGTGAAAATAGAGGTTTTAAAGCTTTCTTGAAAACTTCATTCGATTTGGTGTTCAATTCGTAGTTTTAGGTGTTATATTGGCGATTTGATCATGCGATCAAGTTCGTATGATATTTTAGGACTTGTGTGCATGTTTGGTTTGAAGCCCCGAGGGCTTCGGTGAGTTTCGGATAGGCTACGGGATGTTTGGACTTAGAAAATCTGGTATTTTTGTTGTAGCAGCTGTTCTGGTGTGTTCTTCTTCGCGTTCGTGGAGATACTCTCGCGAACGCGAAGGGTAAGCTGGTCAGGGTGAGTTTTTCCTCTTCGCGAACACGAAGACCTGGTCGCGAACACGAAGTGATGGGGGCTTTACCCTTCGCGAACGCGACCGGCTCAACCCGAACGCGTAGCATTTAGGACATGGGGAGGGGTCAGACTTTCCTTCTATGTGAACGCGTGCACAGGCTCGCGAACGCGAAGGCCATGGGGCATAGCCTTCGCGAACGTGGTGAGGGTTTCGCGATCACGTAAGCCTAGTAGGGCAGCTCTTCGCGAACGCGATAGTGTCCTCACGAACGCGATGAACACTGTCGCCCAGTTCAGAAAACAGTCCCAAAACGGGACTTAATCCATTCTTTCACATTTTCAAAAGCTAGACGGCCTAGAGGCGATTTTTAAAAGACATTTTCTTCCCCAAAGTATTAGTAAGTGATTCTAAACCACATTCTTTCAATTACCCATTACATTTTATGAATTTTCAACCTAAAATCTAAGGCTTTCATGGTGGAGTTGGGGATTTTTGAGTAGAAACTAGGGATTTTGAAATTTGGGGATTTAGACCTCAAATTGAGGTCAGATTCCAAAACCAATTATATATCCGGGCTCGGGGGTGAGTGGGTAAATAGATTTTGGTCCAAACCTCAGGTTTTGACCAAGCGGTCCCGAATTCGATTTTTGACTTTTTGGCTGGAAGTTTGGGAAATCTAAATTTATGCAATGTAATTGATTCCTTTAACAATATTTGATATTATTGAGTCATTTTAAAATAGATACGAGTGGTTTGGAAGTGGATTCTAGAGAAAAAGCTGTGATTGAGTATTGAGTGGCCTTCAGAGCGAGGTAAGTGTCGTGGTTAACCTTGGCTTGAGGGATTGATATTATTCGCTTATTTGCTACGTGTTTGAATGTTGAGTACAACGTATAGGTGAGGTGACGAGTACCTATGCGTTGTTATCGAGTCATAACATGCGAGTGAGTCTTATTATTGTAATCGTGGTATTCCTTGATCATATTGTCCATGATTAGACTAGCTATTCGTTATGTTGAACAATTCTTATTATGTTTTACGGAAATTGGTATTGATTGGGTATTGACTCAAAGTTGAGGTTAGTAACATGGAATTGAATGTTGAAGTAAGACTTGTTCTTGATATTTCTATCTCCCTATTGTTGTTGTTCATTGTCTTGGTGAGGGAGAGTGTTAAAGCACGAAGGGTGATGTCGTGCAACATTTTGTGAGTGAGTGTTAATGCACGAAGGGTGATGTCGTGCCATGTTATGAGAGAAAGTTAATACACGAAGGGTAATGTCGTGTCGTTTCTATTGTTTCTTATGGTGAGGTTGAGGGTAAAAGCACGAAGGGTGATGCCGTGCCGTTTCTATTATTTCTTATGGTGAGGTTGAGAGTAAAAGCATGAAGGGTGATGCCGTGCACTTTCCGTTACTATGTTTACTTGTTTATTTCTGTTTAAGATATATCGATTAATCATGTTCTCATTCCTATTGTGATTCCTTGCCATGTAATCCCCTCAGCATGTCCCCTTCCCAATATTTCTTGCCTTTATTCTTTAGTTGTTGTTATTGTTATATATATTGATATATATTGCACAGGTTTATTTTTAGGTGTCTTGTCCTAGCCTCGTCACTACTTCGCCGAGGTTAGGCTCGATACTTACCAGTACATGGGGTCGGTTGTACTGATACTGCACTCTGCACTTTCTGTGCAGATTTTGGTACCGGCTCAGGTTGATCGAGATTTTAGTTGTTGCACTATCCAGAGACTCAAGGTAGATCTGTCGGCGTACACAGACCTTGAAGTCCCCGTCTATCTTTTCTGTTTTACTGTTTCTTTCATTCAAACAGTTGTATTCCTTCAGACACCTTACTTGTAGCTAAATCTTAGTAGTTCGTGAATTGTGACTCCAGATCCGGGTGGTAGTAATTAATGCAGTTTTTATATTATTCCGCACTCACTACATTTCATCTTAGCTAATTTGATGTTATTTACTGAATGGAAAAGGGATTGGTTTAATGATTCTTTAACGTTGGCTTGCCTATCAAGTGATATGTTAGGCGCCATCACGGACCCGACGGTAGAAATTTCGGGTCGTGACATTGACTCCTACACATATAAATACCATTATTTAGCTCGAGTCACAAATAGTCACACAAAATAAACAAGATCAAGGTATAATACAAGGCAAATTACATGCAAAAATATAGATTTTTAGCCAAACATCAATGATTTACCCCTATTTCATGTTTATATCTTAGACGTATGCTTAGGGGTGTTCAACATGTAGGACTCGAGCACTCGTCACGGCCCATCGGTTTGGGTCGCAACACTTATGCTCATAAGAATCTGAGAACAACTATTTTAATACAATTCAGCTTAGTGAAGTACTATAACCCCCAATAACGGTAATTCTTGAAAGCTTAATTGTAAGGATAGAACAACCGCATTAAGTACCGACTTATAAGCACCTGACGTATCTCTTCCTCAACATATGGAACATGTGACATGTAATTGATATGATTTCGTAAACTTTAGACTTCATAGCTCATATAGAGAAATAATTAACAGAAGTCGTGACATAACATCGAAAGAAAGAATAACCTTACATACATCGATCCTAATAGTTATCATACTACGACAAACAAGATGCTCCTTTACAGCTTCGATCTATAATAATAACAATAAAAGAAACCTCATGTTAGCAACCAAACACTATTCAAGCCATTCAGACAATTCATTGAACATTTGGTGGGCGTAAGGTTTTAAGGCCCCTTCATAATGGTGTTTCAACACACCCTTCCTTCGTTCTAACTTACAGCAACACACTAACCCCTTTACGAGGTTACAACACCTTCCGTACACCACAACATACAAAACAACCCCTTACACATCACATATGAATCAAAAAGCTTGGACTCATGGCTCCCAAAGTAAAGACGTCTGAACTGCTATGCTTTACAACATTTGAATTTAAACATACCTACTCCTTTGGATTGAAACAAATGGCGTCGGGTGAGAGCTTTGTAGGTGCTACATGGAATTGTTTGCAATTGGTGTGTGAATTCATTGTCGTCGGCAACAACTGGATGTTTCAAATTACTAGCTTTGTACTTTCCCATTATCATTATGCTACTGCTACATTGTATTTCGTAGCAATAGCCATTGGCTTTCTTTGTTTTATTATTTTCTTTTACTTGAACAGTGTGTAACTTTGACCCAGTTTAGGACTTATTATATATAACAGCTACTAGGTGAATAGCCTAGTACTATATTTGCTTTAAAAAGATGGTGAAAAGCCAGTACTCCCTCATCCGGTGGTGAAAAGCCACTGGAACTGTCCCAACATATGCGTATCAACAATGCGCGTAAACCCCAGGTAGGCGCCCCTATCAATTCTTCACCATCTGCTGTAGATCTCAACAATGGTGGAAGCGTCAATACACCAAAAAAAAACCTGGACAAAGCAAAAAATCCCCTTCCCGTTCCTGGATCAAATCGACTTATTTCAAACCATGGAGATGGTTCAACACCTCAATTGCCATCAGCTAACAAAGTTTCAGACAACAACACTACAGGAATCGTCGGCTCCGAAAGGATGAACAATAGTGACAAACAGCTGTTGGTCGCGCATGTGGCGACAAGGGTCGAAATTGATCAACAACAATCCCAATCTACTTCAATTGCTCTGGACATTGATCCCAATCCCTCAAACAACAACTACACTAAGCAATTCATCACAACACTGTAGAACGCCATTAACGCAGATTATACTAGGCCTTCTGTTCGACGAAATGCCAAGGTTAGTTTTGATGCCAATTTTAATGAACAAATGAATGGTTGCACTACACAGAGTCATGTTGAGATTAGTCGTCATAAAAATTCACAAAAATACTCAACAAAAGAGAATGATCAAAAGGTGTCACCTCCAACAACCACAACGCTGCCGGACCATGTTGCTCCTGCGAGTTCAGAGCTTCACGCAGTGCTCAACCAATGTGAACTAACGGTGACCAACATTGACAATGATAATAACAACCCACTAAGTTATCCAAATCAACTGCTTCCAAGAATTCCAAGTGACAAGAAAGATACAGGACCAGTAGGAGCACAGGCTGCTAAAAATGGAGAACACGCATCTCAATCTTCTCAACAACAGCTCAAAATTATCCCTTCCAACTCCATACACACCCACACTAAAGTTTCTGCTAATTATGATCGACTTACAAAAAAAGATACTGCACCAAGCCAAGCACCTCAACAACCTAGTACTGTTAACTTAAAACCAGATCCTAACAACACAACTTCACTACCTGCAGGAGCTAAAAAGCTTGCTAAAAACACCAAATCACCACTGAACCACACCCCCCGACAATCACTCATTCTTATGCTACAAAAATCAAAGCCAGATTTGAAGCAGAGAGAACCCCCATTAGCTTCACATCACCAAAGTTAACCACCAAACAAGCCAGACCTGCAGTTATTTTTAAAAAGGAAGATTACATGGAAACCATGGCTGCCACATGTAAGTACACTTTGGTGGGGAAGTTCATTAATATTATGCCTAGAATGGAAGTTATCAGAAGAAGCTTTGTCATTCAAGCTAAACTCAGGGGAGGATTTACAATTGCTCACTTCAATTCTAAGATAGTCTACATTGATCTAGACAATGAATATGATCATGTAACAGTGTGGAATAAGCAAGTCATGTACATTCAAGGCCAAATGATGAAACTGGAAGCTTGGACACCTTTATTCAGCCCCAATGAAGATTCACCTATTGTCCCAGTATGGATTATCATCCCTGAACTACCTTGGCACCTCTACTATATGGAAATTATCACCCCTTAACTGTCTCATATTGGTAAAGTATTATTCCTGGATCTGGCTTTATTCTAAAAAATAAGAGGTAGTGTTGCTAAGGTGAACATGCAGATTGACCTGACCAAAGACAGACCTCATCATGTTTGGTTGGGATATGATGACAACCAACATGAAAATAGTGATGGTCAATGGTTGGAAATATAATATGAGAGCATTCCTGAATATTGCTCCTATTGTAGACACCTAGAACATTCAAATCATGCATGTCCTGAAAAATCAAAACATGAAGATAAGAAGAAGAAGAAGAAATGCAATGCAATAACCAATGAACAAAACATGGTGAAGGAGAAGAACACAACAGAGGCACAAAAGACACAGCAACCACCAAAACAACAAAATCAAGCCACTCAGCACAAGCAGGCTTATCAACACCACCAGCAGCTAAAACACCAAAATGATGCAGCACAAGATAAGGGAGAAATTCAGAACACAGGATCACACCCTTCACAAGAGGAATGGCAAACACAGAAAAATAGGAAATTTAAAGGAATTGCACAGAACACTAGGAAGCAATAGGCAGTCTATATTGCTAAACAACATAGTATTCACCAACAGCAGAATCCACCAAAAGACAATGCTCAACATACCCCTAAGCAAGTAGTCAATGAAGGCAAGAAGTTTGATAAAGAGGAAACACTAGCAAATACAAATGGGGATCCAAATAAATTAGGGGCAAATGGCAAACATCAAGCTGTGGAGTCAACTTTGGATTGGGTACAGAGGCGATTTGGCACAAGTACAGAGGAGTTGAAGCAGTTCAATGTTCGTATAAACAAGTCATGCCAGGAAATTCCATCTCAAACCTTTGAAGAATCTAGCACAAATGGAGAGAATAATGAAATTAATTCTGAAAATGGTAATCAAAATTATAGTAAACAACATATGATCTCACCAACAAGTCATGCAACAGGAGCTCTATACAAGTGTTGCACATTGGAGGAACTGAGAAAGTTGTCTCGGATTTTGAAGGAGTTATGGTTACTGCTGTATATAGGGATCTACTGGGAAATGTTAGTGCAGGAGCATTACATGTTACTGATCATTCTGACCATATAACACCTGCGTGCAAGGATCTTGATATCACTGGACCAATGCATTCTACAGTTTTGCCTACAATAAGACCTAGCTTGGAATCTATCTACGAAATACAATTCAGGAGGCTGCAGTAATGCCTAGGTGATGGAAATCATACTTCTATGGTGGTAATTGAGAATAATGAGATGACTTCTAACCAACTACAACTTGACATTGTACCACAACCAACATGTATTATTGATCAAGATCTAATAGCTTGTACCTCTGACACTGGGATGGCAATGCAATTTGAGATCAACATACCATTGAAGACTTCATTACAAACATTACATGATTTATGAACACATAATCTTGCACCTACTGATATGACCTTGATGGAGCAACAGAAACTAGAAGAAGAAGGAGATGATGAGTCAACTGGTGGGAATTTCACACAAGTAGCAAGGGAGGCTGACTTGTCTCTTAGAACTAGTGCAAAGTGAGGTAAAAAGACAAAGAAGCAGACTCACAATAGGGAACCACTTCAACCAACAAGAATCTTGCCCAGGAGGGCAGCCTCACAGAATAAATGATGTTTAAGTCATTGATTTGGAACACTAGGTCTGTCAATACACAACAGGTTTTTCCTAGGGTAATCAATATGCAAAGGGAGTATAGTTTTTTCGTCATTGAACTATTGGGGCCTTTTCAAAAAGGAAGGGCATATAGAGAGGTATTATGATGACTTTTGTGAAGAATATTGAATATAGACACCGCTTTTTCAAATTTGAATGGAAAGATATAGTTGTTCTTTGATGCTATGGTGCAATGGGAATTGATTATGGAGACAGATCAACAGATGACTGTTAAACTATTTCACCAAGACATTGGCAAACATATTATGATGACTTTTGTGTACGCAAAGTGTTCATCTCTTGAAAGGTTGGAATTGTGGGATAATATGTATTACATGGCAGCTGTTATGGAACTTCCTTGGTTAGTAGGAGGAGATTTCAATGTAGTATTACATGAAGATAAGAAGATAGGTGGCTTACCAGTTTACCCTCTGGAATATGAGGATTTTGCATTCTATGTCAACTCATGTGGACTGTTTGATCAAGTCTATAAAGGGAGTCCTTTTACATGGTGGAATGGAAGAACTAATGATGCATGTATATTCAAGAGGTTGGACGGGATTCTTGTAAACTTTCCATTTCAAAATATGATGCCTTCAATAGAAGTGGAACACTTGATCAGAACTGGCTCAGATCATGCACCATTATTTATATCTTGTGGAGAATAGACTTCAAATTTTGTCAAGCCTTTCAAATTCTTGAACTTCTGGACAAAAAATGCAACCTTCAAAGAGGTGGTGATACAGAATTGGGATGCTGACTTCATAGAGGATCCATTTGTATTGTTCAACCATAAACTAAAGAAGGTGAAAGTGGCTTTATCTAAATGGAGCAAGGATACATTTGGTGACATTTTCAAACAGATAGCAATACTGGAAGATATTGTAAAAGTCAAAGAGATGTTGTTTGAGGGAGACCGTACTACTGAGAGTAGGATTGTTCTTCAAAAAGCTCAGGCAGAATTGAAGAATTTTCTAAGAGTAGAGGAGCAATACTGGAATAAAAAATCTGCGATGACTTGGTTTGCTGAGGGTGATAGAAACACTACTTTCTTTCACAACCTTGTCAATGGCAAAAGGAAGAAATTGCAGTTGCAAAAATTTAGAATGAAGATGGCAACTGGTTAGAAGCTCAAGAAGATATGGCTAAGGTTGCAGTTGAATTCTATCAAAGGTAGTTCACTAACGAAAAGGATCCCACTGGAGCAGAACTTGGAGTTGTGTAGGTATCCAACCCTAGAGGAAGTTAAGGCTACAAGTTTTGGGCTAAGTGGAAATAGTGCCAGTGGTCCTAATGGATTTACGGGATTATTCTATCAATAAATGTTGGGATGTAGTTTTTTATGACATACATAATATGGTACTGCATTTCTATGGTGGGGCTTCATTGCCTAAGTCTATCACTCATTCTAATTTGGTATTGTTACCAAAGAAACCAAGAGTGTAGACCTTCTCAGACCTAAGGCCAATAAGTTTGAGCAATTTTATCAACAAAGTTCTATCTAGAGTTCAACATGATAGATTGGAGAAGATTCTGCCTTCCCTAATTTCATCTAATCAGTCTGGATTTGTGAAAGGGAGGATCATATTTGAGAACATCCTACTCACTCAGGAAATTGTTACTTACATAAGATTGAGAGGCAAACCTGCAAATGTTGTCATTCAGCTTGATATGGCAAAGGCATATGACAGGGTTTCATGGAAATATCTGTTACATGTTTTGAGGAGAATGGGATTTGCAGAACATTTTATTAATATGGTGTGGAACTTGGTATCTAACAACCGGTATTCAATATTGGTGAATGGACAATCATCAGGTTTCTTCAAGTCAACAAGGGGAGTGAAGTAAGGTGACCCACTATCTCCTGCCTTATTCATTCTATCAGCTGAGGTACTATCTAGAACATTGAACAAGCTCTTTGAAGATAAATCATTTGTTGGATTTGGTATGCCCAAGTGGTCTGAGCCTCTAAACTACTTGGCCTATGCTGATGATACCATAATATTTGCTTCAGCTCACCCTTCCTCTTTGAGCAAGATGATGGCTGTATTGGGAAGCTATAAAGAGGTGTCAGGCCAGATGATCAATAAATATAAGAGTTCTTACTATATGCATGCCAATGTAGCTCATTATCTATTTAGGGTAGTTGGTCAAATCACAGGTTTTACAAGAGGTAAATTCCCTTTCACATACTTAGGATGTCCAATATTCTATACTAGAAGAAGAAAGGCCTATTATGAAGAACTTGTTAAAAAAGTAAAGGCAAAAATGCATTCTTGGAAAGAAAAATTATTATCATTTGGAGGAAGAGCAACACTCATCACTAGTGTGTTGCAAAGTATGCCAGTTCACTTACTGTCAATGCTTGCTCCACCTGCTAATATATTGGAACATTTGCTTAAGATTTTTGCATGGTTCTTTTGGAGTACAAAGGAAGAAGGGAGGAGTAGGCATTGGGCTTCATGGCAGAACTTATGTCTCCCTAAGCAGGAAGGTGGTCTAAGGTTTAGATCACTTCATGATGTATCAAGGACCCTTTTGCTAAACTTTGGTGGAGGTTCAGAACTACTAAATCTCTATGCTCTAACTACATGTGGAACAAGTATTGTAAAAAGGAAATGCCTATTGTAGTGCAAGTAAGACAAGGTTCTCATGTGTGGAGGCAAATGTTGAAGGCTAGAGAAGAAGTAGAGCATGAGATTCTGTGGGAAATGAGGAGTGGAACTACAAACATATGGTATGAAAACTGGACTAGGATAGGTGCTCTATATCATGTATTACCTCTAGAATTCCCAATACAGGAGGACTTACAGGAGGTGTCTGAATTGAGGCAAGAAGGAACATGGAATGAGCAATTGATTGATCAAAATAATTTCAGAAGCAATTGTTGAGCATATTAAGCACAATGTTCAGTATGGAGCCAACCAAGAGTTCTGGGATAAGCCATACTAGATGCCTACGGCATCAGGTAAGTTCACTGTGGCGAGTGCCTGGTAGATCCTTAGGCACAAGGCAAATCATAATCAAGAGTTCAACAACATGTGGATCAAGGGTTTGCCATTCAAGATAGATTTCTTCTTATGGAGGCTATGGAGGAACAAGTTGGCTACAGATGATTTATGGAGAAGGCAAGGTTATGTAGTCATGTCCAGATGTTGGTGTTGTCAGCATCCTCAGGCGAAAACATTAGATCACATATTCCTAAGTAGCAACACAGCAAATAAATTATGGAAGACATTCTTGAGAGCAACTGGGATTAATGTATCATTGTTGCAGGTTAAACAAGTCATAAGGGCTTGGTGGAAGGTTAAGTGCTGTTCAAAATAAAGGCCATTGTTTCAAGCAGCATCAACTATAATAACCTGGGAGCTGTGGAAAAGGAGGAATACAGGAAAGTATGGAGGGACAGTGTCAACCAGTAGAGTGATCCATGAAGTTAACAAAACATTGAACTACTTGGCAAAGGTTAGGTATCCATAGCTGTCAAACATGCCATTGCTTTGGCCAGACATGGTAAGATACCTTGAAGGCTACAAACCAATTCTGGCAACTACAACAATTTCATGGAAGGCTCCTTAAGCAGGCTGGTTCAAAGGCAACACAGATGAAGCTTCAAAGGGGAACCCTGGACCTAGTTTATTAGGTTTTTGTGTGAGAAATGATGTTGGAGATTTGGTGTACGCAAGGGCTGTAGATTTGGGGATAACTACCAATGTGATAGGTGAGGCTAAGGCCATTATGCAAGGTTTGACATACTGTATAGATCAGGATCTTCACCCTCTAATACTAGAGACTGATTCATTGGTGTTGAAGAAGGTTATTAAAGGAGAATGGGAACCACATTGGAGTATAGTGGCAGAAGTCCGGAAGCTTAAGGAGATGAGGGATCACTTTAATGTGATCTTTCAACATGTGTTCAGTGAAGGGAACACAGTTGCAGATTTTATAGCTAACATTGTTTTCTCTTTTGCATGTACATCTGAATTTAAAATTCTTTTTCAGAACTTTCTAGTGTAGGGAGGAGGCTTATCAATCTTGACAAATCACATACTCCTAATATTAGGGTTAGGACTTGCAAAAGAAGAGCTCCAAATTGATGAAACTACATGATGAACACTGTTCAACAAGGAGAAAGCTCAACTTCCAAAATGAAAAATTTATGATTGATGGTTAGCTATGTTAATCAAAATAACAGATTATGCTTCATGTTTATTAAGCTTATGTTTTTGTGTCTCAATACGGCATCTACCAGTGGTATTAACGTGCTATCATGTTCATTCTAGTGGTATCCTATAAAGACATAGAACAGTTTAAATAAATAAAACATTAAGATCTGGCCAAAATTGTTCTTTTATCATTTGGTTGAGGTACTGCAATATGATGCTCTGTTGTAACAATACAAACAAGCTAAAAATACAAGGTTATGACCTTTGTGAAGCTGGAGTATACAAAGACAACTATAGGCTTAGATAGGATACAGCTACTGCACATTGATGATGCTGGAACACGAGTTTTATTAGGGTACTCTTGGAAGCTAAGGGAATTAATCTGCTACAGCTCATTTTTGGACATAACATGGCTAGATGAAAGAATGCAAGGATGGATGCTCAGGACATTCACAACTATCAACATGTTTAGTGTATTCTGCTGGAATTTCTGGCAAGCAAAGGAAATTGTTCTTCTTCTGCAAAATCAACTTTACAACGATGATCACATGATCTATTATTTATTGCGAAGCAGACACTTCAATCACTGTGTGCCAATATATGGATTTAATTCTTTAGGCGGGAAGTTCAGTCATCTTTATAAAATACAGCGAATAGTTATACTTTACAACTTCATAAACTCCATATATCTTGATAAATGTTCTGACCACTCCACTGTATTGTGCAGACATGACCATACCTTCACTCTCAAAGCTCGATGTGTTCTATTAACTTCAATCTTGCGAAAGAAAATAGCATTGTACTATGCTCATTCTGGGAATGGTATGGCAACATATAGGCATATGCTCGTCATTTATTCATCACTGAAGTATTATACTACTTATGCAAATATTCTTTTGCGTGTTTATCATACATCACAACCAAGTCAAAAGGTTAATTGGCTCCTTATGGTGAACAATAGCCTCATTTCATGTAGCAGGTCCTATGTTACAGATTACACGACATATTCTTTGTTCGGGTGTGGCAGATTTGGATTCATTAATGCCTTGTCCTTTGGGTTGCGAAAATTGGCGCCGGGTGAGATCTATGTAGGTGCTACGTTTGGATTTTTGCAACTGGCATGCGTATACAAATGCAACATTGAAAACATAAAATATTTCGAGTCTGTAACAGAATGCTTAGTTGAAAATAAGGTTTGTCTTGTAATAGTTAGACATGATACTATATCGGTTTTTTCTCTACTTGTAACACTTACCCCATTTTTAGGGAGTTTATTAATATATTACAACTACTTGGCACTCTTAGTGGTTTATTTGATAAAAAAAAAATGGATAGAGGGTAAGATTCATGTTCTTGAGAGAGAATTTTACTAGTGAGGTGTTTGGATGACTTACCTTGACTTTGGAGAGTGGGAGAAGGAGAGAAAATAGAGAGATTCAGTTTCCATAAGGTCTTCAATGAAAATTAGAGAGAAATACCGAGTTTTAGCTTATAAAAGACGAGATTTGGCCAACTTCACCTTGGGTATCACATGTCCCGCAGCAATTGGACACTGCCTATGTCCGTAGTAAAATGTTCATAACCTTTTACTCCGATATTGTATCGATGAACGTTTTACAGTGTTGGAAAGTAGACTTAAAGATCTTTAATTTGATAGGAGGATCACCCCTAAATCCCAAATATATAGATCGCAACACGCACTGGAAGTTGGACCTTATTCAAATGCATTCTGAAAAGCTTAACTATGAACAACTTTCACTTCGACTCTTGAAGACCTTTTCTAATAACGAAATATTTATGGATTCACTTGCATAAATTCAAAATTCTTTAGGGCTAAAGTCTTATGACATTTATTTCACGGTTCACGTCTTACTCCGAATGTACTGGATATTACAATATCAAGAGAATCGCGTGATCGATCAGAAGTACTGTCCGACTTTTTTGAAGATTAATTATATTCTGAGGTACGCATCATCCTACATTCGAGAAATACGCTATTCCAATCCCTATCACGACGAACAATCTGGAGAGAAAAATCAACGGATAAATAAAATTGTACTCATACTATTTATTGGTAAAATTTTCTTTTGTTTCATAATTATTTAGTGATTATTTCATACCTGACTTTTGCCACAAACAAATATCTCTGTTTGATCCATAAAAAAAAAAAAAAAAAAAACTTTAAATGACTCTACTTAAATTCAAGCTCAAACAAGGAATAATATTTGCAGGCGTTTCTTGTTAGCTTGATGATATTATAGAAATGGCGGAGACCGATGACCATGTTCTGGCATTAGAGGGGCAAAGGGTGATATTGAAAAAGGAGAAACTGAAAAATAAAAATAGTTAGCGAGTTTTAATGGGTAAAAGTGTGAATAGTAAAAAAGAAAGAGTAATAAAAAAAAAAGTATATGTCATGCCCTCATATGATAGCTGATGCAGTGGAGCATGTAACTTGCTCTCTACAAGATTGGTTCTGAATTGTCAAAGGGGTTCTAATTACATTTCGAACAAGAATAAAGTGTAAGAAATGCCCTAAAATTTAAGCATATAAATAATTTTTCCAAACAATTTTGGTTAACAGGTTATTGTTATAAAATAAAAATTGTAAAGTAAATAAATCGAAAACACGTTTATATAGAGATTGATATAGTATTCAAATTCAAACTCATGTACATAATAAACTGAAATCTCCTCTATTTATAGAATAAAGGAAACTGTTGTGTAAACTGCTACTGCAAGCTGTTGTGTAAGCTGCTAGTGCAAGCTGCTATTGTACCAGATATAGATAATCTTCTATCGGGGGTAATATTTATCTATAACGGAGTACCGAAAGGATAAGCTTATTGTACCAGATATAGATAATCTTCTACAGGGGGTAATATTTATCCATAACGGAGTACCGAAAGGATAAGCTTCTTCAGGAGGCTTATTTCCAATAGAGTACTAAATAGATAAACATATTTATGGCGGAGTCTCATATGGATAAGTTTCTTCAGAAAGCTTATTTACAACGGAGTACTAAATGAACATCCGTAATATAATATATTTATAACACTCGCCCTTTGGATGTTTATTAAAAGATAATATGCCTCATTAAAACCTTACTAGAAAAAATTCCGTGGAAAAATAATCCTAGTGAAGGAAAAAAAGTACACATATTTAGTAATACGCATAACTAGTTATCTCATTAAAAACCATATAAGGAAAACCCCGTGGAAAAATCTTAGTAAGGAAAAAAGAGTATAGCGCGTATTTTACTCCCTCTGATAAAAATTTTGTTTCAAATATTTGAGTCTATGCATTCCAATCTTGTATACCATCTTCTCAAAAGTTGCAAGTTGGCAAAGATTTAGTGAATAAATATGCCGGATTGTCACTTGAACGGATTTGTTACACGTCAATGTCACCATTTTTTTGAAGATCATGTGTGTAGAATAATTTTGGTGAAATGTGCTTTGTTCTATCTTCTTTTATAAATCCTTCCTTTAATTGGGTTATGCATGCAACATTGTCTTCGCATAAAAATGTGGATCTTTTATCACATTTCAAACCACATTTTTCTTGAATAAAATGAATCACCGATCTCAACCATACGCATTCCCTATTTGTTTTATGAATAGCTATTACCTCAGCATGATTTGAAGAAGTAGCAATAATAGATTGCTTTGTAGAGCGCCATGATATGACAGTACCTCCACATGTAAACATGTACCCGGTTTTGAGATCGAGCTTTATGGGGATCAAATAAATAATCTACATCTGCATAACCAACAAGATATGCACTACCTTTGTTAGCATAAAACAAACTCATATCAAGAGTTCTCTTTAAATATCGCAATATATGCTTAGTCTCGTTCCAATGTCTCTGTATAGGAGACGAGCTATATCTTGCTAGTAAACAATAAAATAATAACAACCCAGTAAAATCCCACTAATGGGGTCTGGGGAGGGTAGTGTGTACGCAAACCCTACCCCTACCCCGAAGGAGTAGAGAGGCTGTTTCTGAAAGACCCTCGGCTCAAAAAAATAAAAATACAAGGACAAAAATGAGACAATATTAGTATCACAACAGCAATCATAGGAAAAATAGGAACACCATGAAATCCAGAAGAAACATGCAAAGCAAAGGGAGACAATATTAGTATCACCACAAAAATCATAAGAATAATAGGAACACCATGAAATCTAGAAGAAAGATGCAAAGCAAAAGCGACAGCTAGTAAATAGGACCTGCACTGAAAAGCGAAATAGTAAGACACAACATTGCCACTAGCTATCTTAGACAAAAATTCTACATGGCTAGTCCCACAATGGTACGAAGTAAGGCACGATTCAACTACCTCCTAACCTAAAACCCTAATACTCGACCTCTAGTAAATTAACATAAAATGTTATGTCAGGCCTTGTAACATTAGCAAGATACATAAGTGCACCAATTGCACTGAGATAGGGTATTTCAGGACCAAGAAGTTCTTCATCCTCTTCTGGAGGTCGAAACGGATCCTTATTCACTTCAAGTGATCGAACAACCACCAGTGTACTCAATGAATGCGCTTTGTCCATGTAAAAGTGTTTAAAGACCCTTTTTGCATAGGCAGATTGATAGATAAAGATTTGCTAAATATTCAATTTGTAGACCAAGACATAATTTATTTTTCCAAGATCTTTTACCTTTAATTCTTTCTTAAGATATTCAATTGCCTTTTGGAGCTCTTCTGGAGTTCTAACAAGATTTATGTCATCAATATAAATAGCAAGTATAACAAATTTTGATGCCATTTTCTTTATAAAAATACATGGACAAATAACATCATTTATGTAACCTTCTTTCAGCAAATATTCACTGAGGCGATTATATCACATGCGCCCAGATTGATTTAAACCGTACAAAGATTTTTGTAATCTGATTGAGTATATTTCACGATACTTTGAACTATATGCTTCAGGCATTTTAAATCCTTCAGGGATCTTCATATAGACTTAATCAAATGAGTCATATATGTTATGACTTGCATTTAAATGGCACGACATCTTCAGGTGTCTGGACTATAGGTTCGATCCTCACAATCTTTTATAATATTATGAACTATATTGTATCAAATATATCATCGACAATCATTTTGTATCGGTTCCTAAGCGACATAACTTGTTGAGATCTCATTACTTTCTTTATTTTCAGGTACTTGAACTTTTTCTAGAGTTTCATGAAATGTTATGTCGTGGGCTCTTCTAGAGCTCATTTGCTCCTCATTATGATCATTTTGATCATTTGCTCCTATCATTTTTCAAGGATTGTTACCTTTGGAACCGATCGGTTTACTACGCTTCATGCGTGCAGTAAACTTTATCCTTCAGGGACTTTAATTTTAATAGAAGCATTTGTATCTGAAATATGATATTTAATTTTGGATCAACAAATGCTTCTGGCATTTGATTTGAATTATCTTCTAAGTGAGGATTATATTAATGATAATTCAATTCATATAGCATATTTTTTAGTTGTTTATTCCATCCCCCAAATGTTAGAAAAACTAACACATATCCCCAATTTTCTTTGAAAAACCTATATTTGTGCATTGTGGTAGAGAAATTAATCATATACCACACATCAAAAGTTATTAGATAGTAAAAATATTTGGTTTCTGATCCTAAATCAATTGTGAGGGGAGGTTTATCATATTTTGTTGGTCTGATGCATACAAATGTTGTTGTATGCAATTTAGAAAATCTTAGACCTACACACGAGTCTTTGTTCTCATAAGAAATAGTTTAGATATTAATACGAGGTATTCAATGCTAAACTAGCTTGGATATAAACCAACATCATCAAGATGAACCATCTTGATTTCATAATCCTATCTTGATTTCATAATCTGAAAATTATGCTCTTAATTGAGAAAAGCAATTTCAAATGCCAAACTGCGGGTTGACAATAAACACACATGTAACCATCTCATATATGCATCTATAAGTGGTTCACATGATAGGTGAATCGGCCCATATTCACCTTTTATATATTCCAGAATTCAGGGGTCTTAATCCCAACTTTAGCTGGTATAATCAATTTATTATGAGAACAAGTAACACAATAGAATTCTTGAAGAATCTTCTAGTTTTTCAGTATATGCTTATCTGAATTCTCAAATAACTCATTTAAAAATGGCAAATGAAAACTTCAAGTTTATCATGACATGTGCTATCTCTTAATAAGCTTCTGATTTACTATGGCATAGACTTTTGCATTAGTAAACTTCTGATTTACTGTTGCTACTTTGTATCCGCGAATTTTTGACTTACTGTAGCTACTTTTGCCTCAGTAAAACTTCTGATTTACTGTGACTGCTTTTGCATTAGTAAACTTCTGATTTACTATGATATATGATATAGTATAAATTGAAGAATAAGGCGGGCCATTTCTCATATATATATTATTTTACCCCTATGATTGTGGAAACATGAAGATTTTAAATCTTCCAATCATTTGTAGTCTCAATATGATAACCATTTGTATTAGTAAACTTCAGGTTTACTACAACATATGTTTTGACCATAATCATATAATATGAATGACATATTTGTATATAAGCTCTTCGAGAGCCTTCATTTACTATCCACAATCTAATATTTATCGGACACTACTGGTGTCATGTGTCTTCTAGACAAACAGTTAGCTCTTCAGGAGTTGTTGATATATTTTGTACTATCAAATATTGCTCAGACACTTCTGGTATCATGAGAGAAAATCATAATCAAATAAATAATATAAAATAATTGTTTAAGCACATGAAAATACCTCTTCATAATATTTTCCTACTTTAGAAAGAAATTTTAATTGTGTTATTTCTTCAAGAGCAAATTTAAAATACGAAATATTGAGTATATATTCTCTCAATCATATTACCTCTTCTGGGGTTCAATTGTAATATATTTACATCAAGAGCGCGTTCATATTTATGAGCTTTATTAATATTGTCACATTCACTTCGGGGAATATATTAATATATATCAAAAGTTCTCATCCTTCAGGGAACAGAACATAATTATCTGAACGTGCATTAATCACATCAAATTGTGATGCTTCAACCTCTTTTAAAATATATACTACTTCAGGAGCAAATCAAGGCGTGCATGTAATATAGAAAATATTTCTCTAGTTTATCTTTAATTGTAACCATAGAAAACCTAAATTATCACTTCTGGTGGTCATAGGCATATACCACTTCTGGTGGTTAACTAAATTTAGTTACAATGAGATATACGAAACATAACCACTTCTGGTGGTTATATATTTCTTGCAAACTCTGCTGGAGTTTAAGTGGATCTAACAATGTTATTCACTTTGTAATCCTTTATTAAGATAATTAGGATGAAAACAAATACCAAAATAGGTACTGTATACGTAACATATAACCAAGAAAGCGATGATAAATATATTAAAATATAAGCAAAAGGCTCAAATTAATTTACGCAAATTTGGCCACTTCAGATGTAAGTGATATCTACATCACTAATGCCAAGAAGAAAAACTAACCACCTCAAGAATATAATCTGCCTTATGATGCTCAGAATGAACAAGATCTAACCACGGACATAAGAGCGTCGCCTTACATCGGAGATGAACACTGAAATAGAAATTAAATTCAAAGTAAGTGCTCATGATGGCAGAGTCTCATGCTGATAACGTGTTATAAAATAAAAACTGTAAAGTAAATAATCGAAGACACGTATATAGAGAGATTGATATATTATTCAAATTCAAACTCATGTACATAATGAACTGAAATATCCTCTATTTATAGAAGAAAAGAAGCTGCTGTGCAAGCTGCTTGTAAGCTGCTACTGCAAGCTGCTGTGTAAGCTGCTACTGCAAGCTGCTATTGTACCAGATATAGATAATCTTCTATCGGGGGTAATATTTATCCATAACGGAGTACCGAAAAGATAAGCTTATTGTACCAGATATAGATAATCTTCTACCAGGGGTAATATTTATCTATAACGGAGTACCGAAAGGATAAGTTTCTTCAGGAGGCTTATTTCCAATAGAGTACTAAATAGATAAACATATTTACGGCGGAGTCCCATATAGATTAGCTTTTTCAGGAAGCTTATTTATAACGAAATACTAAATGAACATCCATAATATAATATATTTATAACATTTATGTATTTTTCCCTAACATAATTGAACATCTTATAATGCAAAAGAATAGAGAAAGTGTTGGGGAAAGAATAAAAAGCAAAAAGATAACCCACAAAATAAATAGAATTAGAAAAGGAAAAAAAAGGGGCGGGTGGTAAGAAAAGGAAAACAAATTCGAAAGGCTAAAGCCTATCGTCTCGGGTGTTAAACCCTAAACCTCTTCTGAGCAACTCTACAATCAGATGTTCAAGTTAAAAGGAGGCAATTCAATCCTTCCCAAAATCCCATTTGATATCATCAAAATTGTTCAAATTCACATCTCCAATTTCCATACCAAGAACCCACTTTCCAGTCCAGCAATCCAATTCATTCTTGAAGAAGGCAAAGAATTCGAATCCCGACAACCCACAAACCGAGAACTGACGTCTAAGCATAATGAAGAAGCTAAGTTTTCCAGTGATGGGATTCAGATTTCTCATCCTTGGCCTGAATGGGGGGACTTGATGCAGAAGTTGTTGAAATGTGGATACTTTGAGGGAATCGGAAACCCTTTTGGAAATGCTGAAGAAATGGGTTCTAAAGATGCAAACCGGATTAGAACTGCTTGTTTGAATTTTGCTCGAGACCGGTTTGATCTTATAAAGTCTGAATTTATAGTCTGTTTTGCCTACATGAAATTACTGTTTTAGTAACTTTATTGCTTGTCTTATATTAGGTTTAGAGCTTTTGTCATGGGTTTTTGTTGATTTGTTGAAACTATTGATTTCTGTATTTCAATTCTAGCATTGCTGTTTTTGTATTTTAGCTTCATAAAATGGTTGGGCATCTGAGTTTGGTATCCGATCTTTTGACTATATAGCCACTCTACAAAATGGAAGTCATGTCAGCAGCTTTAGGGGAGAGGCCTATCTTAACTGATGTATAATAATATGTAACTTATGTAAGCTGATTCTGAGGGATTTTCCCTTTGAATGAGTTATTTACTTAATTATTTATGCTTGAAGATCGAGCCTTAGCCGCTATGGATGTAAACTTTTAGCTTATAGAATGATAGGAATGTCAGCTATGTTTCTGCTGCACTCCCTCAGATTGGAAATGTAAAGAGCGTTCAATTTATGTTCCTTGTTTCTCTTTTACTCTGTCAACCCAAGTATTACAAATCTTTCTAACAATTCTATATATTGTCCCCTTTTGTTCTGTGTTAAATAGAACCTTATTTTTTTTTTACCTATTATTTGTTACTAATTATTAGAATGTACTTAGTGGAGAAGCATGGTCAGTGAGACGTTGAATTCATATAGCCGATCTCAACTTGCTTGAGATTGAGGCATAGTTGTTTTTGTTGTTGTTGTTGGTGTCAACTTAAGATGAGCTTTTCCATAAATGCTACTGGTGCTTCAATATATGAAGAAATAGTTTGTGATCCGATCTTTTTGAATACCGTGAAGACCTAAGTTTTAAGTATCAAGCAAGTAGAAGCCATGGAGGATTAGGATTTGGACGAAAACAGCGGCGAGTTATCAATCTGCCAGCGTCACATTCTCATAACCATGCTTCAAGTATTCAGCTGCTTGTAATTGTATGACACTGTCAAATATTTATTATACATAACACCAACTGCCTCAGAGCACCTTATAGAAAGCAGTGTTAGTTTATATATAGAGGGTAGTATGTTAGCTTTGTACCCATTATTAAATCCCCAAAATACCCATGCTAGCACATTAAAATAACATAATGAGATGGACTGTTTTGTCTTTTCACTAAAAGTTAAACCCAACTTAAACCCAATATATATATATATATATATATATATATATATATAAATAGTTATTTTGGGAATTAGAATTTTGTCAAGCTTGTTGCTGTTCTGACTAATACAGCCATGGTAACAGATATTTGTCGCGGCAATATATTGGGGTGATAGCTGGCTGTGGCTGTCCAAGCATTGATAGAAAAGTTGTCAACTCTGGAAAGCGCCTTAGGGCATCGTTAGGCATCAAGGAAGGAAATGTATGTACTTAATTGCTGTTGTAATGCTTAACCTAGCTAAGACATCTCCGTCAGAGTTTTTGCAGTATGATGACTAGCATCCATCTGTCTATACTTGTAACAAGATGCATTTAGTAGGTTTGCAGTTTCTGCATATTGAGGGGAAGTTGTGAGAGGGCATATGTCAGGGCACGTGAAGATCAAGGTGGTCGAACTGTTGATGTTATGCGTCTTTTATTGACTTATGGACTTGATCCAATTACTGGTGCTGTGGAGAAAAAAAGAGTTAAGGAATCAGCAAGAAGGCTGCTGAAAGAAATTATGCGTTTCAGTTCAGAGGAACTCAAACAGAAGTCCACAAACCCTTGGAATCCATCTGTACAAGGTGATCACCAAGAAGAAGGTCAGATCATTGTTCCAACAAAACATGGTGATTGGATTTGTCCCAAGTAAGTCTAGTGAAATTTGAATGCATTTAAGATTTAAAACTTCCATGTCGTACCAATCCTAAACTTTTCATATATCCTCTTGATTTTGTTTCTAGATGCAACTTCTTGAATTTTTCCAGAAATGTCAAGTGTTTACGGTGTAATGGCTTATTTCGCGAAAGACTTAGCAAGCTAAGGGAGGAGCAGGATAATTTTCCTTTAAAGAAAGGCGACTGGATTTGTTACAAGTAGGAATGTTCTTGGATAACTTTGTGCAGTAAATAGGTTTATATCCTAGTTTTGCTAGTGTCATTTTGACTTCCAATCACTTGCAGATGCCATTTTATGAACTTTGCAAAGAACACAAGGTGTTTGCAGTGCAAAGAAAAGCCACCTAAACGGCAGCTTAATCCTGGAGAGTGGGAGTGCGACTCGTAAGCACTTAAACCTTTTTTTTTGGGTCAATGGTAAGTATCAGTATAATGTGTTTTTGTATCCTCCTTTTTGATTTTAACTCTCTCTGCTCTGTCTCTATTTCCTTGTGTTTTTCCCTTGGTTAGGTGCAACTACATCAATTTCAAAAGAAACATGGTGTGCTTGAAATGTGATCACAGACGGCCAAAAGCATCGACTAGTGGTGCAAGTGCTTCCTCTCAATCTGCAATACAAAATAGAAGCATTAGTCGAACACGGCCTTATTTTGGTGAACTGAATCAAGAAACAAATGAGGGCGTAGATGAATGGGAATTTGTTGAAAGTGACGATGAAGATCATTTTAGCTCAATGTCAGGGAATCAGGAAGCAAGATTCATTGATTTTCCCGTTTTAGGGGGGAATAGTGAATTGTCTCGAGATGCAAAGAAGCAAGAAAAATGGAAGATGCAGATGGCTGCGAAGAGAAGAATCACTGCAAAAGAAACACTAAATGCTGATGAATTCAGGTCTTCTTTTACACCTGATAGAAAGTATTTTCAATATAGTGACGATGAGGAAATGGCCGAGTGGCTTGAAATGCAGGATTGTATCAGAGCCTGTAAACTCTGACCAGTTGTAAGTGTGTTGGAGTACATTATGAAATCTGTGTGCATTATCCAATGTAGCTGCACACTGCTGTTGTCTGTATCACTAAAAGCTGTGGAAATGCAAAAATAGCTACCGAAAGGCATATAAATGAAGAGGGTCACTACTTTTTAATTAACTGATTTGAGCCAATGTGGCGTCCGCTACAATTGAACATGGTGAAGCATACATTAGCGAAATAGTTACAGTTGTATATTCTAGTGTTTTAAAAGGCGTTTTTGAGGCGAGCCCTGGGGCGAGGTGCACCAAAAATTCCCTGAGGCGATGGTGTGGGGCGAAAGTCTCAAGAGGCGTACCCAGCAATTCGGGGCGTACAACCGGGTGTTTGAGACGCGTTTTTGTAGTGAGGCGTAAGCCCAGAGACTTTTTCAAATTAAAACAAAATATATTGAATAAGTCCTTCATATAATACATAAATTCTCAAAAGTCAGCTTGTAATTACTCAAAAGTTTTAAGAAATAATTGAAATGTATTAAATTTAAAACTCAAGACCTTTTTTTATTGAATTGAAGCCTTAATTTATGGTCTTTCCCAATTCTTTATCTTGTCCACTAGTCTGCTAGTATCTCCCAAAAGCAATGAATATTCAATTTTTTTTTTTACAAATACAAAGAGAACTTCATTCTTCTTCATAGCAGCAAGTTCATCGTTCAAATTGTAGGTTGGTCATCCTTTTTGTTCCTCCATATAAATTTTTTTATTCTTTTCGACTCAAGCTATTTGTGCTTGTAAGTAGCGTATAGTAGATTATTTTGATTAGTTTTTTGTGGGGATGGAACACATCTATATATATATATATTTTCATATATTTATAGTTTTCTTTAATTTTTATATAATTTTACTTGTTTATAAATATTTACTGTAATTATATTATTTTATAAAATATTAAAAATTAAATACCCATGGGGCTTACGCCCAGAACATGACCTAGTCGATATCATTAAAAGTGGAAGCCCAGAATTAAAAAATTGAATTACATAAATGTCCTTCTAAATCACTTAAATATACTATATTATTACTTATTTAATTTAACAATAATATATTAACCTAAAATAATAAAAAATATCAAAGAAGAAAATTGAAGATTTGAGAGGTCGTGTTCCTTTTGTTTTGTGACCAACCTTACTTTTGAATTCATTTCAACCGTTGGTTACCTTTTTTTTGTTGTTGTTAAATCGTCCATCTTAATCACCACAAAAATACCAAAAATAGGAGATATAACTCTATGCACCTACTTAGAATGCAACAACCTTTATTATATGGAGAAAGTAGGATTTCAGTGTAAGCTTATAAAAAAACCTATGATGAGAGGTAATCTATCTCTCCCTCTCCTATAGAAAATATATCATCATAGAACATCAAAAGTAAACAATTCTATACATGTTCCTATCCAAAAAGAAGGAATTTTTAGCACTGCTCATTCTGAAAGAAATAAGGTTCATTCTATCCATGTTTAGATTACTCTTAGCTTCTCTACGGAGCTGGTGGCTATTTGTAATCTAAGTCAGATTATTGTATTGTAGACCCCGGTAACGATCCAGTCGATCATTTGTATGTATTTGAGCCCCGTTCTCCTATTTAATATTTTCTGTATGTGTGTTTATTGTTTTGTGACGAGGAGCTTGGGTTGTTTGCTTTGGGAAGTTTTGAGTATGCATTTGGACACTTGTCTCATTTTGGAAGCTTAAATTGCTAGAACTGACCAGGATTTGTCCTTTGTGTAAACAACCTCGGATCGGAGATTTGGTGATTCCAATAGATTTGTATGGTGATATTGTACTTAGGTGTATGTTCGGATTTGGATTTGGAGGTCCCTAGAAGATTTTGGAAAAAATGACACTGTATAGCCGCTCTCAAAATAATAGCCGAAAAATATATATTATTTATATATGTTTTGTATATAGATACATTCTGTATGTTATATACAAAAATTATACAAATTTTGAACACTTTTTCGGCTACCGAATATAAATAGTTTCTGGCGCGGACTAAAAGCGTAAGAAGCCCAAGATTTTGAGCCTATTTGCCGAAATTTGGCGATTGGAAGAATTGGAGTGTTCTTAAGTTTGACCGATAGTTGACTTTAATGTTATCGGGCTCTCAATGTTGTTTCAAAACTTGGAATGATTTGTTTTGTTGTTTGAAACTTGTGTGCAAAGTTTGGGTGTAATCCGGATTGGTTAGGCTTGAATCGAATGTGTGGTTGGAAGTTTGGAAGTTCTTGAACTTAAGAGAAGTTCAACTTGTGATTTGAGCACTGATTCTGTCACGACCCAAGACCATGTGATCGACACCCGACATACTATCCAACTCAGGTGGACCAACCCGTACAAAAATACCCATCAATATGCCTAATAGATGCATACGAAAGTCATTTTAAAAACACAATCATTTTAAATGATTAAGACCATACATGAAATATAATCTTTAAATCCACCATTTTCAATAATTAAAAATACATGAAGATAACAATATTTCTTTCATGCATGCAATATGAATAACTCTCAGTTACTGCCCAAAATAATAATAACTGTCTATGGAATCTCTATCACACAAGGATAGAATAAATACTTGGGACAAACCCCAACCAAAGAAAGTAAGATCAACACGACAGCTACCACGAAATAGAAGTGGTGCCTCGCCATATACCTCAGAAAGAGAGTCATCCTAGCCTCATCCACTAATCAAGTACCACACCTCATCCTAAAAACATGTAAAGTAAGCGCGGCCTGGAGAGGCCCCCCTGAGGGTTGAGTACACCACGATGGTACTCAATAAGTATCATAGACTCTCTCTAACTCGAGTTCCTGGGACAAGGCTTTACAAAACATATGCAACCAATATTTTATATGAAGTGATAAACCATTACACAAGTTCATGTTCTTTATCATTTTAAATTAAAAGACTAGTAAAATATAAATCATGATACAATCGTTTAAAATATTTATATTAACCCATGATTCTAATAAAATCAAGCAAAACCAATTCAACTTCATTAAGTCATTGAAATCACTTTTGGCTCCTTAGGCATATACATAACAAAATTATCTTTTACCTTTTACCGAGAGAACTATACCATCACCGACACAAGAAGGTCAACTAGGTTACGTACCTAGAGGCAAGAATCATATATCCTACTTGCTCAAGTCGTCTCATCGCAATGCCGAACAAATTGACTCAGTCATACTATTAATAGCACAAAATAGCACCTCTCAAGGAGGATATTCTGTCGTAGTCTATACCACAAAGTGTCCATCTACGCCTACACCGAAACGAGTAGTTTCATGACGACGAATATGATATATTCGAAGTCAATCTCGGCGAACACAAATAACTTCCAAAACATTTGATACTCCATAAATAGATTCATAATCGAATAGCCTCAAAGTATCTATTTTATCAAGTCATGACGTTTATAGTTAATCCAAATCATTTGAATAAAATCAAATAAGATCCTTTCTCATTTCATATTAAGCAATTGACAAAAGGAGATTTCAATCCTTAAATATTATACAAGTGCTACGTCGATATATAAAGATTTTAGAAATATAACATTTCTCATTTTATAAAACAAAGGTAAAAGTAGAACTCAAATGTTTAATCTCTTTATCATCAACATAAGTTTTTAATAAAACTTATAACATTTGCCTCAAGTGTCATTTGCTAACAAGTTTTTGAAAACAAGATTTTACAAAATAACATGACACCATTTCATGTGCAACACGACTCAAAGACCATGGTAACATCCTTCCCTGCTTGTCCCAACGAGTGCGGATGCACATTTACCAACAATCTCATATATCAAGTCAAAACATGTGTTTAGAGAAAATCCCTCAAGTAGAGTAAGTTTTAATCAACTTACTTCAAGTCCGAGCTTCAAACTAGTGCTATGATGCTCCAATTCGTTTAAAATGCTCAAATGCCATCAACAAGTCGATATCCACTATTCCGAGTTCACATATATCATTAACGCATCACAACAATATCAATTAAACTAACTAAGTGCCTAGCACTTGGTTCCAACTTCACAACTTTCACAAAATTCCTTATTTCACCATTTGAAAGTCAATTCTTGAATGTTAACTCCAATTAATCCATTAAATGTGTTATGAAATCTAGTCGTTTCATAAGAAACTCAAAACGACGTCGTTCAAATAAACCCAACACTATTCATCTTCCCTACCAACAAGCTTTTCAATGTCAAAGCTAGGGTTCATCTATTCCACTCTTTCAACTACTTTTCCAACTCATAAATAACAGTAAAACTCTCATTTATACACCATAAATAAGTTTCAAGTAGCGAGAATTACCTTTAGAAGGAAACCCTAGAAAATCCCTCTCTTGGTGTTCTTGGAGGATTTGGAAGAATCTAACAAATTCCATGGTTGAATCTTGTTACTAGTGGTGTTAATCGATGTCATGACCCCAAAACCCTAACCAGTCGTGATGGCACCTAACACATTTGCTAGGCAAGCTGGACATAACTATAATAAACCATAATAGCAGAAATGACAAAAATAACATAAGTCTAAACCCTTAATATAGCAAAATAGTACCAATAAATGATAAATCCCCGAGAATTGATAAATACAGAGTCATGAGCTCTAAAACAAAAATACAAGTCTAAATATCCAAATACAATACTGTCTGAAATAAAGACAACAATACATAAGAAAAGAGACGCCAAGACTACGGTCAAGAATGCAACTCTACCTCATCTCTCGGTGATCAACTCCGATGTATGCCTCAACTACCGATGAATAGGTTCGACACCTGGATCTGTACAATTAAATGTAGAGTATATGAGTACAACCGACTCCATGTACTCAACAAGTATCATAACTAATCTCGGAGATGTAAAAGAAGCAAAAATTATAAATGATACTTGCTATAACCTGTACAGTTTACAAATTCAACAAGTACAGGAAAATAATGTAATCAAGTCATAAAGCACAGAAGGAACTATCTCTCTGTGTGTGCACAATTACTCAAGTACTCTGCTTCGTCAATAATCCAGCATATAAAGATAATATGCAAGTAAATCAGGTAAATAGTTATGAAAATTGCAAGTAAAGATGAAATGCAATAACCAACAACACTTGCTAGATTTTCCTCAACATTTCCATATCCGTACCAAACCATTGTTCAGTTTTCCTCAAATCCGCGTGTACACCATCAAGAGAGAAACATGAGAGGGTGACCCTAGGGAGAAGGATCAATATCCACACGCAGCATGACCAATTCAACATGCTATTAGCCCGACATGGTCGCAGGATCAATATCATAATCCGCCCTGCGAGGTCACATGCATAACAACACTATCCGGCGTGGTCACAAGCATAACAATACAATCCGCCCGGCATTGTAACATGCATAACAACAAAATTCGCCCGACGTGGTCACATCCATAACAACACAATCTGCCTGGCGTGGTCATATGCATCCAGTCCAAATCATATCACACATAAGCAAATATACAAGAAGACATGTATATGATCAATGAATATCGGATCCTGAACTGGTATAAGTGACATGCTAAAGTAAGTGTATGCATGTGCAAAGTGTGTTATCATAGCTCAAGCCGGAAATTTCATCACGAAAATAGCAAATATCTAGTTCAATAAGGAGATTAGCCTATATGAAATCTCAAAACATTGATCAAATAGCTCACAATAGGGTACAACTATGAGAAACATCACAACTTAATGCTTAACAATCAATTCAAGGCACGTCATAGCCTGAGCACTACCCCGAGCATGGATAAATACTCCAGTGCTTGCACATGGGCTCAATCCCCACACATATGCACACCCATGGCACGTAGCTATCGCAAATAACTCAGGCAACTAGTGCCTCAACCATGTTTAGGTAAGATATTTACCTCAAGCAAGCCAACTCACTCCTCTAACAAGTCATTCCCGCGTGAATCAACCTCCTGACAACCCGAATCTAGCCAAACGAACTTAATATAATCAATAAAAGTCAAAGGAATTGATTCCAAATGATAAATCTAAGATATTTAACTAAAATTAAAAAGTCAACCTAAAAACCGCATCTCGGAACCCAACAAAATTTATAAATTCCGAACACCCATTAAAATACGATTCCAACCATACAAAAATCACCCAATTCCAATCACAAATCGACTCTCAAATTATCAAATATCACTCTCCAATTACATAGTCCAAAAACCCCCAAATCCCACCTTGAATCCTCATAAATTAGGTGTAATAATCAATGGGTATCAATATCTAACACCAAAAGTGAGTAAATATCACTTACCCCTTCAATTATGATGAAAATCACTCCAAAATTCACCCTAGACCGAGCTCCACAATCCCAAAAAAGTGAAGAAACACTAAACCCTCGATGTTACAAGATCTGCCAGAAAAATCACATTCGCTATCCAAAACTCTGCTTCTGCGAGACCTCTTTGCGGTCAAAACCAACAACATGCGAACTCCACTTAAACTTCGACCTACCGCTTAGACGGTCATACTCCTGCTCCTGTGCATCCGCACCTGCGCATTTGCACATGCGGATCTATTCCGCATCTGCGATCCTAGCTCTATCAGCCACACTCCGCTTCTGCGGACCTTTCCTCACAGAAGCGCATCCGCTTCTGCGGAATTCTATGCGCATATGCAAAACTCCCCAGGCCAAGCCATTCCCGCACCTACACAACAGATGCCGCACCTGCGGTTCTGCAACTGTGGCTAGGCCCTCCACAGGTGCAAAAATACCAGAACCTACAATTTCTTCTGCAATTCCTCAAGTCTAAATATGATCCGAAACTCATCCGAAACACACCCGAGGCTCCGGGGACCCCAACCAAACATACCAACAATACCTAAAGCACAATACGAACCTACTCGAAACCTCAAATCACATCAGACAACATCAAAATTATGAATCACACCCAGATTCAAGCCTAATGAAACCAATGAACTTTCAACTTCAAAACTCATGCCGAAACACATCAAACCAACCCAGAATGACCTCAAATTTTGCATGTATGCCCCAAATGACACAACAGACCTATTCTAACTCCCGGAATAAAAATTTGAACCCGATATCAACAAAGTCAACTCTCGGTCAAACCTGTCAATCTTCCAAACCTTCACTTTCCAATTTTTGCCAAAAAGCACCAAACCAACTTACGGGCTTACAAATCTAAATCCGGACATGTGCCTAAGTCCATAGTCACCATACTAAGCTATTAGAACCATCAAAACTCCATTCCGGAGTTGTCTACACAAAAGTCAAGCTCCGGTCAACTTTTTCAACTTAAGCTTTCAACCTTGGGACTAAGTGTCCCAATTCACTTCAAAACCTCTCAGAAACCAAACCAACCATCCCGGAAAGTGAAACATCAAAGAGGCAATAAACTGGAGAACGAGACTACAATACCTAAAATGACCAGTCAGGTCGTTACAATTGACTTGAATTAAGTGAAGCCTTAGTCGAAATCCTCTTCCAAAGCCCCAAAGAACTTCCAAACCTTTACCCCAAATCATCTCTCCCCGGCCTATGGGGTATATATAACCTTCCCAAGTGCGCTGCCGTGTATATGGGACTTGAACGTGCATCTGGGCATGCATTTGGGCCAGCCGACTTCTTCAGGTGTGCTGCTGTGCAGTTAGGCGCGCATCAGACAATGTTTAGAAAATTGGTCATAAATTTGTGTTCAAAATTCCAAATGACAAACGGTTTGAACCGTTGGAAACTAAATTTAATGATCTTTAATTTGAAGTTAGGTCATGTGCAACATTGGGCGTCTTTTTTTGTTCAACAATTCTAACTTGTTCTAAGCTACGTATCCCCACTTCTAAACATCATTATAATCCTTCAAACCATGCAAAATACATGTCCACATATCCAAATGGAATTATCCATAATCGTAGTTATTGTTATCTTACAAATGATACGCTTAGTGCTTAATGACCTTCTAATAAGGCCTTTAATATTTGAAAATATTCTAGGGTGCTACGGATTCATTGATGTAATGTTATCGTCTGTATTTAGAGGCTTGGGATAGGTCCGGGTAGTAGTTATGGACTTGATGGCATGATTCGACGGGATCCTAGGTGGCTCGGGTGAGTTTTGGCCCACCCGAAGCATGTTTGATGTTGTCGATTTTGCTGGTGTTTGGTGTGCTTCGCGATCGCGGAGCAAGTCTCGTGATCGCGGAGAAGGACTTTGGAGCTGTCTGGTTTTGTTCTTCGCATTTGCATATAGAGGTTGGCATTCGCGATGGGTTGTGGCCAGTTGATCATTGCGTTCGCACCTGGTGTGTCACATTCAAGGAGTAGTGCGGCACGCTGAAGGATAGAATTCGCAATCACGTTTAGTGGGTCTCATTTGCGTAGGCTAGGGCATCTGTGCTTCGCGTTCGTGTGGTCTCTTCTGCTTTTGCAAAGAGGTTTTTGAGGCAGTGGCTAATTTGTCCTTCACGATCACAAGGGGCCTGTCGCGATCGCGAAGGGTAGTGTTGGGTAGAATATTTAAGTTGTCATGTCGGGATTTTAGCCCATTCTCTCATATTCTGAACTCTTTACTTGGAGATGGACGATTTTGCTTGGAAATCTTTATACAAGACTTTAGGGTTAGTAATTTCTACTCATTTTTGGTATTATTTCAAGAATCTATGTGGTTTAATAACACCCAAAATATGGAATTTTGAGATCAATTTGGGGGCGTTTTTCTTACAACTTAAGAGAGTAAAATTGAGGATTTGAGCTATGATATGGACTTGGATATCACACCCCAAACTTGGGGAGGCGAGACTGGAATCCGGTGCCTCACTTGACCGAGCGTACCAACCTAAAATCACATAAATAGGACATACAAAACATTTGGATCGACAAGGCCATAACATACAACAATCTGAAGACAGGAAAGATGTAACAACATTGATAGGTGGAAACCCCAACACACACACACACACACACATATACACACATATACACACACACACACACACACAAAGACGGGGCTGACAAGGCTACAACATACATCAACATGACAACATCAAGGACAGCAAGGCCATACAGAATATACTAGACATACAATAATCAGTCTACAAGCCTCTAAAAGTACAACATTTGTCAAATTGTCTCCTAACTCCGGAAGACACGGATCTTACCAATCGATCGCTGAACACGAGAAACCACCTACTGGGGAGACTTTCAAAATCTCCACCAGGACCTGCAGCATGAAATACAGTGCCCCCGATAGGACGTCAGTGCGAAAGAATGTATTGTGTATATAAGGCATGAGTGACATATGAAAGAATCAGTAAGTATAGAAGAGTGCAAGGAATAAATTGGAAGTACACATGCCACAAAAGGCCATCCTCGTCTGAGTATAGCTCAACCGGTATGTATATTTATATATGTACATACAATAGTAACGTCCCCAACTGCAGTGGTATATATGTAATAATAATAATATCCCCGACTGCCATAAAATAGATAAAATATATTAATGTCCCTAACTACAGTGGGGGGTGTGTGTGTGTGTGTGTGTGTGTGTGTGTGTGTGTGTGTGTATATATATATATATATATATATATATATATATATTACATAAGAATATCTCTAAGCCTTATTACTCAATCAGTGACAAAATATTCAAAATGACGTAAGGTTGTTAGCTTTCTAAACAACATTATGGATGTTACTTCCAATACATTTATCTTAAAAGTGAATCAAGACTCAATATATATACACTATGGAACATCAAACTAGAACAATGTCAAAGGTAAACATATAAACCTAGTTCATATCATAATTGGAGTATCTACAACGAGCCGTTTCATTAAACTTTTCTTTAGAGAAATTGTTGTTAAGGAAGCTTCATGCCTAAAGGGGTCAAAATGGACAACCATTACATACCTTGATTAGTATCTCTCCAATAAATCACAACAAGATCAGCTCCTACAAGTTTACTCTATACAAAATGACAACCATACTAGTGTCAAACAACCTGAAAATGTAATGACGAATGACCAGCCCACCAGTCCACCATTATGTAGCATTTCTACATGCCATTTCTCCTTCCAAACTCCATAAAAATAGTAGCACAAGAGGCAACCCAATAACAACACGAAACAGCCCGTAAAACAGTCCAAAACAGTCCATTACAAGTTGAACAACTAGGACTCACGGCTTCCGATCACCATCCCCTGAGTTCTTACTATTATGAAACGAATTTATCCCCCTTTATAGCATAAAAAAGGGATTAAAGAAGTCAGCATACATGCCTTATTTGGTGAAGAGATCAGTTCCTAACTTGGGTTCTTCAACTCTTAGGTTTTCCTCCAACTAGAACTTGAAAAGAAGAGAAAATAAGTTAGGGCTTGAGGGAGCTTTTGGAGAGAGCTTTTATAGCTGTCTTTGGGAGTGAATTTTCTGAAATAAAATGAGATATAAAAGAGGAAAATATGCCCCTTTAATGCGTCCCTTTGTCCGACCCTTTTGGCCAAAAGTTGTGGCCTTTCCTTTTAAGCAAGTAGGTGATGCACCTACTTGTTACCTACTTGCTTAATAGGTGATACATGTTGGTTCTTATTCTATTTTAAACATGCATCTCTCCCTCGTTTAATAATTAATACATGTGTCAAGCAGCTCAAGCAAGAAGGACGGGTATGTAAGTAGCTCAAGCAAGAAGGACGGGTATGCAAGTAGCTCATTTATTTGTCTAATTATCCTATTTTTCCCAAGTCTCATTCACCTTAACTTTTATTTAACGCATATCTACACCTAGAACTTTAGGCTTTATTACGACTTATTTCTCTCACGTTCATGGATATTCGCTGACCTCAACTTGGTTATACACATGTTGAAAGGTATGGGGTATTACATTGGATTTGAAAACCAAACACATATTTAGACTCGTGGGGTTGTGGGTAGTCGGGATCTACCCCTTGACTCGGGTTTTGACCATGTGAGCCCGAATTGAATTTATTGATTTTTTAAAAATTGATTAAAAATTGAATCTTTATTTTTTGGGATTGATTCCTATGGCCTTATTTGATATTTTTGAACTGTATGTGACTAGATTGGAGCCTACCGTAGGTGATTTTTAAGGGAAAGGCTATTTTAGAAGATTGCTTTGGGCTTGTTAAGGTAAGTATCTTTTCTAATCCTGTATGAAGGAATAACCTTTAGGATTTGATATTATTTGTCTATTTGTAATGTGTGTAAGGCAACGTATATGCGAGGTGAAGAACATATATGCGGGTGCTATGTATGAAGTATGACCGGATTAGACTTTAGGCTCTATTACGCCTTATTTTGATTGTGTGGATATGATAAATGTTTAATCATTTGTATGACTAGGTGAGATTATCCTTTCATGCTAGAGATCATGTTTAGGATTATTACGTCCTAATTAGCCAAGATGGACTATTGTGGAATTATTTTTATAATTAATTTAGCCGTAGTCATGTTTCACATCTTAAGCACATATCTGCACTTTATTATCATTATGTCCTTTTAACGACACTATCAGTAATTTTATATATTTGAGCCATGTTTCCTCTTTTGATACTTCACACATGTGTATTTATGATTTTATAATTTGTGGGGTTGGTTAGTTTTGTTTTGGGAAGGTTTTGGGTTAATTTGGACCCTTTGGTTCTTGGTTTAGAAGCGTAAGTTGGAAATGTTGATCGAAGTTTGACTTTTGTGAAAACGACCCCAGAATGGTATTTTGATGGCTCCAATAGGTTTGTATTGTGATTTCGAACTTGGGCGTATTCCTAGATTGGATTCGGAGGTCCCTAGGTTAGTTTGACTTGTTTTGCCGAAAGTTGGCCATTTGAAGTTTAGAAGTTTCCCTAAGTTTGACCGTAAGTTTACTTTTTGGTTATTGGGTTCGGATTTGGTTTTGGGACTTGGAATAGGTCCATTTTCCTATTTGAAACTTGTCGGCAAAATTTGGTGTCATTTGGAGTTAGTTTGATTGGATTCAGACGCTTGGTTACAATTCTAGAGGTTCTTGAGTTTTCTTTTGAAATTCATACATTTTGTTGACCGATTCATGGTTCTAGATGTTATTTTGGTGTTTTTATCATACGAGCGAGTTTGTATAATGTTTTTAAATTTGTGTGGATATTTGGTTTGGAGCCCCGAGGAATCGGATGAGTTTCAGACGTGTTTCAGAATGGATTGGACTCAATTCTAGGTTGCTGGTGTCTCAGGTGTCGCAATTGCAAACACCAGCATCACAATTACGATCATAGCATAGGGGCCTCAGGTGTCGCATTTGCCATAACTTGATCACATTTGGGAATAGTAGGTTAGACTGGGTAGGTTTGCATTTGCGACATTTTTGTTGCATTTGCGATGGGAGAAGGCTTTGAAATCGCGAAGCCAATGTCGTATTTGCGACTTTCCCTTAGGCTGTCAGGCGCCGCAATTGCGTGGTTTTCTTAGCAATTGTGAGGGTTCGCAATTGAGAACCCAGAGTCGCAATTGCGATATCTGCAACGGAACAAAAGGGTTGGAAAGACGGTATTTCATCTCATTTCTCTCATTTTAGAACCCTAGACTCGGTAGGAAGCGATTTAGAGAAAGGATTTTCATCTACAATCATTGGGTAAGTGATTTTGATTAATTTTCAACTATATTACATGATTATATATGAGATTTAACATCAAATTTATGAGAATCAAAGATAAATATGGGGATTTTGTCTAATGTTTTGAAAAAATTGAAATGTGAGATTTGAGTGTCGAATTGGACTCGAATTTGAAAACAAAATACATATATGGACTCGTGGGGTTATGGGTAGTCGGGATCTACCCTTGAACATGGGTTTGGCCAGGAGGGCCCAAGATTGACTTTTTTTTTTACTTTTAGGGAAAAGTGTAGAGATCTTAGCTTTATTAATCGAAATTGGTTTCTCTTGCATTGTTTAATAATATTAAGTTATTTTTGGCCTAGTTGAGGTAAGTATCTTGTCTAAATTTGTGTGGGGAAAACTACCCCTTAGGATTTGGGTTGTTTGTACTATTTGAACTACGTGAAAGACGTGTACATGAAGTGACAAGTGTGTACATGGGATTGTGTGTGGTATTTCACCGGTTTAGACTCTTAGGATACCTTAATTGAAGTTGTTATTACATGCCCTAGTTTCATCGCCAAGGTTATTCTTATATTCATTTGTTGTAGATGTTGTTACATGCTATTCTTTCCATTGTTGAGTTATTCTCATGCATTTTGACGTAGTTTCTATTCCGTGCTATCTCTTTCATTGTTAAGCTTATGTTATGCATTTGGAGTGAAATTTTCCATTTCTTGGAAATACCTTCTTTGTGAGTTATTGAAGTTGTAGTTGTGAAAGCTAATAATACATTGAGATTGAAGTTGTTAGTTATCAAGCTACCTTTCCTTGTTGATTTGTTTCTTATTCATTTTGTTTTTATGGAAATTCTTGTACACATTGTGGTTGAGCCATGGACTATGTGTTGTGGTAACATTGTTATTGTTGATTTGGTAACATCGTGGCATATAGGCACATGTGGTGTGACTTGATTATTGTGTTGTGATATTGATACGCATATGGTAGTATAAGGGTGGGTATTGAAACGCATGCGGTGAGATAAGGTAAGATTTATATGCGTGTTGCTAGTAAGGAAATTACTTGAAGCCATGCGGTGAGATAAGGGGGGCTAAAATGCGTGTAGCTATATTAGGAAAATGTTTTTTAAAAATAAATGTAAGGATCACGCAGTGATATAAGGAAGATTTTGATTATGACTTGTGAAATGTGAAAGAAAATGAGGTGAGGTGCCTCGGTCGTGATTCTTGTTGTACATTCTATGTTGAAAGAGCTTATTGGTGGAACGATTATTGTTGTTCTTCATTTGACTCACTTGTATTTGACTGTATTTGATTATTTATTGTTCTTATCACATGCTCATTCTTGTTTTCCTTTATTGCTTTTATATCCGTTGTTAGTCTGACATCATTATACTGCTTTGTTGCCATTTAATTCTTTGCTTTATGTTATTAGACTATATTATATTCTGTTCAGGTTCCTTTGGTGTATAGGTATCTTGACCTGGCCTCGTCACTACTCTACCGAGGTTAGGCTTGATACTTACTGGGTACCATTGTGGTATACTCATGCTACGCTTCTGCACATTGTTTTGCAGATCCAGGTACATATGCTCGTACCGGACGCTAGTGATTGACCAATTATTCTGGAGACTTCAAGGTATACCTGCTCGACGCTCGCAGGCCTCAGAGTCACCTTCTTCTTTTGATTTACTACTGTTTATCTTCACTTCAAACAAAGTTGTATTTAGAGATTATTAGTGCATTCTCTATAGAGCTTATAACTCAGTTCCACCGATTTTGGGAGATATTTGACAGATGTACCGTTTGACTTTTATTATGATAGTTTAATAGTTTAATTTGATATCTAAGTTTTATTTCTTCTAATTCTCAATGTATGTTAGGCTTACCTAGTCTTATTGACTAGGTTCCATGACGACATCCTAAGGTGGAAATTTGGGGTCGTGACAGTCCTTATGCACCGTATTGATGAATTATGATCATATGTACCTTTTATGATAAATTGTTGTCTTGGAATACTATGATTATGGCACATATGAACATATTGAGCAGGTTGATTTGGTGTTGGCATGAGGTCTCTCTTCCGTGCGAATATTGTGGTGTTAATGATGTTATTTTGCCACAAGGTCTTTGTCGTGAAGCTATGATGATATTGTGTTTTGCACGAGTATATTATACAACGTATGAATTTGGTTCCATCCCCCTAGGGTCGCCCTCTTATGTTTCAATGGCGTACACGCGAATTGTGGTAAATTGAATGATGTTGGCGGATTCTGATATAGAATCTGATGATGATGAGTTGAGCGTAAGGGTGGAAGGTTGGCCATGCAAGTGAATCCTTTATGCCTTATTATGAATTTTATATGCTTGTATGTTGAATTCTAACAACTACAATATGCCTCTTTTGTTGATGACTGGATTATCAAGATTGATTTATCTATATAGAGTTGATATCTCTTGATTTGATAGTTGATGATACTGCATTTTATAATATTCTTACTGTGTGTATTATAACTACATAGGTTCTTTGATTAGTGAGCATCACATGACTTGAACCTCATCATTACTTCTCTGAGGTTAGTCTTAATACTTATTGAGTACACGTTGTCCTATACTCACACTTCGCTTCTACATATTTTTGTGCAAATTCGGGCGATGGCAGCAGCGAATCTCAAGGGTGACAATATTTGCTGTTAGAGAGGACTCAAGGTAGTGTTGCATGATCTCCGCAGACCCTTGAAGTCTCCTTCCCTTATCTTCATACTGTTTTTATCCATTCAGATAGTATTGCACTATTAAGATGTCATCTTGTATTCAATTTTAAAGTTCATCACTCTGTACTACATAAGTTTCATATTATGTGTCACTATATTGGCTATTGTTGGAGTGTTATTCTGCTATTTATGTTATTTCAGATATATTATGTCTTTCATAATCCACTGCAAAAGCTCGATACTTAACCATACCATGGACTCGAAATCCTTAGGCACCACACTTAAACCCACCAGGACCGTTATTGAGAGTCACCCACTCCGACTTGGTCCCGAATATAATCGACTCCAAGGCTCTGCTAGCACATGAACACCCTCTCAAGGAATCACCTGGCTGAATCACTTTCCTTGTACATCACATTTACATGAAGCATAAACTCCGAGTTTTCCCAAAGCCTGAACATGAATCGACAAGGCCAAATATAGCAAACATTCCCCCAAATCCTTTGCTCAAATTACCACTGATGTTTTCTTGTTTTGGTCGTACTAACCCGCCAATATGCCGATAACCAGAAACCTCACAAGTAGACAACCATGCAATCCAATCGTAGACAGTGGGGCTCTCCCAATTAGCTTGAAGCTACAATTGCACAACCCCGGAACCCACCAAAATTCCTTCTTCCTCATTAACACGATCTCGCACAATCAACCCGCCAAATTCCTCGGAATCTTCCTGTTAAACATTTCATGAACATTCTGAATCACTAGCCACATTCACATATTTGACCTCTTACTGGATAGCCAGTAAAATTCTTCGTAGAAGCTTCATCAACACCATGCAACCACTAGCCTGCTCACAGGGGATAACCCACATGTAGAAAGTCCATGCCGACACCTTCCAATGACGCTGCACTCAGTACAATTACTTTGAAATCCTTAAACCATCCTGAGCCCGTGCTCATTCACCGGCTGTACAAGTCCGTTCACTCCTCATGGACACCAACTAAAGGTGCGACAATACATACCAATCCAGAGTCATATTGTATCCTTCTTCATATCAAGCAACTCCTTTCCGTCGTATCCAACCTTCCTCCGTATGGCAACCAATATTTCAAATTAAGATCGTAGACCTAGTCACTATCCACCATGAATCCTAAATCACTCTAAACTTTCCTCAAGGCGTGTAGCTATCCTACCACAGAACCCATATGCTACTCTGCCACTTTGGTCAAACCCTCTCCTTTAGGCAACTTCCCGACTTCTGCTTTTCATACTTAACCTACTAGTAATTCAACCGCTGCGAGAATCTTTTCCGCCATGTCCTTCCTCATACTTCACTGCCCAGCTGTTGCCTTAAATTAAAATCCATCTCTGTAGCACTTGGATTAATAGATTGCCACCAACTTTAAACCTCCTCAAAGATCATTTTTCTCAAGCCATCAACACTAGGAACACCGATTCGATTCTAAACCACAGCACACCGTGATCTCTGACGGCCGCTTCCCTGGCACCATCCCACCATACCTTGCCCCGAAGGAGAATTGAAGAAAACTATAACACCGATGAACTTAACACATTCAACAAGGATAACGACGCCACATCACAGATGAAAATTTTGCTATGCTCGAAAATACCAAGTCTCGTTACTCGATCAACCCAACCCTGAACATTCATAGTCCGATTTTCTTTCCTCCACTGGAAATAAAATGCTAAATAACTGAATCATGCACTGAGAAAAACCTCCTTTCAAGTCATTCGCTGCCCCGACACATATACAAGCATTTTACCATTACATCAATACTATGCGATAACAACTCATGAATCATCATAACTACCAGTGCCCAACTTCAAAACCATAGGAATTACTGATACTGAGCTTAAACGACAGGACAACCTTTCGCAAGGTAACGACCATAGCCCAAGCAATTACGTAGGGAGAAACATCCTGCACCACATCTGTAGTACTATTAAAATTCCTCGATTCCCAATTGATAAAAAGTGCTTCACGCCGCATAATATTGAGTAGGAAAGAAATAAAGGCAAAAGCCTTAAAGGAATCAAATCGCACGATGAGGAATCAAGAAGGGAAGTGCTCCTATCAGCCCTGTAGCCTCTCGAAGATAAATACAGACGTCTCCGTACCGATCCGCAAGACTCTACTAGACTCGCTCATGACTCGTGAGACCTAATTGAACCTAGTACTCTGATACCATATTGTCAAGACACAAAATTCATTAAAGGTCGTGATGGCACCTAACACCACTGTCAGGCAAGCCAACAATAAACGTTTAACTTAATTTCTCATTTTAGTATTTTTGAAATCGTAAATTTCCTTCAATTAAATAGTAAGAGATAAAATTTTACAGAGTAAATGATAATATCTTCACAACAACAATACGGAATAATCAATAATCATCCCCAAAATCTGGTGTCACAAGTGCATGAGTATTTACTAGGAAGCAAAATAAAATACAACATCTGTCCTGAATACAAATTGGGTAGGAGAATATAAATAACTCTGAAGGAGACTCTGCTGGCTGTAGATCGTAACATGAAATGCAGCTCATGGTAAGTCCCCGCATCATCCGCGCCTCCACGCCCAAAGGACCACCAGACATAAAAGTACCTGCACAAAAATATGCAGCAAATATAGTATGAGTATATAAATCAACGTGTACCCAGTAAGTATCTAGCCTAACCCCGGAGGAGTAGTGACGAGGGTTCAACATCGACACTCACTAGTGGTCCAATAATATCAGGTACAGTAAAGAGGTAAACAAATATGTGGCAGAATAAATAAATAAAATAAACAAGTATAAATATGTGGTACAATTCTCCTCTTTACAATAGGCTCAAGCTCTCAATTAGCAAATTTCCTCCTCAACCCGAGAATATATATAAATATATAGTGGACCTCACCAAAATGGGTCGTTATACTTCAAATCAGGAAGAACTCACAGATACACTAGCTTCTTGCCAAATATTACACACGGTTCCATGAGGATATTTTATAGAAATGCCGAGGCGTACGGCTTGATCCAACATGAATATTAAACGGTGCACCGCCGAGGGTCGAACAACACGAACCATAGATGCATCTATTAACCTGCCGAGGCGAATGACTCGCTCCCATGAGAGTGTGGTACATAAATCCTGCCGAGGCAAACGGCCCGATCCCATTAGAATAAGAAGCTTTAACGGGTCCTTGACCCCACTCACGAATAAACATGTGAGTTATAATTTTAAGGAAAACCTTTCGATAAAAATGCATAGCGCGGGAGAAATCCGTAAGAGGAACACAATTATTCCGTGACAAGTCATGAAACTCGCGAAATCTTTACAATAGTAAGTCTATCACTCTACGCATGTCTAGTCTCAAGTTGTAATGCAAAATAAAAGAATTAAACGAGCAAGGATAATCCCTATAGTACAAGTACAGCATGGGGTGAACCTAAGTCTACCCGGACAATAACATGGATCTAACTACGTACGGACTCTCGTCACCTCATGCGTACATAGTCCCTGCAACAAGTTTCACATATTAAATATATCACATAGGGGTAGTTTCCCCCTCACAGAGTTAGACAAGAGACTTACCTCGTCTCAAAGCGTACTTTCCGGTCCAAAATTGTGCTTTAAATCCTCAACTCGATGCCAAACGACCCGAAGCTAGTCAAATGTTATATAAAATAGTCAATACATACTCAAGAATTCACATCCCAACTATTAAAGTGATGTTTCCAACCCAAATTGAAAAATTTCTAAAATTCACTCCCAGGCCCACGTGCCCGGATTCCGAAATGTTTTGAAGAAAATTGTTACCCATAACCTTATGAACTCGAATATATGATTTTTTTAATCTAATTCCATAATCATTTTCGTGGGTTAATCCCATTTTTATCAAAACCCTAGGTTTTTTATCTAAACCCTTGATTTTACCAATATTTACTTGTTAATCTACCCCTAATCTATGTATTTAACTCATGTTGTGTAGAAATTACTTACCTCAAAGTGCTAGGTGAAAACCCTCTTCCAAGAGCTCCAAAAATCGCCCAAGAGATGAAAGAAATGAGATAAATGGCCTAAGTCCCGCATTTAATAAAGTTGTACATAGGTTTCAAATGTCCCATTTGCAACATCTGGTTTGCAAATGCGAAGGTCGCAAATGCGAAAAAAACATCGCAAATGCGAACTGGGCTCCCACTGCCAAGGTCGCAAATGCGACCAAGGACTCGCAAATGCGAACCCTGTTAAGGTCGCAAATGCGACGGATTTCTCGCAAATGCTAGCTATGCCCAGATTAGGATTCTTCGCAAATGCGAAGCCTTTCTCGCAAATGTGAGGTTCGCAAATGCAAACAAATTCTCGCATTTGCGAGACCTGCAACAGGTGCCAAGAAACACCAGAAAAACTAAAGTTTTTCTCATCGTCCCGAACGTCCGTAACTCACCCGAGCCCAAGGGGCTCCATACCAAACACATACACAAGTCTAACAATATCATACAAACTTGATCGAGTGATCGAAATACTGAAATAACATCAAAACCCACGAATCGGATGCCAAAACGCATGGATTAACTCATGAACTGAAAACTTTCTAAAAATACTCCTGCGCGTCTGATTCCTATCAAATCAACTCGGAATGATGCTAAATTTTGTGTGCAAGTCTTAAATGCCATTACGGACCTACTCCAACTTTCGGAACCAAAATCTGAACCCGATATCAAAAAGTCCAACCCTCGGTCAAACTTTCCAAAAACTTCAAATTTCCATTTTTTGTCAAATGACCCCGAAACGACCTACGGACCTCCAAATCCACTTTCGCACGCGCCCCTAAGTCCAGAATCACCATACGGAGCTATTACCAGGCTCAGAATCCCAAATAGATATCGATAACATTGAAATACGCTTCAACCCAAATTTATGAAATCCTTCCAAAATGCCAACTTTCCATAATAGGCGCCGAAACGCTCCCGAGGTTATCCAAAACCCGATCCGGACATACGCCCAGGTCCAAAATCATCATACGAACCCATTGGAACCTTCAAATCCCAACTCCGAGGTCATTTACTCGAAATCACACCTTAGTAAATTCTTCCAACTTAAAGCTTCCGAAATGAGAATTTTCTTTCTAAATCAACTCCGGACCGAAATTCAATTACGACCACACGTACAAGTCATAATACATGAAGTGAAGCTACTAATAGCTTCAAACTACCAAACGACGTGCTAGGACTCAAAACGACCGGTCGGGTCGTTACATCTTACCTCATTATTGCCGTTATGTTTCATTATTATTTATAGTTTATTTTAATGAAATTTTGGACCACAAATAAGTGTCGATGTCGAACCATCGTCACTACTTCTCTAGGGTCATTGGGTGCATGAGCGCAACTGTTGAGGGGTCTCTATGATAAGCTGCATTCCATGTTACGATTTGTAGCACACAAAGTCTCCATTATGTTCATTTATGTTGTACTGTCTATTTTTATATTCCAGACATATACTGTATTAGTATTGTATTTCTTAGTATATGCTCATGCACTTGTGACACTGGGTTTTGGGAGTTTCTAGCAAATGTTATGGTTTTGCTTAATATTGTCACCGTTTCCTTTTCATGTTTAATTAATGTTTTGTATCGCCATGGTTTTCTCCACATTGATTTTTTTATTTAATAAAACTCATGATTTCAAAAGTAATAAAATGAATAATTAAGTTGATAGTTCACTGTTGGCTTGCCTAATGGGACATTAGGTGCCATCACGACCTATAGTGGGAATAGGGTCGTGACAACTTGGTATCAGAGTACTAGGTTCACTTGGGTCTCATGAGTCATGAACAAGTCTACTAGAGTCTTGCGGATCAGTATGGAGACGTCTGTACTTATCTTTGAGAGGCTACAAGACTGTTAGGAGAACTTCCCTTTCTTGATTCCTTGTTGTGCGATTTGATTTTGTTTAAGCTTATGTCTTCATTTTCTTCCGACTCATTCTTATACGATGTTGAGCACTTGTTATCAATTGGGCATCGAGGAGCTGTAGTGTTGCTGCAGATGTGGTGCAAGATATTTTTCCCTGCGTATTCAGGAGGACTATTATCATCGCCTTGTGGATGGGTGTTCCGTTGTTTAAGCCCAGTGTTAGTGTTTCCTATGGTTTTGAGGTTATGCATAGTGTATTGTGATGCTCATGCGTTGTTTTCATGCAGTGCTGTTGTAAATGGTATGATGCTTAATTATATGTCGCGACAGTGAATGACTCAAAAGGAGGATTATTCAGTTCACAGTTTAGAGATTCGGCATTTAATTCCATAAGAGGAGATGCAATTGTACTATGGATGTTAGAGCTTTGATAGATGGAGTAGCGAGATTGGATATTTTCGAACTTGGTAGAATTCTTGTTTTACAATGTTGTGTCATCGTCCTTGTTTGAACACATTAAGGCTCGTCAGTATAATGGCCTTCATTTGGTTGCCTTTGGGACACAATGTTGTGAAATGGTATCTAAAAAGCGATTATCAGAGATGACATTGTGTTGCGATCTCGAAGTCGAATAGGCATTTCCATTGTTGATGGTTCGAGAGAGATGATCCTTGAGGAGGCTTAGAGTTGATGGAATTCTATTTGTTCGGGTGCAACGGAGATGGATCGTGATGTGGGGCGGCATTATTGGTGGAGGAAGATGGGGAATTATTGGATATATATTGTGGTGGTTGAAAGTAAGTCGAGTATGAGCAACAGAGATCGAGTAGTTCTCTTCGTTAGGAGATTAAATCGAGGTGGGAGTGGGAGCGTATCGTATGGATTTTATGGCAGGTTAGCCACTTGCCTTGAGAAACTTCATATGACTTGGGTCATGGTGGACAGAAGACTAGGTCTATGTATTTCATTTGGGATGGTGTCTTCTATACTTAGGATGTTTGAATATGACGGAATGGAGTTTTCTTGGAATGAAGAGGGATAGGAATGCGTGATTGTCATTTTGGGATGCTATATGGGTTAGAGTTTAAAACATATTGTTGGACCTTCAGTTGATGCTAATGATACGAACAGACTCTTACAGCTGGCGGACGAGTGTGGACCTAGGTGAATTAACCGATTTCATTATGGATGTTGTTACGTCTATGCCATTGGAGGATGTCGGTATAAGGTTACACAAGTGGTCTATCTTGTGTGAGAAGGTTAGGGGCTGCATGACTTTTGATGAAATATCTACAAAGAGTTCTACCTTCTATCTAGTAGGATGCATGTATTGCGATGTGAGCTTGGACAGCTTGATGAAGATGGTACGATTGTCAGGTAGTCGAGTGTGCGATTGTGGCTCATAATTCGGGTTGTGTTATGATTAGTGCAACAAGAATTTATGAGAAATTTTGATGAGTAATAGTGTGAGAACATGGTAACTGAGAAGGAGGAGTCATTGAGGATTTTGGATTTATGTGATTGTGGCTTAAAGCTAAGTGGGGTAGCCTACCGTCTATGATTAGGTCACATGGTTATGGGCCCTTGCAGTTTCTATTTATCGGTACGTTGGTGGATTTGTTATGACTAAGGGAGAAAAACATCAGGGGTAATTTGCGCAAGGGATTTGATGGATGTGTGCTATGTGTAACCTTATTGATATGTGAGGGTTGTGGAATGATTCAGATTTTATACTTCTGGTGGATGTGATATACAAGGGAAAGGATTTACCTGGTTGCTTCATTGGATTGATCATGTGCTAACAAAGCACTAGTTGTTTGGTTAAATAATTGAGACTGGATTAGAGTGGCCAACTCTCAATAATGGTTCTAGTGGATTCGATATTTAAAGTGTGGTGCTTAAGGATTTTCAGATTTGTTATGTGGCTAAGGATTGGCTTTTGTAGCAGAGTGTGAAGGGTACTTGGAGTATTTCAATGTTATCATCGGGTTTGTGGTACAGTGTTAGATAAATGGGAGAAACAACTTCGGATACTATTGAGATACTATTGGGAAACAACGCAGGTGTATCAGTTGGAGATACTATTGAGTGCATGAGGAGGGTATAAAATGGCTTATGGGTATTAAGATGACGTGGTATAATGATTTGGGTCACTCGGGATGAGTGTTAATTGAGATCCTTTATGTGTTTGAATAGAGGTAGTTTTTCGAAGAAAAGTCAAGTGTAAATCGGAAGAAGTTGAGTCAGGGTTTGGTTATGTGCAAATGGCCCCCGAAGGTTTATGACTGTCTCGGCCACGACTTGAGTTCTGTGTCATTTGCTGCTATGAGGAGTTGGTTGTGTGTTGCGAATTTTCTTCTGAAATGAGTTAAGTGAAAGGGGTTCTGGCCGATGGAGTGGCTATTCTAGTGGTGGTTGATGTTTGGCTATAATTTCATATTTTTAGTGCATTGTTTACTTTATATTTTGGTGCTTTAATGCTAAATTGTACTATATTTTTGTTTAATAGAACTTATTTTATGTGTAGGTACTTTGGAGATGAAATTGGGAGGAAAGTAAAGATTTTATGTGTATTTTATACACTACAGATGATAGGCTCATGAAGACATAATGATGGGTGATGATTAAATTAAGAAAACAAACCAAGAAAAGAGAAAGAAGGAAAGCTTACCTGGAGAGATATGAAGCAGCAAAGTTAGGCAGCCAAAGCAAGTCCTAACGTAGAAAGGAAAGGCCAGCGACGCGAACGAAATTGGCCGCGTTAATTTTCGCGAGGCACTCCAAAACGCGCCCAAGTTAGTTGCGGCACTGACTGCGACGCAGTGACGAGTCTTGGACGAATATTTTTGTCCATATTTTACTTGTACTTAGTTATTTCGTTTAGGTTTTTTCCTACACTTATATATAGTCATTAAATACAATTTTTATACAACTTTTGACCAAGAGAGGACATATTTGAGAGAAAAACACAAGCATACAGCCGTCGTGAAGGCTAGAATTCACCAAATTCCATATCTCTTCCGCAAAACTTAGTAATTTTTATGTTTCTTTGTATGATTTGTTGTTTGGCTACCATATCTATGTGGAGCTAAACTTCACGTTCTAGGGTTGTGGTTCTTTCATGAACATTATTTTTTGGATATTAATTTTGGTTTCTTAGTTTATCGCATTGGTTTATTTGTTCAATCCTGCACTTAATTATTTAATTGCTTGATCACCAATTAAATACTATCTACGAATCTAGAATTGAACTCGAAAGTGAGAATTCTAGATTGCATATAGGATTGAGTAGAGCAAGTCCTTGAACCTGGGCATCGGGGAATGGATTCGCGGTTAGGATAGACATATACCTAATTGCCTTGCTTGGTCGATGTAGATGAATTGTAAATGTGTTCTTGTTAGTTCTAATTCCACAGACATATAGGCATTAGGTTAGCTTGAATAGGCGAGTAAGAACTCGACATATTCTTATTAGCGATATTAACCCTGTCAACCAATAAGCTAGATAAATTAGTTAGTCAATTTAATTGAAGAATACAATAGGAATGTTAGATGTTCCATAACCCTGGATCGTTTTTATTACATTGATAACATAAAAATCTAATCTTCCTTTGTTCAAAGTTCATTATTTATTTTCTTTTTAGTTTAGTTACTTTAGCATCACTACTCTTGGGTTTAATTCTTATTCAGATAATTAGGATAGTCTAATTTAGTTAATAGTAAATCACAAGTCCTCGTGGGTTAGACATCCGACTTTTAGTCACTTTATTACTTGACGACCGCGTATACTTGCGTGTGCGTTTGGCCGCAAAACATTTTTGGCATCTTTGCCGGGGACTTAGAATTAGCTATTTTTCTAGATTAGACTTTTAATTTTATCTTTACATGTTTTGGTTTTTTATTTTTATAAATATTTTTATTTTTATAACAATTTGGTTTTTCTCTTAGTGTGTTCATAGTTCTCTCAACATGACATATGTGGATGAAATATCCGAAGGTAAGGTTATTGATGAAGACGCTTGGTTGACGAAAAACTTTTATGGCCCGTCTTTTTGGGCTTGTCATGACCTAAACTCTGGGAGGTCTGAATTTGAATATGAGAGTAAATGTCGGTATTGGGATGGATATTCATGATTACTGGAATATGCGGAACGCCGTTATCTTCTAACAAAGTTGGTGAATGATTGATCGAAGGAGAGAGTTGATCTTGCACAAGAAATTGACAAGTTTGGCTTGGCTTTGCACAACTTGGATGTAGATTTGAGTGCAGAGATTGATGCGTGTAACGCCTAACAAGTTAATGATGAGTTGTGTGAAGCTGAAAAAAATCTTCTAAACTAAATCGAGGAGCTAAAACTAGAATACCAAGCATTAGACCATATTTTTCTTGAGGATGCCAATTGAGAAGAGTGTTCTAGAGTCATATGAGGGTGTAGATAAAGTTATATTTGAAGACTCTAGTGCATGTAAATATGAGGATGTAAATAGCAAAACAAATCCAGAGTTGGGGCGTGTTGGTCCTCATTCTAAACATTTTTTGACATTGTGTTTGGATGAGTACATGGAAATTCTGAGCCTTTGGAGGAGTCAACAAAAGAGGAACAAGGTTCTTACATTCTTGCCTTTGTCGTGCCAGAGAGAAAAAGATACATTCCTCATCTAAAGGCCGAAAAGTGTAGAGTAAAAAATTTATTACTTGGCCTGATTATCTTTGTATCCCCAACAAAGGAGCATAGCCGCAGTCTGGATGCCCTGTTAGGGGTACAATTCATAAGTTCAAGGTGGAGGCAAAAAGTAGTTCAAGTCGTGCCGCGACTTTAAATTAGGCACTTGTTAGGAGGCAACCCAGCTTTACTACTTTCTTTTTTTGTTTTATATATTATTTTTCTAGTATTTGTTTTTATTTTGTAGAATTATGAGCATGGGAGAGAAACCATTGGATGTATGCAAAAGCGAGCCAGTTAGTTGGAACTAGTTTGAGGTTCCCTCACAAAGGACCATCTTTGAGAGAAGTTTGAGTACCCCGTGAGCTTCTATTTCTTTGGGCTTTGGCCTTCCAGGGAGTTTCTCTTACTCTCTTGATTTTATTTATGATGTGCATTAAGGACACTGCACTCTTTTAAGTGTGGGGTGGGAGAATTCCTTTGGATAATTAGCTTTTTAGTATTTTAGCTTCTTATTTTTTGTTTTTTTAGTAGTGTAGTATTTTAGTAGTAGTTTTAGTAACTTAATTTATTTTAAATCAAAAATTAATTAGGAAAATTTGGACTTTTCCCGATGATGGATCTCCTAGACTGTTTTTTTGAGGGATTAAAGTCTAAGCAAAAACACACAAAAAATTAGAAAAAGTTCAAAAGTTCGTCTTTTAATTTCTTTAGGTAGTAATAATCCCCCGTGATTTTTCTTTGTGCCTCGGTTCTTTTTCATGAGATGTAGTTTGAATCGGGTAATATTTTTTCCTTTTAGAGTAGGTTAGATATTTAGGGAATAAAAGGAGGAAGAATGATGAACTTAGGCGACCTTGACTTGTTTGATAATAGCATATTTAGGCTTTGGCATGTGTAGTATCTTCCCTATTATTTGAAAGTATTGATGATGCCTTTATAAATTGGATAGCATGTTTTGTGGCGCCTATGTCTCGTTTACTTGACTTATGTTCACTTTGTGCTTAATGCTTAATATCTCGTGGCTTTGTGAATACTTGCATTAGTTGAGAGTTGGAATGTGACCGTCCCTTAGTGAGTCATGTGCCATGTGTGGTAAGGTTTTTGTGTAGTCTATGTATTGTACTTGTGTATAGAACTTGCCCGGTATGTGAGTTGAAGCGAAATTTTAGGTGATGCTCGGTTTGAGAAATGATTTTAGGCTTTCTTTGATCTTTTTGAGCTTATTGCTTACTATAAATAAAATTTATATCTAGTTACCCCTTTTGAGCCTATAGAATTTTATTTGGCACCCATATTACGAGCCTATACCCTTTTGTTCTTAATTGATATTGCTTTGATCCTTTTAACTTTTAAAGCACTTTAAGTGTGAAATGAGTGCTAAAAGAAGCAAGAAGGGACTAAGTGTGGGGTGGCTTTTGAGTGGAACTAATGAAAGAAAGAAGGGTGCACTTGTTTTATAAAATAATACACCACTACCGGAAATTAAAAAAGGAAAAAGAAAAAAGAAAAAAGAAAAATCTGAAAAAAAAGAAAAAGAAAAAAAAATGTAGATGAATAAATATCTTGTTTTTGCTAGTGGAGTGTAAATGACGATAGTGCTTAAAGAAAAAAGACATATTTTTGGGGGTAATATTGTTTGTGAAATTAAAGTGGATTGAAGAATTTGCGCTTAAGTTATTTGGTGATGTGTTAAAGTGTCTAGGAGGGTTAGCCACTATTCCTAAAATATATCCTACTGTCACGACCCGAAATTTTTACCGTCGAGACCGTGATGGCGCCTAACATTTCACTTGCTAGGCAAGCCAATGTTAGAACAATTTATCCTTTTTAACAATTTAAATGTAATTAATGAAGAAGAACTGATTTAACTGCAATAATCCAAATATAAATGCAGAAGCTAAAACCGTAAAAATATCTGCTACAAATTCCTGAACTCCGTGTCACAAGTGCACGAGCTTCTAGAGTAATACATACAAGGGTCTGAAATAAATACAAAGTTGTCTAAATGAAAATACTCAGCTAAATAAAAATAAAGATGGGGATTTCAGGAGCTGCGGGCGCTGAGCAGCTGTACCTCAAGTCTTCGCAGGTTGTCCAATCCGATCTCTCTAGTAGCCGCCGCTAGGACCATTTCCAAAATCTGCACAGTGTGCAGAGTGTAGTATCTGTACAACCGGCCCCATGTACTGGTAAGTGTCGAGCCTAACCTCGACAAAGTAGTGACGAGGTTAAGGCGGGTCACCTACACTACAACCTGAACGCAGTTTATAATAATGACAGAAAAATGGGAATACTGAACAGAATTAAACAGTGAACTGAAAATCATAACCACAGCCTCAAGAATAAACCAGTGCCGTCCAGAATCATCAATCTTTAATAATTCAGATACAAATACCAAAAAGAAAACCAACACAGCTCACGAAATGGAAACATATAGGTTGTTGCGACGCGCAACCAGATCCTACCAGACAACACAAATTCCTCCCTTATTTCACCGTAACGATATCAACAACAGTAAATAATATATATATGTTGCGGTGTGCAACCCGATCCCACCATATGTCAATATCAATATCATAATTCACCCTTATTTCATCATGTCAATCCACCCTTATTCCACCTGTTGTGGCGTGAAACCCGATCCCACCATATCAATATCAAGTACTCAATAAGCACAGTAAAACTAACAATTCAAATCATAGAAAAACCCTTTACAATTCTAAGACACCAAACTGAACAAATAGAAAACCTTGTATAATATGATAATCCGAATGAGTAATGCTTCACAGCGAGACCAATCCAGAATTTACAACTACAAGGTATAGATAAACCAACTTGAGCAAATAGTAGGAGAGTATGAAACTATGGAAAGAACTAATATCATGAACATGAGGAAACAATGACTATAAATAGCAATTAGACATGGAAATACAATTAGATAAGGTAACAGTTAAGACATGGAAAGAGATAATATGAGAAAAATGGGAAAACAGATAATTTGGCGGCGCATAAGTAGTCGTCAGCTCATATATATGCCGCTCACATGAAATTCACATTGCAATTAGTCTGAGGGTTCCTAATTACCTCAAGTCAAGGTTAGACACAACACTTACCTCGCTTCAAAGGCCACTCAATGCTCAATCACAGCTTTGCCTTTCAAATAAGCCTCATAACCAATGATATCTAGCAAATTACCAACCAAATGATTCAAAATAAGCCTAAGGAATCACCCACGATTGCAAAAGATTCAATTTAGGTCATTATTGAAAATGTCAATAAAAGTCAACTCCCGGGCCCGCTTGGTCCAAACCCGAAATTCGGACCAAAACCCGATTACCCATTCACCCCGAGCCCGGTTATGTAATTTATTTTGGAATCCGACCTCAATTTGAGGTCTAAATCCCCAATTTACCAAATCCCTAGTTTCTACCCAAAACCCCCCAATTCCACCATGAAAACCTTAGATTTTAGGTTGAAATCTTAGGAAAAGTAGTGAAATATTGAGAGGAAATAGGTTAGAATCACTTACCAACGATTTGGGGAAGAAGAAGACTTGGAAAAATCGCCTCTAATATTTTAGGTTTTGAAAATTTGAGATATGAACCAAAAATCCCGTCTAAGTCATAGTTGTTTAGCTGCAAATGTCGCATTTGCGACCTGGGCTTCGTAATTGCGAAGCCCACAAATGCGAAGATTTCATCGCAAATGCGAGAAACAACACACCTCTGCATTCTTCGCAAATGCGAACTCAGGCTTGATCGCAAATGCGACCCAGTGATCGCAAATGCGAAGAATGGCTATGTCTGTTGCCTTCGCAAATGTGAACTAGTGTTCGTAAATGCGGACTGCCAGGATCGCAAATGCGATCAAAACATCACAATTGTGAAGGTCTTCCCCCAGCCCGCTGCTCGCAAATGCAATGGTCTCTTCGCAAATGTGAGGCTCGCATTTGCGAGCCAGACCTCACAAATGCGAAGTCTGTAGATCAGTTGTAGTAGCTGCTATGTTTTCTAAGTTCAAAATAATCCGTAGCCTATCCGAATCTCACCCGAGCCCTCGGGGCTCCAAACCAAACATGCACACAAGTCCTAAAGTATCATACGAACTTGCTCGCGTGATCAAATTGCCAAAATAACACCTAGAACTATGAATTGAACACCAAATCAAAGGAAATTTTCAAGATGACTTTAAAACTTTTATTTTCACAACCGGACATCCGAATCACATCAAACCAACTCCGTTTCTCAACAAATTTAACAGACAAGTCATAAATATGGTATTGAACCTATACCGAATTTCGAAACTGAAATACGGACCCGTTATCCAAAAAGTCAACTATGGGTCAAACATTTCAAATTTATTAAGCCTTTAGCTTACAAATTTCAACAAAGTCCGATATCTCGGGTTAGGGACTTCCGAATTCGATTCCGGGCATACGCCCAAGTCTCAAATCCCGATACGGACCCACCGGGAACGTCAAAATATAAATCCGGGTCCGTTTGCTCAAAGCGTTGACCAAAGTCAACTCAAATGGTTTTCAAAGCAAAATTTCATATTTTCATAGTTTTTAACATAAAAGCTTTCCGAAAACATGCCCGGACTGTGCACGCAAATCGAGGAGGGTAAAAATAAGATTTTTAATGCTTTAGATCATAGAATTAGGTTTTAAAACATAAGATGACCTACTGGGTCATCACACCTACCCGTCCCTTAGCCCACATTACAACAATGAAAAAGTCCTAATTGATTTTAGATCGAGCGAGCTTATATTAGTAGAAATTTACATTAAGGGCAAGCCTATGGTACCAATTGCATGCATGAGACTTCTTTGTGAGAGTGAGAGATTTCTTTTATATACAAGTGAGTCCTTAAACTATATTTGATCATGAGATTCGGATGTGTGGATTCAACTTACTCTCTTTGGTTTTGTTGTGAGGGCACATAGTTTCATGAGGGATAGGTAACATTATTAGACTTTTCTATGATGTTAGGTGTTCAAGCCATGAGTGCATTGTAACATTGAGTCTATTTTTGAAGCTAGGATTGTTATGAGCATGTTGTCTATGTTCCAAATATGTTAAAGCTTGGCTTAAGTTAAAGGGAAGTGTGTGTTGAATGCATATGCTCTAGAGCTTAATTGTTGCTATCAAACATGGTCATTGGTGTAGTGTGCCTCAATTGTGTAAAAATAAAGTGCTCAAAGATAATGCTTATTGTTGGTTGACTCGAGGACGAGCAACGTTTAAGTGTGGGATAGTGATGTTTGGCTATAATTTCATATTTTTAGTGCATTGTTTACTTTATATTTTGGTGCTTTAATGCTAAATTGTACTATATTTGTGTTTAATAGAGTTTATTTTATGTGTAGGTATTTTGGAGATAAAATTAGGAGGAAAGTAAAGAATTGATGTGTATTTTATACACTACAGATGATAGGCTCATGAAGACATAATGATGGGTGATGATTAAATTAAGAAATGAAACGAAGAAAAGAGAAAGAAGAAAATCTTACCTGGAGAGATATGAAGCAGCAAAGTTAGGCAGCCAAAGCAAGACCCAATGTAGAAAGGAAAGGCCAGCGACGCGAACTGAATTCTCCACGTTTATTGTCGCGAGGAACTCCAGAACGCGCCCAAGTTAGTTGCGGCATAGACGGCGACGCAATGACGAGTCTTGGACGAATAGTTTTGTCCATATTTTACTTGGACTTAGTTATTTCGCTTAGGTTTTTCCCTACACTAATAAATAGTCATTAAACACAATTGTTATACAATTTTTGACCAAGAAAGGACGTTTTTGAGAGAAAAGCACAAGCATAGAGCCGTCGTGAAGGCCGGAATTCACCAAATTCCATCTTTCTTCCGCTAAACTTATTAATTTTCATGTTTCTTTGTATGATTTATTGTTTGGCTACCATGTCTATGTGGAGCTAAACTTCACGTTCTAGGATTGTGGTTCTTTCATGAATATTATTTTTTGGATATTAATTTTGATTTCTTAGTTTATCATATTGGTTTATTTGTTCAATCCTGCGCTTAATTATTTATATGCTTGATCACCAATTAAATATTATCTACGAATCTAGAATTGAATTCGAAAGTGGGAATTCTAGATTGCATATAGGATTGAGTAGAGCAAGTTCTTGAACCTGAAAATCGGGGAATGGATTCGCGGTTAGGATAGACATATACCTAATTGCCTTGCTTGGTTGATGTACAGGAATTATAAATGCGTTCTTGTTAGTTCTAATTCCATAGACATATAGGCGTTAGGTTAGCTTGAATAGGCGAGTAAGAACTCGACAGATTCTTATTAGCGATATTAACCATGTCAACCAATAAGCTAGATAAATTAGTTAGTCAATTTAGTTTTAATAATACAATAGGAATGTTAGATGGACCATAACCCTGGATCGTTTTCATTACATTTATAACATAAAAATCTAATCTTCCTTGGTTCAAAGTCCATTATTTATTTTTCTTTTAGTTTAGTTGCTTTAGCATCACTACTTTTGGGTTTAATTCTTGTTCAGATAATTAGGATAGTATAATTTAGTTAATAGTTAATCACAAATTCTCGTGGGTTCGACTTTCGAATTTTAGTCACTTTATTACTTGGCGATCGCGTATACTTGCGTGTGCGTTTGGCCCTCAACAAGTTTTCTGTGCCATTGCCGGGGACTTAAAATTATCTATTTTTCTAGATTAGACTTTTACTTTTATCTTTACATGTTTTGTTTTTTTTCTTTTTGTAAATATTTTTATTTTTATAACAATTTTATTTTTCTCTTAGTGTGTTCATAGTTCTCTCAATATGACATATGTGGATAAAATATCCGGAGGTAAGGTTATTGATGCTGACGCTTGGTTGACAGAAGACTTTTATGGCCCGTCCTTTTGGGCTTGTCATGACCTAAACTCTGGGATGTCTGAATTTGAATATGGGAGTAAGGGTTGGTATTGGGATGGATATTCACGATTATGCAAATATGCGGAATGACGTTATCTTCTAACAAAGTTTGTGAATGATTGGTCGAAGAATAGAGTTGATCTTGCATAAGAAATTGACAAGTTTGGCTTGGCTTTTCACAACTTGGATGTAGATTTGAGTGCAAAGGTTAATGCGTGTAACGCCCAACAATTTAATGATGAGTTGTGTGACCTAAAAAAAATCTTCTAAACCAAATCGAGGAGCTAAAACGAGAATATCAAGCATTAGACCATATTTGTTTTGAGGATGCCAATGTTGAGAGGAGTGTTCTAGAGTCATATGAGGGAGTAGATAATGTTATATTTGAAGACTCTAGTGCTTGTAAATATGAGGATGTAAATAGCAATACAATTTCAGAGTTGGGGTGTGTTGGTCCTCATTCTAAATATTTTTTGACATTGTGTTTGGATGATGACATGGAAATCAAGTCATCTGATCCTTTGGAGGAGTCAACGAAAGAGGAACAAGGTGCTTACATTCTTGGATTTGTTGTGCCAGAGAGAAAAATTACACTCCTTATCTAAAGGCCGAAAAGTGTAGAGAGAAACATTTATTACTTGGCCTGGTTATCTTTGTAGCCCCACCAAAGGAGCATAGCCGTAGACTGGATGCCCTGTTAGGGGTACAATTCATAAGTTTAACGTGGGGGAAAAAGTGGTTCAAGTCGTGCTGCGACTTTAAATTTGGTGCTTGTTGGGAGGCAACCCAACTTTACTACTTTTTTTTGTTTGTTTTTGTTTTTATATATTATTTTTCTAGTATTTGGTTTTGTTTTGTAGGATTATGAGCATGGGAGAGAAGCCATTGGAAGTGTGCAAAAGCAAACCAGTTGGTTGGAACTAGTGTGAGGTGCCCACACAAAGAACGATCCTTGGGAGAAGTCTGAGTACCCCGTGAGCTGCTATTGCTTCGGCCTTTGGCCTTCCAGGGATTTCCTCTTACCCTCTTGATTTTATTTTTGATGTGCATTAAGGACACTGCTCTCTCTTAAGTGTGGGGTGGGAGAATGTAATGACCCGACCAGTCATTTTGAGCTCTAGCACGTCTTCTACGGTTTGAGGCCTTGAGTAGCTTCACTTCATGTATTATGACTTGTACGTTTGGTCGGAATTGGATTTTGGGAAGTTCGGAGTTGATTCGGAAGGAATAATTCTAATTTTGGAACTTTAAGTGGGAAAAATGGACTAATGTTTGACTTTTGAGTAAACAATCTCGGAATCTAGATTTGAAGATTCCAATAGGTTCATATGATGATTTCGGACTTGAGCGTATGTTCGGGTTGAGTATCGGGTGGTCCGGAAGCAATTCAGCGCTTAATATGGAAAGTTGGCATTTTGAAGGTTTTAGAATTTCTTAAGTTTGATTTGAAGTGGTCTTTGGTGTTATCGATATCCGTTTGAGGTTTTGAGCCTTGGAATAGGTTTGTATCGTGATTTGTGACTTGTGCGTAAAGTTTGGCGTCATTCCGGAATGTTTAAGAATGAATCAGACGCGTTTGTCGAAGTTTGAATGTTTGGAAGTTTAAAGAAAGGTTTCGATCGTTGATTCGTAGTTTTGATGTTGTTTAGTATGATTTGAGGCCTCGTGAAGGTTCGTGTTTTATTTTGGGATTGGTTTGTGTAATTGGTCGGGGTCCCGGGGGCCTCGGGTGTGTTTCGGAGGTGTTTGGGTTGTGTCGCGCTCTTATTTGATGTTTCGACATCATTTCTATGGGCATAAAGTGAACTATATTGAGAAAACTACCTTTGATTTATGATTGTATTGAACCATTAAATCCGTATCTTAATTACAGAGCCATAGCAATAAGAATCGTCGAATTTCGAGGTCGTATGAGAGTGTTATGCCCATTTCCGTGTCGGACAAAATTTCTAGTTTCTGGTGCGAAGTTTTGTTGTTCGTGAACGCAAAAAAGGATTTCTGGGTTGACCGATCAACGCAAAAAATTGCTCTTCGCAAACGCGAAGGTCTTCCGCGAAGGCGATGAAGAGAAATCATCTGGACAGTGTTTTAAACCGAGAATTTTAGTATTTTGGGCATATCTTGAGTTCTTGAGCTCAGGTTTAGGTGATTTTCATGGCATTTTTCTCGTCTCAACAAGGGGGGTAAATATATGACCTTTATTTTGATTTTTATAGATGAATATTTCCGTTGTTAATTATTTTTATCTGTGTTTGGATTGTAGGAATTGGGATTTTGAGCCCCAAAGTTGAGAAATGGTAAATCCGAAATTTGAGAGTCGATTCATGGGCGAAATTGGATGATTTTATGGATATAGACCATATTATTTATGGGTGATATTTATTTTCAATAAATTTTAAAATCCGGGCACGTGGGCTCGAGGGTTGACTTTATTGACTTTTCAAGTGGAGTTGAGAATTTTTATAAATATATTAATTTTAAGCATTGGAGTATATTTTGATTGATTTGTACATTGTTTGACTTGTTTCGGGACATTTGGCTTTGATTTGTTGTGTTAGAGAGGCGTTGGAGACGGTTATGGAACTTCGGAGCGAGGTAAGTCTCCTGTCTAACCTTGTGAGGGGGAAACTACTCCCTAGATGATGTAATTGTTATGTGCTATTAGTTGTGGGTGCTACGTACGCACAGAGTGATGAGAGTCCGTACGTAGCTAAACCATGTTTATGTCCGGGTAGACTTAGGGCTTTACCATGTAATATTTGAAATATTTGAATTCATTTTGCTGGCTTAATTACTTGAAATTATAATTGAACTTGATTAAGAAATATATACATATATATTAGGCTGAGCTTTATTACCTTGAGGGTTTGGCAAGTTATTTGAGAAACGGTAAAGGTTATACTCACCTTGTGTTCATATACTGTACCATAAACTCGTGTCTTGTAATTCGATAATACCTTTCCTTTCTTGTAGAGTGGGCCGAACGCCTCTACATGATTATTTACCACACTCTCATAGGAGCGGGCCGTTCGCCTCGACAGTTTAATAGATGCATCTATGGTTCGTGCCGTTCGACCCTCGACAATGTACACGTTATGATGGGATCGGGCCGATCGCCTCGGTAGTATTATATTCTTTCTGAAATATGGCCGTACGACTTTGACGTAATCGTGCGTTATATCGCTAGCAGTACGAACATTCATGAGATTTTTAATTCCACTGATGTCTTGCATGTTATATGGTATTTCTTATTTATTTGATATTGGCATTAGGTATTTTCCGAGCTGTTGAGATAGAATACGAGATGAGAAATTGATATTGTTTAAAGAAATTTTTGGAGATTGTGTTAGTTACAGATTTACCTCACTACTACTGTTGTGCTTCTTATCTTTTTATAATTTACCATATTGATTTATTATACTACTAGAAAGTGTCGATGTCGACTTCTCGTCACTACTTCTCTAGGGTTAGGCTACATACTTACTGGGTATGCATTGATTTACGTACTCATGCTGCAGTTCTACACTAAATGTGCAGGATCCAACAAGTTCATTTGGTGGTCATCATGGCGTGTAGGCGCAGCTGCTGAGGAGACTTTATGGTGAGCTGCATTCCAGGCTATGCATCGCAGCCCACAGAGTCTTCATCGTACCATTTACTTTATTATGTCTTATTTACATTGAAGACAGATGTTGTATTATTATTGTTGTACTCTCTAGTAAATGCTCATGCACTTGTGACACCAGGTTTTGGGATATACTAGTTGATACTTACGTATCTGTATATTATCATCGCCTTTCATTTATGTTATAAACTACAATTTTTGTACGTTCCCGTGGATTTAAAAGTGTAAATTTCCTTGCTTATTTAAATTTATGATTTTGAATGTAATAAAATGAGTAATTAAATTGATCAATTACCGTTGGCTTGCATGACGGCGGCGTTAGGCGCCATCACGACCTATAGTGGATTTTGGGTCGTGACAACTTGGTATCAGAGCTCTAGGTTCATTTGGTCTCACAAGTCATGAGCAAGTCTAGTAGAGTCTTGCGGATCGGTATGGAGACATCTGTACTTATCTTCAAGGGGCTACCGGGCTGTTAGGAGCACTTCCCTTCTTGATTCCTCTTCGTGCGATTTGATTCCATTGAAGCTTATGCCTTCATTTCTTTCCTACTCAATCTTATGCGACGTGGATCGCTTGTTATCAATTGGGCATCGAGGAGTTGTAGTGGTACTGCAGACATGGTGCAGGATGTTTCTCCTTGCATATTCGGGCAGGCTATTATCGTCGCCTTGCAGAAGAGTGAACTATCATTTCATCCTAGTATCTGTATTTTCTATGGTTTCGAGGCTATGCACAGATTATTATGATGTTCTTGCGTTGTTATCGCACTGTGTTGGTGTAATGGTAGGGTGCTTGTTTATGTGTCGAGGCAGTGAATGACTCGAAAAAGGGATTTCTCACTACAATTTTTTGAGGTTCGACATTTAATTCCAGTGGAGGAAAGGCAATCAGACTATGGATGTTCAGGCTTTGGTTGATGGAGTAACGAGACTTGATATTTTCGAGCGTGGTGGAATTCTCATTTGTGATGTGGTGTCGTCGTCCTTGTTTGAATGTATTAAGGTTCGTCGGTGTTATGGTCTTCTTTGATTTGCCTTCGGGGCAGGGTGTTGTGAAATAGGGTCTAAGAAGCGGTTGTCAGAGATGGCAGTGTGTAGCGGTTTCAGAATCGAATCGGTGTTTTTAATGTTGATGGATCGAGAAAGATGATCTTCGAGGAGGCTTAGAGTTGGTAGAAATTTATTAGTTCAGGTGCTACAGAGATGGATTTTGATTTGAGGCAGCTTTTGGGTAGCGAAGGATGAGGAAGGACATGGTGGGAGGTGTCTCACGGTGGATGAATTGCTAGCAGATCAAGTATGAAAAGCAGAGTCCGAGAAGTTGCTAAAAGGAGATGATTTAATCGAAGTAGGAGTGGCAGAGTAGCATATGGATTCTGTGGTAGGATAGCCACATGCCTTGAGAAATGCTTAGAGCATTTTGGGAATCATGGTGGACAATGACCAAGTCCATAAATGCCATTTGGGACGGTGGCTACCGCACCGAGGAAGGATTAATATGACAGAAAGGAGTTTGCTTGGAATGAAGAGGGGTGTAAAAACTTGATTATTGTTATGGGATGCGACTTGACTTCGAGTTTTGAATGTATTGTCGGACTTTCAGTTGATGACTATAGAATGAACTGACTTTTACAACTGGCGGACGAGTATGGGCTTTGGAGGGTTTACTGATTTCGTGGTAGTTGTGCCAGTGCAGCATTGTTGGCAGACGTTGGTATGGAAATTCTACATGTGGGCTATCTCCTATGAGCAGGTCAGCAGATGCGTGAGATTGATGAAGCTTCTACAAAGAATTCTACTTGCTACCCGGTAAGAGGCTGAATATGTAGTTGTGGCTGATGATTTCGAATGTTCATGAAACGTTTAGCAAAAGATTTTGAAAAATTTGGCGGGGTAAAGGTGCGAGATCATGGTAATTGAGAAGGAGGAATATTTGCGGGTTCTAGATTTATGTAATTGTAGCTTAAAGCTAAGTGGGGGAGCCCACCATCTACGATTGGAGGGCGTGGTTGTCTGCTTGTGCGGTTTCTGCTTATCGATGCATTGGTGGGTTATTATGGCTAAGAAAAATAAAACATCAGGGGTAATTCGAGTGAAGAACTTGATAAATGTGTGCTATACTTCACCTCATCGATTCATGTGTAGTTTTGGGAAGACTCCAAGTTTATGCTTTTTGTGGATGTGATGTACAAGGAAAATAATTCGGCCAGTTGCTTTTTTGGGAGGGTGTTCATGTGCTAGCAGAGCATCGGAGATTGGTTGTACTAGGGACCAGGACAAAGTGGGTGGCTATCAATAGTGGTTCTAATGGGTTCAAGGAAGTACGCGTGGTGTCTAAGAATTTTGGGTCCGATGTGTGGTTAAAGATCAAGTTCTTGCAGTAGGTATTGAGACAACATGATCTCGTGATTTGGGTCACTCGAGATGAGTGTTGATCGAGTTTCATTATGTTTTTGAATGGAGCTATTATTATTTCTAAGGCAAGTCAAGAGTAAATCAGAGGAAGTTGGGTCGGTTGGTAATGGTTTAAATCAGCGTGATTGAAGCAATGATCAGCTCCTTCTGCATGTTAATGTTATGCAGGTGAATTGTGGCGGTACGTGCGGGCTTGACAGACGCCGTAATTTTATTGATTGGGAGGTATTTGATTATAATGACCCATTATGTGTAGATGGCTCTCGGAAGAGTTATGGCAGTTTAGACGACAAGTTGAGGTTTGTATTTTTTGCGGTTATGGGAATTCAGTTGAGTGTTGCCATCTTTCCTCTAAAATGTGTTGAGTGAAAGGGGTTCTAGATGATGAAGTGTTTATTCTATTGGTTGTTCAGGAGTTATGATGAAATTTTTGTACTCTCGCGTAGCGGCATGATTGGTACAGTGAGCGGCATGGGAATTTGACGTTGAGGACCAAGGTTGCGGTTCGGTGTTGACAAGAATGTCACGAGCTCGGATGAGTAGGAAAGAATTTAGATGTTCAGAGTAACCTGGTATTTTTATTTAGTGTCACCCGAGAACGATATCATGCGTAAGAGGCTTTGTGTACTGATTTACGAATTCTCGATTTGCTTTATAGCATTAGCACTGTTAGTGGTATGGAGGTGCAGACCTTGCTACCTGGTGCGGAAGGTCATGGGAGCGTATCACACGAGGAAATTTGTATAAGTGTGACATGTTAGTCACTTGATTGTTAAAGATTGAAACCAAGCATGGAGATTATGGTACTATCATTAATGTGGGAGTTTATGGCTGGGAGGCGCTCTGTCCTTTTTGTTGTGAACTGTGGGAGTTTGTTCCGGATTGGGACGGCTGCTTGTGTGTGTCATGAATGGGGCTATTGTGGATCATTGAAAGGTTGCTGGCCCAGTATGGGATGATCAGAATAGGCTTGGGGTCCGTTGATGGGTCTAATGTGAATGTGTGCTCTACATAAGACCGAATATGTTCATTCAGCATAGCATTGCTTATGGAGGAGTCTTCGGGCATTGGATGTTATTCCCGTCGTCAGCTATTCCATGTCATACTCTATTGTGCCATGTGGGTCATGAGGTGGCTTGATTATTCGCACAAGTGTTGTGGTCCCATGTAACTTGTTGTATTATATGAGCAGGATGGATCTCGAGATGCAAGTCATTTATTGCACCATAGTCGTGCTTGGGTTTTGTAGCATATGGCGCTATCCGTCTCCCTAGGGTTGTATTTTTGTACTTGGCGTGCTTGTGGTCGATATTCAGGTATTTCGTAGGTGTACGAATTATGTCTTGATGGGTATTTCCTTATTTATTGTTATGTGTAGATCGGATGGCATGCCGCCACGGGTATGTTGTTTGGATCAGGTTGCACGCCGCAACGTTATCGTGTGTGGATCGGGTTGCACACCGCAACAGTGAGATGTTGAGTACGGTTCCCTATATCTATTCTTGTGTATTTTGTTTCTCATTCTCTGAGAAGTGTTCATAGCATCAGTTTGACCGTTTTATTCATTACGCAGGCTAGGTAGTTCTTTTCCAGAGTTCGTTCCTCCTTATGCGTATATTCAAATTGTGGCTTGTCGGCGCATTGATGGCATCATATGAGATATTGGTCAGTGTTTGAGGTGGCTTATTGCCTGAGCAGCTTGTACTGGGTGAGACGATATTATTGGACCTAAAATCAGTGCAATCAAATTTATATAAGGTATATTAAAGAGAAAATATCGTTATTCAGTTCAGAATGCGGTAATGGTCCTTGTCAGGAGGAGAGACTCCATGATTTGTTGATTCGGCAGGTGGTTATGAGTTTCTACAGATCTCTTCCATCGTGGAAGTATTGCGTAGTTGAAACAGGGCTCATATGCGTTATGAGGTGTATTACGGGCATCAGATTCGTGAAATTCCAGCTATTGTGGTCAGAGGATGTTATTATGGGCAACCGATTTATGTGGTGCATGGTGTGATTTCAGCATAGGTGCATGATCATGTTTTGGTACAGTGTGTAGTGATTGATACGGTGTTCGAATGTTAGAATTAGGTCTTGTAGAGAAATTCGGAGGTTGGAATTTGGTTCTAAGGCTTATTAACTAAATAAAAGGGAGGATCTTCAGTCTGGTTCGAGCTAATGTGCTCAACTGGGTTGTGGTGGCACGGGTAGGTGCACGAGGTGTTAAACAGTGATTTTGGACAACTCCGAAACAATTCTTGGCACATTCGGGGACGAACATATGTTTAAGTGGGGGAGAATGTAACGACCCGACCGGTCATTTTGAGCTCTAGCACGTCATTCGGCGGTTTGTGGCCTTGAGTAGCTTCTCTTAATGTATTACGACTTGTACGCATGGTCGGAATTGGATTTTAGGAAGTTCGGAGTTGATTCGGAAGGAAAAATTTTAATTTCGGGACTTTAAGTTGGAAGAATGGACTAATATTTGACTTTTGAGTAAACAATCTCGGAATCGGGATTTGAAGGTTAAAATAGGTTCGTATGATGATTTTGTACTTGGGCGTATGTTCGTGTTGAGTATCGGGTGGTCCGGAAGCATTTCGACGCTTAATATGGAAAGTTAGCATTTTGAAGGTTTTAGAATTTCTTAAGTTTGATTTGAAGTGGACTTTAGTGTTATCGATGTCCGTTTGAGGGTCCAAGTCTTGAAATAGGTTCGTATCGTGATTTGTGACTTGTGCGTAAAGTTTGGCGTCATTCCGGAATGTTTAAGAATGAATCAGACGCGTTCGTCGAAGTTTGAATGTTTGGAAGTTTAGAGAAAGGTTTCAATCATCGATTCATAGTTTTGATGTTGTTTGGTGTGATTTGAGGCCTCGAGCAGGTTCGTGTTATGTTTTGAGACTGGTTTGTGTAATTGATCGGGGTCCCGGGGGCCTCGGGTGTGTTTCGGAGGTGTTTGGGTTGTATCGCGCTCTAATTTGATGTTTCAACGTCGTTTCTTTGGGCATAAAGGGCACTATATTGAGTAAACGACCTTTTATTTGTGATTGGATTGAACCATTAGATCCGTATTGTAATTAAAGATCCATAGCAACAAGAATCGTCGAATTCCGATGGCATATGAGAGAGTTATGCCCATTTCCGTGTCAAACAAATTTGCTGGTTTCTGATGTGACGTTTTGTCCTTCGCGAACGCGAGAGAGGTTCCGCGAACGCGAAGAAGGATTTCTGGGTTGACCGGTCAAAGCAAAAATTTCACGACCCAAAATCCTAACCTGTCGTGATGGCACTTATCTCAGTACTAGGCAAGCCGACAACATCAATAACCCATGATTTCCTTTAAATTTAAAAACGTAACGTTTAATACAATACCAAAAATCTAGCAATTTCTGATACAACACTCCCAAAACCTGGTGTCACTGAGTACATGAGCATCTAATATGAGTACAAGTCTGGAAAATACGGTCTATAATAGTCTGAGACCAAATACAGTAAACAAGGAGATAGAGAAGAAGAGACAAGGTCTGCGAAACACGACAGCTGCCTCAAAATCTCATGAAAATCAACACCGCGAAATGATCAACACCCGCTATATTCAGGAACACTTGAATCTACACACGAAGTGCAGGGTGTAGTATGAGTACAACCAACTCAGCAAGTAACAATAACAACTAAGGCACTGAAGGTAATGACGAGCTACACAGTCATAGTTCACTTTCAGTAGTTTCAGCAAAGAATAGACATGCTTTCAAATTCGGCAGTTTAAGTTAAATTAATTTTATACAGTTTAATTTCAAGTAATCTGGATATAAATTCTTTCAGAGATTTCACAACAATGACAAATAGCAACCAGGTGCAACAACATATTCAAAGCAAGTACAGCCTCTCAGGCAACAACAACTTAGCTCATCACAACAGCTCAACCACTCGGCTCTGAGCCCTCAGCACTCACACTCAATGGGTACCCACGTTCATTGGGGGTGTGTACAGACTCCGGAGGGGCTCCTACAGCCCAAGCGCCATAATCTACGCGGACAACTCACGTGCTGCACGGACAATTCACGTGCTATAATTTCCTGCACGGACAACTCACGTGCCATAATATCCTTACCTCACTAACAGGCCCTCGGCCTTACTTAGTCCTTCACCTCTCTAGTCTCTCGGGCTCTCAGAAATCACAAAGATCAGCCCAAACAAAGATAACATAGTGCATCAACAAATATCAAGAAATACTGAGGTATGATATGCTAGAAAAATCATGACTGAGCACAAGATAGCAATTAGCAAATAATCCAACAAGTACGTGACCTCTGTGGGTCCCTACAGTACTATCACATAGCCTAAGCATGATTTTTAACATGATTTACAGTAAAATTTCTTCAACACAAAGAGAGCTTATAGCTAACAACATGTTATTCAACTTTACAGTTTCACGGGACGGACCAAGTCACAATCCCTTCGGTGCACGCCCACACGCCCATCACCCAGCATGTGCATCACCTCCAAAATAATCACATGACACAAAATTCGGGGTTTCATACCCTCAGGACCAGATTTATAACTGTTACTTACCTCAACCCGTGTAATTCTTTATTTCGCTATACCCTTTCCACGAGAATTGGTCTCTGAAAGCCTCGTATCTAGCCACAATTAATTAGATTCAGTTAATACAAATTATTGTAATTAATTCCATAAGGAGATACTAATTTTTCCAATAAAATCTGAAATTAACTCAAAAATCGCTCGTGGGGCCCACGTATCGGAACCCGACAAAAGTTACAGAATATGAATGTTCATCCAACCACGAGTCCAACCATACAAATTTCACCGAAATCCGACACCAACTCGACCCTCAAATCTTCAATTAAACTCTATGAAGATTTCTACCATTTTCAACCCAATCCTTACCCATTTGAACTTAACAATCTTTCCACAACCTTATTGGTATGTATACATAATACTCTACACCCAAGAATCATACTATTAATCACTCATCTTTACTCCGAATCCGAAATTGAAGAATTAAGGAAAGAAATTCTTACCTCTTTGAAGCCCTAGCAAGATACTCGTGAAATCTTCAAACCTTGAGCAAGAATTGATGGATAAATGACCAAGTCTTCACTTTCTCTCTCTAAAATGCTCTCACCTCTCTCTAAAATATCAGATTTTGGCTAAAAAATGAGCTTCAAGGGCTATAAATCGAAGTTAGGTCGGGTCAAAAATTAGAAAGAATGGAAGCTCCGACACAGTTATGCGGTCGCATATGCGATTTCATAACAGGTATGCGGTCCGCATACTGGCCGCATAATTTGGCCTCTAAAGCTGGGCGTTACTGACCCGGTCTGCAGTCATTATGCGGTCCGCATACTTGTTCTGCGGTCGCATAATGCACAGCAAAACAGGTCTGCGGTCGCATAGTGCACCGTAGATTTTCCTCAAATCTAGCCCCTCTCCTGATCCACTTTGTGACCATTATGCGGTCCGCAGAGTGATTCTGCGGCCGCAGAGTGGTCGCATAAATGACCTTTTTCCGACAAAATTTTACTTTACACATCGGTGCATTGTTCAACCCAAAAAGTCTGAGCCGCGAGAAATTTCTATAATCCTTGTACTAATTGATCTACCTCGGCACTACCAAACCTTAATTTCCTTAGCAAAATTTCTCCGGGGTCATTACACCTAAGTTAACATCCGGTCAACCTTTTCAACTTAAATTCTAAACCTTGAAACTAAGCTCTCCGAATCATTTCAAAACCTCATCGAACCCAAACCAATTACCTCGGCAAGCCAAATAACAACTGTAATTCACAATTTGAGTTGTAAATGGGGGAACGGGATTGCAATAGTCAAAACAACCGGCTGGGTCATTACATTCTCCCCCTCTTAAACAAACGTTCATCCTCGAATGGGCTTAGAATCATACCTGGAGTCTCAAATAGATGTGGATATTTGTTCCGCATCTCCTGCTCAATTTCCCAAGTAGCTTCTCCGACTGGCTGGCCTCTCCACTTCACCTTCACCGAAGCTATGTTCTTTGATCTCAACTTTCGAACCTGCCGATCTAAAATAGTTACCGGCTCCACATCATAAGTCAAATTACCCTCCAGCTGCACTGTACTGAAATCCAGAATATGAGACGGATCCCCGACATACTTTCGGAGCATGGATACATGGAACACTGGATGAACACCTGATATACTAGGTGGCAAGGCAAGTTCATAAGCCACATCTCCAATTTTCTTAAGTATCTCAAAAGGCCCAATATACCGAGGGCTCAACTTGCCATTCTTCCCGAACCTCATCACACCCTTCATTGGTGAAATTTTGAGCAGAACCTTCTCCCCAACCATGTAAGCAACATCACGGACCTTCCTGTTGGCATAACTCTTCTGTCTAGACTGCGCCATGCGAAGCCGCTCCTGAATTACTTTAACCTTCTCCAAAGCATCCTGAACCAAGTCAGTACCCAATAGCCTAGCCTCACCTGGCTCAAACCAACCAACCGGAGATCGACACCATCTCCCATATAATGCCTCATACGGAGCCATCTGTATACTCGACTGGTAGCTGTTATTGTAAGCAAACTCCGCAAGTGGCAGAAATGTATCCCAAGAACCTCCAAAATCAATGACACAAACGCGTAGCATATCCTCCAATATTTGAATAGTGCGCTCGGACTGCCCATCTGTCTGAGGGTGAAATGCTATACTTAACTGAACCTGTGTGCCCAATTCTCGCTGCACTGCTCTCCAAAACTGTGATGTAAACTGCGTGCCCCGATCTGAAATGATGGACACTGGCACACCATGTAGGTGAACAATCTTGCGGATATAAATCGCAGCCAACCGCTCCTAATAGTAATTAGTACCAACTGGAATAAAATGCGCGAATTTGGTCAACCGATCCACAATCACCCAAACCACATCAAACTTCCTCAATGTCCGTGGAAGTACAACTATGAAGTCTATGGTAATGCGTTCCCATTTCCATTCCAGAATTTCAAGTCTCTGAAGTAATCCTCCCGGTCTCTGATGCTCGTACTTTACCTATTGACAATCTAAGCACCGAGCTACAAACCCAACTATATCTTTCTTCATTCGCCTCCACCAATAATGCTGCCTCAAATCCTAATACATCTTTGCGGCACCTTGATGAATGAAGTACCGCGAACTGTGAGCTTCCTGGAGAATCAACTCACGCAAACCATCTACATTAGGCACACATAGCCTACCCTGCATCCGTAATACACCGTCATCTGCAATAGTGACTTCCTTGGCATCGCCGTGCTGAACCGTGTCCTTAAGGACAAGCAGATGGGGATCATCATATTGGCGCTCTCTGATGCGATCATATAAAGAAGACCAAGAAACCACACAAGCCAAAACTCGATTCGGCTCGGAAACATCCAATCTAACAAACTGGATGGCCAAAGCCTGAACATCCAATGCTAAAGGCCTCTTTGCTACCGGTAAGTATGCTAAGCTGCCCAAACTCTCCACTTTACGACTTAAGGCATCAACCACCACATTGGCCTTTCCGGGGTGGTAGATAATGGTAATATCATAATCCTTAAGCAACTCTAACCATCTTCGCTTCCGCAAATTAAGATCCTTCTGTTTAAACAAATGTTGTAGACTTTGATGATCTGTTATACCTCACACTGGACACCGTACATATAATGCCGCCAGAGTTTTAAGGCATGAACAATAGCTGCTAACTCAAGATCGTGGACTGGATAATTCTTCTTATGTACCTTTAACTATCTGGACACATAGGCAATCACCCTACCTTCTTGTATAAGTACTGGGCCGAGACCAATACGCGACGTGTCATAATATACGATATACGACCCTGAATCTGTAGGCAACACCAATACTGGGGATGTACTCAAATCTATCTTGAGCTTCTGAAAGCTCTCTTCACACTCATTCGACCACCTGAACGAAGCACCTTTCTGGGTCAATTTAGTCATAGGCGATGCAATAGACGAGAATCCTTCCACGAAGCGACGATAATAACCGGCCAAGCCGAGAAAACTCTGAATCTCAGTAACTGAAGAGGGCCTGGGCCAATTCTGAACCGCCTCTATTTTCTTCGGATCCACCTTAATCCCTTCACTGGACACTATGTGTCCCAAGAATGCTACCGAACTAAGCCAGAACTCACACTTAGAGAATTTGGCATAAAGTTTCTACTCTCTCAACCTCTACAATACAATACCCAAGTGTTGTGCATGCTCCTCTTGGCTACATGAGTATACCGGGATATCATCAATAAATACCATGACAAATGAGGTAAGATACTGCTGGAATACACTATTCATCAAATGCATAAATGCCGCTGGGGCATTGGTTAGCCCAAAAGACATCACAAGAAATTCATAGTGGCCATAACGAGTTTTGAATGCCGTCTTCAGTATATCTGAATCCCGAATTTTCAATTGGTGATACCCAGATCTCAAATCAAATTTGGAGAACACCCTCGCTCCCTGAAGCTGGTCAAATAAATCATCAATACGTGGCAAGGGATATTTATTTTTGATTGTAACTTTGTTTAACTGCCTATAATCGATGCACATCCGCATAGTACCATCTTTCTTTTTTATAAACAGAACCGGTGCACCACAAGGTGACACACTAGGCCTAATAAACCCCTTTTTACGAAGTTCCTGAAGTTGCTCTTTCAATTCTTTTAACTCAGCTGGTGCCATATGATACGGAGGAATAGAAATGGGTTGAGTGCCCTGCACCAAGTCAATATCGAAATCAATATCCCTATCGGGCGGCATACCCGGTAGGTTTGTAGGAAATACATCAGGAAAATCTCTCACTACCGGTACTGAATCAATAGTAGGAGTATCTGCATCAACATATCTCACAAAAGCCAAGTATGACAAACACCCCTTCCCAACCATACGTTGGGCTCTCAAATAAGAAATTACCTTGCTAGGAACAAAATATAGAGAACCTCTCCATTCAACCTTCGGCAACCCCGGCATCGTCAACGTCACGGTATTTGCGTGACAGTCCAGAATAGCATGACATGGAGACAACCAATCCATACCCAGGATTACATCGATATCAATCATACCGAGTAATAAAAGATCAACCCTAGTCTCCAGTTTCCCAATAGTTATGACACACGATCGATACACACGGTCCACAGTAATAATATCGCCCACCGGTATAGATACACTAACATGTGAAACTAAGGACTCACAGGGCATATCCAGATAATGAGCAAAATATGATGATACATATGAATAAGTAGAACCAGGGTCAAATAATATAGAAGCCTGAGTAGACGAGGCATGCTGAGAACTCTGCGCTGGTAGTGCACTGAATGAAGACTGGCCTGAGTGAGCACTGTAAGAACCGTGGCTAGCTGATGCACCACGATGAACTGGACGACCTGCCTGAGCATGTGTGTAAGAACAACCCCTACCACGGTAAACCTGACCCCCTGAAGGAACACCGCTAAAATCACCGGAACCACGAGGCCTCTTAGCCTCCCTTTCAACCCGCTCCTTGGCTGCGAACCATCTCAATCTGACGAGTAATGTCAACAACCTCGTCGAAAGTAGCACCAGACACTCTCTCTCTAGTCATGAGTAATTGCAGTTGAAAAGTGAGGCCATCTATGAACCACCTGATCCATTCCTTGTCTGTAGGAATCAACCAGATAGCATGACGGGCCAATTCTGAAAATCTCATCTCATACTGTGTCACGGATATATCATCCTGACGAAGCTACTCAAACTGCTTGCGCAGCTCCTCTCTGCGGGACTGAGGTACGAACTTCTCCAGGAATAGACCGGAGAACTACTGCCAGGTAAAGGGTGTTACACCGACTGGCCTACACCTCTCGTAAGACTCCCACCATCTGAAGGCAGCCCCAGAAAACTAAAAAGTAGTGAATGAGACCCCACTGTTCTCCAGAATACCCGCTGTCCGAAGTATCCGCTGACACTTATCCAGAAAACCCTGGGCATCCTCTGACTCAGCACCGCTAAAAGATGGAGGTCGAAGCCTTTCAAATCTCTCAAGTCTTCTCTGCTCATCATCTGCCATAACAAGAACTACCGGGGCATGAGCAGCTGCAACTAGCTGGGCTGGTAGTGCCCTCGGTATCTGAAGTCCCTATACTACCTGGTCTGGAGTATGGGCAACGGGGGTATGAGTTCCTCCCCCCCGGCCTGACAAGTGGCAGGTGCGGCCTGAGCCGAAACCACCTGAGCCAGACCAGTGCAAGCTGCCAATATCTGGGCCAAAGTCTCTTGAAGGCCTGGAATCTCAATGGGCATAGCTGGTGCCTGAGTTGATCTTGTCGGCTCAGCTATATCTGGAATCTGCTCCTGAGCTGGAGCAACTGGTGGTACTACAGGTGCTGGTCCAACTGTGGTACGGGCTATACCTCGACCTTTACCTCGACCCCGACCTCTTCCACGGCCCCGACCTCTCGCGGCCCTAACTGGTGGCACTGGTGGTTGACCGTCCGATCCGGTAGTACGTGTCCTCACCATCTGTGAGAGAATAGATTAACAAAAATTTAGTTTCCGGAATCAACAAATTCGCACGACGGAATACAAGAAAGTGAAGTTTTCCTACGGTTTCTGCAGCCTCTCGAAGATAAGTACAGATGTTTCCGTACTGATCCGCAAGACTCTACTAAACCTGCTCATGACTCGTGAGACCTATGTAACCTAGGTTCTAATACCAACTTGTCATGAACAAAAATCCTAACTTATCGTGATGGCGCCTATCTCAGTACTAGGCAAGCCGACAACATCAATAACCCATGATTTCCTTTAAATTTAAAAATGTAACGTTTAGTACAATACCAAAAATCTAGAAATTTCCGATACAACACTCCTAAAACCTGGTGTCACTTAGTACATGAGCATCTAATATGAGTACAAGTCTAGAAAATACGGTCTATAATAGTCTGAGACCAAATACAGTAAACAAGGAGATAGAGAAAGAGAGACAAGGTCTGCGGAACACGACAACTACCTCAAAATCTCCTAAAAATCAACTGCGTGAAATGATCAACACACGCTATGTTCAGGAACAACTGGATCTTCACACGAAGTGCAGGGTGTAGTATGAGTACAACCAACTCAGCAAGTAACAATAATAACTAAGGAACTGAAGATAATGACGAGCTACACAGTCATAGTTCACTTTCAGTAGTTCCAGCAAAGAATAGACATGCTTTCAATTCCGGCAGTTTAAGTCAAATCAATTTTATACAGTTCAATTTCAAGTAATCCGGATATAAATTCTTTCAAAGATTTCACAACAATGACAAATAGCAACCAAGTGCAACAACATATTTAAAGCAAGTATAGCCTCTCAGGCAACAGTCACTCAGTTCATCACAACAGCTCAACCACTCGGCTCTCAGCCCTCAGCACTCACACTCAATAGGTACCCGCTCTCATTGGGGGTGTGTACAGACTCCGGAGGGTCTCTTACAGCCCAAGCACCATAATCTGCACGGACAACTCATGTGCTGCAGGGACAACTCACGTGCCATAATATCCTTACCTCACTAATAGGCCCTCGACCTTACTCAATCCTTCACCTCTCTAGTCTCTCGGGCTCTCAGAAATCACAAAGATCAGCCCAAACAAAGATAACATAGTGCATCAACAAATATCAAAAAAGACTGAGGTATGATACGCTAGAAAAATCATGACTGAGCACAAGATAGCAATTAGCAAATAATTCAACAAGTACGTGACCTCTGTGGGTCCCAACAGTACTATCACATAGCCTAAGCATGATTTTTAACATGATTTACAGTCAAATTTCTTCAACACAAAGAGAGCTTATAGCTAACAATAGGTTATTCAACTTTACAGTTTCACGGGATGGATCAAGTCACAATCCCTTCGGTGCACGCCCACACGCCGTCACCTAGCATGTGCGTCACCTCCAAAATAATCACATGACACTAAATCCGGGGTTTCATACCCTCAGGACTAGATTTATAACTATTACTTACTCAACCCATGTAATTCTTTATTCCGCTATGCCCTTTCCACGAGAATTGGTCTCTGAAAGCCTCGTATATAGCCACAATTAATTCGATTCAGTCAATACCAATTATTGTAATTAATTCCATAAGGAGATACTAATATTTCCAATAAAATATGAAATTAACTCAAAAATGCCTGTGGGGCCCACGTATCGGAAGTCGACAAAAGTTACAGAATGAACGCTCATCCAACCACCAGTCCAACCATACAAATTTTACCAAAATCCGACACCAACTCAACCCTCAAATCTTCAATTAAACTCTATGAAGATTTCTACCATTTTCAACCCAATCCTTACCCATTTGAACTTAAAAATCTTTCCACAACCTTATTGGTATGTATACATAATACTCTACACCCAAGAATCATACTATTAATCACCCATCTTTACTCCAAACCCGAAATTGAAGAATTGAGGAAATAAATTCTTACCTCTTTGAAGCCCTAGTAAGATACTTGTGAAATCTTCAAACCTTGAACAAGAATTGATGGATAAATGACCAAGTCTTCACTTTCTCTCTCTAAAATGCTCTCACCTCTCTCTAAAATATCAGATTTTGGCTCAAAAATGAGCTTCAAGGGCTATAAATCGAAGTTGGGTCGGGTCAAAAATTAGAAAGAATGGAAGCTCCGATGCAGTTATGCGGTCGCATATGCAATCGCATAACAGGTATGCGGTCCGCATAGCGGCAGCATAATTTGGCCTCCAAAGCTGGGCGTTGCTGACCCAGTCAGTGGTCATTATGCAGTCTGCATACTTGTTCTGCAGTCGCATAATGCACCGTAAAACAGGTCTGTGGTCGCATAGTGCACTGCACATTTTCCTCAAATCTAGCTGTTACACCCTATATTTTCGTACGTAAAAATGCGTCATAAGAAAACTAATGTAGGACCAAAAATGAGATAATATTTAAAAGTATATAAAGTAAGTTAATCATGTTACCTCTGAGGCTACAAATATTGAAGATCATGAACAACAAGTACAAAGAGGGTTGGACAGTTCAGAAGCTAAAGCAATTAAATAAAATAATATTTCGTCGAAAGTCGACAAGTTGGGAATGTTATAACATGTACCTTTGGGGTGAGACTAGGGTGATTAACATGATAAGGAGATTATGTTATGATTTATATTAGTCGTATGACATCCGTGTGTTATGTTTTGAAGTCAAGCGAGTTGTGGAACAAAAGTCGATGAAAGTCATCACAAGTTACATTCATAAGTTTTACTGAAACTTTGGGTCAAATGTAACTGCAATTTTCTCCCAATATACTTAGAGTTATGGGGTGTTCCACCCATCAAATTAAATATCTATGAGTCTATTTTCCAATGCATTAAATCGTTTGTCAATACGACATCGGAGTAGAGAGATATGGGCATTGTTGCAATACTGCACAAGCTGCTAGGTGACAGGTAGGTGTGTCACCTACTTGCTTAAATGAGAGCCCAAAAAATGGGCCATTTCGGGTCGTCCAAAGAGGCCTTTTAAAGGCCTATTTTCTTTATATATTAGACTTAAAATAGAGCATAATAACTAGATATAAGCTCTGCAAAGAATCCTCCCAAATATTTCCCACAAACCCTAATTGATTTTCTCTCCCTTTCAAGTTCTAATTGGAGGTAAAACCTAGAGTTTGAAGAACCAAGATAGGAGCTGAGTTATCCAACAAATAAGGTGAGTTTAATGCTCTCTTTCATCCAATTTTTCTTTTGTAAATTCATGGTAAGTCATTCTATACTTGTAAGAACCCACGGGATGGTGATCGAAAGCCGTTAGTTCGAGTTATTCACTTGTAGCAGACTGTTTTGTGGACTATTTTGTGTTGCTGTTGGGCTGCGTGTTTTACTACTGTTTTGTGGAGTTTTGGAGGAGGAAGGGGGTTTATAAACACCATATAAATGTAGGGTGGTTGGCTGGTCGTTCGTCATAACATTTTCGGGTCGTTTGACACTACTACGGTGGTCGTTTTGTGTATGAAGAGATTGGAGTGTGTTGGGCTGTTTTGTAGTATTTGATGGTGTATATAGGGCTGGAAAATGATGTATATATGTTGTTATTGTTCTGTTCTTGTATTGTTGGTGTTATCTTGAATTTGGAGGAAGTAAGGATTATAGGGGAGATGCTGCCCGTTTTAATACAAAATAAGTTTGTCGTTCGTTGTGCGATAGTTGTACCTTTCGTAACTTAACGATAGTATTATTATCATTCTTGTAGATTAAGGTGCGAAGAGGTGAGTTCAACTTGGTGATTGGAAAGATTGTGATAAGGTATGTTAAGGCTAAGCCCTTCCTTCATTTTGGCATGATCTCGTAGCTACATGTGTTAATAATGAGACATAAAGAGAAGTTCGTATTCATGAATTTATTCACATTATTCTAGTCTCATAAGTTACAATATTATTCCTTATCGGGACTTCATATTCAGTTTAGTTTTGTCTTTATTCAGTCAAGAGAGCAGAGGGTCTATATATATATACAGTATTACACTATTTTCACCACCATCGAGCTATAATCGGTGGGCAGGCCCCTATTGGGCAACCTCTGATCAGATGGTAAATTATATATACTGAGCCTACTGTGGCCGAGCGCCTATGAGCGAGCCCAGGATGGCCGAGATACAGAGCCCAGTATGGCCGAGCGCCTATGAGCGAGCCTACTACGGCCGAGCATTTACACGTACCGAGCCTTATAGGGCCGGACATTTATTTTACTTACTATATTGAAGGAGTTTAGTCACTATCAGTAGGTAAGTATATCTCCAGATCATCTTTGACTCCCAGTTACTTCCAGTTATTATATTATCACTTCAGTTTTGATTTTCAGTTATGTTATTGCCTTACATACTCGGTACATTATTTCGTACTGACGTCCCTTTTCCGGGGACGCTGTATTTCATGCATGCAGGTTCAGATAGACAGACGAGTAGACCTCCTCAGTAGGTGTTTCCAGAGTTTAGCCTGATCGGTAAGCTCCACATCCTTCGGAGTTATCGGGTCTAGGTTTTTGTGTGCATCTTATGTATGTATTTATATATATAATATGGGTAGGTCGGGGCCCTGTTCCGATCACAATATATCTATCAGTAGAGGCTTGTAGACATATCCTGTTGGTTAGTGCAGTATGTTGGGTTTGTAGGCCTGGTATGTATATTTGATGGTTTGTCAGCTGTAGTAGCTATGACGGCCTTGTCGGCCTAGCTTTATATTGATGTTTAGTTAGCGCTAGTTTCCATTCAGTTTTATATTTTGCTTCGCAAATTGTCTTGCAAGGTGGCCCCATGGCCAAAGTATGACATTATATGTTCAGAGTCCCTTAGTCGCAATTTGGTATGCCAGGTTAGGTGAGGCACCGGGTGCTTGTCTCGCTCCTAGGTTCGGGGCATGACAAACTTGGTATCAGAGCAGTTCTGTCCTAGGGAGTCTACAAGCTGTGTCTAGTAGGGTCTTGTTTATAGATGTGTTGTACACCACATTATATAAGCAGGGAACTACAGGGCATTTAGGAGTTGGTTACCCTTCTTTGAAATCTAAATCGTGCCATAGAACTGAGTTATAGGAAATTTGAATTAAATTTATGTGTTGGTGTTTGCATGCACAGATGACGGTGACTAGGAAGACTACGGCTAGCCAGAGGAGAGATACAGCAGTAGGTGAGGGGACCAGCAGGGTACCCCCAGTAGATGGGGCCCAGTCTGAGGCTCAAGGTGAGACCCCTACTCAGCCATTACCGGCTCCTCCACCAACTACGGAGATTCCTAGGGAAACCGCACATCCAGTTCCCCCTCCACTTCCATCAGATCAGGACTTGAGGAGTGCGGTGCATTTGTTGACACAGTTGGTAGCTACCCAGCAACAGGCTAGGGCATCAGCTAGTGCAGGAACTTCTGAGGGGTCTGGGAGTTCAAGGGTCCGAGAGTTTATTGCTTTGAGTCCCCCAGAGTTCACGGGGACAGATCAGAGGGAGGACCCGCAGGATTTCATAGATCAGCTTCACAGGATCTTTCGTGTTATGCATGCCACGGAGAAAGAGGCAGTTGAGCTAGCAGCTTTTCGACTCCGAGATATAGCCATCCTTTGGTACGAGGGATGGGAGAGGTCCAGGGGACGTGATGCACCTCCAGCTATTTGGGAGAATTTTTCAGATGCCTTCCTTGACCAGTACTTACCACGGGAGATCCGACAGGCTCGAGTCGATCAGTTTCTAGCCCTCAAGCAGGGTAATATGAGTGTTCGAGAGTATAGTCTCCGTTTTGACTCATTGGCCAGATATGCACCATCCATAGTTGCTACTATGCGGGACAGGATTCACAGGTTTATAGCAGGGTTAGCCCCAGAGTTAACCGAGGCATGTGCCACCGCTGCATTGCAGGATAGTATGGATATCTCCCGGATTCAGGCATTTGCCCAGAATATAGAAAGGGGTAGGCGTCGGCAGCAGGGTGTAGAGAGGGCTGAGCTAGGGCAACGTAAGAGGATGAGATTTCCCAGGTCTCAGGAGCAATCTCAGGGTAGTTATAGGACCCAGTACTTTGGACGGCCACCTAGGCGTCCGCCACCTCAGTTACAGGGTTACAGGTATGACCGCTATACTCAGTCAGGACCAGGTGAGAGCTCACGGGCGTCGGGTTTGCAGCGACAACGAGGATCTGCGTAGACATGGTCATTTCCTCCACGGTGTGACATCTGTGGTAGAGGACACTTGGGCCAATGCCGAGCAGGTTCTGATGCTTGTTATACATGTGGGCGTCCGGGGCATATGATGCGAGATTGCCCAAATAGAGATTCGGGGGGAATGGCACAACCAGCGAGTTCAGCAACAGGATCATCTATGTCCGTGCATCCTTCAGGGCGCGAGTCTCAGTCTTCGATTGGTAGAGGTTGGGGCAGAGGTAGAGGTTCCAGTTCAAGTGGTAATCAGAACCGTATCTATGCTTTAGCGGGTCGACAGGACCAGGAGTCTTCACCAGACGTTGTGACAGGTATATTAACCATTTGCTCTCACGATGCTTATGCTTTGATAGACCCAGGATCTACTTTATCGTATATTACCCCATTTGTCGCGAGGAAGTTTGGTATAGTGCCTGAAATACTAAGTGATCCTTTTGTGGTATCTACACCGGTCGGAGAATCGATTATTACTAGACGGGTTTACCAAGGTTGTACGGTGACAATTTGTAGTCGTCAGACCTCAGCTGACCTAGTTGAGCTAGAGATGATGGGTTTTGATGCTATCATGGGCATGGACTGGTTGGCAGCTTGCTATGCCACAGTTGATTGCCGAGCAAAGGCAGCCAGATTTCATTTTTCGGGTGAGCCAGTCCTTGAATGGGTAGGTAATACACCAACACCCAGAGGTAGGTTTATTTCCTATCTGAAGGCGAGGAAAATGATTGCAAAAGGGTGCATTTATCATATTGTGCGAGTTAGAGATGCAGATGCTGAGATACCTACACTTCAGTCTATTCCCGTAGTCAAAGAGTATGCAGATGTGTTTCCAGATGAGCTTCCAGGTATTCCTCCAGAGCGAGAGATTGATTTTAGCATCGATTTGCTTCCAGGAACTCAACCAATATCCGTCCCTCCGTATAGAATGGCACCTAGCGAATTGAAGGAGTTGAAGGAGCAGTTAAAAGATTTGCTGGAGAAAGGTTACATCAGGCCCAGTACCTCACCTTGGGGTGCACCAGTACTATTTGTGCGGAAGAAAGACGGCTCGCTGAGGATGTGTATCGATTATAGGCAGCTGAACAAGGTAACTATTAAGAATAAGTATCCACTTCCAAGGATCGATGACTTGTTTGATCAGTTGCAGGGGGCTAGATGCTTTTCAAAGATAGATTTGAGGTCGGGGTACCACCAGGTCAGAGTTCGGGAAAAAGATATTCCGAAGACAGCCTTCAGGACCCGATATGGCCACTTCGAGTTCCTTGTCATGTCCTTCGGGTTGACTAATGCACCCGCTGTATTTATGGACTTGATGAATAGCCTATTCCGGCCATTTTTAGATCTGTTCGTGATAGTATTTATTGATGATATTCTGGTTTATTCCCGTTCAGAGGATGAGCATGCGGACCACCTGCGAGCGGTACTCCAAACCCTCCGTGATCGTAAGTTGTATGCTAAGTTTTCTAAATGTGAGTTCTGGTTGAAGTCTGTAGCATTCTTGGGGCATATTGTATCAGATGAAGGGATAAAGGTGGACACTCAGAAGATTGAGGCCGTGAAATCTTGGCCTAGACCTACCACTCCGACAGAGGTTCGTAGCTTTCTAGGCTTAGCAGGATACTATCGGAGGTTCGTAGAGGGTTTTTCTTCCCTTTCGGCACCATTGACGAAGTTGACACAGAAAGAAACTAAGTTTCAATGGACAGAGGCTTGTGAGCGGAGTTTCCAAGAGCTTAAGAACAGGTTGACCTCAGCTCCAGTTCTAACACTTCCAGAGGGTCTAGAGGGTTATGCCGTGTATTGTGATACATCAGGTGTCGGGTTAGGATGTGTCCTGATGCAACATGGGAAGGTAATTGTGTATGCTTCAAGGCAGTTGAGGAAGCACGAGAGGAATTATCTGACCCACGACCTCGAGTTAGCTGCGGTTGTCCATGCACTTAAGATATGGCGGCATTATTTATATGGTGTTCATGTTGATGTATTTACTGATCATAAAAGCCTACAATATATCTTCAAGCAGAAAGAGTTGAATTTGCGACAGAGGCGATGGCTTGAGTTATTGAAAGATTACGATGTTAACATTCTCTACCATCCAGGGAAAGCTAATGTTGTAGCAGATGCATTAAGTCGCCGATCTATGGGTAGCTTAGCACATGTAGAGCCCGAGAAAAGACAATTAGCTAGAGAGATTCATCAATTGTCTTCGTTGGGGGTTCGGTTAGTAGATTCTGAGGATAGTGGAGTTGTACTCCAAAACACTACAAAATCATCCCTCATAGCGGAAGTCAAGGAAAGGCAGTACGAGGACCCAGAGTTGGTCGAGCTGAGAGAGCGAGTTTCGCAGCAGAAGAAGCCACTGTTATAGCTAAAGAGAGATGGGGTTCTCAGATATAGGGGTCGTTTGTGTGTTCCAGATGTAGCAGGGCTATGAGACAGGATTATGTCAGAGGCACATTATTCATGGTATTCCATCCATCCTGGGTCGACGAAGATGTATCATGACATTAAGGATGTGTACTGGTGGAATGATATGAAGAAGAACATTGCTGAGTTTGTCGCCCAATGTACTAGTTGCCAGCAAGTGAAGGTAGAGCACCAGAAGCCTGGAGGGCTAATGCAGACTATAGAGATCCCGACATGGAAATGGGAGGCGATAAACATGGACTTTATCACGGGTTTACCTCGTTCTAATCATAAGTTCGATTCCATATGGGTGATAGTCGATAGGCTCACGAAATCAGCTCACTTCCTACCGGTCAGATCTACATATACAGCAGAAGATTATGCAAAGTTATATATTAAGGAGATAGTGCGGCTACACGGAGTACCAGTTTCTATTATATCTGACCGTGGGGCTCAGTTTACAGCACATTTTTGGAGGTCATTTCAGAGAGGTCTAGGGACTCAGGTGAATCTCAGCACAGCTTTTCATCCACAGACTGATGGACAAGCCGAGCGCATAATTCAGACGCTCGAGGATATGTTACGAGTATGTGTGTTGGATTTTAAAAGAAGTTGAGATGAACATCTACCTCTTATCGAGTTTGCATATAATAACAGTTACCACTCCAGTATTCAGATGGCTCCGCATGAGGCTTTGTATAGGCATAAGTGCAGATCTCCTATAGGGTGGTTTGATGTTGGGGAATCTGGGTTATATGGGCCAGACCTGGTTCAACAGGCCATAGAGAAAGTAAAGCTTATCCGGGAGTGACTGTTGACAGCTCAGAGTCATCAGAAGTCATATTATGACGTGCGGCAACGAGACTTAGAGTTCAGGATTAACGACTGGGTATTCTTAAAGGTATCACCTATGAAGGGCGTGATGAGGTTTGGCAAGAAAGGCAAGCTTAGCCCACGGTATATTGGGCCTTTATAGGATCATTCGGAGAGTGGGCCAAGTAGCTTATAAGTTAGAGTTGCCCTCAGAATTGGAGTCTGTCCATCCGGTTTTTCACGTATCTATGCTACGGAAGTGCATTGGCGATCCTACCCGAGTGGTGCCCACGGATGATGTACAGATTACAGAGGACTTGTCATACGAGGAAATTCCAATTGCCATCCTAGACCGACAAATCCGCAATCTACGAAATAAGGAGGTAGCTTCCGTAAAGGTTTTATGGAGGAGCAAGAATGTAGAAGAGATGACGTGGGAATCAGAGGAAGAAATGAAGTCTAAATACCCCCACCTATTTCAAACTGAAGATATGGCTCGAGATGGGATGCTACAACACAGCTCTATTCAGGCTAGCAGGTCATCAGGTAAGCTTTTATTTTTCACTTTCAATATTTATGATTTACGGTCGGCAAGGCAAATTGCTGCTATTTATAAAGATTGGCCATGTGTGGCATGCTTAGTATGTTTTCTGGCTGCGTGCAGGTTGGTTTTAACCTAGTGTACGAAGGATACTCTGGCAAAATTTTCCAAAGTCTCTAAGAGTAAACATTCGAGGACGAATGTTCCCAAGGAGGGAGTGATGTTACACCCTATATTTTCGTACGTAAAAATGCATCGTAAGAAAACTAATGTAGGACCAAAAATGAGATAATATTTAAAAGTATATAAAGTAAGTTAATCATGTTACCTCTGAGGTTACAAATATTGAAGATCATGAACAACAAGTACAAAGAGGGTTGGACAGTTCAGAAGCTAAAGCAATTAAATAAAACAATGTTTCGTCGAAAGTCGACAAGTTGGGAATGTTATAACATGTACCTTTGGGGTGAGACTAGGGTGATTAACATGATAAGGAGATTATGTTATGATTTATATTAGTCGTATGACATCCGTGTGTTATGTTTTAATGTCAAGCGAGTTGTGGAACAAAAGTCGATGAAAGTCATCACAAGTTACACTCATAAGTTTTACTGAAATTTTGGGTCAAATGTAACTGCGATTTTCTCCCAATATACTTAGAGTTATGGGGTGTTCCACCCATCAAATTAAAGATCTATGAGTCTATTTTCCAACGCATTAAACCGTTTGTCAATACAACATCGGAGTAGAGAGATATGGGCATTTTTGCGATACTGCACAAGCTGCTAGGTGACAAGTAGGTGTGTCACCTACTTGCTTAAATGAGAGACCAAAAAATGGGCCATTTCGGGTCGTCCAAAGAGGCCTTTTAAAGGCCTATTTTCTTCATATATTAGACTTAAAATAGAGCATAATAACCAGACATAAGCTCTGCAAAGAATTCCCCCAAATATTTCCCACAAACCCTAATTGATTTTCTCTCCCTTTCAAGTTCTAATTGGAGGTAAAACCTAGAGTTTGAAGAACCAAGATAGGAGCTGAGTTATCCAACAAATAAGTTGAGTTTACTGCTCTCTTTCATCCAAATTTTCTTTTGTAAATTCATGGTAAGTCGTTCTATACTTGTAAGAACTCACGGGACGGTGATCGGAAGCCGTGAGTTCGAGTTATTCACTTGTAGCGGACTGTTTTGTGGACTGTTTTGTGTTGCTGTTGGGCTGCGTGTTTTACTGCTGTTTTGTGGAGTTTTGGAGGAGGAAGGGGGTTTATAAACACCATATAAATGTAGGGTGGTTGGCTGGTCGTTCGTCATAACATTTTCGGGTCGTTTGACACTACTACGGTGGTCGTTTTGTGTATGAAGAGATTGGGGTGTGTTGGGCTGTTTTGTAGTATTTGATGGTGTATATAGGGCTGGAAAATGATGTATATATGTTGTTATTGTTCTGTTCTTGTATTGTTGGTGTTATCTTGAATTTGGAGGAAGTAAGGATTATAGGGGAGATGCTGCCCGTTTTAATACAAAATAAGTTTGTCGTTCGTTGTGCGATAGTTGTACCTTTCGTAACTTAACGATAGTATTATTATCATTCTTGTAGATTAAGGTGCGAAGAGGTGAGTTCAACTTGGTGATTGGAAAGATTGTGATAAGGTATGTTAAGGCTAAGCCCTTCCTTCATTTTGGCATGATCTCGTAGCTACATGTGTTAATAATGAGACATAAAGAGAAGTTCGTATTCATGAATTTATTCACATTATTCTAGTCTCATAAGTTACAATATTATTCCTTATCGGGACTTCATATTCAGTTTAGTTTTGTCTTTATTCAGTCAAGAGAGCAGAGGGTCTATATATATATACAGTATTACACTATTTTCACCACCATCGAGCTATAATCGGCAGGCAGGCCCCTATTGGGCAACTTCTGATCAGATGGTAAGTTATATATACTGAGCCTACTGTGGCCGAGCGCCTATGAACGAGCCCAGGATGGCCGAGATACAGAGCCCAGTATGGTCGAGCGCCTATGAGCGAGCTTACTACGGCCGAGCATTTACACGTACCGAGCCTTATAGGGCCGGACATTTATTTTACTTACTATATTGAAGGAGTTTAGTCACTATCAGCAGGTAAGTATATCTCCAGATCATCTTTGACTCCCAGTTACTTCCAGTTATTATATTATCAGTTCAGTTTTGATTTTTAGTTATGTTATTGCCTTACATACTCGGTATATTATTTCATACTGACGTCTCTTTTTCGGGGACGCTGCATTTCATGCATGCAGGTTCAGATAGACAGACGAGTAGACCTCCTCAGTTGGTGTTTCCAGAGTTTAGCCTGATCGGTAAGCTCCACATCCTTCGGAGTTATCGGGTCTAGGTTTTTGTGTGCATCTTATGTATGTATTTATATATATATATAATATGGGTAGGTCGGGGCCCTGTTCCGATCACAATATATCTATCAATAGAGGCTTGTAGACATATCCTGTTGGTTAGTGCAGTATGTTGGGTTTTTAGGCCTGGTATGTATATTTGATGGTTTGTCAGCTGTAGTAGCTATGACGGCCTTATCGGCCTAGCTTTATATTGATGTTTAGTTAGCGCTAGTTTCCATTCAGTTTTATATTTTGCTTCGCAAATTATCTTGCAAGGTGGCCCCATGGCCAAAGTATGACATTATATGTTCAGAGTCCCTTAGTCGCAATTTGGTATGCCAGGTTAGGTGAGGCACCGGGTGCTTGTCTCGCTCCTAGGTTCGGGGCGTGACACTAGCCCCTCTCCTGATCCACTTTGCGACCATTATGCAGTCTGCAGAGTGATTTTGCGACCGCATAGTGGTTGCAGAAATGGCCTTTTTCCGACAAAATTTTACTTTACACATCGGTGCATTGTTCAACCCAAAAAGTCCGAGCCGCGAGAAATTTCTATAATCTTTGTACTAATTGATCTACTTCGGCACCACCAAACCTTAATTTTCTTAGCAAAATTTCTCCGGGGTCGTTACACCTAAGTTAACATCCGGTCAACCTTTTCAACTTAAATTCTAAACCTTGGAACTAAGCTCTCCGAATCATTTCAAAACCTTACCGAACCCAAACCAATTACCCCGGCAAGCCAAATAACAACTGTAATTCACAATTTGAGAAGTAAATGGGGGAACAAGATTGTAATAGTCAAAACAACCGGTTAGGTCATTACAGAAAAATTGCCCTTCGCGAACGCGAATGTCTCACGCGAAGGCGATGAAGAAAAATCATCTGGACAGTCTTTTAACCGAGAATTTTAGTATTTTGGGTATATCATGTGTTCTAGAGCTCCGTTTGAGGTGATCTTCGCGGCGTTGTTCTCGTCTCAACAAGGGGGTAAATATCTGACCTTTATGTGGATGTTTATCCATGATTAATTCCGTTGGTTATTACTTTAATCCTTGTTTGGATAGTAGAAATTGGGATTTTGAGCCCCAAAGTTGAGAAATGGTAAATCCTTGATTTGAAGGTCGATTCATGGACGAAATTGAATGATTTTCTGGATATAGACAATATGAGTTATGGGTAATATTTATTTTCAATAAATTTTGGAATCCAGGTAGGTGGGCCCGAGGGTTGACTTTATTGACTTTTCGAGCGGAGTTGGAAATTTTTATAAATTGATTAATTATAAGCATTGGAGTATATTTTGATTGATTTGCACGTTGTTTGACTAGTTTCAGGATGTTTGGCTTTGAGTTGTTGTGTTAGAGAGGCGTTGGAGCCGGTTATGGAACTTCGGAGCGAGGTAAGTTTCCTGTCTAACCTTGTGAGGGAGAAACTACTCCCTAAGTGATGTAATTGTTATGTGCTATTAGTTGTGTGTGCTACGTACGCACGAGGTGATGAGAGTCCGTACGTAGCTAAAGCATATTTATGTCCTAATGCCTCGACAAGATTATGTATCACACTCTCAGGGGAGAGGTTCGTTCGCCTCGACAGTATAATAGATGCATCTATGGTTTGTGCCGTTCGACCTTCGGTAGTGTACACGTTATGATGGGATCGGGCCGATCGCCTCGACAGTATCATATTCTTTCTAAAATCTGGCCGTACGACTTTGGTTTAATCGTGCGTTATATCGCTAGCAGTCCGAATATTCACGAGATTTTTCCTTCTACTGATGCCTTGCATTTTATATGGTATTTCTTATTTATTTGATATTGGTACTAGGTATTTTCCGAGCTGTTGAGATAGAACACGAGATGAGAATTTGATATCATTTAAAGAAATTTTTGGATATTGTGTGAGTTCCAGATTTACCTCACTACTATTGTTGTGCTTCTTATCTATTTATAATTTACCATATTGATTTTTTAGAGCACTAGTAAGTGTTGATGTCGACCCCTCATCACTACTTCTGCGGGGTTAGGCTAGATACTTACTGGATACGCGTTGATTTACATACTCATGCTGCAGTTCTGCACTAAACATGCAGGATCAGACAGGTTCATTTGGTAGTCATCTTGGTGTGTAAGCGCATCTGCTGAGGAGACTTTATGGTGAGCTGCATTCCAGGTTACGCATTGCAGCCCGTAAAGTCTTCATCGTACCATTTACTTTATTCTGTCTTATTTACATTCGAAACAGGTGTTGTATTATTGTTGTTGTACTCCCTAGTAAATGCTCATGCACTTGTGACACCGGGTTTTGAGATATACTAGTTGATGCTTACGGCTGTATATTATCATCGCCTTTCATTTATCTTGTAAACTACAATTTTTGTATGTTCCCGTGGATTTAAAAGTATAAATTTTCTTCCTTATTAAAATTTATGATTTCGAAAGTAATAAAATGAGTAATTAAATTCATTAATCACCGTTGGCTTGCCTGACGGCGGCGTTAGGCGCCATCACGACCTATAGTGGATTTTGGGTCGTGACAGAGAATTTCTTTGGATAATTAGCTTTTTAGTATTTTAGCTTCTTATTTTTTGTTTTTTTAGCGGTGTTGTATTTTAGTAGTAGTTTTAGTAACTTATTTTTTTTCTAAAATAAAAAATTAATTAGGAAAATTTGGACTTTTCCCGACGATGGATCTCATAGACAGTTTTCTTGAGGGATTAAAGTCTAAACAAAACACACACAAAATATTAGAAAATAGAAAAAGTCCAAAAATACGTCTTTTAATTTATTTTGGTAGTAATAATCCCTCGTGGTTTTTCTTTGTGCCTCGGTTCTTTTTCATGGTATGTAGTTTGAAACGGGTAATGTTTTTTTCCTTTTAGAGTAGATTAGGAATTTAGGGAATAAAAGGAGGAAGAATGATGAACCTAGGCGACCTTGACTTGTTTGATAATAGCATATTTAGGCTTTGGCATGTGTAGTATCTTCCCTATGATTTGAAAGTATTGATGATGCCTTTATAAATTGGATAGCATGTGGCGCCTATGTTTCGTTTACTTGACTTATGTTCACTTTCTGCTTAATGCTTAATATCTCGTGGCTTTGTGAATACTTGCCGTATTTGAGAGACGGAATGGGACCGTCCCTTAGTGAGTCGTGTGCCATGTGTGGTAAGGTTTTTGTGTACTCTATGTATTGTACTTGTGTATAGAACTTGCCCGATATGTGAGTTCAAGCGAAATTTTAGGTGATGCTCGGTTTGAGAGATGATTTTAGGCTTTCTTTGATCTTTTTGAGCTTATTGCTTACCATAAATAAAATTTATCCCTAGTTACCCCTTTGAGCCTATAGAATTTTATTTGGCACCCACTTACGAGCCTATACCCTTTTGTTCTTAATTGACATTATTTTGATCCTTTTAACTTTTACCTGGAGAGATATGAAGCAGCAAAGTTAGGTAGCCAAAGCAAGACCCAATGTAGAAAGGAAAGGCCAGCGACGCGAACTAAATTCGCCATGTTAATTGTTGCGAGGAACTCCAAAACACGCCCAAGTTAGTTGCGGTACAGACGGCGATGCAGTGACGAGTCTTGGACGAATAGTTTTGTCCATATTTTACCTGGACTTTGTTATTTCGTTTAGGTTTTTCGCTACACTTATAAATAGTCATTAAACACAATTGTAATACAACTTTTGATCAAGAAAGGACGTTTTTGAGAGAAAAGCACAAGCATAGAGCTGTTGTGAAGGCCGAAATTCACCTAATTCCATCTTTCTTCTGCCAAACTTAGATGGCCTATAACCCTGGATCGTTTTCATTACATTGATAACATAAAAATCTAATCTTCCTTTGTTCAAAGTCCATTATTTATTTTCCTTTTAGTTTAGTTACTTTAGCATCACTACTTTTGGGTTTAATTCTTGTTCAGATAATTAGGATATTCTAATTTAGTTAATAGTTAATCACAAGTCCTCGTGGCTTCGACATCCGACTTTTAGTCACTTTATTACTTGACGATCGCATATACTTGCGTGTCCGTTTGGTCGCAACAATGAGTGCAGTGAGTGGTGTGGAAATTGGAATTTGATGATCAATGTTGTGGCCCAGTTTCAACAGGAATGTCACGAGCTCGAAAGAGGAGGGGAGAAATTTTAGGTGTACAGGGTATGCTGGCGCTATTTTAGTGTCGCCTGAGAATGGTGTTCTATGGAAGAGGCATTTTGTATTGAATTGCAGATTCCTGATTCGCATTACAAAAATAGTATGGTTGGTAGCAATGGATATAGAGAATTTGCTACCTGGTGCAGAAGGTCGTGGGTGTACCTCCCCCGGGATAATCGTATAAATGTGATGTGTCAGTCATTTATGTGGTAGATATTGAAATTGGGCGTGAAGATTCAGGTACTATCGCTAATTGGAGAGTTTATGTCTAAGAGACGCTATGTGCCTCGGTTGCGGACTATGGAAGTTTGTTCGTAATTTGATGGTTGATCGTATGTGTCATGGATAGGGTGTAACCGGTCATTTTGTGTTGTTGCGCCCCGTTTACCCTTATGATGATTCACACATGTGTAATTTTGGTTTTATAACTTGTGGGGTTATTTTGTTTCGTTCCGGGAAGGTTTTGGGTTGAATTGGACCCTTTGGTTCTTGTCTTAGAAGCCTAGGTTGATTATGTTGATCAATGTTTGACTTTTCTGAAAATGGCCCTGGAACGGTGTTTTGATGGCTCCGATAGCTTCGTATCGTGATTTTGGATTTGGGCGTACGCCCGGAATCTAATTCGGAAGTCCGTAGGTTGATTTGTGTCTTTTGCCGATAATTGGCAATTTGAGGTTTAGAAGTTTAACCGTAGGTTGACTTTTAGCTATCGGGTTCGGAATTTAGTTTTGGGACTTGGAATAGGTCCTTTATGCTATTTAGAACTTTTGTAAAATTTGGTATCATTTGGAGTTGATTTGATAGGAATCAGATGCTTAATTGCAATTTTAGAAGTTTTTGAACTTTACTTTGAAATTCATACGCTTTGGTGTCCGATTCGTAGTTCTAGATGTTATTTTTGCGTTTTGATCACACGCACGAGTTCATATGATATTTTTAGACTTGTGTGAATTTTTGGTTTGGAGCCCTGAGGGAACGGTTGCATGTGTCGCGGAATGGTTTGGAGTAAAAACTGGATTGGTCGTGTGCTGATGCCTCATTATCACAATTGTGGACACCAACATCGCAATTGCGATCCTAGCATGGGGGTCTCAGGTGTCATAATTGCGATACCTGGGTCGCAATTGCGATGAGTGTCAGGATTAGGGTTGGCCCGCATTTGCAACAAAAGTGTCGCATTTGCGATGAGGGTAGGCTTCGCAAGTGCGGAGCCAATGTCGCATTTGTGACTTCCTCTTAGGATGTCAGTGGCCGTATTTGCTAGGGTTCCTTCACAATTACGAGGGTTTGAAATTGCAAACCCAGTGTCGCAATTGCAACATCTGCGACTCAACAAAACTTAGAAAAGCCGAGATTTATTCTACAAAAGTTAGAAAAGTCGGTAGGAGGATATTTGGGGAGGGTATTTTCATCTACAAACATTGGGTAAGTGATTATAATCAATTTTCAACTATATTTCATGATTATATATTTATGAGAAATCAAGGAGGAAAATTGGGAATTTGTTTCAAGTTTTAAAAAAGTGAAGAATTGAATTTTGAGAGTCGATTTGGACTCGAATTTGAAGAAAAAACACATATATCGACTAGTGGGGTTATGGGTAGTCAGAATCTACCCTTGGACCCGGGTTTTGACCGGGCGGGTCCGAGGTTGACTTTTGTTGACTTTTTTGAAAAAAGTGTAAAGATCATAGATTTATCTATTGTAATTCATTTCGCTTGCATTGTTTGATGTTATTAAGTGAATTTTGTTTAAATTTGAGCCGCGTGGAGGCGAGTCTTAGGGGGAAAGCTATTTGTGAGGGTTGATTTGGCCTAGTAGAGGTAAGTATCTTGTCTAACTTTGTATGGGGGAACTACCCCTTAGGATTTGGGTTGATTGTGCTATTTGGTGCTATGTGAAATCCGTGTACGCAAGGTGATGAGTGGGTACACGAGCTATATGTGATATTTGACTGGTTTAGGCTATTTAGACTCTTTCCATTCCTTTAATTGAATTGTTATAACATGTCACACCTTTCATTGTTAAACTACTCTTACATGTGTTAACCTACACTTACATGCTTATTTAGACGTTGTTAGCACTTGTTTTACCTCCTACTTGTTATATTTTCTCTCACATGTCTTAGTTGAAGTTGTTACCTTCCTCATTGTCTTGTTACCTCTTTTTTGTTGAATTACTCTTACTTGAAGTTGTTATTTAGTGGAATATCTTCTTGTTGAGTTATTGGTGTTGAAGTTGTAAAAGCCGATATCACTTTAAGGTGAAGTTGTTAATTGTTGAGGATCTTTCCTTGTTGAGTATTCCTCATTCATCTTGTTGTTATTGAGACTATTGCAAATATTGTGATTGAGCCATGAGCTATTTATTGTTGAAACATTGGTATTGTTGACTTTTTGGCAAGTTATGGCATATGGGCTTTTGTGGTGCGAGTTGTTATTATGTTGTGATATTGATACACATGCGGTGGTATAAGGATAAGGGTTGATATGAATGCAGTGAGATAAGGTGAACTTGATATGCGTGTTGCTAGAAGGGGAACTACTTGAAGCCATGCGGTGAGATAAGGTTGGCTAAAACGCGTGTAGCTATTTCGAGATAATGATTTTCAAAACTAAATGTAAAGGCGCACGTGGTGTTATATGGAAAGATTATGATTGAAATTTTGAAATGTGGAAACGAGGCGGTACCTCGCTTGTGATTTCTTGTTGTGCACTATATGTTAAAAAGCATTGTTGGTTGAATAGTTCTTGTTGTTTCTTCATTGCCTTACTTGAAATTACCAGTATTTGTCTCATTGTTGTTTCATCATATGTCTACACTTTGTTGACTTTACTGCTTAAACTTCCATTGTTAGCTTACATTATTGAACTGTTTACTTGTCATTTACTTCCTCGCTTTCCATATTTAGACTATGTTATACTCTGTTAGTTCTCTTTTATCCTAATAGGTTTCTTGACCTGTCCTCATCACTACTCTACCGAGGTTAGGCTTGATACTTATTGGGTACCGTTGTGGTGTACTCATACTATGCTTCTGTACATTTTTGTGCAGATCCATGTACGTCTGCCCGTGCTGGACGCTAGTGATTGATTGATTAGCTTTTTTTCCGGAGACTTCAAGGTATACCTGCCCGATGTCTTCAGGCCTCGGAGTCACCTTCCATTATATTCTCATTACTGTTATTTTCTTTATCAGACAGTGTTGTAGTAGAGGTTTTAGAACATTCTATAGAGCTTATGACTCAGTTCCATCGATTTTGGGAATTATGTTGTTGATGTTCTATTTTGGGAATTAATATGAGCTTATCGATTTTATTTTTAGTATCTCAGTTTGGTTATTTCTGTTAAGCTGTCATTAATTGTTAGGCTTACCTTGTCTTAGAGACTAGGTGCCATCACAACATCCTGAGGTGGGAAATTGGGGTCGTGACATAGGGTCATTGTGGATCTTTGGGAGGTTATAGACCTATTTGGGGATGATCGGAATCGGCTTTAAGGTTCGTGGGTAGGCCTAATATAAATGTATATTCTATACCAGATAAGATATACTTACTCGGCATAGCGTTTCTTATGGATGAGTCTTCGAACGTGGTGGATGATATTTCTGACTTCGTCTGTTTCAGATGCTACTCTTTCATGCCATGTGCATTGTGAGACGGCTTGCTTATTCACACGTGTGTTGTGATCTTGCGTAGCTTGTGGTGATATATGCACGAGATGGCTCTCGAGATGTGGGTTGTTTATTGCACCTTAGTCGTGCTTGGCATTTTGTAGCGCATGGCGCTATTTGTCTCCCTCGAGTATGTTTATGCACTCGTTATGCTTGTGGTTGAAAGACGTGTGTTTAGTGGCTATGAGCATTTTTGCTCTATGGGTATTCCTTGCTGACTGTTATGTGCGGATCGGGTGGCACTATGAAACGGGTATGAAGTTTGGATCGGGTCGCACGCCGCAACAGTAAGAGGTTGAGTACGGTTCCTTATACTTATTTCATGTGTTTTTTTCTTACCCTTGAGATAGGTTCACTGCAGTTGTCTGGTTGATTTGAAAGTTATGCGGGCTGGGTAGTTCTTTACCAGAAATCATTTTTCCTTATTGGTCATATTCGTGTAGCAGTTTGTTGGCGCATTGATGGCATCGTATGAGATTTTAGATCGTGTTTGAGGTGGCTTGTTTCCCGAGCAGCTTGTACTGGGTAAGACAAGGTTTTGACACGTTCGAGGATGAACGTATGTCTAAGAGGGGGAGAATGTAATGACCTGACTGGTCGTTTGGAGCTCTAGCATGTCATTAGGCGTTTTGAGGCCTTGAGTAGCTTCACTTTACGTATTATGACTTGCACATGTGGTTGGTTTAGATTTTTGAGGATTTCAGAGTTGATTTGGAAGAATAATTCTCAATTCGGAACATTTAAGTCAGAAGAGTTGATCAAGGTTTGAATTTTGAATAATCGACCTCGGAATTGGGATTTGAAGGTTCCAATAGGTTCGTATGGTGATTTTGGACTTGGGCGTATGTTCGGATCTTGTTTCGGGTCAACCGTGAGCGTTTCAGCATTTAATGTGAAAAAGGGGGATTTTGAAGGTTTTCGTATTTCTTAAGTTGGATATGATGTGGACGTTGGTGTTATCGATATCCGTTAAGGGTTCTGAGCCTTGGAATATGTTTGTATTGTGATTTGTGACTTGTACGTAAAATTTGGCGTCATTACCGAACGTTTAAGCGTGATTCATACGCATTCGTCGAGGTTTGAATGTTTGAAAGTTAAGAGAAGGTTCTGACCGTCGATTCGTGATTTTGATGGTATTCGTGGCATTTTGATCCTTTGAATAAGTTTGGATAAGTTATTGGGACTTGTTGGTGTGATTGGACGGGGTCCCGAGGGCCTTGGCTATATTTCGGGACGGTTTCAGACCATTTTCCTTTGTTTTGTGATTGCTGGTTTTTGGTGTCAAGGGTGTTCACTGCGATCACAAAGAAATAATCGTGATCACGTAGTGTTGGTTGGGAGCTGGGTGAATAGTTCTTCGCGATCGCGTATGGTGTATCGCGATCGCGTATGGTGTAGCGCGATCGCATATGGTGTATCGCGATCACGTTGTTTAGTCTGATGGTTCATCGCGTTCGCGTGGCAAGGGCTGAGAATGCAAAACGTTAGGATGGTGGCCTAGATTGAAGGGTAATTCTTCACGGTCGCATGGAGATGTTCGCGATCGTGGAAGGAATTGCTGAGGGCTGGCAAGTTTGGTCTTCGCGTTCGCAGACCGTGGCTCGCATTTGTAAAGTTTTGGCAAGATGCGATTCGCGATCACGGGACTGGCCTCGCGTTCGCGTAGTGAGATTTTTGTGCGAGGTTGGTTTGGCCATCATGATCGCGAGGGATTTTCCGCGATCACGAAGAGGAGAGGCATGGGAAGAATATAAGTTTGCAAAAATCGGGATTTCCTCATTTCATCCCAGTTTTCTCTCTTGGAGCCGATTTTGGAGAGGTATTTCATCCACCTCTTGGGGGTAAGTATTTAGAAACCACTTTTAATTATATTTCATGAACATATATGGATTTTTTACATGAAAATTGGTAGAAATTGTGGGATTTGGAAGAAAACTTAGAATTGGTAATTTTGGATTTTGAGCACGAAATTGGATATGGAATTAGTAATAAATTATATATTTGAGTTCGTGGTGCTATGGATAATATTTATCTTTGAAAATATTTGAAATCCACGAACGTGGCCCTGGGGGTTGACTTTGTTGACTTTTCGAGCGAGGTTGGGAATTGTTATAAATTGTTAAATTACGAGTGTTGGAGTATATTTTGATTGATTTGCATGTTGATTGTTTTGTTTCGGAATCATTTGGCATCGGTTTGAGGTGTTAGAGAGGCGTTGGAGCCGGTTATCATATTTCGGAGCCAGGTAAGTCTCCTGTCTAACTTTGTGAGCGGGAAACTATCCCGTAGGTGTTAAATTTGTTATGTGCTACTTGTTGAAGGAGCCACGTACGCACGAGGTGACGAGAGTCCGTACGTAGCTAAAAATAATATTTATGTTCGGGTAGACATAAGACTTTATCATGCAATATTGATATTACCTAAACTCAACTTGTTAGTTTAGTTACCTAAAACTTATAAATGAAATTTGATTAGAGATCATGCTAGGTCGAACCTCATTACCTTGAGTTGTTTGGCGGGATGTTTGATTGTTGGTAAAAGTTATGCTTACTTTATGTTTCTATTCTTGTGTCGCAAATACGTGGCCCGTAATTCGACAAGTTTCTTCTCTTCCTGGGGATCAGGCCAAACACCTCAGCAGTATATCTGAGATGCATCCATGGATCAGGCCGTACGACCTTGGTAGTGTATGTACACAACTTTATGTATCGGGCCGTACGGCCTCGGCATAACTCGTGCGTATTATCTCTAGGAGTCTGAATATTCATGAGATTTTTCCTTTTTGATTGAGACTTGGCATTATATGATATTCCTTATCTGTTTGAGATAGCACTTGATATTTTGTATCTGGCTGAGATATTATATGATATTTGAGGAATTCACATTGTCATTATGTTGGGGGATTATGTTAGTTACAGTTCTTACCTCATTATTGCCATTGTGTTTCATTCTTATTTATAGTTTATTTTAATGATTTGTAGGACAACTAGTAAGTGTCGATGTCGAATCCTCGTTACTACTTCTCTAGGGTTAGGCTAGATACTTACTGAGTACGTATTATTTTACGTACTCATGCTACACCTCTGCACTGATTGTGCAGGTATTATTTGTGGTCATTGGGCGCATGAGCGCAGCTATTGAGGGGACTCTACGATCAGCTGCATTCCATGTTATGATCCACAACACACTTCCCTTTCCATTTTAGCATACTGATCGATTTCATATGGCAACCTGACCGTGACAGGCATTGTGAAGGTAGGTTCCAAAGTGGCATATACAGGTGGAACATATCGCTCGTGTGTAGCGGTGTGTGCCGCAGGTATATGTTGGGTTTGATTGTTGGCAAAGTAGACATTGTCACGAGGAGGGTTATTAACTGTGTTAGTAGTGATTGGTGGGTTTTACGGTGTTTGGACATAGTTTGGTACATAAGGGGTATGTATAGGAGGGTTTGGTGGGTTTGTGGGGGGTTACTGGTGGTACAACCTCGGTTGTGGGGTTTGTAGTGACTGTGGTTGGGGTATTGTTCACTTGACTAGTGGTTGAACAGAAGTGAACAGGGATTGAGTCTAGTGACGGAAAATGGGGTAGTTGTGGAAGCGTCGTCACTATCAAATGCGCCATTTCCTGAATATGTTGTACCCTCCTCTCTTAGTGGTTCCATCTCTTGCGCCATCCTAGCAACATGCTCGTCGTTTCAAGTATCATTCTTTTCTCCCGATTTCCCCGGATTATCGGCTATTACCAAAACGTGTCTGATCGGATCATCAGTCACAGACATCTTCCCTTTTGATCTCAAGTTGTATGGTGGTTCAGCCAGTTTTTCGAGTTAGCACAAACCAACCTCTATTTTCGGGGGAATAAATAATAAAGTAATGCGAAAAATAAAAGAAAAGAAGAGCAGAAGTTAGTTTCAGGGTTTGCACAAATATATGCACTCAGAGAAGTTAGCTCACGTATTCAAATAAGCGCATTTCCTATTATGCGAGGGACCTTTCTTTGCTGGATGTGGGCTTATATTGCGAATTTTGACGAACAATCAAATTTTGACACATTTAGATCCGAAGTAAACTTTTTGGTTTTTCATTAATAATATTTGGATTACAATTAAACTTTTTGGTTTTTCATTAATAATATTTGGATTACAACAAGCGGGAGCAATGATTACAACATTGTTTTTCCAACATCCACAAGATTACATGGGCTCAACAGACTTGCCCTTAGGGAAATAAAAGGGTACGGGATAAAGGGTGCAAGATGGAAAAAAAGGGGCAATACACCAGCCACTATTAGCCATCCCCGGAATCATCTCCCATGTTCTCCTCTTCCGGTTCCTCTTCTAGGTCTTCCACAAATTCTTTTTCTTCTTCTTCTTCATCATTGTATTTGGGCTCTTCTTCATGATCTTCTTCTTTTACTTCTATTTTAGATTCAATTTTTATATACTCGACCACTCGATCATCATCCTACAGAGTTACAACATATGATCAACTGACCCTAGGACCACTTGTCGATGCATGGAGGTTGTTACAAGATAATAAGGCAAAATCTCGTGATAGATCTGTAAGGCTGCTGCTGCATCTTCTAGCCAGGCCAATCCTTCTTTGCTTGGTCAGGCCAGCTCGACCTCTTCATTGATCCAGACAAAGTATTTTGGGGTACACCATGAATTCTGACCCATCAGCGTCATTATTAAGTCACTCTACTCCTATTGAAGTTTCCTCACCCTTGGGATTGAGATCTGCCCATTGTACTCATCTTTATATAGAGCTGTTCTTGACCAAAGGGGTCGTCGGTTGTTTTGAACACAGATCGGTCACACTACTGGTTGTTTGGAACATCTTGGATCAGACCAAACTACCTGAGTACTCGTAGAGGTACATACGACTGAATGCCTTCGAGCCCTATTAGCTCTATGAAATGCTTCCCGGGGGTCCTTAGAATTGCCTTGCCGCTTAGCCACGAAAGTTTCCAGTTTACCCATTTTCCACTCAAGTTTGTCAGCATCTATCTCCATTCTTCCTGCCCGTGCGGTGAGACCTAGTGCCTCATTCTCTCATTGTGACACCGGATCGTATTGCTGACACCCCCAAAATAGTCGACAGTGGCCTCTCTTTGAAAGAAGTGTTCCGTGGCCCATAATTGGAGTAACAGTGTCACACCCCGACCTTGGGGAGCGCAACCGGTGCTCAACCGAGATTCCACTATCCAGCAAGCCTACTTGATGCCTTCTACCCAACCTTACCCATGAACAATATAAGAATTAGTAACAAGAGATAGACATGAGAAGAGTAAAGTGTTCCACATTATTTTTCCATTCCTCAAAGGAGGTTCAGTTATAATTTCCAAAATATTACAAGTTCATAGTTACTAGGGAACAACATAGATGACAAATACCAACAATTGTAGTTCATTACCCAACATCGAACACCACCCACAACATGTCTACTGAGCCTCTAAGTACAACAAAAGAGTAGTATGGATGTGTCGGCGACAAGGCCCCGTCTATACGTCAAAACACAATGTACAATGTCAAGTGACATAAGAACCAAAAAAGAATAGGACTCACCAAAACCTGCTGATTAGAGGGTAATTACTAGCGAGGATCAAAGCTGGCCGCTGACAAACCACCTGCATCCATTCAAGATACAGCGCCCCCGCAAAAAGGGACGTTAGTACATATGAAATAGTACTAGTATGTAGAGCTAAATATCCTCTCATGAAATAGAATGCCAATATAAATAAAAGAATAATCATGAAAGCAATAAGTAACAACCCATGATATCAAAATGCCAAGTTAAAACATAACAGTTTTCAAAATAAGAAATTAACATTTTTGGTTTGGAGATCATTAGCCTCCGATCATCACACCATACACGAGGCATGGAGTTTGATCACAAAATCGATCGGCTGATCCATCTCTCCACAAAACAATATGGATTGACATGGTGATGCGAATAAAAGGTGATATCAAGAATGAGGAACCACCATGTGCGCGACATGGCGTCCGATCTCGACCCGATCGTCTAGGCCGTCTCCCCACATATGCCGTATGGGTCGACTTCCAATCCAGGTCTAAAAACAATCTCATCCCAATTAAGAACAATAATCTCAACACATCAGTCTCAACCTAATTAAGGGGAATATCTCAATCAACTCCTACACTGGCACGTGTAGTTTCGGGTGTGGGCCTTTACAACCCACCCTTCCTCGACTCACTATTGATACTCCCAAAAATATTTTGTTTTGCACACAATGGAAATAAAAATGCAGATGCACTCATCTCATAACCTTTTACACCATATATAGCTTCATTAGTACTTTCAACTACTCACAACATCATTATTTCATTGGCTCTCTTGGCCATACATAGAGTTCCTCATTCAAGGCACGATGGTCGTACTTCATATTCCACACTTCTATTTCATTACTTTAAAGGATCATTATCATGAACATCAACACATAGAGTATTTCAGAAATCATAAGTTTAAGTTCATTAGTAATGAAGGCTTTAATCACAATAGTTTTCCTTCCTAATAATGGAACAAAATGACTGGCAATCGAAGTACAAGTTAATATCATAAATGAGTGATACACCATTTATCCTAGAAATATTTTTCCCAAAAAGGGCAATACATAGTTTTAACTCATGAGTATATAAGGGCTCAAAACATATTGGAAATAATGGTGACTTACTATTGAAATATGGATTCAAATCATATGCATTAGTCACAACAACCAAATTCGAACATTTTCCCATTATGGGGAGTATAATAGGATTGGATCAATTCGAACGTGACTCGAGTACATAAGCATTTAGGCAAATCAATTTTCAGAATCAATTTGGAACAGTTGGAATGATAGTTTTAACAAACCATATTTAGAACTTTCGAGGAACTCATGGATTCCAATTCTAGAAAGGGAGTTTAGCCAACATACCTCAAATTCGTCCCTTAGTGATATTACAATGATCCACTACACTAAGCAATTTCAATCTACAATAACAACATCCAGTGGGACCAATATTAGTAGCAATTTCCACAATTTAGGTCATCTAGGCAATTATCAAACACCTAGTAGGCATAAATCTCTACAACTCTTAACCCTGGTGTTTGTTCATCCAAATACTACCATTTTTAAAAAAACTACACCCCACTATCATCCTTAAATAATTTATAACTTCCAACATCACATGCATGTCCGACCTTCCACACCCAACCAACAAATTCCACCAAATAGCCACCCCTCAATCTCTACAATGGCTATGAACTTAAATTGGGAACATATGGCTTCCAATCACTATACCATAAGTTCAAATACTTAATTCATACTAACATACTCATAATATATCCATGCATGTAAGTTTACAGGTGAAAAATTACCTTTTGGAAGAAATCTTGCAAAGCCCTCCTTTGAGCTCTTGAAGAAATTTCTTGCAAAGCTAGGGATTTTTATGTATTGATTTCATCAATACTAGTGTAGGAATGATGGGATATCACACAAATATAATGGGGATTGCTTACCTTGAAGAAGAGAGGTGTTTGTGGTCGTGAGAGAGTGGAGAAGATCTCCAAAATCCATCCAAGTGAAGTGAGGGAAATGAGCCCCCAAAGTGAGTAATTAAAAAGGCTTCCTGGGGGGGGGGGGGGGGTAGAGTTCCAGGTCCAGCGTCAATTGCCTATACTTCACTGGTTTTCAAAGTATCTGAGAGGGTTGGCATGCTACAATCCGCGCATTGCACGAACCCTAGCACGCACCCAGTTGTTTTCTTTTCCATCTCTTGCTTCTCCACTCACCCTCATTTGATACCTTGCTATGATATAGACCCGAATTGACTTCCAAACCTTCATATAAGTATGAAACCATATTTACATAATAACATCATTGTCCGTGGCCATTCGTGGCATGCAAAACGAAAAGTGGAGATCTCGAGATGCGCTATAAGGCCTTAAACTTCTACGAAATATTGAGGGTCTTAAAACCACGTATAATCAAAATCCACGTATAATTAGAGAGTTATACTTACCCAAAGTCAAGGGGTGCACGACTTAGGACATCCTATTCTACCTAACATTTCCCACATTCTCCAACCAAAAACCTTTTCACTTTTAAACTTCATTAATTTGCTCCAAACAACTTCCCTCATAAATCTCCATGACCAAAATATATAGTTCCAATCCGTAGGCATCCTTTGGCGCTCAAAAACATCATCTCTATTCACCATTGGTGCTCTTTAAAGTCTTAAATTATTAGGAAATTTTTACGGGCCCTTACAAATAGGTTGCAGCCTTTGAACAAAATCCTACCCTCGGGAACATCGGACAGTGCTCTGAGGGTTTCTGCCAATATCATAGGCAAGAAGGTGACTTGGAAATTTTCCCGAAATGTTGCCAAGGCTATGGGAAGTAAGTTGATGTTGATCCACCCTCTCCTTTGCGGGAAAACCAGTAACCCTAGCAATGCCAAAGAGAATGTCAAAGGACAGAGACTTTCCCAGGTTGCTTGATCACATTGGAACTCCCCCAGGTACCACTCGTTTCTCTCGCGAAGTTCAAACCTGTCAAACAATTGGCCTAAGCTCACTCATCCGTCTTCAATGTTCCTCAGACTCTGGCTACCTGCCAAACCCAAAGCATCGAGAAACCTATAGCCAGGCATGGTAGCTGGCAGTATCGACTTTCTCCGAGCAAATGGAAGCTCTGTGAAGCTTGTGACGTCTTCCAGCGTTGGCACCAATTCACAGTCAACGAACTTGAAAACCACTTTGGCTGGATCCCAGAATTATATCAGCAACATGGTAAGAAATTTATCAGCCCGAATGTTTAGTAAGGCAGTCAATGCTCCTAAATGTGTCCTGATCTCATCTCCATGGTCTCGACATATGTTCTTCCACCATTGTTTCAGCTTATGCGGTGCTCCCATGACTATATTAATTTCGGGGATGTTCTGGTTGATTTTGATTCTGAAAAGGTGAAGAAAGAGGCTTGATAAGTGTTTACTTCAGATCTTTAGCGTCTCATCAAGATTGTTTCGTCGTTTCACAAAAGTCATGTCGTTGGGTGAATAACCCGTTTACATTAGGGTGGCTTTCCTAATTGTGTGTCGATACCAAGGACAAACTCACCTAAGATTTATGCAGTATGACCCGTGTTTGCTAGAGTAGAGTATTTCCTAATTCTTGGAGTTGGACTGAATACTGTGAGATATTATATCAATTGACCTGACAAAGCCCTTCGCTGAGACTAATGAATTTTGAAAGAAGGTTTGGAGGGGTGTAAAGGACAACCCTCGCGTGCCATTGTGTGTTATAGTGTACGACCAAGAGTCAATAGGAAAGAGTATGATGATAGTATATATATAAAATGGTAACAGATAGTGGGATACCACCAATAATATTAAAGCAGGCAGATAAGTGTATACTGAAAAAGTAAGCACATATTTGCAAAATTAAGCACTGTCAAAGTAGCATATAAACAAATATTCTTAAATTCCAGATCTAGTCTAAGTCTGCTAAGGTCAAAACCTAAGTATAATCCCCAACAGAATCGACATGTTGTTGCACCCTATTTTGTACGAATAAAAACAAGATTCAACTAGTAGTTTCCCTGTTGATGATGAAAGAAAGTCGTCACCTAATATTTAAAGGTATACTAGGGTACCTATTCAGTAATTAAATCATTATCCTATTAGTCTAATAACCAGTGTGATTTGGGTAAAGGTTCTTATTCTTCTAAGGGAAGGTGTTAGGAACCCCCTAGAATCTACCTAAGGTAGCTCTATAGGACTTAGACTAGGTTTGGGAAATTAAATGTCTATATTCTACTTAGTTAGTGATTAAAAGTATATGGCACACCCTATGTCATGTTTAGAACTTTATCATTTTGAAAAGGAAGGTAATATATTCTCTTTTGAAAAGAAGTATAGGTTTCGTTTATAAAACCCTTTTGAAATGTCTACATAATTGCAAGAATTTTGGAAATGTGTTTATAGTATTTATATTTGCAAACCATGTAAATATGGCTTAAGTTTAAAATACTTGGCTTTTGAAATAAGATGGACATTTGTGTAAAACAAAGGCTATTAGAGAAATGGGTTTAGATATACCTTAAAAACTAGTTTCGGATCTTGCATCCAAGTTTAGAAGAAATTATTTGGAGTTCTTTGGTTGCAACTGTGTTTGTTTGGTTTGTAGAAAAACTTGACTTTGAGATTATTTTCCCAATTCTGGCTTTTAAATAAAGAGGGTAGTCGACTTTCCAAATCTATTTTGAACTTTGAAAATTCATGAAAACGATTAGTATAGATGAAATTGAAGATTGTATAATATGAATAACTAAACAAGTCAAAGTTATTTAACTACGAAATATATAGTACTTCTTTTTAATTTACCTATGGTTTTTAGCTTGCCGAGGTTGCCAAAGTAATTCAAAGTGGTAAAAGAGAGAAGCATTTACTCAAATATTATCATGTCATATACATAAAGGTAACATCAGATTATGTAAAGCGATAAAGGAAGGGAATTGACTCATAGTTTGGTCCTGAAGAAAGTTAGGCCCATCAGACAACGAAAATCGGCAACAACTTCCCTAGCTTCATACTCAAGGGCTGGAACTTAGGCCTGAGTTCATGAGAACTCAGCAGGCCCAGTTTGGTTACATGTATGAAAAAGAAAAAAAGAAAAACATTAGTAATAAGGCCTAACATAACATTCAAATAAGGATAAGACCAACACAAGGCCCAAATGAAACTGCAACAAATGCTTGCGATTAATAATGCAATATAATATCAAAAATAGAGTGAAGAAATTTACAGTGATGGCTTTTGATATTCGGCTTAAAGTATGTATATTTATATGTATATTGCCTCGTATTTTACTCATGTTTCGTAGATTTCGGATGTGTAATGTAATAATTTTTACTAATTGGTGGTATTTTTATGTGTTGGAGTCATCACAATGTGGGACTTGTGCACGATTTGAAGAAAAAAGAGAACAAAACGAAAACATGGGCCAGTGTCGCGTCCTGGGTAGCTCCCCGCGCTACCCGTGGCACAGTTTATAGATGCAAAATGCTTCCAGCGCCAGGCACTACCCTGGGCGCTGGGTGACGGGAAGTCTCCCATTTTGTACGGGACAAGGTCATTTCGGCTCTACATGCCCCATCGTATAAAAGGATGTCTAGACCTATTTTGGAGGGAGGATGCCACTTTGAGAGAAAAACACAAGCACGGAACACTTGGGAGCACAGAATTCATCGATCCTTCATCTAATATTCATAGCTTTATGTTGGAAAATAATATTTTGATTATTGTCATGAACATGAGTGGCTAAGAACCTCATTATTCCAGGGTTATGAGTCGTTATTGACTATTGTAGTTCGACGGTTGTTGGTTTTCCTTGAATTATCATCTTAATTTGTTTATTCAATCTTGCACTTAATTATTCTATTGTGTAGCTAACAATAGAGTACTATCTACGAATTTATAGTTGAACTCAAAAGTGAAAACTATAGATTGCATATAAGATTGAGTAGAGTAAGTTCTTGAATCCGGGCATCGGAGAATAGATTCGCGATTAGGATAGACATATTCTAGTTTGCTTACTTGGTTTTTCTTGCAGGAAATATACATGGTTCTACTCAATTTTGATTTTATAAACATATAGTCTTATGTTGGCTTGAATAGGCGAGCGAAGCGTCGAAAGAACTTTGTGAGAACAATAAACCCTGCTAGTCAACAAATTAGATAAGTCAAGTGATTATATCAACCGGAAAAATTCAATATGAGAGACGTTAATCCCATGACCCTAGAATATTCCCATCTCATTGAATTCTTTATATGTGTTTGTTTGCTCTACTTGAAATCATATTTTCTTGTTTGCTTATTAGTCTCGTAGTAATTTAGTTAATAAAAATCACAATCATTTTTTTCCCACTCACTTGAGTAGTAAATTTATAAATAGTTTAGATTGGACAATAGTTGACCATAAATCTTTGCGGGCGCGATACTTTCTCATCACTTTATTACTTGTCGACTGCGTATACTTGCATGTGCGTTTGGACCCAATAAGTTTTTGGCGCAATTACCGGGGACTTAGAAATTAGCTACTTGTCTAAAATAAGCTCTTATTTGTTTTTTGTTCGAGATTTAATTTGTTTTGTTGTTTCTGACTCTACATGTGTTCATATTGAATGTTAAGAAGAAGTAACAGTTTGAACAATCTTCCTCCTTTTGATCCTGAACCCGAAAGACTCTTCCACAAGTTAAGGAGGGAGGAGGAAGAAAGATCAAGAATTGTAGAGTTGGGCATCGTAGTCCAACCACAGCCAATCGAGATGAAAGAAAATGAAGAGCGACCGATGATTGAGACCGCAAAGCCTAGTCTCGCGAATATGACTCAGGCTATCGTTAAGCCTGATATAACTGGGCACTTCAAGCTGAAGCAGTACTTGGTGGCTATTTGTGTGTTTGTCGAGTAAAGATCCCCAAAGGAATATGCATAATTCTTTTGGAGATTACGGATACATACAACCATCCGAACGTCTCCAAGGACTATGTCAGACTGACTTTGTTTCCCTTTTCTCTAATGGGGGAAGCAAAGGAATGGTTAAACAAAGAGCTCGCAAACTCGATCCACACTTGGGATGATCTAGCATGAAAATTCATAATCAAGGTTTTTCCCATTAAGAAGACAAAGTTGTTGTGGAGCTAGATTCTTGGGTTTCAACAACAAGATGGTGAGACTCTTCGTCAAGCTTGGGAAAGATACAAGAAACTACTCAAAGACTGACCATATCATTGTCAAACTGATGAGGTGTTGGGACATACTTTTGTGAATGGGTTCGACGAGACCTCCAAGTTAAATCTAGATTGGAGATAACCGCTCGAAAACAATTTCCCGAAAATATTTTCAAACTATTTTTTCAGAAACAATCTTCCAAGAATATTTTCAAATAAATCATTTCCAAAATAAATTAGTTTATTTCTTTCTTTATATTATATTAATAATTTTACTTATCTTGTCTTGTGAGGTGCTATCACACGAAGTTGATTTTGGAAGATGACACTTAAAGATAAAAAGACAAATCCCCGTCAAGCTCCCCACTTCGCACTTCCTATTCTAGGATGTATCCAAAATTGCAAGTTTAGTAAAAACGTAGATATATGTGTTGTTGTTTGCTTGTTTTGATATTATTCTGTTTGGTAAACACTTAGGGTGAATTGTATATAGTTAATAATAGGATTAACTTGCAATGTGGTACGTTGGACAATTCATGGACTTTTTCAACTAATTATGATTGATATGTATATGATTAATTAAGTTAGTTATATACATAAAATGAAAGACATGTCATACATTTTTTCAAAATAAATAACTTTTATCTCTTTTCACAATTATATAAACATGCTTCCAAACCATTCTACTTATGTAGTATTCTTCGATTATTTCACTTCAAAAAAGGCATGAGTTGTAAATAATTATGTTGAACTATTATTTGTAAATCTTTAGACCTTGTACATATTTGGGCTTGACCCGAACAATTTGGATATCTCAAAATGGTAATTAGCTATTTTATTTTATTATAACTCATCTTTTCATTACAAATTTGTCTTATATATGTATACATACTTTATCAAATCAATTATTTTATTACAAAGATTATTTGAAGATAATTCTTTTCCCACTTTCAGTCAATTATTTTTTAAGTGAGTTTCCCTTTCCTTACATTTGGCATTTCACTTGGAATAGCTAATCTTTGTACATAAATCAAATTCTTCCAAAGTGTATTATTTAATTAATATTTATTTTGTCAATTTATAAATATTCCACTTATCACTACATAGTATCTTATATTTTCATTCCTTTAACACTTGTTCATTCATGATACACAAAATTCTTTCCTATTCTATTCATTAAGTTAAAAGTGCAAGATATAGTATTCATGTATCCTTTAACTGTCACACCCCGATCTCAGGGAGAGCGACCAGCGCTCAACCGAGATAACCCAGCCGAGCAAGCCTGTACAATACCTTCTACCCGAACTCATCCATGAATAAAGAGAATATCTATTTCATTAATTAGACCAGGAGAAGATCATGTGAGCAACACCAATTCATTACCATTAGTTACATTATTTAGAAGTCTCAAAATACATACACTTTCATAGTTTGAAATGGAACATGTGGTACAAATATAACATTACTAGTTTGACTTTTCCAACACCAACATACAACCCACACTATATCTACGGAGCCTCTAATAGATATAAAAGAGTACTATGATAGTGCCAAAAATAATGCTCGGGCTATACCTCAACACATAATACACAAGGAACAAAAGATACATGACCCCGAAATGAAGTGAGGCTCACCAAGTCAGTTGGGAAGAGGGTGTACCACTATCACTGATCTATGCCACCTGTTGTGGAACCACCTGCATCCATTAAAGATGTAACGCCCCCGACAAAAGAGACGTTATTACATATGGAATAATACTCGTTTGAAAGACTAAACACCCTCTCAATAGAACGAGAAATAAAACAAGGAAGAACAATCATAGAATCAATGGGTGCCTCAAATAATACCAAGACATAAAGTTAGGAGCATAAGATTTCCAGTAAATTATATTATTTTAGGTTGGGAGATCTTTAGTACCGATATACCACCGTGTCTTTAGCACGGAGTCCGATCACGGCCATATCGGCTAGGTCGTCTCACCCAAAGACATCCAATCACAATCACAATCACAATCTCAATAACTATCTCAATCACAATCACAATCTCAATCACAATCTTAAGCACAATCACTATCTCAAGCACAATCACCACCATGTGTACGGCATAGCGTCTGATCTCGACCCGATCGGCTAGGTCGTCTCACCACAATGCCGTGTGGATCGACACCACCCTTTGCTAGCAATCATCTCATCCTATTTAAGGGGATTAATCTCATCACATAAATCTCATCCCAAATAAGGGGGAATAATAACAATCCACTCCTACACCGGCACATGTAGTTTCGGGGTTAGTTTATTTCAACCTACCCTTCTTCGGTGACTAACGATACTCCCAAATGTTTATTATATAAAGGACTTTCAGCTCATTTCATAGTCTTTTACTCATCTTTTTATTTTATTGGCACTAGTGGCCACAAATATAATATTATTCTTGGCACGTCAGCCGTATTTCATATTTCATGTTCACCCCTTTCACTTTCAAATATCATCATGGATTATCAACAGCAAAGCATCTCTAATAACGGCTTTTAGTTCATGTATGAGCAAATAAGAGTCTTAGGCACATTGAGCTTTCTTCCACAATTTGGCGTAATAACTAGCAATTGAGACATAATTGAATTCATAATATTTCGACACTTGTTTACATTTGAATACAATCTCGAAAGATGACACAATATGATAAGAGAATTCGGAACACATTTTGAACATATATCTTTTGACACAAAGTTTATTCGGAATAGTCAAATTTATAAGTAACAACTCAACATGAGACATGAGATTTTGAGCCAATCATAATTACAACATATGAGGACATCATGAGCTTCGATTCTATAAGAGGGGTTTAGCCAACATACCTCGCTTTGAGCTCTCTTAAATTACTATAATATTCCGAAAATCCTAGCAACTTCATTCAATTTTGAGACGTAACAAAATTGAACCATAATTAGGAAGATACTCGGGGTTTTAGCTCATTTAATCATTTTTTCAAACACTAGGTGGGTATTATGATTTCAAGGTCCTCCTATGGTGCATTCGTTCATCCCACAACCTAATATCTACCCTTTTGAGCTCAACAACCTTCCCACAACTTTGTTGGTGCATGAATGCATAGATAACTTCCCCATACCTAAGAATCACACTCCCCATTATCCATCTTGTCAAGACCCAATTCCTCCTATAGGCCGTGATGGCGCCCAACGTTACCGCTATGCAAGCCAACAGTGAATTAACCATGTGATTGTTTCTTTAAACATTTTAGAAATAGCTGATTTTTATTTAGTGCATAAATAGGAAATAAAAGTTCAAATAAAATGAGAGACAAATAATTTTAAGAGCAAATGAGATGAGTAAATATCCAAAAATAATCATGTGTCTACTAGCATGATCTCCAAGACCAGGTGTCACAAGTGTATGAGCTACTAGTAGAATATACAAAAATACTACACTACTGTATAGAGTGAAATAGACAGAAAGTAAAAACAAAAGGAAGACTTCGGGTGCTGCAGAATGGGCTCGGAAGGCAGCTCACCGCTAAGTCTCAAAGAAATCAAGGATGCGTGCCGGACTAATAGCCAGATGCACCTGCCTCAGATTCTGCACAATTAGTGCAAAAGTGTAGCGTGAGTACATAAATAACATGTACCCAGTAAGTATCTAGTCTAACCTCGATGAAGTAGTGACGAGGGGTCGACTTCGACACTTACTATGGGATAACAATAAATACTGAACTTATAATTAAACATGGATTATAGAAATACAACTGAAAACTCAATAACAAAAAATAAATAAAATATTATTTCACTAATAATAAATCCCAAATTAATTTTCATCATTTAACAAATTTATCTCTCAAGCCAATGAAATAATAACAATTAGAATTGGGCTCCAAGAATCTTTACGCACGAATTATGCCGAGATCGTACGACCCGATCCAACATACAAATATATAAACTGCGCACTTTCGAGGGTCGAACGATACGAACCATAGATGCATCTATTCTATTACCGAGGCATTCGGCCCGCTCCACAAGAGGAGAAAATACTTTATAAACAACCGATTCAAAGATTATTAAGAGGCTAATATTTAAAGAAAACACAAATTCTCATTAACGGTCAAGTAACCCGTCCAAAACTTAAATAAATGAAATTCGGCCTTTTACAATTCCTTTATCAAGTTCCAATATGGTTTAGGCACTTAAATTACAAGTAGGGTTCAAACATCGCAACTATAATATGATTTGGGTCCTAAACTACCTGGACATAAGCATGATTAGTAGCTACGTACGGACTCTCGTCACCTAGTACATACGTAGCCGCCACAATTAGAATCACATATTAATTCAATTCACCTATGGGGTTAATTCCCTCTTACAAGGTTAAAAAAGAGACTTACCTCGTCTCAAAGCTTACTTTCCGGTCCACAACTGTGCTTTAAACCCTCAACTCGGTGCCAAAAGACTCGAAACTAGTCAAATGTTATATAAGATAATCAGTACGTGCTCAAAAGTTTATATTCTAACTATTAAAGTGATTACCCAATACCAATTGAAGAATTTCTAAAAATTACTCCCGGGCCCACGTGCCTGGAGTACGAAACCTTTTGAAGAAAGTTGTTACCCATAACTTCACGAACTCAAATATATGATTTTCACTACATTCCATAAATATTTTTGTGGTTAAACCCCATTTTATCAAAAACCTAGTGTTTTCATCTAAACCCATGATTTCTCAAATGTTTCATGTTAAATTTACCCATAATCTATGTATTTAACTCACATTGTGTAGAAATTACTTACCTCGAAGTGTTAGGTGAAACCCCTCTCTAAGATCTCCAAAAATCGCCCAAGGATTGAATAAGGTTCTGCCTTCTTCGATTTCCGTGTTAAATGAGGTTCTGCCTTTTGTGATTTCCGCACCTACAGAGGGTTGGCCACTTTTGCGGCTCCGCATCTATGGATAAGTCATCCCAGATGAGTTCCTGGCCTAGTGGCCTACTTCCTCTTCTGTGGACCTCTGGTCCACTTCTGCAGGTCCGCTCCTGCGAAACACACGTCGCTCCTGCGGCTTAGGCCGCTCCTGCGATTTCTTCTATCGCACCTGCGAGTTCGCAGGTGCACACGCCCACCCGCATCTACTGTTCCTGGTCTGCTCTTCCTGGGCCGCTTCTGCGGCTTCTTGCTCTCTTCTGCGAGCTCGCACCTGCGGCTAACCCTCCGCAAGTGCGGTTACACTAGAAGCCTGGTGCTTCAGCTGCTACCCCTAATTCCAAACTTAGTCCGTGCCTAGTCAGATTGACACCCGGGGCCCCGCCCAAACATACCAACAAGTTTGAAATCATAAAACGAACTCGCTCGTACCCTCGGAACGCATAAAACAATATCAAAACTAAGAATCACACCTCAAACCAAATTGAATCAACTTAGGAACTTCAAGTTCTTCATCTTACCCCGAGCGCGCCGAAACATGCTTAAACTACTCGGAATGACACCAAATTTTGCGTGCAAGTCTTAAATCACCATACAGAACTATTTTCGGGCTCGAAATTCCAAACGGATCTCAATAATACCAAAATCTACTCCAAATCAAATTTAAAGAATTTTAAAACCTTTAAATAGTCAACTTTCACTATTAGGCGCTGAAACGCTCACGGGTCGTCCAAAACCCGATTCGAACATACGCCCAACTCCAAAATCATCATACGAACCTATTGGAACCGTCAAAACCCCGATTATGAGAACGTTTACTCAAAACATTGACCGAAGTCAAACTTAGCCTTTTAAAGCCAAACCATAGTACAAAGTATTCCGATTTCAACCCGAACCCTTCCCAATCCCAAAATAACCATCCTCGCAAGTCATAAAACAGTAAAAGCACATACGGGGAGTCTTATTTGGGGGAACGGGATTCTAGAAAGCAAATCTACTGGTCAGGTCATTACGTATCTTCTACCCCAAACTCGAAATTAAAGACTAGGGTATGGAACCGTACCTCTTGGATGAAGACCTTGTGAGTTTTCCTTGTGAATTATTTAAGTCTTGAGCAAGGGTTGATGGAACAAGCACTTGGGGCTCCCTCATCTCTCTCCAAATGACTCCCCTCACTCTAAAATGGCCGAATTCCTCTTCGAAAATGGTCATTTAAGTCTATTTATTAAAATAGGGTTGGGTTATAAAAATAGGAAAATGGACCCTCCGAACTTAGCTTTACGGTTATAGAGTGGACCGCATAATAGATATGCGACCCACAAAATGGGCCGCGAAAGTGATGCCAAAAACTGGGCTGCTCTGGATCAGTCTGTGGTCAGTTATGCAGCCCACAGACCAGTTCTGCGACCGCGAAATGGACCGCAGAATCATCCTCCGAATTTCTTCATGCCAACTATGCGACGGAAGTGCGGCCCGCGAAACGATTATGCGGTCGCATAGTTGACCGCAAAACGACCTCCAATACGCCATGTTCTGCAACAATTATTTTTCAACTCCCTCACGTACTGTTCAACCCAAAAAGTCCCTACCGCGGCTAGCAGAATTTTTACAATCCTCAATCACGTTACTCTACCTCGGCGCCACGAAACCCCGTGTTCTGGGTGAAATTGTATGGGATCCTTTATTAAATTTTATACTTTGGTCAAATGCATGCATTGTTCCCTTTTTATTTAACCTATTCTTTTAAAATATTAAATTATATTCTTTATATCTTGTGCACCAATTTCAAAAAATGAAAGTTATTTTATTATTTACCTTTTACTACATATGTACATAAATATAAACATATTTTATTATTCATTTTCCATAATTAATTATCCTTTAATTAATTTATTTTCATAATCTTCTTGTAAATGTTAATCAACTCTCTTCTTACCCTATTCATTACATAAAAATTATTCAAAGGTAATTCTTTTTTTCCACTCATAATCAATCATTTTTGGGTCACGTTTTCTTACAATAGTTGTTCTTGATAACAACTAAATTCTTTCGAGATAATTCCTTTCAACGCAAAATCATTTGGTTAATTTTTAAATACTTTACATGATGATACACTCCACTTAGTCATTAAATTTAACTTTTTTCACATACTCTCTTTATCCACGCCCTTGCACATATTGTGTAGCACATAAATATTCCTAGTTTTACCATGTGACGTTCACATTGAATCATTCTTCATTCCAAATCATTTTTCATAATTCTTTGTAAATATTAAGCTAATCATTCTTTTGAACCTTCTATCATTTATTTGATTGCATCCACCAGAACCACATTTTGTGGATCTTGAAGGATGCCTAACACCTTCCCCTCGTGATAACTTGAACCCTTACCTGAAATCTCAACGGTTTCACAGACTACAATTAAAGTGTACATTACATAATAGTATAGGTGTAAGGCCCCGTAAAATTTCGTCAAGGGATTTAAGTTTTGTGGTGCCGAGGTAGGCTTATGTGTTTGAGGATTGTAAAAATTCTTCGTGGCTCACAAGATCACCACGGTACGGACTTTTTGGGTTGAAGAATGCACTGAGAAGTTGATGGAAATTTTTGGTAGAAGAAGGCAATTATGCGGTCTGTTTCGCAACCGCATAACCATTTTGTGGGCTGCAAATTCATCGCAGAGTTGAGCAGGGAGTTTCTAGAATCATTGACTATGTCATTGTCATGTGCGGAGAGTTTACTATCCTTAATGTTCCACATCGTTGGGTGGATAGGAATTATTTGTCTTTCTCCCCGGAGCATCATATTACCCATTAGAACCTTTCTAACCAATGATGTCATTACAATGATTAACCATGTCAGCGCTATTGGTAGTAACCTTCATGTCTCTTAGGATATAACCTCCTGAAATGTCCTTCTCAGCACATTGATGGATTCTTGAACAATTCCACCCCAATCTCAAACCTCGTTGTTCCTATTTGTAGTAAATCTATCGAGAGTTATAGGTTCAAACTTGTCAAAGAAGAAACATCATCCATGATCGAACTTATTGGGTAGGAACTCTATGGTCAAATTCATTCTAGCCCATCATAGAATAATTGTTCAGAGTCGCCAAAGGTTTAGTTTGAGTGTTCAGCATAGAGATTTAGAGTGGAAGGAAGTGAACGGGTTGTTCTCAAGATTATTATCATGACGATACTATGTGAATTGTTAATAAAGGTAAAATAGGTGTATTTTACATTTGGGCCTTATGGAATCTTGAAAGGAATAGGCCAAACTATGAGTATAATGTATCCCCCATCGTTGTTCTCCATGCACCCGATGATTCATGTGTCTATGCCTGAAAGGGTAGTTGGGAATCATTTGTCTATTGTTCCTGTAGAAGCTATGGAAGGTGAAGTTAATGGGTAATTGGCTTATGAGAGGTACCTAATTGTCATCCTTGTTAGATAAGTCCGAAAGTTGAGATTGCCTCTGCCAGGTGCTATGGCTAAGTCTGTGAGTCGAGGAGATCACCTCGAAGGCTGAAAGTGTTGTGGAAAGGGAATATTCTCACTCGTTGTAGAGCCAAATGGCTATGGTTCAAAAGGTACTTTCTATGTGTTATGGTTTAAATGTGTACAGTTCATTTCAAGATACCACTTCTATTAATGTAATGCCCTTGATGTTGAGGTCTGTGTTATTAATATATATTGTGATGCTTTATTGAGTTGTGGATGTATTGTTAGGAATTGTTTTGGTGGTTCTCTGGCAGTGTATAGGCCCAATTACAGGGGAGACTCTGCCGAAATTTCTGAAAAATTTGGGAGTTAGTCAAATTGGGGGCTTATGATGTGTGAAAGGAGAAATGAACTATGTTGAGTGTTCTGGCCGGACTCTACTCCTCATTCGAGAACGAATGATCCTAAGTGGGAGAGGATGTAAGTCCCCGTAAAATTTCGCCAAAGGGATTCAAGTTTTGTGGTGCCAAGGTAGAAGAAGGAAATTCTGTAGTCTGTTCGTGATCGCAGAACTATTTTGTGGGCCGCATAATCATCGCATAGTTGAGCAGGGAGTTTGTTGAATTTTGAAGGTCGTTTTGCGGTCCATTATGCGATCGCATAGTTGTTTCGCGGTCCGCATTTTCCATCACATATTTGGCATGAAGAATTTTGTTGGGTTATTCTACGGTCCATTCTGCAGCCGCATAAGTGGTCTGTGGACCGCAGACCTATCCAGACCATTCCAGTTTTTAGGCATCAGTTTTGCGGTCCATTTTGCGGACCACATATCTGTTATGCGGTCCATTCTGCGACCGTAGACCTGAGTTTGGAGGGTCCATTTTCCTATTTTTATAACCCGGCCCCATTTTGATAAATAGCCTTAGGGGCTTACTTTGAAGAAAATATCTGATGATTTTAGATAGAGAAGGAGGAAACCTAGCATTCTAATCACCATTCTTGCACCAATCTTCAATAATCTAGGAAGCCAATCACTAGATTATCATCTATCCGGGGTAAGTCCTACTCCTAAGTTTTCATGCAAGAGGTTATGAGTTCAAGTATATTGTGGGGGTTGGAATTAGGCCATGCATTTATCAATAGCTTGTAGTATGTGAGGTTAATGAACTAGTTTGGGTAGTTTCTTATTGAAATTGGTTGAGGGAGAAAGGGATTACCATTGTAGAGCTATGTAGTCCATTTTTAGTACTAGGTGTTTGACAAAATTTCTAAGAGAGTTACACTATGTGAATTCTTCTAATTATTATCCGAATTTCGCTACCTTCCTATAGGTTGTTATTGCTAGTAGTGTTGGGACGTTGTAAGTAACTTAAGAAAAACTCAAACAAGATATGTTGGCTAAACTCCTCTTTTAGAATTGAACCCCACAATGACCTTGTAAGCCCCATGTTGCTCATTATAAATTGATTATTCCGAATAAGCCTTGTGTCAAAAGATATATGCATTCAATTTGTAATCCAAACATTCTTGTTATGTTGAGTTACTATTTGAGAAGGTGATTAAGCATGGGCTTTGTGTTAATATGTTATGATTTAAAAACGTGATTCTAATGAAAACTACCATGTCGAATTATGTAAGAAATCACATGTGCCTAAGACCCTTAATTTGGTTAGTTGCTCAAATGTGTATTTAAAGTCTTGAGTAGAAATGCCTTGTTGTTGATAATCTATAAGGATGCTTGAAAGTGAAAGAAGTGGGTTGGAGATATAGAGTGTGGCCAACGTTCCAAGAATGGAAGTTATACTTGTGGTCAATGGTGCCGAGGAAATGAAATGATGTGAGAAGGGTTATGAAATAGGCCTTGATACAACTGTTCCAAACTGACTTCGAAAATAGATTTTCCTAAAAGCTTATGTACCCAAGTTATGCCAAAAATGTGGTTGTTTTAACTAATGTTATACTTTGTAAGTATTTCCAATGTGTTTTGAGCTCTTATATCTTCAGCAGTTGAAATTATGTATTTCCTTTTTGGGGAAAAGTATTTCAAGAATAAATGATGTGTTACTACTTTATGATTTTAACTTGTGCTTCGATTGCCAACCATTCTACTCCATTTCTTGGGGAGAAATCCATTGTGTTTAAAGTTTTCATTACTAATGAACCTAAAGTTGTGATTTTAGGAATATTCTATTTGTTGATATTTATGATGATGATGATCCATGAAAGTAAAGAAATGAAAATGTGGAATATGAAATTTGGCCAACGTGCCAAGGATGAAGAGTCATAAGTATGGCCAAGAGAGCCAAGGAAATAACGATGTTGTGAATGGTTGAAAGTACTAATGTAGAAATTTATAGTGTGAAAGATAATGAGGTGAATATAACATATGTTTGTACTTTTGTTTCCCTTGTGTGCAAAAGAAAAATATTTTTGGAGTATCATTAGCAAACCGAGGAAGGGTGGGTCGTAAGGCCCACACCCGAAACTACACGTGCCGGTGTAGGAGTGGATTGTGATTATTCCTCTTATTTGGGATGAGATTGAAATATTGATGTGATTGTGATTATTTTCCTTAATTGGGATGAGATTGTTGATAACCTTGGATTTAATGTCGACTCACACGGCATATGTAGGGAGATGACCTAGCCGGTCGGTTGGTGATCGGATGCCATGTTGCGCACATGGTGGTACTACTCTTTGTAATACCCTTTTTTTGTATCACATGTAAAATCACATTATTCGTGGGGAGATGGCCTAGCCGATCGGGCGTGATCGGACTCCGTGCTAAAAATACGGTGGTATATCGGTAGTAATGATCTCCCAACAAAATATATATATTATTTTCGTATTTTGAAAATTGTTATGATTTAATTGGGAATTTGGATATTGTTGATTGTGACTTGTTATTTTTATGGTTTTTCCTTTCTTATATTGGTATTCTATTTTGAAAGAGGACATTTATCTTTACATACTAGTACTATTCCATATGTACTAACGTCCCTTTTGCCGGTGGCGCTGCATCTTCAATAGATGCAGGTGGTTCGTCAGCGGGCAATTTTGATACTCGTTAGCAGTTACTCTTTATTCAGCAGATTTTGGTGAGCCCTACTCTATTTTCGGCTTTATGTCATTTGACGTTGTACTTTATGTTTTGAGGCATAGCCGGGGCCTTGTCGCTGGCACTTCCATTCTTCCCTTCTGTTGTACTTAGAGGCTCCGTAGACAGGTTATGGGTGGTGTTTGATGTTGGGAATTAAACTAGTAAGTGTTGGTATTTGGGAAAACATGTTTTTCATCATATCTATATACTTGTAATATTTTGGAAATCATAAATGAATATCCTTTAGTAATGTAAAAATATTGTGGAACACTTGACTCTTCTCATGTCTATCACTTGTACTGATTCTTATATTGTTAATGGGCAAGGTTGTGCTGAAGGAATCTAGTAGGCTTGCTTAACCAGGGTATCTCGGTTAAGCACTGGTCGCGCTCCCTGATGTCGGGGCGTGACAATAAGTGTCCTAATATACCTTAAAATACTAGGTGGCGACTCAAAATTTTAAATAATCTTGTAGAGTACTATAAGTTGTAGTTTGTTTTGACTTGTGCAATCTAGGGTACACCATAGGATGACGACCTTGAATCAGTTTTCTCACTTGAGGATGAGCCCACAGAATAGACTCTCTTATCCCTGGATGTTTATGAGGAATATGATGATAATCATTACCAAATTTCAGAACCAAAGCCAAAGGTAAAATAGGAGATCCACAACATCACGGTGATTTCCCAAGTAGAAATTAAGGTCTATGCATCCAAGTGGGACAAACCAACATATGTCATAGCTTTGTTTAGCATGAGAGAAGCCTCCTCACACATTAATCATGCGGTCTTTCCAGATGAGTATTGGGTGCCGCACTTCATGAATTTCAACACAGCCTCAAATGGAATTCTTCCCGGGACTGAAGTACATGACCAAATTGATTGGGTCAGATGTCCCAGGTAAGGATTTGATTATTGATTTTGACATTTACAGGGTTCTACAGGACAAACTCCAGATCAAAGACAATGAGATAGCATCAAAAAATAATTCAAGCCATATTGTGCAGTCCCGAGATTGTTCCAGCTCATAGAAGATGATCAAGTCAGGGAAACTGAAGCACAAATCACGTAACACTCTTGTGCAGAATCTCACACTGAATTCTTAACCAAATATCATAATCCTTTATGGAAAAATGAAGAGTTCTTCATCAAGTTGCCTTGAAATAAAAAAATAATATCAATCCCGACCACCTTCAGCTTGCAAATAAGGAGTGTCACAAGCTAGTGAATAAGGCAAAAATGATAAACTCATATAACCTTCCAAAATAGAATCTCAATAACTCACTTCCCAAAACCGATGGAACTAAGTCATAAGCTCTACAAAATAAACTAGAATGTCTACTACATTACAGTCTAAGCGAAAAAACAACAGGAAATAAAGATAAAGGAAGGTGACTCTGAGGCCTGCAGACGCCGAGCAGGTATACTTTGAAGTCTACGGGAAAGCAGCTAACAGTCGATTTCTAACGCCCGACACGAGCATACATACCTGGATCTGCACAAAAGATGTGCAGAAGCGTAGTATGTGTATACCACAATGGTACCCAGTAAGTATCAAGCCTAACCTTGGTAGAGTAGTGATGAGGCCAGATCAGGACACCTACTAGGATATAATAAACATAATGAAATGAAATAACAAGAAGTAAGGGAAAGAGAAGAAACAAGTACTATGAAGTAAGTTAAGAACATAGACTAATGGAAGGATTGTAAGCATATAGATAACATAAAGAAAGAAATTGAAAAGAACCAGAATGGTCATATACGAACAATAGCTGATAAAACAAGGAAAAACAACACAACAAGAAGTGTCCCCACCAATAATTCTTTGCAACATGAGATAAATAACAAGAATCACAACGAGGTACCGCCTTGTGTACAATAAAAATCATAACCGAAGTCTGCCTCGTATTCATATTTCTCAATTTCAATCACAATCTTTCCTTATACCGCCGCGTGAACCTTACATTTAAATAGTTTTAAAAAATATTTTCACGAAATAGCTACACGCACTTTAGCCCACCTTATGACGTCGCGTGGTTTCAAGTAATTCCCATACAAGCAACATGCACATAAGTCCCACCTTACACCGCCACATGCACATTAACCCCTATCCTTATAACAACGCATGCACATCAATATCACATCACAATAACAACTTGTACCACAACTGCCCATATGTCACAACTTGCCAATAATCAACAATATCAATGTTTCAACAAAAATAGCCCATGGTTCAAACACTATGTGTACAAAAATATCAACAATAACAATGAATGTAAATTTCTCAAAAAGAATGATGTCTCAACAATTAACACTTTGCCTCAATGTGATAACAACTTTCACAACTTCAACACCAATAACTCAACAATTAGAAAGATAATGTGTAACCATGATACTAAATAAGAATAACTCCCAATATAAGAGATAACATATACTGATGACTTCAAATAAGGATAATCAACAATAAAAGAGATAACATGTAACAATAACTTCAAATAATGACAAATGAACAATGGAAGAGACAACATGTAATGATGACTTCAAATAATGGTAATCAACAATGAAAGAGATAACATGTAACAATAAAAGTGGCTACATGTTCCACTAAAACATAAGAGCAAAATATCAAGTAAGATGTGAACAAGTGTTAACAAAGTCATTTAAGACATGTAAGGATAGACTAACACAAGTAAGAGTATATTGACTATGAGAATTTAGCACATGATATGACAATTCAATTAAAGCATAGAAACAGTTTAAGTAGCCTAAGCCGGTCAAATACCACATATAACTCATGTACCCACTCGTCACCTTGCGTACACGGCTTTCACATAACACAAATGATACAATCAATCCCAAATCCTAAGGGGTAGTTCCCCCCACCCCCCACCCCCCTCCCCACAAAGTTAGGCAAGATGCGTACCTCAACTAGGCCAACTCAACCCTCAGAAATAGCTTTTCCCCTAGAATTCTCCTTCACACAACTCAAAACTAACCAAAATCGACTTAATATCATCAAACAATACAAGGAAAATCAATTACAATAGATAAATCTATGATCTGCACACTTTTCCCAAAAAGTCAACAAAAGTCAACTCGTGGACCGTCCGGTTGAAACCCGAGCCCAAAGGTAGATTCCTACCACTCATAACCCCACGAGTCCATATATATGATTAGTTTAAATATCCGAGTCAGAATCGACTCTCAAAACTCAAATTCTTATTTTTCAAAAACTTGACAAAGTTTCACTTTGATTCACATGACTTTGATATTAAAATCTTAGATATATTGATGGAATAGTTGGAAATAGATTAGAATGATTTACCCAATGTTTGTAGATGAAAATCCCCTCTCCAAGTCGCCTCCTACCGAGTCTAGGATTTTAAAATGTGAGAAATGAGGTGAAATCTCGACTTTTCCAACTTTATGTTCAGGTGCAGATATCGTAATTGCGAACACTCGCAATTGCGAAGAAAAACTCACAATTGCGGCACTGATAGGCTTGGTGAATTTCTCGCAAATGCGAAGATGGGTTTGCAATTACGAACAATGTTCCCCTCGCAAAAACGACAGAGTTGTCTCAAATGTAAACCTAGCGCAGCCCCAAGCAACATCGCAAATGCGACCCAGCCATCATAATTGCGACATCTGTGGTTCCCCGCTAAGGTCACAAATGTGACCCTGGTGTTCGCAAATGCGACACCAGAGGCAGCATACACCGGATTTTTCATTTTCCGTCCAAAATCTTTTGAAACATGTTTGAAACTCATCCAAGCTCTCGGGGCTCCAAACCAAACATCCACACAAGTCTAAAAATATCATACAAACTCGCTCGCTGGATCAAATCACAAATATAGCATATAAAACTACGAATTGAACACTAAAACGCATGAATTTCAAAGTGAATTACAATAACCTTTAGAATTGCAACTAAACGTCTGAATCCTATCAATTCAACTCCAAATGATACCAAAATTTGCAGACAAGTTCTAAATACATAACTGACCTATTCCAAGTCCCAAAATAAAATTCCAAACTCGATAGATAAAAGTCAACCTACGGCCAAACCTTTCAACTTCACATTGCCAAATTTCGGCCAAACAACACAAATCAACCTACGGACTTCCGAATTCAATTCCGGGCATACTCTCAAGTCCAAAGTCACGATACGAAGTTATCAGAACCATCAAAACACCATTCCAGTGTCGTTTTAACAAAAGTTAAAGTTTGTCAACATTTCTAACTTAAGCTTCTAAGTCAAGAGTCAAAAGGTCCAAATCAACCCAAAATCTTCCCGGAACGAAACTAACCAACCCCGTAAGTCATAATACCATAAACACACATGTGTGAAGCATAAAAAGGGAAAATATAGAGCAATTACACAAAATGACCGGTCAGGTCGTTACATTCCCCCCCCCAAACAAAATAAACGTTCATCCTCGAATGTGCATAAGGACATACCTGAAGTGGTAAATATATGAGGATAACGACTCTGCATGTTGTGCTCGGTCTCCCAGGTCACCTCCTCGACTGGATGACCGCTCCATTGAACCTTCATCGAAGCAATGTTCTTTGATCTCAACTTCCAGACTTGTCTGTCCAAGTTAGCCACCGGCTCCTCAATATAAGTCAAATCCTCATCCAATTGGACTGTGCTAAAGTCTAAAACATAAGACGGATCACCATAGTACTTTCAGAGCATAGAAACATGGAACACCCGATGAACCGTAGATAAACTAGGTGGCAATGCAAGCTTGTAGGCCACCTCACCAATCATCTTAAGGATCGCAAAAGGTCTGATATACCTAGGGCCTAACTTTCCCTTCTTCCCGAACCTCATCACACCATTCATAGGTGAAACCTGGAGTAAAACTCTCTCTCCAACCATGAATGCAACATCACGAACCTTCCGATTCTCATAACTCTTCTATCTAGATTGGGTTGTACGAAGACGATCCTGGATCAACCTGACCTTCTCCAAGGCATCTCGAACCAAATTTGTGCCCATTAAGTTAGCCTCTCCCGGCTCAGACCAACCAAATGGAGAACGACACCATCTCTCATATAGGGCCTCATAAGGAGGTAAACTTCGCAAGCGGCATGAATTGATGCCAAGAACCCCCGAAATCCATAGCACATGCACGAAGCATATCCTCCAATATCTGAATGCTGCGCTCGGACTAATCATCCATCTGGGGATGAAATATTGTACTCAACTTAACCCGTGTGCCTAACTCACGCTGCACAACTGTCACGACCCAAAATCCAACTAGCCGTGATGGCACCTAACCTCACCCGCTAGGTAAGCCAAATAACAACAATCCGATTCAATTATTATTTAACTGACTCTAATACACTACCCAAGAACTGGTAGTACAAATCATGAGCTTCTAAGATTAGAATTTAAAAAACTGGTGTGAAATAAAAATATGTCCTCTATTTGAAATATACATGAACAGATTAAAAAATTCTAAAGCTACCTAGAACAAGAGGCAGCAATGACTGGAACACATATACATCTTCAGATCCAGCTCCTGCCGTACGCAGCTACATCAACATCAGAAATCTACACGCAAGGTGCAAAAGTGTAGTATAAGTATAACCGACCCCATGTACTCAATAAGTAATAAACCTAACCTTAGGTTGAAAGTAGTGACAAGCTAGAACAAGGGTCAGAGTACACTTCAATAACCAGCAAGAGTTCATAACAATATAATAAAGATGGTACAAGAAATAACCCAACTGGTTCACAGTTACGAAAAATAGGCATGATTTTCAAGTATAATAGTAAATCCCAGATCTTTCACCGAAAACCTCAAAATATGAGTAAGTTTGTAAAACAGTGATTTTCTTTCCAAAAACCTTTCAAAAATAAATAAGATGTTTCATTTTTCAGATAGCATGAGGGGAATTCATCTTTATGCCTACATGTCAATATACAGATGAAATCATGAATGTCACCAAAATCGGGTAGCAAGAGGAAATGCATCTCTATGCCTATATCTCAAGTACGCATGTCAAATGCAATGAATCTCACTGATGAACTCATGTACTCACATTCTCAAAATACTCAATCACTCAGTGCTGTATATGGCCAATCCAGCCCAGGAAAGATCCATCCTCAAATATATATCATTGACAGTCAGTCGCTCAGTACTGTATGTGGCCAATCCAGCCCAGGGAAGATCCATCCCTCAATATAGATAATTAGGAAAGGTCCATGCCAAGGAAAATCCATCCCAAGAATAAAATATCAACTACGCTCAATGTGTGGGGTGCAGACTCCGGAGAGGCTCCTTCAGCCCAAGCGCTATAATCTGCATGGACAACTTACGTGTTGCACTGACAACTCACGCACTATAGTATCAATATCCGGATAATAAATAATAGGGGCGCTCCCGAGGTACCGCCTCGTAGTCCCAAAAGTAAATATGCTACAGCGGAGCTCCGGAGGTATCACCTCGTAGTCCTAAAAGTAAATATGCAATAGGGGAGCTCCCGAGGTACCGCCTCGTAGTCCCAAAAGTAAATATGCAATAGGGGAGCTCCCGACGTACCTCTTCGTAGTCCCAAAAGTAAATATGCAATAGGAAAGCTCCCAAGGTACCGCCTCATAGTCCCAAAAGTAAATATGCAACAGGGGAGCTCCCAAGGTACCGCCTCGTAGTCCCAAAAGCAAAATATGCCACAGGGGAGCATACGAGGTACCTCCTCGTAGTCCCAAAAGTAAATACACCACTTATAACTTATGGAACGATGAATTTATATCAAGGAGTCCTACAGTTAAAGACTGAATACAAAATCAAAGAAACATGTAATTCAACTAAGCATGTTGCACAAATTGCAAGTAAGAGTTAAAACACATAGACATGCGACATTAGGCTAAATATGATGACTACACAATTCCACAGAATCAATTACGTCATAGTTTCTACCGTGCACGCCCACACGCCCGTCACCTAGCATGTACTTCACCCCCAAACAAATCATATAACACGTATTTTTCGAGGTTTATACCCTCAGCTCCAAGTTTGTAAATGTTACTTACCTCAAACTGTGTAATTCTTTAGTCCAATAAGCCTTTGCCTCGTGAATTTGCCTCTGAATGCCTTAAATCTAATCACAATTAATTCGATATAGTCAACACTAATTATAGGAATAAATTCCATATGAAAATACTAAATTTTCCAATAAAAATCCAAAATTCAACTCCAAAAATCAACAGTGGGGCCCACATCTCGGAATCTGACGAAACTTACAAAATCCGACAATCCATTCAATTACGAGTCCAACCATACTAGTTTCACTCAAATCCGACTCCGAATCAACATTCAAATCCCAAAAATTCATTTTGTGAAATTTCTATAATTTTCCCCAAATTTCCATCTCAAAATATAGTTAAATGATGAAAACAATGATATATTCATGTATATTAACCAAATCCGATTTAGAATCACTTACCCCGATTAATTTCTTGAAAATCCCACGAACTATCACCACAAACCGAGCTCCCAAAGTCCAAATATGAAATAATACTCTAACCCTCATTTATAAAGTACAACAATCTGATCTCCCATTGTGCTGACCGCACATTTTTTGTGTGGTCCGCACATTCCAAGTTCCGCGGCCGCAATCCAAATTGTGCGGTCGCACTTAAGCAGTGACTGCACTACCATGCTTCAGTAAATTGGCCATAACTTTCGGTACAAATGTCCAAATTAAGAATGGTTAACCTTTCTAAAAACTAGACTCAAAGGGATACAACTTTCGTTTTTGTATCATCCCCAAATTGGTTATAGGTTAAAAGATATAAGCTTCTGAAGTAAGACAATCAAACCTGCAGATTCCCCTTTCTGCGGCCGCAAGAGGATTTCTGTGGTCTGCACATTTTCAACTGCGGTCCGCACGTTTTCAACTGCCTCCGCACTTTGGAAGTTTGCTTCCGCACATCCGCACTCCAAATATGTGCCCTCTGCACTTCAACTACTCCAGGACATCATCAAAGTGCCGAAATGCCCAAACTTGTTCAAAACTCACCCCGAAACACACCCGAGCCACTCAGGACCCCATCAGAATATACCAACAAGTCCTGTAACATAACACGGACCTACTCGAGGCCTCAAATCACATATAAATAAATCGAAACGACAAATCATACCACGATACAAATTTAGAACTTTTTAAATCTTTCGATTTTCAAAACTCGTGTCAAACCATATCAATTCAACTCGGAATGAGCTCAAATTTTGCGTACAAGTCATAAATGACGTAATGAAGCTACTGAGATTTTCGAAACCACAATCCGAGCCCGATATCATCAAAGTCAACTCCCGGTCAAACTTTTGAACATTCCAAACCTTCAAGTTCCAACTTTCGCCAATTGGTGTCGAAACCTTCTAGAAATATCCAAATGAAATTCCGGGCATACGCCCGAGTCAATAATCACCATACGGACCTAATGGAACCATCAAAACTTCGTTCTGAGGTCAAATACTAAAAAGTCAAACTTAGTTAACTCTTCCAACTTAAAGCTTCAAAGATGAAATTCATTCTTCCGAACTAATTTCGAAATACCTAAAAAACCAAAACCGACATTTCACACAAGTCATAATACATTATACGAAGCTACACAACACTTCAAATAGCTAAAAGGAGCGTAAATGTTCAAAACGACCGGTCGGGTCGTTACATTCTCTCCCACTTAAACATACGTTCATCCTTGAACGTGCCAGGAGTTGTTCCTAATTCTTCAAATCACTATGCCATCTTACCACGCACGTACCCGGGGGTGATCCCATGCCACCCTATTCTATATAAACCTGACAACACATCATAATTGAAAATCATTACTTTAACCCTAGTTCGAAAAACTTAGAACTCAATTTCTAACATCCAAAATATCTTAGACCCGAATCTCACATCCATACACTGTATAATTCTGAACAAGATGTATCAAGCCATAACCATAACCCCAGATATAATCACATAATATACTACACAACTCGCATGCTCGCAACACCATTCCCGATCACAGTAACTACTCAAAACCAACCCGGTAGTAGTATTAAACCCCATATCAAACAAAACCTTGTTACAAAACCTTTGTACACTACTGATAATGAAAGAAACACGCTGAATCTCACAACCACTTATCAAACCTGATAGTACCCATTCTAGGTCCAATGACCTTATATTATCAACACAACTATTCCACAGACATGCCACACCAATATAACTCAACCCACAAACTGCGCTATCTGTGCACCCAAAATAGGAAATGTCTCAAGGAAGAGTAATGCTATGAGCACCACTACAACAGCAATGCTATGAGCTCATCATACATAGTAGAACCAAGACACACGAATCTGATAACGGTAACCAGCTCTTCTAGAGCTCACATTAATATCAACCGCACAGATAATTGCCCCCGGTGTTCGCACATGGGCTCAAACCCCATACATATGCACACTCTTAGCGCGTAGCTATTGCAAATAATTAACGCAACTAGTGCATCCACTGAGTTTAAATAAAATACTCATATCAAACAGGCCGCAACTCCGAAATAATATGCTTCGGAGAACTCCCAGTCTCCAAATTCATCGAACACATGAATCACCGTAACTTATCCCAACTGCAACACTAAAATGACTAACACATCTTTCATGCACGATCATCCCATGAGGAATATTTCTATAATTCTCTCGTGCCACATAGCAAAAATCTGAATATCAGCAGTCGATCAATCAGGCGAACACTGCAATACCAACGAAACATCTGCAAGTCAAAATACAGTGTGCCTTTTGAATGTACACTCTTCTCAGGTAATACCACTAGTGTAAATATCTGAAATCGTATGTTCTCCATAAACTCATTTCCTCCCTTTTGAAACTGAATCGTATACTTGCACATGTAAATCCTAATCTCACTCCTCGCGCCGCCTCTATTAGGCCATTACATTAAAACACGAAAACCTCATTAATACTCTGAGTCACTAACTTTGCTCAAATCTAAATTGCACCGCCTAAACGGGCCGAAAGACACATGCCCCATTAGCACAACAACACCCAAAGAAGTAACCCTGCCTTAACACCACCAATCAAATTAATACTTCGTGTGCACTACATCCTTCACAAATAAAAACTCACTCATCCCATGATTTTTTTATACTCATAAAGCGCAATATAACCCGTATTCAGGAATTTCATTACTTGAGTCTTCCTTTACCTTAACCTCTGTAAGTCATAACTGATCCACCAGTATGCCCCAGACCAAAACCAATACAACACATAACTGTGCAATCAAATCGTATATAGAAGACTCCCCCACTTGGCTCAAAGACATATAACAAAACATATGATAACTCACCATACCCATACTCTACTATTGTCATAATGCCGCAGTCAATTCAACAAAAATTCTTCCCAAGCTCAGGTAACACAAATCATAAAATACCTCAAATCATCTGCTAAGCTCTCCTTCATCCTCATGACGGTCAAGTCAACTTTCTCAACCAATCCAAACTCGAATCTCAACACATATACCCCGTTGGTAGAAAAGAAACTCCCACACAATATTATAAGGAACACACCTACGTAGATTACTCCACAGGAGATAACCCACCTGCTTAGCCTCAAATTGGAACCTTGCTATACCCTTTCGCAGCCACAATTACTAAGCAATCACTTAATCTTTCTGAGTTTGAACTCATCAACAAGACATGAAAATCTACTTCGTTCCACAATTAAACATCATGAGATACCCTTCAACACACTCACAACTCGAGACCTTATGTCACATCAAAACAGAAATCAAGCACCCAATGGGCCTTTTTACATCTCAAGAAAACACTTCTCGTCACATTCAAGCCATCTGAACACATTTCCAATCGCATCATACTCACCATTGAGTCATTCCACCACTCATCGAGCCACAAATTCCACTCATAGGGACACTACCGGACATATAAGTCCAAACGTATAAGTTCTCACAATCGAAACTACCGAGCTTAAGCTGCGGTCTAACCCTGGCCTCAAGTCCTTCAGACTGGCCCATCACCAAAACACAAAATATACATCTCAAACCTCATTCATAGAATCACAAACCGGTGATGCACAGCTGATACCGAGCGCTCATATGCGCACACGAATGCGTGGAAGGAATTTGAAGAGTTATGTTTCAAGTTGAATCAATGTCGCACGATAAGGAAAGAAAGATGGGAAGTTTATCCTAAATGCCATGTAGCCTCTCGGAGATAGGTATGGACGTCATCATACCGATCCGCAAGACTCTACTAGACACTTGCTTATGACTTGTAGAACCTATGAACCTAGAGCTCTGATACCAACTTGTCATGACCCAAAATCCAACTAGCCATGATGGCACCTAACCTCACCTACTAGGTAAGCCAAATAACAACAATTCGATTCAATTAACATTTAACTAGCTCTAATACACTCCCCAAGGACTGGTAGTACAAATCAAGAGCTTCTAAGATTAGAATTTACAAATCTGGTGTGAAATAAAAATATATCATCTGTTTGAAATATACATGAACAGATTTAAAAATTCTAAAGTTACCTAGAACAAGAGGCAATAATGACTGGAACGCAGGTACATCTTCAGATCTAGCACCCACCGTACGCAGCTACATCAGCATTAGAAATCTGCACGCAAGGTGCATAAGTGTAGTATGAGTACAACCAACCCCATGTACTTAATAAGTAACAAACCTAACCTTAGGTTGAAAGTAGTGACGAGCTGGAACAAGGGCCAGAGTACACTCCAATAACCAGCAATAGTTCATAACAGTATAATAAAGATGGTACAAGAAAAAACCAAGCTAGTTCACAGTTACAGAAAATAGGCATGCTTTTCAAGTATAACAGTAAATCCTAAATCTTTCACCGAAAACCTCAAAATATGAGTAAGTTTGTAAAACCGTAATTTTTTTTCCAAAAACCTTTCAAAAATAAATAAGATGCTTCATTTTTCAGATAGCTTAAGGGGAACTCATCTCTATGCCTACATGTCAATATACAGATAAAATCATGAATGTCACCAAAACCGGGTAGCAAGTGGAAATGCATCTCTATGCCTATATCTCAAGTACGAATGTCAAATGCAATGCATCTCAATGATGAACTAATGTACTCACATTCTCAGAATACTCAATCACTTAGTACTGTACATGGCCAATCCAGCCTAGGGAAGATCCATCCTCAAATATATATCACTGACAGTCAGTCGCTCAGTAATGTATGAGGCCAATCCAGCCCAGGGAAGATTCATCCCTTAATTTAGATAATTAGGCAAGGTCCATGTCAGGAAAAATCCATCCCAAAAATAAAATATCAATTGTGCTCAATTTGTGGGGTGCAGATTCCGGAGAGGCTCCTTCAGCCCAAGCGCTATAATCTGCACGGACAACTCACATGCTATTGTATAAATATCTAGATAATAAATAACATGGGCGCTCCCGAGGTACTGCCTCGTAGTCCCAAAAGTAAATATACGACACGGGAGCTCCCGAGGTACCGCTTCGTAGTTCCAAAAGTAAATATGCAATAGGGGAGCTCCCGAGGTACCACCTCATAGTCCCAAAAGTAAATATGCAACAACGGAGCTCCCGAGGTACCGCCTCATAGTCCCAAAAGTAAATACACCACTCATAACCTATGGAACGACGAATTAACAGCAAGGAATCCTACAGTTAAAGACTGAATACGAAATCAAGGAAACATGTAATTCAACTAAGCATGTTGCACAAATTGCAAGTAAGAGTTAAAACACGTAGGCATATGACATTAGACTAAACATGATGACTACACAATTCTACGAAATCAATTACGTCACAGTTTCTATGGTGCACGCCCATACGCCCGTCACCTAGCATGTACGTCACCCCCAAACAAATCATATAACACGTATTTTTGGGGGTTTATACCCTCAGCTCCAAGTTTAGAAATCTTACTTAGCTCAAACTGTGCAATTCTTTATTCCAATAAGCCTTTGCCTCACGAATTAGCCTCTGAACGCCTCGAATCTAATCACAATTATTTCGATATAGTCAACACTAATTATAGGAATCAATTACTTATGAAAATACTAAAATTTCCAATAAAAATTCGAAATTCAACTCCAAAAAGCAATAGTGGGGCCCACATCTTGAAATCCGATGAAACGCACAAAATCCGACAACCCATTAATTACGAGTCCAACCATACTAGTTTCACTCAAATCCGACTCCGAATCAACATTCAAATCCCAAAAGTTCGTCTTATGAAACTTCTATAATTTTCCTCAAATTTCCATATTAAAATACTAATTAAATGATGAAAAAATAATGATATATTCATGTATATTAACGAAATCCGAGATAGAATCACTTACCCGATGAATTTCATGAAAATCCTGCAAACATTCGCCACAAATCGAGCTCCCAAAGTCCAAATATGAAATAATACTCTAACCCTCGTTTATAAAGTACAACAATCTGATCTCCCATTGTGCTGACCGCACATTTTTTGTGCGGTCCGCTAATTCCAAATTCTGCGGCCGCAATCCAAATTATGCGGTCGCACTTCAGCAGTGACTGCACTACCAGGCTATATTACATTGACCATAACTTTCGGTACAAATGTCCAAAGGAAGAATGGTTTACCTTTCGGACAACTAGACTCAAAGGGCTACTACAACTTTTGTTTTCAACTGGCTCTGCACTTTGGGAGTTTGCGGCCATACATTCGCACTCCAAAAATGCGCCCTCCGCACTTTAACTGCTCCAAGACATCATCAAAGTTCCGAAATTCCCAAACTTGTTCAAAACTCACCTCGAAACACACCCGAGCCACTCAGGAACCCATCCGAATGTACCAACAAGTCCCGTAATATAAAACAAACCTACTCGAGGCCTCAAATCACATATAACTACATCAAAATGATGAATCGTACCACAATTCAAACTTAGGAACTTTTAAATCTTTTAATTTCCAAAACTCGTGCCGAACCATATCAATTCAATTCGGAATGAACTCAAATTTTGCGTACATGTCATAAATGACGTAACGAAGCTACTGAGATTTTCGGAACCACAATCAGAACCCGATATCATCAAATTCAACTCCCGGTCAAACTTATGAATATTCAAAACCTTCAAGTTTCAACTTTCGCCAATTGGTGTCGAAACCTTCTAGAAATATCCAAATAAAATTCTGGGCATACGCCCGAGTCCAAAATCACCATCCGGACCTAACGGAACCATCAAAATTTCGTTCCGAGGTATAATACTAAAACGTCAAACTTGGTCAACTCTTCCAATTGAAAGCTTCAAACATGAAATTCATTCTTCTGAACTAATTCTGAAACACCTGAAAAACCAAAACTGATGATTCACAAAAGTCATAATACATTATACGAAGCTACAAAACACTTCAAATAGCTAAAAGGAGCATAAATATTCAAAATGACCGGTCGGGTCATTACAATAACTCTCCAAAAATGCAAAGTGAATTGCGTGCCCCGGTCAAAGATGATGGATGCCGGCACACCATGAAGTCGGACAATCTCGCGGATATAGATTTGAGCCTACTACTCTAAAGAATAGGTAGTCACAAGCGGAATAAAATGAGCCGACTTGGTCAACATGTCCACAATCGCCCATACAATGTCAAATTTCTTCTGTGTCCGTGGGAGCCCAACAACGAAATTCATGGTGACACGCTCCCATTTCTACTAGGAAATCTCAAGTCTATGAAGCAAACCACCCGATCTCTTATACTCATACTTTTTCTGCTGACAATTTAGGAACCAAGCTACATACTCCACTATGTCTTTTTTAATTCTCCTCCACCAATAGTATTTGAATGGCATAGAACTTGGGGAATTTTATGGCTTGACATTAATGACTTTTCTTTGATGACATGAAGGGCCCTTGAATAGTACTTGCATGGCATAAAACTTTGGCAGTTTTGTGGCAAGACATGGGTAGGCAATTTTATTGACATATTTTTAGATTTTTGTGGTAACTTTTGGTGGGTTAAAAGCGACTAAAAGATGAAATACCTCTACATATTGTTTTCTTTTCTATGGTAATTTCATGTGGGGTAGAGTGGTAAAAAGGATAAAGGCACTTGTGCAGTTTTTTGTTTTAGGGAAAAAGGAAAATTATAGAAGGAAAATTGACTAAAAAGGTTTAGAAGTCTTATGTAAATTATTTCCTAGCTCATGACGACACGTTATACTTGTCTTTAACCCTTATAGCCTTAGTTTTTAAGCTCTTGTGAAATATCTCATTATATGCGGATGGTCTTCTTCCATAATTCTTGCTCTTTTACATGTCCTCTTCAACGACGGAGTGTTGTCTTCCCCATTTAAAATAATCTTAGCAATTTCTGTTGGATTAATTTCATATGGGTCTTGTGAGTCTCCAAGCAGCACCATGTATTCTTTGAGCTCTTCTTTAACATCTTCCCAAAGAGGGTAGGTTAAAGAATAATTGAAATTCTTTTTCTGCACCTTGCCATATCACCTTGGGAATGTGCCTATTCTACTGAAAACTCATCTCATGGGCTTTAGCAAACTTTTCTTCCCTTGCTTGAATTGTGTCTGGATAATGATAGCTAACAAAAACTGTAGGGATCACATGGATGGAGCTCTAGAATTAAAATGATGAGCCAAATATTTTTGAGACTACAACAAAAATAATTTTTGGTAGGGTTCAAGATTTTTAAAATCCTAAGAGTCACCACATTTAATTTCCATAAGAATGTGGTATTGATGACATAAATACCAAAAGTACCATAAGAGCTCATGTGAAAAATTTCTAGCATGTGCTGTTAAAACCTGGCAATATTGATACTCTGAATGGATAATGCCTGCCCTGAAACTTGAAGTTCATAAATATTCCTTCTTCTAAGCAAGATGAACGGATCAGGAGGATCCGAAAATTCCAATAGCTCTTGCCGGTGATGTGATGTCATAGATGAGGAACTTGGCCACGGGGCCTCTGAAAACATGAACATTTGACTTGTCGACCTCTTCTTTCTGTGTCTGATACCACAATGGGTGGAACCCTTTTGAAACCTTTTGGAAAATTCACTTGGCCTTGAAAGTAAATTAACAAGAAAACTATCTTTTCCTTTCAAGTGCTTGACTTGAAATTTGTAATGAGAGAACAACTGCGCCCATCTGAGAATTTGTGGATTCGGAATGATATTTGGATTCAGTTGGATCATCCTGGGAAAAGCTTTCATATCCATATCAATAAGAAACTTTGAGTGAATTAGGAAAAAATTGAACCTTTGAATCTCATTTTTCACCGCAAGAATCTCCTTCAAAGTGAATGATAGTGTTGTTCAGCATCTTTGAATCTTCCACTGGCGTAACTAGTTTTTTCCCTATCCTCTGAATGGATTCCCAATTGCCAACCTGATTTGAGATCAAACTTAGAAAAATATTTTGCCTTGGCAAGTTGAGAAAAAAAGGTGAGCTTATTCGAGATGGGAAACTTGTCATCCAAAAGAAAATGATTGAGTGGTTGATAATTAATTACCAATATCTATTAACCTCTTGTTTTCTCGGCTCTTTTGTTCACATAAAGTGCTTTGCACCCCCACTGTGAATTTAATTGCTCAATGAGATCAAAATCTACTAGTTCTTGGCACTCCTTTTTTGCAAGCTGAAGGTGGTCGGGATTCATATCAGGGTGACTTGCCTTTGTAGGATTGATATTCTCATTTTTCATGAAAGGCAACTTGATGAATAATACTTCAGTTTTCCATTATGGATTGTCACTTTTGGTTAAGAATTCGGTGTGAGATTCTGCACAAGAGTGTTTTGTGATTTGTGCTTAAATTTCTCTGACTTGATCTTCTTCTGTGAGCTGGAACAATCTCGGGACTGCACAATATGGCCTGAATTATTTTTTGAATGCTATCCCATTGGCTTTGATTTGGCATTTGTCCTGGAAAACCTTGTAAATGTCAAAACCAATAATCAAATCCTTACCGGGGATGTATGACCTAATTAATTTGGCATTGTACTTCAGTCTTGGGAAAACTATGATAGTGCTCGGGTGCTTGGTAATGATAGTTGTGGTCAGAATTCCATTTGATGCTGTGTTGAAATGCTTGAAGTGTGGCACCCAATACTCATCTGGAAAGACAGAAAGATTAATGAGCAATGAGGCTGCTCCCATGTCAAAGAAAGCTATGACATGTGTTGGTTTGTCCCACTAAGATGTATAGACCTTGATTTCTGTTTGTGAGGTCACCATGTTGCTATGGATCTCCTCTTTTACCTTTGGCTTTGGTTCTAAAATTTGGTAATGATCATCACCATATTCCTCATATAAATCCAGGAAAAAGTGAATCTCTTCGGGTGGGCTCATCTTCAAGTGAGAAAACTGATTCAAGGTCGTCATGCTCACTGAAATGAACACCTGTGTAATCTGCAATTTTAGAGAGAAGTCTAATAGACCGCTTGGACTGCGGGTAGATTCTCGCAAAATATCCTATTTTATTACAAATGAAGCAGGCTCTGTTTCTCCCTTGCACTGCCCGGCCTTCTCCTTCTGAAGTATTTTGTTTTCCTTCTGAACCTGGACCTGTCGCATGAGAATTTTGGTAACCTGAACCTTTTGAACTTCTTCCTTGGCGCCTAGCATAAGAAATATTTCCTTCCTGTAATTAAATTTGACCTGTGGAAAGCTCTATCTAGTGCTGGATCATTCTTCATTATTTGTTTTAGAGCAGATCCATTTGCACAAATATAATCAAGAGCAAAATGGCTTGCTTAGTAACCAATATTAGGAGCAGTTATCGACTGGTATTTATCTTCTATGATGGTCATGGTTCGACTCGCCAAAATCTTTGGTAGGGATCAAACAAATGCTTGTTTTAGATTGATATCCCACCCATCTCGCAAAAGATTTTTGCCATTTTCTGGAAATGCTTGTCAATGATATCTCTATCCAAAGACGGACACTTCATTTGAAAAAGTTATCTTCGGAGTTTTTCATATCTTTGGCCAGCATCACCACATAACACTTCATGCAAGATTCTAATGTTAAAAGCAAAATCTTGGGAAGTAAGGAAAACATGTTTTTCCTGTAACCCAAGTGAATTCCTCCAGTCTCGAAGAATACCTAAGAGGCGAGAAGTGAATTCTGATAGGATTACGTACTTTTATCGCACTGCCAAATTCTTGGTCACCATCCAAGTGTATAAATCTTGGATTCTTTAAGGCCATCATGAGACTTTTCTATCATCTAAGGTAAAGGTATGGAAACCATTACCAACTTGTTTGGCTGTGGCAGAATCATATCTTTTTTGTAGAATGGGTTCATCACTCATCCCATCTTGATGATCGTTAACTTTGGAGACCTCTGGGTACCTGGGCTAATTCATGAAAATGGGAGGAAGTTCTTCTACTTCAGAATCTTTGGAGGAATCAATACTTACCTCAGAACTGTCCTCTGTTTGAACTTCTTGGGTTGAATCATTAGTGAGCCCCTCAGTTTGCTGGGTATCTGACCCTTGAGATGTTACATCTTCTGAATGACTCTGTGGTTGCGCGACATATAGGATAGGTTTTGGAGGGTAGAGATAATGAGGTTCTCATGGTTGGCCATTGTTTGAGCTTTCTCCTACATTTCTCTTCTTTTTTGAGCATGTCTGGGCTGCAAGTGCATCTTTTTATTCCCAAACTAACTTTGCAATGTCAAATTCGGGTTCTTCAATAGTTTGAGAAAATGGGTTATGAGAAGCTATATGGATTTTTCATTAGGGAGAGGAAAATCTAGAAAAAGGATAATCTAGCTGAGGAGGGGAATAACTTTTGGATGAGAATGTACTTATGGGAGGAGGAGAAGTGACCTGAGGACTTCTGGGTTTTTGGGGCACCAAGTGATCATTTTTCAAGAGATGGAAAAAAGATGTACATGGAAGAAATGGAAAAAAGATGTACATGGCAAAAAAATATCGTACTGCAAGCTTGCTAACCTGTGCTCCAAGGTTTGATGAGTCCAACATGCTGAGAAGACTTCTCTAAAACCTGTTCACCTTTTTCTAAATAATTTCCACCCTACAATGCATTTTATTCTAATTGTGTGCAACATTATTAACAGTGGTTTCAATATTGTTCAAGATTCTATTTTGAGAAATAGAATATTCGGACTGCCAGTTGATTGTTGCTTCAATGTCACTCGATAGTGGTTTTTCACCTGAGGGCAAAACAATATTCTTATGGGGATATTGAGGGCATGATCCGCACCATCTCTACTGAAATATTCAAGAGATGAAAAAATCATGGGTATAGCCGGCGCTAATGGGGCTATACTTTAGTATTTCACAAATCTTTGGCAAAGGAGTTACCTCGTCTCATTCCCAACTAGGGGTGATTGGCCTGGCATCTTTTTCTAGCAGTTTTGGTCATTACTGAGGGTTATAGTTAACAAGGTATTCATACTTACCTGGGCGGCCGAGCGAGCCAACTGATGGATCGCCTCTTTCATACTTTTCTCGAAGGCATTCTGCAGATGATTTGCACTTTTTATTTCTGGCCTTCTTGTTTTTCTTTCCAGGCACCCGTTAGTATTCCGCTGGTTCCTCAAGGTATTCTTGGCAGGAACATTCAATATCCCATGAGCAGTGACCTGTGAAAGGATCCTTGAACCACCACACATTTTTACCTTTGACGTCAAAGTGCACAGTCCAATCATTGTCGGACATTATTCCATCTATCTGTTCACAGAAATAGTCTGGATCATATCCATAGGGAGTGGTACATGGTTTGTATCATATGGAAATAAAAAGTTAGTCTTGTTTGGCTTTTTAAGGTGAGAGTGGTCAAAACTAATCAAGACACTTTGATCATTTTTTTCTCACAATGGTTGACTCAGTAATGTGAGGGGTTTTAGGGGCTCTCTCAATTTTTCATAATTTGTCACCCATGAATCTGGACGAATTTTTACAAGTTCATCTTTTTAAATCTGTTTAGGGATCTGGGTGCATTGGGTTCCTTCATTTAGAGTAACTTCAGTTGTGCCAAGATTAGCATGTCAAGATTCAAGATACCTGGTATCAAGTACCAGTTGTTGCAAGGATTTCTCTCCTTGATACCAGGTATCTTGAATACCAACATGCTAATCTTGGCACAATTGAAGTTACTCTAAATGCAGGAACCCAATGCACCCAGATGCCCAGACATATTTCAAAAGAAGACCTTGTAAAAATTCTCCAGAGTCATGGGTGACAAATTATAAAAAATTGAGAGAGCCCCCAGAACCCTCACATCTACGAGTCAACCACTATGAGAAAAAATGATCAAAGTGTCTTGAATAGTTTTGACCACTCTCACCTAAAAAGCCAAACAATACTAACTTTTCTTTCCATATGATACAGCTCATGTACCACTCTCCCTATGGATATGATCCAGAGTATTTCTCTGAACGGATAGATGGAATAATGTCCGACCATGCTTGGACTCTGCACTTTGACATCGTAGGTAAAAATGTATGGTGATTCAAGGATCCTTTCACATGTCAATACCCATGGGATATTGAATGTCCTACAAAGAATGCCTTGATGAACCAGCAGAATACTATCGGGTGCCTTGAAAGAAAAACAAGAAGGCTAGAAAGAAAAAGTGCAAATCATCTGCAGAATGCCTTCGAGAAAAGAACGAAAGAGGCGATCCATCAGTTGGCTCGCTCAGCCACCCAGGTAAGTATGAATACCTTGTCAGCTATAACCCTCAAGAATGGCCAAAACTGCCAGAAAAAGATGTCAGGTCAATCACCCCTAGTTAGGAAGATGATGAGGCAACTCCTTCGCCCAAAAATGCTGAAATACTAATGTGTAACCCCGTTAGCGCCGGTTATGCCCATGATTTTTCACCTCTTGAACATTTCAGTAAAGATGGTGTTGATCATGCCCCCAAGATCCCCAAAAAGAATGTTGTTTCTCCCCCAGAAGAAAAACCACCATCGAGCGACATTGAAGCAACAATAAATTGGCAGTCCGAAAATTCTATTTCTCAAAATAGAATCTTGAACAACATTGATAGTACTATTTAAAATGTTGCACACACTCAGAATAAAATGCTTAACAGGGTGCAAAATATTGAGAAATTGGTGGAACGGGTTATGGAGAAGTCTTCTCACCATGCCGGACTCATCAAAGCCTTGGAGCATAAGTTAGCAAGCTTGTAGAGCAATATTTGTCCACCAAGTACATCTCTTTTCCATTTCATCCAGCAACAGCAGAAAGAGATGGTGTCTCTTTGAGAACAAATACTCCTCTTGAAAAATGATCACTTGGTGCCCCAGAAGTCCTCAGGTCACTTCTCCTCCTCCCATAAGTACATTCTTATCCGAAAGTTAATCCCCTCCTCATCTAGATTATCCTTTTTCTAGCTTTTTCTCTCCCCAAAGAAAAATCCATATAGCTTCTCATAACCCGTTTGCTCAGACTATTGAAGAACCCGAATTTGACATTGCAAAGTTAGTTTGGAAAAGAAAAGACATACTTGCATCCCAGGGATGCTCATAAAAGAAGAGAGATGTAGGAGAAATCTCAAAAAATGCCATCCATGAGAACCTCATGATCTCTAACTCCAAAACCCTAGCCTCTATGTTGCCCAACCCCAGAGTGATTCAGAAGAGGTAACATCTCAAGGGTCAGATGCACAGCAAACTGAGGAGCTCACTGATGATTCTACCCAAGATGTTCCAACAGAGGATAGTTCCGATGTAAGTACTGATTCCTCCAAATATTCTTCAGAAGAAGAAATTTTTTCTATTTTCATGAATCAGCCCAGGGACCCAGAGGTCTCCGACTTTGACGATGATCAAGATGGGATGACTCATGAGCCCATTCCAGAAAGGAGATATGATTCTGTCACAACCAAACAGGTAGGTACTGGTTTCCATACCTTTACCTCAGATGATATAAAAGTCTCAAGATGGCCTCAAAGAATCGAAGATTTGTACACTTGGATGGTGACCAAGAATTTGGCAGAGCGAGAAAAGTACGTAAAACTATCAGAATTCACTTCTCGCCTCTCGAGTTATTCTTCGAAACTGGTGGAATTCACTTGGGTTGTTGGACAAAAATGTTTTCCTTACTTCCCAAGATTTTGCTTTTAATATTAGAATGTTGCATGAATTTTGTGTGGCGATGCTAGTCTAAGGCATGAAAAACTTCAAAGACAACTTTTTGAAATGAAGTGCTTGTCTTTGGATAGAGATATAATTGACAAACCTTTTCAGAAAATCGCAAAAATCTTTTTTGAGCTGAGTGGGGACATAAATCTAAAACAAGCATTTGTTTCATCCCTACCAAAAATGTTGGCTGGTCGAACCATGACCATCATATAAGATAAATACCAGTCAATACCTGCTACGAATATTGGTTACATTAGGCAAGCTATTTTTTATGCTCTTGATGATATCTGTGCAAAAGATCGACTCTGAAACAGATAATGAAGAACTATCCAACACTAGATAGAGCTTGCCGCAGGTCAGATTTAATTACAGGAAAGAAAGGTTGCTCATGCCAGGCACTAAGAAAGAAGTTGAAAAGATTTAGGTTGCAAAAATTCTAAGGCTATAAGGCCAGATTCAGAAGAACAACAAAATACTTCAGAAGGAGAAGGCCGTGCAATGCAAGGAGAAACAGAGCCTATTTTATTTCTAATAAAATAAGATATTTTGTGAGAAAATGCCCGTAGTCCAAGCAGTCTATTAGACTTTTCTCTGAAATTGTAGATTTCACAGACGTTCATTTTAGTGAGGATGACGAACTTGAATCAGTTTTCTCACTTGAAGATGAGCCCACAAAAGATACTCTCTTTTCCCTGGATGTTTATGAGGAATATGGTGATGATCATTACCGAATTTCAGAACCAAAGCCAAAGGAAAAAGAGGGGATTCACAACATCACGGTGATCCCGCAAGCAGATATAAAGGTCTATGCGTCCAAGTGGGACAAACTAACCCATGTCATAACCTTCTTTGACATGGGAGCAGCCTCCCCGCCCATTAATTCCACGGTCTTTCCAGATGAGTATTGGGTGTTGTACATCAAGAATTTCAACACTGCCTCAAATGGAATTTTGACCACAACTGTCATTACCAAGCACCCGATCACTATCGAATTCTTCACAGGACTGAAGTATAGGACCAAATTGATTGGGTCAAATGTCCCAGGTAAGGATTTGATTATTGGTTTTGACATCTACAAGGTTTTTGTAGGACAAACTCCAGATCAAATCCAGTGGGATAAAATTCAATTAATAATTCAAGACACATTGTGCGGTCTCGAGATTGTTCCAGCTCACAGAAGAAGATCATGTCAGGGAAATTAAAGCACAAATCACACAACACTTATGTGCAAAATCTCACACCGAATTCTTAACCAAATGTGACAATCCTTTATGGAAAAATGAAGAGTTATTCATCAAGTTGCCTTTCAAGAAAAATGAGAATATCAATCCTTCAAAGGCAAGTCACTCTGGTATGAATCCCAACCACATTCAGCTTGCAAAAAAAAGAGTGCCAAGAACTAGTGGATTTTGATCAATGAGCCGACAAATTCACAGTGGTCGTGCGAAGTATTTTATGTCAACAAAAGAGCCGAGCAAATAAGAGGCAAGTTGAGATTGGTAATCAAGTACCAACCACTCAATCATTTTCTTTTTGGATGATAAGTTTCCCATCCTGATTAAGCTCACCCTTTTCTCAAGGGGTGGGCATAGTTTGGGCAAACCCGAAATCCAAATCGAAATTCGATTTTTTTGGATTTTCGAATTATGGATTGGAATTTGGATTTAATTTTTAAAATTTTTGAATTTCGGATTGGATATTGGATTTGGTACTTCAGATTTTTGGATATCCGAATATCTAATATTTTTATACTTTATATTTAGTCAATTATCCATATGCCAATAGTAATAAGTTCAATACCCTAACCATTAGATATTATCTCATACACACAATATTAATTACTAATTTACTGTCAGAATACTTTCTATTTGGACATAATTTTACTATTGCTACTTCTATTGGACATATTAATGTCTCTGTTGCATTTCCTTGATGATAATTTGATTGCTTGAATACTTTATTTGGATGATTGCGGTGAGAATGGAGAACTTTTCAGGTAATTTAACCTGAGTAATTTATTTGGATATTCATTTTTCTAAAAAGAAGAAATATCTCAACTTAATAAGCTCAAAACCGAAAATCCAAAATATCCAAACCGATTAATCTGAAATCGAACGTAAAAAATTGGATCCAATCCGAGGTTTTTTGGATTGAATTTGAATTGTCATTTCTTCAATCCGAACTACTCGAACGACCACCCCTATTTTTCTCCCACCTTGCCAAGGAAAAATATTTTTCTAAGTTTGATCTCAAATCAGGCTTTTGGCAATTGGGTATCTACCCTGATTATATGGAAAATCTGGTTTTTGCATTCCCGATAACCATTTTCCGTGGAAAGACATGACTTTCGGCTTAAAAACTCCTCCATCTTTATTTCAAAAGGGCATGATAAAAATATTTCAGCCCATCCTCCACACATCACTTGTTTATATTGATGATATTTGACTATTCAGTGATACTTGGGAGGAGCGCATTAGTTTGCGCAATCATTTTGCATCTTTAGTGCAAACAAATGGCATTATGCTTTCAGCCAAAAAAATTGTTTTCGCAAAAAATGAAATTGAGTTTTTGGGCATGCATGTTTTCCATGGAGAATACACTCCATGTCCTCATATTGCTCAAGAACTTCTCAAGTTCTCCGATACTGGTTTCACGATGAAGCATATCCAATAATTTTTTAGAATAATAAATTATGTGAGAGATTTTATTCCTATAGTTTCCACATATATTTCTCCTCTCACAAAAATCTTGATGAAGAATACCCAGCCATGGGGCAAGGAGCAAAGCATGGAAAGAAAATATTGCAGACAAATGCTAGAAATGAATATTGAAGCGCAAATTTGTTTGAGGAAGAAAATGGTCAGAGAAAAATATGTGGTTATGCCAGTGGAAGATTCTAAGATGCGGAACAACACTATCATTCTACTTTCAAGGAGATTCTTGCAGCAAAAAATGAGATTCAAAGGTTCAATTCTTACCTAATTCACTCAGAGTTTCTTATTGAGATGGATATGAAAGCTTTTCCCAGGATGATCCAGCTGAATCCAAAAATTATTTCGAATCTGCAAATTCTCAGATGGCCTCAGTGGTTCTCTCCCTACATGTTTCAGGTCAAGCACTTGAAAGGAAAATATAATTTTCTTGCTGATTTCCTTTCAAGGCATGGTGAATTTTCCAAAACAATTAAAAAACAAAAGCACATGAAGAAGAACAAATCAGCAGTTCAAATGTTCATGTTCTCACATATTCTAGAGCCAGGTTCTTCATCATTACATCACCCGCCAGAGTTATTTGATATTTCGGATCCTCTTGATCCGTCCATCTTATTAGGGTGGAGGGTTTTTTATGAACTCCAGGATTTTTGAAACTGCAAAGGTTCCATACTAGTATATTTTGGTGTTAATCCGGAATATCTATTTTGCTAGGTGTTCAAAGCGTAGACAACGAATTTTCCATGGGAGCTCTTATGGTTCTTTTGGTATCCTTTCCATCAATACCACATTCTCATAAACTTCAAGTGCCATGATTTCCGAGAAACTTTGACAATCTTGAGCCTTTCCTAAAAATATTTTTGTTATGGTTCAAACCTTAAAATTATTGGGTTCATCATTTTCATTCTCTTGGAGTCAAAATATTCATGTTCCACAGGCCATTCAGTGTGATCAAAAGAATTATCAAGGTAATACCTACGATGTCTTTTTTATTTGTAACGACCCGACCGGTCGTTTTATGTATTACAGCCTCGTTCCCCCATTTACTGCTTATCCTGTGTTTAATTATAATTATGTGACTCTTCGGAGAGGGTTCAGAATGAATTGGAACACTTAGTTCCAAGATTTAAAGCTTAAGTTGAAATAGTTGACCGAATATTGACTATATTTAAACGACCCCAAAATAGAGCTTTGTTGATTTCAATAGCTCCGTATGATGATTTTGGACTTAGAAGTGTATCCGAAAAATTATTTGGAAGTCCGTAGTTAAATTAGGCTTGAATTGGATAAAATGGAAATTTAAGTTTAGAAGTTTGACCGGGGAGTTGAATTTTTGATTTCGAGGTCGGAATCTGATTTGAAAAATTGGAATACGCCTGTTATGTCATTTATGACTTGTGTGCAAAATTTGAATTCAATCGAACTAGATTTGATAGGTTCTGACATCGAATATAGAAGTTGAAAATTCTTAGTTTCATTAAGCTTGAATTAAGGTATAATTCATGATTTTAGCGTTGTTTGATGTGATGCGAGGTTTTGACTAAGTTCGTATGATGTTTTAGGACTTGTTTGTATATTTGGTTGATGGCCCGGGGGCCTCGGGTGAGTTTCGGATGGCTAACGGATCGAAATTTGGACTTAAATAGCTGCTGGAAATTTTGGCCTTTTGGTGCAATCGCACCTGCGGATATTTTCTCGCAGATGCGAACTCGTAGAAACGAGCTTGGCAAGCTCAGATGCGGGCAGGTGGCTGTGAGGTAGTGGTCGCAGGTGCGATGGGATTTTTGCACCTGCGTGATCGCAGATGCGGACGGATGGGCACAGAAGCGTAAACTCCGTAGGAGAGGACTGAGCCTAGCAAATGCGAGACCGCAAAAGCGGCTTATGGGGTGCAGAAGTGGAGGCAGTGAAGGCCTTGGCAAACCGCAGAAGCGGTTGGTTTCTCTCATCTGCGAGACCGCAGAAGCGGCTAAGTGAGTTACAGGTGCGGAACCCCTTGGCAGTATACATTTCGAAGGGGTTCCGAGTGTTTTGGGGGGATTTTCAGAGAGAATTCACGGAAAAACTTGAGGTAAGTCACTTGTGATAATTGTTAGTCAATTATATTGGATTATCATTGAGTACTTCGACTAGATTACATGTTCTTGAGGTGAAATTAGAGGATTTGGGCCTAGGGATTTGAAAATGAGATTTGGGGATTTTAAGGTCGAGTTGTTGTCGGAATTTGGTAAATTTGGTATGGTTGGACTCGTGGTTGAATGGGCGTTCATATTTTGTAATTATTGCTGGGTTCCGAGACGTGGGCCTATAACGACCCGACTGGTTGTTTTGAGAAATTGCATTCGGTTCGATAGTTTGAGGTTACAAGTAGCATCACACAGTATAATTTGACCTACGTGCATCATCAGTTTGGGTTTTTGAAGGGTTCGTAAAGGATTTTTAGAAGTGACTCTCATTTTGAGAAGCTCGAAGTTGAAAGAATTGACCAAGGTTTGACTTTTGAGTATTTGACCTCAGATTGGAGTGTCGATTTTTCCGATAGGCTCGGGTGGTGATTTCGGACTTAGGCGTGCGTCCAGATTTTGATTTGGAGGTCTGTAGGGTAATTTGAAGCATTTTGGCGAAAATTGGAAAGTTGAAGTTTTGGAAGATTGAGAGGTTTAACAGAGGGTTGACTTTGGTAATATTGGGGTCGGAATGCGATTCCGGGAGATGGAACAACTCCGTTATATCATTTGGGACTTGCCTGCAAAATTTGGTGCCATTTGGAGTTGATTTGATATGGTTCGGACGCTTGGTTGCGATTCTAGAAGTTCTTAAAGTTCATGGTGATTTTCATGTGATTTGGTATCCGATTCGTGGTTCTACAGGTTATTTTGGTGTTCCGATCGCGCGAGCGAGTTCGTGTTATTTTTTCAGACTTGTGTGGGTGTTTAGTTTGGAGCCTAGGGGACTAGGGTGAGTTTCAGATTGGTTTCAGATTGTTTTGTTAAAATTGTGTTGGTTCTGGTTTAATCACATTTGCGATATTTTGGTCGCAACTGCGACTATCGCATTTGCGAACCTAGGCTGCTGGGCAGGAATTCGCTTTTGCGAAGAATTCCTCGCATTTGCGAAGGTTCCCTATTCGCATTTGCGAAGCTTTTGGTCGCAAATGCGACCTTAGTAGAAAACCTCCTATTTCGCTTTTGCGACACTTTAGTCGCATTTGCGAGCATCGCAATTGCGATCCGGATGTCGCAAATGCGACATATGAGGCTGGTATTAAGACTTCCATTCCGAGTTTTAGCTTCATTTTTGTCATGTTTTGAACCCTAGGTCCGAGAGTGGGCGATTTTGAGAGAGGAATTTCATCTACAATCATTGGGTAAGTACCCATAATAAATTTTCAATTATATTTTGTGAATATACATTAGATTTATCATCAAATTCATGAGAATCTAAAGGAAAATTTGGGGAAAATTGTAAAGTCTTTCAAAAATGAAAAATAATAATTTCAAAGACGAATTAGTATCGGAACTTGATAATTTTGGTATGGTTGAACTCGTATCGGAATGGGTGTTCGGTTTTTGCAAATTTTATCGGTTTTCGAGGTGCGAGCCTGGGGGTTGACTTTTGTTGACTCTTTGCAAATTGTATAAAGATCATAGCTTTGTTAATTGAAATTATTTTCTCTTGCATTGTTTGATGTATTTAAGTCGTCTTTGGCTAGATTGAGCCGAGCGGAGGTGAATTTGTAAAGGAAAAGCTAATTTGAATATTGATTTGGCCTAATTAAGATAAGTGTCTTGCCTAACTTTGTGTAGGGGAAACTACCCCTTAGGAATTGAGTAAATTGTGCTATATTGTTATGTGAAAGCCGTGTACGCAAGTTGACGAGTGGGTATCCGGTCTATATGTGGTATTTGACCGATTTAGATTGTCTAGTGTCTTCCCATGCCTTTAATTGAATTGTCATAACATGTAGTATCTTGTTGTTAGTCTACTCTTATATGTTTTATCTGACGTTGCTAGCACCTAACTGTACTTCTTGCTCATTATTTGGCCTTATATGCCTTATTTGAAGTTATTGCCTTCCTTATTGTCCTGTTACCGCTTAATTGTTAAGTTTCTTCTATGTCTTGCACTTATCTGCTACCTATCCTAATTGTTGTGATTGCATGCTTAGTTATCACGTACCTTACCTGTTGAGGGATTTTGTAAAGTTTGTTGTGTTCCTCCGGGTTCTATGTGGTTCCTTCGTTGTTGTGTACTGATTCCGTTGATTGTAGAAATTCTTGTAAATGGAACTACTGAATTGATTGTAAGGGGGATCGGTTTGCACGCCGCAACAGGTGAAATAAGGGAGATGGTGAAATAAGGGAGGATATTTATATTGTGATATTGTTATTGTATGGTGGGATCGGGTTGCACGCCGCAACAAGTGAAATAAGGGCGGATTATTATGGTGCAATAAGGGTGAATTATGATATTGATATTATATGGCAGGATCGGGTTGTGCGCCGCAACATATTATGTTTATTGTTATGATATTGATGTGGTACGGTGGGATCGGGTTGCACGCCGCAACAGGTGAAATAAGGGTTAATTATGATATTGATATTATATGGTGGGATCGGGTTGCACGCCGCAACATATTTGTGTATTTTGTATCCCCTGTTTTATTGTATTGGCTTCAGTTCCTTCGTACGAGATTCTGTAAATTTGTATTTCCGATTTTCACTGTCTTCTGAGGATTGTGTTATTGTCATTGACTTACTGCCTTGCCGTCATTTCCTGAACTCTTTTTCCTAGTACTATTATTTTGGTAAATTGATTTTCAAGGTGAATTTACTACGTTGAGTTATTACTGCCTGCCCTACCGAGTTGTTAGTAATATGGTGATTTAAAATAAAGAATTAATATTATGCTACCTTGCGTGACTTCTAAATTAAAGCTCGCCGTATATTTCAGTATTTACTATTTCTAATAGTTATTATATTTTATTTCAATTGATTTCTCAACTTAATCTCCTTAACCCATCTGAGGTTTTTATCTTACTTCAAAAGGAATTGTTATTATGATTTAATTTAGTAAATTCAATATTAAATTCAATAGCTTGTTAGATTTTGTAATCTTATTCGAAAAATGTTATTTTCCTTCACTCAAATAATTTCTAAAATAAAATCATCTTTCTCATGGATTTCCTACCTGGTCTAGAAACTGAAATTTTACTTTGTGATGTATAAATAAAATCTTTGGAACATCTTAATTAGCATTTGACACGGATATTATGTACCGAGTAGCACGTGGTTTTGCCATGCAAATTGAGATGGAAAGATGTGGGCACAAGGTGCCATGTGTGTTAGAGGTTTGGAAGTTGTGATTTATAATATGTTATTACGAGCATTGGAATTGGTGGAATTGTGTATTAGAAATGATTTTATTGGTTGAGTTGACATTGTTTTCTCTACTTGAGTACATTTATACTTCATCCGTACCCCAACTATGTTATTGTTTAATTACTTGGTTATTTCTCGTTGCCATTCGTGTTCCCCTTATCATTATTATTGATTGTAATTTGATTTCTTTCTGCTGTTGGCATTACTATGATATTCCTTCCTTGTTAGATTTATGTCATATCCTGCACAGGTTTGTGCAGAGCCAGATACTTCATGTCGAGGAGGTTTTGAGACTCATTCTTGGTGTGGCTGGAGACTTCAAGGTACACCCGACGGGCGTTTGCAGGCTCTGAAGTCTCCATTGTTTCCTTTTATTCCGGAACAATGATATATTCATTATGTATAATTACTCCTAGAAAGGCTTATGACTTGTACTACCGATTTTGAAATTGTAAATTTGTATAAAGATTTCTATTTTGAAATTGTTCGATGTTAGTTAAATATTATTGTTATTTCAGTCAACGTTAGGCTTACCTACATTTAGAGACTAGGTGCCATCACGACTCCTTCAGAGGGATTTTGGGTCGTGACAGGGCCCCACTGGCGATTTTTGAGTGTAATTTTGAATTTTTGTGAGAAAAATTAGTATTTTGATATGGAATTAATTCCTATAGTTTGTGTTGGCTAGATCGAATTAATTGTGACTAGATTCGAGCCATTCAGATGTTGATACACGCAGAATGGAATTTCTGGAGCATTATTTATCTTGCTCGATATTGGATTCGGCTTGCTCGAGATAAGTTACTCTTCTAATCTTGGAGCTGAGGGTATGAACCCTGATTATACGTGTTATGTGTTTGGTGTTTAGGTGACGCACATGCTAGGTGACGGGCATGTGGGCGTGCACCGTGTGAACTGTGACTCTATTATTTCTGTGGTACAATGTAGTTACCTAAACTTATCGGTAATCATGAAAGCTCTATGTACTAGAGTTATCGAACTGTGATGCATGTTAGAAACCATGTCTAGAATATTTATACTTATCCTGTTGGGACCTATTGTGGTCATTACTGCTGTTGGGTTATTTTCTTACATTGCAATTTCATACTCAGCTATGTTCATTCATTGCATATCATATCTCAGTCTCTGTTGTTATTTATTGATACATCATATCATCATTTTGGGCTACTTTCATGACATTGTGAGCCCGAGAGACCGGAGATATTGATGACTGAGTGAGGCCGAGGGCCTGATTTTGAGATATTGATACTATAGCACGTGAGTTGTCCGTGCGGATCTAGATATTGATACTATAGCACGTTAGTTATCCGTGCAACACGTGAGTTGTCCGTGAGGATCCAGATATTGATACTATAGCACGTAAGTTGTCCGTGTAGTACATGAATTATCCATGCGGATTATAGAGCTTGGGCTGAAGGAGCACCTTCGGAGTCTACATACACCCCAGTGAGTGCAGGTACCTATTGAATGCGAGTGTGAGTGCTGGGTGATTGGGAGGACTGAGTGGATTGATACTCTGAGAGTATGCAAATGGTTATTTACTATGTTGCATTGCATTGACATGCACACTTGACATACAGTCATAGAGATGCATTTTCCTCATGCTATACAATATTACGTCATTCATGACTTCGCCTGCACGTTGACATGTAGGCATAGAGATGTACTTTTCCTCGTGCCATTTGAAAATAAAACATTTACCTCTTGAACAGTTTTGGAATGAAAAATCATAGTTTTGCAAACTTACTCATATTTTGGTGCTTTCGGTAAAAGATTTGGGCTTTCACTTATATACTTGAAAAGCATGCCTATTTTCTGGAATTGTGAACGAGCTGAACATTATATTTCTAAGTTATTTCCTGTACCACTTTTTATTATATTGTTATGAGCTGTGGTTGGCTATTAGTGTTAGACCTTGAATTGTGTTCCCACTTGTCACTACTTTCAACCTAAGGTTAGGTTTGTTACTTATTGAGTACATGGGGTCGGTTATACTCATACTACACTTCTGTACCTTGCGTGCAGATTTTGGATGTTGATGCTGCTGTACGTGGCGGGAGCTGGATCTGAAGATGTACCTGTGTTCCAGTCATTGCTGCTTCTTGTTCATGGTAGCTTTAGAATTTTTAATCTGTTCATGTATATTTTAAACAGATGACGTATTTTCATTTTACACCAGTTTTGTAAATCCTAATCTTCGAAGCTCATGATTTGTACTACCAGTCCTTGGGAAGTTCTTGTATAAAAGCGGTTGTAATTTCATTTGTTTTCATAATAAATCTCATTTCAATTTGTTAGTTGTTAATTGGCTTACCTGACGAGTTGAGTTAGGTGCCATCACGACTAGGTGGATTTTGGGTCGTGCCAGGTGGTATCAGAGCTCTAGGTTCATAGGTTCTACAAGTCATGAGAAAGTGTCTAGTAGATCCTTGTGAGTCGATATGATGACGTCCATACCTATCTTCGAGAGGCTACATGGCATTTAGGATAAATTTTCCCATCTTTCTTTCCTTATCGTGCGGAGTTGATTTAGCTTGAAACATAACTCTTTGAATTCCTTCCACGCATTCATGTGCGCATGTGAGCGCTCGGTATCAGTTGTGCATTACCGGCTTGTGATTCCATAGATGAGGTGTGAGACGTTATTTCGGTATGTTGATGATGGGCCAATCTAGAGAACTTGAGGCTGGGGTTTGACTAGCTTAAGCATGGGGATTTCGGTTCTGTGAGTACGTTCTTTTGGACTTATATGTCTGGTAGTGTCCCTATTAGTAGAAAGTATGGCTTGATGAGTAGCTGGATGGCGATATGATGAGTATGATGTGACTGCAGGATATGTTCTGATAATCTGAATGTGACAAGAAGAGTTTGTTTAAGATGTAAAAAGGACTATTGGGTGTTTGATTTCTTTCTTAATGTGCGGTATAGTCTCGAGTTATAATTGTAATATGGAATCCTTCATGATGTTTATTTGTGGGACGGAGAAGATTTCATGTCTTGTTGTGAGTTCAGACTCAGAAAGATAAAGCGATTACATAGTAACTGTGGCTGTGAAAGCGTATAAAGAGATGTCAGTTTGAGGCTAAGCAGGTGGGTTATCTCCAGCGAAGTAATATACGGAGATGTGAGCCTTATAATGTTATGTGGGGAGTTTCTTTTCTACCAGCGCGGTATATGTGTTGAGATTTGAATTTTAAATTTTGTTGAGAAAGTTGACCTGATCGTCACGTGGATGAATGCGAAATTTGCAAATGATTGGAGGTATTAGATGGTTGTGTTACATGAGCTTATGAAGGATTGAGTTGAACCTCAGTGCGGGGCTATGGTAGTAATAGAGTATGGGTATTATTAGTTATCGAGTGTTTTGGTTTATGGCTTTGAGCCAAGTGGAGGAGTCTGCTATCGACAATTTTATTGCGTGGTTACATGTTGTATTGATTTTGGTCATAAGCATACTCGAGGATCGGTTATGAATTGCAAAAGTTGAGATCGAGGATGACTTGAGTAAAGGAATTTCTGGATACGGGTTATGTTACACCTTATGAGGATATGGAAATCATGGAATGATTGAGTTATTATTCTTGAAAGATGCAATGCAAGTGGAGTAGGAAATTGCTCGGTTGCTTGAAGGTGTGGATTACTTATTTGGGTGTTGTTGTACTAATGGGGCACTGTAAATCCCCGTAAAATTTCGCAAAGGAAAAATAATGTTTCGTGGTGCCGAACTGGGCTTACATGTTTGAGGATTGTATAGGCCCCGTAAATTGGGTTGAACAAGGCACTAGAAAGTAAAGGAAAAATGTGGGCAGAAGAAATGCAATTCTGCGGACCGCATAATGGTCGCAGAGTGAGACAGTTTTTTGGGGCCATTTTGTGTGTCATTTTCGCGGCCCATTATGCGACCGCAAAACCATTTAGCGGGCCTCACTCCGATCGCATATCCAGCTTTGAGATTTTTCGGAGGGAGGTTCTGCGGCGCATTATGCGACCGAAGAACAGGTCTGCGGGCCGCATAATGACCACAAACCGGGTCAGATTTTCCCAGTTCTGGAGGGAAATTATGCGGCCTATTCTGCGGACCACATAAGCATTATACGGTCACATATGCGACCGCATACCCTATTCCGGAGCTTCATTTTTGGGTTTTTATATCCCGGCCCTACTTCGATTAAATAGACGCAATGGACCATTTTTGAGCTAAAACCTGATATTTTGAGAGTGACAGAGTGCCCTAAAGTTGGAGACTGATCTTTAACAATTTGTTCTTCAATTCTTGCTCGAATCGTTGAAGATTAGCAAGGAAAACTCACTAGGTCTTCATCCTAGAGGTAAGATTCTACACCCTAGCCCTTAATTTCAAAATTTATATAAGAATGGGTAATTAGCAAGATAAATCTTGGGTATGGGAGTTGTTTATTTTGCATACATGTGTTATCAAAGGGCGTAGGAAGATTGTGAGATAAAAATGATAAAGAGTGGGTTGTGGGATGATGGAATCCTCCATAAAAGGACCTTGAAACCTTAATGCATACCTAGTGTCTGATAAAATGCTTAAATGAGCTAGAACCATGATCATCTTCCTAATTTTGGTTCAATTTGTTATATTTCTAAAATAGATTGAAGTTGCTAATAATTCCGGAACATTTTAGAGTTTAAGGAAACTAAATTGAGGTATGTTGGCTAAACTCTTCTTTAAGAATTGGAACACTAAAAGATATTTATTACAATTTGAGTATTCCGCATAAGTTTTGTGATAGAGATATATGTTTAATTTGTGTTTCAAATGCTCTCATGATATTGTATTATAAATTGAGGATGTGTTCCAAACTATGGATTGTGTACCTACGTGTTATGATTCCAAGTCGTGATTTATGAGGAAAACGTTTATGCCAAAATTTTGTAGAGATTGTAATTGGGGTTACACCTCCACCCGCAAATATTGGGGTGACGCGGCAGGGCCACTTTGTGTATGATTTTGGTATTGTTGATGCACCACCACCCACATGTATATATTGGGGTGAGGCAGCATCGCTGCTTTGTGTAGGTATTGGTATCGTTGATGCATTTCCACCCGCATATATTGGGGTGAGACAGCAGGGCCGCTTTGTGTGAAAATGGGTATTGTGTTTACACCTTAACCCGCATATATTGGGGTGAGGCGGCAGGGCCACTTGAGTAGTGTTTTGGTATTGTGATTACACCTCCACCTGCATACATTGGGGTGAGGCGGCGGGGCCGCTTTATGTGGAAATGGTTACAGAGGATCTCATCTTGAATTCTATAAATGTTAATGATAGCTTTTGATAAGCTTGTTTTGGTTTAACCGGCTATCTATGCTATTCTATTGTCGCCCTGGTTCATCATGTTCATATTGTATTTTCGAGTTCTTAAATTGGTGTTTAGTTTTCATACTAGTATTATTTGACATGTACTAACATCCCTTTTCCCGGGGGCGCTGCATCTTTAATGGATGCAGGTGGTTCCACAACGGAGGATATTTAACAGTGATAGTGGTCCTCAGCCTTGTTGCCGGCACTATCATTGTACTCTTTGGTATTTTAGAGGCTCCGTAGACTAAGTGTGGGTTGTGTATGGGTGTTGGGATTGTTAAACTTGTTGTGTTGTGATTAAATCACTTGTTCCACTTTGAACCATAAAGGTGTGAGTATGTGTGTTTTGAGACTTATTAATGGAGTAACTAATGGTAATGAATTGATATTATAGACATGATCACATTATTGTCTAATTAATGAAAATATGTATTATCTTTATTCATGGATGAGTTTGGGTAGAAGAAAATCTAATTGGCTTGCTCGACCGGGTTCACTCGGTTGAGCGCCGGTCGTGCTCCCCGAGTTTGGGGCATAAAAAACTTGGTATCAGAGCCTAAGGTTTTAAAGTGTCTTAGGATGTCTTAGAGCCGTGACTAGTAGAGTCCTTCTTATTGGTGTGTTGTTGACCACATCTATAATTAGAATGCTACTTGGGCATTTAGGAATAATACCCTTCTTTCATGTTGTTGATCGTGTGATAAAGCTGATTGTAAGATTGTTCCTCCTTTAACTCGTCTGTTTCTCTAATATTTAGTACATGGCACTGAAGAAGAGAGCAAGAACTGGCCAAGGAGCCAATGTCACCCCGGGAGTGGCAGTTGATCCTATATTTGATGATGCGGGTGAGCACCTGAGGGGTGAGGATATTCCCCCAGTTACTACACTACCTGATTCTACCAGAACTGAGCAGACCGTACCTACTGAAGGTGAAACGGTCCCTCCAACTGATATTCCAGTTCCATATCTAGCTCCAGCTTCTGATTCTGGTGTTTCTGATGTTGAACTTAGGGGAGCCATACAAATGTTGGCACAGATAGTGGCTTCTCAGGCCTAGAGATCGAGTGTTGGGCCTACTTTTTCCAGTCAGTTAGGGGAATCTACTGGTTCTAGGGTGAACAAGTTTCTTCAGTTAGATCCTCAAGTGTTTACGGGTACTAATACCGAGGAGGACCCCCATGACTTCATTGATGAGATGCACAATACTCTCCGGGTTATGCATGTTACAGAGACGGAGGGAGTGGAGTTGGCCTCCTACCGCCTGAAAGGTGTGGCCTATTCTTGGTTTGAGTTGTGGGAGGAATACCGTGAGGAGGGAAGCCCTCCGGCAAGGTGGGATTAGTTCACAGATGCCTTTATGGATCATTTCTTGCCTGCCGAAACTAAGGCAGCCCGTGCTGCTGAGTTTGAAAGCCTGAAGCAAAGTAATATGAATGTGTGAGAGTATCATATGGAGTTTGCGCGCCTGTCCAAGTATGCCATTCACATGTTGCCCACTATGGAGGCTAGAGTGCGCCGGTTTGTACAGGGCCTTAGCCCTTTGGTTATTAATGAGGCCTCTACAACTACCTTGAATTCTTATATGAACTATGAGAAGATGGTGGCATTTGCTCAAGCCACAGAGACCCGCAAATTGAAGAATAGAATGGAGCGTCAGAGTAGCAGCAAGGCCCGATCCACGGGAAAATTTGATGGTTCTTCCTGTTGTGGTGGTGGTAGGTCGGCATTCAGGGGAGGGTCATTAGGACCATCTCAATCATTCGCTCAGTCTTCGATGAGTAGTCATATGGACCTAGTCAGGGCAACATGGGACCCCACCAGCAGGATCGGCCCGATAAAAGGTTTCAGTAGCGGAGGCTCCCATGCCTTAAGTGTGGGAGGATGCACTTTGGGGCCTGCTTCATGGACCTACCTATATGCTATGGGTGCAGAGTGAGGGGTCACATTCAGAGGGATTGCCGCTCGTCCCGCCAAAATATGGGCAGAGGTGTGGCATAACCAGCTAATTCTGCAGCTACTATATCCACAGCACCTCTAGCTCGAGGCACCCCAGCACCCACAGGTCATGGTACATCTAGGGGTGCACAAAATTTGGAAGGACCCAGTAGATTTTATGCTATCCGGAGGCATCGAGATTTAGAGGCTTCTCCAAATGTTGTCACAGGTATATTGTCTGTCCAATCCCATAATGTATATGCTCTTATTGATCTCGGTTCCACTTTGACATATGTCACTCCTTATGTTGCTATGGAATTTGGGATAGAACCGGAATAACTTCATGAGTCATTCTTTGTATCTACTCCGGTTGGTGAGTCTATTTTGGCCGTGCAGGTTTATAGGGATTGTGTTGTCACGTTGTGTGGTCGGGACACCGTGGCCGATATTATTGAATTGAGAATGGTCGATTTTGACGTGATAATGGGGATGGATTGGCTTTATTCTTGTTTTTCCAAGCTTGATTACTGAACCAAGACTGTTAGGTTCGAATTTCCAAATGAGCCAGTTATTGAGTGGAAGGGTGTTGATGTAGTGCCGAAGGGTAGGTTTATTTCTTACCTTAAGGCAATGAAAATGATCAACAAGGGGTGTATTCACCATTTGGTCCGGGTTACAGACACCGATGCTGAGGCACCTACACTTGAGTCTGTTCCTGTTGTGAATGAATTTTCGAGAATCTTTCCGGATGAACTCCCTGGGATCCCACCAGAAAGGGAGATTGATTTTGGCAGTGATGTGATGCCAGACACGCATCCTATATCTATTCCACCCTACAGAATGGCACCGGCAGAATTCAAGGAGCTAAAGGAATAATTGAGAGATTTGTTAGAAAAGGGTTTTATCCGGCCGAGTGTGTCACCTTGGGGCGCACCGGTCCTTTTTGTAAGAAATAAAGATGGGTCACTGAGAATGTGTATTGACTATCGGCAGCTTAGCAAGGTCACAATCAAGAATAAGTACCCACTGCCAAGCATAGATGACTTGTTTGATCAATTTCAAGGTACTTCTCCAAGATAGATTTAAGATCCGGGTATCACCAATTGAAGATCAGGAAGCAGGATATTCCAAAACTAACTTTTAGGACCCGGATGGGCATTTTGAATTTCTGGTGATGTCTTTTAGGCTAACAAATTCCCCAGCAGCCTTCATAGATCTTATGAATCGAGTTTTCAAGCCATTGCTCGACTCTTTTGTGATAGTGTTTATTGACGATATCCTTGTATGTTCACACAATCAAGAGGACCATGCCAATCATCTCAGGGAAGTGTTGCAGACTCTGTATCAGCACCAGTTGTATGCGAAATTTTCGAAATGTGAATTTTGGCTTAAATCTGTCACATTCTTGGGTCATGTAGTCTCTAGTGAAGGAATTATGGTTGATCCTCAAAATATTGCGGCTGTGAGGAATTGGCCAAGGCCTACAACTCCAACAGAGATTCGTAGTTTCTTAGGCTTAGCTGGGTATTACAGAAAATTTGTGGAGGGGTTTTCTACCCTTGCCTCTCCGTTGACTAAATTGACTCAAAAGGAAGTTAAGTTCCAATGGTCAGATGCTTGTGAAAGGAGTTTCCATGAACTGAAATCAAGATTGACTACGGCACTGGTGTTGACCTTACCAGAGGGTGCAGATGGATTTGTGGTATATTGTGATGCTTGAAGAATTGGGCTTGGGTGTGTATTAATGCAACATGGTAAGGTGATAGCTTATTCTTCTAGGTAACTCAAGAATCATGAAAAGAATTATCCAACACTTGACTTAGAACTTGCAGCGGTGGTATTTGCATTAAAGATTTGGTGTCATTACCTTTATGGGGTCCATGCAGATATTTTCACCGACCATAAGAGCCTTCAATATATTTTCAAGCAGAAGGAAATGAATCTGAGGAAGAGAAGATGGTTTCAGTTACTCAAGGACTATGACATTGATATCATATATCTTCCGGGAAAGGCCAATGTTGTGGCGGATGCTCTTAGCCGAAAATCTATGGGTAGTTTGGCTCACTTAGAGGCATATCAAAGGCCAGTGGCCAAGGAAGTTTACCGATTGGCTAGTTTGGGAGTTCGTCTTGCGGACTCTAGTGAAGGAGGGGTAATTGTACAAAATAGGGCTAAATCATCGCTTGTTGTGGAAGTCAAAGAGAAGCAATACAACGATCCATTCTTGGTGCAATTAAAGGAGGGGATTCATAAATATAAGACTATGCCTTTTTCTCTCGGCTTGGATGATGGTACGCTAAGGTACCAAGGGCAGTTGTGTGCTCCAAATGTGGATGGTATCCGAGAAAGAATCATGACCGAGGCTCACACTTCTAGGTATTCCGTGCACCCGGGCTGTACAAAAATGTATCACGATCTCAAGGAAGTCTATTGCTGGAATGACATGAAGAGGAATGTGGCAGACTTCGTGGCAAGATGTCTGAATAGTCAGCAAGTAAAGGCCGAACACCAACAGCCCGGTGGGTTGGCGCAGAACATAGAAATTCCAATGTGGAAGTGGAAAATGATTAATATGGACTTTGTGGTAGGATTACCTTGCACTCCGTGCAAGTTTGAATCAATTTGGGTGATTGTGGATCGACTCACGAAATCAGCACACTTTTTGCCAGTTAAGGCTACCGACATAGCGGAACAGTATGCTCAGTTGTATATCAAAGAAATAATCAGGTTGCATGGCACTCCAGCTTCCATCATATCTGATCGTGGAGCGAAATTCAATGCTAATTTTTGGAAGAAATTTCAGCAAGGTTTGGGTACTCAAGTGAATCATAGTACAACCTTTCACCCGCAGACTGACCGGCAGGCAGAGCGGACTATTCAGACGCTCGAGGATATGCTACGTGCTTGTGTTCTTGACTTCAAGGGTAGTAGGGATGATCATCTTCCACTCATAGAATTTGCTTACAACAACAGCTATCATGCTAGCATTCAGATGGCACCGTTCGAGGCTTTATATAGAAGGATATGTAGATCTCCCATTGGATGGTTTTGAAATTGGGGAAGCAGAGTTGATAGGGCCAGACCTCATGCATCAGGTTATGGAAAAAGTTAAGATCATTAAGGAACGGTTGAAGACTGCTCAGAGCCGTCAGAAGTCCTATTCGGATGTTCGTCATAGCGATTTGCAGTTCAAAGAAAATGATTGGGTATTCTTGAAAATTTCCTTCATGAAAGGTGTAATGCGATTTGGTAACAAAGGGAAATTGAGTCCGAGATATGTCGGACCGTACAGAATCATTCAGACAATCGGTGAGGTGGCGTACAAGCTTGAGCTACCACCTGAGATGTCATTAGTGCACCCGGTGTTTCATTTGTTTATGTTGACGAAAGTAGTTGGAGATCCGACACTCATTGTTCCGATTGAGACTCTTGAGGTTAGTGACGAATTGACGTATCAAGAGATTCCAGTTTCTATTATTGATCAGCAAGTTCGAAAGTTGAGAAATAAAGAAAGTCCCTCCGTGAAAGTGCTATGGCGAAACTAACAGGTTAAAGAGGCTACTTGGAAAGCCGAGGAAGAAATGAATAAAAAGTATCCTTATTTGTTTGAATAGCTATGTATTTATAAAGTTGTGTTCTATGAAAATGCTAAGAGTTACCTTCTATGAATTATGTATCATTTGTACAAATTGATGTTAAGGGTGTTCCTTTCTGGTAATATATTGCTTGTGAGGCCACAATTGGTGTTGTTTTGGGTTGTGTTACATCGTTGGATTTTGTATATGTTGTTAGGATGTGTTTCTGGGGTTCTCTGGCAGGTGGATAGGCCCAGTTACAAGGGAGACTCTAGCGAAATTTTTGGAAATTTAGCGAGTTAGCCAAATTTTGCAACTACTAGTGAGTGTGAATTAATAGTCGGGCCACATTTGATTCTAATAATAGATTTTGACCCTCATTCGAGGACGAATGATCCTAAGTGGGGGAGAATGTAAGGCCCCGTAAAATTTTGCAAAGGAAAAATAATCTTTTGTGGTGCCAAACTGGACTTACATGTTTGAGGATTGTATAGGCCCCATAAATTGGGTTGAACAATGCATTGGAAAGTAAAGGAAAAATTTGGGTAGAAGAAATGGACTTCTGCGGCCCACTATGCGACCGCAAAATCACTCTGCGGACCGCATAATGGTCATAGAGTGAGACAGTATTTTGGGGCCATTTTTGATGTCATTTTCGCTGCTCATTATGCGACCGCAAAACCATTTCGCAGGCCGCACTCTAATCGCATATCCAACTTTGAGATTTTTCGGAGGGAGGTTCTGCGGCGTATTATGTGACCCCATAACAGGTCTGCGAGCCGCATAATGACCGTAAACCGAGTCAGATTTGCCTAGTTCTAGAGGCAAATTATGCGGCCTATTCTGCGGACCGCATAAGCATTATGTGGTGGCATATGCGACCGCATACCCTGTTCCAGAGCTTCATTTGTGGATTTTTATAACCCGACCCTACTTCGATTAAATAGATGCAATGGACCATTTTTGAGATAAAACCTAATATTTTGAGAGTGAGAGAGTGCCCTAAAGTGGGAGAGTGATCTTCAATAATTTGTTCTTCAATTCTTGCTCGAATCTTTGACGATTAGCAAGGAAAACTCACCAGGTCTTCAACCTAGAGGTAAGATTCTTCACCCTAGCCCTTAATTTTAAAATTTATATAAGAACGGGTAATTAGCAAGACAATCCTTGGGTATGGGAGTTGTTTATTTTGCATGCATGTGCTATCAAGGGCGTAGGAAGATTGTGAGCTAAAAATGGTAAAGAGTGGGTTGTGGGATGATGGAATCCTCCATAAAAGGACCTTGAAACCTTAATGCAAACCTAGTGTTTGATACAATGCACAAATGAGCTACAACCATGATCATCTTCCTAATTTTGGTTCAATTTGTTATATTTCTAAAATAGATTGAAGTTGCTAAGAATTCCGGAACATTTTAGAGTTTAAGTAAGCTAAATTGAGGTATGTTGGCTAAACTCTTCTTTAAGAATTGGAACCCCAATATCCTTGTAAGTTCCAAGATATTTATTACAAGTTGAGTATTCCGAATAAATTTTGTGACAGAGATATATGTTTAATTTGTGTTTCAAATGCTCTCATGATATTGTATTATAAATTGAGGATGTGTTCCAAACTATGGATTGTGTACCTACGTGTTATGATTCCAAGTCGTGATTTATGAGGAAAACTATTATCCCAAATTGTGTAGAGATTGTGATTGGGGTTACACCTCCACCCGCATACATTGGGGTGAGGCGGCAGGGACGCTTTGTGTATACAACAACAACAATAACAACCCAGTAAAATCCCACTTATGGGGTCTGGGGAGGGTAGTGTGTACGCAGACCTTACCCCTACCCCGAAGGAGTAGAGAGGTTGTTTCCGAAAGACCCTCGGCTCAAAAAAATAAAAAGACAAAATGACAAAAAGGAAACAATATTAGTATCACAACAACAATCATAGGATAAATAGGAATACCATGAAATCCAGAAGAAAGATGCAAAGCAAAGGGAGACAATATTAGTAAATATTAGTATCACCACAACAATCATAAGAAAAATAGGAAAACCATGAAATCTAGAAGAAAGATGCAAAGCAAAAGCAATAGCTAGTAAATAGGACATGCACTGAAAAGCAAAATAGTAAGCCACAACATTGCCCATAGCTATCTTAGACAAAAACCCTACATGGCTAGTCCCACAATGGTACGAAGTAATGCACGACTCAACTACCTCCTAACCTACAACCCTAATACTCGACCTCCACATCTTCCTATCAAGTGTCATGTCCTCGAAAATCTAGAGCCTCGCCATATCCTGCCTGATCACCTCTCCCCAATACTTTTTAGGTCACCCTCTACCTCTTCTCGTGCCATTCACAACCAGTTGCTCACACCTCCGTACCGGAGCATCTGGGCTTCTCCTCTAAACATGTCCGAACCATCTAAGCCTCGCTTCCCGCATCTTGTCATCAATGGGAGCAACATGCACCTTCTCCCTGATATCATCATTCCTAATCTTATCTATCCTAGTGTGCCCGCACATCCACCGCAACATCCTCATTTCTGCCACTTTCATCTTCTGGATATGTGAGTTCTTGACGGGCCAACACTCGGCTCCATGCATCATGGCCGGTCTAACCACCGCTTTATAAAACTTACCTTTGAGTATCGGTAGCACTCTCTTGTCATCCAGGACTCCAGGGACGCTTTGTGTATGATTTTGGTATTGTTGTTGCACCACCACCCACATGTATATATTGGGGTGAGATGGCATGGCCGCTTTGTGTAGATATTGGTATCGTTGATGCATTTCCACCCGCATATATTGGGGTGAGGCAGCGAGGCCGCTTTGTGTGAAAATGTGTATTGTGTTTGCATCTCCACCTGCATACATTGGGGTGAGGCGGCAGGGTTGCTTGAGTAGAGTTTTGGTATTGTGATTACACCTCCACCCGCATACATTGGGGTGAGGCGGCGAGGCCGCTTTGTGTCAAAATTGTTACAGAGGATCTCATCTTGAATTCTATAAATGTTAATGATAGCTATTGATAAGCTTGTTTTGGTTTAACCGACTATCTATCCTATTCTATTGTCGCCATGGTTCATCATGTTCATATTGTATTTCTGAGTTCTTAAATTGGTGTTTGGTTTTCATGCTAGTACTATTCGACTTGTACTAACGTCCGTTTTGCCGGGGGCGCTGCATCTTTAATGGATGCAAGTGGTTCCACAGTGGAGGATATTGACCAGTGATAGCGGCGCTCATTCTTCCTAGCTGACTTGGTGAGCCCCATCTCATTCCGGGGTTGTGCATCTTTTGTTTCATATGTGTTATCGTGTTTTGACGTATAGCGTGAGCCTTAATGCCGGCACTATCATTGTACTCTTTGCTATTTTAGAGGCTCCGTAGACTAAGTGTGGGTTATGTATGGGTGTTGGGAATGTTAAACTAGTTGTGTTGTGATTAAATCACTTGTTCCACTTTGAACCATGAAAGTGTGAGTATGTGTGTTTTGAGACTTATTAATGGAGTAACTAATGGTAATGAATTGTTATTGTAGACATGATCACCTTATTGTCTAATTAACGAAAATATGTATTATCCTTATTCATGGATGAGTTTGGGTGGAAGGAAATCTAATAGGCTTGCTCGACCAGGTTCACTCAGTTGAGCACCGGTCACGCTCCCCGAGTTTGGGGAGTGATAGGCACAGGCCGTTCAGCCCGTTGATCGGTGCAATTGAGATTTGAGCGGAGTGGATGACTCTAGAAAAGGGTCGAAGGTATTCAAGATTTATATGTAGCAATTGAGGATTTTGCGGATTGGTATATGGCTAGAAACTGAGATTTATATTGGATGGTGTCGGAACTCGCGGTATTTCAATATCATTATGGATTCTACATTTCTATATAAGAAAGGAAAGAGGAATAATTTTAAATTCATATAAGGTCCTTCAGAGTGGGTGTCTCGGTTATGGTACTTTGTACTGCTTAAGAAGAATACAGTGGCTTATGGGCGTTAGGGTGGTGTGGTTTTATGTTAGGATATCTTGTAGTGAGCTTTGGGTAAGGATCATAGTGTTATATCAAGGAGAAGTATCAACTTGAGGGTTATTAAGAAGAAACTCAGAGAAAATAGGACAACTTGGTAGTAGGCTAGACCAACATGGTAATGGTATGCTCGGTTCTTTCGGGTAATTATGATGTGGTGAGGTTCTACAGATGTTTTGGCGGCAATATTCTTGGGTTTGGCGACCTGCGTGGCTTGGTCGAGTTAGAGGAATTTAGATCTGATAGCTTGATTATGTGAAATGAATTTCAAAGTGTTATTGATGGTTTTTACCATGGTGTTGTATATTATGATTTCCTCATGTATGGGAGCAAACGAAAGGTTTCTAACTAACTGAGTATGTATTTTTTCTTGTGACTCAGAGTGTTAATGAGGATCTGATGTTCTCGTAGGATGGTCTAATAGAGGCGATGAGTGGAGTGAAATTGGGATTTGCATGTGCAAGTATACGATTCAGTTTAAAAAAGGAGGTAATGCGTTTATGGAGAACAAACAATTTCAAATATTGGCACTAGTGGTATTACCTGAGTAGAGTGTACATTCAAAAAGGGAACACCGTGTTTTGGACCTACAAATGTTTCTTTGGTATTGCGGTATTCGCCTGATTGATAGACTGTTGATATTCAAATTATTACTATGTGGCACGGTAGAATTATGGAAGTATTCCTTGTGAGATGATCGTGTATGACAGATGTGTTAGACATTCAGGGGGTGGAGTTGGGAACATATATGGTGATTCAAGTAATCTATGAATTTGGGAGATTGGGAGTTCTTAGAAGCAGATTGTTTCGTGACTATGAACTGTGAAAATGTGGCCAAAGCTAGACAGATAATAGTATATGTTACGGTTAGGTCATTGTGGACTTTCAGAGGAGTATGTATCTATTTGTGGGTGAACAGAGTTGATTTGGGGTCCAATAAGGATGTGTATTCTACACCGGGTCGGATTGGTCGACTCTATACTGCTATTGTTGGGGGATGTGCCATTCAGTTAGAGTGGAGCTTATTCGTTCTCTGATATGATGTATGTTTTACTCCTCTACGCTATGAGGGGTTGTGATTTTTTGGTTATAAGCACACATGGTGCAGTTCTATTTGGGCCTTATAGCAGAATTTGAGCTAAATGGGTATTAGGGTGTTGAATGATTGATTACGCATTTGGTTATGTTCTCTCTGGACTGTGGTATATTGTTCTATCTACTTCTCCGTGGTTATGGTCATGAACCTTGGGTACTTGATGTCAAATTGCACGCGGTTGTTGGTTTTAAGCATGGTAGCTGGAGGAATTTCATATGGACCAGTGTTAGGATGGGGTCACGCATTGCCACTGGGATACGTCGGGATATGATCCTTATTTTAGATTCATGTGTTTTTGTTATACTATGTATGATGAGCTCATAGCATGGCGATTGTAGTGGTGCTTGTTGAACTTGCGAAATGGTTCTCTTCTTCGAGACATTTCCTATTTTTGGGTGCACGGATTGCACAGTTTGTGGCTTGAGTTATATTATCGTGGCATGTCTGTGGAATAGTCGTGTTTGATAATATAAGGTCATTGGACCTATAATGGGCTCTATCAGATTTGATTACGGTATCTTTGGGAGAATAATATCGAAAGTCGGCTTAGAAAGTGATTATGGTTCTGGTTGGGGCGAAAGAGCTCCATGACTTGTTGATATGATAACTGGTTATAAGATTCTACATGTTTCTTTCATTATCGGCAATGTACAAAGGTTTTCGAATGAGGTTTTGTTGATATGGGGTTTAATACTAGTACCAGGTTTGTTTTCAGTAGTTACTATGATCGAAAATGGTGCTGTGAGTATGCGAGTTATGTAGACTATTATGTGATTATATATGGGGTTATGGCTATGGCTTGATACAGTTTGTTCAAACTTATACAATGTGTAGATGTGAGATTCGGGTCTTGAAAAGAAATTCTGAATGTTGGAAATTGAATTCCAAGGTTATGGGTTAAGGTTGAATTAATGATTTTCAGTATGTTGTGTTATTAGGCCTACATAGAATAGGGTGACACGGGATCACCCCCGGGTATGTGCATGGTAGGGTGGAACAGTGATTTAAAGGCTTAGGAACAACTCCTGGCACGTTTGAGGACAAATATATGTTTAAGTGGGGGAGAATGTAATGACCCGGCCAGTCGTTTTGAGTATTACAACCTCATTCCCCCATTTACTGCTTATCCTGTGTTCAACTATAATTATGTGACTCGTCGGAGATGATTCAGAATGAATTGGAACACTTAGTTCCAAGATTTAAAGCTTAAGTTGAAATAGTTGACCGGATATTGACTATGTTTAAATGACCCTGGAATAGAGTTTTGATGATTCCAATAGCTCCGTATGATGAATTTGGACTTAGGAGCGTGTCCAAAAATTATTTGGAAGTCCGTAGTTAAATTAGGCTTGAATTGGCTAAAATGGAAATTTAAGTCAATATTTTTGACCGGGGAGTTGACTTTTTGATATCGGGGTTGGAATCCGACTTGGGAAATTGGAATACGTCTGTTATGTCATTTATAACTTGTGTGCAAAATTTAAGGTCAATCGGACTTTATTTGATAGGTTCCGGTATCGAATGTAGAAGTTGAAAATTCTTAGTTTCATTAAGCTTGAATTGCGGTATAATTCGTGGTTTTAGCATTGTTTGATGTGATGTGAGGTTTCGACTAAGTTCGTATGATGTTTTAGGACTTGTTTGTATATTTGGTTGATGCTCCGGGGGCCTCGGGTGAGTTTCGGATGGCTAACAGATCAAAATTTGGACTTAAACAACTGCTGGAACTTTTGGCCTTCTGGTGCAATCGCATCTGCGGACATTTTCTCATAGGTGCGAGCTCGCAGAAGTGAGCTTGGCAAGCTCAGATGCGAGCAGGGTCTGTGGTCGCAGGTGCGAGGGGATTTCCGCACTTGCGTGATTGCAGATACGCACGGATGGGCGCAGAAGCGCAAGCTCCGTAGGAGCGGACTGAGCCTCGCAAATGCGAGCCCACAGAAACAGCTTATGGGGCGCAGAAGCGGATGAAGTGAATGACTTGGCAAACCGCAGAAGCAGTTGGTTTCTCGCACCTGCGAGACCGCCAAAGCGGCTAAGTGAGTCGCAGGTGCGGAACCCCTGGGCAGTATACATTTTGAAGGGGTTCCGAGTGTTTGCCATTTTTCTTACATTTCCAAAACGGTTTTGGGGCGATTTTCATAGAGAATTCACTGAAAAATTTGAGGTAAGTCACTTGTGATCATTGTTAGCCAATAATATTGGATTATCGTTGAGTATTTTGACTAGATTACGTATTTTTGAGGTGAAATTAGAGGATTTGGGCCTAGGGATTTGAAAATGAGATTTGGGGATTTTAAGGTCGAGTTGTTGTCGGAAATTTGGTAAATTTGGTATGGTTTGACTCGTGATTGAACGGGCGTTCATATTTTGTAACTTTTGTCGGGTTCCGACACGTGGACCCTACTAGTAATTTTTGAGTGTAATTTTAGATTTTTGTGGGGAAAATTAGTATTTTGATATGGAATTAATTCCTATAATTTGTGTTGACTGAATAGAATTAATTGTTACTAGATTCGAGCCGTTCGGATGTCAATAGGCGCAGAATGGAATTTTTGGAGTATTGTTTAGCTTGCTCTATATTGGACTCGGCTTGTTCGAGGTAAGTAACTCTTCTAATCTTGGAGCTGAGGGTATGAACCCTAATTATACATGTTATGTGTTTGGTGTTGAGGTGACGCTCATGCAAGGTGACGGGCGCGTGGGCGTGCACCGTGTGAACTATGACTCTGTTATTTTTGTGGTACTGTGTAGTTTCCTGAACTTATCTGTAATCATGAAATCTCTACGTACTAGAGTTATCGAGCTGTGATTCATGTTAGAAACCATGTCTAGACTATATTTCATACGCAGTCATGTTCATTCATTGCATATCATATCTCAGTCCTTGTTGTTATTTATTGATACATCGTATCATCATTTTGGGCTAGTTTCATGACATTATGAGCCTGAGAGATTGGATAGATTGATTACTGAGTGAGGCCGAGGACATGATTTTGAGATATTGATACTAAAGCACGTGAGTTGTTCGTGCGAATCCGCATATTAATACTATAGCATGTGAGTTGTCCGTGCAGCACGTGAGTTGTCCGTGCGGATTATAGTGCTTGGGCTGATGGAGCCCCCCCCCCGGAGTCTGCACACAACCCCAATGAGCGCAAGTACCTATTGAGTGCGAGTGCGAGTGCGAGTGCTGTGTAATTGGGAGGACTGGGTGGATTGATACTCTAAAAGTATGCATATGGTTGTTAACTATGTTGCATTGCATTGACATGCACACTTGACATACAGTCATAGAGATGCATTTTTCTCATGTTGTACGATATTGCGTCATTCATGACTTCGCCTGCACATTGACATGCAGGCATAGAGATGTACTTTTCCTCGTTCCATTTGAAAATGAAACATTTACCTGTTGAACATATTTGGAAGGAAAAATCACGATTTTGCAAACTTACTCATATTTTTGTGCTTTCGGTCAAAGATTTGGGTTTTCATTGATATACATGAAAAGCATGCCTATTTTCTGGAATTGTGAACCAGCTGAACATTACATTTCTGAGTTATTTCCTATACCACTTTTTATTATATTGTTATGAGCTGTGGTTGGCTATTGGTGTTGGACCTTGACTTGTGTTCCCGCTCGTCACTACTTTCAACCTAAGGTTAGGTTTGTTACTTATTGAGTACATGGGGTCGGTTGTACTTATACTACACTTCTGCATCTTACGTGTAGATTTTGGATGTTGATGCTGCTGTACGTGGCGGGAGCTGGATCTAAAGATGTACCTGTATTCCAGTTATTGCTGCCTCTTGTTCATGGTAGCTTTAGAATTTTTAATCTTTTCATGTATATTTCAAACAGATGACATATTTTTATTTCACACCAGTTTATTAAATTTTAATCTTAGAAGCTCATGATTTGTACTACCAGTACTTGGGAAGTTCTTGTATAAAAGTGGTTGTAATTTCATTTATTTTCATAATAAATCTCATTTGAATTGGTTAGTTGTTAATAGGCTTACCTAACGGGTTGAGTTAGGTGCCATCACGACTAGGTGGATTTTGGACTGTGACATAGTTTCATTATCCAGCCACAATCCTAGCAATGGAAAAGGAGTACGCTGAAGCTCAAAGGCTCATTTTTCAGCAAAATAAGTGCCTTCTAGAAGAAATATGGCCAGGAGAGGAAGGAAATTGGAATTATTCTTGCACTCACCCCCATTGGCAAAATGTTATGGCAGCACTTAAGGAATACAGGGAAATGATCAAAGAATCACCAGACCCCTATGACATTGATCCAGCAGAAATATCAAAGATCCATTTAAATGGGGATACTATTACTTTGTCGCGGAAGAAGAATGATAAAAGAGCAGGAATTATAGAGGAAGATCATCCGCACGCAAAGAGATATTTCACAAGAGCTAAAAAGCTAAGGCTAGAAGGGTTAAAGACAAGCATAATGTGTAATCATGAGCCAAGAAATAATTTGCGTAAGTCTTATAAACCTTTTAGCCAACTACCATTCCATAATTCACCTTATCCCTAAAAATAAAAATATGCACAAGTGTCATAAACAATTTTCACCTCTTAACCCCTAGGCAAGTACCCATATGAAAAAATAAAAATGAGCATACCTTCTTTTTCCTTTTCACCACTTTACCCCCAAGAAATTACCATGGAAAAACAAAAATCTGCACAAGTCTTTCACTTTTTAGCCATATTGACCCACCAAAAGTTACCATAAAATCCAAAAATTTATTAACAAAGTTTCCTACCCATGTCTTGTCATAAAGTTCCCAAAGTCTTAGGCCATGCAAGTACTATTCAAGGACCCCTCATGTCACCAAAAATTGATTCATGTCAAGCCATAAATTTTCCTAAGTTCTATGCCATGCAAGTACTATTCAAGGGCCCCTCATGTCATCAAAGAAAAGTTATCCATGTCAAGCCATAAATTTACACAAACCTAATGCCATGCAAATATTATTCATGGGTTCTTTTGCCATCATCCATGTCTTGTCCAAACCAAATACCAAAACCCAAGGCCATGCAATTTGTTTTTTAGTTCATGATTGTTACGCCTCGTATTATTACGTCGATGTTGCGCTCCGCAGTAATTTATTACGATGATGTTACACTTTGCAGTAATTTATTACGACAATGTTATGCTCTGTAGTATTTTATTACGACGATGTTACACCCTGTAGTATTGTACGTCAAAGTTGTCATTTTGTCATAAAATACGGTCCGAGCTAAAATACCCAGTATTTATGGACTAGTGCCATACAAGGTACCACATGACCATAATAGTCAGGTGTACAAGGTATGTTAAAAGTGAGTAGTATTTCAAGTAAGTTGAGATAATCCTAAATTATTGGATAATGAGATAATCCTACTTAGATCATGTGTGTACTAAGATGTGTAAGCCTTTTGATAAGGAGCCTTATGGCAGGAATATCTATCCACCCCTATGGTGAAAGGCAATGAGAGATTCAGAAGATAGATATAAGTTTCAACAAGTAAAAGAAGCAAGATGAAAAAGGGTATGAGGTACCCAACTAGTGAAGATTATCATTATTTACCATTCAGAAAGGGAGATATAAGCATTTTGAGGTGCCTTCAAAAGTAGCAGAGGTATGTACAATCAGTATGTACAATCGGCCACACCCATCTCAATTATGCCCTGTGGAAGCTAACAGATATGGTTTAAGAGAAGGACGAGATATCAAGATCTGGCTAGGGTTAGAGTAACCCAAGTGGTAAATAGATTGTTTGTGTTAGTTGACATTTTTGAAGGATATTACAAAGGTGCTAATAGATCTTCTTTTGAAGCACCCAGATGGTGCACTCTCGAATGTTTACAATTAGATGTGAATATTAGCATGAAAAAAAAATCAAAAGATAGGCACTGGAAGCCTTGAAAGGATAAATATTATCTTAGGGTGGCTCCCGTTCCTAGTGGAGAGAGAATGTTAAGCAACCCGAAGAGCCGCTGGATGGAGTAAAGGGGAGCTAAAAGCAAAAGAATGTCTTGTTCGAGTTTTCATAATAAAGTGATAGACATAAATGTTAGCGGGAAATAAGAAGAGAGTTAATGAAGCATTATGAGTAAGATGTGATACATGGATGATAACGGTAGATCAAAAAGATGACAGTATTACAGAGTCTATAGTCAAGTGAAGGAAAGGACGAGAGGTGGCAGGCCTTGAGATAACAAAAGAGTATAGGCCATAAAGTCATATCCTCATTTCGAGAAATAAGTTTGTGACTCCAACGCGACTACCGGAAGGAAAAGTTAGACCCCAGAACAATAGAAAACAGTATGGATTAGTGAACAAGATAAACTAAACATAAACTAGGGACTGAGTGATTGGATAATAGTCAGCATCATGAGAATTTCAGATTTCGTTCCGGCGATAATAGAATGGACAACAGAAGAAGATTCATGAGAAATGCAGAGAATGGTCATTCAGGAAGATGCCTCCCTAAAGCAAGCAATGTGAGCAAAGTTAAGCTTAAGGGACTGCATGTGCCAGCTGCACTAAGTGTCACCATCGCGAGTAAGGAGTTTTGTTATCCTTGGTACAGAAGGATTACCGCAAGGCGAGTAAGGGTCATCGATGATGTGAAGGACGCCAAAGACGAAGAGGTAAAACATTTATAAGTAGGTCATCGTAGCACTAAATCTTAGTACTCCCCTAAAAGGGGGAATATGGTGTTATGTGGCATTAAGTCAGAATTAAGTGGCTCTAGTAACGATGGAATAATAAAGGAAGAATGCGATAAGAATGAGAAAGGGATAAAATTGTACTTATTCAAATCCTACAGATATAATACGATTCCAGAACATTATGCAAACACGACGTCAAGGAAAAGAAGTAAGGATTCCTGTCCGGGATGTTATTGATAGATAAGGAGCCAGTGCGAGATGTAAGTTAAGACAAAGAAAATAACCCAAGAAAGATTACGTGGAACATTGATATGAGAATGGGCAACGAGTAGTTAGTAGTTGATTCAGGAAGAGCCTAGTTATGGCTAGTCAAGAGGATACAAACAAATCAGCAGATCGTGCAAGATAAACATAGTAAAACCCAATATAGTGAATTCAGTCTCACAATAATGTCATTATAATACTTGAGAAATATTCAGATAGGAGTTGGGGCAGTTAAAGGTACCGTATGAATGTTATGGGAATAGAAGAGAGTGCCACTGGGAAGACAGTCAAAATATCAGTTCAGAAGCAACCTTACAAGCATAAGGGAGTGGAGGTAAGTAACTACAGATAATTATAGGCAAGGAAGGAAAACAAAAGGTCTGTCGAGTATACGATGTAATAAGCTCGCAGCTTTACAAGAGTCAGAGGGTCCTCCCTAAGTACTAAAACGAAAGACTGGCTGAGGGAATAAAAAAGAAGGCTTCAGCCTAAGCACAGTGACCTGAAGAGGAAATGGTCTTGTAACAACAGTCTCACAACAACATTGTATGTACTCCATGAGAAAGTGGCAACTACAATGGCTAAAAACTGGAGGAAAAAGGAGAGAAGAGTCGCATAGGTTCACTTATAATGTCAAAGTAGTACATACTGCATATTAGAAGGTAGCAACAGTTACGAGATTGGAAGAATTCCGACCACGAGTCGTAGTGTGAGAAAGAGGCCTAAAGGGAGGAATGCCCTGGCCTTTGGATTTATTCGCAGAATAGTTGCCTAGATGGGAAAGAGAGAATACTAAAGTATTCGGATGACATAGGTTATGAAAATGATAAGTGCATCAGTCAACATTCGAGGACGAATGTTCCAAAGGAGGAAATGATGTTACGCCTCGCATTATTACGTCGATGTTGCGCTGTGCAGTAATTTATTATGATGATGTTACACTCTGCAGTAATTTATTACGACAATGTTACGCTCTGCAGTATTTTATTACGACGATGTTACACCCTGTAGTATTGTACGTCGAAGTTGTCATTTTGAGATAAAATACGGTCCGAGCTAAAATACCCGGTATTTATGGACTAGTGTCATACAAGGTAATACATGACCATAATAGTTAGGTGTACAAGGTATGTTAAAAGTGAATAGTATTTCAAGTAAGTTGAGATAATTTTTAATTATTGGATAATGGGATATTACCTAATTAATTAGGGAATTATATGGGTAATTGGTTAATTATTGCATAGTGGGAGATTATTAATTTAATCAAGGGATTAGTGGTTGATTAATAATGATTTTGGATAAAGTTTGAACCCCATTAACGTGGAAGCCAAAGACTTTATATAAATTTGACTCTTGAATTCACATGAAATGTGGCAAAACTTGGGAAATGTTTTGGCCAACTAAGCCACAAGTGGGGCCCACCCCCACTTAGTAAAAGACTTCACAAAAATCAAGAAAATTATCTTGAATCAGAACACAAAGGATTCCAATGCTAGCAACATTAATTTACTTTCTAAATAGCAACGTTGTTTCTAAGTTCTTAAGGAAAGGTTACGGCCAAGATTTTCTTTGCATAGAAACGTGATTGCTTCGATCTTTTCACATGACTTGTTTCGTGTTTTGTCGCAATTAACGAGTGTTAGAGGATTGTCAAGAGAATCGACTCAGGTATGTTAAGGCTATCCCTTCTTTCATTTTGGCATGATCTATACGAAACGATCAAATGCACAATTTTCATAAATGACTCTATTCATAGAAATATTAGGGGTTTCTATATTCTTGATTCCCCATGTGAATTATTATTATATCTTCTGTTCATGGGTCTCAGAAAAATACATATTTGATAAAATTTATCCGACATGCATATTATTTTTATGACATTCCGAGAAAATCTTATTAATGTATTTCTTATGCATTTCATGCATTTATACATGTACATTGACGCATGACCAGATGGCGTTATATACGCGTATATTATATGTATATGGGATATGGGAAAAAGTTACAGCGTTATATACGCACCACCACCTGATCAGCTGGTATACGTTGATAATTTGCACATTGTGGCCAAAATGGTATAATGGGATGCCCTCAGAGGTCTGATGATGTTATGAACACATATACCTATGCATGGTATGACATTTATAAGCAAATGCATGACAGTATAAAAATGAAATGATTCATAGAGCTATGCAGACATACATGTCGAGTCCTTTACTCCATGTTTCTCTCATGTCTATTATTTAGTAATTTTCACTCCTTACATGCTTGGTACATTATTTGTATTGACGTCCCTTTTGCCTGGGGATACTGCGTTTCATGCCCGCAGGTCCTGATAGATAGGTTGAGAGTCCTCCAAGTAGGCTATCAGCTTAGCGAAAGGTGTTGGTGCGCTCCATTTGCTCCAGAGTTGCTAATGTGGTCAGTATGATTAGGGCATGTACTGATTAGTATGGCGGGGCCCTGTCCCAACTTTTATGACATTTATGCACTCTTAGAGACTTGTAGACATATGTCGTGTACGTGAAAGATTGTACGGCCTTGTCGGCCTACGTTTTGAGTTTATAAATTATCATGTTGGCCTATTAGGCACGTATGTCATGTGTATATGATGATGTAATAAGAAAGATACGTTACGTTGGTACTCGGTTGAGTAAGGTACCGGGAGCTCATCGTGGCCCATCGGTTTGGGTTGTGACAATTATCATGTTGTTATGCCTTGTCCATTAGCCAAATAAGTGTCTTACATTGTAAGACTTTTATGTTTGTTGTGCTTGTTTTATGCCACTTATACTATGTAATTCAATAAGGGTTGTACATGTACTAGCTTTCCATCTCCTATAAATAGGAGCCTTTGTAGTAGTTGGAAATCATCTTATGTCCAACCCATCTTAGGTCCAATCTAGTTCTCTTGTAAAAACTCTTGTGTAATGAAATGTCTTCTTCTAGCTAAGTCTCTTATAGTTTCTTCCGCAAAAACATGGGGATATGGATGGTTTATATTTGAGTGTAGAGTCTCAAAATACTTTAGTAGTTGATGAAGATTTCTCTAGTAGTTTAGGAAGATTGCTCTATTAGTTGAGGAAGATTACTTAACTAGTTGAGAAAGATTGTTATAGTAGTTGTTGCATTAGGAGTGCAAGACTTTTTCGAGTTCGCTGTTGACGGCCTAGTTGTGGCGAGAGATGCCTTTTGTGAGCCTCCAGCACCCCCTTGTAGGAAGACTTTTGTGCGAATAATTCAACCGCTGCTAAGGTGATCCAATCTCTACTAAGGTAATCCAATCTCTACGAAGGTAATCTGATCTCTTCTTGTAATTTAGCTATCTCTACGATTCCCAGTGCTACACATACCCCCTTTGGTTGGCTAGCATCAAACAACCAGCACTGCATTTGATGCAGCTGCTTCTCATCCTTCAACTCCATTATCTTTATCTCCACCTCCACCAACACCAGCAACTGCTACATCATTTTCATCTTCGTCTACTCTTCCACCAGCAGTTGATACACCATCTCCATCGGTCGCACCTGACCATGAAGAAGGTGTTCCTCTTCCACAGTCCCCAGTTCATGGGAACTTGGGGCACAATTATGCTGCTCCTTCTGAAGATCCACAAAGGAAGAGGAACATTACTCTTTCGGTCTCTACCGGGTGCAAACTGCTATCACGTCTGGTAGAGCTTGCTAATTAAGCCTTTGGCTTTAGAAAAAGATTGGGAAATGATTCAGACACTTTCGAGCGCGTGTTTGTTGAACAATGTTATGCATAATGCTGCGACGGTACGTTCCTTCTTTTTATGTTATTTCTTCTACTTTTGAACTAATGTATTCTAAGTTTTTCCTCTTCTTATTTAATAGGCCAACTTTCTTGCCTATATGGGCCTTAAAAGGTTGATTCGTGAGAAGGAAGAACTTACTTCTGAACGAGATCAACTTTTGGCGGAACATGACCAGACTATTCTTTGCCTCTCGGAACTGGAAACTAGAGCTACTGAGGCCGATGTTTTAGAGGCTCATTTGCAGCGAAGCGAGGAAGAAGTGGTAACCCTCAGCTAAGAAATTGGGCCGCTGAGGGTTAATTTTTATGAGGCCAAGGCCAAATGGACAAAATTCCAAAATGCCTTCTTACTGCAACCGGTCGTGAGGCTGCCTCCACTGCAAGAGTGATTAACTTGGAGGCAGCCTTGAACTCCAAAAGTGAAGAGCTTGTTGTTGTGGAGGTGAAATATGCCCAGCTAGAAGGGAAGTATAGGAAAACTATCGATCATAATAGGCTCTTTAGTTCAACTGTTTGCAAGCTTGACGTCAGCCTCAAATCTGCCAGATCCGCTCGGGAAAACCTTTTCGCTGAGGTTATTCAACTAAAAGAAGAACGTGAGCGCCGAGCGGCTTCCCTCATTATTGAAAAAACTTATTCCATGTATAGCATGAGGCGAAAAACCTTGGAAGGGGCAAAAGCTAGTATCATTGATGTTAATGCCAAAATTGCTAAGGCCCGAGAGCATGAGTTGGCTGCAAAAAATAGACTCCCGGCGTAGTCTGATGCTCCAGGTTCTTCTGATTCTGGTTCCGAGATTTTAGAAACTAAAGAAGGATCGGTAGGCGATGAGGCCGAAGACCTAACTGGGGAAAGCATTGAGCCATCGGCGGAACCACCTACTCTTCCCGGCAATGCGGATACTTATCTTCCTCCTGGTTCCAGAGGCGCTGCAGTTTAGCTTTTTCATTTCCCATTTTCCGCTTGTAACGTTTTGGCCCGTTCTTGTAAATAAAGACATATTTTCTTTTTCTTTTTACAAGTGTCGTTTGAGTCTTACTTTCGTTTGAATATTCATGCAAGCCTTTAACATTTTCATTTGCTCAAGTATTCTGCGCATGTTGTTCAATTCACGCTTTACTATGTGTAGTCTCAGATGCCCTTTTTTCGAAGCATTTTCGTTCCGAGTATTATCCCTTTTATGTGAGGGTTTTTATGAATATTTGTGCAAGTTTCCCTTTTACATGAGGGTTTCTATGAATATTTACACAAGTTTCCTTTTACATGGGGGGTTTCTATGAATATTTGCACAAGTTTGCTTTTTGCGTCCTTTTCCTATGCGGCTTCGGGTGTATTTTTCCCCGATGGCATTTTGGATTCCGGACATTGATTCTTCCGGAACCAACCCTTTAACGTGAGGGTTTTTATAAGAGAGGGCCCTCTTATGTTGCCCTTGAAGAGAACGTCTCATGTTCGTTACGACACTAACATTTGAAGTACTTGTTAAACTTTCAAATGACAAAGTTAGCTCATCATTCAGATAAGAAACAAGATAAAAGCAAAAGGATTTCATTTTATTCCTTCTATTTTCAGAAATTACATAAGCATTTTGCTATGCAGAAAAGAAATTGCCATTACTTGTGGTTATCTTGTATAACTTATTTCTACGGGGCTGGCTGCGCAGTCCCTGGTCCCGATGATGCATTTTGTTTCCGGATTTTTGTTCTCGGTTGATGTGGCAATCATTGTTGCCATATCCTCATATCATTCTCCCCTAGTGTTTGAATGCGAATAATGCGAATTGGAATAGTGGAAGTCTTGTATCTTCGAAGGTCCCACCAATGAATTGCTAGGTAATCCTTCACTCGGTAACATATCTTGTTTCCCCTTAGGAATCCATGCTATCGAGCAAAAGAATACCTAACAGTCCTCTAGCAGTTTGTGCCCGTGAACGGTCGGGTAACCTCTGATTGGTAGCTAACTTAACTTCCCGGTGGGAATTTGCTATCGAACCAAAGATTATCTAATCATCCCCGAGTGGAAGCTTGTTCATTTGCCTTGCTATCAAAGGTCTTATTGCTACTGTCTTCGTAGTATGCTTTCCGTAGCTGCCTCATTAAAAACCTTGCCAGAAAAAACCAACTGGGACAAAAACTGAACGAATGGAAAAAGAGTGCAGCACAAACTTTCTTTTTGAGTATTGTTCATGAGCAATAACATCTTTTGAGGTGTGCCACATTCCAGTTGCTGGGCAACTTGTGTCCATTGTGGTTCTCCAACTCGTATGAACCATTCCCAGTGACAGCTAAATTCCGGTAAGGGCCTTCCCACGTTGGACCTAGCTTTCCCGTGTTGAGCTCTCGGGTATTTTGTATTACTTTTCTTAGTTACAAGCCTCCTACTTTGAAAAAAGGGAAGTTGGCTCTCCAGTTGTAATATAGCTCCATCCTCTGCTTTCGAGCTGCCATTCTTATATACGCCAAGTCCCTGCGTCCCTCGAGTAGTTCCAAGTTGATTAGCATTGCTTCGTTGTTTGATTCTTTGTTTGTCTGAGAATATCTCAAAGTGGATTTTCCCACTTCAACTGGGATTAGGTGTTCAGCACCGTACATGAGGGAAAAGGAGTTTCTCCTGTACTTGATTTGGTCGTTGTTTGGTAGGCCCATAGGATTCCGCAAAGAACTCCCGATGATTCCTTTTGCTGCTACCAACCTTTTCTTGAGGTTTTGAATGATCACTTTATTTGTTGACTCCGCTTGACCGTTTACGCTCGGATGATAAGGTGAGGACGTGATTCTCTTTATTTTCAGGTCTTCAAAGAACTTTGTAACTTTATAAACTATGGCCCATTGTCACATGCTATCTCTTTTGGTATTCCGAACCTGCAAATTATATTTTCCCATAGGAAATTGACCACTTCCCATTCTTTGATTTTCTGATAAGACCATGCTTCCACCCATTTAGAAAAATAATCAATCAAAATTAAAAGAAACCTTACCTTTCCGGGAGTCGGTGGCAGCGGTCCAACGATGTCCATCCCCCACTTCATGAATGGACATGGGGATAGAACCGAATGTAAGGGTTCTGCCGGTTGATGTACTAGTGATGCTTAACATTGGCACATATCACATTTTCGTATGAAATCTTTGGCGTCTTGTTCCATGCGAGGCCAGTAATATCCTGCCCGTACCAATTTCAGCACCAAAGACTCTGCGCCTAAGTGATTGCCGCATATCCCTTCGTGGATTTCTCTCATGACATAGTCAGCTTTTGTCACTCCTAAACACCGGGCCAGCGGGCCTTGGAAAGATTTTCTATACAATTGGCCTTTCCTGAAGCTATACCATGTAGCTTTGGTGCGTAACACCCGTGATGATTTGGGATCGTCGGGAAACTTTCCGTGCTCGAGGTAGTTGTTCATTTCATTCTTCCAATCCTAAACCAGACTAGCCGAATTCACCTCGTAGTAACCATCCGTATCAAGGACTGAGCTCATCAGTTGTACCACCGTTCCGGACTCCGATCCTTTTATTTTCGTCGATAAACCTATGTTTGCTAATGCATCCACTTCTGCATTATCCTCTCTTGAGAAATGAGTTATTGACCACTCACAGAGTCGTGCCAAAAGAGCCTGGACCTTAACCACGTATTGTTGCATACGTTCTTCTTTGGTATCAAAGATCCCGTAGCCCTGATTTACCACCAGCTGCGAGTCGTATTCGATTTTGATAACCTCGGAATCAAGTCCCCGGGCTAATTCGAGCCCTTCAATCAAAGCTTTATATTCTGCTTCATTGTTAGTTAAAAGAATTATTTTGATAGCTTGCCTTAAGGTTTCCCCCGAAGGCGTGATTAAAACCATTCCGAGCACGGACCCTTTTACGTTCGAGGCTCCATCCATAAATAAGGTCCAAACCCCTGATGTCGATTCTGACACCATGACTGCCTCCTTGGTTGCCAAAGGTAGCAGTCATCGACTAAATTCGGCCATAAAGTCAACCAAGACTTGTGACTTAATTGCAGCCCTTGATTTATATTATATTTCGAATTCACTTATTTCGACGACCCATTTGGCCAATCTTCCCGAGAGTTCGGGTTTATGAAGGATGTTCCCCAAGGGGAAAGTAGTCACCACAGCTATTGGGTAGCATTGGAAATAGGGCCTCAGCTTTCGAGCGATGACTACGAGAGCTACGATCAATTTTTCCAAATATGGGTAGTGAGTTTTTGCTCCCGTTAAAATTTTTCTAATGTAATAAATAGGAAACTGCGTACCTTCATCCTCCTGGACTAAAACCGCACTTACCTAAACTTCTGAAACCGCGAGGTAGACTAGCAATGTTTCGCCTTCTTTCGGTTTTGAGAGCAATGGAGGGCTTGATAAGTATTTCTTAAGGTCCCTCAAAGCATGCTGGCACTCCGGCGTCCATTCGAAATTGTTCTTCTTTTTGAGCAATGTAAAGAAGCGATGACATTTTTTCGATGACCGGGGAATGAACCTTCTCAAAGCTTCTAACCTTCTTGTGAGTCTTTGGACTTCCTTCACGTTTGATAATTGATCCGGGATATCGTCTATGGCCTTGATTTTGTCGGGGTTTACTTCAATTCCCCTTTATGAGACCAGAAACCCCATGAACTTACCGGAGCTGTCCCCGAACTCACATTTCTCGGTGTTAAGTTTCATGTTATGCTTCCTCAGGATATCAAATGTTTTTTGCAAATGCTTAAGGTGGTCACATGCATTCAAAAACTTAATGAGCATATCATCTATAAAAACTTACATGGTTTTTATTATTTTCTTTTCAAACATCTTATTTACGAGCCGTTGATAAGTGGCTCCGATGTTTTTCAACCTGAAAGGCATTACATTGTAACAATATGTACCAAAATTTGTTATAAATGAAGTCTTTTCCTGACCTTCCGGGTTCATCTTAATTTGGTTGTACCGGGAATAAGCATCAAGGAAACTCATCAGTTTGTACCTAGCCGTGGCATCAATCATTTGATTGATATTTGGCAGTGGAAATGAATCTTTCGGGCAGGCCTTATTAAGATCTTTATAGTCTACACACATACGAAATTTGTTGTTCTTTTTAGGAACTACTAATACATTGGCTAGCCAGTCTGGATATATTACCTCTATGACACAAGCGGGTTACCTCTTCTTTGACAAATTTATTCCTGGCCTCGGCAATAGGGTGCTTCTTCTACCATATCGGTGGTACGTTGGGATCCAAACTCAGCTTATGCATGGCTATTTCTGTCGGGATACCTGTCATATCCTCGTGCGACCATGCAAAACAATCAACGTTAATTTTAAGGAATTCAATAAAACCAGAACTGAGTTCGGGATGCATTCCTGTCCCCAAGTGAAATTTTCTTTCTAAGAATTCTTCAAACAATGCCACTTGCTCTAGTTCCTCTGCCGTGGATTTCGTTGCGTCCGTTTCTTCCGGAACTTAGAAATATCTCGGCACTTGATATTGTTCTGATGATTTTGCCCCTGTAATAACCTTTTCTAACTCGGGAGTAGGTGCTGGTTCCTGTAATTGCTATGTCGTGCGCTCCTTCCTTTTGCTACTGGAAACTGAGATTACATTCATCTCCCTCACTGCCGGTTGGTCACCTCTTATCTGCTTGATTCCTTCAGGCATCAGAAACTTCAGCAGTTGGTGATACGTCAAAGGTACAACTTTTATATCGTGTAACCATAGCCTTCCTAAGATGATGTTGTATCCCATATCACCATCCACTACTTCGAAGAGAGTTGTTATCATTACTCCTTCAGCATTCATGAGCATCAAGATCTCTCCCCGGGTCGTCACTGTTACACCCTGTGCGTCCCAAGGTGACGTATAATGAATATGTGGCTTATTAATCATGATTTAAATAGGATTAAAGTAATAATATGACTATATATGATGCTTGGATAGAAAATATAAAGTTTGGGAAAAGACATATTTAAGTTGCGGAAAAAACGACTAAGGATTTGTCTTGTAACAGAGCTTTTTGAGCAATATATTTCTCGTTCTATATGGGGTATATTTTGGGACATATTATATAAAAAAAATTGAAGGTCTTAGAATGTAGTTTACAATACTCTTAACCGTTTGTTCATACGACATCCGGATAAAAAGATATAAGCGTCAGAAGATGGGCCAATGAGAGGGTGCCAAGCTAGCACCTCTTTGACTTTTCCAAACTTGATATATATAGGTATTAGGCCGTGTTTATCTTCATTTTGCCATAGAACACTGCCGGTTGGTCACCTCTTATCTGCTTGATTCCTTCGGGCAACAGAAAATTCAGCAGTTGGTGATACGTCGAAAGTACAACTTTCATATCGTGTAACCATGGCCTTCCTAAGATGATGTTGTATCCCATATCACCATCCACTACTTCGAAGAGAGTTTTTTTCATTACTCCTTCAGCATTCATGAGCATCAAGATCTCTCCCCGGGTCGTCACTGTTACACCCTGTGCATCCCAAGGTGACATATAGTGAATATGAGACTTGTTAATCATGATTTAAATAGGATTAAAGTAATAATATGACTATATATGATGTTTGGATAGAAAATATAAAGTTTGGGAAAAGTCGGATTTAAGTTGCGGAAAAAACGACGAAGGATTTGCCTTGTAACAGAGCTTTTTGAGCAATATATTTCTCGTTCTATATGGGGTATATTTTGGGACATATTATATAAAATATTTAAGGTCTTGGAATTTAGTTTCCAATACTCTTAACCATTTGTTCATACGACATCCGTATAAAAAGATATAAGCGTTGGAAGATGGGCTAATGAGAGGGTGCCAAGCTAGCACCTCTTTGACTTTTCCAAACTTGATATATATTGGTATAAGGCCGTGTTTATCTTCATTTTGCCATAGAACACGGCCTGAGAACATACATAAACATATCCATAAGCTCTCTTCAAGGGTTTCAAAGGATATTAACATCCCGTGCACGAAATCGAGAAGCGATAGCATTAAAATGATCCCTACGACATAAGTATCGCTATATTGCCTCTCTTTTTCTTTGTAGTTTGAGTTTTGGAATGTATTTAATAGTTAATAAAATGCCTGCTTTCTGTATTTATGCTTTTAAATATAAACGAATGTTGATAAATGCAATTCCTAATATTTAGAACTCACGGGACGGTGATCGGAAGGCGTGAGTTTGATTTATTTCACTTTTAGTGGACTGTTTTGTAGTCCACTCGTGTTGGCCTATTGTGCTGCTGATTTATGGAGTTTGGAAGGATGAAGGGTGTGGGGAAATGCCACATGTGGTAGGGTAGTAGGCTGGTCGCTCATCGTTGCAATTTAGGCTAATTGATAACTTATTGATTGGGTGTGTTATGGTATATTTGGGGCTTTTGTTGTATTGAAGGTCCCGAATTATAGTTGGGTTGTTTTTGAGTTGCTGATTGTATTGTGTTTGTATCTCACCTATAGTAGGCTTGAGGGAGCAGTGAAATCAGGGGAAATGCTACCCGTTTTATTTTAGAATCGAGTTACCATTTGAGATACGTGATATACCACCGCCATCTAAGTTGTACACGTATTTCTTTGTTATAGGGTTGGCGCGCTAGTTGCCATAAGCTTGTTGTTGAGTTGCATTGACGACTTGAGGTATGTTAAGGCTATCCATTTTTCCTTTTGGCATGATCTATATGATACAAATGAAAAGTGCAAACGCGGAACTTTCATCAATGACTCTATTCATAGAAGTACTAGGGGTGCCTATGTTCTTGATTCCCCATGTGTCCTATTATTATATCTTCTGTTCATGGGTATCAGAAAAATACGTAAGTTGCTAAAGTTTATCCGAAGGCATAGTGGTCTTATGAAATTCCGAGAAATCTTACTGACTTACTTCATTATGCATTGCACTCATTTATACATGTACATTGACCCATGACCAGATGTCGTTATATACGTATATATTATATGTATATGGTATATGGGGAAAGGTTATGGCGTTATATACGCACCACCACTTGATCAGCTGGTATACGTTGATGATTTCGCCCACAGTGGCTGAGATGATATGATGGGATGCCCTCAGAGTCTTGATGATGCTATGTACACATATACCTATGCATGGTATGACATTTATACACACATGCATGACATTATAAATTTTTCATGATTCACAGAGTTATTCAGAACTACAGGTTGAGTTTTTACTCTATGTTTCTTTCATGTCTTTTATATACTACTTTCATGCCTTACATACTCGGTACATTATTTGTACTGACATCCCGTTTGCCTGGGGATGCTGCATTTCATGCCCGCAGGTCCCGATATACAAGTTGAGAGTTCTCCTAGTAGGCTATCAGCTCAGCGAAAGGTGTTTGTGCACTCCACTTGCTCCGGAGTTGCCTATTTGGTCAGTATGATTTGAATATGTATTGATTGGTATGGCGGGGCCCTGTCCCGACATTTATGACATTTATGTACTCTTAGAGGCTTGTAGACAAATGTCATGTATATGGATACTTATATGGCCTTATCGACCAATGTTTTGACTATACAAATGATCATGTCGGCTTTATAAGCCCGTATGTCACATGTATAAGTTTCTATATCATGTTGGGTCGTCCTATATCTAGTATTCCCTTATGTTTTATTCCTGTTATCTTCTGACGGCCCTTGCGGCCCACTTACCCATGATGATATGATAAGAAAGATATGTTATGTTGGTACTCGGTTGTGTAAGTCACCGGGTGCCCGTCGCGGTCCTGCGGTTTGGGTCGTGACTGTCACGCTCGCAAGGTTGAATCCAACAAGGATTTTTGTTGGTGGAATAATGCTTCTGGTGAGTGTAGCTTGTTCCAATACTCTCCATTGTATGATATTAGCCGAACTTCCTGGATCCACTAGAACACGCTTAATTTTAAAATCTAACACATTTAAAATGATTACTAGTGCGTCGTTGTGTGGTAACAGAAATTCGTCTGCGTCTTTCTCTGTAAAAGTGATTTCGTCCTTCTGGAGTCTTTTTGTTGTGACCAAACACACTCACGCAAGTATACGCGGTCATCAAGTAATAAAGAGACTAAAAGTCGGATGTCGAACCCACGAGGACTTATGATTAACTATTAACTAAATTAGACTATCATAATTATCTAAACAAGAATTAAACCTAAAAATATTTGATTCTAAACTAATTAAATAAAAAATATAAATAATGAACTTTGAACAGAGAAAGAGCAGATTTTTATGATATCAATGTAATAAAAACGATCTAGGGTTATGGGCTATCTAACAATCCTATTGTATTCTTAAATTGAATTGGCGACTAATTTATCTAGCTTATTGGTTGACAGGGTTAATATTGCTCATAAAAATCTGTCGAGTTCTTACTCGCCTATTCAAGCTAACCTAACGCCTATATGTCTATGGAGTTAGAATCAACAAGAACGCATTTATAATTCCTGTAAATCAACCAAGCAAGGCAATTAGGTATATGTCTATCCTAACCACGAATCTGTTTTCCGATGCCCGAGTTCAAGAACTTGCCCTACTCAATCCTGTATGCAATATAGAATTCCCACTTTCGAGTTCAATTCTAGATTCGTAGATAATATTTAATTGGTGATCAAGCAATCAAATAAATAAGCGCAAGATTGAATAAATAAACTAATATGATAAATCAAGAAGTCAAAATCAATATCCGAATGACAATAGTCATGAAAGAACCACAACCCTAGAACGTGAAGTTTAGCTCCATATAGACATGGTAGCCAAACAACAAATCATACAAAGAAACATAAAGATTACTAAGTTTGGTAGGAGAAAGATGAAACTTGATGAATTCCGGCCTCCACAGCTTTGTCGTGGCTTTTTCCCTCTTCCCAATATGTTAGATGCCCTAAAAGAGGCGTTTTTAGCTTATATATTGCGTACAAAAGTCGTGGGCCAAAGTTCTCCTATTCCTAATCCGACTTGGCTACAGGGATTGATGCTGGGGTAGATGCGTCGCATCCACCTCGTCCTCCACTTCTCAGCTTTGCATGCTAGGGTGGATGCGTCGCATCCACCCTTTGTTCCTCCTTCTCAGCTTTGCCTAGGTGCGGATACTATGGCGGATGCTATGGGCCGACTTCACTGCTAAGGGTGCACGAAATCCAACCCCTCTTCCTCTACCTAGAGCACCTTTTCTTTATATTTTTGTACTCCAAACACCCTAATTCATCACACACAACTCAATTAGTCATAAAACCAATAATTAAACCATGTTGGGCATTTTAAAGATCAAATAGCATCAAAAAGCGGTTAAAACATGGGTAAAGTAACATCAACACATATCGAAATATGCCCAACATCACTTTTGCTGTGAGTTTTTGATACTTTAGTCTTCTTTGCCGTCGAAAAGGTGACCACGTTTATCTCGTTCCACCAAAAGATCATGTTGATCATTTGGTGTGGGGTTTCTTCTCCTGCTTTCTAGGATACCGTGTTGTCTCTGTTGCGACCGTAATTGTTCTTAGCTCGATCACTCAAGAATTATCGGAGATGACCATTCCTCAATAGCGTTTCCACCTCCTCCCAAAGATGTCGGCAGTCCCCTGTCGGTGACTGTTCATCCTGTAGTGTTCGCACCATAAATTAGGATCCTTGTGGCTGGACTCGGACCTCATAGGTCTCGGGAATTGTGCTTCTTTAATATTCCTCATGGCTGACACCAGTTCCACTACATTGGCGTTGAAGTTAAATTCTGATAACCTGGGTCAAGAAAGATCTCAAGACCCTGACATTTGTTTATCTTGAAGTGATCTATTGCTTTGACCACGATCAGTCCCTCCGTCGACGGTGAACTTGTTTGCTGCTTGAAAATTTCTGCCACGTCCTTCGGTACGCTCGTAGGGTAAAAATTGACCCCTCAAAGTCCGCCTATCCGTGTCATAGTCATCCTTTGGTTTTCCTCTGTTCTTCTCCCGTCTTTTGGCCGATGATGTAGAACTGACCTGGTCATCTTTGATCCTTATCTTCGAGTCGTACCGGTTGTAAACATCTGCCCAGGTTGTTGCTTGAAACTCAAGAAGGCTCTCATTCAGTTTTCGGGAAGCGTCTGCACCTCTCAGATTCAATCGTTTGGTGAATGCTTCAGCTGCCTATTCATCCGAGACGGCGGGGAGCAACATTCTTTCTTTCAAAGGATCTATGGAATGCTCGGGCAGTAATGAATATCACGTTTGGGCTCCCCTCGTGAGAGTTTCGCCGAATTTCTTTAGCAACACATATTCAATTTCGTGAGCAGATAGATCATTTCCTTTCACCGTCGTTGTGTAGATGGTAATATGTTCCTGTGGGTTTGATGTTCCATCATACTTTGGAACTTCAGGCATTTTGAAACACTTCGGGATTAGTACTGGTGCTACACTTGGCTTGTACGGTAATTGAACATACTTCTTCGAGTTCGGGCCTTTCAATACTGATGGTGCGCCCAAGATTTGATCCATGCGGGTGTTTACTTCCCTCATGAACCATAAAAGCTCATCTTTGAATGAATCGTTCTAGTTTTTAAGACCTGATCTGCTCCATCCAGCCCCATGGGAGCCGACTTCACCCCTGGGAGTGTTGTTATCGATTATCTGTGTTGTTTGGTGTGTGGGAACAACATGTGGAATCGGATCGCGCATGTTCGCATTATTCGAAGCACCTTATAGCACCTGTTTCAATTCCATCATAACCTGATCCTGTATCGTGAGATGGCCTAGAATGATTGCATGTTGCTCTTGCAGGATCCTCACAGCATCCGCTACTTGCTCCTCGTCAACATCATCGAGAGTTCTTTCCCAAACCTGTCGAGGGTATTGTCTGTCATGCACCGGCGTGGCGCTATTACCCCCCATTACGGGTGTCTCTAATTGAGTCCTCGAAATGAGGTTGATCATACACTTTAAGGTACTTATGCAAGAGTCAAAAACTGAGCCAAATAAGTTAAGCCCAATTAAGATCATACACTTTAAGGTACTTATGCAAGAGTCAAAAACTGAGCCTAAGCGTCACAACTAAAGCACTCACTATTATCAAGGCATAACCAAGTCAAGAGATATTCCTTCCAATTCAAATCATAGCATATGATTTCCTACACCTAACAAAAATAAAAACTAACTACACCCGGTTCAAACAAAACCCTTGAAAAGAAGCATGGAACGAAGAAAAACAAAAGAGGAATTATTACACTACCTAAAAAAATAAAATCTTGTCATCTTTTTCTTTCGACTTTAATCCCTCAAGAAACCCGCAGAATGATATCCATTGTCCGGAAAAGACAAAAAGTAAAACATTTTACATTTTTATGTTTTTTCTCATTTTTCTTATCTCTAACTACTAAAACAACAAAACTAAATTACTAACACAAATACATGCAACAACATACAATTTTCCCCTACCCCACACTTTAAGATGTGACATGTCCCCATGACACACAATATAAAAAACATAAGGTAAAGGAAACTTTCATGAATTTTCAGTCGGGGTCTGAATCAAAGTCGGGCTCCATTCCACGTGGCCGAACCAATGCACACATCCATGCAGACAGCTTCTTCTCAGCCTTCTTGGGGTACACCCCAAACTTATCTCTCTCAATCACTAAGACCTTCTCATTCGCGCTTTTCACTCTCCACTCAACACTTGCTGCTGGCTTCTCCTTTTTCACTCCAGTTGCTACATTCATCTCAAATGTCACCGTCTCCTCACCCACTCTAAGCATGAGTTTTCTATCATGTATATCCAGTATAGCTATACCCGTTGCTAAAAAAAGTCTTCCTAGGATGAGGGGGACCTCCTTGTTATCCTCCATATTTACCACTATCAAATCTATAGGAAATACAAACTTATATACCCGAACTAAGACATCTTCCTCTATCCCCTCGGGTATTATTGTTGTTTGGTCTTCTAGCTTCAAAGATATTGGTGTAGACCTTATCTCTCCAAGCTCATTCTCCAGTTTCCTGTAAATAGACAAAGGCATTAAATTAATTGAGGCACCAAAATCACATAAAGACTTATCAAAATTAAGAGTGCCTAATGAGCAAGGTATAGTAAAACTCTATGGATCTCCACACTTTTGTGGGAGTTTGTTTTGCAAGATCGCACTGCAATGCTCTGTGAGCTTGACCACTAAGGTCTCTTCTATCTTTCTCTTCTTTGTTAGGATTTCCTTCAACAACTTAGCATAAGCTGGCATTTGGGAGAGAACTTCATTAAATGGAAAATTTAAATTAACTTGTTTCAACATATCCAGAAATCTCTCAAATTGCTTGTCGTGCTTCTCTCTATAAAGCTTTTGGGGAAAAGGTAATGCAGGCATTTGCTTGCTCTCTTCAGATTCATCCCTTCTTGAATTCTCTTCCTTCTTCTTTTTCTCAGCTCCCTTCTTGCCTTTCTTCTTCTCAGTATTTTTATCATCTTCAATTTTCAGCTCCTTCCCACTTTCTTTTTCAGGCGCAACTTCTTTGTGAATTGGAGTGGGATCTTTCAACACTTGTCCGCTTCTCAAGGTTACAATATTTACCGTTTCTTTGGGATTCTTTTTAGTATCAGCTGGCAGAGTGCCTGGGATTCTTTTAGATAATATAATTGCAATTTGTCCCACTTGTCTCTCCAAGTTACGCAAACCTGTCCCAAGTTCTTTGATAGCTGCACCATGAGCATCTAATCTCTCATCAATCTTAACAATGAAGGATTTCATCAGATCTTCTAACCCAGACTGAATTGACTGTGGAGGTTGAAACTGCGGCCTCGGCTGATTCCCAAAACCAGGAGCTACTTGAAATCTAGAGTTATTTCGTTTCCATGCATTTGCATACCCCCATATGAACTCCATGAAAAATCGGGGTGCTTTTGACCCATTGCATTAAAGTTATAATTACCCACAACATTAACTTCCTCGGTTGAGGCTTGACACTCATGAGTAGGGTGTCCTCTTCCACATATATCACATGCTGTGTGATTCTCACTCTGTATTGAAGCTAAGGTCGGCTTCCTTATCTCTTTTGCCATGGCATCAAGTTGTACTTGCATAGATATGTTAGCATCAACCTGGTGAACACCATTCGCCCTTCTTCTTTCAGCAATTTTAGAGGGCCACTGATTTGCATCTTCAGACAACTCATCAAGAATAGAGACTATCTCCTCTGGAGTCTTTTTTTATCAACGAGCCTCCAGTTGCATTGCTCAGTGTTCTGCAAGCGGCGGGTGTCAATCTATCCCAAAAGTCTTGGATTTGCATCCAGAGTTCAATTCTGTTATGTTGACACTTTCGCACTATCTTCTTAAACCTCTCCCAAGCTTCAAACACAGTTTCAGTTTTGTTCTGACAGAAGTTATGGATTTCTCTTATAAACTTTCCCGTCTTAACTGATGAGAAATATTTGTCAAGAAATTTTCTGGTCATCTCATCCCATGTTCTAATCGATCGATTAGGCAAGCTTCGAAGCCAGTGCTTCGCATCGTCTTTGAGTGTGAAGGAGAATGCCCTTAAATAAACTGCATCTTGTGACACACCATTATATTGAAAGGTGTTCATAATCTCCTCGAGGTCCATCAGATGATTGTTTAGATCTTCGTTCATCTTTCCTCTGAAAACGCAACTTTTTGGATCTTCAACTCAAAATTATTAGCTGCAACTGGAGGTGGTCTCACACTTGATAAGCCTTGGTTGTAGACCGGTCTAGCATAGTCACCAAGTTGTCTCCCTTGGCCGGGAGCTATGTTTCCGATCTGATCCGCACCTACGGGCTGATTCTAAGCCATTCTTCGAGCTCTCTCCTCTTCATAAGCAATTCGTGCACCTCTAAGTGCTACTTCTTCAGCATCCCTTACAACTTTTTCTCTAAGTTGGGCTGCCTCTCTCATGGCCAAATCAACATTATCATCATCTCCAGCCATGTCTTCCTTGGTTGAGGATTGCCTAACCTTATCTACTTTCTAGGCGAGATTTCCTTCCTTCCTCAACTGTCGTAGTTGTTTCTCGATTTCTGGTTCGTATGGTTGCAATTCCTTAACAGAAGATCGAGGCATGCACCAAGAAAACTTAGGGATCTTGTCCTCATCCTAAAGTACTACTATTAAAATATAAGAATATTAATAATCATTGTACCATATAAAATCAATACATACACAATTATTTCATTAAAATATCCATATAAAAGAATACATGTCACGACCCAAAACTAACCCCTGTCTTGAGGAAGCCTATCGTGGAACTAGGCAAGCCGACTCATTTCCAAAACAACCGATATTTCATTTTTAAAGATAATTTCAAAGTTATTTGACATAAAACCTCCATTAAAAGAGTTCAAATCAAAGAAAAACAGAAGTGCGGAAAAGAAAAGCCCGACATCGGGGTGTTACTAGTCATGAGCATCTGCTACAATCTGTCTAACCATATCAAGGCTAACTCAGCCTAGAAAATAGCTAAATACAACTAGAGGAAGAAGAGCAGGGGCTGCAATCGCCAAACAACTACCTTGCTATCTCTAAGAAAATCTGCAACCAGAACACTCAATAACCGCTACCGTGTCCAACTATACCTGAATCTGCACACAAGGTGCAGGGAGTAATGTGAGTACGCCAACTCAGTAAGTAACAACAATAAATAAAGACTGAGTAGTAGTGATGAGCAATAAAGCATATAACGTTCATATCAGGAAATCTCAGTAAAATACCACATGCTTTTAAAATCAGGATTTTAATCAAACATCTCGTTTAAACCCAGTTCCAGTAAAAATTATTTAAAGATATTTTTCCAACAGTTTTTCAAACGAAGGCTCAATGCAAAAGTGAGCAAAAATGATGTAATCATAAACGGCCCCTCGGTCAAAACATCACTCATATACAGCCCCTCGGGCAAACATCACAGTCACTCGTGCCACTAGGGCATACCTCACAATCACTCTTGCCACTCGAGCATACCTCACAATCACTCTTGCCACTCGGGCATACCTCATAATCACTCTTGCCTCCCAGTCACTTAGCACTCGGCACTCGGCACTCGTATTCAGTAGGTACCTGCGCTCACTGGGGTGTGTTCCGGAGGGGCACCTTCAGCCCAAGCGCTATAATCTGTACGGACAACTCACGTGCGATAATAATAAAGTATGTTGCAGGAGGGCAGCCCCGATCCACACTCATCCTCACAAATCAAGCCACTCGGGCATTTCAGTAAAACAGGGCATTCGGCCCAAAACATTTATATGCATCAAAATAGAGTCATAAAACTGAGTTATGCGGTAAACAAGTATAAACATGACTGAGTATAGAATTTTCAATCAAAAATAGTGTGAGGATGGTAAGAAACAGCCCCTAAGGGTCAAAACAGCATTGGTGCAAGGCCCAAACATGGCATTCAGCCCAATTTACAGAAATTCTTTCTAAAACATATACGTATCAAATGGTTTCAACAAAGTATGCAACTTTACAGTTGCTACGGGACGGACCAAGTCACAAATTCCCAACAGTGCACGCTCACACGCCTGTCACCTAGCATGTGCATCACTTCAAAATAGTAGAATGATACGAAATCCGGGGTTTCATACCCTCAGGACCAGATTTACAATCGTTACTTGCCTCAAACTGGTAAAATCTCTAACCCGCAATGATCTTGCCTCTCGACTCGGCCTCCAATTGCTCCGAATCTATTCACAATTAGTACAATACCATCAATACACGCTAATGAAATGAATTCCACAAGAAAACTACAAAAATTAGACCAAAACCCGAAATTGGATCAAACCCGGCCCCCAGGCCCATGTCTCAAAATCCGACAAATTTTACAAAACTAGAAAGCTCATTCACTCACGAGTCTAACCATACCAAATTCATAAAAATCCGACATCGTTTGGTCCTTTAACTCCTAAAATTACTCTCCAAAAATTCCAAGCCCTAACCCCTCATTTTCACTAATTACCATGATTAAACAACGGAAAATCACCATATATACAAGTATTAGGGCTCAAGTAACTTACCTCAACGAATCCCCCTTGATTCCCTCTTCACATCTCTCCCAAAAGCTCCAAAAACTAAATAGAAATGGTGAAGAATGCACCAAAATCGCTAAGGGTTCTATTTATGGTTTCTGCCTAGGTTTTTCGCAGTTGCGGCCATTTTCTCGCACCCGCGCGACCGCACCTGCGGTCCAAGAAGCCGCAGCTGCGTAACTCACTTAATCACCCAACTTCCGCACCCGCGGACACCTTCCTCGCACATGCGGACTCGCATCTGCGGTGCCAGGTGCGCATCTGCGAAACCAGCCCAAACTCCTTAACTCCGCATCTGCTCTCAAGGCATCGCACCTGCGGGCTCGCAGATGCGGCCAATTCTTTGCACCTGCATTCCCAGCCTTGGCCCAGCATCGCCTGCACCTGCGCACTCCCCACGCGCACTTGCGGCCTCACATCTGCGACCCTTTATTACGCAGGTGCGGAAATAGCAGAAGCAGTAGCTCCAGCTGCAAAGTCCAACTTCGACAAATCCGTTAACCACCCAGAATCACCCCGAGGCCCTAGGGACCTCAACCAAAAATACCAAAAATTCATATATCTGCATACAAACTTAGTCGAATCTTCGAATCAGTCAAAACAACATCCAAACACCAGATTACCCTCGGATTCAAGCCTAAGAACTTCTAAATTTCTAAATTTGGCAACCGATGCCGAAACAACCCAAACCACGTCCGAATGACCTCAAATTCTGCACACATGTCACGAATGATACTACGAACCTACTCCAACTTTCGGAATTTCATTCCGACCCCGATATCAAATTTTCCACTGCCGACCGAAATCGCCAAATTTTCAATTTCGCCAATTCAAGCCTAATTCTATCACAGACCTCCAAATTATATTCCTGTCACGCTCCTAAGTCCAAAATCACCTAACGAAGCTAATGGAACCATGAGAATTCCAATCCGAGGTCAAATGCTAAAGAGACAAATTTTGGTCAGCTCTCCCAAATCTAAAGCTTCAACAATGAAATTCTTTCTTTCAACTTGATTCCGAAATACCTGCAACCCAAAACCGATGATTCGTACGCTTAATTCTTAAAATGGTAAAAACTTAACCTTCCTTTCTTGTGAGAAAATAACTTCTATCTTTACAATAAAGAAACTCTCATAAACTTTCTCATATTATGTGTATAATTTAATGCATATTCGGAAGTAGTAATATTAATAACTTTATAAAATTATATTTTTCAAACTTTTTACAAAAAAATATTCCACTCAAAATAAATACCATATCAAAATGTATCTAACGGTATCAAGGTTTTTAAACTTACGCAGTCTTACAATAACATAGTCACAAATCCTCTATAACCTCATGAATGACTTAATCCCTTGAAATATTACGTTAATGAGGTCTGTATCTCCATTCACTTTTTGAGCAATTATCTTACTTAATTGAAAAGATACGAAAGTCATCTAAACTTATTAAGTAGTAACTTTATCTATACATGCATCAATCATAGGTCATCCTTTTTAATAAGATGCCAACCCACCTTTTAAATACACATGTAACTTTTATAGAAAAAATAGGTGTCCCTTCCACCTTATGCATTCATGTCTCCATCCCTTGGCTGCCACCTATTCCTAACCCATGTGAATCATTCGCACATAATAATTATTTAATAATCTTGACTTGTTTCTCCTCTTCTTACTATAATCTCCAATTTAATTAATTACACATAATTCCTTTCTAGAATGCGTTTCACTTAAATACTAATCACCTTTAACATACTTCATATACTATACTATCATGATCATGTGGTATAGCACTAGTCCCTAAGTACGGGGTATTATAGCATGGACCATAATTTTTCCCAAAATATCAAACATCAACGAAACTTGCCTTCTTTGATTTGTTTACCCTCTGACCTTCACGATACTTACTTATCACTTGTTTGCAATAGTATAAATACTTATAACCTCAAAAATATTCGTGTCCTTGAACTTATGTCGATTATCTTACGACAAACCCACCGTACAAAAGTACAAGATGTAACATCCTTCCCCCATTTAGAAATATTCTTCCTCAAATGTTAACTCTTAGAGATTTACAAAACTTTCGCTAGGGTCTCCTCTGTAAACTAAACTAAAATCCAACCTATGTCTGTACTCTAGACTATTTACAACCTTTTGTACTTAAGTATCTCGTATCTTCTCCACCTTTACCTTACTTACCTTTGAATCTTTCATCGTATCTTCTATCTCTTTCACAACCTCCCTTCCATATAGGTGGAAATTACATCCATACCTTAAAGCTCTACTATGATACCTGCACCTCTGGTGCATACAAAATCCGGTGGAAGCTTCATACTGACTTCTTACGACTTAGATCTATGGCACGATTTGGAAACAAAAGATGGGTAACATTTCCTAAATGCCCTATAGCCTCTCAATTATAAATGTGGCGTGCAACACACCCATGAGTGAGACTCTACTAGGAACGGCATTGTAGACTCCGTAGGACACGACCTGCTTTGATACCACTTTGTCATGCCCCAAACCTACAGAGGCATGGCTGGCACCGGGTGCCGTACTGGCCCGAGCGAACTACTCTGTAACTCATTTTTTTTTCTTCTGCAACTATCATGGGCCAACATGGCCACAACACGTGGCCTCTTAGGCTTGTTGGCTTTTCCATAACACTTTCACAGAGGCAATTTCTTTGTTCCTCAACTTTCGAACTTTCCTATCAAGCTCGCCGCGAAGAATCTCTACAATCATCAACACATAATTCTATCTTGGCATCACAAAACCCCGGGTTTTAGGTGAAATTTTACGGGGCCTTGCATCCTCCCACACTTAAGATCATTCATCCTCGAATGAGGGTCCAAAGCCGCCATTAGAAACTAATGTGACTCAACCGCTATTACACATACCAATAGTTTCCAAAGTTTGACTAACTCCCTAAATTTCCAAAAAATTTGTCAGAGTCTCCCCTGTAATTGGGCATATCCATCTGCGAGAGAATCCCAAAACCACTCTTAAAAACATATACATTAACCAATGACACAACATAACATAAAAAAAATGCCAATTGTGGCTTCACGAGCAGTATATTACCAAAAAGGAACACTCTTAACATCAACTGTAAAATGATACATAATTCACATGGAACAATTTCATAGAATCGATTACATAGCTATTCGAACAAATGGGGTACTTCTTCTTCATCTCTTCTTGGGCTTCCTAGGTGGCCTCTTCGACTTGTTGGCTTCGCCATAACACTTTCACGGAGGCAATTCCTTTGTTCCTCAAATTTTGATACTTGCCTATCAAGCTCGCCACGAAGAATCTCTACAATCAACAACACATAAATCTATCTTGGCATCACGAATCTCCCCTGTAGTTGGGCCTATCCACCTGCCAGAAAATCCCAAAACCAGTCCTAACAACATATACATTAACAAACGACGTAACATAACATAAACATAATGCCAACTGTGGCTTCAGGAGCATTATATTACCAAAAAAGAACAGCTATAACATCAACTATACAAATGATACATAATTAATAGGGAACAATTTCAAAGAATCTATTACATAGCTATTCAAAGAAATGAGGGTACTTCTTCTTCATCTCTTCTTCTGCTTCGCAGGTGGCCTCTTCGACATGTTATCTTCACCATAACACTTTCACGGAGGAAATTTCTTAGTTTCTCAAATTTCGAACTTGCCTATCAAGCTCCCCGCGAAGAATCTCTACAATCAACAACACATAAGTCTATCTTGGCATCACAAAACCCCCGGATTTTAGGTGAAATTTTATGGTGCCTTACATCCTCCCCCACTTAAGATCATCCGTCCTCGAATGAGGGTCCAAATCCGCTATTAGAAACCAATGTGACTCAGCTGCTATTACACACACCCACAGTTCCCAAATTTTTACTAACTCCCTAAATTTCCAAACGTTTCGTCAGAGTCTCCCCAGTAATTAGGCCTATCCACCTGCCAGAGAATCCCAAAACCAGTCCTAACAACATATACATTAACCAACAACGAAACATAACTTAAATATAACGCCATCTGTGGCTTCACGAGCAGTTTATTACCAAAACGGAACACCTTTAACATCAACAATACTAATGATACATAATTCATAGGGAACAATTTCATAGAATCGATTACATAGCTATTCAAATAAATGAGGGTACTTCTTCTATATCTCTTCCTGGGCTTCCCATGTGGCCTCTTTGACTTGTTGGACTCACCATAACACTTTCACGGAGGCAATTTCTTTGTTCCTCAACTTTCGAACTTTCCTATCAAGCTCGCCGCGAAGAATCTCTACAATCATCAACACATAATTCTATCTTGGCATCACGAAACCCCAGGTTTAAGGTGAAATTTTACGGGGCCTTACATCCTCCCACACTTAAGATCATTCATCCTCGAATGAGGGTCCAAAGCCGCCATTAGAAACTAATGTGACTCAACCGCTATTACACATACCAATAGTTTCCAAAGTTTGACTAACTCCCTAAATTTCCAAAAAATTCGTCAGAGTCTCCCTTGTAATTGGGCATATCCATCTGCGAGAGAATCCCAAAACCACTCTTAACAACATATACATTAACCAATGACACAACATAACATAAAAAAAATGCCAACTGTGGCTTCACGAGCAGTATATTACCAAAAAGGAACACTCTTAACATCAACTGTAAAATGATACATAATTCACGTGGAACAATTTCATAGAATCGATTACATAGCTATTCGAACAAATGGGGTACTTCTTCTTCATCTCTTCTTGGGCTTCCTAGGTGGCCTCTTCGACTTGTTGGCTTCGCCATAACACTTTCACGGAGGCAATTCCTTTGTTCCTCAAATTTTGAACTTGCCTATCAAGCTCGCCACGAAGAATCTCTACAATCAATAACACATAAGTCTATCTTGGCATCACGAATCTCCCCTGTAGTTGGGCCTATCCACCTGCCAGAGAATCCCAAAACCAGTCCTAACAACATATACATTAACAAACAACGTAACATAACATAAACATAATGCCAACTGTGGCTTCACGAGCATTATATTACCAAAAAAGAACAGCTATAACATCAACTATACAAATGATACATAATTAATAGGGAACAATTTCAAAGAATCTATTACATAGCTATTCAAAGAAATGAGGGTACTTCTTCTTCATCTCTTCTTCTGCTTCGCAGGTGGCCTCTTCGACATGTTATCTTCACCATAACACTTTCACGGAGGAAATTTCTTAGTTTCTCAAATTTTGAACTTGCCTATCAAGCTCCCCGCGAAGAATCTCTATAATCAACAACACATAAGTCTATCTTGGCATCACAAAACCCCCGGATTTTAGGTGAAATTTTATGGTGCCTTACATCCTCCCCCACTTAAGATCATTCGTCCTCGAATGAGGGTCCAAATCCGCTATTAGAAACCAATGTGACTCAGCTGCTATTACACACACCCACAGTTCCCAAATTTTTACTAACTCTCTAAATTTCCAAACGTTTCGTCAGAGTCTCCCCAGTAATTAGGCCTATCCACCTGCCAGAGAATCCCAAAACCAGTCCTAACAACATATACATTAACCAACAACGAAACATAACTTAAATATAACGCCATCTGTGGCTTCACGAGCAGTTTATTACCAAAACGGAACACCTTTAACATCAACAATACTAATGATACATAATTCATAGGGAACAATTTCATAGAATCGATTACATAGCTATTCAAATAAATGAGGGTACTTCTTCTATATCTCTTCCTGGGCTTCCCATGTGGCCTCTTTGACTTGTTGGACTCACCATAACACTTTCACGGAGGCAATTTCTTTGTTCCTCAACTTTCGAACTTTCCTATCAAGCTCGCCGCGAAGAATCTCTACAATCATCAACACATAATTCTATCTTGGCATCACGAAACCCCAGGTTTAAGGTGAAATTTTACGGGGCCTTACATCCTCCCACACTTAAGATCATTCATCCTCGAATGAGGGTCCAAAGCCGCCATTAGAAACTAATGTGACTCAACCGCTATTACACATACCAATAGTTTCCAAAGTTTGACTAACTCCCTAAATTTCCAAAATATTCGTCAGAGTCTCCCTTGTAATTGGGCATATCCATCTGCGAGAGAATCCCAAAACCACTCTTAACAACATATACATTAACCAATGACACAACATAACATAAAAAAAATGCCAACTGTGGCTTCACGAGCAGTATATTACCAAAAAGGAACACTCTTAACATCAACTGTAAAATGATACAAAATTCACATGGAACAATTTCATAGAATCGATTACATAGCTATTCGAACAAATGGGGTACTTCTTCTTCATCTCTTCTTGGGCTTCCTAGGTGGCCTCTTCGACTTGTTGGCTTCGCCATAACAATTTCATGGAGGCAATTCCTTTGTTCCTCAAATTTTGAACTTGCCTATCAAGCTCGCCACGAAGAATCTCTACAATCAACAACACATAAGTCTATCTTGGCATCACGAATCTCCCCTGTAGTTGGGCCTATCCACCTGCCAGAGAATCCCAAAACCAGTCCTAACAACATATACATTAACAAACGACGTAACATAACATAAACATAATGCCAATTGTGGCTTCACGAGCATTATATTACCAAAAAAGAACAGCTATAACATCAACTATACAAAAGATACATAATTAATAGGGAACAATTTCAAAGAATCTATTACATAGCTATTCAAAGAAATGAGGGTACTTCTTCTTCATCTCTTCTTCTGCTTCGCAGGTGGCCTCTTCGACATGTTATCTTCACCATAACACTTTCACGGAGGAAATTTCTTAGTTTCTCAAATTTTGAACTTGCCTATCAAGCTCCCCGCGAAGAATCTCTACAATCAACAACACATAAGTCTATCTTGGCATCACAAAACCCCCGGATTTTAGGTGAAATTTTATGGTGCCTTACATCCTCCCCCACTTAAGATCATTCGTCCTCGAATGAGGGTCCAAATCCGCTATTAGAAACCAATGTGACTCAGCTGCTATTACACACACCCATAGTTCCCAAATTTTTACTAACTCCCTAAATTTCCAAAAGTTTCGTTAGAGTCTCCCCAGTAATTAGGCCTATCCACCTGCCAGAGAATCCCAAAACCAGTCCTAACAACATATACATTAACCAACGATGCAACATAACTTAAATATAACACCATTTGTGGCTTCACGAGCAGTATATTACCAAAAAGGAATACCTTTAACTTCAACTGTACTAATGATACATAATTCATACGGAACAAATTCATAGAATCGATTACATAGCTATTCAAATAAATAAGGGTACTTCTTCTTTATCTCTTCCTGGGCTTCCCAGGTGGCCTCTTTGACTTGTTGGCCTCACCATAACACTTTCACGGAGGCAATTTCTTTGTTCCTCAACTTTCGAACTTTCCTATCAAGCTCGCCGCGAAGAATCTCTACAATCATCAACACATAATTCTATCTTGGCATCACGAAACCCCAGGTTTAAGGTAAAATTTTACGGGGCCTTACATCCTCCCACACTTAAGATCATTCATCCTTGAATGAGGGTCCAAAGCCGCCATTAGAAACTAATGTGACTCAACGGCTATTACACATACCAATAGTTTCCAAAGTTTGACTAACTCCCTAAATTTCCAAAAACTTCGTCAGAGTCTCCCCGGTAATTGGGCCTATCCACCTGCCAGAGAATCCCAAAACTAATCTTAACAATATATACATTAACCAACAACACAACATAACATAAAAAAATGCCAATCGTGGCTTCACGAGTAGTATATTACCAAAAAGGAACACCTTTAACATCAACCGTACAAATGATACATAATTCAGATAGAACGATTTCATAGAATCGATTACATAGCAATTCAAACAAATGAGGTTACTTCTTTTTCATCTCGTCCTTGGCTTCCCAGGTGGCCTCTTCGACTTGTTGGCTTTGCCATAACACTTTCACAGAAGCAATTTCATTGTACCTCAACTTTCGAACTTGCCTATCAAGCTCGCCACGAAGAATCTCTACAATCATCAACACATAAGTCTATCTTGGCATCACAAAACCCCAAGTTTTAGGTGAACTTTTATGGGGCATTACATCCTCCCCTACTTAAGATCCTTCGTCTTCGAATGAGGGTCCAAATCTGCCATTAGAAACCAATGTGACTCATCTACTATTACACATACCAACAGTTCCCAAATTTTGACTAACTCCCTAAATTTCCAAAAATTTCTCTAGAGTCTCCCCTGTAATTGGGCATATCCACCTGCCAGAGAATCCCAAAACTAGTCTGAACAACATATACATTAACCAACGAAGCAATATAACATAAACATAATGCCAAATGTGGCTTCACGAGCAGTATATTACCAAAAAAGAATACCTTTAACATCAACTATACAAATGATACATAATTCATAGGGAATAATTTCATAGAATCAATTACATAGCAATTCAAATAAATGAGGGTACTTCTTATTCATATCTTCCTCGGCTTCACAGGTGGCCTCTTCGACTTGTTGGCTTTGCCATAATACTTTCACCGAAGCAATTTCATTGTACCTCAACTTTCGAACTTGCCTATCAAGCTCGCCCTGAAGAATCTCTACAATCATCAACACATAAGTCTATCTTTGCATCACAAAACACCAAGTTTTATGTGAAATTTTATGGGGCATTACATCCTCCCCTACTTAAGATCATTCGTCTTCGAATGAGGGTCCAAATCCGCCATTAGAAACCAATGTGACTCAGCTACTATTACACATACCAACAGTTCCCAAATTTTGACTAACTCCCTTAATTTCCAAACAATTTTGCCAGAGTTTCCCCTGTTATTGGGCATATCCACCTGCCAGAGAATCCCAAAACCAGTCCTAACAACATATACATTAACCAACGACGCAATATAACATAAAAATAATGCCAAATGTGGCTTCAAGAGAAGTATATTACTAAAAAGGAACACCTTTAACATCAACTATACAAATGATACATAATTCATAGGGAACAATTTCATAGAATCGATTACATAGCTATTCAAATAAATGAGGGTACTTCTTACTCATATCTCCCTCGGCTTCCCAGGTGGCCTCTTCGACTTGTTGGCTTTGCCATAACACTTTCACGGAGGAAATTTCTTAGTTCCTCAAATTTCAAACTTGCCTATCAAGCTCGCCGCAAATAATCTGTACAATCAACAACACATAAGTCTATCTTGGCATCACGATACCCCGGGTTTTAGGTGAAATTTTACGGGGCGTTACATCCTCCCCACTTAAGATCATTCGTCCTTGAATGAGGGTCCTAATCTGCTATTAGAAACCAATGTGACTCAGCTGCTATTACACACACCAACAGTTCCCAAAATTTGACTAACTCCCTAAATTTCCAAAAAATTCGCCACAGTCTCCCCTGTAGTTGGGCCTATCCACCTGCCAGAGAATCCCAAAACCAGTCCTAACAACATATACATTAACAAACGACGTAACATAACATAAACATAATGCCAACTGTGGCTTCATGAGCATTATATTACCAAAAAAGAACAGCTATAACATCAACTATACAAATGATACATAATTAATAGGGAACAATTTCAAAGAATCTATTACATAGCTATTCAAAGAAATGAGGGTACTTCTTCTTCATCTCTTCTTCTGCTTTGCAGGTGGCCTCTTCGACATGTTATCTTCACCATAACACTTTCACGGAGGAAATTTCTTAGTTTCTCAAATTTCGAACTTGCCTATCAAGCTCCCCGCGAAGAATCTCTACAATCAACAACACATAAGTCTATCTTGGCATCACAAAACCCCCGGATTTTAGGTGAAATTTTATGGTGCCTTACATCCTCCCCCACTTAAGATCATTCGCCCTCGAATGAGGGTCCAAATCCGCTATTAGAAACCAATGTGACTCAGCTGCTATTACACACACCCATAGTTCCCAAATTTTTACTAACTCCCTAAATTTTCAAAAGTTTCGTCAGAGTCTCCCCAGTAATTAGGCCTATCCACCTGCCAGAGAATCCCAAAACCAGTCCTAACAACATATACATTAACCAACAACGCAACATAACTTAAATATAACGCCATCTGTGGCTTCACGAGCAGTATATTACAAAAACAGAACACCTTTAACATCAACAATACTAATGATACATAATTTATAGGGAACAATTTCATAGAATCGATTACATAGCTATTCAAATAAATGAGGGTACTTCTTCTATATCTCTTCCTGGGCTTCCCATGTGGCCTCTTTGACTTGTTGGACTCACCATAACACTTTCACGGAGGCAATTTCTTTGTTCCTCAACTTTCGAACTTGCCTATCAAGCTCGCTGCGAAGAATCTCTACAATCATCAACACATAATTCTATCTTGGCATCACGAAACCCCGGGTTTTAGGTGAAATTTTATGGGGCCTTACATCCCCCCCCCCCTAGATAAGATCATTCGTCCTCAAATGAGGGTCCAAATCCGCCATTAGAAATCAATGTGACTCAACTGCTATTTCACACACCAATAGTTCCCAAATTTTGTTTAACTCCCTAAATTTCCAAATATTTCGTCAGAGTCTCTCCCGTAATTGGGCCTCTCCACCTGCCAGAGAATCCCAAAACCAGTCCTAACAACATATACATTAACCAACGACGCAATATAACATAAAAATAATGCCAAATGTGGCTTCACGAGCAATATATTACTAAAAAGGAACACCTTTAACATCAACTATACAAATGATACATAATTCATAGGGAACAATTTCATAGAATCGATTACATAGCTATTCAAATAAATGAGGGTACTTCTTACTCATATCTCCCTCGGCTTCCCAGGTGGCCTCTTCGACTTGTTGGCTTTGCCATAACACTTTCACAGAGGCAATTTCTTTGTTCCTCAACTTTCGAACTTGCCTATCAAGCTCGCCGCGAAGAATCTCTACAATCATCAACACATAATTCTATCTTGGCATCACGAAACCCCGGGTTTTAGGTGAAATTTTATGGGGCCTTACATCCCCCCCCCCCCCAGATAAGATCATTCGTCCTCAAATGAGGGTCCAAATCCGCCATTAGAAATCAATGTGACTCAACTGCTATTTCACACACCAATAGTTCCAAAATTTTGTCTAACTCCCTAAATTTCCAAACATTTCGTCAGAGTCTTCCCCGTAATTGGGCCTCTCCACCTGCCAGAGAATCCCAAAACCAGTCCTAACAACATATACATTAACCAACGACGCAATATAACATAAAAACAATGCCAAATGTGGCTTCACGAGCAGTATATTACTAAAAAGGAACACCTTTAACATCAACTATACAAATGATACATAATTCATAGGGAACAATTTCATAGAATCGATTACATAGCTATTCAAATAAATGAGGGTACTTCTTACTCATATCTCCCTCGGCTTCCCAGGTGGCCTCTTCGACTTGTTGGCTTTGCCATAACACTTTCACGGAGGCAATTTCTTTGTTCCTCAACTTTCAAACTTGCCTATCAAGCTCGCCGCGAAGAATCTCTACAATCATCAACACATAATTCTATCTTGGCATCACGAAACCCCGGGTTTTAGGTGAAATTTTATGGGGCCTTACATCCCCCCCCCAGATAAGATCATTCGTCCTCAAATGAGGGTCCAAATCCGCCATTAGAAATCAATGTGACTCAACTGCTATTTCACACACCAATAGTTCCCAAATTTTGTCTAACTCCCTAAATTTCCAAACATTTCGTCAGAGTCTCCCCCGTAATTGAGCCTCTCCACCTGCCAGAGAATCCCAAAACCAGTCCTAACAACATATACATTAACCAACGACGCAATATAACATAAAAATAATGCCAAATGTGGCTTCACGAGCAGTATATTACTAAAAAGGAACACCTTTAACATCAACTATACAAATGATACATAATTCATAGGGAACAATTTCATAGAATCTATTACATAGCTATTCAAAGAAATGAGGGTACTTCTTCTTCATCTCTTCTTCTGCTTCGCAGGTGGCCTCTTCGACATGTTATATTCACCATAACACTTTCACGGAGGCAATTTCTTAGTTCCTCAAATTTCAAACTTGCCTATCAAGCTCGCCATAAATAATCTGTACAATACACAGCACATAAGTCTATCTTGGCATCACGATACCCTAGGTTTTAGGTGAAATTTTACGGGGCATTACATCCTCCTCACTTAAGATCATTCGTCCTTGAATGAGGGTCCAAATCTGCTATTAGAAACCAATGTGACTCAGCTACTATTACACACACCAACAGTTCCCAAAATTTGACTAACTCCCTAAATTTCCAAAATATATGCAAGAGTATCCCCTGTAATAGGGCCTATCCACCTTCTAGAGAAACCTAAAACCAGTCCTAACAACATATACATGAACCAACGACGCAACATAACATAAACACAATGTCAACCATAGCCTTGCGAGCAGTATATTACAAAAAAGGAACACCCTTAACATCAACTGTACAAATGATACATAATTCACACGGAACAATTTAATAGAATCGATTATATAGATATTCAAATAAATGAGGGTACTTCTTCTTCATCTCTTCCTCGGTTTCCCAAGTGGCCTCTTTAACTTGTTGGCTTCGGCGTAACACTTTCACAGAGGAAATTTCTTTGTTCCTAAACTTTCACTGAAACTATATCCTTTGACCTCAACTTCCGAACCTGCCGATCCAAAATGGCCACCGGCTCCACAACGTACATCAAATCACCATCCAACTGAACCGTGCTGAAATCCAAAACATGAGATGGATGGTCGACATACTTCCGGAGCATAGAAACATGAAATACTGGATGCACACTAGACAAGCTAGGTGGCAAGGCAAGCTTATAAGCCACCTCTCCAATCCTCTAAAGTACCTCAAAAGGGCCGATGAACCTAGGGCTCAACTTGTCCTTCTTCCCGAATCTCATAACACCCTTCATGGTGAAACCTTCAGCAGAACCATCTCCCGAACCATGTAAGCAACATCATGGACCTTCCTATCGGCATAACTCTTCTGTCTGGACTGCGCCATGCGAAGCCAATCCTGGATCAATTTAACCTTGTCCAAAGCATCATGAATCAAGTCAGTACCCAGTAGTCTAGCCTCCCCCGGCTCAAACCAACCCATCAGAGATCTACACTGTCTCCTATACAAAGCCTCATATGGAGCCATCTGAGTGCTCGACTGGTAGCTATTATTGTAGGCAAACTCTGTGAGTGGCAGAAACTGATCCCAAGAACCCTCAAAATCAATGACACAAGCGTGAAGCATGTCCTCCAATATCTGAATAGTGCGCTCGGACTGTTCGTCTATCTGAGGGTGAAATGCTGTGCTCAACTCAACCTGGGTGCCCAACACTCGATGTACTGCTCTCCAGAACTGTGATGTAAACTGCGTGCCTCAATCTGAAATGATGGACACTGGCACACCGTGAAGGCGAACAATCTCCCTGATGTAAATCTCAGCCAACTGCTCCGAAGAATAGGTAATACTAACTGGAATGAAGTGTGCGGACTTGGTCAGCCGATCCACAATCACCCAAATAGCATCGAACTTCCTCGAAGTCCATGGGAGCCCAACTAAAAAATCCATAGCGATCCGCTCCCACTTCCACTCTGGAATCTCTAACCTTTGAAGCAATCCACCCGGTCTCTGATGCTCATACTTTACCTGCTAATAGTTAAGGCACCGAGCTACAAACCCCACTATATCCTTCTTCATTCTCATCCACCAATAGTGCTGCCTCAAGTCCTGATATAGCTTCGCGGCACCCGGATAAATGGAATACCGCAAACTATGGGCCTCTTCAAGAATCAACTCACGTATCCCATCCACATTAGGTACACAAATCTGACCCTGCATCCTCAATACCCCATCATCCCCAATAGTAGCATCTATGGCATCACCGTGTTGAACCGTATCCTTAAGGACAAGCAAATGGGGATCATCATACTGGTGCTCTCTGATGCAATCATATAAAGAAGACCGATAAACCACACAACCTAGAACCCGACTGGGCTGCGAAATATCTAACCTCAGGAACTGGTTGGCCAAAGCCTGAACATCTGTCACGCCCCGAACCTAGGAGCGAGACAAGCACCTGGTGCCTCACCTAACCTGGCGTACCAAATTGCGACTAAGGGACTCTGAACACATAATGTCATACTTTGGCCATGGGGCCACCTTGCAAGATAATTTGCGAAGCAAAATATAAAACTGAATGGAAACTAGCGCTAACTAAACATCAATATAAAGCTAGGATGAAAAGGCCGTCATAGCTACTACAGCTGACAAACCACCAAATTATACATACCAGGCCTACAAACCCAACATACTGCACTAACTAACAGGATATGTCTACAAGCCTCTACTGATAGATGTACTATGATCGGAACAGGGCCCCGACCTACCCATAACATATATACAGATATACATAAGATGTACACAACACTCTAGACCTGGCAACTCCGAAAGGCGTGGAGCTTACCAATCAGGCTGAACTCGGGAAACACCTACTGAGGAGATCTACTCGTCTGTCTATCTGAACCTGCATGCATGAAATGCAGCGTCCTCGGAAAAGGGACGTCAGTAAGAAATAATGTACCGAGTATGTAAGGCAATAACATAACTGAAAATCGAAACTGAACTGATAATATAATAACTGGAAGTAACTGGGAGTCAAAGATGATCTGGAGAATACTTACCTGCTGATACTGACTCAACTCCTTCAATGTAGTGAGTAAAATAATTATACGGCCTTATAAGGCTCGGTATATATAACTACTGTGCAATAGTAGGCTCGCTCATAGGCGCTCGGCCATACTAGGCTATGTATCTCGACCATGCTGGGCTCGCTCATAGGCGCTCGGCCACAGTAGGCTCGGTATATAACTTTCCATCTGATCAGTGGTTGCCCAATAGGGGCCTGCCCATCGATTATAGCTCGATGGTAATGAAAATACTGTAATACTGTATATATAGGCTTGTTGCTCTCTTGACTGGAAGAAGACAATACTAAATTGAATATAGAATCTCGATAAGGAATAATATTGTAACTTATGAGACTAGAATAGTGTGAATAAATTCATGAATATGAACTTCTCTTTTTGTCTCATTACTAACACATGTAGCTACGAGATCATGCCAAAATGAAGGAAGGCTTAGCCTTAACATACCTTATCACAATCTTTCCAATCACCAAGTTGAACTCACCTCTTTGCACCTTAATCTACAAGAACGATAATAATACTATCGTTAAGTTACGAAAGGTACAACTATCGCACAACGAACGACAAACTTATTTTGTATTAAAACGGGTAGCATCTCCCCTATAATCCTTACTTCCTCCAAATTCAAGATAACACCAACAATACAAGAACAGAACAATAACAACATATATACATCATTTTCCAGCCCTATATACACCATCAAATACAACAAAACAGCCCAACACACCCCAATCTCTTCGTACCGTAGTAGTGTCAAACGACCCGAAAATGTTATGATGAACGACCAGCCAACCACCCTACATTTATATGGTGTTTATAAACCCCCTTCCTCCTCCAAAACTCCACAAAATAGTAGTAAAACATGCAGCCCAACAGCAACACAAAACAGTCCACAAAACAGTCTGCTACAAGTGAATAACTCGAACTCACGGCTTCCGATCACCGTCCCGTGAGTTCTTACAAGTATAGAACGACTTACCATGAATTTACAGAAGAAAAATTGGATGAAAGAGAGAAGTAAACTCACCTTATTTGTTGGATAACTCAGCTCTTATCTTGGTTCTTCAAACTCTAGGTTTTACCTCCAATTGGAACTTGAAAGGGAGAGAAAATCAATTAGGGTTTGGGGGAAATTTTTGGGAGGATTCTTTGCAGAGCTTATGTCTGGTTATTATGCTCTATTTTAAGTCTAATATATGAAGAAAATAGACCCTTAAAAGGCCTCTTTGGACGACCCAAAATGGCCCATTTTTGGGCTTTCATTTAAGCAAGTAGGTGACACACCTACTTGTCACCTAGCAGCTTGTGCAGTATCGCACAAATGCCCATATCTTTCTACTCCAATGTCGTATTGACAAACGGTTTAATGCATTGGAAACTAGACTCATAGATCTTTAATTTTATGGGTGGAACACCCCATAACTCTAAGTATATTGGGAGAAAATCGCAGTTACATTTGACCCAAAATTTCAGTAAAACTTATGAGTGTAACTTGTGATGACTTTCATCGACTTTTGTTCCACAACTCGCTTGACATTAAAACATAACACACGGATGTCATACGACTAATATAAATCATAACATAATCTCTTTATCATGTTAATCACCCTAGTCTCACCCCAAAGGTACATGTTATAACATTCCCAACTTGTCGACTTTCGACGAAACATTGTTTTATTTAATTGCTTTAGCTTCTGAACTGTCCAACCCTCTTTGTACTTGTTGTTCATGATCTTCAATATTTGTAACCTCAGAGGTAACATGATTAACTTATTTTATATACTTTTAAATATTATCTCATTTTTGGTCCTACATTAGTTTGCTTACGACGCATTTTTACGTACGAAAATATAGGGTGTAACATCACTCCCCCTTGGGAACATTCGTCCTCGAATGTTTACTCTTAGAGACTTTGGAAAATTTTGCCAAAGTATCCTTCATACACTAGGTTAAAACCAACCTGCACGTAGCCAGAAACATACTATGCATGCCACATATGGCCAATCTTTATAAATAGCAGCAATTTGCCTCACCGACCGTAAATCATAAATATTGAAAGTGAAAAATAAAAGCTTACCTGATGACCTGCTAGTCTACATAGAGCTATGTTGTAGCGTCCCATCTCGAACCATATCTTCAGTTTGAAATAGGTGGGGGTATTTAGACTTCATTTCTTCCTCCGATTCCCACGTCATCTCTTCTACATTCTTGCTCCTCCATAAAACCTTTACGGAAGCTACCTCCTTATTTTGTAGATTGCGGATTTGTCGGTCTAGGATGGCAACTGGAATTTCCTCGTATGACAAGTCCTCTATAATCTGTACATCATCCGTGGGCACCACTCGGGTAGGATCGCCAATGCACTTCCGTAGCATAGATACGTGAAAAACCGGATGGACAGACTCCAATTCTGAGGGCAACTCTAACTCATAAGCTACTTGGCCCACTCTCCGAATGATCCTATAAGGCCCAATATACCGTGGGCTAAGCTTGCCTTTCTTGCCAAACCTCATCACGCCCTTCATAGGTGATACCTTTAAGAATACCCAGTCATTAATCCTGAACTCTAAGTCTCGTCGCCGCACGTCAGAATATGACTTCTGACGACTCTGAGCTGTCAACAGTCGCTCCCGGATAAGCTTTACTTTCTCTATGGCCTGTTGAACCAGGTCTGGCCCATATAACCCAGATTCCCCAACATCAAACCACCCTATAGGAGATCTGCACTTACGCCCATACAAAGCCTCGTACGGAGCCATCTGAATACTGGAGTGGTAACTGTTATTATATGCAAACTCGACAAGAGGTAGATGTTCATCCCAACTTCTTTTAAAATCCAACACACATACTCGTAACATATCCTCGAGCGTCTGAATTGTGCGCTCGGCTTGTCCATCAGTCTGTGGATGAAAAGCTGTGCTGAGATTCACCTGAGTCCCTAGACCTCTCTGAAATGACCTCCAAAAATGTGCTGTAAACTGAGCCCCACGGTCAGATATAATAGAAACTGGTACTCCGTGTAGCCGCACTATCTCCTTAATATATAACTTTGCATAATCTTCTGCTGTATATGTAGATCTGACCGGTAGGAAGTGAGCTGATTTCGTGAGCCTATCGACTATCACCCATATGGAATCGAACTTACGATTAGAACGAGGTAAACCCGTGATAAAGTCCATGTTTATCGCCTCCCATTTCCATGTCGGGATCTCTATAGTCTGCATTAGCCCTCCAGGCTTCTGGTGCTCTATCTTCACTTGCTGGCAACTAGTACATTGGGCGACAAACTCAGCAATGTTCTTCTTCATATCATTCCACCAGTACACATCCTTAATGTCATGATACATCTTCGTCGACCCAGGATGGATGGAATACCATGAATAATGTGCCTCTGACATAATCCTGTCTCATAGCCCTGCTACATCTGGAACACACAAATGACCCCTATATCTGAGAACCCCATCTCCCTTTAGCTCTAACAGTGGTTTCTTCTGCTGCGGAACTCGCTCTCTCAGCTCGACCAACTCTGGGTCCTCGTACTGCCTTTCCTTGACTTCCGCTATGAGGGATGATTTTGTAGTGTTTTGGAGTACAACTCCACCATCCTCAGAATCTACTAACCGAACCCCCAACGAAGACAATTGATGAATCTCTCTAGCTAATTGTCTTTTCTCGGGATCTACATGTGCTAAGCTACCCATAGATCGACGACTTAATGCATCTGCTACAACATTAGCTTTCCCTGGATGGTAGAGAATGTTAACATCGTAATCTTTCAATAACTCAAGCCATCGCCTCTGTCGCAAATTCAACTCTTTCTGCTTGAAGATATATTGTAGGCTTTTATGATCAGTAAATACATCAACATGAACACCATATAAATAATGCCGCCATATCTTAAGTGCATGGACAACCGCAGCTAACTCGAGGTCGTGGGTCGGATAATTCCTCTCGTGCTTCCCATGTTGCATCAGGACACATCCTAACCCGACACCTGATGCATCACAATACACGGCATAACCCTCTAGACCCTCTGGAAGTGTTAGAACTGGAGCTGAGGTCAACCTGTTCTTAAGCTCTTGGAAACTCCGCTCACAAGCCTCTGTCCATTGAAACTTAGTTTCTTTCTGTGTCAACTTCGTCAATGGTGCCGAAAGGGAAGAAAAACCCTCTACGAACCTCCGATAGTATCCTGCTAAGCCTAGAAAGCTACGAACCTCTGTCGGAGTGGTAGGTCTAGGCCAATATTTCACGGCCTCAATCTTCTGAGTGTCCACCTTTATCCCTTCATCTGATACAATATGCCCCAAGAATGCTACAGACTTCAACCAGAACTCACATTTAGAAAACTTAGCATACAACTTACGATCACGGAGGGTTTGGAGTACCGCTCGCAGGTGGTCCGCATGCTCATCCTCTGAACGGGAATAAACCAGAATATCATCAATAAATACTATCACGAACAGATCTAAAAATGGCCGGAATAGGCTATTCATCAAGTCCATAAATACAGCGGGTGCATTAGTCAACCCGAAGGACATGACAAGGAACTCGAAGTGGCCATATCGGGTCCTGAAGGCTGTCTTCGGAATATCTTTTTCCCGAACTCTGACCTGGTGGTACCCCGACCTCAAATCTATCTTTGAAAAGCATCTAGCCCCCTGCAACTGATCAAACAAGTCATCGATCCTTGGAAGTGGATACTTATTCTTAATAGTTACCTTGTTCAGCTGCCTATAATCGATACACATCCTCAGCGAGCCGTCTTTCTTCCGCACAAATAGTACTGGTGCACCCTAAGGTGAGGTACTGGGCCTGATGTAACCTTTCTCCAGCAAATCTTTTAACTGCTCCTTCAACTCCTTCAATTCGCCAGGTGCCATTCTATATGGAGGGACGGATATTGGTTGAGTTCCTGGAAGCAAATCGATGCTAAAATCAATCTCTCGCTCTGGAGGAATACCTGGAAGCTCATCTAGAAACACATCTGCATACTCTTTGACTACGGGAATAGACTGAAGTGTAGGTATCTCAGCATCTGCATCTCTAACTCGCACAATATGATAAATGCACCCTTTTGCGATCATTTTCCTCGCCTTCAGATAGGAAATAAACCTACCTCTGGGTGTTGGTGTATTACCTACCCATTCAAGGACTGGCTCACCCGGAAAATGAAATCTGGCTGCCTTTGCTCGGCAATCAACTGTGGCATAGCAAGCTGCCAACCAGTCCATGCCCATGATAGCATCAAAATCCATCATCTCTAGCTCAACTAGGTCAGCTGAGGTCTGACGACTACAAATTGTCACCGTACAACCTCGGTAAACCCGTCTAGCAATAATCGATTCTCCGACCGATGTAGATACCGCAAAAGGATCACTTAGTATTTCAGGCACTATACCAAAATTCCTCGCGACAAATGGGGTAATATACGATAAAGTAGATCCTGGGTCTATCAAAGCATAAGCATCGTGAGAGCAAATGGTTAATATACCTGTCACAACGTCTGGTGAAGACTCCTGGTCCTGTCGACCCGCTAAAGCATAGATACAGTTCTGATTACCACTTGAATTGGAACCTCTACCTCTGCCCCGACCTCTACCAGCCGAAGACTGAGACTCGCGCCCTGAAGGATGCACTGACATAGATGATCCTATTGCTGAACTCGCTGGTTGTGCCATTCCCCCCGAATATCTATTTGGGCAATCTCGCATCATATGCCCTGGACGCCCACATGTATAACAAGCATCAGAACATGCTTGGCATTGGCCCAAGTGTCCTCTACCACAGATGTCACACCGTGGAGGAAATGACCATGTCTGCACAGATCCTCACTGTCGCTGCAAACCCGACGCCCGTGAGCTCTCACCTGGTCCTGACTTAGTATAACGGTCATACCTGTAACCCTGTAACTGAGGTAGCAGAGGCCTAGGTGGCCGTCCGAAGTACTGGGTCCTATAACTACCCCGATATTGCTCCTGAGACCTGGGAAATCTCATCCTCTTACGTTGCCCTTGCTCAGCCCTCTCTGTACCCTGCTGCCGACGCCTACCCCTTTCTATATTCTGGGCGAATGCCTGAATCCGGGAGATATCCATACTATCCTGCAATGCAGCGGTGGCACATGCCTCGGTTAACTCTGGGGCTAACCCTGCTATAAACCTGTGAATCCTGTCCCGCATAGTAGCAACTATGGATGGTGCATATCTGGCCAATGAGTCAAAACGGAGACTATACTCTCGAACACTCATATTACCCTGCTTGAGGGCTAGAAACTGATCGACTCGAGCCTGTCGGATCTCCCGTGGTAAGTACTGGTCAAGGAAGGCATCTGAAAAATTCTCCCAAATAGCTGGAGGTGCATCACGTCCCCTGGACCTCTCCCATCCCTCATACCAAAGGATGGCTATATCTCGGAGTCGAAAAGCTGCTAGCTCAACTGCCTCTTTCTCCGTGGCATGCATAACACGAAAGATCCTGTGAAGCTGATCTATGAAATCCTGTGGGTCCTCCCTCTGATCTGTCCCCGTGAACTCTGGGGGACTCAAAGCAATAAACTCTCGGACCCTTGAACTCCCAGACCCCTCAGAAGTTCCTGCACTAGCTGATGCCCTAGCCTGTTGCTGGGTAGCTACCAACTGTGTCAACAAATGCACCGCACTCCTTAAGTCCCGATCTGATGGAAGTGGAGGGGGAACTGGATGTGCGGTTTCCCTAGGAATCTCCGTAGTTGGTGGAGGAGCCGGTAATGGCTGAGTAGGGGTCTCACCTTGAGCCTCAGACTGGGCCCCATCTACTGGGGGTACCCTGCTGGTCCCCTCACCTACTACTGTATCTCTCCTCTGGCTAGCCGTAGTCTTCCTAGTCACCGTCATCTGTGCATGCAAACACCAACACATAAGTTTAATTCAAATTTCCTATAACTCAGTTCTATAGCACGATTTAGATTTCAAAGAAGGGTAACCAACTCCTAAATGCCCTGTAGTGCCCTGCTTATATAATGTGGTGCACAACACATCTATAAACAAGACTCTACTAGACACGGCTTGTAGACTCCCTAGGATAGAACTGCTCTGATACCAAGTTTGTCACGCCCCGAACCTAGGAGCGAGACAAGCACCCGGTGCCTCACCTAACCTGGCGTACCAAATTGCGACTAAGGGACTCTGAACACATAATGTCATACTTTGGCCATGGGGCCACCTTGCAAGACAATTTGCGAAGCAAAATATAAAACTGAATGGAAACTAGCGCTAACTAAACATCAATATAAAGCTAGGCTGAAAAGGCCGTCATAGCTACTACAGCTGACAAACCACCAAATTATACATACCAGGCCTACAAACCCAACATACTGCACTAACCAACAGGATATGTCTACAAGCCTCTACTGATAGATGTACTATGATCGGAACAGGGCCCCGACCTACCCATAACATATATACAGATATACATAAGATGTACACAACACTCTAGACCTGGCAACTCCGAAAGGCGTGGAGCTTACCGATCAGGCTGAACTCGGGAAACACCTACTGAGGAGATCTACTCGTCTGTCTATCTGAACCTGCATGCATGAAATGCAGCGTCCCTGGAAAAGGGACGTCAGTACGAAATAATGTACCGAGTATGTAAGGCAATAACATAACTGAAAATCGAAACTGAACTGATAATATAATAACTGGAAGTAACTGGGAGTCAAAGATGATCTGGAGATATACTTACCTGCTGATACTGACTCAACTCCTTCAATGTAGTAAGTAAAATAATTGTACAGCCTTATAAGGCTCGGTATATATAACTGTTGTGCCATAGTAGGCTCGCTCATAGGCGCTCGACCATACTAGGCTATGTATCTCGACCAAGCTGGGCTCGCTCATAGGCGCTCGGCCACAGTAGGCTCGGTATATAACTTTCCATCTGATCAGTGGTTGCCCAATAGGGGCTTGCCCATCGATTATAGCTCGATGGTAATGAAAATACTGTAATATTGTATATATAGGCTTGTTGCTCTCTTGACTGGAAGAAGACACTACTAAATTGAATATAGAATCTCGATAAGGAATAATATTGTAACTTATGAGACTAGAATAGTGTGAATAAATTCATGAATATGAACTTCTCTTTTTGTCTCATTACTAATACATGTAGCTACGAGATCATGCCAAAATGAAGGAAGGCTTAGCCTTAACATACCTTATCACAATCTTTCCAATCACCAAGTTGAACTCACCTCTTTGCACCTTAATCTACAAGAACGATAATAATACTATCGTTAAGTTACGAAAGGTACAACTATCGCACAACGAACGACAAACTTATTTTGTATTAAAACGGGCAGCATCTCCCCTATAATCCTTACTTCCTCCAAATTCAAGATAACACCAACAATACAAGAACAGAACAATAACAACATATATACATCATTTTCCAGCCCTATATACACCATCAAATACAACAAAACAGCCCAACACACCCCAATCTGACCACCGTAGTAGTGTCAAACGACCCGAAAATGTTATGATGAACGACCAGCCAACCACCCTACATTTATATGGTGTTTATAAACCCCCTTCCTCCTCCAAAACTCCACAAAATAGTAGTAAAACACGCAGCCCAACAGCAACACAAAACAGTCCACAAAACAGTCCGCTACAAGTGAATAACTCGAACTCACGGCTTCCGATCACCGTCCCGTGAGTTCTTACAAGTATAGAACGACTTACCATGAATTTACAGAAGAAAAATTGGATGAAAGAGAGAAGTAAACTCACCTTATTTGTTGGATAACTCAGCTCTTATCTTGGTTCTTCAAACTCTAGGTTTTACCTCCAATTGGAACTTGAAAGGGAGAGAAAATCAATTAGGGTTTGTGGGAAATTTTTGGGAGGATTCTTTGCAGAGCTTATATCTGGTTATTGTGCTCTATTTTAAGTCTAATATATGAAGAAAATAGGCCCTTAAAAGGCCTCTTTGGACGACCCGAAATGGCCCATTTTTGGGCTTTCATTTAAGCAAGTAGGTGACACACCTACTTGTCACCTAGCAGCTTGTGCAGTATCGCACAAATGCCCATATCTTTCTACTCCAATGTCGTATTGACAAACAGTTTAATGCGTTGGAAAATAGACTAATAGATCTTTAATTTGATGGGTGGAACACCCCATAAATCTAAGTATATTGGGAGAAAATCGCAGTTACATTTGACCCAAAATTGCAGTAAAACTTATGAGTGTAACTTGTGATGACTTTCATCGACTTTTGTTCCACAACTCGCTTGACATTAAAACATAACACACGGATGTCATACGACTAATATAAATCATAACATAATCTCCTTATCATGTTAATCACCCTAGTCTCACCCCAAATGTACATGTTATAACATTCCCAACTTGTCGACTTTCGACGAAACATTGTTTTATTTAATTGCTTTAGCTTCTGAACTGTCCAACCCTCTTTGTACTTGTTGTTCATGATCTTCAATATTTGTAACCTCAGAGGTAACATGATTAACTTACTTTATATACTTTTAAATATTATCTCATTTTTGGTCCTACATTAGTTTGCTTACGACGCATTTTTACGTACGAAAATATAGGGTGTAACAACATCAACTGCAAGAGGTCTCTCCCCAACCGGAATGAATGTGAGACTACCCATACTCACCGCCTTCCTACTCAAGGCATCGGCCACCACATTAGCCTTCCCGGAATGATATAGAATGGTGATATCATAGTCCTTTAGCAGCTCCAACCGTCTCCGCTGCCTCAAATTTAGATCCTTTAGTTTAAACAAGTGCTGAGACTCCGATGATCCGTAAACACCTCACAAAACACACCGTAGAGATAATGCCTCCAAATCATTAATGCATGAACGATGTCAGCTAATTCCAAATCATGAATAGGGTATTTCTTCTCATGAGTCTTCAACTGACGCAAAGCATAAGCGATCACTCTACCCTCTTACATCAACACACACCCAATGTCGATCCGAGAAGCATCACAATATACTGTGTAAGAACCTAAAGTTGAAGGTAAAACTAGAACTGGAACCGTGGTCAAGGCAATCTTGAGCTTCTGAAAGCTCTCCTCACACTCATCCGACAAGCAGAAAGGAGCAGCCTTTTGGGTCAATTTTGTCAAGGGCGACGCAATAGACGAGAAGCCCTCCATGAAGTGACGATAATAACCTGCCAAGCCAAGAAAGCTCTGAATCTCTGTAGCTGAGGACGTCCTGGGCCAACTCTGAACTGCCTCTATCTTCTTCAGATCCACCTGAATACTCTTACTGAACACCACGTGCCCCAAGAATGCCACTGAGCTGAGCCAAAACTCACACTTGGAGAACTTGGCATAAAGCTTGTCCTCCCTCAACTGCTGCAACACAATCCTCAAATGTTGGGCATGCTCCTCCTGGCTACGAGAGTACACCAGGATATCATCAATGAACACTATAACAAACGAGTCGAGATAAGGTTGAAACACACTGTTCATTAGATTCATAAATGTTGTTGGGGCATTGGTCAACCCAAAAGACATCACAAGGAACTCATAATGACCATAATGGGTCTTGAAGGCCGTCTTTAGAATATCCGAGTCCCGAATCTTCAAATGGTGATACCCAGACCTCAAATCAATCTTGGAGAGCACCCTCGCTCCCAGAAGCTAGTCAAATAGATCATCAATACACGGCAAAGGATACTTGTTCTTTATTTTAACTTTGTTCAACTGCCTATAATCAATGCACATTCTCATAGTACCATCCTTCTTCTTCACAAACAACACCGGTGCACCCCAGGGTGACACACTAATCATAATGAACCCCTTATCAAGGAGTTCCTAAAGCTGCTACTTCAATTCCTTCAACTCAGCTGGTGCCATGTGATATGGTGGAATAGAAATGGGCTGAGTGCCCGGCACCAAGTCAATACCGAAGTCAATATCCATGTCGGGCAGCATGCCCGGCACGTCCGCAAGAAACACATCCGTAAATTCCCGCACCACCGGAACAGAATCAATAGTAGGAGCATCAGCACTAACATCCCTCACAAAGGACAAATAATATAAACAACCCTTCCTGACCATCCGGTGGGCCTTCAAATATGAAATCACTCTACTGGGAACATAGACTAGAGAACCTCTCAACTCAATCCTCGGCAACCCCAGCATCGCCACCGTCATAGTCTTAGCGTGACAATCTAGAACAGTATGACATGGAGACAACCAATCCATACCCAAGATCACGTCAAAATCAACCATGCTAAACAACAAGAGATCAACTCTAGTATCCAGATTCTTCCACATTAATAGTATCACCCACCGACGTAGAGACATGAACGGATGAAACTAAGGCATACGAATAAGTTGAACCATGGTCAAATAGCACAGAGGCCTCCCTGTGGAAAACTGAGACAATACCTGTGATCACTGTGTCTGAAGCAACAACATCTGGTCTGGCAAGAATAGTATAGAATCGGGCCTGACTACCACCTGATCGGCCTTCCCCTCTAGGGCGGCCCCTAGCTGACTGAGCTTCACCCCGAGCTAGCTGAGAAAGTGGTGAAGTAACGGGTGCTGAAGTCGTAGACTGAATCCTCTGCTGAGCTGGACCTCCCGTAAGGCGGGGACAATACCTCTTGATGTGACCAATATCTCGACACTCGAAACAACCCCTCCTTATGAATGGCGGTGGGGACTGGAGGGAGCTCCCAGCACCAGAATACCCGCTAGAAGAACCCGGTGTCGATGAGCCCTGAATGGAAGGTACGTGGAACGAACTCTGAGCTGGAAGGGCACTAAGAGATGACTGGCCCTAATGTGTACTGTATGAACCATGGCCAGATGATGCACCACAGTGAACTGGACGAGCGGTCTGAGCATGCCTATAAGGACGACCCCTACCGTTATAGAACTGACCTCCAGAAGGAACACCACTAAAACCTCCTGACCCACGTGGCTTTTTGGCTTGCCTCTCACCCCGCTCCTGACTGCGGACCATCTCTATCTGCCGAGCAATGTCGACTACCTCATCAAACGTAGCACCAGATACTGTCTCCCGAGTCATAAACAATCGCAACTGATATGTGAGGCCATCGATGAACCTCCGAATCCTCTCCCTATTAGAGGGAACCAACCAATTTGCATGATGAGCAAACTCATGAAACCTCATCTCGTACTGCATCACAGACATGCCATCCTGACGAAGCTGCTCAAACTATCTGCGCAACTCCTCTCTACGAGACTACGCCACGAACTTCTCCAAGAAGAGAACGGAGAACTCCTGCCATGTATGTGGTGTTGCACCGACCATCCTATGCCTCTCATAAGCCTCCCAACATCTGAAGGCAGCCACAGACAACTGAAAAGTAGTGAACAAGACCCCACTGGTCTCCAGAATACCCGTTGTCCGAAGTATCCGCTCGCACCTATCCAGAAAGCCTTGAGCATCCTATGACTCAACACCGCTAAATGATGGAGGTCGAAGCCTCCCAAATCTCTCAAGCCTCCTCTGCTCATCATCAGCCATAACGGGGACTGTCGGGGCCTGAGCAGCTGCAGCCGGCTGGGCTGGTAGTGCCCCCGGTATCTGAAGTCCCTGCACCACCTGCTCTTGAGTATGGGCAACATGGGTATGAGTACCTCCCCCAGCCTGAGAAGTAGCAGGAGCAGCCTGAGCCGAAACCACCTGAGAAAGGCCAGTGCAAACTATCAATATCTAGGCCAAAGCCTCCTGAAGACTTGGAATCGCAATGGGCACAGCTGGTGCCTGAGCTGGCCCCACTGGCTCAGCTATATCTTGAATCTACTCCTGAGCTGGAGCGACTGGTGGGTCTGCAGGTGCTGCCCTAGCTGTTGTACGAGCTGCACCCCTTCCCCTACCGCAGCCTCTGCCGCGACCTCGGTCTCTCGCGGCCCTAGCTGCTGGTACCGGTGGCTGTCCATCCTGCCCAGTAGTACGTGTCCTCATCATCTGTGAGAGAATAGAATAACAGAAGTTTAGTAACCGGAATCAACAAATCTGCACGACAAGAATATAATAATGTGAAATTTCCTAATGGTTCGGCAACCTCTCGAAGATAAGTATAGACATCTCCGTACCGATCCGCAATACTATACTAAACCTACTCATGACTCATGAGACCTATGTAACCTAGGCTCAGATACCAACTTGTCACGACCCAAAACCAACCATCGTGATAGCGCCTATTGTGGAACTAGGCAAGCCAACTCCTCAACCAGTTCAACCAAATAAAAACTTTGAAAATATATATATAGAAGCAATTTATATTAAAGAAAATCCTTTTTGACACAAAAATAAATCCGCAACACAATACAATCTATCCCAAAACCGGGGTGTCACTGAGTACATGAACATCTATACCAGGATACAGCCTACTACAATGACTGAGGAATAAGAACTGAACTACAAATAAAGATAATGAATGAGAGTCAAGGCATGCGAACGCCATGTAGCTACCTCGATAGTCTCCGAGATCTCAACTACTCACTCAGCAGCCGCTGTAACCGGAAGCACCTAGACCTGCACACGAGGTGTAGGGGGTAGCGTGAGTACAACTAACTCAATAAGTAACAAATGCAAATTGTAGACTGAAAGTAGTAACGAACTCAACCGGCACAGTCCAATATAGAAAATAACAGTGTAGAAACGTATACATGCTTTCAAGTTCATGACATTTCTCAAAATAGTAAAATGGATCAAATCTTAGTGATATGAAGAATATAACTCCTCTAATTCTATAATGCCAATGCACATGTTGTTTGTGATGCACCATGCTGACAGCCTCATGTGCTCACACTCTCAAATGCTCAATCACTCGGTACTATATATGGCTCATACGGCCCAGGGAAGATCTATCCTGGAATATATACATCACAGACCGTCAGTCACCCAGTACCCAGTAGGCCCAATCTAGCCCGTGGAGAAGATCCATCTCCAGGTGTATAATCCTACGGACAAGTTCCTTGTCCAGGGAAGATACATCCCTTAATATAATCAACCGCGTTCACTAGGGGTGTGTGCAGACTCTGGAGGGGCTCCTTCAGCCCAAGCGCTATCATAAATAAGTATAACCGCTGCGGCGTGCAGCCCAATCCCAAAAATATCACTCATAATCAGGCCCTCAGCCTCACTCAGTCATCAATCTCTCTAGTCTCTCTCTCGCGGGCTCACAATGTCATGATACTAGCTCGGAAACAATGATATCATGAAATGAATAAATACGGCTGAGTATGAAATATCAATGAATTCACTAAGACAGCAGCAAGAAACGACCACTATGGTCCCCAACAGTACCGGCATAAAGCCTAAACATTATATATAGCATAAGTGACAGCTCAATTACTTTATCACATGATGAAAACACGGATATCAATAAGATAGAAATACTAGACAGCGCCATGGAATCGACCAGGTCACAATTCTCATGGTGCACGCCCGCATGCCCGTCACTTGGCATGTGCGTCACCTCAATACCAATCACATAACACATAAGTTCGGGGTTTTAAACCCTCAGAACCAAGTTTAGAAGTGTTACTTACCTCAATCCGAGCAAATCCCTACTCCAATACGCCTTTGCCTCGCAAATCGGCCTCCAAATGACCCAAATCTAGCCACAAACAATACAATACAATCAATACGGGCTACTTGAATCAATTCTACAAGAAATTACTAAGTTATAACTCAGAATCCAAAATTGGTTCACACCCCCCACCCCCCCGGGCCCATTTCTCAGAATCTAACAAAACTCACAAAATCCGAAAGCCCATTCACTCACAAGTCTAGTCATACCAAATTCATCAGAATCTGACACCAATTGGTCATTCAAATCCCCGAAATTAGCTCTCCAAATCCCTAGCCTTAAACCCCCAAATTACACCTCAAAAACACACCATCTAGGTTGAACATCAGTGAGGAAACATAATTATCGAATACGAATGAACACAAGTAACTTAACTCAAGAATCTCCTTGAAAATCCTCTCAAAAACCTCCAAACTCCGAGCTCAAAATGTTAGAAAATGAAGAAAATCGCAAGCCCTTATGTTTATATGTTCTTTCGAGTCAAACCATACCTGCGGTTCCAAAATCTACTTCTGCAGTCCCGCTTCTACGGTGAAAATTCTGCATCTGTGGAAGTCACTTAACCCAGCTGCCTCCGCTTCTGCGAGCCTTGGACTGCATCTGCGCCATCGCAGGTGCAGAAACTTCCATCGCACATGCGGACCAGCCCGCACCTGCGCCTGTGCTCCCGCTTCTGCGCAAACGCTTCTGCGCCCACATGTCCGCATCTGCGGCCTCTGCCCAAATCCTTCATGTCCGCTTTTGCGGTCCTTTTCTCGCTTTTGTTAGCTCACATTTGCGGTTCCCAATCCGCAGGTGCGATTACACCAGCAGTCCTCAAACTTCAGCAGCTCTTCAACTTCAAAGCTTGATCCGTTAACCACCCGAAATCAACCCGAGGCCCCCGGGACCTCAACCAAATATACCAACACGTCTAAAAATATCATACGAACTTAGTGTAACCTTCAAATCACCTCCAACAACATCAAAAACGTGAATCGCACCCCAATTCAAGCCTAATGAACTTTGAAATTTTCAAATTCTGCAAACAACGCCAAAACGTATCAAATCGCATCCAATGGACCTCTACTTTTGCACACAAGTCAAAAATGACACCACAGACCTACTCCAACTTCTGGAATCGAAATCCGACCCCGATGACAAAAAGTTCACTCCCGGTCAAACTTCCCAAAAATTCAACTTTCGCCATTTCAAGCCTAATTCAACTACAGACCTACAAATCACAATCTGGACATGCTCCAAAGTCCAAAATTACCTAATGGAGCTAAGGGAACCACTAAAATTCAAATTCGAGGTTATATACATGTAAGTTAACATTCGATCGACTTTTCTAACTTAAGCTTTCCATTATGAGACTAAGTGTCTCAATTCATTACAAAATCACTCCGGACCCGAACCGACCAACCCGGTAAGTCATATCACAACTATAGAGCACAAAAGGAGCAGTAAATGGGGGAACAGGGTTACAACTCTCAAAACGATCGGCCGGGTCGTTATAGATATAAACAACAAGGCAATAGGAACACCATGAAAGTACCGTTGAAAAAAAATAAGGAACACAATGACAACCAATAAATCAAGTTGTTCTAACATAAGTTACACAAAGAAATCACTCTGTAATACTTCATCTCATAGTCACAAGTCACGGGTCTCAACCCACCATCATATATACTCAAGGCACCTTGTGCCCACATCACAACTCTCAACCACATAGACAAGTCACGTGCCAATATCCCAATCTGCCCGGCATGGTCATAGCTCACATTCACCATTCGCTCTGTTACACCGCATATTTGCGTATGTAAAAGTGCGTCGTAAGCAAACTAATGTAAGACAAAAAATGAGCTCATCTTTGGAAGTATATAAAGTAAGTTATCATGTTACCTCGGAGGTTACAAATATTGAAGATCATGAACAACAAGTATAAAGAGGGTTGGAAGGTTCAAAATCTAAGGAATTAAAGAAAATAATATTTTGTCAAAAGTCGACAAGTTAGGAATGTTATAACCCGTACCTTTGGGGTGAGACTAGGGTTCTTAACATGATAAGAAGGTTATGTTATGAGTTATGTTAGCCGTATGATAGTCATGTGTTATGTTTTGAAGTCAGGCTAGTTGAGGAACAAAAGTCAATGAAAGTCATCACAAGTTACGTTCATAAGTTTTACTGAAATTTGGGTCAAATGTAACTGCGATTTTCTCCCAATATACTTAGAGTTACAGGATGTTCCACCCATAAAATTGAAGATCTATGAGTCTATTTTTAACTCATTAAACCGTTTGTCACTATAACATCATAGTAGAGAGATATATACATGTTTGCTAGACTGCGCAGACTGCTAGGTGACAAGTAGGTATGTCACCTACTTACTTAAATGAGAGGATTATATATGTCCGAAAATAGGTCAGTTTGGGTCGTCCCAAGAGAACTTTTAAAGGCCTATTTCCTTCATATATTACACTGAAAATAGGGCATAATAACCAGACATACACCCCTGCAAAAAACCTCCCAAAAATTGCACACAAACCCAAATTGATTTTCTATCCTTTTCAAGTTCTAGTTGGAGGTAAAACCTAGAGTTTGAAGAACCAAGATAGAAGCTGAGTTATTCAACAAATAAGGTAAGTTTACTGCTATCTTTTATCAATATTTTATGCTGGAGATGCATGTAAAGTCTTTCTATAATTGTAAGAACTCGCGGGATGGTGATCGGAAGCCGTGAGTTCGAGTTATTCACTTATAGCGGACTGTTTTGTATTGCTGTTGGACTGCATGTTTTGCTACTGTTTTATGGAGTTTTGGAGGAGAAAGGGTGTGGAGAAACACCTCATAAATTCAGGGTGGTGGGTTGGTCGTTCGTCGTAACATTTTCGGGATGTTTGACACTACTACGGTGGTCGTTTTGTGTATGAAGAGATTAGGGTGTTTTGGGCTATTTTGTAGTATTTTGTGGTGTATATAAGGTTAGAAAATAATGTATATATGTTGTTATTGTTGTGTTCTTGTGTTTTTGGTGTTATCTTGAATTTGGAGGGAGTAAGGATTATAGGGGAGATGCTGCCCGTTTTAATATAAAATAAGTTTGTCGTTCATTGTGTGATAGTTGTACCTTTCGTAACTTAATGATAGTATTATTATTGTTGTTGTAGATTAAGGTGTGAAGAGGCGAGTTCAACTTGGTGATTGGAAAGATTGTGATAATGTATGTTAAAGCTAAACCTTTCCTTCATTTTGGCATGATCCCGTAACTACATGAGTTTGATAATGAGACATAAAGAGAAGTTCATATTCTTGAACTTATGTACATTATCCTAGTCTCATAAGTTACAATATTCTCCCTTATTGGGACTTTATATTCAGTTAAGTATTGTTTTCATCCAGTCAAGAGAGCATAGGGTCTATATATATATATATATATATATATATACACACACACATTATTACAGTACTTTCACCACCATCGAGCTATAATTGATAGGTAGGACCCTATTGGGCAACCATTGATTAGATGGTAAGTTATATACCGAGCCTACTGTGGCCGAGCGCCTATGGGCGAGCCTAGAATGGACGAGATACAGAGCCTAGTATGGCCAAGCGCCTATGAGCGATCCTACTACGGCAGAGCAGCTACACGTTCCGAGCCTTATAGGGCCGGACAACTATTTTACTTACTATATTGAGAGAGTTGAGTCAGTATCAGCAGGTAAGTATATCTCCAGATCATCTTTGACTCCTAGTTACTTTCAGTTATTATATTATCAGTTTAGTTTTAGCTTTCATTTATTCTATTGCCTTACATACTCGGTACATTATTTCGTACTAACGTCCTATTCCTGGGGACGCTGCATTTCATGCATGTAGGTTTGGATAGACAACCTGGTAGACCTCCTACGTAGGTGTTGTTCGTGATCATCTTGATCAGTAAGCTCCACGTCCTTCAGAGTTGCCGGGTCTAGGGTTTTGAGTACATATTGTGTATATATGTATATATATTATCGGTAGGTCGAGGCCCTGTTCTGACTACAGTACATCAATCAGTAGAGGACATATCTTGTCAGTTAGTACAGTATGTTGGGCTTGTAGGCCTTGTATGTATATTTTGTTGGTTTGTTAGTTGTAGTAGTTATGACTGCCTTGTCGGCCTAGATTTATATTGATGTTTAGTCAGAGCTAGTTTCCGTTCAGTTTTATATTTTGTTTCATAAATTGTCTTGCAATGTGGCACCATGGCCAAAGTATGACATTGTATGTTTAGAGTCCCTCAGTCGCAAGTTGGTACGCTAGGTTAAGTGAGGCACCGGGTGCCAGTCTCCCCCCCCCCACCCCATAGGTTTAGGGCGTCACAAACTTAGTATCAGAGCAGTTTTATCCTAGGGCGTCTACAAGTAGTGTCTTGTTTATAGATGTGTTGTGCACCACATTATATAAGTAGGGAACTACATGGCATTTTGGAGTTAGTTACCCTTCTTTCAAATCTAAATCGTTCTATAGAACTGAGTTATAGCAAATTTGATTTAAACTTACGTTTTGGTGTTTGCATACAGAGATGATGATGACTAGGAAGACTACGGCTAGTTAGAGGATAGACACAACAGCGGGTGAGGGGACCAACAGAGTACCTCCAGTAGATGGGGCCAGTCTGAGGCCCAGGGCAAGACCCCTACTCAGCCATTACCGACTCCTTAACTGTAAGGCCCCGGAAACATTTCTCTAATGATTTAATATTTTAAAGTATGCCAACGGTATTAAGGAATAGCGTGTTAGAGTATTATAGGAGACCCATGGGATAGAACCACATTATTTCGAAATGAAAAGTATATGTTTAAGGTGTGTTGAAACATACTAAGGAGTTTTGTGAATGGAAAGAATTCGTGTCGAAGAAGTAGGATACATTAAGTGGAAAGGATGTCTCAATTGGCACAATATCCAACTTCAAACATATTCTGCTACCAAACTATAACGACTTATGAGGTGATATACCTATCAAGTTAAAGCCCTTTGAGTCTAGTTTCTAACTATTCAAACCGTTTGTCATTCGGACATTCCTACAAGAAGTTATGATCAAATACCCAAAGGCTGGCCTGTAGCTCACGGGGGCTGGTATAAGACCAGGCTTTAGCCTAGCGAGGCCAGGGGTAATATCAGGCTTTAGCCTGGCGAGGCCAGCCAAAAGACAGGCTTAACCAGGCTTTAGCCTGGGGAGGCCAGGGGTAATACCAGGCTTTAGCCTGGCGAGGCCAGCCAAAAGCCAGGCTTATTCAGGCTTTAGCCTGGCGAGGCCAGGTCTGTAGCCTTGTCCGGAATTTCGGAAATATCCATTCTTTTATTGTTATAACCCGACCTAACTTCGATAAATAAGCATTGAAGCTCATTTTGGAGCAAAAATCTGATGTTGTTAGAGAGAAGTGAGAGTGTTCTAGAGAGAGGAAGAAACTCAAGCGCTTTGTTCATCAAGATTTGGTCCAAGCCTTGAAACCCAACAAGAAATCCCTCAAGTTATTCATCTAAGAGGTAAGGTACTATACCCTAGTTTTCAATTTCGAATTTGGGTAAAAGATGGTTGATTTGGAGTATGATTCTTGGGTGTGAGAGTATTATTTATACATTCATGTACCAATAAGTATTTATGGGGAGATTGTTGAGCTCAAAGGGGTAAAGATTGGGTTGTGAAGTGAAAGAAATCTTGTGGATGAATCTTGTAACCAATTTGCACATATATTGTTAAATAAAATGCTCAAATGAGCTAAGACCACGAATATCTTCCTAATAATGGTTCAATTTTTTTATGTCTCAAAATAGATTGGGATTGCTAGAATTTCCAGAACGTTGTAGTAATTTAAGGAAAGCTCAAAGCAGGGTATGTTGGCTAAACTTTCTCTCTTGGAATAGAATTCCATGATGTTCCTGTAAGTTCCAAGTATGTTTGTATCAAGTTCCTTATTCTATGTTCTGAGTTGTTCCCAATAAATTCGATTGTCCTGAATAAGCAAAGTGATGAGAATTGTGTAATCAAAAATTGTCCCGAATGTTCCTATCACATTATGTTACCCTTTAGGAATGTGTTCAAGAATGATATGTGTATTAAAATGCTATGTCTTTGAGTCATGTTCCAAATGAAGGTTATGAGGCCATATTGTGTGAGAACATCTTAATATTCCTAAGACTTTTAATTGCTCATAGGTGTACCTAAAGTATTGATTTGTAAATGTCTTATTGTTGATAATCTATAAAGATGGTTGGAAGTGAAATAAGTGAATTGGGGATATAGAGTGTGGCCAACGTGCCAAGAATTTAAGTTATGATTGTGGCTAGTAGTTCAAATGATTTGAGAGGATGTGTAAAGAATATGAAATGAGACTCGACGCAATTGTTTAAAAGGGGCTTCAAAAATAGAATTTCCTAAAAGCTTTTGTACTCAATTCATGCCCCTAAGTGGCTGCTTTAGCTAATGCTTTACTTTATAAATATATTCAAGGTGATTTGAGTTCTATATACTCATGTGTTGAAATTGTACATTGTCATTTCTGGGGAAGAGTATTGCAAGAATAAATGGTGTATTGATTGTTTATGATTTTGATGTGTGTTTCAATTGCTGGTTGGTATGCCTCATTCTTTAGGAAGAAACCATGTGTGTTTGAAGTTTCCATTTCAAATGGATTTGAAGTATATGATTTCTGAAATATTCTACATGTTGATATTTGATGGTGATCTTTGAAATTGAAAGGGGTGAAAGTATGGAATATGCAATACGGCCATTGTGCCATGAAAGAAGAATCTTGTGTATGGCCAAGAGAGCCAATGAAATAATATATGTAAATGACTTTGATTGCTAAGTCCCCAAGAGTCATGAACGTAGATAATGACCTCAAGAGGTCAAGGGAGTGAATAATATGATGCAAGGGAGATGTCCATTGATAAATGACGATGAACCTTAAGAAAAGGAATTGGGCCCATGTGCCATTGAAATCGACTTATTGATTTACCATGCATGCGCTAATGTAATGAGTTATGTTTCTCCATAATGAGCATGAACATGAACATGCCAGATTCCAATGATATGAGTAATTACGATGTTAAATGTAATGACAAACTATGTTGCGTTGTGTTTATATATGGTATTGTGATTGTGATACACCTCCACCCGCATGTATTGGGGTGAGGCGGTAGGACCGCTTTGTGTAGGAATTGTGGTATTGTGGAATACACCTCCACCCGCATATATTGGGTTGAGGCGGTAGGACCGCTTTGTGTAGGGATTGTGGTATTGTGGAATACACCTGCACCGGTATATATTGGGGTGAGGCGGTAGGACCGCTTTGTGTAGGGATTGTGGTATTGTGGAATACACCTCCACTCGCATGTATTGGGGTGAGGTGGTAGGACCGCTTTGTGTAGGGATTGTGGTATTGTGGAATACACCTCCACCCGCATATATTGGGGAGAGGCGGTAGGACCGCTTTGTGTAGGGATTGTGGTATTGTGGAATACACCTCCACCCGCATATATTGGGGTGAGGCGGTAGGGCCGCTTTGTGTTGGGATTATGATATTGTGATACACCTCCACCTGTATATATTGGGGTGAGGCGGTATGGCCGTTTTGTGTTGGGATTCTGATATTGTGATACACCTCCACCCGCATATATTGGGGTAAGGCGGTAGGGCCGCTTTGTGTTGGGATTCTGGTATTGTGATATACTTCCACCTGCATATATTGGGATGAGGCGGTAGGGCCGCTTTGTGTGGGGATTCTGGTATTGTGATATACTTCCACCTGCATATATTGGGGTAAGGCGGTAGGGACGCTTTGTGTTGGGATTCTGGTATTGTGATATACTTCCACCTGCATATATTGGGGTGAGGAGGTAGGGCCGCTTTGTGTTAGGATTCTGGTATAGTGATATACTTCCACCCGCATATATTGGGGTGAGGCGGTAGGGCCGCTTTGCGTTGGAATTCTGGTACTGTGATACACTTCCACCCGCATATATTGGGGTGAGGCGGTATGGCTGCTTTGTGTTGGGATTCTGGTATTGTGATATACTTCCACCTGCATATATTGGGGTGAGGCGGTAGGGCCGCTTTGTGTTGGGATTCTTGTATTGTGATATACTTCCACTCGCTTATATTGGGTTGAGGCAGTAGAGCCGCTTTGTATTGGGATTGTGGTATTTTGATACACTTCCACCTGCATGTATTGGGGTGAGGAGGTATGGCCGCTTTGTGTAGAGATTGTGGTATCGTGATACACTTCCACCTGCATGTATTGGGGTGAGGCGGTATGACCGCTTTGTGTAGAGATTGTTGTATCGTGATACACCTTCACCCGTTTATGTTGGGGTGAGGCGACATTGCCGCTTTGTGTGAAGTTGGTTATAGAGGATCCCCGACTGAGTATCTATAAATGTTAATGGAAGCTCTAAATAAATTTTCTTGACGTTGACGGCTATCTAAGCCCATTTATTGTTGCTATGATTCATCGTATTCATGTCGAATTTCTAAGCCTTTGAATTTCTGTACTTGTATTGTGTAAGAGAACACTGTGAACGGCCTATGAGATGCATATGTGTACAATATGATATGTGAACACTAGTATTGTGAACACTGGTATTGTGAATAGTGATATTGTGAATAGTGGTATATCAGTGTTAATGATCTCCCAAACAAAACCGTATATGAAGTTCGTATTTTGGAAAATTATCATGTTTTTAACTAGACATTTGGATATTGTGGATTGTGACTATTTGTTTCTATATGTTGCCTTTTTTTTTATATGGGCATTTATTTTGAAAGAGGATTTATAGCTGTACATACTAGTGCTATTCGACAGTGCTAACGCCCCTTTTGTCGGGGGCGCTGCTTCTTTTATTGGATGCGGGTATACTTCTACAGGATGATATGGACCTTTGATTGGGATTTTCTTCACTACTCAGCTTATGGTGAGCCCGCTACAATTCTAGTGGGTGTTTGGGTCTAGTTCGTTTTATGTATATAGGTATCCATTATCATAGAAGCTCCATGTACACTGTGGGTCATGTAATTAAAGATTTGAGTTTTGTCATGTATTTATGTTCACAGTATTTACAGCTATTTATAGAGCTGGGTAACCACCACGAAAAAGAAAATATGGGCCATTGAGCCAAGTGTATTTAATATGAAAGTCAAAATTTTATTATGTTATGGTAAATCATGCATGAGAAATGATGAGAGGTTAATGTAAATTAGGCTTGCTCGACTGGGTTTACTCGGTTGAGCGCCGGTCACGCTCCACGATTTCGGGGCATGACAAACTTGGTATCAGAGCATGGTTTATGAGTCCTAAGGTGTCATGGAGCTGTGTCAGTAAAGTCCCTCTTATTTGTGTGTTGCCGGCCACACTTATAATAGGGACGCTACAACGATATTTAGGAAATGTTTCTCTTCTTCTATCATCGATTTTGCGTTAAGGTTCCGAGTTAGTCTCAGAGTTCCCTTGTTAACATCAAGGAATGTTTGCATATCGTGCTACGAAATGAGAAAGGCCTAAGGATTAAAGGAATGATGCGCATAACAGGCATAATGTGTGAGGTGCCCAATTGTCCTCGTAATGGAGGAAGGAAAGGTCAAGGATACGACCAAGGTAAGCAAGGTCATAGAGTTGGTCTAGAGAATCATGGTTGTTGTTTTCATGTATATGGTGCAATGTGGTATAATCTATATGTTGTTTAGGATTGATTTCTGAGATTCTCTTCCAGGTGGATAGGCCCCAATTACAGGGGAGACTCTGGCAAAATTTCTGAAAGTTTAGGGAGTTGGCCAAATTTTGGAGCCTTTGGTGTGTAGATAAGGATTTAAGTCACATTGGGTATCTATAGCAGACTCTAATCCTCATTCGAGGACGAATGATCCTAAGTAGGGGAGAATGTAAGGCCCCTGAAAAATTTCTCTAATGATTTAATATTTTAAAGTACGCCAACGGTATTAGGGAATAGCGTGTTAGAGTATTATAGGAGAACCATGGGATAGAACCACATTATTTCGAAATGAAAAGTATATGTTTAAGGTGTGTTGAAACATACTAACGAGTTTTGTGAATGGAAAGAATTCGTGTGGAACAAGTAGGATACATTAAGTGGAAAGGATGTCTCAATTCGCACAATATCCTACTTCAAACGTATTCTGCTACAAAACTATAACGACTTATGAAGTGATCTACCTATCAAATTAAATCCCTTTGAGTCTAGTTTCTAACGATTCAAACTGTTCCTCATTCGGACATTCCTACAAGAAGTTATGATCAAATACCCAAAGGCTGGCCTATAGCTCGCAGGGCTGGTGTAAGACCAGGCTTTAGCCTGGCGAGGCCAGGGGTAATACCATGCTTTAGCCTGGCGAGGCCAGCCAAAAGCCAGGCTTAACCAGGCTTTAGCCTAGCGAGGCCAGGTCTATAGCCTTGTCCGGAATTTCGAAAATATCCATTCTTTTATTGTTATAACCCGACCCAACTTCGATAAATAAGCTTTGAAGCTCATTTTGGAGCAAAAATCTGATATTGTTAGAGAGAAGTGAGAGTGTTCTAGAGAGAGGAAGAAGCTCAAGTGCTTTGTTCATCAAGATTTTGTCCAAGCCTTGAAACCCAACAAGAAATCCCTCAAGTTCTTCATCTAAGAGGTAAGATTCTATACCCTAGTTTTCAATTTCGAATTTGGGTAAAAGATGGTTGATTTGGACTATGATTCTTGGGTGTGAGAGTATTATTTATATATTCATGTACCAATAAGTATTTATGGGGAGATTGTTGAGCTCAAAGGGGTAAAGATTGGGTTGTGAAGTGAAAGAAATCTTGTGGAAGAATCTTGTAACCAATTTGCACATATATTGTTAGATAAAATACTCAAATGAGCTGAGACCATGAATATCTTCCTAATAATGGTTCAATTTTGTTATGTCTCAAAATAGATTGGGATTGCTAGAATTTCCAGAACGTTGTAGTAATTTAAGGAAAGTTCAAAGCAAGGTATGTTGGCTAAACTTTCTCTCTTGGAATCAAATTACATGATGTTCCCGTAAGTTCCAAGTATGTTTGTCTCAAGTTCCTTATTCTATGTTCCGAGTTGTTCCCAATAAATTCGATTGTCCCGAATAAGCAAAGTGATGAGAATTGTGTAATCAAAACTTCTCCCGAATATTCCTATCACATTATGTTACCCTTTGGGAATGTGTTCGAGAATGATATGTGTATTAAAATGCTATGTCTTTGAGTCATGTTCCAAATGAAGGTTATGAGGCCATATTGTGTGAGAAAATCTTAATATTCCTAAGGCTTTTAATTGCTCATAGGTGTACCAGAAGTATTGATTTGTAAATGTCTTATTGTTGATAATCTATAAAGATGGTTAAAAGTGAAATAAGTGAATTGGGGATATAGAGTGTGGCCAACGTGCCAAGAATTTAAGTTATGATTGTGGCTAGTAGTTCAAATGATTTGAGAGGATGTGATAAAGAATATGAAATGAGACTCGACTCAATTGCTTAAAAGGGGCTTCGAAAATAGAATTTCCTAAAAGCTTTTGTACTAAATTCATGCCCCTAAGTGGCTGCTTTAGCTAATGCTTTGCTTTATAAATATATTCAGGGTGATTTGAGTTCTATATACTCATGTGTTGAAATTGTACATTGTCATTTCTGGGGAAGAGTATTGCAAGAATAAATGGTGTATTGATTGTTTATGATTTTGATGTGTGTTTCAATTGCTGGTTGGTATGCCTTATTCTTTGGGAAGAAACCATGTGTGTTTGAAGTTTCCATTTCAAATGGATTTGATGTATATGATTTCCGAAATATTCTACATGTTGATATTTGATGGTGATCTTTGAAATTGAAAGGGGTGAAAGTGTGGAATATGCAATACGGCCATTGTGCCATGAAAGAAGAATTTTATATATGGCCAAGAGAGCCAATGAAATAATATATGTAAATGACTTTGATTGCTAAGTCCCCAAGAGTCATGAAAATAGATAATGATCTCAAGAGGTCAAGGGAGTGAATAATAAGATGCAAGGGAGATGTCCATTGATAAATGACGACGAACCTTAAGAAAAGGAATTGGGCCCATGTGCCATTGAAATCGACTTATTGATTTACCATGCATGCGCTAATGTAATGAGTTGTGTTTCTCCATGATGAGCATGAACATGAACATGCCATATTCCAATGATATGAATAATTACGACGTTAAATGTAATGACAAACTATGTTGCGTTGTGTTTATATATGGTATTGTGATGGTGATACACCTCCACCCGCATGTATTGGGGTGAGGCGGTAGGACCGCTTTGTATAGGGATTGTGGTATTGTGGAATACACCTCCACCCGCATATATTGGAGTGAGGCGATAGGGCGGCTTTGTGTTGGGATTCTGGGATTGTGATACACCTCCACCTGCATATATTGGGGTGAGGCGGTAGGGACGCTTTGTGTTGGGATTCTGGTATTGTGATACACCTCCACCCGCATATATTGGGGTGAGGCGGTAGGGCCACTTTGTATTGGGATTCTGGTATTATGATACACCTCCACCCGCATATATTGGGGTGAGGTGGTAGGGCCGCTTTATGTTAGGATTCTGGTATTGTGATATACTTCCACCTGCATATATTGGGATGAGATGGTAGGGCCGCTTTGTGTTGGGATTCTGGTATTGTGATATACTTCCACCCGCATATATTGGGGTGAGGCGGTAGGGACGCTTTGTGTTGGGATTCTGGTATTGTGATATACTTCCACCCGCTTATATTAGGGTGAGGTGGTAGAGTCGCTTTGTGTTGGGATTGTGGTATTGTGATACACTTCCACCTGCATATATTAGGGTAAGGAGGTATGGCCTCTTTGTGTAGAGATTGTGGTATCGTGATACACTTCCACCTGCATGTATTGGGGTGAGGCGGTATGACCGCTTTGTGTAGAGATTGTGGTATCGTGATACACCTCCATCCATTTATATTGGGGTGAGGTGACATTGCTGCTTTGTGTGAAGGTGGTTATAGAGGATCCCCGACTGAGTATCTATAAATGTTAATGGAAGTCTAAATAATTTTTTTTGACGTTGACGGCTATCTAAGCCCATTTATTGTTGCTATGATTCATCGTATTCATGTCGAATTTCTAAGCCCTTGAATTTGTGTACGTGTATTGTGTAAGAGAACACTATGAACGGTCTATGAGACGCATATGTGTACAATATGATATGTGAACACTAGTATTGTGAAAATCGGTATTGTGAACACTGGTATTGTGAACATTTGTATTGTGAATAGTGATATTTTGAATAGTGGTATATCAGTGTTAATGATCTCCCAAACAAAATCGTATATGAAGTTCGTATTTTGGAAAATTATCATGTTTTTAACTAGACATTTGGATATTGTTGATTGTGACTATTTGTTTCTATGTGTTGCCTTTTTTTTATATGGGCATTTATTTTGAAAGAGGATTTTTAGCTATACATACTAGTGTTATTCGATAGTGCTAACGTCCTTTTTGCCGGGGGCGTTGCATCTTTTAATGGATGCAGGTATACTTCTACAGGATGATATGGACCTTTGACTGGGATCTTCTTCACTACTCAGCTTATGGTGAGCCCGCTACAATTCTAGTGGGTAAAGGGTCTAGTTCGTTTTATGTATATAGGTATCCATTGTCATAGAAGCTCCATGTACACTGTGGGTCATGTAATTAAAGATTTGAGTTTTGTCATGTATTTATGTTCACAGTATTTACAGCTATTTATATAGTTGTGTAACCACCACGAGAAAGAAAATATGGGCCATTGAGCCAAGTGTATTAAATATGAAAGTCAAGATTTTATTATGTTATAGTAAATCATGCATGAGTAATGATGAGAGGTTAATGTAAATTAGGCTTGCTCGACTGGGTTTACTCGGTTGAGTGCCGGTCGCGCTCCAGGATTTCGGGGCATGACATTAACCACCGTAGGAGATTCCTAGGGATACCGCACCTCCAGTTCCCCCTCCACTTCCATCAGGTCAGGACTTGAGGAGTGCGATGCATTTGTTGACACAGTTGGTAGCTACCTAGCAACAGGTTAGGGCATCAGCTAGTGCAGGATCTCTTGAGGGGTCTAGGAGTTCAAGGGTCCGAGAGTTTATTGCTTTGAGTCCCCTAGGGTTCACGGGGACAGATTAGAATGAGGACCCGCAAGATTTCATAGATCAGGTTCACAGGATCTTTTGGGTTATCCATAAAATACAAAAAGAGGCAGTTGAGCTGGCAGCTTTTCGACTCCGATATATAGCCGTCCTTTGGTACAAGGGATGGGAGAGGTCCAGGGGACGTGATGCACCACCAGCTATTTTGCCTTCCTTGAGCAGTACTTACCGCGGGAGATCTGACAGGCTCGAGTCGATTAGTTTCTAGCCCTCAATCAGGGCAATATGAGTGTTCGAGAGTATAGTCTACGTTTTGACTCATTGGCTAGATATGCTCCATCCATAGTTGCTACTATGCGGGACAGGATCCATAGGTTTATAGCAGGGTTGGCCCCAGATTTGACTGAGGCATGTTCCACTACTGCATTGCATAATAGTATGGATATTTCCCTGATTCAGGCATTTGCCCAGAATATAGAAAGGGATAGGCATCGATAGCAGGGTACGGAGAGGACTGAGCAAGGGCAGCGCTAGAGGATGAGATTTGCCAGGTCTCAAGAGTAGTCTCAGGGTAGTTATAGGCCCCAGTACTTCGGACGGCCACCTAGGCCTCCACCGCCTCAGTTACAGGGCTACAGGTATGACCGCTATACTCAATCATGACCAAGTAAGAGCTCATAGGCATCGGGTTTGCAACGACAGTGAGGTGCTGGACAGATATGGTCATTTCCGCCGTAGTGTGACATATGTGGTAGATAACACTTGGGCCAATGCCGAGCAGGTTCCGACGCTTGTTATACATATGGGCGTCCGGGGCATATGATGCGAGATTGCCCAAATAAAGATTCTGGGGGCATGGCACAACCAACAAGTTCAATAGTAGGATCATCTATGTCCGTGCATCCTTCAGGGCACGAGTCTCAGTCTTCGGCTGGTAGAGGTCGAGGCAGAGGTAGAGGTTCCAGTTCAGGTGGTAATCAGAACCGTATCTATGCTTTAGCTGGTCAACATGACCAGGAGACTTCATCAGATGTTGTGACAGGTATATTGAACATTTGCTCTCACGATGCTTATGCCTTAATAGATCCATGATCTACTTTATCGTATATTACCCCATTTGTCGCGGGGACGTTTGGTATAGTGCCTGAAATACTAAGTGATCCTTTTGCGGTATCTACACCGGTCAGAGAATCTATTATTGCTAGACGGGTTTACCGAGGTTGTACGGTGACAATTTGTAGTCGTCAGACCTCAGCCGACCTAGTTGAGCTAGAGATGATGGATTTTGATGCTATCATGGGCATGGACTGGTTGACAGCTTGCTATGCCACAGTTGATTGCCGAGCAAAGGCAGCCAGATTTCATTTTCTAGGTGAGCCAGTCCTTGATTGGGTAGGTAATACAGCGACACCCAGAGGTAGGTTTATTTTCTATATGAAGGCAAGGAAAATGATCGCAAAAGGGTGCATTTATCATATTGTGCGAGTTAGAGATGCAGATATTGAGATACCTACACTTCAATCTATTCCAATAGTCAGAGAGTACGCAGATGTGTTTCTAGATGAGCTTCCAGGTATTCCTCCAGAGCGAGAGATTGATTTTAGCATTGATTTGCTTTCGGGAACTCAGCCAATATCCATCCCTCCGTATAGAATGGCACCTGCTGAATTGAAGTAGTTGAAGGAGCAGTTAAAAGATTTGCTGGATAAAGGTTTCATCAGGACATGTACCTCACCTTGGGGTGCACCAGTACTGTTTGTGCAGAAGAAAGATGGCTCGATGAGGATGTATATCGATTATAGGCAACTGAACAAGGTAACTATTAAGAATAAGTATCCACTTCCAAGGATAGATGACTTGTTTGATCAGTTGTAGGGGGCTAGATGCTTTTCAAAGATAGATTTGAGGTCGGGGTACCACCAGGTCAGAGTTTGGGAGAAAGATATTCCGAAGACAGCCTTTAGGACCAGATATGGCCACTTCGTGTTCCTTGTCATGTCCTTCGGGTTGACAAATGCACCCGCCGTATTTATGGACTTGATGAATAGCCTATTCCGTCCATTTTTAGATCTGTTTGTGATAGTATTTATTGATGATATTCTAGTTTATTCACGTTCAGAGGAGGAGCATGCGGACCACCTGCGAGCGATACTCCAGACCATCCGTGATCGTAAGTTGTATGCTAAGTTTTCTAAATGTGAATTCTGGTTAAAGTCTGTAGCATTCTTGAGGCATATTATATCTGATAAAGGTATAAAGGTAGACATTCGGAAGATTGAGGCCATGAAATCTTGGCCTAGACCTACCACTCCGACAGAGGTTCGTAGCTTTCTAGGCTTAGCAGGATACTACGGGAGGTTCATAGAGGATTTTTTTTCCCTTTCGGCACCATTGACGAAGTTGACACAGAAAGCAACTAAGTTTCAGTGAACGGAGGCTTGCGAGCAGAGTTTCCAAGAGCTTAAGAACATGTTGACCTCAGCGCCAGTTCTAACACTTCCACAGGGTCCAGAGGGTTATGCCGTGTATTGTGATGCCTCGGGTGTCGGTTTAGGATGTGTCCTGATGCAACATGGGAAGGTAATTGCGTATGGTTCAAGGTAGTAGAGGAAGAACGAAAGGAATTATCCGACCCACGACCTCGAGTTATCTGCGGTTGTCCATGCACTTAAGATATGGCAGCATTATTTATATGGTCTTCATGTTGATGCATTTACAAATCATAAAAGCCTACAATATATCTTCAAGCAAAAAGAGTTGAATTTGCGACAAAGGCGGTGGCTAGAGTTATTGAAAGGTTACGACGTTAACATTCTCTACCATCCATGGAAAGCCAATGTTGTAGCAGATGCCTTAAGTCACCGATATATGGGTAGCTTAGCACATGTAGAGGCTGAGAAAATAGAATTATCTAGAGATATTCATCAATTGGCTTGTTTGGGGGTTCGATTAGTAGATTCTGATGATGGTGGAGTTATACTCCAAAACACTGCAAAATCATCTCTCATATCTAAAGTCAAGGAAAGGCAGTACGAGGACCCAGAGTTGGTCGAGGTGAGAGAGCGAGTTTTGCAGCAGAAAGAAGTCGTTGTTAGATCGCAAGGAAGATAGGGTTCTTAGATACAAGGGTCGTTTGTGTGTCCCAGATGTAGCAGGGCTACGAGACAGGATTATGTCAGAGGCACATTATTCGTGGTAGTCCATTCATCCTGGGTCGGCAAAGATGTATCATGACATTAAGGATGTGTACTGGTGGAACGATATGAAGAAGCATATTGTTGCATTTGTCGCCCAGTGTCCTAGTTACCAGCAGGTGAAGGTAGAGCACCAGAAGCCCGGAGGGCTAATGCAGACTATAGAGATCCCAGCATGGAAATGGGAGGCGATAAACATAGACTTTGTCACGGGTTTGCCTCGTTCTCATCGTAAGTTCAATTCTATATGGGTGATAGTCGATAGGTTCACAAAATCAGCCCATTTTCTACCAGACAGATCTACATATACAATCGAAGAATATGCAAAGTTATATATTAAGGAGATAGTGTGGCTACACGGGATACCAGTATCTATTATATCAGACCGTAGGGCCCAGTTTACAGCACATTTTTGGACGTCATTTCAGAGAGATCTAGGGACTCAGGTAAATCTCAGCACAGCTTTTCAACCACAGACTGATGGACAAGCCGAGTGCACAATTCAGACACTCGAGGATATGTTACGAGCATGTGTGTTGGAATTTAAAAGAAGTTGTAATCAACATCTACCTCTTATCGAGTTTGCATATAATAACAGTTACCACTCCAATATCCAAATGGCTCTGTACGAGGCTTTGTATGGGCGTAAGTGCAGATCTCTATAGGGTGGTTTGATGTTGGAGAATCTGGGTTACATGGGCCAGACCTAGTTCAGCAGGCTGTAGAGAAAGTAAAGCTTATCCAGGAGCGACTGTTGACATCTCAGAGTTGTCAGAAGTCATATTCTGACGTGCGGCAACGAGACTTAGAGTTCGGGGTTGATGACTGGGTATTCATAAAGGTGTCACCTATGAAGGGTGTGATGAGGTTTGGCAAGAAAGGCAAACTTAACCCACAGTATATTGGGCCTTATAGGATTATTCGAATAGAGGGGCGAGTAGCTTATGAATTAGATTTGCCCTCGAAATTGGAGTCTATCCATTCGATTTTTCACGTATCTATGTTACGGAAGTGCATTGGGGATCCTACTCGAGTGGTGCCCACTGATGATGTACAGATCACAGAGGACTTATCGTACGAGGAATTTTCGGTTGCCATCCTAGACCGACAAATCCGCAAACTATGAAATAAGAAGGTTGCCTCCGCGAAAGTTTTATAGAGAAGCAAGAACGTCGAAGAGATGGCGTGGGAAGCGGAGGATGAAATGAAGTCTAAATATCCCCACCTATTTCAAACTGAAGATATGGCTCGACATGGGATACTTCAGCATAGCTCTATTCAGGCCAGTAGGTCATCAGGTAAGCTCTTATTTTTGACTTTCAATATTTATAATTGACGGTTGTGTGAGGCCAAGTATTGTTATTTATAGACATTGGCCATGTGTTGCATGTATAGTATGTTTTCTGGCTGCGTGCAGGTTGGTTTTAGTCTAGAGTACGGAGAAGACTCTCGCAAAATTTTCCCAAGTCTCTAAGAGTAGACATTTGAGGACGAATGTTCCTAAGGGGGGAATGATGTTACACCCCATATTTTCGTATGTAAAAGTATGTCAGAAGCAAACTAATGTAAGACAAAAAATGAGATCATCTTTGGAAGTATATAAAGTAAGTTATCATATTAACTCGGAGGTTACAAATATTGAAGATCATGAACAACAAGTATAAAGAGGGTTGTAAGGTTCAGAAGCTAAGAAATTGAAGAAAATAATGTTTCGTCGAAAGTCGACAAGTTAAGAATGTTATAACCCGTACCTTTGGGGTGAGACTAGGGTTCTTAACATGATAAGAAGGTAATATTATGAGTTATGTTAGTTGTTTGGTACTCATGTGTTATGTTTTGAAGTCAGGCAAGTTAAGGAACAAAAGTCGATGAAAGTCATCACAAGTTACGTTCATAAGTTTTACTGAAATTTGGGTCAAATATAATTGCGATTTTCTCCCAATATACTTAGAGTTACGGGGTGTTCCACCTATCAAATTGATTATCTATGCATCTATTTTCTATCTCATTAAACCGTTTGTCAATCATTGGAGCGGAGAGATATATACATTTGTACGATACTACGCAGACTGCTAGGTGACAAGTAGGTGTGTCACCTACTTGCTTAAATGAGAGGATTATATATGTCCGAAAATGGGCCAGTTCGGGTCGTCCAAAGAGACCTTTTAAGGGCCTATTTTCTTCATATATTACACTGATACTAGGGCATAATAAGCAGACATAAATCCCTGCAAATATTCTCCCAAAAATTGCACACAAAGCCTAATTGATTTTCTCTCCTTTTCAAGTTCTAGTTGGAGGTAAAACCTAGAGTTTGAAGAACCAAGATAGGAGCTGAGTTATTCAACAAATAAGGTAAGTTTACTGCTCTCTTTCATCAATTTTTTCTGCTGGAGATGTATGTAAAATTGTTCTATAATTGTAAGAACTCGCGGGACGGTGATCGGAAGCCATGAGTTTTAGTTATTCACTTGTAGCGGACTGTTTTATGGACTGTTTTGTCTTGCTGTTGGACTGCATGTTTTGCTACTATTTTATGGAGTTTTGGAGGATAAAGGGTGTGGAGAAACACCACATAAATTCAGGGTGGTGGGCTGGTCGTTCGTCATAACATTTTCGGGATGTTTGATACTACTACGGTGGTCGTTTTGTGTATGAAGAGATTGGGGTGTTTTGGGATGTTTTGTAGTATTTTGTTGTGTATATAAGGTTGAAAAATAATGTATATATGTTGTTATTGTTGTGTTCTTGTGTTGTTGGTGTTATCTTGAATTTTGAGGGAGTAGAATTAGGGGAGATGTTGCCCGTTTTAATACAAAATAAGCTTATCGTTCATTGTGCGATAGTTGTACCTGTCGTAACTTAATTATAGTATTATTATCGTTGTTGTAGATTAAGGTGCGAAGAGGCGAGTTCAACTTGGTGATTAGAAATATTGTGATAAGGTATGTTAAGGCTAAACCTTTCCTTCATTTTGGCATGATCCTGTAACTACATGTGTTTGATAACGAGACATAAAGAGAAGTTCGTATTCCTGAACTTTTGTGCATTATCCTAGTCTCATAAGTTACAGTATTCTCCCTTATCGGGACTTTATATTCAGTTAATTATTGTTTTCTTCTAGTCAAGAGAGTAGAGGGTCTATATATATATATATATATATATATATATATATATATACAGTATTATAGTACTTTCACCACCATCGAGCTATAATTGATGGGCAGGCCCCTATTGGGCAACCTCTGATCAGATGGTAAGTTATATACCGAGCCTACTATGACCGAGCGCCTATGAGCGAGCCTAGAATGGCCGAGATATAGAGCCTAGTATAGCCGAGAGACTATGAGTGAGCGTACTACGGCAAAGCAGTTACACGTTCTGAGTCTTATAGGGCCGGACAACTATTTTACTTACTATATTGAGAGAGTTGAGCCAGTATAAGTAGGTAAGTATATCTCCAGATCATCTTTGACTCCCAGTTACTTTTAGTTATTATATTATCAGTTTAGTTTCAACTTTTAGTTATACTATTACCTTACATACTCGGTACAGTATTTTGTACTGACGTCCCATTCCTGGGGACGCTGCATATCATTCATGCAGGTTCGGATGGACAGCCTGGTAGACCTCCTCCGTAGGTGCTGTCCGTGATCAGCTTGATCGGTAAGCTCCACGTCCTTCGGAGTTGCCGTGTCTTGGGTTTTGAGTACATATTGTGTATATATGTATATATATTATGGGTAGTTCGGGGCCCTATTCCGATCACAGTACATCCATCAGTAGAGGCTTGCAGACATATCCTGTTAGTTAGTGCAGTATGTTGGGCTTGTAGGCCTTGTATGTATATTTTGTTGGTTTGTCAGCCATAGTAGTTATGACGACCTTATCGGCCCAGCTTTATATTAATGTTTAGTCAGACCTAATTCCGTTCAATTTTATATTTTGTTTTGCAAACTGTCTTGCAATGTGGCACCATGGCCAAAGTATGACATTGTATGTTCAGAGTCCCTCAGTCGCAAGTTGGTACGCTAGGTTAAGTGAGGCACCGGGTTCCGGTCTCGCCATCCTCCCTCCCAGGTTCGGGGCGTGACACGCTCGGCGTGGTCACATGCTCACAATCACAATCCACCCGGCGTGGTCATAGGCTCAATATCATAATCCACCCGGAGTGGTGAAAATAGATAATGCAAGAACACATGGTCATGATCAATAAAAGTCGAGTCTCATACTCCTGAGCTAGTATAAGTGACATGCTACGGTGTATGCTTGTGCAAGTGTACTACTGCAGGCCAAGTCAACATGTAATATCAAAGACATCGAGTAGCTCATCAAAGCAACAAAACAAGTCATGTAAGGTGTATGACATACACAAGGAAAAGCACACCATCACATGAAAATCACCCACAAAATGTCCCCAAGCCATCACATATCATCCCTGACTTTGCCACCCTTATCTCTCCGATAGCCACCCATATCACTCTGCCCTGGCAATATCATTAGCCACCCGTATCGCTCTGATAGCCACCCGTATCACTCCGTATAATAGCTACCCTTATCACTCCGCCCGGACAATAACACAATAGCCACCCTTATCACTCCGTACATTCAACAACAATGAGATGCCACCCTTATGCCCCGCATAACAACAACGGTGAAATGCCACCCTTATACTCTACACTACAACAACCAAACCACACAATAATTCACAAATGCTAACATCACGACAACACAACATGTCAACTCGTACCACAAGTGCCCATAGGCCACAACCTCTCCAAATGTCCAACAATATCATCATGTCCACGACAAATAGCCCACAACTCAAACACGATGTGTATAAAATCTCAACAACAACAAATGAACGGGAAAGTAACTCAACAAGGAACAACACCCCCTTTAAACAAGACTTCAATTAAAATAAATTAATGGCTTTCGATAAGCTCAATTCCAATTAATTGTATATGGATAAACTCGACAGTGAAAGTATTTACATGAAGTGGCAAACTTCGGCTTCTAGTGTATGAATTAGGTTAATAATGAAAGAGAGATGGCATGAACTAGTATTACGGCTAAATGCATGAGATTAACCCGGCAACAAAAAGGATATCATGTACAACAATTTGAACTAAGATGAACTCCACAATAAAAGAGATTGCATAATGATAAAAGTGGTAACAACTTCAAATAAAGCATATAAGAGCAAACTCTACAAGTAAAGGATGTGACATGTAACGACAACTTCAAATAAAGCACGTGATAGTAGACATGGCGAATAAAATATATAACATGTGCTAACAATTCTAAATAAATACATGAAAGAAGCCTAAGAGTCTAGAAAAAATAACGTAATATCATAAATAAAACCTTAGGAAACAATTCCGGATAATACAACTTCGATCTTTAATGAAAACTAAAAAGTCAACCCAAAAATTCAACCCCGGGCCCGAACCTGGAAAACCCGATAAAATTCATAAAATTCGAACACCCATTACGATACGAGTCCAACCATACCAAATTTATCTAATTCCAACATCAATTCATCCTTGATATCATCATTTTACATTTTTGAAAGTTTTCACAAAAAATTTATTTTTCTCCAACTCAACCCACTAATTTAATGTTAAAAACAAAGATGGAATCATGAAATATAATCAATTGCAGATAAAGAACACTTACTGTAATACAAACTGTGAAGAACCCCTCCAAAAGAGCCCAAAACTGAGGTCTACAACTCAAGATATGATAAAAATGGCCAAACCCTCGAAATATAGTTCTTATATTCTGCCTAGACATTTGCACATTGCGATCGCGGAATTACACAGGCAATCGAGAAGAAGAAACAACAACTGCCCAAAAAATGACACTACACGATCGCGTAAACAACAGTGCGATCACGAAGTCCAGCGAGCCAAATAAGCGCGAACGCACAAGCCAACGAGCCTGCCTCCTTCCACAGCACAACACGATTGCGATCTTCATGACGGGAACGCGACTTACAAACAACTCAAGCATCGCGAATGCTGAAACAGCTATGCGAACATGAAGGAGAACCACGCCCAGCTCCCACAACACATCGCGATCGCGACAGCATACCCGCGATCTCTTAGAGTACCTGAAGCATCAGAAAACCAGCAACTCTAAAGCATGACGAAATGGCCTGAAGCCCATCCAAAACACACCTTGGGCCTCCAGGACCCCGTCAAAACATATCAAAAAGTTCCATTACATAACGCGGACATGCTCGAGACCTCAAATCACATCAAACAACATCAAAACCAGGAATTATGCCTCAAATCGAACTTAATGAACTTATGAACTTTCAACTTCTACAACTCACACCGAATCATATCAAATCAATCAGGAATTACGTCAAATTTTGCATACAAGTTCCAAATTACACAACGGAGCTATACCAACTTCCAGAATCAAAATCCGATCCCGATATCAACAAAGTCAACTCCCAGTCAAACCATTTAACCTTCCAAGCCTTCAACTTTCCAATTTTTGCCAAAATGCATCAAATCAACCTACGGATCTCCAAATCCAAATCCGGTCATACGCCTAAGTCCAAAATCACCATACAAAGCTATTGGAATCATCAAACCACCATTCCAGAGTCGTCTACATAAAAGTAAAACTCTGGTCACTCTTACAACTTAAGGTTTTAAAACAAGAGTCCTTCTTCCAAATTGATCGTGAATCATCTGAAAATAAAACTCGGCCACACACGCAAGTCATTATACATAATACGAAGCTAATCCAGACCTTAAGCCACCAAATGGGACGCTAATCCTCAAAATAACCAATCGGGTCGTTACAACTCAAACAAAGAAGAACAAGAAACCACACAAGCAAGAACCCGACTTAGCTCCAAAACATCAAATCTCACGAACTTGTTGGCCAACGCCTGAACATCCAATGCTAAACGGTCTCTCTCCAACTAGAATATAAGCAAGACACTCCATGCTCTCACCTTCCTACTCAAAGCATCGGTCACCACATTAGCCTTCCCGGGATGATAAAGAATGGTGATATCATGGTCCTTTAATAGCTCTAACCACCTATGTTGCCTCAATTTTAGATCCTTTTGCTTAAACAAGTGTTGTGGACTCCTGTGATCTGTGAATACCTCATAAGAAATGCCATAGATATACTGCCTCCAAATCTTCAACGCATGAACAATGGCTGCCAACTCTAAATCATGTAGTGGGTAGTTCTTCTAATGGGGCTTCATCTGAAGCGAAGCATAAGCAATCACTCTACCATCCAGCATCAATACATATCCAATGTCAATCCACAAAGTATCACAATAAACTATATAAGAACCCGATGCCGAAGGTAAGACCAGAACTGGGGTTGTGGTCAAGGCAGTCTTGAGCTTCTAAAAGCTCTCCTCACACTCGTCGTACCACCTAAATGGGGCACCCTTTTGTGTCAATCTGGTCAAAGGAGCTGCGATGGATGAAAACCCCTCCACGAAATAGCGACAATACCCGGCCAAGCCTAGAAAACACCGGATCTCAGTAGCAGATGACGGTTTAGGCCAACTTTGAAATGCGTCCACCTTCTTTGGATCCACCTTAATCCCCTCACTAGGCACCACATGGCCCAAAAATGGCACAGAATCAAGCCAAAACTCACACTTGGAGAATTTTGCATATAGGTGCATCTCCCTCAAGGTCTGGACCACGATCCTCAAGTGTTGCTCATGGTCCTTCCAGATGCGTGAATACACCAATATGTTGTCAACGAACACGATGATGAAAGAATCAATATATGGTTGGAACAGGTTGTTCATCAAGTTCATAAAGGCTGCTGGGGCATTAGTCAACCCAAATGACATCACCAAAAACTCATAGTGACCATAGCGAGTCTTGAAAGTCGTCTTTGGAATGTCTGAATCCCGGATCTTCAGCTAATATTACCTTGACCTCAAGTCAATGTTTGAGAATACCCGAGAACCCTAAAGTTGGTCGAAAAAATCATCAATATGTGGTAGTGGGTACTTGTTATTGACTGTAACCTTGTTTCGCTGCCTGTAATCAATACACATCCTCATAGAGATGTCTTTCTTCTTCACAAATAGAACTGGAGCACCCCAAGGCGAGACACTTGGTCAGATGAAACCCTTATCAAGCAAGTCATTAAGTTATTCCTTTAATTCGTTCAACTCCACTGGTGCCATACGATATGGTGGAATAGAAATGGGCTGAGTGCCTAGCACCAGGTAAATACTAAAATCGATATCCCTATCAGGCGGCATACCCGGTAGGTTTGCTGAAAACACATAAGCAAAATCTCTCACTACCAAACATACTCAACACTAGGAGTATCAGCACTGACATCCCTCACAAAGGCTAGATATGCTAAGCACCCCTTCTCAACCGTCTCGTGTGCCTTGAGAAAGGACACCACCCTGCTAGAAACATAATCTCATGTACCTCTCCACTCCAACCGCAGCAACTGTGGCATTAGCCGATATCACAGTTTTGGCGTGACAATCCAAAATAGCGTGATAGGGTGACAACCAATCCATGCCCAATATCATGTCAAAGTCCACCATACTGAGTGGCAAAAAGTCAACTCTAGTATCATAACCCCCGATAGTGACCAAACATAGTCTACCACAATAGAATCTCCACAAGCATAGACACACATACATGGGCACTCAAAGAATCACGAGATATATCTAACTATCGAGCAAAGTAAGATAACACATATGAATAAGTGTTATCCGGATCAAATAAAACTTATGCATCCCTATAACAGACCGAAACAATACCTGTGATGATATCATCTGATGCAACAGCCTCGGTCCTACCCGAAAAAGCATAGCCACGGGCCTAGCCTCCCCCTATAGGATGACCTCTACCTGCCTGGCCTCCACCCCTAGCTGGCAGTGCAGGTGGAGCAGCAACTAGAGCCTGTGGAGGTGCACCCCTCCTAAGTTTGGGATAGTCCCTCACCATATGCCTGGTATCACAACACTCAAAATAGCCTCTCTACGGGTGTGGCTGCTGAAACTATATCTGGCCTAGTCAGCTAGACTGACCGCTAAAGACACGTCGTGAAGGAGGTGCACTGGAAAGTGATTGTGCCCAATAGGCGACCTAAGACCTCGAAATTGCTGGAGCACTACGAGTAGATGGAAGTGCTAAATGAACAGGTTGACTCATATAACCTCTTCCATGATGAGCTGAAATTGTAGCACGAGAACCACTAAATCCTCTAGAATCTCGAGGACTCTTGGCCTCCCTATCCTGCCTATCTTGGCCACGCATACTCTCCATCCGTTGAGCGATCTCCAAAACTTATTTAAATGGATTATTTGTCTCTAACTACCGGACCATAACTAAGCCCCTCGATAAATCTGCGGACTCGATCTTTGACTACAGAAACCAATGCAGGTGCATGATGGGACAACTCACTGAACCTGATTGGCATACTCTGACACCGTCATAGTCCCCTGATGGAGCTGCTCGAACTCTATGCGCCATGTATCTAGAGTGTCTGGGGAAAAAACTCCCTCAAAAATAGAACTGAAAACTAAGCCTAAGTGAGTGTCGCTGCATCAACTGGCCTTCCCTCCTCATAAGCCTACGACCACCTATATGCCGCCCATGTCAACTGAAATGTAGTAAAGGCGACTCCGCTCAACTCCACAATGCCCATGGTGCAGAGAATACAGTGGCACTGATCTAGAAAACTATGCACATCCTCAGTAACTACACCACAAAAAGTAGGAGAATCATACTTCTTGAACCTCTCAAGTATCTTCCGTTCTTCCTGAGATACCTCTAGCCTGACCTTAGGCTAAACCGAGATAATGGGCTGTTCTAGCATATTTCCCAGAACCTGATCAACATGGACCCGCTGCTCAATAGTACAAGCCGCAGGAGTCTGAGCTCCTCCCCTAGCATGAGATGTAGCTGGTGGAACTGGATCAAACCCGCCTGCGCCAAAGTACCAAACATGCTCAGGAAATGTGCTAAGGGATCCTGGAGTCCAGGAGTAGCAACAGGTGCCGCAGGTGCCTACTTGCCAACGGAGCTACTAGTGGCTCCTCAGTCGCTACTATAGCACATGCTCTAGTTGTGGCACGTGCAGCTCCTCGGTCTCTACCTCGGCCCCGGCCTCTCACGGCTCTAGTAGCGGCACGAGTGTTTGCTCATTTGATTCAGCAGTGCTTGTCCTCACTATCTGTGAGAGAATAGAAAGACAAAAGCTTAGATTTCAAAATCAACAAACCTGAACGATGAGGAATCAAAGAAGTGAAATTTCCTAATAGATCTGTAGCCTCTCGAAGATAAGTACAGACGTCTCCATGCCGATCCACAAGACTCTACTAAACTTGCTTATGACTCGCATCACCTATGAACCTAGAGTTCTGATACCAACTTGTTACGACCCCGAAATCCCACCTTAGGAATCGTCATAGAACCAAGTCTCTAAAACTAGGTAAGCCAAACACACTTTGAGAATTTAGCAGAATTAATGACTAAGCTATTAATTTACACTAATAAATAACATAATAAAAGAAACAAAACCACAGTCATATAATCCCAAAACTAGTGGTACATAGTCATAAGCTCTACTAAAATGCACTAGGAATCTCTAATACAATACTGATCGGAAACAAAAGAAATAGTAGCATACGATCTCTAAAAGGTGACTGTGAGGCCTGCGAGCGTCAAGCAGGTATACCTTGAAGTCTCTACGAATTCTGAAGCAACCCACTAATGTCCGACACGGGCAGAGGTACCTGGATCTGTACAAAATGTGCACAAATATAGTATGAGTACACCACAATAATACCCATTAAGTATCAAGACTAACCTTAGTAGAGTAGTGATGAGGTTAGGTAAAGACGCTTACTAGACATAGAAAACTGTGCAGAATATTAATGTAATCTAAGAACGAGAAGTAAAATAAATAAATGACAACAAAGAAGGATTATAATATAAGGCTAACAATGGAAGTAAAAGCAATAAATGACAGCAGAGAGTCAACATATGATAAAAATAACAAATGATCAAATATAGTCAAAATACAAGTGAAATGAATTAAGGAAAAAAACAATAACCATTCAAATCAACAAGTCGTTCCAACATAGAATGTACAACAAGAATCACACCGAGGTACCACACATCATATTTACATTTCATAAGTCACAATCACAATCTTCCTTATATCTCCGCGTGAGCCTTGCATTTATTTTAAAAATATTTTTCCCGAAATAACTTCACGCGTTTTAGACCCCTTATCTCTCCGCGTGTGTTTCAAATGAAGTAATTTCCCTTAATATTAATACGCGCATAAATCCCCCATATCTCGCCGCATGCGCATCAATATCACCACCCTTATACCACTGCATGCACATATCATTACAACACAATAATCAACTTGCACCACACGTACCCATATGACACAGCATTGCCAAAACAACAATACCAATATCACCACAACACATAGCCCACGGCTCAACCACAATGTGTACATAATCTCACTAACAACAAAATGAAACAAGAAATAACTCAACAATGAAAGATACTCTATAAAACAACAACTTAAATTAAAACATGTTAATAGCTCTCAATAACTACAACTTCAATTAAATGCATAAGAATAAATTCAGCAATGAAAGACATGACATGTAATAACAATCTCAATTAAACACATATAAAAGTAAGCTCGACAATGAAAGATAGAACATGTAATAACAACTTCAATTAAAGCATATAAGAGTAAACGGGACAATGAAAGATAGAACAAGTAATAACAACTTAAATTAAAGCATATAAGAATAGACATGACAACGAAAGATAGAACAAATAATAACAACTTCAATTAAATTCTTATAAGTAACCTAAGAGTCTAAACCGGTCAATTTTCACATATAAGCATGTGTACACACTCGTTGCCTCATGTACACGTCTTTCATATAATTCAAACAGTGCAATTAAGCTTAACCTTACGGGGTAGTTCTCATACACAAGGTCAGGCAAGATACTTATCTCAACTTGGCCAAATTAACACTCAAAAATGGCTTTTGCCTTAAGATTCGCCTCCACACGGCTCAAATCTAACCAAAAATAATTTAATATCATCAAACAATGCAAGAGAAACCAATTTTGATTAATAAAGCTAAGATCTTTAAACAATTTCCCAAAAGCCAACAAAAGTCAACCCTGGGCTCGCCCGGTCAAAACACGAGTCCAAGGATAGATCTCGACTACCCATAACCCCACAAGTCAATATATGTATTTTATTTTCAAATTCGCGTCCAATTCTACTCTCAAATCTCAAAGTTTCATTTTTGAAAACATAGACAAAATTTTCTAAAAATTCTATTCAAATTATAGATTAGAGGTTAAGTCTCATAAATAAGCATGTAATATAATTGAAAATTGATCAAAATCACTTACCCAATTGCTCTATATGAAAATTCCTCCTCAAAATCTCCTCTTACCGAGTCTAGGTTCTAAAATATGATAAATGAAGATAAGTCCTATTTTTGAGCCATTTTTGTAGGTACGGAAGCCGCAAATGCGGACACTACCTGGAAAATACGGCACCTGACAACCCAAGGGAATGTCGCAAATGTGATACTGAATGCGAAGTCAGTCCCCTTCACAAATACGGACAGATGGTCGCAAATGCGAGATACCCAGCCAAAGGCCACCCCTTAAAATTGCGATCAAGGTGTTGCAAATGCGATACCTGAGACCCCCTGCCAACTTCGCAATTGTGATGTTAGTGCTCGCAATTGCAATAACTGAAGCACCAGCACACCAACAACTTGGAATGAGTTCAAACTAATCTGAAACTCACCCGAGCTCTCAAGGCTCCACACCAAATATCCACATAAGTCTAAAAACATCATACGAACTCGTCCGTGTAATAAAATACCAAATTAACATCCGGAACCACAAATAAGACATCAAAATGCATGAAATTGCAATGAACTCAAGAATCAATAGAATAACAACCAAGCATCTGATTACTATCAAACCAACTCGGAATGACACCAAATTTTGCAGACAAGTTCCAAATAGTAAAACGGACCTATTCCAATTCCCATAACCATAATCCAAACTTGATAGCCATAAATTCAATCTACGGTCAAACCTAAGGAATTTCTAAATATTCAATTTCCCAACGTTTGATAAAACAAGTCAAATCAACCTAGGGACCTCCGAATTCAATTCCTCACATACGCCTAAGTCTAAAATCATATTATGAACCTATCAGAGCCATCAAAACACCATTCCGGGGTCGTTTTCACCAAAGTTAAATATCGGTCAACATTTCCAACTTAAGCTTCTAAACCAAGAACTAAGGAATAAAAATCATTCCAATACTTCTCTAAAATAAAACTAACCATCCACGCAAGTCATAAAATAACAAATAAATTTACGGGAAGCTTCAAAAAGGAAACGGGGCTCAAATACACAAAACGATCGGGGGTCGCTACAGAGGCTAAAAAGGGGGTTCACAAAATTAAGGCTAAAAAATAAAGAAATAAATTCCTAAACTACTTTGTAAAACAAGACCAACTACCTTCGGAAAAGAAGAAACAATAAGAAATAAAACTAAGTCAATCTTGGAATGTAACTCCAAAAATCTTTGGAAAAGGAAGACATAACCCTAACTACCTAGGAAAGAAACAAATCTAGTACCAAAATATATGGAAATAAGTTAAAAATAATCTAGGATAGGATCTTAAAAGTCCCAAACCAATCTTGAATAGGATCTTTAAAATATTGGAAATCTTGAAGAAAACTTACAAGCAACTTGGCACCAACTTGTACTCAACTTCTAGCATGCCTATTGCACCCTTATTGTTCAGCAGGTAAGTCCCTTTTAAGTTATCAAAACGTGGCTTCATGTAGGACTTCTTGAGCTGTAAGTTTGGACACATTTTAGGTGACAAATTAATCCAAAAGTGGACTAATTTGGACCTTCTTCAAAGGATGTCCTTTGGGTTCCAATCCACCTCTTCTTGGAGATGAATTTGGGCCATAAAATAATAAAACTTAGCATATTCATATCCTTTATCCTAGAGTTGTTACTCCCAATTAAGAAGTTTTTTATTTGCACTTGAAGTCTAATGATCTTATTTTGCAACTCTTTAGCTTGAAATATTATTGGCGGTCATCTTTGAGATTCCAAAGCTTCATCCTTGTCCTTAAATAGAGTTGAGATTCCTATGATGCTATCATTCCCCTCTTCTTGAAGAAAATTCATCCTCGAATTTAAACCTCACCAAATAAAGAAGACAATCATTAGGAAATGGCATAAACTACTTAGAATCTAAATTTGTAGTAACAAAATAAGATAGTGACTATGTGTCCACTTTACCCAATTAAACCTAATAGGTATACATACTCCCTTATAAAGCACATGGACTACATCATCGGAATAAAGTTTATACCTACTCAGATTAGTACAATAAAAAGTCCTTTTAGATGTACTATGCAATGAAACTTGCAATACAATCTTGTCAATAAGGTAGTCCAAACGTGTGCATGACAAAGAAATTACAAAAGGTTGACCACACATCCATTTAACACAGGTATATCTACCACAAGTATCAAATAAAACACTTATATGATATAGCCAAGTATCATCAATTACAAATCTCTTGGATTCATCTACATGTAAGCTATTCAAAGACGCACATAAATTCTCAAGAAGGTTAGAAGAACCCATAAATCCCAAAATAAAAATTTTACTGCATTCAAGCTCATGATTATAACTTTCCCCAATAATATTCCCAACATAAATGGATTCTAAACAATTGCTCAAACTGTCATAGAAAGAGTCACGAATAAGCACATGAAAGAGTATTTGATCACTAACGTCACAATACTCATGCATTTCCTTTTTATTAGTATCAAACACTTTTACAAGCTCACAATTAACATGACTTAAATATTCACTCCCCATCACACAACAAAAAATCACATTCTAGTAATTTATCACTTGAAAACTCATTAGACACTTGAATAAGAAAAGAAAGAATATTTAACTCATTCACAAGCCTCTTCTCATAAATTTCATATTTCTTTCCACCAAGTTGTAATACATAATCATCTATTTCATACTCAATTTAAAATGGAAGCAAATTACTCTTGAACTTGAACATAGATATTACCGTTAATGACTTAATATGCATCAAAATATCATCATCCAACAAAATAATAAAGTTACCAACATAAGAAATAAGAGTATAGTTTATTACCTCCAAAAATACCTTAGGTGTTCTAGATAGCCCAAGAATTGGACTAAATCAATTATACATACCATACTTGAACTTATTTACCAATGGAACATCAACATATTGTATTCTTTTATGCAATGGCTCCAACTTAGAAATGCCTTTAGGGAACTCCATGTCATAAACATGTAAATAAGGATCAAAATAGTCAAATAGGTTCAATAACAAATAAATTAACCAAGCTTTTATCTTTCACCATCAAACAAGAATTAATTTTGCCAAATTCATCTTGGAATCAAATTATATCCTTTTCCACCATCTCATGTGCCTCACTACCCCTTTAAAAAGCTATTTCAACACTTGGCTGCACAACACCATAAGAACTAAAACCAGAAAGAGTTAATGGTTAGGAAGTAAAGAAAAAATTTTCTTTCTTACACTCTCTTTCGTTTTTATCATAAGACTAACTTTTTCCTCACGTTTGGCCTCTTTACTTTCACTAGATTTGTTTTCTTTTCCTTCACTCAAACCCTCTAGTTTTTATCTCTCTACCTCACAGACTTTTTCTATCTCATAGTCTTCTCTCTTTTCTTTTCTCTCAAGATCACTCTTTTCCTCACTTGGCATCTCACTCTCTTCACTCAACACAGTCTGTCCTTTTTAGCTTCTCCATGAGCTAGATTGTTGTCTCTTTTTGTTTGGCTTTCTACCTTTACAGCTAATTCAACCAACACATCAAAATTTATATATTGTTGTAATTCTACTGCATAAGCTATTTCCTTATTTAAAACATTCAAAAACCTTGCTATTGTAGCCTCCTCTACCTCCATACAATTATCTTGGATCATAACCATATCCAAATCCTTAAAATATTCATCCACAGAAATGGACCCTTCCTTCATAGTTTGAAAGCATTGTTGTAGCTCTCTCTGAATGTGTGATTGCACAAATATCTTCCTCATCATCCTTTTCATCGCAGCCCTAGTAGCAATTGGTGATTGTCCTTCTTGCAACCTGTTCCTAGTAAGCTTTTTCCACCAAACAGCAGCATAGTCAGAAAACTATACAACATCAAGTTTAACCTTCTTAACCTCAGAATAGTTGTAGCAGTCAAAGATGGCTTCAACCCTTCTCTCCCAATCAAGGTACAAGTTTGGATCCCTTGTTCTCTTCAAAGATGGCATCTTCATCTTTATACTACTTATATTATCATATTCTAATCTACCTCCTTGTCCCCTTCTATATCTTCCTACCCTATCAAAATCAATATCATCATTAAAATAACCTAGAGAGTTTTCTTGATTTACAATGAGAGTAAGGGGTACATTTCCCCTAGCTTGGATCTATTATTGTTCCCTCTCCTAAGTTCAACTATTATATCATTTTTCTCTGCAACATTGTCTCTTATCTATTCGAATTACAAATTCCACCTTTCGAATTGTTGGTGCATAGCTTGCAAGGTGAAATCATTCCTTTCTTTGATTTCGGCTTCTTGAAGAGCCATTCGTTCATCATCAATACATGTATGAGACATCTTAAACAAATAATTTAAAGCAATATATATCTCTCAAATTTGTATTTTCCCTCTAATGCTCTCACCTCTCTTGCCTTTTTCTACTCAAAGCAACCATTGGTCTTTAATACAACAACAATAACAACAACAACAAACTCAGTGTAATCCCACAAGTGGGGTCTGGGGAGGGTAGTATGTATGCAGGCCTTACCTGTAAGGCCCCGTAAAATTTCGTAAAAGAATTTAAGGTTTCATGGTGCCAAGGTAGGCTTACATGTTTGAAGATTGAAGAATGCACTGGGAGTTGATGGAAATTTTTGGAAAGAGAAGGTGATTATGCGGTCAAGTTTGCGACTGCAGAACAGGTTTGTCGGCCGCATATCCATCGCATAGTTGAGCAGAAAGATTGTTGAATTTGAAGGTCATTTCTGCGGTCCATTATACGATCGCATATTCACTTCGCGGACCGCATTGCAGTCGCAGACTTGGCATGAGAAAATCTGAAATATAATTTTGCAGTCTAGTGCGGTCGCAGAACAGGTCTGTGGATCGCAAAACTGTCGCATATTAGTTCAGACAAGTCCAATTTTTGGGCATCATTTTTGCGGCCCATTTTGCGGGCCGCATATCGATTATGTGGTACGGTCTGCGACCGCAGACCCGGTTTCGGCAAGATTAAGTTTTGGAAATTTTACCCGATCCCATTTTTATAAAAAGGCTTTGGGGGTCATTTTTAAGAGTTTCATATGATAGTTCTAGAGAGATGTGAGAGTATTTTAGAGAGAGAAAGAGAAGACCTAGCTATTTTATTCATCAATTCTTGCTCAAGGCTTGAAGATTTCACAAGAACAACTCACAAGGTCTTCATCTAAGAGGTAAGGTTCCATACCCTAGTTTTTAATTTCAAATGGGGGGGGGGGAGATGGTTAGTGGAAAGTATGAATCTTTTGTGTGGGAGTGTTATTTATGTATGCATGTACTATCAAGGGTTGTGGAAAGATCATTGAAATAGTATGGGTGAACTCTTGGTGTTGAGTTAGTTGTGGGGTGAAGGAAATCTTGTTGAAGGACCTTGTAATTAATTTGCACATAATAGTGTTTGATAAATTGCTCAAATAAGCTGGGCCATGAACTTCTTCCTAATTATGGTTCAATTTTTGTTATGTTTCTAAATAGATTGAAGTTGCTGAGATTTCTGGAATATTGTAGTAATTTAATAAAGCTCAAAGTGAGGTATGATTGCTAAACTCTTCTCTTAGTATTGAATTTCCATGATGTCCTTGTAAGTCCCGTGATGCTCGTTATAAATTGAATTATTCCGAATAAGCCTTGTGTCCAAAAAATATATACTCAATATGTATTCCAAATGTTCCTATTATGTTATGTGCTATTTGAAAATGTGCTCGAAGCATGGGTTGCATGTCTAATTGTTATAACATCAAGTCGTGGCCCAAATCAAAGCTATTATGTCAACTTGTGTAAGAAATCTCAATGTGCTTAACATTCGTATTTTCTCACATGTGGATTTAAAGTCTTGAATAGAAATGCTTTGTTGTTGATGATCCATTATGATGTTTGAAAGTGAAAGAAGAAAGTGTGAGATGTAGAAATGTGGCCAACGTGCCAAGAATGAGAATTACATTTGTAGCCAACAGTGCCAATGAAATGAAAGAATGTGTGAACATTATGAGATGAGTTTTAACTCCTTTATATAATAATGTCATTAATGTCCTATGATCACCCGTGGCTAGTACAAGTAAGTGATAGTATGAACATGAATTGTGGTCGTTTGCCAAAATGAGAATCATGAGGCATTGTATGTTCCAACGGTTTCAACTATAGTTGTATGCTTGGGAAATAATGAATGTAAATGACTTTGATGTTAAGTCAATGAGAATCATGAACTTATCTAGTGACCTTAAGATGACAAAGAGGTATATAATGAGGGGGAAAAGAGATGTTCTATGTTAAATGATGATGAACCTTAAGAAACAAAATTAGGTCTATGTACCATTGAAACCTACTTAGTGATTTGCCATGCATGTGTTAATTTAATGAGCTATGTTTCTCCATGATGAGCATGAACATGAAGTGTTCCAATGATCCGGGAACTTACGACTTTAAAAGTAGCGTTATTCATGTCGCTTGAGTTTATATATGGTTATGTGCATAAAGATGTGTTATGAACCCTATGGACGGTTTATGAAACGCATTGGTGTATTGTATATGTAATCCTATGGACGGTCTATGAAACGCATAGGTTTATTGTGTAAGGAATCCTATGGACGGTCTATGAAATGCATAGGTGTATTGTGTATGGAATCCTATGGACGGTCTATGAAACGCATAGGTATACTGTGTATGGAATTCTATGAACGGTCTATGAAACACATAGGTATATTGTGTATGGAATCCTATGGACGGTCTATGAAATGCATAGGTGTATTATGTATGAAATGTATAAGTGTACGGTATGAATAAATACTAGGGACGGTCTATGAAACTCATAGGTGTATTGTGTATGAAATGTATAGGTGTACGGTATGAATAAAAACTATAGACGGTCTATGAGACGCATAGGTGCATAATATCATATGTGAACCCTATGGACGGTCTGGTGAGACGCATAGGCAACATGAAAAATAGGTGCCACTTTCATTGGCCTTTTTTGTACATGTTGTTTCAATTACATTATATTATGTATTCCACGTATAGCTCATATGGCTCAGTTGATCTTAAAAGAAGTTCAGAATGATGTAAGTATAATAAGACTTGACATGTGATGCTATAGGTCACTTTGTAGTCTCTTGACGAAATTTATTTTGCCTTTTATTTGAGTTACCGTATTTCCATATGTTGTTCTGTCTGCCTTACATACGAGCACTATTCCACATGTACTCACGTACCTTTTGCCAGGGGCGCTGCATTCTTTAATGGATGCAGGTGGTTCCATAGCAAGCGACATCGATTAGTGATAGCAGTACATCCTCCTCTCAGCTGACTTGGTGAGCCCCACTTCATATCGGGGTTATGTATCTTTTGCTTCTCATGTATTGTGTTTCAAGGTATAGTCGGGGCCTTGTTGTCGGCACTATCCTAGTACTCTTTTGTACCTATTAGAGGCTCCGTAGACATGGTGTAGTTTGTACGTTGGTATTGGGAAGGTCAAACTAATGATGTTGTAATTGTATCACATGTTCCACTTCTAAACTATGGATGTGTAATGTAACATTTGGGAGACTTATAAATGAAGTAACTAATGGTAATGAATTGGTATTGTATACATGATCTCCTTATTGTCTAATTAATAAAAATATATATTCTCTTTATTCATAAGTGAGTTTGAGTAGAAAGTATCTAACAGGCTTGCTTGACCGGGTTCACTCGGTTGAGCACCGGTTGCGCTCCCCGAGCTCAGGGCATGACATTACCCTTACCTTGTGAGGGTAGAGAGGTTATTTATGATAGACCCTCAGCCTAAGAAACACAAAGAGGAAGCAACCAACAATAATAACACATGAATAAATAAAGACATTATGTGTAATAACAAAGATCTAAAAGTAAGAAGTACAAGAATACTACTAACAAAACTGGTAAGAATGACACAATATGGGATAACAAAGATCTAGGAGCACGAAAATATAAGAATGGTACTAATACTACTGGTACGATTAGGAGAAACTCTCAACTACCTATCAACCTACAATCCTAATTCTCGACCTCCACACCTTCCTATCAAGGTTCATGTCCTCGGTAAGCTGAAGCAATACCATGTCTTGCCTAATAACCTCTCCCCAATACTTCTTTGGCCTACCTCTAACCTTCCTCAGACCCGCCATGGTCAACCTCTCACACCTCCTAACCGGGGCATAGATGTCTCTCCTTATCAGCCTGAACCATCTCAGCCTCGATTCCAGCAATTTGTCTTCCACAGGGGCCACTCCTACCTTTACCCTAATAACTTCATTCCTAATCTTATCTTTCCTGGTATGCCCATACATCCATCTCAATATCCTCATTTCTGCTACTCTCATCTTCTAGACATGGGATTTCTTGATTGGCAAACACTCAGCACCATACAACATAGTCGCTCTAACTACCACTCTGTAGAACTTGCCCTTAAGTCTTGGTGGCATATTCTTATCACACAAAATACTAGATGTGAGCCTCCATTTCATCCACCCCGATCTAATATGATGTGTAACATCCTCGTTAATCTCCCTGTTGCCTTGGATAACAGACCCACGGTACTTGAAATTATCTCTCTTGGGAATGGCTTGTATAACAAGCTTCACGTCCACTTCTTCTTCATGTGTCCCCTCACTGAACTTGCACTCCATGTATTATATTTTGTCTTACTCAACTTGAAACCCTTAAACTCTGGGGTCTGTCTCCAAACCTCCAGCCTAGCATTAACCCCACAACGTGTATCATCAATCAGCACTATATCATCTACAAATAATATATACCATGGCACCTCCCCTTGGATGGGTCGTGTCAACACATCCATCACTAGAGCAAATAAAAATGGGCTAATAACTGATCCCTGATGTAACCCTATCATCACTGGAAAGTGTTCCGAGTCTCCTCCCACAGTCCTTACCCAAGTTTTAGCACCATCATACATATCCCGAATCACCCTAGTGTACGCTACTGGGATGCCGCTAACCTCCAAACATCTCCATAGAACCTCCCTCGGAACTTTGTCGTTAGCTTACTCTAGGTCAATGAACACCATATGCAAGTATTTCTTCCTCTCCCTATACTTCTCCACCAGTCTCCTCACAAGATGAATGTCTTCTGTAGTCGACCGCCCTGGCATGAATCTAAATCGGTTCTCTGAAATAGACACACTTTTCCTCACCCTCCTCTCCACCACCCGCTCCCAACCTTCCATAGTGTGACTCAACAGCTTGATACCCTTATAGTTGTTGCAATTCTGGACATCCCCTTTATTCTTGTACACCGGGACCATCAAGCTCCACCTCCATTCATCAGGCATCTTACGCATCCTAAAAATAACATAAACAATCCAATAAGCCACTCTGAGCCTGCCCGACCCGCATTCTTCCAAAATTATACCTGAATCTCGTCCGGCCCAATCACTTTACCCCTACTCAATATTCGTATCACCCCCTCAACCTCCTCCACCTTAAAGCGCATACAAAAACCAAAATCTCGTTGGTTCTCTAAGTTCTCCAACTCTCCAAGCACGATGTTCCTGTCCCCATCCTCGTTCAAGAGTTTATGAAAATATGTCTGCCACCTAAGCCAAATAGACGCCTCATTCACCAAAACCTTACCATCCTCGTCTTTAATAAATCTCACTTGATCCAGGTCCCGAGCCTTCCTCTCTCTAACCTTAGCTAACCTATACAGTCTCTTATCACCGCCTTTACTCCCCAGATCCTCATATAAGTGCCCAAATGCTGCAGTCTTAGCCGTTGTGACCGCTAATTTTTCCTTTTTCTTAGCCTTCTTATAGCACTCCCTATTCGTCCTCCTCTCATCCTCGACTACGCTCTCCACAAGCTTCAGATATGCTTCTTTCTTGGACTTCTTTATTCCACCACATGTCCCCTTTGTGGCCTACCACGTATCCATTCGTGACCCCTAACACCTCTCGAGCAGCTTCCCTAATACAATTTGTTGTCATGGTCCGCATACTACTCGTGTTTCCACTACTCATCCAGGCCCCCATAGCCACCAACTTCTCCCCCAACTCATGAGCTTTGTCCTTATTCAAGGCTCCCCACTTGATCTTGGGTGACCATACGCCGTTCTCTTCTTCCTCTTTCTCTTAATCTCCAGGTCCATTACTAAGAGCCTATGTTGTATCGATAGACACTCACTCAGGATAACCTTGCAATCAGTGCACATGCCTCTATCATACTTCCTGCAGATAAGGTAATCAATCTTAGTCTTGGTCACCGTACTCCAGAAAGTGACCAAGTGGTCTTCCCTCTTCTAAAAACACGTGTTAGCTATCACCAAATCAAAATTTTAGCAAACTCAAACAACAAAATTCCTGCCTCGTTCCAACCTCCAAAGCCGAACCCGCCATGCACATCGTTATAGCCCCTAGCAGACTCCCCAATATGGCCATTAAAATTAGCTCCTGTGAAAAGCTTCTCGGTAAGCGGGACACCACGAACCACCTCATCCAAATTCTCCCAGAAGTGCCTCTTGACCTCCTCGTTCAGGCCCGCTTGAGGCACGTATGCACTAATCACGTTTAAAGTGAACCCATCAACCACTAGCTTAATAGTCATCAGCCTATTGTTCACTCTCCTAACATCTACCACTAGCTCCCTCAAATCCCTATCAAGTAAAATACCTACTCCGTCCTTGCCCCTAACACCTCCTAAATACCACAATTTAAACCCGCTAACTTTTCGTACCCTAGTACCCAACCATCTAGTCTTCTGGATACACGCTATATTAAGCCTCCTATTCTAGAGAATCTTCCCTAACTCTAAAGACTTCCCCGTGAATGTCCCTATATTCTAGGACCCAATCCTCATCCTAGCGGTTCTCTTACCACCCCTGCACCTGTCACGACCCAAACCAATGGGCCGTGATGGGCACCTGGTACCTTACTCAACCGAGTACCAACGTAACGTATCTTTCATATCATACTATCATAGGTAAATGAGCTGGAGAGGCTGTCGTGAGATAAGCAGAATAAAACATGAGGAAATACTCAACATTTTGTGTAATCTTTCTTGGGTTATTTCCTTTGCATTAACTTACGTCTTGCACTGGCTCCTTATTTATCAATAACATCTCGGGCAGAAACCTTTACTTCCTCTCCTTGATGTCGTGTTTGCATAATGTTCTGGAATTGGAGCATATCTATAGGATTTTGGTAAGTGCAAGCTCACTCCTTTTTCATTTTTATCGCATTCTTCCTTTACCATTCCATAGTTACTAGAACCACTTAATTCTGACTTAATGCCACATCACTCCATATTCCCCCCTTTAGGGGAGTACCCAAATTTAGAGCTGCGATGATCTACCTATAGATGTTTTACCTCTCCATCTTTGGCGTCTTTTCACATCATCGATGACCCTTACTCGCCTTGCAGTAATCCTGCTGTACCAAGGATAACAAAATTCCTTATTCACAAGGGTGACACTTAGTGTAACTGGCACACTTAGTCCTTTAAGCTTAACTCTGCTCACCGTGCTTGCTTCTGAACTGATATTTTGACTGTATTCCCAGTGGAACTCTCTTTTATTTCCGTAACACTCATACGGTACCTCAAACTACACCAACTCCTATCTGAATATTTCTCAAGTATTACAATGTCATAACTGCGAGGCTGAATTCACTATATTTATCTAGCACGATCTGTTGATATGAGAATGGGCTAACGAATAGTTAGCAGTTGATTTAGGAAGAGCCTACTTATGGCTAGACAAGAGGATACAGACAAATCTGATACCACTTTTGTCACGACCCAGACCTATGGGCCGCAACGAGCACCTGATACCTTACTTAACTGAGTACCAACATAACATATCTTTATTATCGTACTTTCATTGGCAAATGGGCCAAACGGGCCGTCATGGGCTAACAAGAATAAAAATAGGAGAATACTCAATATAGGATGACCCAACCTGATAAAAAAACTTATACATGTGATATACAAGCCTTTAAGGCCAACATGATCATTTGTAAACTCAAAACATAGGCCGGCAAGGCCATACAAGCATTCGTATATATGACATCTGTCTACAAGCCTCTAAGGGTACACACTTAACATAAAGGTCGGGATAGGGCCCAGCCATACCAAACAATATGCATCTAAATCATACTGACCAAACAAGTAGCTCCGGAGCAAATGGAGTGCACCAACATCTCCCGCTGAGCTGATAGCCTACTTGGAGGACTCTCGAACTGTCTATCGGGACCTGCGAACATGAAACACAGTGTCCCCAGGCAAAAGGGGCGTCAGTACGAATAATGTACCGAGTATGTAAGGCACGTAAATAAGTACATAAAAGACATGGAAAAAAAAAGAGTAAATGACTCAACCTGTAAGTGTGGATAACTCTATAAAAATATTTATAATGTCATGCATATGCGTATGAATGTCATGTCGTGCATAGGTACATGTTTCATAACATCATCAGGCCTCTAAGGGCATCCCATTATATCATCTCGGCCACTGTGGGCAAAATCATCAACGTATACCAGCTGATCAGGTGGTGGTGCGTATATAATGCCATAACCGTTCCCATATCCCATATACATATATATACATATATATACGCGTATATAATGCCATCTGGTCATGGGTAATGTGCATGTATAAATGCATGAAATGCATATGAAATACGTTAAAAAATCTCTCAATATGCCATAAGTAAATTGATAGAAGCTCGGAAATAAGATGGTACATCCCGCATTTTCATATGTTAAAATTTCGTCGTAAGCTAATCGACTTAAGTTCGAGAATGAGATTATTTTGAGATTATAAGCATTATGCTATTTCAAACAAGTTATGAGTAAATTCGCGAAGGAGAGAAGGTAAGCAAATAGAAGAAAATGAGTTTCGTTAAAGGTTGTCGATTTGGGGTAAAATACGGGGCGAGCTATAATACCCGATATTTATGGACTAGTGCCATACAAGGTACCCCATGACCATGATAGTGAGGTGTATAAGGTATGTTAAAAGTGAGCAGTATTTTAAGTAAATTGAGATAATTCTTAATTATGTGGGTAATTGGTTAATTATTAGACTAGTGGGGGATTTTATGGATTGATTAAGAAAAAAGGTGGATAATTGGATAGGTGAGGGGGCACTCACGTGGAAGCACCCCTTAAATCCCATGAATGACTCTTTAAGTCATTACATTATGTGGCAAAAGTAGAAATGTGGAAGTGGGCAAGTTTTAAGAAAGTAGGAACATATCCATTTACTCAAGAAAGGCTACATAACCTTTAGCAAATTAAAGGATTCGTATATCTAACATTTGAGGGAATAGAAAAGAACTCTCCATGAGACTATCTGAAGCTAACAAAAATGCAACTTGAAGCCAACGTAAAAGCAAATTGAAGCTAACACAGAAGGGTACGGATCTTTAATAGATTGAACAGAGATTTTGCAATTTAAAGGGAGTACGGTGTAAACCTTCTCAAAACTATCACACGAATTTTTCCCTAGTCCAGGTATGTTAAGGCTATCCCTTCTTTCTTTTTGGCATGATCTATACGACACGAACGAAACGAGCAAATGCACAAATTCCATAAATATCTCTATTCATAGAAATACTAGAGATGCTTATGTTCTTGATTTCCCATGTGTCATATTATTCTATCATCTGTTCATGGGTCTCAAAAATACGCAAGTTGGTAAAGTTCATTTCATGATATTAATCAGAGGCATAATGGTCTTATGACGTACTGAGAGATTTTATTAACGTATTTCATATATATTTCATGCATTTATACATGCACATTGACCCATGACCAGATGGTATTATATACGCGTATATATATGTGTGTGTGTGTGTGTGATATATATATATATATATATATATATATATATATATATATATATATATGGGATATGGGAATGGTTATGGCATTATATATGCACCACCACCTGATCAGCTGGCATACGTTGATGATTTTGCCCACAGTGGCCGAGATGATATGATGGGATGCCCTCAGAGGCCTGATGATGTTATCAAACATGTACCTATGCACGACATGACATTCATACGCATATGCATGACATTTTAAGTATTTCATAATTTACAGAGTTATCCAGACTTATAGGTTGAGTCATTTACTCTATATTTCTTCCATGTCTTTTATGTACTTATTTACGTGCCTTACATACTCGGTACATTATTCGTACTGACATGCCTTTTGTCTGGGGACGCTACGTTTCATGCCCGCAGGTCCCGATAGACAGTTCGAGAGTCCTCCAAGTAGGCTATCAGCTCAGTGGAAGATGTTGGTGTGCTCCATTTGCTCCGCAACTGCTTGTTTGGTCAGTATGATTTAGACGCGTATTATTTGGTATGGCGGGGACCTGTCCTGACCTTTATGTTAAGTGTGTACCCTTAGAGGCTTGTAGACAGATGTCATGTATATGAATGCTTGTATGGCCTTGCCGGCCTATGTTTTGAGTTTACAAATGATCATGTTGGCCTTAAAGGCCCGTATATCACATGTATAAGTTTTTTTTATCAGGTTGGGTCATCCCATATTCAGTATTCCCCTATGTTTATTCTGGTTAGCCCATGACGGCTCGTTTGGCCCATTTGCCAATGAAAGTACGATAAGAAAGATATGTTATGTTGGTACTCGGTTAAGTAAGGTACCGGGTGCTCGTTGCGGCCCATAGGTTTGGGTCGTGACAGCACCCCACCCCCTGCCCCACCAAAAGACATGACCTCACTCTACCATCACTTGCCTCAGCCACAATAATCTAAGAGATACTAAGCTCTAGTACTACTACAACACACAACAAGATAACTAAAAGAATATAGTCTTCAACTTAAGGCACTAGTAAAGAAATTACAGAAAAACAAGTAATTGATGCAAGTGAATGCGTTGTAAATAACAAAGGCAAAGAAACAATACAAAATAAATCAAATTATATAAAGAGAGAAGATACATTAAAAATCAAAATATATGATGACACAAAGATACAGAATAAATCAAATTATATAAAGTAAAAGAAAAGTACATAATAAAATCAAAATATATGATGACAAAAAGATACAGAACAAATCAAAATATGTAAAGACAAAGAAAGATAGAACCTGGAAGTATTGAAGATGTCTAGTCGCTGCCTCCGCCCACACTGAACTTTGTTTCAGTGGGGACCGCTACTGAAGCCTGCTGTAACGCCTCCCTATTAGGTACGTCGCCATATTTATGCACCAGTAGTGAAGGTAATAGGAAGGCCAGGAGGGGCTACTAGATATGATGCTGACAGTAGTGCCTTGGGAAGAGAGAAACATGGGAAAAGAAAGAGAAAAGCGGTGGGGAATAGGGAAAAGGCAAGGAGAATCCGGTGGTAGTCAACGAAGGTGGGTTCTTGACTGCCCTTATTTAGGTTTATTAATAAACCTTACTAGTCACAACCCTTAAGTGATAAGAATACGGAGTTAGAGAAGAAAAAAAGTGAAGGACCAAACCTAGGAAGAACAGGAATTGGTGTTAGTAGTGCAAGCCCGGGTTGACTTTTTGATTTTGATAAAGATCGAAGCTTTATTGTTTAGGGTTGTTTCCTACGACATTATTTGATGATATTAAGTTGTTTGTGACTATATTCAAGCAGTTCGTAGGCCGATTCACGTGGGAAGGGCTTTTTGGAATATTAATTCGCACGTTTTGAGGTAAGTAAAATATCTAAACTTGGATTTGAGGGTAATTTTTCCTGATCCGGAAGGATTTAAGACTACTATGAGAATTGTTTGCTATCATGGCTTGTTATATCCGTGTTTTCTCTACTTGTATGATTATTTGAGCTATGATTCTTGTTAGAAATCATGTCTAGAATATGTGCTTGTTGTTTTGTGACATGATAGGGCGGTCCTTGCTATTTAACATACTCTCAGTCATGATGCTATAACCTTGTATGATATCTTTGTCTCAGTGCATTCTTATTATGATTTCTCACATGTTGTTGATGCCTTATATGCGTAACACTGTTGAACTGAGTACTATGAGATGTGGTTAACTGAGACTTGAGCGGTTGATGACTAAGCTTGGGCCTTAGACTCAATTTGGTATTGACTTTGAGGTGCCATGTACGCTAGGCTCATATTGGGCTAAATGGTACTAATTAGGGGCGACACGTGCACTAGGCCCCATGATTGGGCTATGTTACATTGATTAGAGCTTGAGCAAGGATCCAAACCTGTAGAGTCTGGTATACACAGTGAGTACAGGAACAGAGCTATATATGTGCTTTGGTGAGGGGAAATTGTTCCAAGCACCCGTATAATGTTGAGTGTGGTCGTGTGAGTGTTGGTAAGGGGCATTTGTGCCAGGCACTGTGAGTGTGCTGAGATTGTTGTTGTACTTGATGGTTTCATCATGATGATATTGTCAGGACCCAATTTCTCCCTCCGTGAACTGTCATGATGGCACTTAGTCTCTACGACGAGGTAAGCCTAACACTTTGCGGAAATGAAACAAAAGAATGAACATTAACTACTAACAGTAATAATTATCTAATAAGCAACTGAATGCCACTCGACATATACAATTATCACCTCTAAAAAAGTATGAAAAACTTTTCCCAAAACCCGAAAACCCGCAAGTCACAAGCTCTTAAGAAGTCTTGACTGTTCTATACATTATTTCTACAGAAAGAGGAAAATAAATGAACACAGGGGGATAGAGGGAGACTCCGGATACTAATTTTACTTCCGAGCTCGTCACAGCTTTTGCCCCAAGGTTAGGTTTGTTACTTATTGAGTACATGGGGTCGGTTGTACTCATACTACACTCTGTACTACATGTGCAGATCTAGGTACTTCTTGGCGTGGTGATTGCTCGAGTTCGCATCGGTACCAACTTGTGGAGACTACGAGGTAGCTGTTATATCGTTCTCAAACCTTGAGGTTACTGTTCTATTATTAGACAGTTGTATTAAGGATTTAGCGATATATTTTGAGATTATATTGTGCTCATGTACTCGTTGACACCAGATCTTTGGGATGGTTATAGTAGTATTATCATTGTTTTCTTAGATATTTCATGATATTTCCGCTATTGAGATTATTGAGTTTTATTTTATTTAATTCATTATTATTGTGCAACTGTTGGCTTTCCTAACAAGTAGTGTTAGGCACCATCGCGGCTCCGGTGGGAGTTTGGATCGTGACAATAACTATTTGTTTTATCTATAATGATAGTAGTAAATTTTATTTCTTTCATAAGGGTTACCAACCATATATGAATTTTACAAGTTATGAACCAACCAATAGTGGGAATCTACCTATTTTTAGAGGGATGGATCATGCTGGTCCATCCTCGAGTCATCAGCAATTTGATAATATGCATCATGGCTATCTACAAATTATGAATGGTATATTTAAGCTTTAAAGTTAATATATTATGTTGAGATGTACAAAATATTAAGTATTCGATTAGTTGTGTAGGAAAAATGAGCAACATGACGGTCTTGTCATAACTCAATTGGACGATGACGATATTTTGAATCGGGATATGGCAAATGCACAGAGTGAGGAAGATGATAGTCTTATAACAACAACGTTGATGATACAGGTGATGAAGCATCTTTCTTTGATAAGAGCAATGATGAGGAACCACATTTTACAGATAAGAGTGCTAATGAGCAACCAGATTTGATGATGGAGCATGATGCCACCACTCAGCATGCGCAATATATGCAGACTCCACCTACTGTTAGACCAGCGGTGTACGAGTCGCATGTGCCCTTTCATTCGGCGGCTACAGCTGGTTTGTAGTCAGGAGCATGAGGAGAGGGAGGCCAAGAGGCCTCATGGTTCGGGGGGTTTCACCGGTGTTTCTTCTAGGGTCAATCCCACCATAGCAGGAGTCGTCCTTATAGGCCCACTCAGATGGCTCGTCTGGTTCATCGTGGCACATCAGCTAGTCATGGTTCATACAATGCTCGCCTGGGTCAGTCAACTCTCGGTGCTCTCCCAGCCCAGAGTTCATCTCATGCTCTATTAGTTCTGGGTTCATCTGTGTCAAGCCCCTCTAGTAGTTATTTTGGTTCTCGGGGTCTGCTTCAGTACTTGCCGCCATTGTCAGAGCGGGGTTGCTTCGAGTGTGGAGAGCTTGGTCATGTGAAGAGGCATTGTCCCCGCCTTTTGGAAGGTCTAGTTCAGCAGAGGAGTCAAGCTGCAACTTTCGCACCAGTTACTTCACCACCTGCTCAGCCAGCTCGGGTTGGGACTCAGGCAACTAGAGGTCTCCCTAGAGGGGGAGACCGAACAGGTGGCATTCAGGCTCGATTATGTGCTATTCCTACCAGGCCAGAGGCCGTTGCTTTAGACACAGTGATCACATGTATTGTGTAAGTATGCCACATGGATGCTTCTATATTATTTGACCCTGTTTTTACTTATTCGTATGTATCATCACATTTTGCTCGTTATTTGGATATGCCCCCTGATTCCTTAGTTTCACCTATTCATGTATCTACGTCGGTGGGTGATACTATTGTTGTGGACCGTGTGTATCGGTCATGTGTGGTGACTATTAGGGTATTGGAGACTAGAGTTGATTTCCTACTACTTAGTATGGTTGATTTTGACGTGATTTTGGGTATGGATTGGTTGTCTACATGTCATGCTATTCTGGATTGTCACACAAAGACCGTGGCATTGGAAATGCCGGGGTTGCCAGGGTTCGAGTGGAGGGGTTCTCTAGATTATTTTCCCAGCAGGGTTATTTCTTATCTGAAGGCCCAACAGATGGTTGGGAAGGGGTGTCTATCATATTTGGCCTTTGTGAGGGATGTTGGTACTGATACTCCTACTATTGATTATGTTCCAGTAGTGCGAGACTTTCCGGATGTGTTTCCTGCAGACCTGCTGGGCATGCCACCTATAGGGTTATTGATTTTGGTATCAACTTGTTACCGGGCACCCCGCCCATTTCTATTCCTCGGTATCGTATGGCAGCAGCAAGGTTGAAAAAATTGAAATAGCAGCTTCAGGAGCTTCTTGATAAGGGGTTTATTAGGCCTAGTGCGTCGCCTTGGGGTGCACTGGCTCTTTTTGTAAAGAAAAATAATGGTACTATGCAGATTTGCATTGATTATAGGCAGTTGAACAAAGTTACAATCAAGAACAAGTATCATTTGCCACGTATTGATGATCTATTTGACCAGCTTTAGGGAGCGAGGGTGTTCTCTAAGATTGATTTGAGGTCTGGGTATCACCAGTTGAAGATTCGGGACTCGAATATTCTGAAGACGGCATTCAGGACCTGCTATGGTCAATATGAGTTCCTTGCGATCTCATTTGGGATGACCAACACCCCAGCAACATTCATGCATCTGATGAACAATGTATTTCAGCCATATCTTGATTCGTTTGTCATAGTATTCATTGATGATATCCTGGTGTACTCATGTAGCTAGGAGGAGCATGCCCAACATTTGAGGATTGTACTATAGAGGTCGAGGGATAAGAAGCTTTATGCCATGTTCTCCAAGTGTGAGTTTTGGCTCAGTCTGGTGGAGTTCTTGGGGCACGTGGTGTCCAATGAGGGGATTAAGGTAGATCCAAAGAAGATAGAGGCGGTTTAGAGTTGGCTCAGATCGTCTTCAGCTACTGAGATTCGGAGTTTCCTCGGCTTGGCTAGATATTATCATCACTTTGTGGAGGGTTTCCCGTCCATTGCAGCGCCTTTGACCAGGTTGACCCAGAAGAGTGCTCCATTCAGGTGGTCGGATGAGTGTGAGGAGAGCTTTTAGAAGATCAAGACTGTCTTGACCACATTTCCAGTGCTAATTTTGCTTTCAGCATTAGGCTCTTATACAGTGTATTATGATGCTTCTCAGATTGGTATCGGGTGTGTCTTGATGCATAAGGGTAGAGTGATTTCTTATGCTTCTCGCCAGTTGAAGCCCCATGAGAGGAACTACCCTGTTTATGATTTGGAGTTGGCCGCCATCGTTCATGCATTGAAGATTTGGAGGCATTATCTCTATGGTGTGCCTTGTGAGGTGTTTACGGATCATCGGAGTCTCCAACACTTGTTCAAATATAAGGATTTAAATTTGAGGTAGCAGAGATGGTTGGAGCTGCTAAAGGACTATGATATTACCATTTTGTATCATTGCGGGAAGGCTAATATGGTGGTTGATGCCTTGAGTAGGAAGGCGGTGAGTATGGGTAGCCTTGCATTTATTCCGGTAAGTGAGAGACCGTTTGCATCAGATGTTCAGGCCTTGGCCAATCAGTTCATGAGATTAGATATTTCGGAGCCCAGTCGGCTTCTAGCTTGTGTGGTTTCTCGGTCTTCTTTATATGATCGCATCAGATAGTGTCAGTATGATGATCCCTATTTTTTTGTCCTCAAGGACACGGTTCAGCATGGTGAAACCAGGGAGGTTACTATTGGGGATGATGGGGTGTTGCGGATGCAGGGTCAAATTTGTGTGCCCAATGTATATGGTCTACGTGAGTTGATTCTTGAGGAGGCCCACAGCTCGCGGTATTCCATTCATCTGGGTGCCGCAAAGATGTATCAAGACTTGAGGTTGCACTATTGGTGGAGGAGGATGAAGAAAGACATAGTGGGGTTTGTAGCTCGGTGCCTAAATTTTCAGCAAGTGAAGTATGAGCATCATAGACCGAGCAGATTGCTTTAGAGGCTTGAGATTCCAGAGTGGAAATGGGAGCACCGTGGACTTAGTAGTTGGGATCCCACGAACTTCAAGGATGTTTGATGCTATTTGGGTGATTGTGGATCGGTTGACCAAGTTCGCGCATTCATTCCTGTTGGGACTACTTATTATTCAGAGCAGTTGGCTAAGATCTACATCCACGAGATTGTTCGCCTTCACGGTGCACCAGTATCCATCATTTCAGATCGGGGCACACAGTTTACATTACAGGTTTGGAGTGCAGTGCAGCGAAAGTTAGACGCACGGGTCGAGTTGAGTACAGCATTCCACCCTTAGACAGACAGACTGTCCGAGCGCACTATTCAGATATTGGAGGATATGCTACGCTCATGTGTGATAGAATTTAGGGGTTCTTGGGATCAATTTCTGCCACTTGCAGAGTTTTCCTACAACAACAGCAACCAATCGAGCATTCAGATGGCTCCGTATGAGGCTTTGTATGGGAGACGGTGTCGGTCTCCGCTAGGTTAGTTTGAGCCGGGTGAGGCTAGGCTATTGGGTACTGGCTTGGTTCAGGATGCTTTGGACAAGGTTAAGTTGATTCAGGATCGACTTCGCACGGCGCAGTCTAGACAGAAGAACTACGTCGATCGGAAGGTTTGTGATGTTGCTTGTATGGTGGGGGAGAAGGTACTACTCAGAGTCTCAGCTATGAAGGGTGTTATGAGGTTCGGGAAAAAGGTCAAGCTAAGCCCTCGGGATATTGGGCCTTTTGAGGTGCTTAAGAGGATTGGGGATGTGGCTTAAGAGCTTGCCTTGTCGCCTAGTCTATCGAGTGTTCATCCAGTGTTTTATGTTTCTATGCTCCAGAAGTATTTCGGCGATCCGTATCATGTTTTGGATTTCATCACGGTTCAGTTGGGTGGTGATTTGATTTATGATATGGAGTCGGTGGCCAATTTGGATCGGCAGGTTCGAAAGTTGAGGTCAAAGAATATAGCTTTAGTGAAGGTGCAGTGGAGAGGTCAGCCAATCGAGAAGGCTACTTAGGAGACCGAGCGGGAGATGCAGAGTAGATATCCACGCCTATTTGAGACTCCGGGTATGATTCTAGACCCGTTCGAGGATGAAAGTTTATTTAAGAGGGGGCGGACGTAACGACTCGGCCAGTCATTTTGAGTGTTGTAGCCCAGTTCTCCTATTTACTGCTTATTCTATGCTTAATTGTTGTTATGTGACTTGCCGGGGTGGTCGGTTTGGTTCCGGGGATGTTTAGTCAAATCCCCAGGGTTGGAAGCCTATGTTGAAACAGTTGATCGGACGTTGACTTATGCGTATATTGCTCCGGATTGGAGTTTTAATGGCTCTAATAGCTCCGTAGGGTGATTGTGGACTTAGGAGTGTGTCTGGATAGTGATTTGGAGGTCCGCATGTTATTTTGGCTTGAAATGGCGAAAGTTGGAAAATAGAAGTTTGAAGAGTTGAGATGTTTGACCGAGAGTTGACTCTCTGGTTATCGGGCTCGGATTTTGGTTCTAGAAGTTGGAATAGGTCTATTGTATCATTTATGACTTGTGTGGAAAATTTGAGGTCAATCGTAGTTTATTTGATAGGTTTCGGCATCAATTGTGGAAGTTGGAATTCACTAGTTTTCATTAGGCTTGAATTGGGGTGTGATTCGTGTATTTGATGTTGTTTGATATGATTTGTGGCATCAATTAAGTTCGTATCATGTTTTAGGACTTGTTGGTATATTTGGACGGGGTCCCGGGGGCCTCGGGAATTATTCGTATGGGAATCGTATTGAAATTTGGACTTGGGAGAAATTTCTGGGCCACTAATCTCTGGTGCCATCGCACCTGCAGAGTTTTGGTCGCAGTTGTGTGACCGCAGAAGCGAAGAAATGGTCGCAGGCGCGGTTTGGGCAAAGTTGGGAAGTGGTCGCAGGTGCGAGGGTTTGTCCACACCTGCGAGGTTGCAGATGCGGAGAGGAGTCGCAGGCGCGAGGTCTGGAAAGGGAGCCTGGGGTGCAGGTGCGGAAGTATATCCGCAGATGCTGATGCACATCTGCACATGAGCGATCGCATATGCGGATGTGGACTGGAGGTTCTGGATCGTAGAAGCGATGGAGAATCCACAAAAACGGGACCACATATGCGGTTAAGTGGAGCGCAGGTGCGAAAGGCCCTGGGCAGATTATATTCGAAGGGTTTCCGGGATTTTTGTCATTTTGGACTTTAGAAGCTCGGTTGGAGGCGAATTTTGAGAGGGGTTTAATGTGATTTCTTGAGGTAAGCCACTCTAGATCATTTTTATTCAATAGTATTGATTACCCATTGATTTTTTCACCTAGCTTGTGTATTTATAAGGTGGAATTTTAGGAGTTTTGAGCTAGGGATTGGAGAGTAGAATTTGGGGATTTGAGTGACAATTTGGTGTCGGAATTTGATAAATTTGGTATGGTTGGACTCGTGGTTGAATGAGTGTTTGGATTTTGTAATTTTTGTTGGATTCCTAGACGTGGGCATAGAGTTGATTTTTTGACTTTTGATTAAGAACTTAGCTTATTCATATGGAATTGATTCTCATAGCTTGTGCTGACTGTATCGAGTTATTTGTGGCTAGATTCGAGGCATTCAGAGGCCGATTCACGAGGCAAGGGCTTATTGGAGTAGATATTTGCAAGGTTTGAGGTAAGTAACACTTCTAAACTTGATTCTGAGGGTATGAGTCCCTGAATTTTGTGTTATGTGGTCGGTGTTGAGGTGACGCACATGACAGGTGACGGACGTGTGGGCATACACCGTAGTAATTATGACTTAGTCGATTTCGTGAGACTATGTAGTCATCTTATCTGATTATTATTATTGTACTCTATGTGTTAGAGTACTTTAGCTATAATTTATGTTAGAAATCATGTTTAGGCTATGTGCTGCTACTATTGGGACCCACAACGGTCGTTCTTTTGCTGTTGAGTTATTTGCTAATTTACAGTTTTGTACTCATTCGCATTCATCATTGCATATCATATCTCAGTCTCTGTTATCATTTATTATCACATCATGTATCATTGATTTTGGTTGCTTGGCATGAGTGTTGTGTGCACGAGAGACTGGAGAGATTGATGATTGAGGGAGGCCGAGGGCCTGTTTGTGAGTGATATTGATGGGATCGGGCTATGCGCCACAGCAGGTACTAATGATTCATGATGGGATCGAGCTACGCGCCGCAGCAGGTTTTATTAGTGCTTGGGCAGGATCCGCCCCTCCGAAGTCTGACATACCAGCAATGAGCGCAGGTTGTATTGATTCACGATGGGATCGGGTTGCACGTCGCAGTGGGTACCGTACAGTGCTGAGTGACTGAGTGCGATGAGTGAGAATTGAGATAGTCAGGTTGAGTACAATGAGAGTGTGAGAACGTGAGGCTTTCATTGTGTTGCATCACATACGATATGCATATTGGCATATAGATATAGAGATGTCATATTCCTCATATCAGTCAGACTTGGCATATTTTATCTGTATTGAGCTTAATTGCTAAACCTGAAAGCATGTCTACATTTCATGTACTGTGTACAAACAGATCACGAGTTTTCTCTCAGATATCATTTGCCTATTTCCTGTCATTTCTATACTGTTAAATTCGGTATTTGGAATGTAATGGTTGAGCTCGTCATTGCTTTCAGCCCAAAGGTTAGACTTGTTACTTATTGAGTTGGTTGTATTCATGCTACACTCTGCACTTCGTGTGCAGATCCAGGTACTTCCGGGCTCGGAGGTTGCTAGTGTCGGAGCTTATCAGTTCTGAGACTATCGAGGTAGCTGTCATGGCGTCCGCAGACCTTGACTGTCCTCCTTTATCTTTTAGTTTTGTTTATATTGTCCTACCTTCCTAGGCAGTGTTTCAGTTGTTAGACCGTGTTATTATATAGATACTCATGTACTCAGTGACACCCGGATTTTGGGAAATTCTGTATTAAGTTGAAGTGTTTTCTTATCAGTATTTATGAGATTTTCTCTTGAATTTATCTTATTATGTTTTCCAAAGTTAAAAATGCGTGGTTTTATTGTGAAAGTCGGCTTGCCTAGTATTGTGATAGGCATCATCACGACATGTGAGATTTGGGTTGTGACATCATGAAATTTTTGTAATTATGCCATCTTGTTATTAAGAGAAAAATTAAATATTTAAACCTAAACAGTCTTCAAATATTAAAAAAATGTTATCAATCTTTTCAGAAAAGATTAAAAAAGATAAAAGCGTCATACAATAAAACAAACAGAATACTCTTTTATTTGTATGTGTGAACCCCTGATGGTAGGAGAATTTCTCTTTCTCCTTTTATATTTTATTTTCGATTGGCTTCCCAATTTAGAATAAGGAAAGTAAGAGGAAAATGACATGCGATGTAACCAAGCTGAAAATTTCCAATTAGGAAAACAATTCTCATATTCCCACTTTTTTTTGTCCATCCAATATTCTTCGAAGACCTTAGAATTCCCAAATTTTGTTATTAGATCACAAAAAAAACACTTAAAAGTTCAAGCATGGAAGAATATGAGATTTAAGAAGTATAAGCGGTAAATTAATGGAATAGCCTTAGTCCATTGCGGAAAAATACACTATCACGCCTTTTTTCTTCTTCTTCTTCTGTCGTTTTCTTTTCGTTTTTGGTCCACTGAATACGGTGTAGCTAAAATCTTGTATTGTACATTACTGACATAACTCAAATCTTAATCTAAGCATCTTAGCTTAGATTTCCAGTTCTAGCATACTTATCGATTTGACTGACATCGAGTATTTTGTCCATCCCGCTAGGCAAGAGAAACCTAAAATAACAGATAAGAAATACATAATCAGCCAAACTGTTAAATTAGCAACCAATGCCAAAAGGAAACAAAAGAAGAAAAAGGTAGCAAAATTGAAAAGATCATGTATATATGAAAGAATTTAACTATTTTTTTCAATTGGGAGAAGTAAGAATTTAATTTATAGTGTAAATTATTTACACATATTGCGAATTTAACCGATTATAACAGGTCAATCATCATAATTTCTGGTTATCATATCAGGTTTATTATGAATAAATATGTTGTTGTAAGTCAATTATGTAAAAAACTATTTACTTTGTCTCGTATTATTTGACACACTTTTCTTTTTAGTCTGTCTAAAAAATAGTGCATTTTTATATTTAGAAGTAATTTAACTTTAAACTTTCCATTTTACTTTTATTGGAATAATTTATAGACACAAAAGTTCATGCTTTGTTATTGTTTACCATTAAAACGGATAACAATTAAATTTGTACGCGGTTTTAAGGATAGTGGATTGATTCAACACAAGTAATCAAGAATGTTAGATAAACGAATTAGAGATAAAATGAATAACCAAACCAGTTGTGATGTTAAGGATGGGCTCGAATTTAAGCTGAACAATAGTTTTGCCCTCAGCCGGACCCTCGATTCGAAGCCAAATGTATATGAAGAACAACAATTAAAATAAGAACTTTTCAATAGCTGAAAAGCAGAGAAATAAGTTTATATTATCTCGATATGCGTGTTACAATGTATGTTATCAAAGAAAAACTTCTCATTTATATAGTAGGAGAGTTTCACCCATAGTATAAGTCTAAAAAGGGTAAAAATCCTCCTCCCTCATTAATTACTAATCTGTAACTGCCATCGAGCGAGATCTGCGTCATGATATCCGGTTGGTTCTGGATATCACGGCCCTATATCAGTCGCCCGCAACCGTTCATGCGCTTCCCGAAGTCGCAGAACTCGTTTTGGTCCGGGGCGCGTTGTTTTATCAAGTTCACTGGCGAGCACTCCGTTCGGGCTTAGGTACAAGAAGTTCCCGGCTTCGATTTCGATCCCATGTATTCATATCCTTGCTTCGTTTGACCCACCGGGAAATCGAGATGAATGTTAGCCCCGGTTTCACCCGTATACAGATAGTCCCATCATTTCCAAGAGAGTAGGTTTTCCGAAATGATGAAAAACGGTAGATGAACCCTGATTCCTTCCTTCGCACGTTACAACCGAGATCACGGAGAAGTCTAAACGTCACATCAGTCGCGTCGTTCTGACTTCGGACACGTGTCAATCATCACTGGTTGCCTTCGAATGTGAAACGTCGCGTATTAATTACATTTCCCCCTATAAAAGATTCGACCCCCTTCACTTCTTTCACTTTCTGATCCTATCTCTTACATTCGACTTTATAAAGGCTTTCAATTTTCTCAAATCTTCATACCTCGCTTCTTGAACCTTCACATCTTCATCTTTAACCTTCAAACCTTCACGTTTTGTCTTGGATTTTCAACCCAGAACTTCATATCTTCACTTCTAACCTTCAAATCTTCATGTGCCTTCTTCAAATCTTCATATATATTTCCAGATTTATGATGGCCAAAACTTCCACATTTGTACCATAGCAAATGACCCATTAATCATCCCACCCAGCCGCAGATGTCGAGGTGGACATCCCCGAGGTGCTTCCAGAGCCTCCTATGAAAAGATTCATACCCGGGGGTTGTTCTATCGGGGACAATTTCAAGGTCGAGAAGGCCTCCATCAAAAAAGACCGAGGCGAAGGAGCATGGAGATACATATGCTCCGTCACTAAATATACCATTCCCATAGTCCGAGAGGACTGTAAATGGGAAGGCAAAGACGTGGTTATCCCCGGGCCTAAGGATGACATCACTACCCACGTGGAGGGGTATTTTAAGTGTTTACACTTACCCTTCCACCCTGGGCCCAGTAATACTGGCCTTTTGCAAGAGGTACGAGGTATGCCTCGGGAAAATCCACCCGTCCCTCTAGAGGATCATGATCCTCCTATGCTACTTCATAAACAACACTGAATCCCCTCGGTTCACCCTCGACCACCTACTCCATCTGTACAGACCTCGAATTTTCCGAGGGGGATTAATCAAGCTTGTTTGTCAAGCCAGCAAGGCCCCTTTTTCGAGCATCAACGAGGATCGAGATCGAGGTTGGCAAAGGCATTTTTTCGGGTAAAGACTAAAGACCTGATCCCTCCCGAGTTCTTGCCATTCCCCGAGAAGTGGAACGCATCTCGTAAATGTAGTCTTTCATTAAGTGTCGATTTCCCTTTATTTCTTCTCTCATAGCCAGTATTTATGGTCGTGCAGTTGTTCCTCGGGTTCCTAAAGCGATCCCCCGGTTCAAGGAGTGGATTGAAGGGATCTGTCAGCAGATTTCATACTACGAGCGCATGTGGCGCACACTTTCGAAGGGCAAATGGGAGGTCCATTCTCATGGTAAGGCTCTCCCCTGAATAGTTATTACTACGCCCCACGCTTACATGATGCTGACCTTCTCTTTTCCCTCGTAGGTTTGCCAAAGACAACCGAACTTAGGCCGCTAGATGGTGATGAGGATACGTCGTTACCCATCGAACCCTCCATTTCGGCACAGCCCCGGGCTGACACGGAGGAGAAGAAGAGGAAAAGAAATTCCTCAGGTTCCCCAGATCCTAGGGTGAAGATAAAAAAGAGGGTGGCCACTCGGACTCGCAAACAAAAGAAGATTCCTAAGTCCCAGGTACCGGACTCTGACTTGCTTCATCGGCTCAGGGATGATCCTGAAAAAGATGATATCTTTGTCGGCTACGGATCAACCCCTGCTGTGGATCAGGCGGCGACCGAGGAAAGGAGCCACGAGGCCGATCCCCTTTCGACTCAAGAGGCCGAAGTGGAGACGGGGTTTGTGACCTCCCGAGAAGCCATTTCTATTCCGAAGGAGGCGACCAGTGTGATAGACATCATTGAGACGCCCTCACATACCGAGTCCATGATTTAAGAGGCCCAAGCAGGCAAGGAAAAATCAAGTGAAGGAGCTCAGGGTGCAGAGGATCCTCCCCACTCCTTCTTCGATGGCATGGATATGTCCACATTAGAAGATTTCTCCGGGCTGGGTCACTTGGAGATACCGAAGAAGGACATGCCTTCGGGAGCTGATGGGCCGAGTACGAGCCCAAGATTAGTGAAGCAATTCCCTGCATCGAGCGTGGACCCCGAGCGCAAGAGGACGGTTGTTCTCACAGTCCCGAAGGATGCCCGAATCCTTTCTACTCTGGTAGGGGTAGCTAGCTACCTTCTATGCCTAGTGACCGAGGAGGACCATGCAAAGATGAATGAGGTAGGCACGTCGAGTCTTTTTAACGTGGTGCAGCAGGCGCTAAACCGAGTAAGATTCTAACACTTTCATACTCCCTTCATGAATCCCACTTAAGTTTTCCCTTGATGTCCATTACTAGTTCCAATATTTTACAGGCTTGAGTGCCTCATCATGAAAGCTTCCTCCGGTACCACTTGGAAACCAGCCAGCTCGAGTTCCAGCTCAAATAATAGGTCCGAAAGAAGGACATGTGCCGGCTTCTTATTGAGCAACAGGATGAGGACCTTAAAGACCTCCGGGCCGAGCTGGACAAAGTTCAGAAGGAGGCCTCAATCCTAAATAGGGAACATGTTGACTTGGTTGAAAAGGTATAGGTCTTTGATGTTAAAAACGAGGAACTATTCATGGTGACTAACAACACAACCTCGCAGGTCCAATAGAAGATTGACCTGATCGACCAGCTCAGAGCTGAGATGATTGAGGTAAAGGCCATGGCTGAAGTGTGGAAGGGTGGGATGGACATGTTGGCTTCAGAGAAGGAAACTGTTAAGGCAGAGTTGGCGTCTGTTGAGAACCAACTCCAGGTGGCGAAGGACAAAGCTGACAAGTGGTCTTAGCGGAATAATGATCTCCGAGCTCAGCTGAGCTCGGCGGTCCAGAACGGGATGTCCTTGGAAAAGTATATGAGGCGCTAAAGTCCAAATTGGACATGACCTCTGCTGATGTCGAGGAAATGGTGGCCTAGTACAAGGCTGATGTGGAGGCTGTCGAGACCCGCCTAAAGACCAAGGCTGAGTATGTGAAGTGGTTGTCCCAGAGAGAGACCCTCGAAGAGATACACGCCCGAGGTTTCAACCTGTCGGCTGAGGTCGAGGAAGCCAAAAGGCTCGAGGCCGAGGCAAAGTAGCTCTATGAGCCTAAAGGTGTCGAAGGCTCCAAGGGTTCCGAGGGCTCCAAGGGATCCGAGGGCTCCGACGGTTCCGGTGACGAGTCAGGTCCCGGTGAAGACCAGGCATAAATGCCTTAGTACTTTTTTAGTTTTTGTTTTTCCCTCATGTATTTTTTTTTTTGTGTGTTTATTTTGAGGCCATTTTTTATTGGACCTTTGTAAATATACTTCGGAATATATATGAAATTTTCCCTTTCTGGCAATATCGTGTCTTTACTTTTTCAGTATCTTTTTATAATTTCTATTGATGTAGTGTTTTTCATGCCTTAACATAGAATCGAGTGTAGTTATGGGGCATTCATTTTTCGAAGGTCCAAATGGAGCATGACCTCGATAAAAATTTGTTTGCTCGAGGCTTGGAAACCTCGTTGTGACCGGAGGTTTTCAAGATACTTAAATCATTTTAGACGATGCTTTTGTCGAGGGTAACCTTTTAGAAGGTTTTGAATTCTTATAAAGGCCTTACTTTCTGATTATGAGCTTCAGATGCCTCTGAGCCGCTTTTAGGGTGGTCGTAGCCTTTTGTATTCGGGCACCGCCTAATAGGTTTTGTGCCTTCGGGATTTGGTAACCCGGGTTTCCCAAACTTTCTTCGGGCGACAGTCCCCGAGTAGAGGTAGCCCTTGGGCTCGATAGTCCGCGAGTAGGGGTAGCTCATGGGTTCAATAGTCCCCGAGCATGGGTAGCTCATGAGCTTGATAGTCCCCGAGCAGGGATAGCCCGTGGGCACTTATGACTCGGGATTGGAGAAGCAAGAAAATGCGTAATACCAAGGCGGGGCTTTGTTTCTTTTCTTAGTGTGTAAAGTACATGATTGAAAGCGCATAAAAACTTGTATTATGTCTAGAGTGAACTATGTGAGCACGGTTCATACGACCGTTTGGACCTTACAATGAATCCTAAGCACCAAGCCTTAGCTTTGAGGTCGAGCTTGATAGGGCTCGGATACTATTGACATGAAGTGAACGATCATTGACTCCGATTTGAGACCGGTCTTCGAATCTAAGTTAGCACGTTTTACTGTTGCCTCGTTAAAAACCTTGTCGAAAAACCCATTTTGGGACAAGAACGGTTCAAGGGAAAAAGTGTGTAACTCGTGCTTTCAGACCTAATAGCTAAATCCATCCTTGGTCGTTGCCTGCAAATGTTAGTCCGATTCATAACATAGTTAAAGAGTAATTGATATCATACCTTAGCAGTAGTACCACTTTAGGTGTGTCACGTTCCAGTTGTTTGGTAGTTGCACATCATTTCCTGCTTCGAGTTTGTATGAGCCTTTGTCAATAATTCTGACGACTCGATATGGTCCTTCCCAATTCGGTCCCAGCTTCCCCTCGTTGGGGTTCCAGGTGTGTAATGTTACATTCCTCAACACCAAGTCCCCGATCTTGAAGTGTCGGAGGTTGGTTCTTCGGTTGTAGTATCTTTCTATCCGCTGTTTCTGGGCGGCCAACCGGACTAGGGCAGCCTCACGCCTTTCATCCAATAGTTTCAGGCTCGTGATCATGGCCTCGCCATTTGACTCTTCGGTCACATATTGGAACCTGAGGCTCAGTTCTCCCACTTCACCTGGTATTAAGGCTTCGGCTCGGTAGACAAATGAAAATGGCGTGGCCCCGGTACTAGACTTCAAGGTCGTACGGTATGCCCACAGGACTTCAGGCAGGATTTCCTTCCATTTCCCTTTGGCATCGGTCAACCTCTTTTTTAGGTTTTAAAGTATGGTCTTGTCTATTGATTCCATTTGTTCGTTCCCACTAGGATGGTAAGATGTTGATAGTATCTTATTAATCTTGTGATCTTTTAAAACTTTATTTACCTTGCTGCCGATGAATTGTTTCCCATTATCGCAAATGACCTCGATTGTTATCCCGAATCGACATATTATGTGGTCCCAGATGAAGTCAATGACTTTTTTCTCTCGGACCTTTTCGAACGCTTGAGCTTCGACCCATTTGAAAAAATAATCGGTCATGAATAGTATAAACTGAGCCTTACCGGGTGCCCATGGCAGGGGACTGACGATGTCCATCCCCCACTTCATAAATGGCCACGAGGATAGGATCGAGTGGAGTAGCTCTCCTGGTTGATAGATTATCGGTGCGTGTCTCTAGTAGTCATCGCATTTTTGTACGAAGTCCTTCTCATCTTTCTCTATTTCGGTTCAATAATAGCTAGCCCTAATTAATTTCCTGACCAAAGATTCTACCCCCGAATGATTCTCGCAAGTACCTTCATGAACTTTTCTTAAGGAGTATTCGGTATCTCCCGGTCCCAATCATCTGGCTAGCGGGCCATCGAAGTTCTTCTGAATAGTGTCCCTTCGACCAGGCTAAATCTGGCAGCCTTGGTATGCAGGGCTCTCGATTCCTTGGAATCCAAGGGCAATTTCCCAGTCTTCAAATAGTCTATGTACTTCTTCCTCCAATCCTAGGTTAAACTCGTTGAGTTTACTTTGGCGTCCATTCCTTGAATTGATGCAACGTTACATATAATTAGTCTAAATACCTTCGCATTCGTTCCTCTTTCACTTCAAATGTTCCATTGACTTGATTCACCACGAGGAGGGAGTCGCACTTAGCTTCGATCACCTCGGCCCCAAAGTTCTTATCCAATTCGAGACCTGCAATCATGGCCTCATACTCAGCCTCATTGTTAGTCAATTTCACAGTTCTAATAGACTTCCTAACTACATTCTCCGTAGGTGGTTTCAGCACGATGCCGAGCTCAGACCCTTTTGTGCTCGAGGCATCGTCCATAAAAAGGGTCCAAATTCCCAAGGCAGTCCCCGAGGTTAATAATAATTCCCTTTCGACTTCGGGTATTAAGGCCGGCGTATAGTTGGCCACGAAGTCAGCCAAAATTTGAGATTTTATGGCAGTTCGGGGTCGATACTCGATATAGTACCCGCTGATTTCGACGGCCCATTTGGGCAACCAGCCCGAGAGCTCGGGTTTGTGCATGATATTCCTCAGTGGGTAAGAGGTTACGACACATATGGTATGGCATTGAAAGTACGGTTTTAACTTTCTGGAGGCTCTTAGCAAAGAAAGCGCAAATTTTTCCAGGTGAGGATTCCTTGTTTCGGCTTCTCCTAGAGTTCTACTGACAGAGTAAATAGGAAATTGCATACCTTCCTCTTCCTGGACTAAGACTCCACTTACCGCCGCCTCGAAAATTGCCAAGTAAAGGTATAGTTGTTCGTCCGCCTTCGGAGTGTGGAGCAGGGGTGGACTCGATAGGTACCGTTTGAGTTCTTCCAAAGCTTGTTGGCATTTTGTAGTCCAAGAAAAGTTATTCTTCTTCTTCTTCAACAGTGAGAAGAACCGATGGCTTTTGTCTGAGGACCTCGATATAAACTGCCTAGGGCAGCTATACGCCCAGTCAGCCTCTGAATGGCCTTGACGTTGTCCACCACGGTGCTTTGATTTTGTCAGAATTGATCTCAATTCCTCGATTGGATACCATGAAATCGAGGAATATTTCGGATCCGACCCCAAATGGGCACTTTTCTGGGTTCCGCTTCATATTGTATTTCTTCAATATGTCGAAGTTTTTGTGCAAATGTTTCAAGTGGTCCTCTTCTTGCAGGGACTTGACTAACATGTTGTCAATATAAACTTTCATTGATTTTCCTATATGTTCTTCGAATATTCGATTTACTAGGCGTTGAAAGGCGACACTAACGTTCTTTAATCCGAATGGCATTACGTTATAACAATCGGTGCCGAATTTAGTGATAAAGAGCATCTTTTCTTGATCGCCCAGGTCCATCTGAATTTGGTTGTACCCGGAATAGGCATCGAGAAAACTGAGTATCTCATGCCTAGGTCCATCCCGAGTGGACCCTATTTTAAGGAGCTTAGATACCCCGTCCTTGATGAATGTATGCTTAACCTCGAATTGCGGTCTCCTCTTCTGCTTAACCGGATGGAATTTTGGGTCCAAGATCAGCTTATGAGTGGTTACCTCTGGCGGGATCCCTGTCATGTCAAGATGGGACCAAGCGAAACAATCTATGTTAGCTATGAGAAATTCAATGAGTTTTTTCCTAAGCTTGAGAGTTAACCCCGTGCCTAGGTATATTTTCCAATCTGGAAAGTGATCGATCAATATGACTTGCTCCAACTCCTCGACCATCGATTTGGTGGCATCGGTATCATCAGAAGCTATGAATGATCTAGGAACTCCGTAATCATACTCCTCGCTCTTCCGGTTCGGTCGGGACAGGTATCGGTGATTGCTATTTAATTTCTTCCTTCCTGTTCGGCTCCGTGTTCTTCGATGTCGAGACCCTAGGCACTGGGATTACCTCGTCGACTGCAAATATTTCCTTTATAGCTGCCTACTCTTCGTAGACCGTCTTGATTCCTCCCGGCGTAGGGAACTTCCGTGCCTAGTGTAAGGTTGAGGGTACCGCCCTCATGTTATGAACCCATGGCCTTTCGAATAGGTCGTTGTACCTCGTGTCCCTTTCGATCATGTATAATTTTGTCTCTTGGATCATCCTGGTGATGTTCACTGAGGGTTATTTCTTCTTTAATAGTTTCTCATGCCATGTTAAATTCATTCAACACCCGAACCGCCAGCACTATTTGGTCTTGTAACCCCAACTGCTCTACTACCCTCGATCTGATGATGTTGGCCGAGCTACCTGGATCAATCAACACATGTTTAACTCGAGATTTTATGATAAGTACAGATATTACCATTGTGTAACTAAATAGTTCCCTCCGGGACGTAATCTCGGGTGCGATTTTCCCTCGTGATGGATACTTTAGTGCACTTTATCATTGGCCCTTGGAGGACATCGACTCCTCCAATGATCATGTTGATGACGTTCTGAGGTTCTTCTTATTCGGTCTGTTTATTGGAGTCCCTGTTCCTGAAGTAGTTTTTGGCTCGATTACTCATAAATTCTCGAAGGTGCCCATTATTTAACATTCGGGCAGCTTCTTCTCTCAATTGTCGACAGTCCTCGGTCCTGTGGCCATGAGTGCTATGATACTTACACATCATGTTGGGATCTCTCTAGGTAGGGTTGGACTGCAATGGTCGAGGCCACTTGGATTCCTTGATGCGCCCAATGGCTGATATGATGCTTGTTGCATCAACGTTGAAGTTATACTCTTATAATCTTGGTGCTTCCCTTACCCCGAACAGCCTGTCGAATCTATTTTTGCTCATCAGACCTCGGCTATTGGACCCTCAATCGCTTCCCTTTTCGTTCCTGGTGGGGTTGCGTCCGGAGCCGTTTTCCCTTCAATCTGCGTTGTATGGTTGATACCGATCTCGGACCGGCCTTGATTCATGATCGACGACTCTCTTAGACCTGTCGTCAGTTCTGATGGGATAAACGGACCTGGAAGGGGCTTCGAGTTGGTCGTCCTCGACTCTGATTTTTGACTAGTACTTGTTGTGGACGTCGTCCCAAGTTACCGCCAGGTACTTTACCAAATTTTATTTTAGCCGTTGCGAAGCCAAAGAGCTTCGGGGGTTAAGTCCTTGAGTGAATGCCTGAACGGCCCAATCATCCGCAACCTGAGACAAGTCCATCCGCTCCATTTGAAGCCTTAACACGAACTCCTTGAGCATCTCGTTGTCTCTTTGCTTAACCTTGAAAAGATCCGATTTTCTGGTCTCGATGTTGATGGCCCCGGTATGAGCCTTCACAAAAGCATCTGTGAGCATAGTGAATGAGCCAATAGAATTTGGGGCTAAGTTTTGGTACCATTACGTTGCTCCATTTGACAGAGTTTCTCCGAACTTCTTTAGTAACACCGACTCGATTTCATCGTCGCCTAAGTCATTGCCTTTGATGGCACATGTATAGGAGGTCACGTGCTCATTTGAATCCGTGGTTCCATTATATTTTGGAATATCGGGCATACGAAACTTCTTCGGGATTGGCTTTAGTGCCGCGCTCGGAGGGAATGGCTTTTGGATAAATTTCTTGGAATCTGGTCCTTTTAATATCGGGAGTGCTCCCAGCATTTGGTCGACCCTGGAATTATATGTTTCCACCTTCTTGTTATTGGCCTCAATTTTCTTTTCACCTGATCCACCGACTTCGTTAATGCTTCAAGCATTCTCATAACTTCGGGACTGATCCCGGACCCAGCTTCACCCGGTCTCTCGGTGATCTGCTCATTTCTTTGGATGTTCTCCCGGGACGGTTCGGGCTCAACTCTGCTGGAGGTGTGGCTTTGATTTTGCAGCTGCGCTATCGCCGCCTGTCAAGCCTGTAACATTTCGAAGAAGAACCGTAGGCTAACCCCATCACCTTCGTCTTCGGGCGCTTCTCGAGCTGTTGGTCGGGGTCCTCCACGGATGCTGTTTTCGGGATCAATTGGCAGGTTGACATCGATGGCCACTTGTGAGTTAGTATCGACTTGGTCAGTAACTGGACTCCATTAGGATCGGCAGGAGATACCTCGTTGCTAGGCACCAGATTGTTGTTTTCGCCATGATTGCCATACTCGGCGTCAACGTTCAGGTGGGCGGACTGAGAATTTGACATTTTCTAAACTGACCTGAAATTAAGACTTTAAAGAACTAGCATAAAATGGAGTGTGTTATGTAGATTTGTATCAAATAACCACTATTATCCTTAGCCGCACGATGGGCGCCAAACTATTTATCCTTAAAACGGATAACAATTAAATTTATACGCGGTTTTAAGGATATGTGGATTGATTCAACATGAGTAATCAAGAATGTTAGATAAACGAATTAAAGATAAAATAAATAACAAAACTAGTTGTGACGTTAAGGGTCGGGCTCGAAGTTAAGCTGAACAGTAGTTTTGCCCTTAGCCGTACCCTTGGTTCGAAGCTAGATGTATATGAAGAACAACAATTAAAATAAGAACTTTTCAATAGCTAAAAAGCAGAGAAATAAGTTTGTATTGTCTTGATATGCGTGTTACAATATTTGTTATCAAACAAAAACTTCTCATTTATATAGTAGGAGAGTTTCACCCCTAGTATAAGTCTAAAAAGATAAAAATCCTCCTTTCACGTTAATTACTTATCTGTAACCGCCATCGAGCGAGATCCACGCCATGATATCCGGTTGGTTCCGGATATCACGGCCCTCTGTCTCTCGCTTGCAACCGTTCATGCGCTTCCGGAAGTCTCAGAACTCATTTCAGGTCCGGGGCGCGTTGTTTTATCAAGTCCACTGGCGAGCACTCCGTTCGGGCTTTGGTACAAGAAGTTCCCGGCTTCGATTTCGATCCCATGTATTCATATCCTTGCTTCGTTTGACCCACCGAGAAATCGGGGTGTATGTTAGCCCCGGTTTCACCCGTATACCGCTATTATTTTTTTATTTCTTAAACTTCATGAATCAAATACGGTCCCAAAAAAAAAAAAAAGAAATGGAGGAAGTAATAAACTATTTGTGCACGTAAGTTAAACTCTTTATAAAACAGGGCAAAAGAGCATACCGATCTATTAGAACTTTTGCCATGGATTGGCATCCACCAGGAATGGTGGATTGTAGATTAACAGCAATATTTGGATTGTGGATACTTTGTCGAAGGTGAACCCATCCATGTTCCCCATTTTGTTCATCTGAAACTTTGGCCCTGAATTGTAATCAACATTTTCAAATTTCCGACAAAGTATAGTGTTAATCTTTCTTAAAATTACAATCTTGTATATATATACCTGTACATAAAAGCATCAATTGCAGCAGGATCATCATTAGTGTCCACAAGACAACCATCACTTACCCAGCAGTCTCCACAGGCGTCAAGTTCCCATCCTGGTAAGCTTCCTTGCTACAGGTGAACGAACACACATTTCTTTAATATTCATTTCTTTTTCGATAGAAACTTTGAACTAACAAAGAGATATGATGTACCTCAATATGGGTTCTGAATGCTTCGATGGCTTCAACTGCTTTTGCTTTAGCATTTCTAGGCTCAGAAAGAACAATCATTCTGACTTCTGCCGACTCCAATGGCTCTTCAAGATCCTCTATAAGACTTCCAATGTCGCCTTCTGATCCCTCAAGCTTCATTCTTACCATTTCAATTATAATTTTCACTACCATGTATGCACCTGCATGCAATGTTTTAAAAGAATTAAGGCATAAAATGGAATTAACCATGCATGCAAGAATAGACTTACCATCATCAAGAAAGTGATTTTCTTTCAAAGCACCATGGCCACTCGTTTCCATCATGAGATGTGTTTCAATGCCATCCTTGTTAAGATTGACACCCTTGTCAATCACATTCCTATAACCAACTCTATACAAGCAATGTTGACCTCCTTTATTCCTAATAAATTTAGTTAAGGCCATACTCGTGCGAGCATCAGTTACAATGGTTGTACTAGGGTGTTCCTTGAGAACAATTGCTGACATAAGTGCAATGAGCCGGTCACCATTAATGGTATTTCCTTCACTGTCCACAACGCCGCTCCGGTCGACGTCTGTGTCGAAAACAATGCCGAGATCAGCCTTGTTTTTTAGCACCCCGGCTCTGGTTAAAGCCATGGCTGTCTTGTCCTCCGGGTTAGGAATGTGATTAGGGAACATTCCATCTGGATTTAGGTGGAGAGAGCCAAATGTGTCTGCACCAAGCTTGTCTAACACATCCCAGGTAAAGAACCCTCCTGATCCATTTCCCGCATTAACAATAATCTGCATTTTGCCACCTTTCGTCACTTTATAAAAAATAAAAAATTTAGCTAAAATAACCTACTTCCTCTACACGCCTTCATCGATGTTGTTTTTTGACCGGAAGGCTGAGAGCTAATCGAGACTTTGGACTATCCGGACACATACTTGGTTCATGCATGTTTGTTGCCAGGAGCAATAAGATCAAATTGGTAAGGATTAACACTTCATTTCTATAATGACCCGGCCGGTCGTTTTGAGCATTGATATTCCGTTCGGTGGTTTGAGGTCTCGAATAGCTTCATATGATGCATTATGACTTACGCGTATGGTCGGTTGTGGTCTTCGAGTTGTTCGAAATTGATTTGGGAGAATGACTCTCATTTTAGAAACTTTAAGTTGTAAGTGTTGACCAAGTTTAACCTTTGTGTATTTGACCTTAGATCAGAGTTTCGATGATTCTAGTAGGTCCGGATGGTGATTTAGAACTTAGGCGTATGCCCGGATTTGCATTTGGATGTTTCTAGAAGGTATTGGCACTATTTGGCGAAAGTTGGCAATTTGAAGGTTTGGAATGTTCATAAGTTTGACCAGGAGTTGACTTCGATGTGATCAGGTTCGGATTGTTGTTTCGGAAGTTAGACTATGTTCGTTATGTCATTTGAACTTGTGTGCAAAATTTGAGGTCATTCCGAGTTGATTTGATGTGGTTCGGTAGGAGTTTTGGAAGTTGAAAGTTCAATAAGTTTGATTTGAGGTACGATTCGTGATTTTAATATTATTATGTATGATTTGAGTCCACGAGTAGGTTCGTGTTGTGTTGTGGGACTTGTTAGTATGATCGTACGGGGTTCTACGGGGCTCAAGGGTGAGTTTCGGATGAGTCTCGGATCATTTTCATGTTTTTGGATAAATCTGGTTCTGGTGTTTCGCATATGTGCATAATGGAGTGCAGATGCGGGTACTGCTTCTGCGAGGTTTGAGTCGTTTCTGCGAGATTTTGGCATGTTCAGGTGTTTCGCTTATACGGATGAAGGATCGCAGGTGTGGTGGTCGCATCTGCGGTATATGGATCGCAGATGCAAGAATGAGGCATGAGTTGAGTGTCCGCTTCTGCGGTAGTATTTGCGCTTCTGCGATGTCGTAGATGCGGTAGCAATTGCGCGGGTGCGGTTCTTAGTCTGGCAAGTTGAAGTCGCAGATGCGATCTTTGTTTCGCAAAATGCGAGAGCGCAGGTGCGCGAGTTGGTCTGCAAATGAGGAAATGCCTGGGCAGATTATATTTAATTCGAGAGTTTGTTTATTTTATCACATTTGAAGATTTGGAGCTCAGTTTTGTGTGATTTTGGAGACCACATGGATTGGGGTAAGTATTTTTTTTTATTCGATTTTAATTATATTCCATCTTCAATTTTGGCATTTGATTGATAATTCTAAAAGGGAAATTGAGGGTTTTTGTCTAAACTATCCTAAAGAGAATTATTGAGTTTTGAACATCGATTCGTAGTCGGATTTGAGTGAAATTAGTATGGTTGGACTCGTGTTCGAATGAGTTTTCGGAATTCATGAGTTTTGTTGGATTCTGAGGCGTGGGCTCGAGGTTGACTTTTTGGTTGACTTTGAGTAATTGATTAAAGATTCGACTTTTATCGCTTGGGTTTGTTTCCTATGGCACTATTTGATATTTTTGAGTTGCTTTTTTCTAGTTTCGAGCCGCTCAGAGGTGGATTCTCGCCGGATGGCATTTCTAGAGTATTGTTTGACTTGCTCGATATTTGATTTGGCTTGTTCGAGGTAAGTAACATATCTAAACTTGGATTTGAGGGTTATTATCCCTGAGAACTATGATATTTGTGATGGGTTGGGGTGATGCGCGCGTGCTAGGTGACGGACGTGTGCATGCACCGAGGTATTCATGATCCAGATAGTTCTTAGGCTATTATGTGCCTTGTTTTGCTATCATGCTTATTTGATATCATGTTTTCTCCATCTATATTACTGCGTGAGATATTATTCATGCTTAAAAATCATGTCTAGTCCACTTGCTTAGTTGTTTGAGATATGTTAGGGCTATTTTCGTCATGTTGAGCTATTTGCCTTTACCGTAGTCATACTGTACAGTCATGATAGTTACATCCGCATGTTATATCTCTGTCTCTGTGCACTTTTGATATGTTGTCTTACATGTTATTGGTGTCCTTGTACGTGACACGAGATTAAGCTGTATTTGAGGTATATTGTGATATTCTGTGTTATATAATTTGATTATGTATCCGTGAGATGTGAACCATTGAGACTTGAGAGGATTGATGACAGATGTAGGCCGTAGAGCCATATTGTGAGTTATGTTGGATCGAGTTGCACGCCGTAACAGTTATATTGATATTGAGGTGGCGCATATGCCAGGCCCCACATTAGGCTAAGTGGCACTAATTTCGAGGCTATGCGTGCACGAGGCCCCACGATTGGGCTATGTGATTATGATTAGCGCTTGGACATGATCCGCCCCTCCGAAGTCTGACATGCCAGCAGTGGGCACAGGCACAGTATATATACACGTGCTTTGGTGAGGGGCTATTGAGCCAGGCACTTGTATAGCGCTAAGTGATTGTGTGTGCGATGTAGTGGGGCATTCGAGCTAGGCACCTTGAGTGTGCTGAGAGTGAGTGTACTTGATGATATCACTATGAAATTATTAACTTGACATGTATATTTGACATATAGATATAGAGATGTATTTTCCTCATACTAGACGGTAGTATGACATTAGATAATTTGACATGTATATTTAATATGTAGGCATAGAGATGTATCTTCCTCATGCTAGACAGTATATAAAATCATTTAATGACTTGACATGTGTATTAACATGTAGGTATAGAGATGTACTTTTCTCTTGCTAATTGGTAGACGTAAGTCTTATTTGATGTTGGAAATTGGAAAAATACAGTTCTTTAGATTAACTCATGTTTAATTTATTTCAGTGGTAAGGTTTGGACTTGGACGGTTATACTTGAAAAGCATGTCTATTTTTTCGTAACTGTGAACGAGCTGAACATAATATATCTTAAGTTATTTATTTTTACTGTCTCCATTATATTATTATAAATTGTTATTGGCTATTGGTGTTGGACTCTGACCGTCTTCCGAGCGCGTCACTACTTTCAACTTGAGGTTAGGTTTGTTACTTATTGAGTACATGTGGTCGGATATACTCATACTACACTTCTGCACCGTGCGTTCAGATCTTGGAGTTGATGCTGCTGTGTATGGTGGGAGCTAGTATTAAAGGTGTACCTGCTTTCCGGATATAGCTACCACATGTCCTAGGTAGTTTTAGAGATTGTATTCTATTTATGTACATTCCAAATAGATATTGTATTATTTCATACCAGCTTTATAAATCTAAGTCTTAGTGGATCGTGACTTGTACTACCAATCCTTGGATTATTGTATAAAATTCAGTTATTTCACTTGTTGACTCTTATCATTGTTATTAGAATTGTGTTGATTGTTAGTTGGCTTATCTAGCGGATTGGGTTAAGTGCCATCACGACTAGGCGGATTTTGAATATATATTATACACTAATTATATATTTATTATACACATATTATATAGAAAAATAGGCATGAATAAAGGATTATAGTTACTACGATGGGTATTGAGAAAAGTATATATAACATGTATATATTATGCTTGCGTATTTGTATGAAAGGTGTATCTACACTGATATAATGCATACACATTATTTATGCGCATTCAGTGTACATATAATTTTATATATATTATGTATATGAAGTGTATATATACTATATAACTTATAAGCAGCGCATATAGAACTTATAATATATACATAAAATGTATAATTAATATGTCATGTGTATGTAAAGTACATGATCTATCTCCGACAAACACTCTCATTCTTTCTTTCCTTTTCTCTTCTAGATCGTATTCTTTGAGTTCAATTAATATTTTTTCTTTTACTTGCTGAAGGGGGTTTCGGTAGCTGTGCTATTTTTTTTTTGTGACAGTTTATTTTGTATTCATTCTGACTGTTGCTTTATTTTTTTCCTCTTTTAGATCTTAATTATTTTGGATTGATGATAAAATTTTGGGGTGGATGAGGCTGGTCCACGAGTAGGTGAGTATAATTTTTAATAATCAATTTTTAGGGGTGTGGGTGGCCGTTGTGGCAGTGCTATGGTGAAATATATATATATATATATATATATATATATATATATATATATATATATATATATATTTATAGTTTTAACCGAGTGTCCGGATGGAATGGCACCTCGATCCTTCTACATAGATCCGCCCCTAGATCCGCCCCTGAATGGCGATGCAATGGGATGAGGTGGTGTTACCGTATTTTTGGAGTTACTGCATTTTAAGAGTTGCACTGTACTGACAATTCTAATGTCTTTTTAGGCTACTAAATGTATATGAAATCTTATGTTTACCGGATGTAATAAGTTTGCGGCGGGTGGCCACATGATTTTTTGTCTCAATAGTATTTGATGGTTGGAACGGGCCTTAGAGTGACGGTCCGCTGAAAACCCAAAAAGGGATAAAGCTAGGCCCAAATATATGTCCAGCTTTTAATTAATGAAAACGGATCCTTAGCTTTTATGGTCAATATTGCCCTGTACTTAGATAAGGTTGCTGTGGCTATGCATGCATGGCTGACTCTCACACAGGCAAGAAAACAAAACAAACTTAAGTACTCCAACAAATGTTGACAAAGACCAAAACAGCCTATAATGAAGTTTGAAAGAGTTGAGGAAGAAGAAGAGAAGAACCTGAAATCCTTTGAGAGGAGTGTCATAATGGGAAGGATGGTTCACTCTTTCCTTTATAATTTCTCGTAGATGCTTCGCGTAAGCGCTCATAAAATCCACCATTGTCGGCGTTATTGGCAGTCTCGTTGATACTTTAGCAAGCCTGTTTGCGTATTTTCGAGCTGCTTTGTCGCATATTTCCTCCACTTCTGGTGACGTTAAACCTCCCTTTTTCGTGAAGAATTTAAGACCGTTTCGAGTGTAGGGTAAGTGGGATGCAGTCATCTGCATGCAAAACACAATACTTTAGCTTTTATTGTTTCCATTTTGGAAGAATCTAATCTAATTTTAAGTTTAAGATAACATAACTGAAGTTATCAGTCAAAGGCTGAAATTGATAAAAAATATTTCAAATAATAACTGAAGTAACTCATCACAATTTAACCACGTTAATATGATTTGATACAACAAATCAACCAACAATGGTACGTTGTGGTGGAATGGTAAGTTTTCCTTCATCATTAACCAGAGCTTTCGGGTTCGAGCCCTGAGTATGAAGCAGTCGCCTTTGTTAGGGAGCACTTTAAACCCCTCCCCCACCCCCAACGTGGGACTTTCTGGTGTGAATCCGGCTTGGTCGGACCCCAATACGGGTACCGGACACCCGGCGGAAAATCCAAAATAAGATACAACAAATCATACAAACAATACAAAATATGTAACTAATATATTAGCTAATTAGCAGATCAATTTTCTTATAATGAATACTATGGCTGTGTTTATACGACATGACGATCGAGATGCATATAAATCGGGATACTTTAGCTTAATTTGCAATAATTATGCTTAGAATAAGTGGTAATTTCTGCTTTGGAATGTATATTACAGTTTTCTTTCTTTTGGAACAAAGTTATGGTATCAAAATTTTCCAAATTAAGACATGTGAGAATAAGAAAGTTTGTCATAAAGCTGTACAAGTACTTCTTAAAGAGGTTAAATTCCGTATTAATATGACTACTAACAACATGAAACAGTTTATAGCAATCTTAATTTGGTTTCATAGAAAATCAATCAGTTAAGATGCATCTTGTAAATTTTTTGTAGCGTTAGTGTATATATATTATATTAATAAAAAATTAACACTAATGCAATCCATCAATATTATACCATTATTGAGGCATCATATTGAAATGGAGGAAGAATAGTGCTCATGAAGCAAGCTGGTGTTGTTGCAAGTCCCATGTCAAACACCATGCACCCAGCCCTAGAAAGCCCTGCAAATACAGCCACACTCAACATATTACCCGAAATTCGAGGGTCTTTTCCGAGAGAAACCCTAACACCTTTCTCCTTCTCCAATCCATTAATCACCCATTCACCAAAACTTTCTGCTATTGCCTCAACAGCAGGCGGTGTAAGATCCACACTTCGACCTTTTTCACCTTGCAAAGCAACCCCACGAACGTCGGATCCGTTTTGTAGCCTTTTAATCTTATCCATTTCTTCAACGTCATTATACTTTGCAGTGCTACAAGACTCTACTCTAAGAGAAGATTTATTCAAGGAAATATGTAACTTCTTGTGAATTGGTTTATTCATTGGTAGAGAAGGGAAGTTGGTTCTTGAAGCATTAATGGTTTGAATAGAATGTGATGGGTTAGGAGTGGAAGCCATTGCTATGCACAACTTGGCGCTCTATCTTTTGGACCAAAAATAAGAAGCTTGGAGAGATAAGAATTGACTCAATGAACTATTAGCCTACACTTGTGTTTCCATCCAAGGGAAAATATCTTTCTACAAACTTCAAAATAATGACTGATATTTTTCTTGTTTTATTCAAGGCATATCCTCTGGTTCAGGAAGAGCATGTGCCTTTTGAAATATTTACTCAAGTAGAACAAGGATTTTTTCCTACTACACAATAACAAAAGAGAAAATATCAGGACTGAGAAAAACGCAAAGACCAGATTACTGCATAGCCCAATTCAAACCACTCCCTAAGAAATACTCCCTCTATTCAAAAATAATGATGTGATTCGAAAAACAAGGGTTAACCTATATAATTTTGTCAATTTGGAAATTAATTCCTTGGTATTCGAATAGAAAATTTACCAATAGACATGTTATACAAAATGTTTACCCGTCAAACGGTACAGTTGAATTTGTAATGTGGTTTATAGACACTTCAATTAATTTGATCCAAGAATATAAAATAATTAAGAACATAAATAAATTGAATTAAGAAACTTGAAGAAAATACAAGCCTGACTGTGAGACGAGCCTCTCTAGAAGCAAGAATAAAGACAATATGTAGAACAACAAAATAGAGAATTTTGTTAATAGAATACGAGCAATTTTAGCTTTTTTGCGTATGGATATTTAGTCGTCTACAATGAATATAGATTCTTCTATTTATAGCTCAATTTAAGGAGACAAGATCCCCAAATCAAGCTCTTCTTTAATATGAATAAAACCCCTCTTGATGGCTGCATAACGGTTGAGTATAAATACAATGATTCTTTGTAATGGCTTCTCATTGAATGCTGCCCTTTCCAACCGATATCTTCCTTTCAAACTTTTGCTCCTGGTTCCAGCGTCTTCGAAACTCATTCAGCACCGCTCACATGTTCGTAACTGATGTCAGCTATTTGTTGACTCCTATCTTATTTGTCTTCACTATCACGTGTCAACTTGACGAACATCCACCTGTCATTTATTAATTTTACCCATACAGATATCCCCCTACTTTCCGGTGACTAACTTCTATGTTACGGGGAAGTAGATAAGACCTCTATTCTTGGCGGGAAAAATCTTGAACGATTTCTGACACTTGAAAGGACGCATGTTTCCTTGCATTTAATGAGCCGAACACATGTTATCCCGTGATTCGGCAAATAATTTCACCAGTTTTCTAGGTAATGATGACCATGAACTCTGCCACCTATAAGCTTCTCCACTTCTCACAATTTTTATCTTTCACATTTACAAACTCTTGTTCTTCGAATTACCTTTAAGATTTTCTGCAAACCTTCCTTTCTTAGTAAAATTTTCTTACTCAGATTTTCCATCATCATGTCTTCTACTACCTCCCTAGTAACTTAGGCATTTACATCGGTGGTGGCCCTTCTAAAAAGCAAAAAATCAAGGAAGCCGATGATGGTCCTCCAACTGCCAACACAATCATTCCCTCTCAACTAAATTTTGAGACGGATCTTCAACTACAAAAGGAACCTTTCAACCCTAAAAATGACAAAAATTGGTTCGTTAGTAGATACCCTTCTTCCATTCGTCTGGCTAGTATCCCTATTGTGAAAGAAGATTGTGACTGGAAATACATTGAACTTTTAGCCCCTAATGAAATGGAAAGGGTCACTTTCAGCAAGCCAAGATTCATGTACATTTACACGTACCCTTTTACTTTAAGAATGAGCCGAAAAATCCATCCCATTATTTTTGAGTTTTGCAATAACTACCAAATTTGCTTCGCTCAGGTAGGTCCGTCAATATGGCGAACGGTAGCTTTTATTCGGGTACTATGCTCCCGAGCCAGTGAAACCCTCACTCTTGCTCATCTGATCAACCTCTATTCCCCAAAGATTTTCTGAAGAGGCATGATCAAACTCAGCAAATGCGGTAATCATGCCATAATCACCAGTGTTGATGATGATAACGATCGCGGTTGGATGGAAAGGTTCTTTGTCATTAATACTAGGGACATTCTTCCAGCGACAACACCTTCTTTCCTTGAATCTTGGAACCTTACTTGTAAGTTTTTTAAATATCATTTTTCTACTATGTTAAAGAAAATCCCCTTTTTTGCTAACTTTTATTTCTATTATTTCAGCTACCCGTTGGGTTCCTCCATCGGTTCTGAACCTGACCCAATGGGTACAGAAGATTTTAGATATTTCCATGATGGATTTTAGTAAGTGGAAAGAAATTTCACTCAAATTCAACTGGAAGGCCGAGAACTATGGTAAGTATAACTTCTCTTTTTTCTTTTCAATTTCCAACATGACTTAGTATAAATTTGTTGACTCCCTTTCATAATACACAGGCCTTCCAAAGGGGTTTTCCGTCTGTCATGTTGTTGAGGTTTCCCATGACCCAATGGTGGCTCATCTTCCCTGAGTCCCTAGTCTAAGGAAAAAAATAAAAAAAGAAGACGTACCTCCAAGGCTGAAATTCAGGAGAAGCCTTCTACAATAGAAACCCCAGTGGGACCGATCACAGTGGCCATTGATGAAGAAACACCGAGGATGATGATGAGGTAGTTTCTCTTCAAAGAAGAAGAAAAACTCCCCCTACTCAACCGGACGCTCAATTGGAAGTCATTCGAGGACTCTTTACAGAAATGTAAATGGTTGAAAACACAAAGTCCCATTTTTGAGACCCAATTGTCGCTTCCGGCCAGAGGAGTTCTACCTCTGACATTCCTCCACCTCCAATTTCAACAACCAGCTGCAGCACTGTCAGCTCATGCATCTTCGCCGGCCCCAACTGAACAAATGGAATATGTTCGCTCCCCTCGGCCACCCGATCACGGGAGCATTGAGAATATTTTCCCGGCACCTATCTGAAACCCCGATAGTAAACGTAATGTCACTCTTTTGGTTTCGAATGAGTGACACTTACTCTCAAATCCGGTGGGAGTTGCCAACTACTTGAAGCCTTTGGCTTCGAACAAAAACTAACAAAAGATGGGGGCTCTTTCTGCGGAGTGTCTGATCAATAGCAACCACTTTGTTACTCATGTATCATCTTGCTCTTCTTTTTTTCCCTTTCCTTCGCTAAAAATTATCCTCAATAACTTTAATGTTTGACTTTTCAGGCTAACCTTCTTGCCTCCGAGGAATTGCACAAGATGATCCAAGCCAAAGAAGAACTTGCTCCCGAGCGGGATTAAATTGCTGTTGAACGAGATCAACTCGCTGAGCGTCTCCCGACTTTAGAGGCAAGACTTGCTCAGATGGACGAGCTTAAAGCCCGATTAGAGCAATCAGAGCAAGAAAAGATGGTTCACAACCAAAGGCCACTCAGTTGTAGGTAGAATTTGAGGAATTGAAAGCCAAGTGGGCTGAGTTGTAGGATACTAGGCAAGCCAAAGTTAGCTAAATTTACTTAACTAGTTTTAACAATTCGAATCAAAACATTAACAATAATATTTGTAATAGTCTGAAATAGAGTGATATAATACTGAATAACATAATCTAAACATATCCCAGATTCTGGAGTCACAAATACATGAGCATCTAGAGTGCTAAAGATAAAGTCTGAACAAAATATAATTATTTTAAAGCTAAATAAACAGTAATGATAGAATGGAAGGGGACTTCAGGACTGAGGACACCATGCAGCTATACCTCAAGTCTCCACAAGTAGCTGAATTCGAGCAGTCTCACTACGCACCGCTAGGATCAACTCTGGTATCTGCACAAGAAGTGCAGAAGTATAGTATGAGTACAATCTACCCCATATACCCTGTAAGTGCCAAGCCTAACCTCAACGAAGTAGTGACGATGCTATGGTAGGTCACTCACAAATAACATGTGAAAAATAATAATAACAGGAGAAAAAGGAATAGAATAGAGCAATAAACTCATGAAACGGATCTGAATACCAACTACCAGAGAGCCCTGAATAACAAAGCCTCAAGCCTCATATTACAATACTAAAAATGATTCTACAATCTCAAACAAGTATAATACAACATATCAAATCCGTTGCGGCATGCAACCCGATCCGACCATATCATCATTTGTTCATATCATAATCTGGCCTTATTCCTTCTTATCTTTCAATATTGTTCAGTACCATTGCAGCGTGCAACTGTACCCCAAACAATGTCAAACAATTAACTCATATAACTCAACAAAGATACTTGCAAAGTAACAACACAGAGGGGTGAAATGTATAAACAATAAAAAAATGCAATATAAACGGGAATATCCAACCTCTCAAAATCTCAAACAATGAAAATAGGAAAAATAGGTAACAATTAAAATATACAATTAAAGCAAATTGAAACAAGTAGCATATAAGCAGAAATTGCACAGGAAATGAACAAATCAAGGCAAGTAGCAGTTAAATAACAAGTAACAAATATTACATAGATGTCAAGTAAAAATGTGTTACAATTAAAGCATATAACACAAAATAACATGGAACAAATGAAAACATGGAAGTAAATACTCCAATCCCGCATGCTAAATCCCGTGATGGTGCATATACACTCGTCACCTCACATATATGCCACTTCCCCCCATAATACACATAACAAATACTTTAACAAGTCCTAATTCCCTCAAGTCAATGTTAGACACAATACTTACCTCACTCCGCAACCAAATCAATGCCCAACCGTGGCTTTTCCTTTAGACTTAGCCTCCAAACCAATCAAATCTAGCCAAATATAGTTCAAATAATTCAAAATAGCCTTTAGAAACTACCCACGAATGAAAAAGATTCAATCTTTAATGATTTTGGAAAAAGTCAATAAAAGTCAACCCCATGCTTGCTTGGTCAAAACCCGAGATTCGGACCAAAATCCAATTACCCATTCACCCATGAGCTCGGTTATGTGATTAGTTTCGAAATTCAACCTCAATTTGAGGTCTAAATCTCAATTTTACAAAATTCCCAATTTCCGCCCAAATCCCTAATTTCTACCATGAAAAATCCTAGATTAAAGGTTAAAATCAAAGGGTGTTTATGGAAATGTAATGAAACAAGTTAAAATTTACTAACGAATGAAGTGGGGATGAAAAACCTCTTCAAAATGGCCTCTAGGCTGACCTCAAACTTGAAAATGGTAATAAATGAAGAAACTCCTGACTTTCAGCTATTTTAATAACTAGGCATCAGTTGCTCTTCATTTTTGCGAAGCACATGGCGCATTCGAGAAGAATAGCAGCCAGAAATCCTACGCATTCGCGATGTTACCTTCGCGTTCACGAAGGCTTGGCTCCCCCTTGCCTTCGTGTTCGCGAGCCATAACCCGTGTTCGAGTAGAGTAACAGTCCAGCCTCCCCCAGGTTCCCACAAAGCTTCGCGCTCGCGGAAAGCCGGCCGCGTTTGTGAAAGGTAAGCCCCCCTCCTGTCACGACCCCAAATTCCCTCTGTAGGATGGCGTGATGGCACCTAGTCTCTTAGACTAGGTAGGCCTATCAATGCGGAATAAAAATTAGAAATCTGAAACTTTACATAATTTAAAACTCCCAAAACCTGGTAGAAATAAGTCACAAGCTTCTAAGAATTTATCCTCAATGTCTCTATATATATCAAGGTCTAAAGAAAATAAGGAAGCAACACAATAATGATAGAAGGGGACTCCAGAGTCTGCGGACGCTGGCAGATATACCTCGAAGTCTCCGTGTACAGGTAACTCACTGATGTCGGGGCTGGTAAGGAGTACCTGGATCTGCACAAAAAGATGTGCAAAAGCATAGTATGAGTACACCACAGCGGTACCCAGTAAGTGCCAAGCCTAACCTCGGTAGAGTAGTGACGGGTGCTCCTAACCAAACATGAACCTCTGGGCTCCTAACCAAACATGCATATCACGCCCCGACCTCGGGGAGCGCGACCGGTGCTCAACCGAGTAAACCCAGTCGAGCAAGTCTAATTTACATCAACCTCCCATCATTACTCATGCATGATTTACCATAACATAATTAGATCGTGACTTTCAAATTGAATACATTTGGCTCAATGGCCTAAAATTCTCCTCATGATGGATACATAACTTTATAAATAACTGTAAATACTGTGAACATAAATACATGACAAAACTCAAAACTTTAAGTACATGACCCACAGTGTACATGAAGCTTCTATGACAATAGATACCTAAGTACATAAAACAAACTAGACTCAAACACCCACTAGAACTGTAGCGGGCTCACCATAAGCTGAGTAGTGAAGCATATCCCCATCAAAGATCCATATCATCCAATAGAAGTATACCTGTATCCATTAAAAGATGCAGAGCCCCCGACAAAAGGGACGTGAGTACATGTGGAATATTACTCGCATGTAAAGCAGACAGAACAACATATGAAAATCTGGTAACTCAAATAAGAGGCAAATAAAGTACATCAAGAAACTATGAAACGTCCCATAGAATCACATTTCAAGTCTTATTATACTTACACCATTTTGAACTTCTTTTGGGATCAATTGAGCCAAATGAATTATGTGTGGGATACAAAATATAATGTAAATATAACAACATGTACAAACAAGGGCAATGAAAGTGGCACCTATTGTCTGCGTTAACAATGCGTCTCACTAGACCGTCCATATCCCTCTCTTATTTTACACCTATACATTTCATAGAACGTCCTTAGTGTTCACATATCATATTATACACCTATACATTTCATACACAATACACCTATGCATTTCATAGACCGTCCATATAATTCCATACACAATACACCTATGCATTTCATAGACCGTCCATAGGATTCCATACACAATACACCTATGCGTTTCATAGACCGTCCATAGGATTCCATACACAATACACCTATGCGTTTCATAGACCGTCCCTAGGATCACATATACAATACACCTATGCGTTTCATAGCCCATCCATAGGATCACATATACAATACACCTATGTGTTTTATAGACCGTCCATAGGATTCCATACACTATACACTTATGCATTTCATAGACCGTCCATAGGATCACATATACAATACACCTATGCGTTTCATAGCCCGTCTATAGGATCACATATACAATACACCTATGCATTTCATAGACCGTCCATAGGGTTCATAACACATCATTATGCACATAACCATATATAAACTCAAAGCGACATGATTAACATTACATTTAAGGTCGTAATTTCCCGTATCATTGGAATACTTCATGTTCATGCTCATCATGGATAAACATAACTCATTACATTAGCACATGCATGGTGAATCAATAAGTCGATTTCAATGGCACATGAGCCCAATTTCCTTTTTTAAGGTTCATCATCATTTAGCATAGGACATCTCCCTTTCATCTCGTTATTCACTCACTTGTCATCTTGAGGTCATTAGCTAGGTTCATAATTCTTGGGTACTTAACATCGAAGTCATTTGCATTTATTATTTTAGAAGCATACATACAATGATTGAAACCATTGAAACATACAATGCCTCATAATTCTCATCTTGGCAAGCGGTCACATTTTATGTTCATACTATCACTTACTTGTACTTGCCATGGGTGATCATAGAACATTAAGAGCATTTAAAACATTTAGGAACACCATAGCCTTTACTCATGAGAATGTAGGAGCTTATAACACATTGGAAACAAAAGTACAAATACGTTCATCTCATAACCTTCCACACCATATATCACTTCATTCGTACTTTCAACCACTTACAACATCATTATTTCATTGGCTCTCTTGGCCTTACATATGATTCTTCTTTCATGGCACAATGGCCATATTTTATATTCCACACTTTCATATCTTTCCTTTCATGGATCGTCATCATAAATATCAACATATAGAATATTCCGAAAATCACAACTTTAGGTTCATTAGTAATGAAGGCTTTAAACACAATAGATTTCTTTCCAAGAAGTGAAGTAAAATGATTGGCAATCAAAGTGCAAGTTAAAATCATAAACGAGTAACACACCATTTATTCTTGAAATACTTTTCCCCAAAAGGGCAATACACAGTTTCAACTCATGATTATGTAAGAGCTCAAACCACATTGGAAATACTTACAAAGCATAGAATTAGTTAAAACAACCACCTTTGGGCATGACTTGAGCACATAAGCTTTTAGGCAAATCTATTTTCGAAGTCAATTTGGAGCAGTTGAATCAAGGCTCATTTCATAACCGTTCTCGCATAATTTCATTTCATTGGCACCATTGGCCACAAATATAACTTTTATTATTGGCACGGTAGCCACACTTTACATCTCCAACCCACTTCTTTCACTTTTCATCATCTTTATGGGTTATCAACAACAAGGCATTTCTAATCTAGACCTTAGATACACATATGACCAATTAAGAGTCTTAAGCACATCGAGTTTTTCTCACACAATTTGGCATCATAACTTTCATTTGAAAAACGACTCAAAACCATAACATTTTAATACACAACCCATACTTTGAACGCATTCCCGAAAGATAACATTACATGATAAGAGCATTCGGAACACATATTGAACATATCTCTTTCGGCACAAAGCTTATTCGGAATAGTCAATTTATAATGAACAACTCGGGACTTACAAGAACATCGTGGGATTCAATTTTAAGAGAGAAGTTTAGCCAACATACCTTGCTTGAGCTTCCTTTAGATTACCACAACATCCCAACACTTCTAGCAATTCCAATCAACTAGAGATATAACAAAATTGAACCATAATTAAGGAGAGATCCATGGTTTCAGCTCACTTAGGCATTTCATCAAGCACTAGGTGTGCAAATTACACTACAAGGTTTCTATGGTGGAATCCTTTCATACCACAACAAATCATTCACCCAATTTAGTTCGACAACCTCCCTACCACCCTTATAGGTACATTCATCCATAAAGAGTACCTCCCAAATCTAAGAATCATACTTCTCATGACCTACTTTTAGTCCAAATCCTAAAATTTTGGGCTAGGGAGTAGAACCTTACCTCTTAGATGAAGATCTTGTGATTGGATTCCTTGATTCTTGAAGATTGGGGCAAGAAGAAATGATTAGCATGCTAGGTCTTCGCCTTCTCTCTCTAAAATAGTTCTCTCCTCTCTCAAAAAAATCAGATTTTACCTTGTAAAATGACCCCCTAAGGTCTTATATCAAAAGGGTCGGATAAGAAATTTTCCAAAATGATCCCCGGAGTCAATTATGTGGTAGCAGAATCGTTATATAGGCAGCAAAATCGTTATGTGAGCAGCAAAATCATTTTGTGGGCAGAAGAATCGATTATGTGGATAGTAGAATGGTTATGTAGGCAGCAAAATTTTTCTGCAACCAGCAAAATGATTATGCGGCCAACAGAACTGTTTTTCAAAATTTGCCCATTCTCTGCTCCACTTTGCGATGCCTATGCGGTCCGCGGAACCGTTCTGCGATCGCGAAATTGACCGCAGAATCGCCTTCTTCTGCCAAAAATTCCCATCAACACTTTAGTGTATTCTTCAACCCAAAAAGTACATACCATGGCTCGTTTTCTACAATCCTCAAACCCATTAGCCTACCTCGACACCACGAAACCTTAAATTTCTTGGCAAAACTGTACGGGGCCTTACAAAGCAAACAAGTGCAATAACACCATACGAACTCGCTCGCATAATCAAAACACCAACATAACTCCTAGAACCACGAATCAGACGTCAAAATGCATGAAATTTCAAAGAACACTCAAGAACTTCTAAAATCACAACCAAGCGTCCGCATCAAATCAAACAACCTCCGATTTGCACCAAATTTTGCAGACAAGTTTCAAATAGCAAAACAGACATATACCAAGTCCCGTAACCAAAATCCGAACCCGATAATCATAAAGTCAACCTTCGGTCGAACCTAGGAAATTTCCAAACCTTCAATTTACAAGCTTTTGGCAAAATGAGTCAAATCACCCTAGGGACCTCTGATTTCAATTTCAGGCATACGCCTAAGTCCAAAATCACAATACAGACCTATCAAAATCGTCAAAATACCGATCCTGGGTCATTTTCAAAAAATATTGATCGTAGTCAATTCAAGTTGTTTTAAAGCTAAAAAATCATATTTGCTTCAATTTTTTACGTAAAAAACTTTTCGGAAAAAAGACACAGACTATGCATGCAACTCGAGGAACATCAAATGGAGCTAATAGAGGTCTCGGAACACAAAAATAAGGGCTAGTACTCAAAATGACCTATCGGGTCATCACATTCTCCACCTCTAAAAGAAACGTTTGTCCTCGAACGGACATAGAAAAGTACTTGAACTGATGAAAATGTATGGGTATCTACTCCGCATATCGAACTCGGACTCCCACGTAGCTTCCTCGATCGGCTGACCTCTACTCTGCACTCTCACAGAAGGATAACTCTTAGACCTCAACTTCCGAACCTACCGGGCTAGAATTGCCACTGACTCCTCCTCATAAGTCAAATCCTTGTCCAATTGGACATAGCTCAAATTTAATATATGGGACAGATCACCGTGATACTTCCGAAGCATGAAAACATGGAACACCGGGTGAACTGCCGATAAGTTGGGTGATAATGCAAGTTTGTAGGCCACCTCACCAACTCTCTCAAGGATTACAAAAGGACCAATATACCTAGGGCTCAACTTTCCCTTCTTCCCGAACCTCATCACATCCTTCATGAGTGAAACCCATAACAAAATCCTCTCTCCCAGCATGAATGCTACATCACGAGCCCTCCGATCAGCATAACTCTTCTGCCTAGACTTGGCTGTATGAAGTTGATCCTAAATCAACTTGATTTTCTTCCAGGCATTCCGAACCAAATCAGTACCCAACAACCTAGCCTCTCCCGGCTCAAACCAAATCATTGGAATCTCAAGACTCTAAAGCAAACCGCCCGGCCTCTGATACTCGTATTTTATCTGTTGACAATTCAAACATCGAGCCACATACTCTACTATATTTTTCTTCATTCTTCTCCACCAATAATGCTGTCTCAAATCCTGATACATCTTGGCGGCACCCGGATGAATGGAATATCACGAACTGTGGGCCTCCTCAAGAATCAACTCACGAAGCCCATCCATATTGGGCAAACAAATCCGACCCTGCATCCGCAACACCCCATAATATCCAATAGAAACCTCCTTGGTATCGCCGTGTTGCATTGTGTCCTTATGGATAAGCAAGTGGGGTCGTCATAATGACGCTCTCTGATGCGCTCATACAAAGAAGACCGAGAAACCACGCAAGGCTACACATACTCTCAGCCTTTCTGCTTAAGGCATTGACCACCACATTAGTCTTCCCGCGATGGTACAAAATAGTAATATCATAGTCTTTTAATAGGTCTAACCACCTCCGCTTCCTCAAGTTTAGATCATTTTGCCTAAAGAAGTGTTGTAGACTCTAATGATACATGAATACCTCACACGGCATGCCGTAAAGGTAGTGCCTCCAAATCTTCAATGCATGAACAATAACTGTCAACTCTAGATTATGAACGGGGTAGTTCTTCTCGTGAACCTTTAGCTGACGCAAAGCATAAGCGATCAGCCTACCCTCCTGCATCAAGACACATCTGATGCCAATCCGTGAAGCATCATAATAAACTACATATGAATCTGATGCTAACGGCAAAACTAGAATTGGAGTTGTGGTCAAAGCAGTCTTGAGATTCTGAAAACTCAACTCACACTCATCGGACCATCTAAAAAGAGCACCCTTCTGGATCAACTTGGTCAATGGGGTTGAGATAGATGAAAACCCCTCCACGAATCGGCGATAATAACCTGCCAAACCCAAGAAGATCCGAATCTCTATAGCTGAAATAAGTCTAGGCTAGTTCTGAGCTGCTTCAATCTTCTTAGGATCCACTTTAATGACCTCGGAAGATACAACATTGCCCATAAAGGCAACCGAATCCAACCAAAACTCAACTGCAAAAACTTGGCATATAACTTACTATCTCTCTGAGTTTGAAGTACGATCCACAGATGCTGCTCATGCTCCTCTCAACTACGGGAGTGAACCAAAATATCATCAATGAAGACGATCACAAAAGAATCCAAGTAAGGCTAGAATACCTAGTTCATCAAATCCATAAATGTTGTTGGGCATTTGTCAAGCCAAATGACATCACTAGGAACTCATAATGACCATACCGAGTCTGAAACGCTGTCTTAGGGACATCCGATGCCCTAATCTTCAACTGATGGTAGTCATATCTCAAATCATTCTTTGAAAACACTTTGGCACCCTGAAGCTGATCAAATAATCATCAATCCTATGCAACGAATACTTGTTCTTGATAGTGACTTTGTTTAACTGCCGATAATCTATACACTTCCTCATCGAACCATCCTTCTTCTTTACAAACAACACTGATGCACCCCAGGGAGAGACACTAGGTCTAATGAATCCTTTTCAAGCACATACTGCAATTGCTCCTTCAGTTCCTTCAACTCAGTTGGGGTCATACAGTATGGTGGAATAGAAATGGGTTGAGTGCCGGAGCCAAGTCAATACATAAGTCGATATCTCTATCGGGTGGCATCCCCGACAAATCTACAGAAAACACCTCTGGAAACTCGCGCACAACTGGTACTGAATCCATGGAAGGAACCTCCGCACTAGGATCACGGATATATGCCAAATATGCTAGACATCCCTTCTTGACCATATGTCGAGCCTTTACATAAGAAATAGCCCTGCTAGTAAAATGGCCAAGAGTCCCTCTCAACTCAAATTGAGGCAACTCCGGCATGGCTAAATTCACCATCTTGGCTTGACAGTCCAAAATAGCGTGATAAGGTGACAACAATCCATGCCCAAAATAATATCAAAGTCCACCATATCAAGAAGTAGAATATCTACACTATTCTCAAGGATCCCGATAGAAACCACACACGAACGATAAACATGATCTACTACAATAGAATCTCCCACAAGCGTGGACACATAGACAGGAGCACTCAAAGAATCACGAAAAATTAACCAGATATAAATCAAAATAGGGTGACACGTATAAATAGGTAGAGCCTGGATCAAATAAGACTGAGGCATCCCTATGGAAAACCGAAACAATACCTGTGATGACGGCGTCAGATGACTCTGCCTCAAGCCTGGCTAGAAATACATAAAAATAGGGTTGGGCCCCACTACTCTAACCTACACCTCTCAGATGGCCTCTAGCTAGCCGGCCTCCACTTCTAATGGCCTAACCTCCAGCTCTAGCTGGCTGACCCCTGCATGTAGCTGGTTGTGCGGGCGGTAAAGCAACCAGTGCCGGCATAATGGCACGAGAACCCTATTGAGGTCTGATACTCATCAATCTAGGACAATATTACTTAATGTGACATGTACCTCCACACTCAAAGAACTCTCTTGACTGCTGAGTCTACTGAAGTAGAGACTGACCCTAACAGACCGGATAACCACTATAGTAACCCTATAGCGGTGGTGCATTAATAGAATCTGAAGGTGCACTGAATGCTGTCTGCTCCAGACAATAAACATGTGAACCACAACTGCTTGAAGCCCCATGGGATGCTTGGAGTGCTGACTGAATCAGCCTAGGAAGATGGCCTCTACCAAAAGAACCACTACCTCCAGATGAGGCACCACTGAAACCCTCAAACTGACGAGTTCTCTTCTCAGATACCGCCTCTCTATCCTGACTACAAATCATCTCGATCCATCTAACAATATCTACGGCCATTGTTTGAACTTGGATCTCCTCCTCATTATCAATTTAAGTCTCCACAGTGGGTGATGTTGCACGTGCTCTAGGCTGAGCTCTGCCTCTGCCTCGGCCCCTACCCCTACCCCTAATAGTGGCTACAACAAGGGGATCCGGCTCCTGCCCAGCTATAGATGTTGTGCATGTTCTCATCATCTATGAGAGAACAAGAATGGAATGATTCAAACATCAATGATAGAATAAAATCGTACGATAGAGAAAGAAAGAAGTGAAATTTACCTAAAGCCTTATAGCCTCTGGAAGATAAGTACGGACGCCTCCGTACCGATCCTCTAGACTATACTAAGTTTGCTCATGACTCGTCAGACCTAGGAAACCTAGTGCTCTGACACCAACTTATCACGACTTAGAATCCCACCCTCGAGACCATGATGGCGCCTAACATTTCACTTGCTAGGCAAGCCAACAATAGTGTAACAACCCAGCCGGTTATTTTGAGTATTTTAGCCCCGGTCCCCTATTTATTGCCTCTTGTATGTTGTATCATGGTTATGTGACTTGCCAGGGATGTTTGGTTTTGGTTTCGGGTGCGTTTTAGAGTGAAATGGGACACATAGTCCCTAAGTTGGAGGCTTAAATAAAAACAGTTAACTACAGTTTGACTTTTGTGTAGACGACTCCGGAATGGAGTTTTGACGGTTCCAATAGCTCCGTATGGTGATTTTGGACTTAGAGAGCTGATCACGCCCAACTATGCCTTATAAAAAGGACTAAGCGATCGCTGTAAAAATATCTGATTCAAGAGTCCGGAGTCGAATCCCACAGGGAACTAACCTATTTGCTACAACTTTCCAGTATCACTAATAATAAGCTTAGACAACTTTCAGAGTTCAAGATTTGATTTTTGAATTAACAAAAATTACTTAACTAAGGAAAAATGACAATAAAAACTATCAATTAGCAAGAATGAGGTTGAATTCAAGGATAAAAGGATCTAGGGTTTACGATTTCCCCAATTGTCGGATTAATTCCAGACACGCTAGCTATAATCTCGCCATAACACTCTCTAAAGATAATGAGTTCTTGTTTACCGCAATTATATCTTGATCAATTACGATAATTTACTAGAAGTATTTTCGCCAAAACTTCGTTATCTCTAATCCTGCTTTTAAATTCGAATAATTAATATCTTAGCTTACTCGAAAGTGGCGTTGTTCAACATACAATCTAATCAAAGTGTTCTTTCTCAAGAAACACAAGATAACTAGACACGATTAATCAAGGGGCCTTCAATTAACCACAAGAAATACATAGTCGAACAATTAAAGAGTAAAAACGGCTCCATTATATCAAAATGCAATCAAGACTTCATCCAACAATTGGTTCCATCAACCGTAGATGACGGGTTTAGCTACTCATAATTATGTAGATAATCATAGTAATATCTAAGAGCATTAAACTAGAAATAAAAGGAAAGCGGGGAGAAAAACTCGAGTGATTCGTGCTTCCAAAGTATTCCATAGCCTCTTGCCTCTCTAATGATGTCTAACCCTTCAAAAACTAACTTTAAGAGGTATTTATAGGGTAGGGGCCGAAGTCTACATGTCCAAAACTAGTGAGGAATTAAAATTTGCTCGGATGCCATCATCGGCACGAGGCACTGTCTGGGGCACCAATATTTCTGCGCGAGGCACTATCTATGGCGCCATTGTTTCTGCGTGAGGCATTGTTTGGGGAGCCAATGATAATGCCCTGGACAATACCTTGCACTGTCTATGGCCATGACTTTTCATTTCCTTGCACGTCTTCTTTTATTGCTCCATTTTGTAGCTCCGAGGTACCATATCGTGCCACTTTTCTCCAATTCATGTTCAAGCATTCCTACACGTGAAATAAGCTCTATTAAGCGCAATTGTCGCACAAATTAGCATCCAAACAACAAGCAAGTAGGGTAAATAACATAAAAATATATGGAATTATCTCACGAGGATTTCACTTTAATTCACTTTTCAAATCGAGCAACACCTAGGATTTCGCGTTACTTCATATTCCGGGCAAGTTCTAGACTCAAATGCAATAACATGGACTATACAAAGAACTCACTTCACACATGGCACATGACTCACTAATGACAGTTTCATTCGGACTCTCACTCAAACAAGTATTCACAAGGCCAAGAGATATATTAAGCATAAAGCACAAAGTGAACACAAGTAAAGCAACCGAGACATAGGAGTTATACCACATGCTATTCATTTTTACCAAGGCATCGTCATATATTTAAAGCTAAGGGAAGGTGAAACGCATGCCAAAACCTAAGTATGCAACCATCAAACAAGTCAAAGGGTGCAAATCACATCAATTCTTCTCCTTTATTTCCTACATACTATTCTAAAAGTAAAAATAAAAAAATAAATCTACTACCCGGTTCAAGTTACATCCCATGAAAAAGAACTGAGGTACAAAGAAAAACCACGAGGGATTATTACTACCTAAGAAAAATAAAAAATAGACATATTTTTGTATTTTCTATTTTCTAATTTTTTTGTATTTTTTGTTTAGACTTTAATCCCTCAAGAAAACTGTCTAGGAGATCCATCGTCGAGAAAAGTCCATTTTTTTCTTTTTTTTTCGAAAATAAAAAAACCAAAAAATAAAAACTACTACACTACTTAATACTATTTTAGAGTATCCTAAAATAATAAAACAAGAAGCTAACAATAAAGAAAATAAGAAGCTAGAAATTAAAAATATAAGAAGCTAGAAATTAAAAATATAAGAAGCTAAAATTAAAAATATAAGAAGCTAATAAGGTTACTAATCTATTCCTACTATGCACAATGAGAGTTACCCACCCCACACTTAAAACATGCAGTGTCCCCAATGCATAATTAAAGTAGAAAGGGTGAATAAAAAACTCCCCGATCAATCCTCGAGACGATGGCCCTCATCGAAGAAGGCCCGGTCAGCCTCATCAACATCATAACCCAGATCCTCACCAGTGGCATCAACCGCTGGCTCAACTGTTGGATCAACCTACTCCCCGTCACCCTGTACTGAATGCTCTAGAGTGTTGATATCTTCTTCTGGTAGCACCCCCTGACCCGCAGCTAAACCAACCAATCGTTGTGCCGGTGAGGTGAGCGGGAACTGCTCAGTCAGCTGAGTCCTCTCCTCTGAAGTAGCAGGCCTACCCCCAATCCTTAACTGAAAATCCATCATCCTATACAAATGAACCAGAACGCTCTCATCGCGAGCCTAATGCTCCGCTGTAGTCAATGCCGTACCATCTTCCTCATATAGCCCACGAATAACAACAATATCGGTAGCTCGAGATGTGGATGGAATCAACAAGTAAAACCTTGGCTCCTCATCCACCTGCTCTTTAAGCAAGTATTGCGTAAGCATATTCACAAAGCATATCCTAGTAAGCATGCCCTTTCGAGATTGTTCCATCTGACTACGTATCAACTGGCCCATATTCGCCGTCCACCCTTTCATCAAGAAATACACTAGACATACTCTCTCGCGGACAACAGCAGAATCATGATCACATGGAAGTAGTCTCGTGTTCACCAAGCGCAACCATACTTTAGCAATTTTTGTAAACTTCACTTTAGGCAGAGAAGTACGGGTGTTGTATTTTTTGTCTCGTGTTTACACCGCATTCGAATTAACACCACACAGTGTGTGCCTATATCTTTGTAAGAAGGCCGGTCAATAAAGTCACACAACGGACTACATAGGACATCAGGTGCATCCAAAAATCTACATAATGCACTTGCCGAAATATCAATCATCCTCCCACGAATAGGTACCAATTGCTCCTTATCTTCAAGGTTCCACCCGGCATAGAACTCGCGTACTAAGCTAAAGTTTGCCTCTCCCGGATTTTTAAACACAAAACCCAATCCTAGTTCATGTACTATTTCCCAAATCTAAGGGTAACATGACTTCAATTTTTGCTCATCAACTGTAAAATTAGGGAGATATGAGTTTGGGCGACACTTCCTGTAAAATGCTCTCCCATATGGGGGCACACTCTTGATGCCATACTCACGAGTCGCTCTCTCTTGAGGTTGTGCCCCGGTAGAAGCAGAAGCCCCTTGCTTTCCTTTACCACTGTGACTACCAGACGTAGCCTCAACTTTGGTCCTTTTCTTTGGCGATGTGCCTGACGAGGTAGCCTTTGCCTTGGTGGTGCCTTGGCCTTAGCCGGTGCCTTAGAACTAGCTGTTGGACGACCCATATTGCACGTACCTATCAACCATGCCAATTGTTAATGGAAGGAAACAACTATCACAAAAATAAGGTCGGAGTGACCCCACACTTAAAGCTATAAGATATGCTAATTACTTTAAACCATAGGCTTCTCAGACTTCGCCTTCATCAAGTAAGTGTATTAGCATCTAAATTTCGGTACTACACATAGCTCGTATGTCATTGCAAACACACTTTATCAATCCACACCAACTTCGTAGAGTCACCCCACACTTAGGTTTTCATATCAATCATGCTCTCCTAACACAAAACAATCTATTCCAAAGACTCAGGCTCCAAATGGGACTAAAATCGCCAATGAGGAAATTTATCGAGCACCTTGTAGGCATTATTTGTGTGTGAGTTTCTTTGTGGCTGAAGGATTGCTCCACCCTCCCAAATCAACTTGGGAATCGAGTGTGAAACACTCGTTACAACAATCACAAGATATCTTATAGGATATTCGGGGTTGGATAATTTTTAGCACAACTGCACCATTGTTGTACCTTGTAGAGCATATTACCCAACACTAAAATTTACATAGAAAAAGATAGAAAAGAGGAGAGAGAGAGAACTATACCTGGTGGTTGAGAGAGTGGCGAGGCAGTGGGTTGAGATGGTGGCAGTGCGTGTGTGTGTTGTTGGAGGGGACACTACAGTGGGGTGGGGAAGAGAGAATTTAGGTATTAAGGGGTTATGTTATGAGTGTGTGTGTTTGATGTTAATGCTGGATTATTTTAATTGATGTTAATGCTGGATTATTATTTTATTTTAAAGACTTACCTGGGCCTTGGCGCGAGGCGGTGTGGGCAGCAACGATAATATCACACGAGGCGCCATCAGGGGCGCTAGCCTTAGCGCGTTGGACTGCACAAGGTGGCGTGAGAGGCACTGAAAATTTAGCGCGGGGAGGGGTCTGGGGCGGCGTCTGGACATTTCCTCGCTAGGCAACATGAGTTGTGCAAAACTCACCATTTGTACTTCGCCTCGCGATGGCTCGATGTTTTCTTGTTCTTTTTGCAACCTTTTAGCTTGTTTAGGACACCCGAGCACATCTTCCTTCCACGTAGCTCCACAACCTATCAAAACACGTCAAATTCACACAAAACGCACTTGTTAGTCCACCTCATTATCACACAAAAACTAAAACTAAAACTAAACTAACTCTACGCTATGAATTGGGTTGCCTCCCAATAAGCACCTTAGTTAACGTCATGGCATGACAAATTCAACACGACCATGGGTTGCCTCCCAGGAAGCGCCTGATTTAACATCACGGCACGACGCATGCTTTCAGGATATTTGCTCACATATTGGGGCTCTTTCAAGTACATCACATCTTTCTCCCATTTTTCTTCAATCATTCCAAGGTAGTGTTTCAACCTTTGCCTATTCACTTTAAACTTATTCGTTCCATCTTCAGACTCAATTTCTACCGCTCTACTTGGGAACACTTGCACAACTCTAAATGGTCCCGACCATCTAGATTTCAGCTTACCCGGAAATAAAATCAATCTCGAGTTGTATAACAACACTAGATCTCCGGGTTTGAAGTTCCTATCTAGAATGTGCTTAACATGCATCATCTTCATCCTTTCTTTATACAATCTCATACTCTCGAATTCCTGGAACCAGAACTCCTTGAGTTCATGTAACTCTGTAACTCTACTTATGCCTACGGTTTCCATATCGAAATTCAACTGTCGCAGTGCCCATAAGGCTTTATGCTCAAGCTCCACCGGAAGATAGAATGCTTCTCCAAACACCAACTTGTACGGAGACATACCAATTGGGGTTTTAAATGTTGTGCGGTAAGCCCATAACGCATCATCCAACTTACTTTCCCAATCAGTCCGAGTCACATTCACTGTCTTGGTCAGGACACTTTTGATTTCCCTGTTGGACACTTCCATTTGCCCGCTCGTTTGCGGGTGGTAAGGTGTGGCAACCTTATGGCGAACTCCATACTTTTCTAACAGCCTTGCGAATGCTCTATTGCAGAAATGAGTTCCACCATCACTGATTATAGCTCTCAGAGTGCCAAACTATGTGAAAATATTTTTTCTTAGAAATCCTATCACTCCCTTAGCATCATTTATTGGAAGAGCCACCGCTTCAACCCATTTGGAGACATAGTCAACTGCTACCAATATGTACTTGCTACCATATGAGCTGACAAATGGTCCCATAAAATCAATCCCCCATACGTCAAACAGTTCCACCTCTTGAATTGTAGTCATTGGCATCTCATGACGACGATATATGTTACCGGTTATTTGGGACTCATCACAACTTTTCACCCAGGCATGGACATCCTTGAATAGCGTCAGCCAATACAAACCTAATTCCAAAGTGCCCACCATATAGTGAAGCGTGGAAAGCCTGCAAAATAGAAGATTAATCTTTCTCGGGGATACACCTCTGGATCATGTTATCCACACATATTTTAAAAAGTAAAGGTTCATCCCGGTAATAAGACTGACAATCACTAAAGAACTTTTTCTTTTAAATCGAAGAGAGTTCATAAGGTACATTACCGCTAGCCAAAAAGTTAGCAATATCAGCATACTAAGGCATCTCCTCCATTGCAACTGCTAGTGATTGTTCATCCGGGAATGTCTATGTTATATCTTCAACCTCTACTTTCTTTTCAACTCCCTCTAACCTTGAAAGATTGTCTGCCACTTGGTTCTCCGTTCCTTTCCTATTGCGGATCTCCAAATTGAATTCTTGTAGCAAAAGAACCCAACGGATCAAACGTGGCTTTGACACCTTCTTTGCTATCAAGTACCTAAGCGCTGCATGGTTAGTATAAGCAATCACTTTTGAACCTATCAAATAAGACCTGAATTTGTCGAATGCAAACACCACAGCCAACATCTCTTTCTCAGTCACGGTATAATTGAGTTGTGCACCGCTTAGCATTCTGCTTGCATAGTAAATTGGGTGCATCATTTGGTCCTTTCGCTGCCCCAAAGCTGCTTCTATAGCATAGTCACTCGCATCACACATGAGCTCAAATGGTTGCTCCCAGTCGGGTGCAACGATGATAGGTGCAGTCACCAGTCTCTTATTCAGCTCCTCAAATGCTAATCTGTAATCATCAGAAAACACAAAGGGGTGATCCTTTTCAAGCAGTTTACATAAGGTATTAGCAATTTTAGAGAAATCCTTTATAAATCGCCTGTAGAAACCAGCATGCCCAAGGAAACCTCTTACTGCCTTGACCGAAGTGGTCGGTGGAAACTTCTCAATCACGTCAACCTTAGCATGGTCGACCTCAATACCCTTACTTGACACTCGATGCCCCAAAACTATACCTTCTTGTACCATAAAATGACATTTCTCCCAATTCAGCACTAGGTTTGTCTCTACACACCATTTCAACACTCTTCTCAAATTGTGAAGACAATCTTCGAATGAATTCCTCACTACTTAGAAATCATCCATAAAGACTTCCATAATATCTTCAACCATATCAGTGAAAATGGCTAACATACACCTCTGGAAAGTGGTCGGTGCATTGCATAGGCCAAATTGCATTCTCCGAAAGGCAAAGATGCCATACGGACAAGTAAATGACATTTTCTCTCTATCCTCAGGGGCTATTATGATCTGATTGTACCCCGAATATCCATCCAAAAAGCAAAAGTGAGACCTCCCTGCCAACCTATCCAACATTTGGTCAATGAATGGCAGTGGAAAATGGTCTTTCCGGGTGGCCGTGTTCAATTTTCAGTAATCCATGCAAATTCGCCAACTCGTGACTGTATGAGTAGAGATCAACGCATTATTCTCATTCTGTACAACAGTCATGCCACCTTTCTTCGGAACACATTGGACTGGGATTACCCGGACGATATCCGAAATCGGGAAGATGATGCACGCATCCAACTACTTAATCACTTCCTTCTTCACCACTTCCTTCATATTCAGGTTCATCCTTCTTTGATGTTCCCTGGAAGGTTTGTGCCCCTCTTCCAAGAGAATCTTGTGCATATAAAAGGCTGGGCTGATACTCTTAATGTCTTCCATGATCCAACCAATATCAGTCTTACATTCCTATAACACCTGTAGGAATTGTTCTACCTGCACAGCTAACAAAGTGGAGGCGATAATAATAGGTAAAGTAGAATTAGGCCCTAAGAAAGCATACTAAGGTGAGCTAGAAGCGGTTTCAGGTCTAACTGTGGTGGTTCCTCTATTGACGGCTTCGCAAGTGGTGTTTCTCTTTCTTCTAAGTGTAGTGGCTCAAACTGAGGTTCCCTTTTACAGAACCCTTGACCTTCGAGAGACATAACCCACTCTGCCAACTCTTCACCATCCACTTCGTTCAAATTCATCAAACAAGCTTCTAATAGGTCTCTGACATTAAGAGTCTCATCCTCCTCTTGTAGTATCACATCAACGGCCTCCACTAGCGAACAATTTGCAAATTCGCTGGGCCTCCTCATAGACTATTAAACATTGAATATTATGACTATTAAACATTGAATATTATTTCTTCATTATTCAACTTCATTTTTCAACTCTCCAGTCTCACAGTCAATCAATGTTGTCCCAGTGGCTAAAAATGGCCTTCCCAAAATTATGGGTATTTCTTCGTCCACCTGACAGTCAAGAATCACAAAATTAGCAAGAAATACAAACTTCCCCACTTGGACGAGCACATCATCCAGGATTCCTATTGGCCTTTTCACTGTGCGATCAGTCGGTGGCAGCAACATTGAGGTTGGTCTAGCTCTGCCAATGCCCAACTTTGTGTAGATTACCAAGGGCATCAAGTTAATACTGGCTCCCAAGTCGTACAATGCTTTAGCAAAAGCATAACTTCCAATTGTGCATGGGATAGTGAAACTATCGGGATCAGACATTTTTTTAGCCATAGGTCTTACCACTACCGAACACCAACCTTTGAGGGAATGGTGCTAGAATTAGTTCTGCCCATTGCTCTATGTCTTTTCCTGATTAAAAGTCTTTTCTACTACCTGTTCTGGGAGTTGTTCAATTTCCTTCTCTTTGCATGTGTCAACTTATGCTTGTTCAATTACAACCTCTTTGAGCTCTGTCGACTCATCAATCTCGAATGGCACGGGAGTAAGTGGCCCTACGTCTCTAATATATTGGACAACTTCATGCTCTCTATCCAAATCCCTTCCATTCATGAGACTCACTGCCATTAACTGATTCGGGTTCTGCTCTTTTGGATTGATGTTTGTGTTACATCTCGCATTTTCATACGTTAAAGTTTCGTCTTCAGTTAATCGACGTAGATGCGGGGATGAGATTATTTTGAGGTTAACGTATTTATGCTATTTATAACAAACGATAAGTAAGTGCCGTGAAGGATAAAGGGTACACGAATTAAAGAAAATGAGTTTCGTTGAAGGTTGTCAATTTGGGATAAAATACGGTCCGAGCTATAATACCCGATATTTATGAACTAGTAACATACAAGGTACCATTGACCATGATAGTATGATATATAAGGTGTATTAAAAATGAGTAGAATTTTAAGTAATTCAAGACAATTCTTAATTATGCGGGTAATTGGTTAATTACCGGGTAACAGAATATTACCCAATTAGTTAATAAATTATAAGATAAGATTAACCCCCCCCCCCCCCCAAACGTGGCATCAAGCCACTTTCCAAATAAATGACTCATAGTCACTTTGGATTATGTGGCAATCTAGTATGTTAGTTACAAGACATCTCATGCCTAATGTTTTCATTTTCTAACAACACTTTAATTCTAAGACTTTTAATAAAAACTTTCCATAACTTCAGTAACTCACTTCTCTTAACGTTTCTGTTAAGCATAGTCATAATCTCTTCAAACTTCACCAAGACTTTCCTAACTCTTTTCATAGTTAAGAATACAAGACATTTCATTTCTAACCTTTTCATTTCTAACAATCAGACGTGATTTCTTCATTTCTAACACTACAACGTGATTTCACATGATTCATTTCTAACATTACAACGTGATTTCTTCAACCAACCAGATTTCTTAGCACAGTAGCAACGTTGGATTTTGTGATTCTAAGGGAGTACAGTGCAACCTTTTCCAAGAATATCATACAGATTTTTCCCTACTCCAGGTATGTTAAGGCTATCCCTTCTTTCTTTTTGGCATGATCCAAATTATATAGAAGAAACGAGCAAACACACAATTTCCATTAACGACTCTATTCATAGAAATACTTGGGGTCTCTGTGTTCTTGATTCCCCATGTGACATATTATTATATCTTCTGTTCATGGGTCTCAGAATAATACACAGTTGATAAAATTTATCCGAACAGAATATTGAGATTATTAGCATATTTTCATGCATGTCATTCATTTATACATGTACATTGACTCATGACTAGATGTCGTTATATATATATATATATATATATATATATATATACGGCATTATATACGCACCACTACCTGATCAGTTGGTATATGTTGATGGTTTTGCCCACAGTGGCCGAGATGATATGATGGGATGCCCTCAGAGGCTTGATGATATTATGTACACCTATACCTATGCATGACACGACATTTATACGCATGTGCATGATATTTTAAATGTTTCAGGATTTACAAAGTGATTCAAACTTACAGTCAGAATTCTTTATTCCATGTTTCATCTATGTCTTTTATGTATTGATTTTCATGCCTTACATACTCAGTACATTATTCGTACCGATGCCATATTTCTCAGGGCCTGCGTTTCATGCCCGCAGGTGCAGGTAGGCAAGCTGACGGTCCCCCTTCTTAGGATCCTTGATCAGCGAGAGTTGGCGTGCTCCACTTAATCCGGAGCTGCTTTTGATTTTGGTACGATATGCGTGTATACATATATGGGTATGACGTGGTTCAGTCCCATCTTTGTACAATTGTATTTCTATTAGAGGTCTGTAGACAGTTATGTATAGCTAGGGTAGTATGTCGCCTTGTCGGCTTCCAGTTTTGGGTATATAGTTTTCTATAGCAGCCTTGCCGGCTCGCCCACTGTATTCCGCATGTATATGTACATATGTCTTTCGGACAGGTTTCCCTCGCATATGTTATACATGTTTATATCTTAAACGCATGTTTAAGGGTGTTCGACAGGTAGGACTCGGGCACCCATTGCGGCCCATCGGTTTGGGGTCGTGACAGTTTGTGTCTGCAGGAAACATTCCTTGTGGGTGATTGTTCAAAGACATGGACAGCTGGCCTAACTGAGTTTCAATACCTTTAATAGTTGACTTCCTTGTGGGCGATTGTACGACTAACTTTTCTCGCATCCTTCCATTTGTCCCAATGATTTGTTGCATCATGCCCTTGATTTCTATCATATTCCTGTCATCCTGTCTGGTCACCTGTTGTTGATGAGGTTGTTGGTAAGCCAACTGTTGTAAGTGATGCTGATTGTAACCCAACTGTCTTTGATAGGCCACAACTTGGCCTTGTGGTCGTGCTCCCTCAGGATTGGTATTGTATTGTTACTGGGTTGGTATGTACTGTTGATTTTGAGGTCCCCATTGATGTCCACCTTGCCTCTGACCCCCAAAATTATTTACGTAATTCATGTCTTCTTTGAAGCCTTGGTTATCATTCTCTCCACTCCACGAGCAAACATACGACTAATTTATGCATGAAGTGCATAGGCCTCCATTTGTTGTGTCAACAATATGAACTTGTTCCGTGCCCATCTCATCAATTTTCTTTGTCAACAAGCTCATCTAGGTCATGAGAGTGACTATGTTTTCTGCATTTGTATTTTTTGGGTCAAGAGCAATAGAATGCTATATTGGAGTGAGAGTTGTATCCCTCGTCATCCAGCCTGAATTTTGAGCCATCTTGTCAAGAAGAATCTTACACTCTGTGAATGATTTGCTCAAGAATGCACTCCCGGCTGAAGCATCTACATTGGCCTTCAGACTGTCAGCCAAACCCATATAGAATCTCTGTCCTAGCATCTGATCCGGGATGCCATGGTATGGACACTTCACCAGCATACCCTTAAACCTCTTCCAGGTTTCTTGCAAAGTTTCAGTTGGTTTCTGCCTGAACTGTAATATCTCATCAATTTGCCTTGCAGTCTTGTTGGATAGATAGAACTTGTTTAAGAACTGCTTGACTAGTTCTTCCCAAGTAGGAATGGAGTTTATTGGGAGCGAATGCAGCCAAGTTTGAGCCTCCCCAGTCACTGAGAATGGAAATAGTAACAATCTAATTGCTTCGGGTGTCACATTTGGCTGTCTTTGAGTGACACAAATTGATAGAAAATTCTTCAGATGTTGTTGTGGGTCTTCGATGTACGACCCGGAGAATAACACTTTATTCTGCAGCAAGTGCAACATATTGTTTGTAATTTGAAAAGTCTCCGCTTGTATCAAAGGGACTGCAATTGCAGTTGCCGGATTGTCAGCAGTTGGTTGCACCTAATCATATAGAGAAGCTTCTAGCACAAGAGGTGCTACCATTCCGATGTTTGGGTCAACTTGATTATTTTTATTGTTCCCGTTGACGTTCTCGACATCACCCATTTCAATTTTGATTTGTTCATTCTGTTTTTGCTGTTTGCCCTTCTTATTAGCCCAATTCAATGTCCTGAATGCTTTCTCGGGATTTGAGAGACCTTTAAATAGTTCACCAGTTCTCAAGGAGCTTATAGGCAGGCACCTGAGGCTCAGAAGATTTCAAACGTGAGAATTTCAATGGAAATAATTTTAGCACCACGGAAAATAGATCTAAACTAACAATCCTAGCAATTCTTTCAAGTTGTAATGAATAACATCTTTAATCCCCTGGCAACAGCGCTAAAATTTGATCATGCCCAACTATGCCTTATAAAAAGGACTAAGCAGTCGCTACAAAAATAATCTGGTTCAAGAGTCCGGAGTGGAATCCCGCAGATAACTAACCTATTTGCTACAACTTTCCAGTATCACTAATAATAAGCTCAGACAACTTTCAGAGTTCAAGATTTGATTTGTGAATTAACAGAAATTACTTAACTAAGGAAAAATGACAATAAAAACTATCAATTAGAAAGAATGAGGTTGAATTCATGGATAAAAGGATCTAGGGTTTATGATTTCTCCAATTGTCGGATTAATTCCTGACACGCTGGCTATAATCTCGTCGTAACACTCTCTAAAGATGATGAGTTCTTATTTACCGCAATTATCTCTCGCTCAATTATGATAATTTACTAGAAGTATTCTCTTGAACTACTCTAGTTGACAATTCATACAACTCATAAATATCGCGCCAAAGCTTCGTTATCTCTAATCCCGCTTATAAATTTGAATAATTAATATCTTAGCTTACTCGAAAGTGGCGTTGTTCAACAATAATCTAATCAAGTGTTCTTTCTTAAGCAACACAAGATAACTAGATGACGGGTCTATTATATCAAAATGCAATCAAGACTTTATCCAATAATTGGTTCCATCAACCCTAGATGGCGGGTTTAGCTACTCATAATTGTGTAGATAATCATAGTAATATCTAAGAGCATTAAACTAGAAATAAAAGGAAAGCAGGGAGAAAAACTCGAGTGATTCGTGCTTCCAAAGTATTCCGTAGCCTCTTGCCTTTCTAATGATGTCTAACCTTTCAAAAACTAACTTTAAGACGTATTTATAGGGTAGGGGCCGAAGTCTACATATCCAAAACTAGTGAGGAATTAAAATTTGCTTGGATGGCATCGTCGGCGCGAGGCACTGTCTGGGGCACCAATATTTCTGTGTGAGGCACTGTCTTTGGCGCCATTATTTCTACACAAGGCACTGTTTGGAGCGCCAATGACAGTACCCTGGATAATGCCTTGCACTGTCTATGGCCATGACTTTTCATTGCCTTGCACGTCTTCTTTTTTTTCTCCATTTTGTAGCTCTGAGATACCATTTCGTGCCATCTTTCTCCAATTCATGTCCAAGCATTCCTACACGTGAAATAAGCTCTATTAAACGTAATTGTCGTACAAATTAGCATCCAAACAACAAGAAAGTAGGGTAAATAACGTCAAAAATATATGGAATTATCGCACGACTTCGAAAGCATATCCGGATGTTGATTTGGAGGTCTGTAGGTTGTTTCGACTTGAATTGGCGAAAGTTAGAAAGTTGAAAGTTTGGAAGGTTGAAAAGTTTGACCTGGAGTTGACTTTATTGATATCGGGGTTCAATTTCAATTCCGGAAGTTGGAATAAGTCCGACATGTCATTTATGACTTGTGTGCAAAATTTGAAGTCAATTGGAGTTATTTTGGTATGAATCTGCATTAGTTTTGGAATTCGGATCTTCATAGTTTCAATAGGCTTGAATTGGGTTGCGATTCATAGAATCAATGTTGTTTGATGTGATTTTTGGCTTCGAGTAGATTCGTTATGTGTTTTTGAACTTATTGGTATATTCAGACAGGGTCCTGGGGGCCCCAGGTGTGATTCGGATTGAATCCAGAACAATTTTGGAGTTGATGCATCGCTAAACCTTTGTTGTGTCTGGTGCAATCGCACCTGGACAATTTAGGCCGCAGGTGCGGCACCGCAGAAGCAGCCCTCGATCTGCAGAAGCAAATTTGGTCTTGCCCAGCTGGGACCGGAGATGCGGTCAATGGCGCGCAGAAGCGAATGCGCAAATGCGACCGGCTTTCCATAGAAGCAATTGCGAAGATGCACTAATGGGTTTCGCAGGTGCGAACCTTTAGAGCCTAACTTGGAATCGCACCTGCGGTGGATTTTCCATAGGTGCGGTGTCACATATGCGACCCCATGCCTGCAGAAGAGTGGATCGCTGGGCATAAAAAGGGTCTTCGAGGGTTTGAATTCATTTTCATATTTTGGACCTAGAGAGCTCGGCTTGTGGTGATCATTCGAGGGATTTTCAAGGAAATCATCTGGGTAAGAGATTCTAACTCGTTTTTGGCTATATTAATTGAATCCATTGTTATTTTCATTATTTAATTAGTGATTTGAGTTGAAAATTTGGGAAAAATTGTGAAAACTTCTTAGACTAAATTTTGGGGATTTGAAAGGCGATTTGAGGTCGGATTTGAGTAATTCTTGTATGGTTGAACTCTTTATCGAATGGGTTAAGGATGTACTTGATTTTCCTTTTTTTCGTCGAGGTTGGGTTAGTGTTCAGTGTACCGCTTGTGACACCTATGCTTTGCAAGCCTACATAGGGTACAAAATTGAAAAGAATGCATTGGATGGATGCCCGAGCATTGAGAAAGAAGGACGCTTTCAGAGCCGAAAGGCCATGGGGAGATACCGTCTGTTCGGATTTTGTAATTTTGGTCGGGCTCTGAGACACAGGCCCGGGGTTCACTATTGAGTTGACGTTTTATTTCTATTTAAAGATCGTAACTTTATTGTTCAGAATAGTTTCCTATAGTTTATATTTATAGTATGAAGTTATTTTGGTTAGATTCGAGCCGTTCAGAGTTGGATAATCGAGGGAAAGGCTTACTAGTGGATTGAGTTAGCGTGTTTTATAGTAAGTGTCTTGCCTAACTTTGTGTGGGGGAATTACCCCTTAGGATTGGTGTTGTTTTGTGTGAATTGTGATGTGTGGAAGTTGTGTACGCAAGGTGACAAGTGTGTACATGGGCTAAATTGGGTAATTGACCGGTTCTAGCTATGTAGGTTCTGATCATGACTTTAATTGGGTTACCATAATATGTTATATTCATCATCTTTAGTCTATCTTCACATGCTTTACCTATTTTACCTCTTACTTTTTGTTTGCCCTTATATTCCTAGTTGAAATTATTGTTTCCTATATTCCTTATTATTTATTTAACCATTGAGCTCCTTACTTGAATTGTTATTCTTGGAATATCTTGTTGTTGAAATTGGTATTGAGTTATAAAGGTCGTGATTCACATTGAGGCAAGGTTGTTAAGTTGTGAAATACTATTCTTGTTGAGTTATTCACTTCCGGTTGTTATTGTTGAGACTCTTGTGCATATTGTGGTTGAGCCATGGGCTATTTATTGTAGAAACACCATTATTGTTGACTTCTTTGGTAAGTTGTGATATTGGTCACTTGAGGTGCGATTATACGTTGTGATATTGAAATGCATGCGGTGGTATAATATTTGGGGTTGAAACGCAGGCGGTAAGATAAGGTGGGCTTGATACGCGTGTTGCTAGTAGGGGAACTACTTGAAGCCACACTGTGTGATAAGGTGGGCTAAAATGCGGGAAGCTATAGGGATGATTTGTACTTACTCGTCGAGCTTGTGACTTGTTATCGCCAGATTTTTGGAAGATGTTTATTCTGAGCTGCAAAGTTTCCTTTATGATAGTTGTTGAGTATTTGAGAGTTTTATCATTGTTTCAGTTAAATTCTACATGTATGTTAGGCTTAACTAGTCTGAGAAACTAGGTGTCATCATGACATCATATGGAGGGAAATTGGGATCGTGACAAGTTGATATCAAAGCTCTAGGTCCATAGGTATTATGAGTCACAAGCAGGTTTAGTAGAGTCTCGCGGATTGGTACAGAGACGTCTGTACTTATCTTCGGGAGACTATGGAACTGTTAGGAAAAGCTTCACCTCTTTGATTCCTTCTCGTGCGAATTTGTTGACTTCGAAATTCTAAATCTTTGTCTTTCTTTTCTCTCACAGATTGTGAGGACACGCACAGCTGGATCTGATGATCAGACACTCGTGTCCCCTGCTAGAGCCACGAGAGGCTGGGGTAGGGGGAAAGGATGAGGACGGGCACGTGGTACAGCTAGAGCACTTGCCCGAGCTGCTACAGAGGAGCCATCAATGGCTCCAGTTGGGGGTAGGCACCTGAGACCCCTGTTACTACCCCTGCACTTTATGAGACTCTCGCCCAGTCCTTGAGCATGTTTGGTACTCTAGCTCAGGAAGGGTTGATCCCACTTATACCGGCCATATCCCAGGCTGGGGGAGGAGCATAAACTCCCGTAGCCCGTACCCCAGAACAGCGGGTCCAGGTTGACTAGGTCCTAGAGGTTATACCAGTGTAGTCGATTGTCCCAGTTCAGCCCGAGGTTAGGGCAACAACATCTGAGGGGGAGCAGCTCTGGCTCGAGAGGTACCAAAAGTACCACCCCCTCCTTTCAGCGGCTTAGCTTCAGAAGATGCACATGATTTTCTTGAGGAGTGCCACCGTATCCTCCGTAATATGGGTATTATGGAGTCGAGTGGGGTTGTTTTCACTACGTTCCAGCTTAAGGGAGCGACTTATGAGTGGTGGCGAGCGTACGAGTTAGATAGCCCCGTCGGGGCAGCTTCACTCACAATGGCTCAGTTTTCAGACATGTTCATAAGAGAGTTTGTTCCTTAGAGCCTTTGGGATTCATGGCATATGTAGTTTGAGCTGTTGCGCCAGGATGTTATGACCGTGTCAGAGTATGCTGTCAGGTTCAACGAGTTGTCTAGACATGTACCACCCTTAGTTTCCACAGTCAGGGCGCGAGTCCGTCGATTTATCGAGGGGCTCAACCATAGTATTACATTTAGCATGGCTCGAGAGTTAGAGACTGATACCCCATACCAGCAGATGGTGGAGATCGCTCAGAGATTGAAGGGTATGTGGGGCCGGGAGAGAGAGGACAGGGAGGCCAAGAGGCCTTGAGATTCTGGCACATATAGTGGTGCCTGGGACCCAGTTGCAGCCTGTCATGGTAGAGGCTATGTGATTCGTCCCTTCATTCAACACTTCCAGCTTCCAGTGGTATTCCGGCTACTCCCAGGTCTCAGGTTGCCCATTATGCACTGCCATTGTCTAGTGCACCTCTTGCATGGGGTGCTTTTAGTGGTCAGTCCAGCCGACCAGGCCCAAGCCAGTTTCAGCCGCCACGTCCTACGAGAGCTTGTTTTGAGTGTGGTGATACTCGTAATATGGTGAGACATTGCCCCAAACTACTCAGGCTCCACGTATTCCACAGGGTCCTCAAGCTTCTCAGGTCGTGGTTACCGCACCAGTTGCCACTCCACCAGTTTAGCCAGCTAGGGGTGGAGGTCGGGCGGGTAGGGGTCGCCTTAAAGGGGGAGGCCAGGCCAGATATTATATTCTTCCAACTAGGATGGAGGCGGTTACATCAGACTTAGTCATCACATGTATTGTTCCGATTTGTCGTAGAGATGCATCAGTCTTATTTGATCTATGCTCCACTTATTCCTATGTATCATCTTACTTTGCTCCATATTTGGGTATATCCTATGATTCCTTGAGTTCTCCTATCTATGTGTCCATGCCAGTGGGAGATTCCATTATTGTTGATCGTGTGTATCGGTCATGTTTAGTTGTTCTTGGTGGTTTTGAGACCAAAGTTGATCTATTGTTGCTCAGTATGGTAGATTTTGATGTTATTTTGGGCATGGACTGGTTGTCACTCTATCATGCTATTCTTTATTGTCACGCCAAGATGGTGACATTGGTTGTGCCACGTTTGTCGTGGTTGGAGTGGAGGGGTACTTTGGATTATGTTCCTAGCAGGGTGGTGTTTTTCCTTAAGGTACAACGGATGGTTGGGAAGAGGTGTTATGCATATCTAGCCTTTGTGAGGGATGTCAGTGTTGATACTCCTACCGTTGAGCCAGTTCTCGTAGTGAGGAACTATCCAGATGTATTTCTGGAGGATCTTCCGAACATGTTGCCTGATAGGGATATTGATTTTGGTATTGATTTATTGTCGGGCACTCAGCCCATTTCTATTCCACCATATCGTATGGTCCCAGCAGAGTTGAAGGAGTTAAATGAGCGATTGCAAGAGTTGCTTGATAAGGGCTACATTCGGCCTAGTGTTTCACCTTGGGGTGCTCCGATTTTTTTTATTAATAAGAAGGATGGTTCTATGCGCATGTGTATTGATTAGCGGCAGTTGAACAAGGTCACAATAAGAACAAGTATCCATTGCCATGCATTGATGACTTATTTGATCTGCTACATGGTGCCAGAGTGTTCTCATAGATTGATTTGCCGTCAGGCTATTATCAGTTGAAGATTCGGGATCCGGATATTCCGAAGACTACCTTCAGGACTCGATATGGCCATTACGAGTTCCTTGTGTTGTCATTTGGATTGACCAATGCCCCAACAGCATTTATGCACTTGATGAACAGTGTATTCCAGCCCTATCTTGACTCATTCATCATTGTGTTTATTGACGACATCTTGGTGTACTCCCGAAGCCGGTAGGATCATGAGCAACACTTGAGGATTGTGGTTCAGACCTTGAGAGAAAAGAAGTTGCATGCAAAATCTTTAAAGTGTGAATTATGGCTTGACTCGGTGTCATTTTTGGGGCATGTGGTATTGAGTGAGGGGATCAAGGTAGATCAGAAGAAGATTGAAGCAGTGCAGAGTTGGACAAGACCGTCTTCAGCTACTAAGATCTGGATTTTTCATGGTTTGGCAGGGTATTACCGTCGTTTCGTAGAGGTTTTCTCATCTATTGCTGCATCTATGACCAGATTGATCAAGAAGGGTGCTCCGTTCAGGTGGACCTAGGAATGTGAGGAGAGTTTTCAAAAGCTCAAGACTTCTTTGACAACATCCCCGACATTGGTGTTGCCTACGGGTTTGGGGTCTTACATAGTGTGCTATGATGCGTCGTGTGTTGGCCTCAGCGTGGTGTTTATGCAAGACGGTAGGGTGATTGCCTACACGTCTAGACAGTTGAAGGTATATGAGACGAATTATCCTATCCACGACCTTGAGTTAGCAGCTATTGTTCATGCCTTGAAGATTTGGCGGCACTATTTGTACGGCATCCCTTGTGAGGTCTATATCGACCACCGGAATCAACAACATCTGTTCAAATAGAAGGATCTTAACTTGCGGCAGCGTAGATGGTTAGAGTTGCTTAAGGACTATGATATCACCATTCTGTATCATCTCGGGAAGGCCAATGTGGTGGCCGATTCCTTGAGTCGTAAGGCGGATAGCTTGGGCAGTTTAGCATATCTACCAGCAGCAAAGAGGCCTTTAGCATTGGATGTTCAGCCCTTGGCTAACCAGTTTGTTAGATTGGATGTTTCAGAGCCGATCGAGTTTTGGCTTGCGTGGTTTCTCGGTCTTCTCTATATGATCGCATGAGGGAGCATCAATATGATGATCCCCATTTGCTTGTCCTCAAGGACATGGTTCAGCACAGAGATGCCAAGGAGGTTACTATTGGGGATGACGGTGTGTTACGGATGTAGAGCCGTCTATGTGTGCCCAATGTAGATAGTTTGCGTGATTTGATTCTTGAGAGGCCCACAGTTTGCGGTACTCTATTCATCCAGACACCGCCAAGATGTATCAGGAGTTGAGGCAGCACTATTGGTGGAGGAAAATAAAGAAAGACATAGTGAAATATATAGCTTGGTGCCTAAATTGTCAGTAGGTGAATAATGAGCATCAGTGGCCAGGTGGGTTACTTCAGAGGCTTGAGATTCTCGAATGGAAATGGGAGTGAGTTACCATGGATTTCGTTGTTGGGCTCCCACGGACTCAGAAAAAGTTTGATGCAGTATGGGTGATTGTGAATAGGTTGACCAAGTCGGCTCATTTCATTCCAGTGGTGACTACTTATTCTTCACAGCAGTTGGCTTAGGTCTATATTCGCGAGATTGTCTGACTTCATTATCTCTGACCGGGGTATGCAATTTACATCGCAATTTTGGAAGGTCGCACAACATGAGTTAGGCACACGGGTTGAGTTGAGTATAATATTTCACCCTCAGACAGATGGAAAGACCGAGCGCACTATTCATATATTGGAGGATATGCTTCGTGCATGTGTTATAGAGTTCGGGGGTTCTTGGGATCAGTTCTTGCCACTTGCGGAGTTTGCCTACAATAACAACTACCAATCAAGCAATCAGATGGCTCCGTATGAGGCCTTGTATGGGAGGCAGTATCGGTCTCCGGTGTGTTGGTTTGAGCAGGGTGAGGCAAGGCTATTGGGTAGTGATTTGGTTCATGATTCTTTGGAAAAGGTTAAATTGATTCAAGATCATCTTCATACAACCCAATCGAGACAAAAGAGTTGTGTGGATCGAAAGGTTCGTGATGTTGTATTCACGGTTGGGGAGCGGGTCTTACTTCGGGTTTTGCCCATGAAGGGTGTTATGAGGTTTGGGAAGAAAGGCAAGTTGAGCCCTAGGTATATCAAACCTTTTGAGATTCAAGAGAGGATTGGTGAGGTGGACTACAAGCTTGCACTGCCACCTAGTCTAGCTGTAGTTCATCCAGTATTCCATGTTTCTATGCTCCGGAAGTATCACGATGATCCATCTCATGTGTTGGATTTCATCTCAGTCCAGTTGGACAAGGATTTGTCTTATGTTGAGGAGCCGGTGGCCATTTTGGATAGGCAAGTTCGAAAGTTAAGGTCGAAGAGCATTTCTTCAGTGAAGGTTCAGTGGAGGGGTCAGCTAGTCGAAGAGGCAACTTGGGAGATCGAGCATGGTATACGTAGCCATTATCCTCATCTTTTCACTACTTCAGGTATGTCTCTATACTCGTTCGAGGACGAACGTTTGTTTTAAGAGGGGGAGGACCCGGCCGGTTGTTTTGAGTATTTTAGCCATGATCTCCTATTTATTGCCTCCTCTATGTTGTATCATGGTTATGTGACTTGCCGGGGGTGTTTGGTTTTGGATTCGGGTGAGTTTCAAAGTGAAATGGGACACGTAGTCCCTAAGTTGGAGGCTTAAGTTGAAAGAGTTGACCGTAGTTTGACTTTTGTATAGACGACTCGGGAATGGAGATTTGACGGTTCCAATAGCTCCGTATGGTGATTTTGGACTTGGGAGCGTGTCCGGATGTTGATTTGGAGCTCCGTAGGTCGTTTCGACTTGAATTGGCTAAAGTTAGAAAGTTGAAGGTTTGGACGGTTGAGAAGTTTGACCGGGTATTGACTTTATTGATATCGGGGTTGGATTTTGATTCCGGAAGGTTGAATGGGTCCGTCATGTCATTTATGACTTGTGTGCAAAATTTGAAGTCAATAGGAGGTGTTTTGGTATGAATCGGCATTACTTTTGGAATTCAGATGTTCATAGTTTCCATAGGCTTGAATTGGTTTGAAATTCGTAGAATCGATATTGTTTGATGTGATTTCTGGCCTCGAGTAGGTCCGTTATGTGTTTTGGAACGTGTTAGTATATTCGGACGGGGTCCTAGGGGCCCCGGGTGTGATTCATATTGAATCCGGAATAATTTTGGACTTGATGCATCGCTGAACCTCTATTGTGTCTGGTGCAATCGCACCTGTGCATTTTGGGCCGCAGGTAGGGCACCGCAGAAGTGAATTTGGTCTTGCCAAGCTGGGACTGCATATGCGGTCAATGATGCGCAGAAGCGAAGGCGCAAACACGACTGGCTTTCCGCGGAAGCGGTTACGCAGATGCACTTATGGGAACCTTCAGAGCCTAAGTTGGAACCGTACCTGTGATGGATTTTCCGCAGGTGTGGCATCGCATTTGCGACCCCATGCCCGCAGAAGCGTGGATCGCTGGGTAAAAAAGGGGTCTTCAAGGGTTTGAATTCATTTTCATATTTTGGACCTATAGAGCTTGGTTTGTGGCGATTATTCGAGGGATTTTCAAGAAAATCATCGGGGTAAGATATTCTAACTCGATTTGGGCTATATTAAGTGAATCCATTGTTATTTTCATCATTTAATTAGTGATTTGAGTTGGAAAATTGGGAAAATTTGTGAAAACTTCTTAACTAAATTTTGGGGATTTGAAAGGCAATTTGAGGTCGGATTTGAGTAATTCTTGTATGGTTGGAATCGTTATCGAATGGGTGTTCGGATTTTATAATTTTGGCCGGGTTCCGAGACGCGGACCCATGATTGACTTTTGAGTTGAGTTTTTATTTATTTTTAAAGATCGTAATTTTATTGTTCGGAATAGTTTCCTATAGTTTATATTTATGGTATGAAGTTGTTTTGGCTATATTCGAGCCGTTCAGAGTTGGATAATCGAGGGAAAGGCTTACTAGTGGATTGAGTTAGCGTGTTTTAAGGTAAGTGTCTTGCCTAACTTTGTGTGGGGAAATTACCCCTTAGGATTGGTGTTATTTTGTGTGAATTATGATGTGTGGAAGCCGTGTACGCTAGGTAACGAGTATGTACACGGGCTAAATATAGTAATTGACCGGTTCTAGCTATGTAGATTCTTATCATGCCTTTAATTGAGTTACCATAATATGTTATATTCATCATCTTTAGTCTATCTTCACATGCTATACCTATTTTACCTCTTACTTGTTGTTTGCCCTTATATGCCTAGTTGAAATTATTATTTCCTATACTCCTTATTCTTTATTTAACCGTTGAGTTCCTTAATTGAATTGTTATTCTTGGAATATCTTGTTGTTGAAATTGGTATTGAGTTATAAAGGTCGTAATTCACATTGAGGCAAGGTTGTTAAGTTGTGAAATACTATTTTTGTTGAGTTATTCACTTTCGGTTGTTATTGTTAAGACTCTTGTGCATATTGTGGTTGGGCCATGGGCTATTTATTGTGAAAATAGAATTATTGTTGACTTCTTTGGCAAGTTGTGATATTGGGTACTTGAGGTACGATTTGTGATACGTTGTAATATTGATACGCATGCAGTGGTATAAGGTTTGGGGTTGAAACGCATACAGTGAGATAAGGTGGGCTCGATACACATGTTGCTAGTAGGGGAACTACTTGAAACCACACGATGTGATAAGGCGGGCTAAAATGCAAGAAGCTATTTCGGGAAAAATAATTTTCAAAACTAAATGCAAGGCTCCCGCGATGATATAAGAAAATATTGTGAATTATTTTGTGATATGAGACTACGAGGCGGTACCTCGGTAGTGATTCTTGTTGATACTTTTTGTTACTTCACTGGTGTTTGGTTGCTTTGTTTCCTTGCCATATTATTCCTTGTTTTCTTCCGTGATGCATTATTTGCCTGACTTCAGTGTAGCTAATCTTGGTATATTTCCTTATTGTTTCATTTGCATTGTTACCATTATTACACTATTATATACATGTTTAGCTTCTTATTTATTCCAGTAGGGCCTAGACCTGACCTCGTCACTACTCTACCAAGGTTAGGCTTGGCACTTACTGGGTACCGTTGTGGTATACTCATGCTACTTCTGCACATCTTTTTGTGCAGATCCAGGTACCTCCTTCCAGTCCAGGCACCAGTGAGACGGGCTTAACTTCGGAGACTTCAAGGTATACCTGCCGGCACCCGCATGCCTCGGAGTCACCCTCTATCTAGTCTACTTCATTCTCTCTCTCTTTTATAGACACTGTTGTATAGGGATGATCCGTACTTACTCGTAGAGTTTGTGACTTGTTATCACCAGATTTTGGGAAGATGTTTATGCTGAGTTGCAAAGTTTCCTTTATGATAGTTGTTGAGTATTTGAGAGTTTTATTGTTGTTTCAGTTATATTCTTCATGTATGTTAGTCTTACCTAGTCTTAGAGACTAGGTGCCATCACGACATCCTACAGAGGAAAATTGGGGTCGTGACAGTTAGCTAAATTACTTAACAAGTTTTAACAATTCGAATCAAAACGTTAACAATAATATCTGTAATAGTCTGAAATAGAGTGATAGAATACTGAATAACATAATCTAAACATATCCCAGAATCTGGAGTCACGTATACATGAGAATCTAGAGTGCTACAAATAAACTCTGAACAAAATACAACTGTTTTGAAGCTAAATAAACAGTAATGATAGAATGGAAGGGGATTTCAAGACTGCGGATGCCATGCAGTTATACCTCAAGTCTCCACAAGTAGCTGAATCTGAGCAGTCTCACTACGCGCCGCTGAGATCAACTCCAGTATCTGTATAAGAAGTGTAAAAGTATAGTATGAGTACAACCGATCTCATGTACCCTGTAAGTGTCGAATCTTAACTCGACAAAGTAGTGACGAGGCTATGGCAGGTCACTCACAAATAACCTGTGCGAAATAATAATAACAAGAGAAAAAGGAGTAGAATAAAGCAATAAACTCATGAAACAGATTCGAAAACCAACTACCAGAGAGCCTAGAATAACAAAGCTTCAAGCCTTATATTACAATACCAAGAATGATTCTACAATCTCAAACAAGTATAATACAACATATCAAATCTGTTGCAGCGCGCAACCCGATCCCACCATAATATCATCTATTCATATCATAATCCGACCTTATTCCTTCTTATCATATCAATATTGTTCAATACCGTTGTTGTGTGCAACCCAATCCCCAAACAATTTCAAACCATTAACTCAAATAACTCAACAACAGTACTTGCAAAATAACAACACATAGGGGTGAAATGTACAAACAATAAAGAACCAAAGTATAAACGGGGAGTGTCCAACCTCTCGGAATCTCAAACAATGAAAACAGGTAAAAAAAGGTGACAGTTAAAATATAAAATTAAAGCAAATTGAAACACGTAGCAAATAAGCAGAAATCGCATATGAAATGAACAAATCAAGGCAAGTAGCAGTTAAATAACAAGTAACAAATATTACATAAATGTCAAGTAAAAACTGTTGACACTCAATTTTGACCCTCCATATTTAAAAATTAACTTTTGCAGGCTTCCTAATCAAAAAATAATAAAATATAATATTTTGCACATTTTTTAACTGTAATGCAATTTAGTAATAATTATTCCCATTTTTTTTTACAAAAAACGAGAATTTTTATCATTTTATTGCAATTGGTTAAATACTACCATTTTTGTGCATGTTTCTAAATTTCAAACAATTTATTGATAATTGTCTTATTTTTCAAATATTAGGATATTCTACCAATTTATTGTCCTTCAATAAATAAATAATAATTTACTATGTCATCATAGTAGTTATAATTTTAAATAAATAGCACAAGATTTTTTAATCTATAGCACGATCTAGTAATTACATGGAAACCGATAGTATTTATGCAAAAAATACGGATCGAATCGAGTTAAATCCAATGTCGCATCAACACTCGATGTAACAAGACATCATAACGCGACTTGAGAAGTGATGTGAATTGGCATGACATGATACTTGATATCATATATCATGGGATGTGACATGACTCTCTTACACGCTACTTTGCACATGATTTTCATAGTTAGTGATTTTATTTTGGACCACGTATTTATTTTTACATTGTCTTTATTTTTCACTTAAAATAATAGCCACATATTTTTTCTACACTCACCCTATGAGATATTTTTACACACGCATTTTGGAGGGAACACATCGGATTTTTGACAACCAAAACCCTAATATAAAATAGTATCTCTCCCTCAATTTTGCCCTAGGCTGGCCGTTCCCAACATTTGCTCTATTTTCAGCCGCCTCCCCTTTTATCTTCCATATGATTTCTCTCAACTTTGAGAGAACACGCCCAGCCCCCCCTTCCCCACGCTGCTGTAACTCCACCGCCGCCGGATTTGACCACCGGCTGGCCGGCGACCTCCCTCTACATCACTGACCGACCATCTTCATCTCCGTCTGCTTATAGCTTTTCCAGCGACTGTTATGGTTCACTCAGATCTGACCGAAAATATGTAGATCTGGTCGGAAAAAATGACCTTCACCGGCGACCATATCTCGCTCCTCGCTACCTTCGAGCTTAGGCCAGAAAAGAATAAACGTCGTCGAAGTAACGCCAATAGTCCACTGCTGTTGTTCATTATTGTCGGATTCCTGACTGTTTACTGTTGTTTTGTTGGCAATTAGTCTTGTGCCTCTAATTTTCCAGCAACCTATATAGTTTTCTGGCGAACTCCTTCCCGCTCGTTTTGTTACTGTCACTGTTTTCGTGATGAAATTTTCATTCTTTTAATCTTTGTTATAAATTTGTTGACCTGGGATTTGATGATGTCCTAGTAATTTTATGACTGTGCATTTTTGTGATTAGGGACATGGCTTTGGCTTCACTAGTACTGCCCGAACTTGGCTAATTTTTGACGTTACGTGAAATCTTTAACTTGGAGTATTCTCTTCTTGCTATTCTTTAGTATTTTTGGAGTTTGGCCTTCACTGCTTACTCGTTGGAATTGCAGTGCTGTGCATCGCTAAGTTTGACTATGATACGTTGCCTGTGATAATAAAAGCAATTTTGAAGCTCGCGACGTTATTTTACTGTGGATACTTACCGACTTTGGCAGATATTATATTATTATACTAAAGGCCGATGAAGATAATATCGTGTTATTGAGATAATATCGTGTTATTGAGGCCACGACCCTCCGGAATTGACCCTGTGAACCAGGCCTAAATGACGATACGATGATGATAACTTATCGGAAAAGAAAAGATGAGAATGCGATGAACCAATAATCTTTGGAAGGGTTACGATTAGCTACCGTAATCGCAATTAAAGGTCACGATTAGCTACCGTAGTCGCAATCAAAGTGGTTCCGTTCTCATGTCTAAAAGGAAAAAAAAAATACATCCGAGCCTCCTATAATACTTTTTAAAACTATTTTCAAAACTATTTTTCAAAAACATAATAAAATTATTTTCAAAAATATTTTCTAAAAACATTTTAAAAACAATAACTATTTTAAAAATATATCGTTTAATTTATTTTACCTTATGTTATTTTACTAACAATTTTATTTTTTTTATCTTGTGAGGTACTATTACATGGAGTTACTTTCGGAAGATGTATTCAAAATTAAAGTATAGTAAAAAATTCCCCATCAAGCTTTCCGCTTCACACTTCCTATTTTAGGATGTATTCAAAATTGCAAGTATAGTAAAAACATAGATTTATGTCGTATTGTTTGTTTACTTTGATATTAGTTATTTGCTAAACACTTAGAAAATTGTATCTAGTTAATAATCGGATTAATTGTGTGTTAAGTAATTTTTGATGTTTGTATGGGATGTTGAATATATTTTGTAACATGATTAATTAATTTAGAATCGGTGTATACCTAACTAATTAAATTAGTCATTTACATTAAAATAAAACATGTCATCTTCCTCCAAGAAATAGAATAAATAATTTTGTTTTTGTCTTAAAATTATATGAGGACCTTTTCAAACCACTTTATATGTAAACTGTTCTTTAATTGATACATAATTTGTAAAGTTGTAACTAAATTATTATACCATTCTTTGAGAGACTTGAGCCTTGTAGTCATTTGAGCTTGGCTCACATAATTTGTGTTTCAAGACCATGACTCTAGAGATGGTCTTTAGTTATTCATTGAATGATAACTCATTTTTACCGCAAATATGTTTTTGTATTGATGGGATCATTTTCTATGTCATAAACATTTTTAAACATTTTCTTATACCACATTCATTCTTTATTTATCAAATTAATTCTTTTACTTTATTCATTATATGCTAAAGTTGTTTAAAGATTATTGTTTTTCCACTTTTGTCAATCATTTAAGGTAATTTTTTTTTTTAATAATTTAGATTCTCACTTAAATGGTTAATCTTTGCACATCAACCAAATTCTTTCCAAGTATGTTCTTTAATTAATATTTATTTAGTCAATTTATAAATATTCCACTTATCATTACATATTCTCTTATGTTTTTATTTCTTTAACCAACTTCTTATACAGGTTCATTCATTTAAAAACGAAATTCTTTCATACTTTATTTATTAAATTAAAGTGTAAGACATAATGCTTGTCTATCATTTAACCTTGTCTTGTTTATTATTTATTATTCTTTATTACATTTTGTACTTTAGTCAAATACATACATTGTTCACTTTTCACTTAACTTACTCTTCAAAATGCCAAGTTCTTCTCTTTATGTCTTGTGCACCAATTTTCAAAAATATAATTATTTTCCGCTTTTGGCCAACCACTTTAAAGTAAGTTTTCCTTTTCTTTTACATTAGCCACTCACTCAAAATAGTTACTTTGGACATAAATTAAATTCTTTCAAGTACATTCTTTAATTACAATTTATTTAGTTAATTTATAAATACTCTACTTGTTACTATACATTTTCTTTACCTTTTACCAAGTATTTTTTCACATACGTATTTCACACACTTTGTATATAAACTATTATCTTGGCATTCATGTTCAATTACTTTTCATTTATACTACTTTACTGTTCTTTGTATATATCAAAATTAATTATTTTCACTTAATCCCTCTTCTATTTGATTGAGTCCATCGGAACTATATTTTGTGGATCTTGAGGGATGCCTAACACCTTTCCCTCGAAATAACTTGAACTCTTACCTAGAATCTCAATAGTTTCGCAGACCATAATGTAGTGTACATTGTGTAGTAAAGTATAGGTGTCCTACTATACCTTAAATACTAGGTGGTGACTCTAAACTTTAAATAACCTTGTAGAGTAGTATAAGTTGTAGTTTCTTTTGATTTGTACAAATAGGGTACAACAATATGGCGACTCTACTGGGGATACTTTAGGTTCTAACCAAAGCAGACTTGATCAATTACTTGAGAAATTACAAGTTCTCTGATACTCTAACTTCTATTCTTTCTATCACATGCTTCAAGTCATATATTCTCTGCTTCAAGTTGTATACTCTTTGTTTCAAGCTGTATATTCATTGCTTTAAGTTGCATATTATTTTGCTTCAAATCGTATATTATTCATCGCATGCTTCAAGTAGTCTATTCTTTGTCATGCGCTTCAAGCAGTATATTCTTGTTATATACTTCAAGCGGTATATTCTTTGTCACGCTTCAAGCAGTGTATTCTCTGTCATGCTCATGTTGTATATGCTTTCCACATAGACAATGTCTATGTTGTATATTCTGTTATATATGACTGTGTTGTATATTCTTCCATACATATCTCTGGTACTGCCTTATTAAATTGTCAACACTTTTCTATCGACTCATGGTCGTGCACAATCACACACAAGTCATGCGAGGGTTGTCTTTTCACCCCTCCGAACATTCTTTCAAAAATCTCTAGTTTCAGAGATCGGCATACGAGTTAAATACATACCATCTCGCATTTGTCCTAAACTCATGCTCAAATCTAGGTAAATCTACTCTTAGAATTCCAAGGTCACTATACACACAATCTTGCACCTTGCTTTAACTGAATTAATCCTTGCATATCCTTTACTTCCTACATATCCTTTGTATATTTGTTATATATTCTTTGCCTACAATTGTTATGTATAATTTATATATTACATGTATATTCTATTTGTTATCCACTATTAGGTTTTCTTTGTCTGACTAAACTTTGGTTGAACTATGTTGAACCTTGAATTTTTCAAATACACATGCCTATTCCAGTCTTCATGACCATCTCCATAATCATACCATCATCTGGAGTCTACTATCCTTTTCAAAGATACGTCAATCTAGCTTGATACATCCTCCACTGATTTGACGTATTCTTCCCAATCATACTTCACACTTTTACCGACTTCTGTTATTTGAGACAGATTCATGCGCTATGCTATCGTTTATCTGTTATTCAAAACTTACCAGTCTTCACCCACCCACTGTAACGACCTGGCCAGTTGTTTTGAGTATTGTAGCCATGTTCCCCCATTTATTGCGTATTCTATGTTTATTTGTGGTTATATGACTTGCCGGGGTGGTTGGTTTGGTTTCGAGGATGTTTCAGAATAAATTGGGACACTTAGTCCCAAGGTTGGAAGCTTAAGTTGAAAGAGTAGACCAGATTTTGACTTATGAGTAAACAACTCCAAAATATAGTTTTAATGGTCCCGGTAGCTTCGTATGGTAATTTTGGACTTAGAAATATGTCCGGATATTGATTTGGAGGTCTGTAGGTTGTTTTGGCTTGAATTGGCGAAAGTTGGAAAGTTAAAGGTTTGGAAGGTTGAGAAGTTTAACTCAGAGTTGACTTTGTTGATACCGGGTTCAGATTTTTGTTTTGGGAGTTGGAGTACGTTCGCTGTGTCATTTATAACCTGTGTGCAAAAATTGAGATAAATCGGAGTTGGTTTGATAGGTTTCGGCATTGGTTTTAGAAGTTGGAAATCCATTAGTTTCAATAGGCTTATATTGGGGTGCAATTCGTATTTTTGATGTTGTTTGATGTGATTTGAGGCTTCGACTAAGTTTGTATCATGTTTTAGGACGTGTTGGTATGTGTTGATGGGGTCCCGGGGGCCTCGAGTGTGATTCAGATTGAAATCGGAATGAAGTTTGGACTTGGAGAAAATCTGCTGGGTTCAATTTTGGTGTAATCGCACCTGCGATGAACTGGTCGTAGGTGTGGAGCCGCAAAAGCGGCCAGGAAGGTGCAAATGCGGGGTTTGAATAGGCTGGGCAATGGCCGTAGGTGCGAGGTAGTTTCCGCATCTACGAGCCCGCGGGTGCAAAGAAGCTGCCGCAGATGCGGATATTGGGCAGGGGAAGCTGGGGTCGCAGAAGCGGAGGCGATACGTAGCTGCGGTCCTGCAGGTGCGGGTCTTGGACCGTAGAAGCGGACCCGCAGAAGCGGACCCGCAGAAGCGGGATTTGGCCGTAGAAGCGTCAGGTCAGGAATTTTAATGAATTTTCGTAGAAGCGAAGGATTTTCCGCAAAAGTAGAGCCACAAGTACGACTGGTGAGCTCGTAGAAGCGAGAATCGCTGGGCAGAATGATATAGTTGAGGGTTCAAGCCATTTTCTTCATTTTCGGACCTTGGAAGTTCGGCTAGTGGCAATGTTTGGTAGGTATCTCACTATAATTCAAGAGGTAAGTAACTTTTGATCACTTTTGTCTATTAATGTTGAATATCCATTGATTTATACACCTAGATTATGTGTGTTTGAGGTGAAATTTGCAGGATTTGTGGTCTATGTATTGGAGAGAAAGATTTGGAGATTTGAGGTTCAATTTATGGTTGGAATTGGATAATTTTGGTATGGTTGAACTCGTTATTGAATGTTTATTCAGAATTTGTGAATTTTGTCTGGTTCCGAGGCGTGGGCTCGGGGTTGACTTTTTGAATTTTGTTAAAGAAAGTAGCTTTATCATATGGAATCGATTCTTATAGCTTGTATTGATTATGTTAAGTTGTTTGTGACTAGATTCCAATCATTCGGAGGCCAATTTGCGAGGCAAAGGTTTGTTGGAGCATTGAGTTGCGCACTTTGAGGTAAGTAACACTTCTAAACTTGGTACTGAGGGTATGAATCTCTGGAATACATGTTATATAGTTATGTTGGAGTGACGCACATGCTAGGTGACGGGAATGTGGACGTGCATCAGGTAAATCATGATTGGGTTGTTTCTGTTGGACTGTGTTGTCATCAAGTCTTGTTCTATTCGTGAAATCCTTACTCGTTTGAATAATTGAGCTGTAATTCATGTTAAAAAATATGTTTAGGCTATGTGTTTATTTGGTTGAGGCCTAGTGAGATTATTTCTGTTTTTTTGAGTTATCTGCTTTAATTGCAATTGTGTGCTCAATCATGATCCTTTACATGCATATCATATCTCAGTCTGCATTATCATTTACTGTTGCATTACATGTTCTTATTGTTTGGGCTGAGTAGTATGAGATTATGATCCCTTGAGACTTGAGAGATTGATGACTAAGTTGGGCCTGAGAGCCGAGCTAAGAGTGTTATTGTGGATCGGGCTGCACACCACAGCAGGCCTTATAGGCTTTATATTAGCACTTGGGAAGGATCCGTCCCTCCGGAGTCTGACATACTAGCAGTGAGCATAGGCACAGTGATTTATATACATGTGCTTTGGTAAGGGGCATTGATACCAGGCACCCATACAGTGTTGAGTGATTGTGTGTGATGAGTGGGAATATGATATAGACAGATTGAGCACATTAAGAGTGTGAGAACCTGGGAATATCAGTGTGATACCGTACTTTTGACATGCATATTTGACATGTAGGCATAGAGATGTATCATTCCTCATGCTAGCTATACTTGACATGTTCTTATCCGTGTTGGCCTTTAATTATGAACTTGCAAGCATGTCTAAATTTTTGTACTATGAACGAGCTGAATATGGATGTTTCCCCGAGTTATTACTATCATTCTCATTACTATATCTGTGTTGTCAATACATTGGTTCTGACTGTATCCTTTTAAGCTTGTCATTGCTTTCAGCCCAATGTTAGTTCTGTTACTTATTGAGTACATTGGGTCGGTTGCACTCATACTACACTCTGCACTTCATGTGCAGATCCAGGTATATCTGGATGTGGTAATTGCTAGATCATTGTTAGTGCTTGCTTGGAGACTTCTAGGTAGCTGCTATGACATCCGCAGATCTTGATACTCTTTCCTTTCATGCTTTCATGTACTATTCTATTATTCAGACAGTTGTACTAAGTTTTGTTTATGTTGAAATATTGTAGTGCTCATGTACTCGATGACAGATGGTTGTATTAGAGTTTTAGTTACTATTATCATATATTTATAAGATTCTTTTCGCTGTCGAGTTTATTAAAGCCTGTTCCATTCAATTGTTTAGCTGTTATGCGATTGTCGGCATGCCTAGCAAGTGTGTTAGGTGAAAAAATGACAGGTTGGGATTTTGGGTCGTGAAAAGTTGGTATCAGAGCACTAGGTTACTTAGGTCTTACAAGTCATGAGCATGTTCAATAGAGTCTTGCAGAACGGTACAAAGACGTCTATACTTATCTTCGAAAGGCTACAGAACCGTTAGGAAACTTCACTTTCTTGTATTCTTGTCGTGCAAATTTGTTAAATCCGGAATTTGAATTACTATTCTTCTATTATGTCACAGATGGTGAGGACACGTGTGACCGAGTCAGGAGGACGACCACCAATACCACCAGCTAAGGCCGCGAGAGGTCGGGGCCGCGGTAGAGGCTGAGGTGTGGCTCGTACTACAGCTAGAGAAGCACTTGTGGAGCCACCAGTTGCTCCGGCTGAGGAGCAGATACCAGATGTTACTGAGCTGGTGGGACCAACTCAGGCACCAGCTGTGCCCATTATGATCCTGGGCCTTGAGGAGGCATTTGCCCAGATTTGGACTGTATACACGAGCCTTGCTCAGGCGGTTTCAATCCTGGCTGCACCAGCCAATTCTCAGGCCAGGGGAGGTGCTTAGACTCCCGCCGCCGTACTCCAGAGCAAGTGGCTCAGGGACTCCATACACCAGGGGTACTACACTCCCAGCCGGTTGCGGCTACTCGAGCCTAGGTTGGCCCACCTATGAGTGATGAGGAGCAGAAGAGACGAGCAGTTTGGGAGGCTCAAGCCTTCAGAGTTCAGTGGGGCCGAGTCAGAGGATGTAAATTTTTTTAGATAGGTGCCAGCGGATCCTTCGCACGACAAGTATTTTGGAGACCAGTGGAGTTTCATTCACTAATTTTCAGTTGACAGGGGTAGCCTACAGATGGTGGGAGGCCTATGAGTTGAGCAGGCCAGCCGGCGCTGCACCACTTACGTGGCATGAGTTCTCAGTTTTCTTCTTAGAGAAGTTTGTTCCACAGACTCGCAAAGAGGAGTTACGTAGGCAGTTTGAGCAGCTACACTAGGAGGGTGATCAATGACTCAGTATGAGATGAGATTTTTAGAGTTGGCTAATCACGCGGTATGGTTGGTTCCCACTGAGAGGGATAGGATTAAGAGGTTCATTGATGGCCTCAACTATGGACTACGTTTCATCATGACTCAAGAGATTGTGACGGGTGCGAGGTTTGATGAGGTGGTTGATATTTCTAGACACCTAGAGATGGCTCATAGTTAGGAGCGTGAGGAGAGGGAGGCCAATAGGCCTCGTAGTTCAGGTGGTTTTAGCAGTGCCTCATTTGGAGGGCAGTCCCATCACAGCAAGGGTCATCTTTATAGGCCCGCTCAGATGGCTTGTCCGGTTCATCGTGGTGCATCAGTTAGCCATGGTTCATACAGTGCTTGTCCAGGTCAGTCATCGTTCAGTGCCCTTCTAGATTAGAGTTTACCCCATGCTCCATCGGTTCAGGGTTCATCTGTACCAGGTTCTTCTAGTCGTTATTCTCATTCTCGGGGTCCGATTCAATCTCCGCCGCCATTGTCGGATCAAGGTTGCTTTGAGTGTGGAGAGTTGGGGCATGTGAGGAGGTATTGTCCCCGTCTTATGGGAGGCCTAGTTCAGCAGAGAGGTCAAGCTATGAGTTCTGCACGAGTTACTTCACCATCCGCTTAGCTAGCTCAAGGTGGGACTCTGGCAGTTCGAGGTCGCCCTAGAGGAGGAGGTCGAGCAGGTGGTGGTCAGGCTCGATGCTATGCTTTTCCCGCCAGGCCAGAGGCCGTTGCTTGAGACGCAGTGATCATATGTATTGTTTTAGTGTGCCACAGAGAAGCTTCCATATTATTTGACCCTGGTTCCACTTAATCATATGTATCATCATACTTTGCTCGTTATTTGGATATGCCCCATGATTCTTTAGTTACGCCTGTTCATGCATCTATGATGGTGGTTGATTCTATTATTGTGGACCGTGTGTATCGGTCATGTATGGTGACTATTGGGGGATTGGAGACAAGATTTGATCTTTTACTGCTTAGTATGGTCGGTTTTGATGTGATTTTAGGCATGGATTGGTTGTCACCATGTCATGCTATTCTAGATTGTCACGCCTAGATCGTGATGTTGGCGATGCCGAGATTGCCTAGGATTGAGTGGAGAGGTTCTCTGGACTATGTTCCTAATAAAGTGATTTCATATCTGAAGGCCCAACGGATGGTTGGGAAGGGATGTTTGGCATATTTGGCCTTTGTGAGGGATGTTGGTGTTGATATTCCTACCATTGAGTTTGTTTCGGTGGTGTAAGAGTTTCCGGATGTGTTTCCAACAGACCTGCAGGGCATACCCCCCGACAGGGACATTGATTTTGGTATTAACTTGGTGTCGGGCACTCAGCCCATCTCTAGTCCTCTGTATCGTATGGCACCAACATAGTTGAAAGAATTGAAAGACTGGCTTTAGGAGCTACTTGATAAGGGATTCATTAGGCCTTGTGTATCGCCTTAGGGTGCACCAGTTCTATGTGTGAAGAAGAAGGATGATATTATGCGGATGTGCATTGATTATAGGCAGTTGAACAAAGTTACAATTAAGAACAAGTACCCACTGCCGCACATTGATGACTTATTTGACCAGCTTCAGGGTGCGAGAGTGTTCTTTAAGATTGATTTGAGGTCTGGGTATCACTAGTTAAAGATTCAAGATTCTGATATTCTGAAGATGACATTCAGGACCGCTATGGCCACTACGAGTTCCTTGTGATGTCTTTTGGGCTGACCAATGTCCCAACATCATTTATGTATCCGATGAACAGTGTATTCTAGCCATATCTTGATTCTTTTGTCATAGTATTTATTGATGATATACTAGTGTGCTCACGCAGGCAGGAGGAGCATGCACAACATCTGAGGATTGTACTACAGACATTGAGGGAGAAGAAGCTTTATGCTAAATTCTCCAAGTGTGAGTTCTAGCTTGATTCTGTGGCATTCTTGGGGCACGTGGCATCCAGTGAGGGGATCAAGGTAGATCCGAACAAGATTGAGGTAGTTCAGAGTTAGGTCAGACCGTCTTCAGCTACTGAGATTCAGAGTTTTCTTGACTTGGCCGATCATTATCGCCGTTTTGTGGAGGGTTTCTCATCCATCGCTGCACCTTTGACTAGATTGATCCATAAGGGTGCCCCATTCAAGTGGTTTGATGAGTGTGATGAGAGCTTTCAAAAGCTCAAGACTGCCTTGACCACAACTCCAATTCTAGTTTTACCTTCAACATCAGGTTCATATACAGTATATTGTGATGCTTCTCAGATTATATTGGGTGTGTCTTGATGTAGGAGGGTAGGGTGATTTCTTATGATTCACGCCAGTTGAAGCCCCATGAGAAGAACTACCCCGTCATTATTTAGAGTTGGCAGCCATTGTTCATGCGTTGAAGATTTGGAGGAATTATCTCTACGGTGTGTCTTGTGAGGTATTTACAAATCATCAGAGTCTACAACACTTGTTCAAGCAAAAGGATCTAAATTTGAGGCAGCGGAGATGGTTGGAGCTGTTAAAAGACTATGATATCACCATTTTGTATCATCTCGAGAAGGCCAATGTGGTGGCCGAAGCCTTGATAAAAAGGCTATGAGTATGGGTAGCCTTGCATATATTCCTGTTGGCAAGAGACTGCTAGCATCAGATATTCGGGCTTTGGCCAATTAGTTCATGAGGTTAGATGTTTCGGAGCTTAGTCGGGTTCTAGCTTGCATGGTTTCTTGGTCTTCCTTATATGAGCGCATCAGAGAGTGTCAGTATGATGACCCCCATTTCTTTTTCCTTAAGGACACGATACAACATGGTGATGCGAATGAGGTTTCTATTGGAGATGATGGGGTGTTACGGATGCAGGGTCGATTTGTGTGCCCAATATAGATGAGTTACGTGAGTTGATTCTTGAGAAGACCCGCAGTTCGCGGTATTCCATTCACCGGCATCCCGCGAAGATGTATCAGGACTTGAGGCAATACTATTGGTGGAGAAGAATGAAGAAAGATATAGTGGAGTATGTGGCTCGGTGCTTGAACTATTAGCAGGTGAAGTACAAGCATCAGAGGCCGGTCGGTTTGCTTCAGAAACTTGAGATTTCGGAGTGAAAATTGGAGCGTGTTACCATGGATTTCATATTTGGGCTCCCACAGACTTTGAAGAAATTCGATGCTATTTGGGTGGTTAGACCGGTTGACTAAGTCCGCACATTTCATTCCGGTTGTGACTACCTATTTTTTAGAGCGGCTGGCTGATATTTATATCCGTGAGATTGTTCGCCTACACCGTGTGATGGTGTTCATTATTTCTAATCGGGGCACACATGTCACATCGCAGTTTTGGAGAGCAATACAGCGAGAGTTGGGCACACGGGTTGAGTTTAGCACAACATTTCACCCCAGACGGACGGACAGTCCGAGCGCACCATTTAGATTTTGGACGATATGATACACGCTTGTGTTATGGATTTCGGGGGTTCTTGGGATCAGTTTCTACCACTTGCAGAGTTTGCCTACAACAACAACTACCAATCGAGTATTCAGATGGCTCTTTATGAGGCCTTATATAGGAGGCGGTGTCGTTCTTCAGTTGGTTGGTTTGAGCCGGGAGAAGCTAGGTTGTTGGGCATGGATCTGGTTCAGGATGCCTTGGAAAAGGTCAAGTTGATTTAGGATCGTCTTCGCACGACACAGTCTAGACAAAAGAGTTATACCGATCAGAAGGTTCGTGATGTTGCATATATGTTGGGAGAGAAGGTATTTCTCAGGGTATCGCCCATGAAGGGTGTGATGAGGTTCGGGGAGAAGAATAAGTTGAGCCATCGGTATATTGGCCCTTTTGAGGTGCTTCAGAGGATTGGAGAAATGGCCTACAAGCTTGCATTGCCACCTAGTCTATCGGGTGTTCACCCAGTGTTTCATGTTTTCATGCTCCGGAAGTATTTTGGTAATCCATCTCTTGTTTTGGACTTCAACACAGTTCAGTTAGATGGAGATTTGGCTTATGATGTGGAGCCGCTGGCCAATTTGGATCGGCAGGTTCGAAGGTTGAGATCAAAGAATATAGCTTCAGTGAAGGTTCAGTGGAGAGGCCATCTAGTCGAGGAGGCTAATTGGGAGATCGAGAGGGAGATGCAGAGCAGATATCCATACCTATTTGAGATTCTAGGTATGATTCTAGACCCGTTCGAGGACGAATATTTGTTTAAAAGAGGGAGAATGTAATGACCCGTCCGGTTGTTTTGAGTATTGTAGCCCTGTTCCCCCATTTATTGCTTATTCTATGTTCATTTATGGTTATGTGACTTGCTGGGGTGTTTGGTTTGGTTCCGGGGATGTTTCAGAATATATTGGGATACATAGTCCTAAGGTTGGAAGCATAAATTGAAAGAGTTGACCGGATGTTGACTTATGGGTAAACGACTCCGGAATAGAATTTTAATGGTCCCAATAGCTTCTTATGGTGATTTTGGACTTAGGAGTATGTCCGGATATTGATTTGGAGGTCTGTAGGTCATTTTGGCTTGAATTGACAAAAGTTGGAAAGTTGAAGGTTTGGAGGGTTGAGAAGTTTGATCGAGAGTTGACTTTGTTGATACCGGGCTCGGATTTTTGTTTCGGAAGTTGGAGTAGGTCCGTTGTGTCATTTACTTGTGTGCAAAATTTGAGGTCAATCGGAGTTGGTTTGATCGGGTTTGGTTTTAGAAGTTGGAAATCAATTAGTTTCAATAGGCTTGAATTGGGTGTGATTTGTGTTTTTGATGTTGTTTAATGTGATTTTAGGCTTCGACTAAGTTCGTATCATATTTTAGGACGTGTTGGTATTTTTGGATAGGGCCTGGGGGGCCTCGGGTGTGATTTGGATTGAAATCGGAATGAAGTTTGGACTTTGGACTTGGAGAAAATCTGTTGGGTTCAGTTCTGGTGTAACCGCACCTGCGAGGAATTGGCCGCAGGTGCGGAGCCGTAGAAGCGGCCAGGAAGGCGTAGATGTGGGGTTTGGCTAGGTTTGGCAGTGGCCGCAGGTGCGAGGTAGTTTCCGCATCTGCGAGCCCGCAGGTGTGAAGAAGCTGCCATAGATGTGGATATTGGGCAGGGGAAGCTGGGGTCGTAGAAGCGGAGGTGATATGCAAATACGGTCCCGCAGGTGCAGGTCTTGGACAGCAGAAGCGGACTCGCAGAAGCGGTTGGTCGGGAATTTTAATGAATTTTACCCGAAGCGAAGTATTTTCCACAAAAGTGGAGCTGCAGGTGCGGCTGATGAGCCCGCAGAAGCGAGAATCGCTAGGCAGAATGATATAGTCGAGGGTTTTAGCCATTTTCTTCTTTTTTGGACCTTTGAAGCTCGGCTAGTGGCGATATTTGAGAGGGATCTCACTATAATTCAAGGGGTAAGCAACTTTTGATCACTTTTGTTTATTAATGTTGAATACCCATTGATTATTATACCTAGATTATGTGTGTTTGAGGTGCAATTTGGAGGATTTTTGGTCTATGTATTGGAGAGTAAGATTTGGAGATTTGAGGTTCAATTTGTGATTGGAATTGGATGATTTTGGTATAGTTGGACTCGTTATTAAATAAGTGTTCGGAATTTGTGAATTTTGTCGGGTTCTGAGGCATGGGCCCGCCCGAGGTTGACTTTTTGGGTTGACTTTTTGAATTTGGTTAAATAACTTAGCTTTATTCTATGGAATTGATTCCTATATCTTGTATTGATTCTGTTAAATTGTTTGTGACTAGATTCGAGTCGTTCGGAGGCCGATTTGCGAGGCAAGGGTTTGTTGGAGCATTGAGTTGCATACTTTGAGATAAGTAACACTTCTAAACTTGGTACTGAGGGTATGAATCCCTGGAATACGTGTTATATGGTTGTGTTGGAGTGACGCACATGCTAGGTGACGGGAGTGTGGGCGTTCACCGTGGTAAATCATGATTCAGTTGTTTCTTTTGGACTGTGTTGTCATCAAGTCTTGTTCTATCCATGAAATCCTTACTTGTTTGAGTAATTGGACTGTAATTCATGTTAGAAAACATGTTAAGGATATGTGTTTATTCGGTTGAGGCCTAGTGAGGTTATTTCTGTTGTTTTGAGTTATCTACTTTAACTGCAATTGTGTGCTCATTCATAATCCTTTACTTGCATATCATATCTTAGTCTCCGTTATCATTTACCGTTGCATTACATGTTCTTATTGCTTGGGCTGAGTAGTATGGGATTGTGATCCCTTGAGACTTGAGAGATTGATGACTGAGTTGGGCCTGAGAGCCGAGTTAAGAGTGTTAATGTGGATCAGGATGCACGCCGCAACAAGACTTATTGGCTTATTTATTATTGTGGATCGGTCTGCACGGCACAGCAGGCCTTATAGGCTTTATATTAGAGCTTGGGCAGGGTCCGTCCCTCCGGAGTCTGACATACCAGCAGTGAGCGCAGGCATAATGATTTATATACACGTGCTTTGGTGATGGGCAATGATACGAGGCACCCGTACACTGCTGAGTGGTTATGTGTGGTGAGTGGGAATATGAGATAGACAGATTGAGCACACTAAGAGTGTGAGCACCTGGGAATATCACTGTGATACCGTACTTTTTACATTCATATTTGGCATGTAGGCATAGAGATGTATCATTCCTCATGCTAGCTATACTTGACATGTTCTTATCCGTGTTAGCCTTTAATGGTGAACTTGCAAGCATGTCTAAATTTTTGTACCATGAACGACCTGAATATGGAAGTTTCCCCAAGTTATTACCGTCATTCTCATTACTATATATGTTTTGTCAATACATTGGTTCTGACTGTATCCTTTTAAGCTCGTCACTGCTTTCAGCCCAAGGTTAGTTCTGTTACTTATTGAGTACATTGGGTCGGTTGTACTCATACTACACTCTATACTTCGTGTGCAGATTCAAGTACATCTGGATGCGGTGATTGCTAGATCATTGTCGGTGCTTGCTTGGAGACTTTAAGCTAGTTGCTATGACGTCCGCAGACCCTGACCCTTCTTCCTTTCATGCTTTTCTGTACTATTCTATTATTCAGACAGTTGTACTAGAGTTTGCTTATGTTGAAATGTTGTAGTGCTCATGTATTCGATGACAACAGGTTTTGGGATGGTTGTAGTAGAGTTTCAGTTACTCTTATCCTATATTTATAAGATTCTTTCCACTGTCGAGTTTATTAAAGCATGTTCCATTCAATTGGTTAGTTGTTATGTGATTGTCGGTTTGCCTAGCAAGTATGTTAGGTGCCATCACGATAGGTTGTGATTTTGGGTTGTGACACCCATCCAAGGATTCTCATTCATAATCACATTCCTTCTCAAGGAACAATCATGTATTCATCACAACTTTACGGATCTCATAATTCCAGTAATTGGTCCGAACTACGTTTCGACCTGATTCTTGCTTTAACAAGATACGTAGGTAACCTTACATAATATCACGCCCCGACCTCGGGGAGCACGACTGACGCTTAACCGAGATACCCCAATCAAGCAAGCATGTACGATGTCTTCTACCCGAACTTACCTATGAATATAGAGAAGATAAATTTCGTTGATTGGAAAATGAGAAGATCATGTGAACAACACCAATTTATTATCATTAGTTTCGTCATTTATAAGTCTCCAAAATATTACATTACACATTCATAGTTTACAAGTGGAAACAAGTGATACAATTACAACATCTTTGGTTTGACTTTCCCATAACCAAGGTACAACCCACACTATGTCTACTGAGCCTCTAACGGATACAAAAGAGTATTATGATTGTGCCAGCGATAAGGCCCCGACCATACCTCAAAACACAATACATGAGAAACAAAAGATACAAGACCCCGAAATGAAGTGGGGCTCACCAAGTTAGCTGGGAAGAGGGTGCACCGCTATCACTGATCAATGCCGCCTGTTGTGGAATCACCTGCATCCATTAAAGATGCAGCGCCCCTGGCAAAAGGGACGTTAGTACATATGGAATAGTACTAGTATGTAATACTAAACACCCTCTCAGTATAACGAATAACCATATAAGGAGAAACAAATCATAGAATGAATGGAAGCGTGAAACAATACCAAAGCATCAAGTTAGGAGCAACTTAAGTTTTCAAGTAAATTTCATTATTTTAGGTTGGGAGATCTTTAGTACCGATATGCCACCGTGACTTTAGCACGGAGTCCGATCATGGCCCGATTAGCTAGGCCGTCTTACCCAAAGACATCCAATCACAATCACAATCACCACCACGTGCGGCATAGCGTCCGATCTCGACCCGATCGGCTAGGCTGTCTCACCACAATGCCGTGTGGATCGACATCACCCTTCGCTAGCAATCATCTCATCTCAATTAAGTGGAATAATCTCAGCACATCAATCTCATCCCATTTAAGAGAAATATTCTCAACACATCACTTCGGGGATTTTCCCCTCAATCACTCCTACACCGGCACGCGTAGTTTCGAGGTTAGGTTATTTTGACCTACTCTTCCTGTTGTACGATAACTATGACCACCTCAATTTACAGATTTTCTTCTAATCCTTCTTGCCTCATTCTTCCTAGTTAGTGAATAGTTATTCACTCTTCCATATGTTACGTGGTCCTTTCCCTTAGTTGTGAATTCATCATGCTAGCCTCTCGATAATTGTTGGGATACCCCTGAGAAAGTGTGTTCCTCCATGTATCACTTAACACTTCCTTGCTTGCAAGATTCTTAAGAGGCTCTCCATAGATTCCAAATGCACTCTTGGGTTATTAGAGCATCAAATTTATTTCTCACACTCGTTCCGTCTTTCTTAGAGCCTTGGAACTTTAGCTAAATCAAAAATCCATGATTAACTCACCCTGAGCATCACAAGCCTTTCACATTTGATCTATAGTACTTCCTTGGGTTCCATTGTCTTTGACTCTCTGACTAGTATAAAACACTCTTGCAAACCTTACACTTATCACTTTTTCTCTCCCTTAGTTCCTAGGATCATTGACCATGTCATGTACATTGTCATGTATGGAGAATTTACCTTTCTTAACCTTCCACATTCTTGGGTGTACTAGTGGTCTATCATTAACGTATCTTTTCAGAGCATAACATTAACCTTTACCACTTTTCTAGACTACACATGTGTTCAATAAAATATTCAAACATCATAGCTACATGGTTCACTCTTGTTTTATTGAGCTTAAGTAGCCTCACTATGGCCCTTCCTTCCCCACTTGGGAGAATGTTCCAGATTTCGACACAAGTCTTGAACTTAGCAACTTGAGGGACATATTTTTCATATCTCTAGTCCTCTTGTATATTATCGACTATTAGGGAGGTTTAAGTCACCATGGTATTAACCTCATAAGTGATCAACTCTGATTCAACCACACAAGCTTGGGACCCAAAATCCTCATGTCAATATCTTTTAGGAGTGTAACACATCTCCGTACATTTCTGGGACACTTATAACATTCATGGTGCAAGGGTCTTCTCATTGTGAGTTCAGTTGACTCTCTTTATACACTAAGAGTCATCTTATTACATATAGTTTGATGTTCCTTTTTTTTCTCCTTAGACTTATCATTGCCAAACAAGTCACATATGGGCATAAAGAACTCATCATTATCTCTTTCATAACTTCTTGTCTCCTGTGAGAGACCTACACTATCGTCATTACCCTCAAAGTTATGCCTTTCATATATCACATGCCTATGTAACAAATTTTCTTTAACATCTTAGGTCATATACATAGTTCCCACACTATCTACATGTACTAGTTAAGCCTAGATCTCAGTTACCATGCCAATGTCTCTTTGGAGGTATGTAATCACTTCTAACACTTTTCTCGTATAAAGTATGCTCCGGTTACTATATACTTATCTTATATGTCCATACCATTCATTCAACATGATGCATGTGCCATCTTCTTAATATTCATGCCTTTTCCCATTTGTCATGCCATATGACAATATTACTTGGAATAGACAGAAGAGCGTTTAGACTTACCCTGAACCTTAACGCACGAGTTAGAAGACAATCTTATAGACAAGCTCTATCGCACGATCTAGAGAGTTGAAGAAGGGTAACATTCCTAAATGCCCAAATAGCCTCCTAATTATAGATGTGGTCGACAACACACCGATAAGAAGGACTTTACTAGACACGACTCCAAGACATCCTAGGACACTTTAAAACCTTAGGCTCTGATACCAAGTTTGTCACGCCCCGACCTCGGGGAGCGCGACCAGCGCTCAACCGAGATACCCCAGTCAAGCAAGCTTGCACGATACCTTCTACCCGAACATACCCATGAATAAAGAGAAGATAAATTTTGTTGATTGGACAATGAGAAGATCATGTGAACAACACCAATTTATTATCATTAGTTACGTTATTTATAAGTCTCCAAAATATTACATTACACATTCATAGTTTAAAAGTGGAAACAGGTGATACAATTACAACATCTTTAGCTTGACTTTCCCAAAACCAAGGTACAACCCACAATATGTCTACGTATCCTCTAATGAATACAAAAGAGTACTATGATTGTGCCGGCAACAAGGCCCCGGCTATACCTCAAAACACAATTCATGAGAAACAAAAGATACATGACCCCGAAATGAAGTAGGGCTCACCAAGTTAGCTGGGAAGAGGGTGTACCGCTACTACTGATCAATGCTGCCTGCTGTGGAACCATCTGCATCCATTAAAGATGCAGCGCCTCCAGAAAAAGGGATATTAGTACATATGAAATAGTACTAGTATGTAAGACTAAACACCCTCTCAGTAGAATGAATAACCATACAAGGAGAAACAAATCATAGAATGAATGGAAGCCTCAAACAATACCAAAGCATCAAGTTAGGAGCAAGTTAAGTTTTCAAGTAAATTTCATTATTTTAGGTTGGGAGATCTTTAGTACCGATATACCACCATGACTTTAGCACGGAGTCCGATCACGGCCCAATCGGCTAGGCCGTCTCACCCAAAGACATCCAATCACAATCACAATCACCACCACGCCCGGCATGGTGTCCGATCTTGACCCGATCGGCTAGGCCGTCTCACCACAATGCTGTGTGGATTGACATCACCCTCCGCTAGCAATCATCTTATCCCAATTAAGGGGAATAATCTCAACACATCAATCTCATCCCATTTAAGGGGAATATTCATAACATATCAGTTCGGGGATTTGCCCCTCAATCACTCCTACACCGGCACGTGTAATTTTGACCTACCCTTCCTCGGTGACTAACGATACTCACAAAATGTATATTTTTCACATGCCTTTCAATTTCATTGGCACTAGTGACCACAAATGTAATATCATTCTTGGCACGTTGACCGTATTTCATATTTCATGCTCACCTCTTTCACTTTCAAGCACCATCATGGATTATCAACAACAAGGCATATCAAATCAAGACTTTAAGTACACATATGAACAATTAAGAGCCTTAAGCACATGGAGTTTTCTTCCACAATTTTGGCATAATAACTTTCATTTGGAACACGACTTGAAGTCATAACATTTTAATACACCACACATACTTTGAACATATTCTCAAATGATAACATAATATGACAAGAGCATTGGAACACATTTTGAACTTACATCTTTCGACACAAAGCTTATTTGGAATAGTCAAATTTATAATGAATAACTCGGCACATGAGAAATAAGAAATTGGCCCATCATACTTGAGACTTATGAGAACATCATGGGATTCAATTCTAAGAGAGACGTTTAGCCAACATACCTCAAATTCGCCCCCTTAATGACACTACAATGATCCACTACACTAAGAAACTTCAATCTACAATAACAACATCCAATGGGACTAATATTAGTAACAAATTCCATAATTTAGGCATTTTATTAAACACCTAGTAGGCATAAATCTCTACATTTCTTAACCATAGAATTAGTTAATCCAACTACTACCATTTACCAACAATTTATCCCACCATCATTATTAAACAATTTATAACTTCCAACATCACATGTATGACCATCCATCCACACCCAACCAACAAAATTCCATCAAATAATCACCTTTCGATCTCTACAATGGTTATGTATTTAAATTGGGAACTTATGGCTTCCAATCACCATCCCATGAGTTCCAATACTTAATTCATACTCATATTTCCATAATAATACATGCATGTAAGTCTAAGGGTGTAGGATTACCTTTTGGAAGAAATCTTTCAAAACCATCCCTTGCGTTCTTGAAGAAATTTCTTGAAAATCTAACGATTTCATGGTGGATTGAGTTACTTCTAGTGTGTAAATGATAGGATTCACACCAAGACAATGGGTATTTCTTAACTTGAAGATGGGAGGAGTTGGGGGTCTTGAGAGAGTGGAGGAAAGCTCCAAAATTCATCCATGTGAAATGGAGGAAATGAACCCCCAAAATGACTTAAAAGGACCTTAAGCTGGGGCGTGCCCAGTCTGGCAAAGTAAGCCTCACTTCGCTATCCACTGCATGCAAGGGAATACATGATCCGCGCCCGATCTGGTGAAGCAAGCCTTGCTTCACTGTCCGCCAAAATAACTGGGTGGTCTTACTTTAGTAATTTGATCATAACTTTTAGTAGGAATGTCCAAATGACAAACGGGTTGATGCTTTTGAAAATAGACTCGGAGGGATACGCTTTAGGGGCAAAATTCATGGAAAATATCTTTATATTATGAGAGTTATACTCGTTCAAAGGCAGGTATTGTGCAAATTAAGATACATTTTCCACTTAATATTTCCAACTCATTCCAAACAACTTCTTCCACTTACAAACCTCCTTAATATGTTCCAAAACACTTTCTATTTGTATTTTCATGTCAAAATGATGTGGTTATATCTAATAGATCTCCTTTATTACTCAAAAAAACATTACTCCCAATTATCGTTTGTGCTTTATAAAGTCTTAATCATTAGAAATCATTTTTTACGGGGCCTTACAATAAGGGTTCGGTCTCCCTACTTTTTCGAATAAATTTCCTCAGTATTGAAAACTGAGGCAGTTCTTTTGGAACAATGCAATGATGCTCTCAACCCCGAAAAATCTCCGAGAGCGTCAACCAAATTTCATCCAAAATCCCAACATCAAAACACCATGCCAACCTTACTCTGACCCTCATTTTACTTAAATGACAACATACGGGATGTAAGTCCTTTCTTCAAACATCTGGCTATGGAGTCATGGTGTTCACTCCCACTCTAAAAATTCAAAGATTCGATACAAGTCAACCCACTTTGTTGTAGAGGCAGGTTGTTAGTCAGCATTCGAGAAGTGTCATGCTCGTGCAACTCGGACAGACAAGGATGAACAAGCATAGCCTCAAGTCAACATTAATCAATTTTCCTCCCATGAATTGAAATTTTTTCTTTGGACATAGGAGGGACAAAATTATTTCTGGAACCATCAGAGATACCGCACCCAATCAAGGTACAACGACGCATTTCTCTGAGTTTGTCTATACTCTTGCACTTCATACATGTCTTTGATGCAATTAATGTTGTTAGTTGTAATTCCTTCAAAGTAGGAGAGTAAAAGAAGTGTTGGAACCCATACATCTCATACTCTCCAATCTTCCCAACTAGGCCTGACCTGATTCTCGTTTCAATGAGATATGTAAGCAACCTTCGGGTTCGGTCCCCTTTTTAAAAAAATAAAAAAAATCAATCAAGGACCCTTATCGGGTTTGATCTCATCTTTCAAAAAATCAAAAAATACTCTAATCGTGCGGAGATTTTTCAATTCTTGTCTCTCCCATCGCGTGAAGGTATTACATTTCAGCCACTCCCATCGTGCGGAGTTTTTCAATTCTTATCTCTCCCATCACGTGGAGATTTACTGTTCTGTCAATGCTCCGATATCGCTTCAGAACTGTACACAGCCCATCAAATACTCCCATCACGTGGAGATTCGCATTATCTTTCCTGTCACTCACATCGCGCGGAGATTTACATTTCTGTCAATGCTCTGATATCGCTCCGGAATGGTACATAGCTTGTCGAATACTCCTATTGCGTGGAGATTCGAATTATCTTTCCTGTCACTCCCATCTTGCGGAAATTTACATTCATGCCAATGCTCTGATATCGCATCGGAACAATACACAACCCGTCGAATACTCCATCATGTGAAGATTTACAGTTCTTTCATCGCTCCGATATCGCTTCGGAACGGTAACTACAAAGCCCGTCTAACATTCCATGCTCCAGTATCACTTTGGAACAGTAACCACAAAGCCCGTCTAACAATCAATGTTTTGATATCGCTTCGGAATGGTAACTACAAAGCTCATTTTACATTTAATTCTTTTTATAAAAAATCATAAAATAAAATGATTAATTCAAAATTTCAAAAAAATGAAATGAGATGAAAATCAAAAATATTTTTTTTCTAATCTCCTGAATTATGCTTGACCTGATTCTCTTTTAACGAGATACGTAGGCAACCTTCGGGTTCGGTCTCTTTTTTCAAAAAACCAAAAACAATGATTAAGTCAAAAATTCAATATATATATATATATATATATATATATATATATATATATATATATATATATATACACACACACACATATATTAAGTCAAAATTAGAAAAAAAAAATCAAAAATTGACTTGGTTAGTACCAACATAGTTAGGAGTGTGCATGGGAAAGAAAGAGTGTTAAAAGTAGTATGATAGAGAAGATCAGCTTTGGGTAAACCATAGATTCCTATGGTACCTCTCAATTACGCAGTAGTGACACTTGAAAAATCTCGTGCTTACTGTTAGGGTAAGAACAAAGTCGACCTCATCATTTCATGTGCATTGTGTGGCGAGCCTTAGATTAAAATTCATGACATTGCATTGCTGATCTAGAACTTAGCCCGAATATTTGTTGGGGAGAAATCCTGAGTGATGCTTGGTTTAGGAAAGGATCGTAGGCCTTCTTTGACCCGTTTGATCCTTTCGAGCCCACCGAATGACATCAATCCCTAGTAATTTCCCTTTGAGCCTTAAGCCTTTTCCTTAGAAAACCACATCTTAGCCTATTCCCTTTCTTGTTCTTAAATGCACTACCCCTCTCTTGGCCCAACCTCCTTGCGCGCACTGAAAACGTGTAACTTCGGATGAAGACCAAAGTGGAGGCGACAAGCATGAAAAGCGATAGATGCAAAGTCCAAGGCAATAAAGATATGAATTCAAGAAAAGAAAGAGAAAACTTTGCATATTCAAATGGAGGATCCAAAAAGGAGGAGAAAACTTCCGCAAATTCAAGGGAAAATCCAACAAAAAGGAGAAAACTCTACAAACTCAAAGAGGAGGAATTCCAACAAAAGAAGGAAAAACTCTTGCAAAGCAGGTTAAATCTCAAAAGAAAGAAAAAAAAGGAAAAAGTTTCGAGGAAGAAGAACCTCCGACAAGTTAAAAAAGAAGTCAAAACAAAAGAAAGAGACATCGAGCCGAACAAGATCAAGCGCCGAAGTATGGTTTGAATACCGAAGGCACAGACACATTGCAACACTCAAGGAGGATCAGTCAGTTTATCCCAAAATAATAATCTAACCCATCCCCAAGCCTACATTATAAGCTAATAGCAAAACCCTACATGATACTATTTCGAGTGTTCTCACATTAGTGGATACTTACATAAAGGTCAAGCATATGGTATCTCAATCGCATGCATTGAACATCTTTTTGAGCGTGAGTGTAGTTCTCAAAAATGTCCTAAAAAGAAAACATAAATACTTCATAAATATGCACAAATTAAGACTTTCTTTGTTGTGAGGCACTTGAAACATGAGTATAGGCGGAATTCAAAACCTATGATTGAAGCAAGACGAACAAATCTTGTCGAACTTGGGTATATCTGAGGTACCACTCGAGGTTATAGGAATTACCCATAAGCTGATCTCGGTTTGTCGGAAAGTATATGGTGGAAATTCTTATGTATAAAATTAATTGTTGGTACCAACCAAAGTCAAGTTAAAAATGATGACCAGTCAATAAATCACAGTCTTTCATTACTTCTCAATTTTCAAATATTCTCTACAAAAGCTACAAAACAGCAAAAAAACACAAAAAAACAAAAGAGTCATGTTTTGTTGACAATAACGTTAGGTTTTGTTGTAGCAGAACTACGCCCAACCTGACTTCCCACGGGAGGATACGTAGGCAACCCACGTAGGGTCTGATCCCACTCTCTTAATAGAAAACTAAAATATCATTTCTATACATTCAGAACTACGCCGCGACTTGATTTCCTTTGGTAGGAATACGTAGGAAATCCACATCAGATTCAATCATCTATCATAATAGAACAACCTTTTGGCCTGATTCCATTTGGATACATATGCAGTCTGAGTCAGACCCGGCCATATCATTTCCAAATTCTAGCCTTTTGCATCTATTGCCTTACTAAGTCATTAATAACAGAACCCTTTTCATTAATTTTCCTACATAGAAAAAAATAACTTCTTGCTTTTCCAGGCGCCCTCCTGAACAATGGGCATTTTATTTCAAGTTCAATTTTACAGGCGCCCACCTTCCAATACGGGTATCTTAGATTCAAATGATTCGATATCACTTCGGAACCATAACTACCAGCTGGTTTTACATTCAAGTTCTCTGATATCGCTTCGGACCGGTACTCAGCCCGAATTTCCATTTTTCATTCAAATGCTCTGATATTGCTTCGGACTGGTACACAACCCAGATTTCCTTTAATAATCCAAAGTGCTCTGATATGATTTGGACCGGTACACAGCCCAGGTTTCTTCAAATAAAGTGCTCCGATCACTTCGGACTGGTACACAACCCGGATTTTCTTCAATAATTCAAAGTGCTCCCATATCGCTTCAGACCGGTAGCCTACCCGGATTTCTTTTAAAAATCCAAAGTGCTCCGATCACTTCAGACCGGTATTTAGCCCGAACCTCTTTCGAATTAGACTTCAACCTGGGACCCTATTTCATTCAAAAAAATCATCGTCACATACAATCAGCGCTCAAGCCACTATAATCCATCTTCCTCAAATCAAACAGAAGCATAGTCCACACATCATCAACTCCATTGATTAAAGACCTGCCACAACGTGGAATTATTTTCTAGCAAATAAACTGTGGTAGATTTTGAGGATGGATGTCGAGCTTTCCAACAACAATAGACGGCATGTCCTAAGTATCGTTCTTACGTTCTATTAACATGGGATGTGTAGGTAATCCAAGTCATAGTCATAATAAACCCAGTATCATCACAGCTTGAAGCTGGCACAACTTTCAAAATCTAAAAATTAAAAATCATCCCATCCCCTTCTCGAACTACAATCGTCCTGATTCTCGTTACATCCGAGATATGTAGGAAAACTCAACACAGAGCCTGGCCGAATCCACATCAAAATCCATTCAATCAATATATCCGTCCATTCAACACCACGTCCCAGTGTTACCACAACCCGACACTGGGGCAATTTTGAAAGCAATGTCAAGATCACACGAATCCTTTCGTCCTTGAACATTTGTCTTCCACTCCATGAGGCTACAATCCAAAAGTAGCACTCAGTTGCATTCCAAAACTACATGCGACTTGATTCTCGTGCAACCCGAGATATGTAGGTGACACAAATACCAGAGTTCAATCACAATCTTCAAAACCTCATCATCCCCCCCACTCTGTCATGTCGGGTCAAAATTGAGTATGATATCAATTATTTTGCCCGAAGACTCTTATATCATCTCCGGTCAAAGAGGGACAGTAGTTGACACTCGATTTTGACCCTCCATATTTAAAAATTAACTTCTACAGGCTTCCTAATCAAAAAATGATAAAATGTAGTATCTTGCACATTTTTTAACTGTAATGAAAGTTATTGATAATTATTCCCATTTTTATAAAATATAGGAATTTTTATCATTTTATTACAATTGGTTAAATACTACTATTTTTGTGCATTTTTCTAAATATCAAACAATTTATTGATAATTGTCTTATTTTTCAAATATTATGATATTTTATCAATTTATTGTCCTTCAAAAAATAAACAAGAATTTACTACGTCATCATAGTAGTTACAATTTTAACTAAATACTATGAGATCTTTTAATCTATAGAACAGTCTAGTGATTATATGGAAGCCGGTAGAATTTATTCAAAAATACGGATCAAACCCAATCAAATCCAATGTTGCATCAACACTCGATGTAACAAGACATCCTGGCGCGACTTGACAAGTGATGTGACTTGTATGACATTATACTTGATGTGACACGTCATAGGATGTGACATGACTGTATTTTGTCCAATGCGTATACCTTCTACCCAACAGGTAAAGATCATCGGTTTGTCTTCTTTTGTAAGTCAAATAAATTGCACCGATATACATGTGCATACACAGAAAAATAAAGGGTACACGGTACTTTGCCCATAGTTTTCATAGTTAGTGGTTTCATTTTGGGCCACATGTTTATTTTTACATTGTCTTTATTTTTTACTTACAATAATAGCCACATATCTTTTCTACACATTCACCATATGCGATTTTTTTACACACTCATATATTTTAAGGAACACATCAGATTTGTTTACCACCAAAAAAAATAATATCTCTCCCTCATTTTTGCCTGAGGCTGTCCATTCCCCTCATTAGCTCCATTTTTAGAGGCCTCCCCCTTTTATCTTCCATCTGATTTCTCTCAACTTTGAGAAAACACGCCCAGCCCCCCTTCCCCACGATGTTGTAACTCCACCGTCGGATTTGACCCCCGGGCCGGTGACCTCCCTCTACATCACTGACCATCTTCATCTCCATTTGCTTATAGCTTTTCCGGTGACTGTTATGGTTCACTCAGATCTAACTAAAAATATATAGATCTGGTTGGAAAAAATGACCTTCACTAGCGACCATATCTCGCTCCTTGCTGCCTTCGAGCTTTGGCCGGAAAAAAATAAACGCCAGCGACGTATTTTTGAGGTTAGGTGTTGTTCCGGAATTCCTCATCAAAGTAACGCCAATAGTCCACTGTTGTCGATCATTATTGTCGGATTCCTGAATGTTTACTATCATTTTTTTGACAATAAATCTTGTGCCTATAATTTTCTGGCAACCTATATAGTTTTCAGGGGAAGTCCTTCCCGCTCATTTTGCTACTGTCATAGTTTTCGTGATGAAATTTTTGTTATTCTAATCTTTGTTAAAAATCTGTTGATGTAATGAGCTCGCCGCTTATTTTGAGTATTTTAGCCCAATTTTCCCATTTATCACTTATTTTATATTCGTTTGTTATTATATGACTTGCCGGGGTGGTTGGATTGGTTTCGGAGATGTTTCAGAATGAATTGGGATACTTAGTCCCAAGGGTGGAAGTCTAAGTTGGAAGAGTTGACCGGATATTAACTTACGTGTAAATGACTCCAGAATGGAGTTTTGATGGTTCTGATAGCCCTGTATGGTGATTTTGGACTTAGGAGTGTGTCTGGATATTGATTTGGAGGTCCGTTGGTGATTTTGGCTTGAAATGGCGAAAGTTGGAAAAGTTGAAGTTTGGAGAGTTGAGAAGTTTGACCGAGAGTTGACTTTGTGGTTACTGAGCTCGAATTTTGGTTCCAAAAATTAGAATAGGTCCGTTGTATAATTTATGACTTGTGTGCAAAATTTGAGGTCAATCGGAGTTGGTTTGATAGGTTTCTGCATCGATTGTAGACATTGGAAATCCATTAGTTCCATTAGGCTTGAATTGGTGTGCGATTCATATTTTTGATGTTATTTGATGTGATTTAAGGCCTCGATTAAGTTCGTATCGTGTTTTAGGACTTGTTGTTATTTTTGGATGGGGTCCCAGGGGCCTCGGGTGAGTTTCGGATTGATTGCGGATTGAGTTTGGCCTTTTTGAGATGTAGAATTTCTGGTGTTTGGTTTCCTTGTTCGCATTCGTGAATTGTATCTGGTTGACTAGGGAAGTTTGTGCTTCACGTTCGCGAAGGTATAAGGGGTTTGTGCATCTTGATCGCGAGAGAGGACTCGCGTTCGCGTAGAAGGATGAGGCAGGTTGGGCACCAGGCTTGTCGTGTTTGCGGGAGTTGGTTCGCGTTCGCATAGTCAAGGGATCATTGGTCATCGCGATCGTGAGGGAGGTCTCGCATTCACATAAGAGGATTTTGGGCAGTTGAGGATTTTTTGCTTCGCGAACGCGAGGCACTTTCCGCGTTCACGAAGAAGGACGTCTGGGCAGCAGATATTTAATTTTAAAAATGAGGGTTAGAGTATTATTTCACATTTAGACTTCGGGAGCTCGGATTGAGGCGGTTCTTGAAGGGATTTTCAAGGAATTGATTAGGGTAAGTGATTCTAACTCGGATTTGGTTAATATACATGAATCTATCATTGTTTTTACCATTTAATTAGCATTTTGGGTTGGAAAAATTGGGAAAAATTGTTGAAACATCATAAACTATATTTTGAGGATTTGAAAGGCGATTTGAGGTCAGAATTGGATGATTTTAGTATGGTTGGACTCATTATTAAATGAGTATTCGGATTTTATAAATTTAGTTGGATTCCGAGACATGGGATTGTGGTTGACTTTTTGGGTTGACTTGTTGACTTTGGTTAAAGAACTTAGCTTTATCGTATGGAATCAAATCCTATAGCTTGCATTGATTGTATTAAGTTGTTTGTGGCCAGATTCGAGTCGTTCGGGGGCTGAATCACGAGGCAATGGCTTGTTGGAGTTATTATTTGCACGGTTTGAGGTAAATAATACTTCTAAACTTTGTACTGAGGGTATGAATTTGTGAACTACGTGTTATGTGATTGGTGTTGAGGTGATGCACATGCTAGGTGATGGGCGTGCGGGCACCTTGGTAATTGTGATTCGGTTGATTTTGTGGTACTGTGTAATTATCAAATCTTGTTGTTATTCATGAAACCTCCATGTGTTAGAGAAATTGAGCTGTGATCCATGCTAGAAATCGTGTTTGGGCTATATGCTGATACTGTTGGGACCCATCGAGGTCTTTTATGATTTTGAGTTATTTGTTTAAATTGTAATTATGTACGCAGACACATTCAACATTTGAATATCATATCTCAGTCTCTGTTTTCATTTATTGTTACATCATGTATCATTATTTGGGCTGATTTGCACGAGATTTGTGAGCTCGAGAGAGTGGAGAGATTGATGCCTGAGTTGAGGCCGAGGGCCTGAGTGTGAGTGATATTTATGGGATCGGACTGCACGCCGTAGCAGACTTTATTGATTCATGATGGGATTGGGTTACACGCCGTAGCATGCCATGTTGGCTTATATTAGCGCTTTGGCAGGATTCGTCCCTCCTGATTCTGACATACCAGCAGTGAGCACAGGTACCGTTCGAGTGCCGAGTGCGAGTGCTGGGTGATTGAGAGTGTTGAGTGATTGGGAGTACTGAGTGATTGAGCGTGCTGAGTGAGGTTGAATACTCCGAGAGTATGAGTATATGAATTTATCACTATGTTGCATTACAGTTGACATGCATATTTGACATGTAGACATAGAGATGTAACATTCCTCCTGCTAGTTATACTTGGCATATTTTATCAGTATTGAGCCTAAACTATTGAACTTGAAAGCATGTCTACATTTTTGTACTATGTATAAACTGATTATGAAATTTCTCTGAGTCATTACTGTCATTTTCATGTTATATCTGTATTTTTGTTATCTGTATTTGGATTGTACCTTTTTTAGCTCGTCACTGCTTTCAGCCCAAGGTTAGTCCTATTACTTATTGAGTACACTGGGTCGGTTGTACTCATATTACACTCTGTGTGCAGATACAGGTGCATCTGGACCCGGTGGTTGCAAGACTTGGAGCATTACCTGCTTGGAGACTAGTGAGGTAGCTGCTATGGGATCCGTAGACCTCAACTCTCCTTCTTTTCAGTTTATTTAGCACTGTTCTATCTTTCCAGACAATTGTATTAGAAGTTTTTGACTATGTTGACATTTAATAGCTCATGTACTCGGTGATACCCATATTTTGGGGATTTTGTAGTTGAGTCGCGGTTGTTCCTATCGGTTATTTATGAGATTTTTACAATTAAACTTATTACATCATGATTTTAATTCAAAATGAGTAGTTATTTTGTGATTCTTGGCCTGCCTAGTACTGTGATAGGCGTCATCACGACATGTTGAGATTTGGGTCATGAAAAGTTGGTAACAGAGCCTAGGTTACATAGGTCTCATGAGTCATGAGCAGGTTTAGTAGAGTCTTGCGGATCGGTATAGGAACGTCTGTAATTATCTTCGAGAGGCTACCGAATCATTAGGAAACTTCACTCGTGTATTCTTGCCTTGCGGATTTGTTGATTCCGGAAACTAAACTTCGATTACTCTATTCTCTCACATATGGTGCGGAAACGCGCTACCGGATCAGGCAAACGGCCACCAATACCACCAGCTAGGGCCACGAGAGACTGGGGTCATGGTAGAGGCTGAGGTGCAGCTTATACAGCAGCTAGAGCAGCACCTGTGGAGCCACCAGTTGCTCCAGCTTAGGAGTAGATACCATCTGTAGTTGAGCCGGTGAGACATGCTCAAGTACCAGCTGTGCCCATTGTGATTCCAGGCCATCGGGAAGCTTTGGCCCAGATATTGACTTTATGCTTTAGCCTTGCTCAGGCGGTTTCAGTTCAGGCTGTACTAGCCACTTCTCAGGCCGGGGGAGGTGCTCATACTCCCTTCGCCCGTACTCTAGAGCAGGTGGTTTAGGGACTTCAGACATCAGGGGTACTACCAGCCCAGCCGGTTGTAGTTTCTCAGGCCCAGGTGGGTCCACCTATGAGTGACGGGGAGCAAAAGAGGCTAGAGCAGTTTGGGAGGCTCAGGCTTCCAACATTCAGTGGGGCTGAGTCAGAGGATGCTCAAGATTTCTTAGACAGGTGCCAGCGGATCCTTCACACAGCGGGTATTCTGGAGACTAGTGGAGTCTCAGTTACTACTTTTCAGCTATCGGGGGTAGCCTTCAGATGGTGGGAGGCCTATGAGTTGAGCAGGACAGCCAGCACTACACCACTTACGTGGTATGATTTCTTAGTTCTCTTCTTAAAGAAGTTTGTTCCACAGACCCGCATATAGGAGTTACATAGGCAGTTTAAGAAGCTACGCCAAGAGGGTATATCCGTGACCTAGTATGAGATGAGATTTTCATAGTTGGCTCATCACACGATCTAGTTGGTTCCCATAGAGAGGGAGAGGATTAGGAGGTTCATTGATGGCCTCAACTATCGACTGCGCTTCATCATGACTCGAGAGATTGCATCAGGTGTTAGGTTCGATGAGGTAGTTGATATTGTTAGGCGACTAAAGTAGGTCCATAGTCAGGAGCATGAGGAGAGGGAGGCCAAGAGGCCTCGTGGTTCGGGTGGTTTCAGCGGTGTTTCTTCTGGAGGGAAGTTCCACCACAATAGGGGTCATCCTTATAGGCCCGCTCAAATGGCTCGTCCGGTTCATCGTGGTGCATCGGCTAGCCATGGTTCATAGAGTGCTCGTCCGGGTCAGTCATCTCTTAGTTCCCTCCCAGCTCTTAGTTCATCCCGTGCTCCATCAGTTCAAGGGTCATCTGTACCGGATTCTTCTAGTAGCTATACTGGTTCTCATGGTTCGATTCAGTCTCCACCACCATTGGCGGATCAGAGCTACTTCGAGTGCAGGGAGTTTGGACATGTGTGGAGTTAGTGTCCCTATCATTTTGGAGGTCCAGTTCAGCAGAGGGGTCAGGTTATGACTTTCGCACTAGTTACTTCACCACTCGCTCAGCTAGCTCGAGGTGGGGCTCAGGCAGCTACTGGTTGCCCTAAAGGGGAAGGCTGATCTGGTGGCGGTCAGGCTCGATGCTATGCTTTCCCTACTAGGCCAGAGACTATTGCTTCAGACGCAATGATCATAGATATTGTCTCAGTATGCTACAGGGATGCTTCGATATTATTTGACCCTGGTGCCACTTATTCATATGATCATTGTATTTTGCTAATATTTGGATATGCCCCGTGAGTCCTTAGTTTCGCATGTTCATGTATCTACGTCGGCGGGCGATTCTATTATTTTGGACCGAGTGTATCGGTCATGTGTGGTTACCGTTGAGGGATTGGATACTAGAGTTGATCTCTTATTGCTTAGTATGGTTGATTTTGATGTGATTCTGGACATGGATTGGTTGTCCCTATGTCATGCTATTCTGGATTGTCACGCTAAGACCGTGACGTTGGCGATACCTGAGTTACCTAGGATCGAGTGGAGAGGTTCTCTGGACTATGTTTCCAGTAGGGTGATTTCATATCTGAAGGCCCAATGGATGGTTGGGAAGGGGTGTTTGTCATATTTGGTCTTTGTGAGGGATGTTTGTACTGATACTCATACCATTCATTCTATTCCGGTAGTGCGGGACTTTCCGGATGTGTTACCTACAGACCTTCCGGGCATGCCACGCGAAAGGGACATTGATTTTGGCATTGACTTGGTACGGGGCACTCAGCCAATTTCTATTCCTCTGTATCGTATGGCACCAGCAAAGTTGAAAGAATTGAAAGAGAAACTTCAAGAGCTTCTTGATAAGGGGTTCATTAGGCCTAGTGTGTCGCCTTAGGGTGCACCGGTTCTGTTTGTGAAGAAGAAGGATGGTACCATGCGGATGTTGATGGTAGGCTATAATCTCGTGTTTAGTTGTTTATTGCACTCTAATTCACTGTACTTTACTTGTGTTTGAGCTTTAATTAATAGTGTTTTGCACAAACTGTGTTTTCTATTCCTTATAGGAGTGATCCCGAGCTATGTAGATATTATAGAATGAATTCGAGCAATTTGGAGCTTTGAAGTCAGAGTAAAAGCCCAAGGGATTAAGCTGGGATTGTGTTCGGGGGTCGAGAACCAAGTCTGGACATCAAAAATCGAAGTTTAAGTCGTACTCTGAGAAAACCCCACTGTCGTGGCATGTGGGGCGCTGCAACTGCCTATTTCCTACTGCCTGTCAATTGTTGAGCTCTCTAGATTTCCCCACTAATGCCCCGCATGGCGCGTCGCCCCATGCGACACACCTGTGTATTTTTTACAGAGCCAATATCCTATTTCGGCTAGGAGAAGGTGGTTTCATTTGGGCCCAACCCTACTTAGTATAAATACATGGAAAAAATGTTATGTTTGGGACTTTCGACATACTTTGGACCTGAGAAGGCTAAGTCGGAGTTGGAAGAACACAAGCATAAGGATTTCATCATTCCTTCCTCACTCAAGACCCGTGTATGGATTGAATTTATGTTTTCTATAATTTAATTTTATCTGTGATGAATTCCTCCATATCTATGGAGTAGTTCTTTTTAGGGTTTGATGGATTTGGTATATTGATGATTGTTTGTGGATTATAACTCTAGTTTATGTATTGAATCATTTTTTGGATGAATTAATTATTGCATCTATAATCACTTATTCATGTAATCGAGAGAGGCATAATTTGTGATATCTTTGCATTATATTATTGGTTGAGTTCATAGATTCTTCTAAGTAATTGAAAGAGGCTAGTTGAATCATTTATTAAACCTAGTTAGGCGAATAATCGAAAGAGGTTCTCCTAAAGACCAATCCATTACGCATTCTTGCATATCTTCGCGTGCTTAAATTGGTTCATCTTTTGAGGTTAAGACTTAATCGAGAGAGGAGTTTTTCCTAACGTTTGATCTACTAATTGAGTGAATTCGAGAGAGTCACTTGAACATTAGAAATGAATTATCTAGAGTTAGATCCCAAACAATTATCTTGCATCTATTCTATCAAAACCCTATCTTCTCCCATTGATAACTTTATTTGCTTATTCCTTGTTTCGATTGTCATTAGTCAATAGGTTTAGATTCTTAGTTAATTTTAGTTAGACATCTTATAAATCTCAATTTTTGATCATCTTGGATAGCAACCAAGCTAGAAACTACGAGAATACTATTTAAATCCAATCCCTGTAGATACAATATTATACTATACTATATTTGATTAGCGAGAAGAATTTAAGGGTGTGTTTTGCACTCGTCAAATTTTGGCACCATTGCCGGGGATTGGCAATCAATATTGTTTGAAATAGATTGTAGTGCAAATTCACGACTTTTTTTCTTTTTATTTCTATTTTCTCTTTTTACGTTTAGTGTTCTTTGGTTGTGCGCAGGTTATAGGTTAAGGTTGGTGCATGACTCGAGCTTATGCGAAAGAAGTGATACCATACAAGCCAGAGATAGAAAAATAATCGTTATAGCTGAGGAAGGCAATAAATCTCACCGAGACATTAGAAAGGGTTGGGCAATCCTCAACCAAGGAAATTATGACGGGAAACGGTGATGATAATGTAGATTTGGCTGCAAGAGAGGCAACCTAACAATGAGAAAAAGCTGCACGGGATGCTGAGGAAGCAGCTATCAGAGAAGCATAAATTATCTATGAAGGAGAGAGGTGTGAGAGAATTGCTCAAAATCAACCCTTGGCTGCAGACCAGTTCGGAAATATAGCTCCCATGCCTGGGAGATCACTGGGCATCATTTTAGACCGGTCTACAATCAAGGCTTATCAAGTGTGAGAGCACCTCCAAGTGCAGCTAACAATTTCAAATTGAAGCAAGGGTTGCTTCAAACCCTTCAGAATTGCTGTGTTTTCAAAGGGAAGATGAAAAAAGATCCAAATACATATCTAATAGACTTCGAGGAGATTATGAACACCTTTTAATACAATGGTGTGTCACAAGACGCAGTATACTTAAGGGCATTCCCCTTCACACTCAAAGATGATGCAAAGCAGTGGCTTCGAAGCTTACCCACGGTGTCAATTAGAACATGGGAGGAGATGACCAGAAAATTTCTTGATAAATATTTCTCCTGAGCTAAAATGGGCAAGTTTAGAAGAGAAATCCATAACTTCTGCCAGAAAGAGACCGAGACTATTATCAAAGCATGGTAGAGGTTTAAGGAGATAGTTAGAAAGTGTCAACATAATGGAATTGAACTTTGGATGCAACTACAGGACTTTTGAGATGGATTGACATCGGCCTCATGTAGAACATTGAGCAATGCATCTGGAGGCCCATTGATGAAGAAGACTCCAAAGGAGATAGTTACAATTATTGATGAGTTATCTGGCGATGCTAATCAGTGGCCCTCGGGTTTAGAAGTTTGAATGTAGGTTGACTTTTGGCTATCGGGTTTAGAATTGGATTTTTGGACGTGGAATAGGTCTGTTATGCTATTTAGAACTTGTCTGCAAAATTTGGTATCAATTGGAGTTGATTTGGTAGGATTCAGACGCTTGGTTGCAATTCTAGATGTTCTTGAAGTTTACTAGATGTGATCTTGTATTTTGATCATGCGAGCGAGTTCGTATGATGTTATTAGACTTGTGTGGATGTTTAGTTTGGAGCCCCGAAGGCTTGGATGAGTTTCGGACGTGATTCAGAATGGTTTGAATGGAAAAAAGAATTGTTGGTGTGCTGGTGTGCTAGTGCTTTGTTGTCGCAATTGCGAAGGTGATCGGGGGTGGTTTGATGTCGCAATTGTGACTTACCCCTTCGCATTTGTGAAGTTAGTAGGCCTGGGGCATGAGTCGCATTCTCGACCACTTGGTCGCTTTTGCAAAGCTATCCAGCTTCGCAATTGCGAAGCCTTTGTCGCAATTGTGATGTTTGTTGAGGCTGTCAGGGTTAGCATATGTGATCCCTGGTCAACAATTGTGAGGGTTCACATTGTCGCAAATGCGACATCTGCAGCTGAACATAAGGGCTGGAAAGTCAGGATTTAGTCTCATTTCTCATATTTTAGAACCCTAGACTCGGTAGGAGGCGATCTGGAGAGGGGGGATTAATCTACAAATATTGGGTAAGTGATTCTAATCAATTTCCAAATATATTTCATGAATATGTCTTATATTTAACATCAAATTTATGTGAATCAAAGAGAAAAAATTGGGAAAGTTTGCCAAGTTTTTGAATAATGAGAATTTGAGAGTCTATTTGGACTCGGATATTGAAACTAATCACATATATGGACTCGTGGGTTATGGGTGGTCGGAATCTACCATTGGACCCAGGTTTTGATCGTACGAGCCTGGGGTTGACTTTTGTTGACTTTTTGGAAAAAGTGTAAAGATCATAGCTTTATCTATTTTAATTGTTTCCCTTGCATTGGTTGATGATATTAAGTCAATTTTGGTTGGATTTGAGCCATGTGGAAGCGAATTTTAGGGGAAAAGCTATTTTCGAGGGTTGAGTTGGCCTAGTTGAGGTAAGTATCTTACCTAACTTTGTGTGGGGGAACTACCCCTTAGGATTTGGGATTTATTATTATATTTATGTTATGTGAAAGCCGTGTATGCAAGGTGATGAGTGCGTACACGGATTATATGTGGTATTTGACCGGTTTAGGTTATTTAGACTCTTTTCATGCCTTTAATTGAATTGCCATAACATGTTACATCCCTCATTGTTAATTAACTCTTACATGTATTAATCTACCCTTACATGCTTTATTTGACATTGTTAACACTTGTTCTACCTCTTACTTGTCATTTTTCTCTCATATGCTTAGTTGAAGTTATTGCCTTGTTTCATTTAAATTTATTAAATTAATTGTAATTGAAGTTGTTATTTCGTGAAATATCTTATTGTTGATTTATTGGTGTTAAAGTTGAGAAAGTCGTTATCATATTAAGGTGAGGTTGTTAATTGTTGAGATATCTTTCTTGTTGAGAAATTCACTTTCATTTTGTTATTATTGAGATTCTTGTGCACATTGTGGTTGAGCCATGGGCTATTTCTTGTGAAAACATTGATATTGTTGATTCTTTTGGCAAGTTTGTGGCATATGGGCACTTGTGGTGCGAGTTGTGATATTGATACGCATGCGGTGGTATAAGGCTAGGGGTTGATACGCATGCACTGAGATAAGGTGGGCTTGATACGCGTGTTGCTAGTAGGGGAACTACTTGAAGCCACGCAGTGTGATTAGGTGGGCTAAAATGCGGGTAGCTATTTCGGGAATAATGATTTTCAAAACGAAATGTGAGGCTCCCGCAATGATATAAGGAAAGATAGTGATTAAAATTGTGAAACATGAACACGAGACGGTACCTCGGTTGTGATTCTTGTTTTGCACTTCACATCGAAAAGAGTTATTGGTTGAAGCGTTCTTGTTGTTTTTATGTTTCCTTGTCATAATAGTTTGTCCGCATTTGATTATTTGAGGTTCTCATTAATTGTGCCCTTCTTGTTGTCTTTCTGCTTACAATTCTGTCATTAGTTTACGTTACCAGATTGCTTTGTTATCATTCATTTCTCCTTTTTCATTACTTCTCGTTATTATATTTTTGTTCTATTTATTATGTCCTAGTAGGTGTCTTGACTTATCCTCGTCACTACTCTACCTAGGTTAGGATTGATACTTACTGGGTATCGTTATGGTGTACTCATACTACGCTTCTACACATCTTTTGTACAGATCCAGGTCCATCTGCCGATGTTGGACGTTAATGATTGACTTGTTAGCTGTCTTCCGGAGAATTCAAGGTATACCTGCCCGGTGCCCGCAGGCCTTGGAGTCATCTTCTATTTTTTAGACTTTCTACTGTTTATTTCTTGTCCCAAAATAGTATCATATTATTAGTACTTTCTTGTAAAGCTTATGACTCTGTTCCACCAGGTTTTGGGGAAGTGTTGGCTACTGTACTGTTGAGTTTTATTATAATAGTGTAATGGTTTAATTTGAGGTTTAGTATTATTTCCGCTATTTCTCTATGCATGTTAGGCTTACCTAGTCTTAGAGACTAGGTGCCATCATGACATCCTAAGGTGGGAAATTTGGGTCGTGACATTCTCTTTATGTCTTGTGCACCGATTTTCAAAAATGTAATTCTTTCCCGCTTTTGGCCAACCATGTTAAAATATGTTTTCCTTTTCTTTTACATTAGCCTCTCACTCAAAATAGTTACTTTGGACATAAATTACATTCTTTCAAGTACATTCTTTAACTACAATTTGTTTAGTTAATTTATTAATACTCTACTTGTTACTACACATTTTCTTTACCTTTTACCAAGTCATCAAAATATATATTTTTTCACATACGTATTTCACACCCTTTGTATATAAACTATTATCTTGGCATTCATGTTCAATCATTTTTCATTCAAACTACTTTACCGTTCTTTGTACATATTAAAATTAATCATTTTCACTTAATCCCTCTTCTATTTGATTGAGTCCATCAGAACCATATTTTGTGGATCTTGAGGGATGCCTAACACCTTCCCCTCGAGATAACTTGAACCCTTACCTAGAATCTCAATAGTTTCACAGACCATAATTTAGCGTACATTGAGTAGTATAGTGTAGGTGTCCTAGTATACCTTAAATACTAGGTGGCGACTCTAAGCTTTAAATAACCATGTAGAGTAGTATAAGCTGTATTTTGTTTTGACTTGTCAAAATAGGGTACAACAAAAACATGTAACAGTTAAAGGATATAACACGAAATAACATGGAACAAATGAAAACATGAAAGTAAATACTCCAACCTCGCATGCTAAATCCCGTGACAGCACATATACAATTGTCACCTCACATATACGCTGCTTCCCCACTTAATACACATAAAAAATAATTCAACAAGTCCTAATTCCCTCAAATGAAGGTTAGACACAACACTTACCTCACTCTGCAATCAAATCAATGCTCAACCATGACTTTTTCTTTAGAATTATCCTCCAAACCAATCAAATCTAGCCAAATATAGTTCAAATAATTCAAAATAGGCTTTAGAAACTACCCCACGAGTGAAAAATATTCAATTTTTAATGATTTTGGAAAAAGTCAACAGAAGTCAATCCCGGGCTCGCTTGGTCAATGTTACACCCCATGTTTTCGTACGTAAGAGTACGCCGTAAGTCAATTGATGTAAGCTCAGAAATTAGATTATATTTGGAAGCATATAAATTAAGTTAATCATGTTACCTTGGAGGTTACAAATATTTAGGATCATAAATAAAAAGTACCAAGAGGGTTGGAAGGCTTAGAAGCTAAACGAATTGAAGAAAATAAGTTTCGTCGAAAGTCGACAAGTTGGGAATATAATAATATATACTTTTGGGGTGAGACTAGGGTGCTTAAAATGATAAGAAGGTTATGTTATGAGTTATTATAGTCTTATGATAGTCGTATGTTGAGTTTTGCAGTCAAGCGAATTGTGGAACAAAAGTTGGCAAAGGTCATCACAAGTTATATTCATAAATGTGCTGCTAATTAGGTCAAATGTAGCCGAGATTTTCTCTCAATAAAACAATAATTACGAGGTGATCCACATATCAATTTGAAATTCTACGAGTCTAGTTTCCAACGCATTAAACCGTTTATTGATACGATATTGGAGTAAAGAGATATTCGCATTTTTGCGAGACTGCACAAGCAACTCTATATGGGATCCACTTAGGCGGTTGAGATATCTTGATATATATGTGATGCCTAAATCCCGTTTTAACTTATTATTTTTCACTCTCTTCAGACCCTAGATGCCTAAAAACTTTCTCTCAAATTTCTCTCATGATCCAACACCCAAACTAAGGGCAAACAACACAAATCGAGTGACGGGAATCCCGTGGCGCTAGTGAGTTTCTTGTTCTTCTTGTGGTTGCTGATTTTGGTGTGGTTACAGCTCGTGTAGGGAGTTTTTTAAAGTGGTTTAATTTCTGTAAAATACTCTCTCAAGGTTTTCATATCAATCCTAGGTGATTTCAAGTCTTCCAAAGTGATTCTAGTGCCGAGAAACCCGAATTGATTGCTAGTTTCGCTTCCTTGTTCTTGTGGCTGCATTGGAAGGATATTTTGTGGTGAACTAAGATCAAATTGGAGTTGTTATATCTTATTAAAGGTAAGGAACCTCTTACTCTACATGTATTTAAGCCTATCCAAGTTACGGCTAAGTCGTTGAATCTAGAGCTTGTGAGATATCGATCGAAAGGCTTGTTAGTAATGTTGTTGATTGTTGGACTGTTTGGGAGATGTTCTTGCAGCGTTTGTATCTGGAAAATTTATGGAATAACCTGAGTATATTGTGTTGTGATTATCAGCATTTTCCTGAATATAAATAAGAGGGAAAGGGTTCAAAATATAGTGTTATTAGACATGAACCGAGATTGCCGCTCGACGTGTTATTGTACTGGTTGTGTTCCATATAGCTACTAGTTGTTGTTTGGGATCTTTGGTGACTTTTAGTAACTTATGGGATGTAGTACAAATAGGGGAGATGCTGTCTGTTTTCTTGTAGAATATTGGTTTTGACATATGAGAGTTACAACGCTTATGTGATGACGACAAAGTCAGTTTACTCATTGTAGATGTAAGAAGATATTATTGAGATTGGTTGATGATTGGAGAGAAGATTGCAAAGATATGTTAAGACACTTCCTTCTTTCTTTTAGCATGATCTAAAGTGAAATGAACGCAAACGATACGCTATTTCATAACAGATCTACTCGTCGCAACTAAGGTTGTTCATGTTGTTCTTTCCTTATAATGTTATTCTAAGCAAGTATGTATGATCCTTGAATCCTATTGAGGTTCATATTGAAGGTATTGATGTCCATAATGTTTATCGAAGGTGCGAAGACCTTATGTAACTCCTAAAGGTTTAGAACGTGATTTCATGAGTCCAACATTCATTACATATATGTATCTATTTTACTCTACCGAGTCACGCTATAGTCGGCCGGGTACGGCACCTATTGTGCAACCACTAGTCAATTGGGTTTTACCGTGCTCCATGTGGCCGGGTACGATTCTACCGAGCCTTATGATGACCGGGTACATTTTTACCGAGTCCTCTTCGAGGCCGGTTACGATATGATGATGATGATGCCCACAGAGGCGTATATTTTTTAAAAGTATATGTATATATATGTATCATACATTTTAAGCCAGTCGCCCTTAGAGGCACTCAGATGTTACAGGTTGTATCTTCTCTATCTCTTTTTACATTACTATTCTTATATATGTGTTACTGCCTTACATACTCGGTACTTTATTCGTAATAACATTCCTTTTGCCTGAGGATGCTGCATTTCATGCCCGCAGGTACCGATAGTGTCACGCCCTAAACTCGGGCAGTGCGATCGGCACTCAACTAAGATACCCCGGTCGAGCCGGCCTGCACAATGTCGTCTACCCGACTCACCTAAGATTAAAGAGAAGATACATTTCATTAATTAGACAATGTGAAGGTTACATGAACAACCCAAATTTCATTACCGTTAAAATTTCATTCAAGATTTCCCAAAAATATTACATTACACATTCATAGTTTAGAAGTGGAAACATATGATACAAATATCACATTTCTAATTTGACTTCCCAAAACAAAAGTACCACCCACGCTATGTCTACGGAGCCTCTAATAGATACAAAAGAGTAGCATGATGGTGCCGGCAACAAGGCTCCGGCTATACCTCAAAACAATATACACAAAGGACAAGAGGTACAAGACCCCAAAATGAAATGGGGCTCACCAAGTCAGCTGAGAAGAGGGTGTGGTGCTATCACTGATCAATACCACCTGCATCCATTAAAGATGCAGCGCCCCCAACAAAAGGGGACATTAGTACATATGGAATAGTACTAGTATGTAAAACTAAACACCCTCTCAATAGAACGAGTAACAGTAAAAGGAGAAGGAAACATGAAATCAATAAGAGCCTCAAATAGTATTAACGGGTCAAGTTAGGAGAAAAGTAAATTTCAAGTAAGTTTCAATATGTTTAAGTTGGGAGATCTTTAGTGCCGATATACCACCGTGCTTTTAGCATGGAGTCTGATCTCAGCTCGATTGGCTAAGCCATCTCACCCAGAGACATCCACTCACAACACCACCATGTGCACGACATGGCATCCGATCTCAACCCGATCGGCTAAGCCATCTCACCACAATGCAGTATGGGTCGACATCACATCACATCTTGCTGGCAGTAATCTCATCCCATTTAAGGGGAAATATCTCAACACCACAATCTCATCCCATGTAAAGGGAAACAATCTCATCACATCAACACGGGTATTTACCCCTCAATCACTCCTACACCGACACGTGTAGTTTCGGGGTTAGGTTATTTCGACCTACCCTTCCTCGGTGACTAAAAGATACTCCCAAAGCATTTGTTATTTAAAGGATTTACAACTCATTTCAACATCTTTTACATGTTTCTCAGTATCATTGGCACTAGTGACCTAAATGTAATATCATTCTTGACACGTTGGCAGTATTTCATATTTCATGCTCACCTCTTTCACTTTCAAACATTATCATTGATCATCAACAACAAAGCATTTCTATTCAAGACTTTGAGTACACATGTGAGCAAATAAGAGTTTTAAGCACATTGAGATTTTTACATAATTTGGCATAATAGCTTTCATTTGAAACACGACTTGAAGTCATAACATTTAGATACGTAGCTCATACTTTGAACACATTCTCAAATAGTAACCTAACATGACAAGAGCATTTGGAATACATATTGGACATATATCGTTTGACACAAAACTTTCTCGGAATAGTCAAGTTATAACGAACAACTCGGGACATACAAGGACATCGTAGGAGTCAATTCTAAGAGAGAAGTTTAGCCAACATACCTCCCTTTGAGCTTCCTTAAATTATTACAATGTTTCGAAAATCTTAGCAACTTTTATCTATTTAGAAACATAACAAAATGGAACACAAATTAGGAAGGAGTTCAAGGTTCCAGCTCATTTGAGCATTTTATCAAACACTAGGTGGACATTATGATTTCAAGGTCCTCCTATAGTGGATTCCTTCATCCCACTACCCAAAGTCTACCCAATTGAGCTCAACAATCTTCCCGCAAACATTGATCGTACATGCATGCATAATGAACAACTCCCACACCCAAGAATTCCTTTTCTCATTACCTATTTTTAGTTAAATCGCAAAATTGAAGTCTAGGGAGTAGAATCTTATCTCAAGGATGAAGACCTAGTGAGTTTTCCTTGTGAATTCTCCAACTTTTGAGCAACAATTGACGAACAATAAGCTTAGGAACTTCCCCTCTCACTCTATAGCACTTCCTCTCTCTAGAAATATCAGACTTTCTCTTTACAAATGGTCCCTAACTACTATATATCGAAATAGGGTCGGGTTATAAAAACTAGAAAATAGACCCTCTAAACACAGCTCTGCAATTGCAGAGTGGACCGTAGAACGTATATGCGGTCCCCAAAATGGGCCGCAGAAGTGATGTCAAGAACTGGGCTGTTTGGGTCAGGTCTGCGGCAGGTCTACGGTCCGCAGACCAGTTCTGCGGTCACATAATGCGCCGTAGAACTCTCCTCCGAAAATCTTCATGCTAGATCTATGATGGATTGTTCTGCCCATGAAAGCATTATGCGGTCTCATATTGGAACGCAAAACGACCCTCCAAAATTAGCCATTTTCTATTGCACTCTACGGTCGATCTGCGGCCTGCAGAGTGATTTTGCGGTCGCATAGTGGACCGCAGAAATGCCCTGCTCTGCCAAAAATTTTATTCAACTCCCCAATGCACTGTTCAACCCAAAAGGTCTGTACCACGGCGAGCCTTCTTGCCGCGATGAATATCTACAATCCTCGATCATATTACTCTGCCTCGATGCCACGAAACCCCCGGTTTTAGGTGAACTTTTTTGGGGCCTTACAGATACACGGGTTGACAATACTCCTAGTAGGCTATCAGCTCAGCGGAAGGTGTTGGTACACTTCACTTGCTCCGGAGTTGCCTATTTGGTTAGTATGATTTGGACATGTATTGATTTGTACAGTGGGGCCCTGCCCCGAACCTTATGACGTTTATGTACTCTTAGAGTCTTGTAGATAGATGTCATGTATATGGATACTTATATGGCCTTGTCGGCCTATGTTTTGAGTGTACAAATGATCATGTCGGCCTTATAGGTTCGTATGTCACATGTATAAGTTTGTATATCATATTGGGTCGTCTTATATCGAGTATTCCCTTATGTTTTATTCTAGTTATCTCATGACGGCCTTTCCGGCTCATTTACCCATGATAGTACGATAAGAAAGATATGTTACATTGGTACTCGGTTGAATAAGGCACCGGGTGCTTGTCGCAGCCCTTCGGTTTGGGTCGTAACAAAATTGGTATCAGAGCAGTTCTGTCCTAGGGAGTCTACAAGCCGCGTCTAGTAGAGTCTTGTTTATGGGTGTGTTATGTACCACACTTATAAGCAAGAGGCTATAGAATATTTAGGACTGTCACTCTTTCTTCTTACTCTAGATCGTGTGGTAGAGCTCAGTTATAAGTATTCAATAACAACAACAACCCAGTATAATCCCACTAGTGTGGTCTGGGGAGGGTAGTGTGTACGCAGACCTTACCCCTACCCTGGGGTAGAGAGGCTATTTCCGATAGACCCTCGGCTCTATCCCTCCAAGAACTCCCCACCTTGCTCTTGGGGTGACTCGAACTCACAACATCATGTTTGGAAGTGGAGGGTGCTCACCACTAGAGCAACACATTCTTGTCGTAATACAACGATACTTACATCCATAAAGACAGTAGAGATTGAATGTGGCTATGGAAGAGTTGAGTCAGAGGAACTCAATTTTGCATTATGCTTAAGATTAGTAAATGTAAGGTCTTCAGTAGATTGTGTGTGTACCAAGACGTGTAAGCTTCTTGATAAGGATCCCTAAGGCATGAATATTTATCCACCCATATGGTAAAAATCAACGAGAGAATCAGAAGGTAGATGCAAGGTTCAACAAGTAAAAGAAGCAAGGTGAATAAGGGTACGAGGTACCCAGTTACTGAAGATTATCAGTATTTACAATTCAGGCTAAGAAATATAAGCATTATGAGTTACTTTCAATAGTAACAGAGATATATACACCTAACAACACCCATCTCGGTTATGCCCTATGGCAGCTAACAGATATAGTTTAAGAGAAAAATGGGATATCAGGATCTAACTGGGGTTAGATTAACCCAAAATAGTTGATGGATGGTTAGCGTTAGTTGACATTTTTGAAGGATATTGCAAACATGGTAATATTTCTCCTTGTAAGACACCCGCATGGTGCACTCTAGAATAGTACATTTAGATATGAATACTAGAATGTCCAAAAAATTTTGAAGATTGGCACTGGAATCCTAGAAGGGATAAATATTTACCTTTGTATGGCTCCCATCCCTAGTAAAGAGAGAATGTTAGGCTACCCGAAGAGCCAGTGGATGGAGCAAGGGGAGCTAAAAGAGAAATAATATTTTGTTGATGTTTTCAGAATAAGGTGATAGACAGAAATATTAACAGGAGAATAAGAAGAAAGTAAATGAAGCATTATGAGTAAGATGTGATAAATAGGTGATAATGGTAAATCAAAATATGACGGGATGACAGAGTCTATAGTCAAGTGAAGGAAAATACAAGAGGTGACAGGCCTTGAGACAATAAAAGAGTATAGGCCAAAAGTCATATCCTCATTTTGAGAAATGAGTTGGTGACTCCAACGTGATTACCAGAAGGAAAAGTTAGACCCCCAGAGTAATAGAAATCAGTATGGGCTAGTGAACAAGATAAACTGAACATGAATTAGGGACCAAAGTATTTGATAATAGTCGGCATCGTGAGAATTTCAGAGATCGTGTTCTGGCGATAATAGAATGGACAACAGAAGAATAACCTTTAAAGGTCATTCAGGAAGACACTTCCCGAAAGCAAGCATTGTGAGTAGAGTTAAGCTTAAGGGACTAAAGGTGCCAACAACACTATGTGTCACCCTCATGCGTAAGGAATTCAGTTATCCTTGGTATATAAGGGTTACCTCAAGGTGAGTAAGATGTCAGTAAAGAAGTGGAAAAACAATGCCAAAGATGAAGAGGTAACTATGGAATAGTAAAGGAAGAATGATGTAAAAGGAGAAAGTAATGAGGTTGAATTTATTCAGATCCTATAGATATGATATGACTCCAGAACATTATGCAAGCACGATGCCGGGGAGAGGTGGTAAGGGTTCCCAAACCAGATGTTATTGATAAATAAGTGTGAATGAACACTCAATACATAATGAGTCAATACGAGGGGTAAGTTAGGACAAAGTAAATAACACAACAGAGATTACGCAGAATATAGATAAGAGAATGGACCAACGAGTAGTTAGTAGTTGATTCAGGAAGAGTCTAGTTTGTAACGACCCTGCCGGTCACTTTTAGTATTTTAGCCCTGATCCCCTATTTATTGCCTCCTCTATCTTATATTGTGGTCATGTGACTTGCCGGGGTGTTTAGTTATGATTTCGGGTGAGTTTCGGAGTTAAATAGGACACATAGTCCCTAAGTTGGAGGCTTAAGTTGAAAGAGTTGACCGTAGTTTGACTTTTGTGTAGACGACTACGAAATAGAGTTCTGACGGTTCCAATAGCTCTGTATGGTAATTTTGGACGTAGGAGTGTGTCCAGATGTTGATTTGGAGGTTTGTAGGTCGTTTCGGTTTGAATTGGCAAAAGTTAGAAAGTTAAAGGTTTGGAAGGTTGAAAAGTTTAACCAGGAGTTGACTTTATTGATATCAGGGTCGGATTCCAATTTTGAAAGTTGGAATAGGTCTGTCAGGTCATTTATGACTTGTATGCTAAATTTGAAGTCAATCAGAGTTGTTTTGGTATGAATCGGCATTAGTTTTGGAATTCGGATGTTCATAGTTTCAATAGGCTTGAATTGGGTTACGATTTGTAGAACTGATGTTGTTTGATGTGATTTTTAGCCTTGAGTAGGTCCGTTATGTGTTTTGTAACTTGCTGGTATATTCGAACGGGGTCTCGGGGGCCTCGGGTGTGATTCAGATTGAATACGGAACAATATTGGAGTTGTGTGATTGCTGAATCATGGTTGTGTCTGGTGCAAATGCACCTGCGCATTTTGGATCACAGGTGCGGCACCGTAGAAGTGGCCCTTGAGCTGCAGAAGCGAAGTTGTCCGTGCCCAGTTGGGACCGTAAGTGTGACTAGTTGCACGCAGAAGCGGATGCGCAGATGCTGCAGGTCTTCCGCAGAAGCGCAAGCGTAGGTACGCTTAGGGGTCCATAGGTGCGAGTATTCAGAGCTTAAGTTGGAACTGCACCTGCGATGGATTTTACGCAGGTGCGACCCCAGACCCGCAGAAGCGAGGATCGCTGGGCAAAAAAGGGGTCTTCGATGGTGTGATTTCATTTTCATATTTTTGGACCTAGAGAGATCGGTTTGTGGCGATATTTTGAGGGATTTTCAAGGAAATCATTCGGGTAAGTGATTCTAACCCGGATTTGAATATATTACATGAATCCATAATTATTTACCTCATTTAATTAGTGAATTGAGTTGGAAATTTGGAGAAAATTGTGAAAACTTCTTAGAACTAAATTTTGGGGATTTGAGGTCGAATTTAAGTAATTCTTGTATGGTTGGACTCGTTATTGAATGTGTGTTCGGATTTTATTATTTTGGTCGGGTTCAGAGATGCGGGCGTGGGGTTGACTTTTTATTTCTCTTTAAAGATCGTAACTTTATTGTTCGGAATAGTTTCTTATAGTTTATATATTTATTGTGGCTAGATTCGAGTTGTTCGGAGTTGGATAATCGAGGGAAATGCTTACTTGTGGATTGAGTAGTGTGTTTTAAGGTAAGTGACTTGCATAACTTTGTGTGGGGGAATTACCCCTTTGGATTGGTGTTGTTTTGTATTAATTGTGATATGTGGAAGTCGTGTACGTGAGGTAACGAGTGTGTACACGGGCAAAATGTGGTAATTGACCGGTTTTAGCTATCTAGATTCCTTTCATGCCTTTAATTGAATTACCATAACATGTTATATTCATCATCATTAGTCTATCTTCACATGCTCTGCCTGGCTTATCTCTTGCTTGTTAATTGCCTTTACGTGTTTAGTTGAAGTTATTGTTTCCTCTATTCCTTATCCATTAGTTAACCGTTGAGTTCCTTACTTGAGGTTTTTTTTTCTTGGTGTATCTTGTTGTTGTAATTGGTATTGAGTTATAAAGGCCGTGATTCACATTGAGGCAAGTTGTAAAGTTGTGAAATACCATTCTTGTTGAGTTATTCACTTTCGGTTGTTATTGTGAGACTCTTGTGCATATTGTGGTTGATCCATGGGCTATTTATATTGGAAACATTATTATTGTTGACTTCTTTGAGAAGTTGCAATATTAGGCACTTGAGGTACGATTTGTGATTCGTTGTGATATTGATACGCATGCGGTGGTATAAGGATTTGGGGTTAAAACGTATGCGGTGAGATAAGGTGGGTTTGATACGCGTGTTGCTAGTAGGGGAACTACTTGAAGCCACACGGTGTGATAAGGTGGGCTAAAATGCGGGAAGCTATTTCGGGAAAAATAATTTTGAAAACTTAATGCATGGCTCCCGTGATGATATAAGGAAATATTGTGACTTGTTTTGTGATTTGAGACTACGAGGCGGTACCTCGGTAGTGATTCTTGTTGATACTTTCTATTACTTCACTTTTGTTTGGTTGCTTCATTTCCTTGGCATATCATTCCTAGTTTTCTTCCGTGATACACTATTTATCTTAGTTTGGTGTAGCTAATCTTGGTATATTTCTTTATTGTTTCATTTCCATTGTTATCATTATTACACAGTTATATACCTGTTCAGTTTCTTATTTATTTCAGTAGGGCCTTGAACTGACCTCGTCACTACTCTACCGAGGCTAGGCTTGGCACTTACTAGGTACCGTTGTGGTGTACTCATGCTACGCTTCTGCACATCTTTTGTACAGATCCAGGCACCTCCTACTAGTCCAGGCACCAATGAGACGAGCTCAGCTTCGGAGACTTTAAGGTATACCTACCGACATCTGTAGGCCTCAGAGTCACCCTCTATCTAGTCTACTTCATTTTCTGTCCCTTTATAGACACATTGTTGTATAGGGATGATCAGTACTTACTCGTAGAGCTTGTGACTTGTTATCACCATATTTTGGGAAGTTTGTTAATATTGAGTTGTACAGTTTTATTTATAAAACATTGTTGAGTATTTGAGAGTTTTATTGTTATATCAGTTATATTCTGCATGTATGTTAGGCTTACCTAGTATTAGAGACTAGGTACCATCACGACATCCTACAGAGGGATATTGGGGTCATGACAAGTTAATATCAGAGCTCTAGGTTCATAGGTGTTACGAGTCACAATCACGTTTAGTAGAGTCTCGCGGATCGGTATGGAGAAGTCTGTACTTATCTTCAAGAGACTATGGAATTGTTAGGAAAAGCTTCACTTCTTTGATTCCTTATCGTGCAAAATTGTTGACTTCGAAATTCTAAATATTTGTCTTTCTATTCTCTCACAGATGGTGAGGACATGCACAACTGGATTTAACGATCAGACACCCGCGCCCCCGCGCCCCCGCTAGAGCTGCAAGAGGCTGGGGTCAGGGCAGAGGCCGAGAACGGGCACGTGGTTCAACCAGAGCACCTGCCCGAGCTGCGATAGCGGAGCCACCAGTAGCTCTAGCTGGGGGCAGGCACCTGAGATGCTTGTTACTACCCCTGCACTTCAGGAGACCCTCGCCCAATTTTTGAGCATGTTTGGCACTCTAGCTCAGGCGGGGTTGATTCCACTTGCTCCTGCCACATCTCAAGCCGGACGAGGAGCATAGACTCCCACTGCCCGTACCCTAGAGAAGCGGGTTCAAGTTGACCAGGTCCCAGAGGTCATACCAGTGCAGCAGGTTGTCCCAGTTCAGCCCGAGGTTAGGGCAGCAACATCAGAGGGGGAGCATCTCAGGATCGAGAGGTACCAGAAGTACCACCCCTACTTTCAGCGGCTTAGCTTCAGAGGATGCACATGGTTTTCTTGAGGAATGCCACCGTATCCTCCGTACTATGGGTATTGTGGAGGCGAGCGGGGTTGTTTTCACTGTGTTCTAGCTTAAATGAGCGGCTTATCAGTGGTGGCGAGCATACAAGTTGGGTAGTTCGGCCGATGCAGCTTCACTCACATAGGCTCAGTTTTTAGAGATGTTCATAAGAGAGTTTTTTCCCCAGAGCCTTCGAGATGCATGGCGTGCGGAGTTTGAGCAATTGCGCCATGGTGCTATGACCGTGTCTAAGTATGCTTTCAGGTTTAGCGAGTTGTCTAGACATGCACCAGCCTTAGTCTCCACAGTCAGAGAGCGAGTCTGTCGATTTATGGAGGCGCTCAACCATGGTATTAGATTCAGCATGGCTCGAGATTTGGAGACTAATACCCCATACCAGCAGGTGGTGAAGATCGCTCGGAGATTAGAGGGTATGTGGGGCCAGGAGAGAGAGGACAGGGAGGCCAAGAGGCCTTGAGATTCTGGCACATATAGTGTGCTCGTGCCCCAGTTGCAGCCCATCATGGTAGAGGCTATGTGAGCCGCCCCATTCATTCAGTACTTCCAGCTTCCAATGGTATTCCGGCTACTCCCAGGTCTCAAGTTGCCCATTATGCACCGCCACTGTCTAGTGCACCTCCTGCACGGGGTGCTTTTAGCGGTCAGTCCAGCCGACCAGGCCCGAGCCAGTTTCAACAGCCACGTCCTTCAAGCGCTTATTTTGAGTGTGGTAACACTCGTCATTTAGTGAGGGACTGCCCCAAACTCACGAGTGGTGCACCTCCACAGACCACTCAGGCTCCACGTATTCCACAGGGTCCTGAGGCTTCTCAGGTCGTGGTTACCGCACCAGTTGCCACTCCACCTGCTCAGCTAGCTAGGGGTGGAGGTCGGACGGGTAGGGATCTCCCTAGAGGGTGAGGCTAGGCCAGATATTATGCTCTACCGACTAGGACGGAGGCAGTTGCATCATTACTTCGTCATCATATTTATTGTTTCGGTTTGTCATAGAGATGCATCAGTCTTATTTGATCCAGGCTCCACTTATTCTTATGTATCTTCTTACTTTTCTCCATATTTGGGTATATCCCGTGATTCCTTGAGTTCTCCTATCTATGTGTCCACGCCAGTGGGAGATTCCATTATTTTTAACTGTGTGTATCGGTCGTGTTTAGTTGTTCTTGGTGGTTTTAAGACCGGAATTGATCTATTATTGCTTAGTATGGCAGATTTTGATGTTATTTTGGGCATGGGCTAGTTATTGCCCTATCATGCTATTTTGTATTGTCACACCAAGACGGTGACATTGGCTATACCATGTTTTCTGCGGTTGGAGTGAAGGGGTACTTTTGATTATGTTCCTAGCAAGGTGGTGTCCTTCCTCAAGGCACAGTGGATGGTTAGGAAGGGGTGTGAGGCATATATAGCCTTTGTGAGAGACGTCAGTGTTAATACTCCTATCGTTGATTCAGTTCCAGTAGTGAGGGACTGTCCAGATGTATTTTCAGCGGATCTTCTGGGCATGCCGCCCAATAGGGATATCGATTTTGGTATTGATTTGTTGTCGGACACTCAGCCCATTTCTATTCCACCATATTGTATGGCCCTAGTGGAGTTGAAGAAGTTAAAGGAGCAGTTGCAAGAGTTGCTCGATAAGGGCTTCATTCGGCCTAGTGTGTCACCTTGGGGTGCTCCGTTCCTGTTTGTAAAGAAGAAGGATGGTTCTATGCACATGTGTATTGATTATCGGAAGTTGAACAAGGTTGCAGTGAAGAACATGTATCCATTGCCACACATTGATGACCTATTTGATCAGCTACAGGGTGTCAGAGTGTTCTCAAAGATTGATTTGCAATCAAGCTATCACCAGCTGAATATTCGGGATCCGGATATTTTGAAGACTACCTTCAGGACTCGGTATGGTCATTACGAGTTCCTTGGTATGTCATTTTGGATGACCAAAACCCCCAAAAACATTCATGCACTTGATGAATAGTGTATTCCAGCCCTATCTTGACTCATTCATCATTGTGTTTATTGATGACATCTTGGTGTACTCCTGGAGCCGGAAGGATCATGAGCAGCACCTGAGGATTATGCTCCAGACCTTGAGAGAAAAGGTGTAAGCAAAATTTTCAAAGTGTGAATTCTCGCTTGATTCGGGCTGTGTTGGAAGGATATTTCGTGGTGAACTAAGCTCAAATTGGAGTTGTTATATCTTCTTAAGGGTAAGTAATGTCACGCCCCGAACCTAGGAGCGATACAAGCACCCGGTGCCTCACCTAACCTGGCGTACCAAATTGCGACTAAGGGACTCTGAGCACATAATGTCATACTTTGGCCATGGGGCCACCTTGCAAGACAATTTGCGAAGAAAAATATAAAACTGAATGGAAACTAGTGCTAACTAAACATCAATATAAAGCTAGGCTGAAAAGGCTGTCATAGCTATTACAGCTGACAAACCACCAAATTATACATACCAGGCCTACAAACCCAATATACTGCACTAACCAACAGGATATGTCTACAAGCCTCTACTGATAGATGTACTATGATCGGAACAGGGCCCCGACCTACCCATAACATATATATAGATATACATAAGATGTACACAAAAACTCTAGACCTGGCAACTCCGAAAGACGTGGAGCTTACCGATCAGGCTGAACTCGGGAAACACCTACTGAGGAGGTCTACCCGTCTGTCTGTCTGAACCTGCACGCATGAAATGCAGCGCCCCCAGAAAAGGGACGTCAGTACGAAATAATGTACCGAGTATGTAAGGCAATAAAATAACTGAAAGCTGAAACTGAACTGATAATATGATAACTGAAATTAACTGGGAGTCAAAGATGGTCTGGAGATATACTTACCTGCTGATACTGACTCAACTCTCTCAATATATTAAGTAAAATAAATGTCCGGCCCTATAAGGCTCGGTACGTGTAAATGCTCGGCCGTAGTAGGCTCGCTCATAGGCGCTCGGCCATACTGGGCTCTGTATCTCGGCCATCCTGGGCTCGCTCATAGGCGCTCGGCCACAGTAGGCTCGGTATATATAACTTACCATCTGATCAGAGGTTGCCCAATAGGGGCCTGCCCACCGATTATAGCTCGATGGTGGTGAAAATAGTGTAATACTATATATATATATATATATATATATATATATATATATATATATATAGACCCTCTGCTCTCTTGACTGAATAAAGACAAAACTAAACTGAATATGAAGTCCCGATAAGGAATAATATTGTAACTTATGAGACTAGAATAATGTGAATAAATTCATGAATACGAACTTCTCTTTATGTCTCATTATTAACACATGTAGCTACGAGATCATGCCAAAATGAAGGAAGGGCTTAGCCTTAACATACCTTATCACAATCTTTCCAATCACCAAGTTGAACTCACCTCTTTGCACCTTAATCTACAAGAATGATAATAATACTATCGTTAAGTTATGAAAGGTACAACTATCGCACAACGAACGACAAATTTATTTTGTATTAAAACGGGCAGCATCTCCCCTATAATCCTTACTTCCTCCAAATTCAAGATAACACCAACAATACAAGAACAGAACAATAACAACATATATACATCATTTTCCAGCCCTATATACACCATCAAATACTACAAAATAGCCCAACACACCCCAATCTCTTCGTACACAAAACGACCACCGTAGTAGTGTCAAACGACCCGAAAATGTTATGACGAACGACCAGCCAACCACCCTACATTTATATGGTGTTTATAAACCCCCTTCCTCCTCCAAAACTCCACAAAATAGTAGTAAAACACGCAGCCCAACAGCAACACAAAACAGTCCACAAAACAGTCCGCTACAAGTGAATAACTCGAACTCACGGCTTCCGATCACCGTCCCGTGAGTTCTTACAAGTATAGAACGACTTACCATGAATTTACAGAAGAAAAATTGGATGAAAGAGAGCAGTAAACTCACCTTATTTGTTGGATAACTCAGCTCTTATCTTGGTTCTTCAAACTCTAGGTTTTACCTCCAATTAGAACTTGAAAGGGAGAGAAAATCAATTAGGGTTTGTGGGAAATTTTTGGGAGGATTCTTTGCAGAGCTTATGTCTGGTTATTATGCTCTATTTTAAGTCTAATATATGAATAAAATAGGCCCTTAAAAGGCCTCTTTGGACGACCCGAAATGGCCCATTTTTGGGCTTTCATTTAAGCAAGTAGGTGACACACCTACTTGTCACCTAGCAGCTTGCGCAGTATTGCACAAATGCCCATATCTTTCTACTCCAATGTCGTATTGACAAACGGTTTAATGCGTTGGAAAATAGACTCATAGATCTTTAATTTGATAGGAGGAACACCCCATAACTCTAAGTATATTGGGAGAAAATAGCAGTTACATTTGACCCAAAGTTTCAGTAAAACTTATGAATGTAACTTGTGATGACTTTCATCGACTTTTGTTCCACAACTCGCTTGACTTCAAAACAAAACACACGGATGTCATACGACTAATATAAATCATAACATAATCTCCTTATCATGTTAATCACCCTAGTCTCACCCCAAAGTTACATGTTATAACATTTCCAACTTGTCGACTTTCGACGAAACATTATTTTATTTAATTGCTTTAGCTTCTGAACTGTCCAACCCTCTTTGTACTTGTTGTTCATGATCTTCAATATTTGTAACCTCAGAGGTAACATGATTAACTTACTTTATATACTTTTAAATATTATCTCATTTTTGGTCCTACATTAGTTTGCTTACGACGCATTTTTACGTACGAAAATATAGGGTGTAACATCACTCCCCCCTTGGGAACATTCGTCCTCGAATGTTTACTCTTAGAGACTTTGGAAAATTTTGCCAAAGTATCCTTCGTACACTAGGTTAAAACCAACCTGCACGTAGCCAGAAACATACTATGCATGCCACATATGGCCAATCTTTATAAATAGCAGCAATTTGCCTCACCGACCGTAAATCATAAATATTGAAAGTGAAAAATAAAAGCTTACCTGATGACCTGCTAGCCTACATAGAGCTATGTTGTAGCGTCCCATCTCGAACCATATCTTCAGTTTGAAATAGGTGGGGGTATTTAGACTTCATTTCTTCCTCCGATTCCCACGTCATCTCTTCTACATTCTTGCTCCTCCATAAAACCTTTACGGAAGCTACCTCCTTATTTCGTAGATTGCGGATTTGTCGGTCTAGGATGGCAACTGGAATTTCCTCGTATGACAAGTCCTCTGTAATCTGTACATCATCCGTGGGCACCACTCGGGTAGGATCGCCAATGCACTTCCGTAGCATAGATACGTGAAAAACCGGATGGACAGACTCCAATTCTGAGGGCAACTCTAACTCATAAGCTAGTTGGCCCACTCTCCGAATGATCCTATAAGGCCCAATATACCGTGGGCTAAGCTTTCCTTTCTTGCCAAACCTCATCACGCCCTTCATAGGTGATACCTTTAAGAATACCCAGTCATTAATCCTGAACTCTAAGTCTCGTCGCCGCACGTCAGAATATGACTTCTGACGACTCTGAGCTGTCAACAGTCGCTCCCGGATAACCTTTACTTTCTCTATGGCCTGCTGAACCAGGTCTGGCCCATGTAACCCAGATTCTCCAACATCAAACCACCCTATAGGAGATCTGCACTTACGCCCATACAAAGCCTCGTACGGAGCCATCTGGATACTGGAGTGGTAACTGTTATTATATGCAAACTCGATAAGAGGTAGATGTTCATCCCAACTTCTTTTAAAATCCAACACACATACTCGTAACATATCCTCGAGCGTCTGAATTGTGCGCTCGGCTTGTCCATCAGTCTGTGGATGAAAAGCTGTGCTGAGATTCACCTGAGTCCCTAGACCTCTCTGAAATGACCTCCAAAAATGTGTTGTAAACTGAGCCCCACGGTCAGATATAATAGAAACTGGTACTCCGTGTAGCCGCACTATCTCCTTAATATATAACTTTGCATAATCTTCTGCTATATATGTAGATCTGACCGGTAGGAAGTGAGCTGATTTCGTGAGCCTATCGACTATCACCCATATGGAATCGAACTTACGATTAGAACGAGGTAAACCCGTGATAAAGTCCATGTTTATAGCCTCCCATTTCCATGTCGGGATCTCTATAGTCTGCATTAGCCCTCCAGGCTTCTGGTGCTCTACCTTCACTTGCTGGTAACTAGTACACTGGGCGACAAACTCAGCAATGTTCTTCTTCATATCGTTCCACCAGTACACATCCTTAATGTCATGATACATCTTTGTCGACCCAGGATGGATGGAATACCATGAATAATGTGCCTCTGACATAATCCTGTCTTGTAGCCCTGCTACATCTGGAACACACAAACGACCCCTATATCTGAGAACCCCATCTCCCTTTAGCTCTAACAGTGGCTTCTTCTGCTGCGGAACTCGCTCTCTCAGCTCAACCAACTCTGGGTCCTCGTACTGCCTTTCCTTGACTTCCGCTATGAGGGATGATTTTGTAGTGTTTTGGAGTACAACTCCACCATCCTCAGAATCTACTAACCGAACCCCCAATGAAGACAATTGATGAATCTCTCTAGCTAATTGTCTTTTCTTGGGCTCTACATATGCTAAGCTACCCATAGATCTGCGACTTAAGGCATCTGCTACAACATTAGCTTTCCCTGGATGGTAGAGAATGTTAACATCGTAATCTTTCAATAACTCAAGCCATCGCCTCTGTCGCAAATTCAACTCTTTCTGCTTGAAGATATATTGTAGGCTTTTATGATCAGTAAATACATCAACATGAACACCATATAAATAATGCCGCCATATCTTAAGTGCATGGACAACCGCAGCTAACTCGAGGTCGTGGGTCGGATAATTCCTCTCATGCTTCCTCAACTGCCTTGAAGCATACGCAATTACCTTCCCATGTTGCATCAGGACACATCCTAACCCGACACCTGATGCATCACAATACACGGCATAACCCTCTAGACCCTCTGGAAGTGTTAGAACTGGAGCTGAGGTCAACCTGTTCTTAAGCTCTTGGAAACTACGCTCGCAAGCCTCTGTCCATTGAAACTTAGTTTCTTTCTGTGTCAACTTCGTCAATGGTGCCGAAAGGGAAGAAAAACCCTCTACGAACCTCCGATAGTATCCTGCTAAGCCTAGAAAGCTACGAACCTCTGTCGGAGTGGTAGGTCTAGGCCAAGATTTCACGGCCTCAATCTTCTGAGTGTCCACCTTTATCCCTTCATCTGATACAATATGCCCCAAGAATGCTACAGACTTCAACCAGAACTCACATTTAGAAAACTTAGCATACAACTTACGATCATGGAGGGTTTGGAGTACCGCTCGTAGGTGGTCCGCATGCTCATCCTCTGAACGGGAATAAACCAGAATATCATCAATAAATACTATCACGAACAGATCTAAAAATGGCCGGAATAGGCTATTCATCAAGTCCATAAATACAGCGGGTGCATTAGTCAACCCGAAGGACATGACAAGGAACTCGAAGTGGCCATATCGGGTCCTGAAGGCTGTCTTCGGAATATCTTTTTCCCGAACTCTGACCTGGTGGTACCCCGACCTCAAATCTATCTTTGAAAAGCATCTAGCCCCCTGCAACTGATCAAACAAGTCATCGATCCTTGGAAGTGGATACTTATTCTTAATAGTTACCTTGTTCAGCTGCCTATAATCGATACACATCCTCAGCGAGCCGTCTTTCTTCCGCACAAATAGTACTGGTGCACCCCAAGGTGAGGTACTGGGCCTGATGTAACCTTTCTCCAGCAAATCTTTTAACTGCTCCTTCAACTCCTTCAATTCGCCAGGTGCCATTCTATACGGAGGGACGGATATTGGTTGAGTTCCTGGAAGCAAATCGATGCTAAAATCAATCTCTCGCTCTGGAGGAATACCTGGAAGCTCATCTGGAAACACATCTGCATACTCTTTGACTACGGGAATAGACTGAAGTGTAGGTATCTCAGCATCTGCATCTCTAACTCGCACAATATGATAAATGCACCCTTTTGCGATCATTTTCCTCGCCTTCAGATAGGAAATAAACCTACCTCTGGGTGTTGGTGTATTACCTACCCATTCAAGGACTGGCTCACCCGGAAAATGAAATCTGGCTGCCTTTGCTCGGCAATCAACTGTGGCATAGCAAGCTGCCAACCAGTCCATGCCCATGATAGCATCAAAATCCATCATCTCTAGCTCAACTAGGTCAGCTGAGGTCTGACGACTACAAATTGTCACCGTACAACCTCGGTAAACCCGTCTAGCAATAATCGATTCTCCGACCGGTGTAGATACCGCAAAAGGATCACTTAGTATTTCAGGCACTATACCAAACTTCCTCGCGACAAATGGGGTAATATACGATAAAGTAGATCCTGGGTCTATCAAAGCATAAGCATCGTGAGAGCAAATGGTTAATATACCTGTCACAACGTCTGGTGAAGACTCCTGGTCCTGTCGACCCGCTAAAGCATAGATACGGTTCTGATTACCACTTGAACTGGAACCTCTACCTCTGTCCCGACCTCTACCAGCCGAAGACTGAGACTCGTGCCCTGAAGGATGCATGGACATAGATGATCCTGTTGCTGAACTCGCTGGTTGTGCCATTCCCCCCGAATCTCTATTTGGGCAATCTCGCATCATATGCCCTGGACGCCCACATGTATAACAAGCATCAGAACCTGCTCGGCATTGGCCCAAGTGTCCTCTACCACAGATGTCACACCATGGAGGAAATGACCATGTCTGCTCAGATCCTCGCTGTCGCTGTAAACCCGACGCCCGTGAGCTCTTATCTGGTCCTGACTGATTATAGCGGTCATACCTGTAACCCTGTAACTGAGGTAGCGGAGGCCTAGGTGGCCGTCCGAAGTACTGGGTCCTATAACTACCCTGATATTGCTCCTGAGACCTGGGAAATCTCATCCTCTTACGTTGCCCTTGCTCAGCCCTCTCTGTACCCTGCTGCCGACGCCTACCCCTTTCTATATTCTGGGCGAATGCCTGAATCCGGGAGATATCCATACTATCCTGCAATGCAGCGGTGGCACATGCCTTGGTTAACTCTGGGGCTAACCCTGCTATAAACCTGTGAATCCTGTCCCGCATAGTAGCAACTATGGATGGTGCATATCTGGCCAATGAGTCAAAACGGAGACTATACTCTCGAACACTCATATTACCCTGCTTGAGGGCTAGAAACTGATCGACTCGAGCCTGTCGGATCTCCCGTGGTAAGTACTGGTCAAGGAAGGCATCTGAAAAATTCTCCCAAATAGCTGGAGGTGCATCACGTCCCCTGGACCTCTCCCATCCCTCATACCAAAGGATGGCTATATCTCGGAGTCGAAAAGCTGCTAGCTCAACTGCCTCTTTCTCCGTGGCATGCATAACACGAAAGATCCTGTGAAGCTGATCTATGAAATCCTGCGGGTCCTCCCTCTGATCTGTCCCCGTGAACTCTGGGGGACTCAAAGCAATAAACTCTCGGACCCTTGAACTCCCAGACCCCTCAGAAGTTCCTGCACTAGCTGATGCCCTAGCATGTTGCTGGGTAGCTACCAACTGTGTCAACAAATGCACCGCACTCCTTAAGTCCTGATCTGATGGAAGTGGAGGGGGAACTGGATGTGCGGTTTCCCTGGAGGGGGCACTCCTAAATGCCCTGTAGTGCCCTGCTTATATAATGTGGTGCACAACACATCTATAAGCAAGACCCTACTAGACACGGCTTGTAGACTCCCTAGGACAGAACTGCTCTGATACCAAGTTTGTCACGCCCCGAACCTAGGAGCGATACAAGCACCCGGTGCCTCACCTAACCTGGCGTACCAAATTGCGACTAAGGGACTCTGAGCACATAATGTCATACTTTGGCCATGGGGCCACCTTGCAAGACAATTTGCGAAGCAAAATATAAAACTGAATGGAAACTAGTGCTAACTAAATATCAATATAAAGCTAGGCTGAAAAGGCCGTCATAGCTATTACAGCTGACAAACCACCAAATTATACATACCAGGCCTACAAACCCAACATACTGCACTAACCAACAGGATATGTCTACAAGCCTCTACTGATAGATGTACTATGATCGGAACAGGGCCCCGACCTACCCATAACATATATACAGATATACATAAGATGTACACAAAAACTCTAGACCTGGCAACTCCGAAAGACGTGGAGCTTACCGATCAGGCTGAACTCGGGAAACACCTACTGAGGAGGTCTACCCGTCTGTCTGTCAGAACCTGCACGCATGAAATGCAGCGCCCCCAGAAAAGGGACGTCAGTACGAAATAATGTACCGAGTATGTAAGGCAATAAAATAACTGAAAGCTGAAACTGAACTGATAATATGATAACTAAAATTAACTGGGAGTCAAAGATGGTCTGGAGACATACTTACCTGCTGATACTGACTCAACTCTCTCAATATATTAAGTAAAATAAATGTCCGGCCCTATAAGGCTCGGTACGTGTAAATGCTCGGCCGTAGTAGGCTCGCTCATAGGCGCTCGGCCATACTGGGCTCTGTATCTCGGCCATCCTGGGCTCGCTCATAGGCGCTCGGCCACAGTAGGCTCGGTATATATAACTTACCATCTGATCAGAGGTTGCCCAATAGGGGCCTGCCCACCGATTATAGCTCGATGGTGGTGAAAATAGTGTAATACTATATATATATATAGACCCTCTGCTCTCTTGACTGAATAAAGACAAAACTAAACTGAATATGAAGTCCCGATAAGGAATAATATTGTAACTTATGAGACTAGAATAATGTGAATAAATTCATGAATACGAACTTCTCTTTATGTCTCATTATTAACACATGTAGCTACGAGATCATGCCAAAATGAAGGAAGGGCTTAGCCTTAACATACCTTATCACAATCTTTCCAATAACCAAGTTGAACTCACCTCTTTGCACCTTAATCTACAAGAATGATAATAATACTATCGTTAAGTTACGAAAGGTACAACTATCGCACAACTAACGACAAACTTATTTTGTATTAAAACGGGCAGCATCTCCCCTATAATCCTTACTTCCTCCAAATTCAAGATAACACCAACAATACAAGAACAGAACAATAACAACATATATACATCATTTTCCAGCCCTATATACACCATCAAATGCTACAAAACAGCCCAACACACCCCAATCTCTTCGTACACAAAACGACCACCGTAGTAGTGTCAAACGACCCGAAAATGTTATGAAGAACGACCAGCCAACCACCCTACATTTATATGGTGTTTATAAACCCCCTTCCTCCTCCAAAACTCCACAAAATAGTAGTAAAACACGCAGCCCAACAGCAACACAAAACAGTCCACAAAACAGTCCGCTACAAGTGAATAACTCGAACTCACGGCTTCCGATCACCGTCCCGTGAGTTCTTACAAGTATAGAACGACTTACCATGAATTTACAGAAGAAAAATTGGATGAAAGAGAGCAGTAAACTCACCTTATTTGTTGGATAACTCAGCTCTTATCTTGGTTCTTCAAACTCTAGGTTTTACCTCCAATTAGAACTTGAAAGGGAGAGAAAATCAATTAGGGTTTGTGGGAAATTTTTGGGAGGATTCTTTGCAGAGCTTATATCTGGTTATTATGCTCTATTTTAAGTCTAATATATGAAGAAAATAGGCCCTTAAAAGGCCTCTTTGGACGACCCGAAATGGCCCATTTTTGGGCTTTTATTTAAGCAAGTAGGTGACACACCTACTTGTCACCTAGCAGCTTGCGCAGTATCGCACAAATGCCCATATCTTTCTACTCCAATGTCGTATTGACAAACAGTTTAATGAGTTGGAAAATAGACTCATAGATCTTTAATTTTATGGGTGGAACACCCCATAACTCTAAGTATATTGGGAGAAAATCGCAGTTACATTTGACCCAAAGTTTCAGTAAAACTTATGAATGTAACTTGTGATGACTTTCATCGACTTTTGTTCCACAACTCGCTTGACTTCAAAACATAACACACGGATGTCATACGACTAATATAAATCATAACATAATCTCCTTATCATGTTAATCACCCTAGTCTCACCCCAAAGGTACATGTTATAACATTTCCAACTTGTCGACTTTCGACGAAACATTGTTTTATTTAATTGCTTTAGCTTCTGAACTGTCCAACCCTCTTTGTACTTGTTGTTTATGATCTTCAATATTTGCAACCTCAGAGGTAACATGATTAACTTACTTTATATACTTTTAAATATTATCTCATTTTTGGTCCTACATTAGTTTGCTTACGACGCATTTTTACGTACGAAAATATAGGGTGTAACAAGTAACCTCTTACTCTTCATATATTTAAACGTATCCAAATTACGGCTAAGTCGTTGAAGCTAGAACTTGTGAAATATCGATCAAAAGGCTTGTTAGTAATGTTGTTGATTGTTGGATTGTTTGGGAGATGTTCTTGCAGCGTTCTATGGATGGAAAATTTATGGAATAACCTGAGTATATTGTGTTTTTATTATCAATACTTTCCTGAATATAAATAAGAGGGAAAGGGTTCAAAATATAATGTTATTAGACATGAACCGAGATTGCCGCTCGACGTGTTATTGTACTGGTTGTGTTCCATATAGCTACTAGTTGTTGTTTGAGATCTTTGGTGACTTTTAGTAACTTATGGGATGTAGTACAAACAGGGGAGATGCTGTCCGTTTTCTTGTAGAATATTGGTTTTGACATATGAGAGTTACAATGCTTATGTGATGACGACAAAGTCAGTTTACTCATTGTAGATGTAAGAAGATATTATTGAGATTGGTTGACGATTGGAGAGAAGATTGCAAAGGTATGTTAAGACACTTCCTTCTTTCTTTTAGCATGATCTAAAGTGAAATGAACGTAAACGATACGTTATCTCATAACAGATCTACTCCTCGCAACTAAGGTTGTCCATGTTATTCTTTCCTTATAAAGTTATTCTAAACAAGTATGTATGGCCCTTGAATCCTATTGAGGTTCATATTGAAGGTACTGATGTCCATAATGTTAATCGAAGGTGCGTAGACCTTACGTCACTCTGAAAGGTTTAGAACATGATTCCATGAGTCCAACATGCATTATATATATGTATCTATTTTACTCTACCGAGCCACGCTATAGTCGGACGGGTATGGAACCTATTGTGCAACCACTGATCAGTTGGGTTTTACCGAGCTCCACGTGGCTGGGTAAGATTCTACCGAGCCTTATGATGGCCGGGTACATTTTTATCGAGTCCTCTTCAAGGCTGGGTACGATACAATGATGATGATGATGCCCACATAGTCATATGTTTTTTAAAAGTATATGTATATATATGTATCATGCATTTCATGCCAGTCACCCTCAGAAGCACTCAGATGTTACAGGTTGTATCTTCACTATCTCTTTTTAAATTACTATTCTTATTTATGCTTTTCTACCTTACATACTCGGTACTTTATTTGTACCGACATCCCTTTTGCCTGAGGATGCTGTATTTTATGCCTGCAGGTCCCGATAGATAGGTTGATAGTCCTCCTAGTAGGCTATCAGCTCAGCGGAAGTTGTTTGTACACTCCACTTGCTCCGGAGTTTCCTATTTGGTCAGTATGATTTGGACATGTATGGCGGGGCCCTGTCTGACCTTTATGACGTCTATGTACTCTTAGAGGCTTGTAGACAGATGTCATGTGTATGGATACTTGTATGTCATTGTCGACCTGTGTTTTGAGTGTACAAATGATCATATCGGCATTATAGGCCTGTATGTTACATATATAAGTTTGTATATCATGTTGGGTCATCCCATATCGAGTATTCCCTTATGTTTTATTATGGTTATCTCGTGACGGACTTTCCGGATCATTTACCCATGATAGTACGATAAGAAAGATATGTTACATTGGTACTCGGTTGAGTAAGGCACCGGGTGCCCGTCGCGGCCCTTCGGTTTGGGTCATGATAGTCAAAACTCAAGATTCGGATCAAAACTCAATTACCCATTCACCGCGAGCCCGGTTATGTGATTAGTTTGAAATTTTGACCTCAATTTGAGGTCTAAATCTCAATTTTACAAAATTTCCAATTTCTACCCAAATTCCTAATTTCTACCATGAAATCCTTGATTAATGGTTAAAATCAATGGGTGTTTATGGAAATGTAATGAAACAAGTTAAAATTTACTAACCAATGAAGTGGGGATGAAAACCCTCTTCAAAATCGCCTCTAGGCTGAGTTCAAACTTGAAAATGGTGAAAAATGAAGAAAATCCCGACTTTCAGCTATTTTAATAACTCAGCGTCAGGCTCTCTTCGCGTTCGGGAGGCACCTGACGCATTTGCGAAGAGCAGTGGTCAGAAGGCCTACGCATTCACAATGTTACCTTCGCATTCACGAAGGCTTAGCTCCCCCTTGACTTCGCGTTCTCGATCCACAGCCCGCGTTCGCGTAGAGTAACAGTCCAGCCTTTCTAGGTTCCCACAAAGCTTTGCGTTCGCAGATGGCCGGTCACGTTCGCGAAGGGTAAGCCCCCCTCCACTTCGCGTTCATGACCAGTGCCTCACATTCGCGAAGAGTAAATCTTCCCCGGTCCTAATTTTCCCTTTGCGATCGCGAGGGTAGCTTCGCGATCACGAAGCACAAAATACCAGACATCAGAAAATAACTGAAACCATCAACTTCTTAAGTCTGAAATGGTCAGTAGCCTATCCAAAAGTCACCCGAGTCCCTCGGGCTCCAAACCAAACATGCACACAAGTGTAATAACACCATACGAACTCGCTCACGCTATCAAAACACCAAAATAACACCTAGAACCATGAATCGCACGTCAAAATGCATGAAATTTCAAATAAAACTCAAGAACTTCAAAAATCACAATCAAGTGTCTGAATCCTTTCAAACCAATTCCGATTTGCACCAAATTCTGCAGAAAAGTTTCAAATAGAAAAACGGACCTATACCAAGTACCGGAGCCAAAATCTTAACCCGATAACCATAAACTCAGCCTTTGGTCAAAACTATTAAATTTCCAAACCTTCATATTACTAGCTTTCGGTAAAATGAGTCAAATCACCCTATGGATCTCCGATTTCAATTCCGGGCATACACCTAAGTCCAAAATCACAATACGGACCTACTGGAATTGTCAAAACACTGATCTGAGATCATTTTCATAAAATATTGACCGTAGTCAACTCAAGTTATTTTAAAGTTAAAAAATCATATTTTCTTCAAATCTTTAGTAAAAACATTCCAGAAGAAGACACGAACTGCACACGCAAAATAAGTAACATCAAATGAAGCTAATAGAGGTCTCGGAATACAAAAATAAGGGCTAGTACTCAAAACGACCTATCGGGTCACCACAGACTGCGGCAGCAAAACGTGAGTCTACTTCCATGGAACAAATCAACAAATAGAGGCCAATTTGCGTTCCAAAATCGAAGAAGTTACCGATGTCGAGGAGAAGAGAGCTAGGATAGAGGAAAGACTCAAAAAGGTCAGGGAGCAAAACCATGATCACGTGAGGACAAATGCTAACCTTTGTCGGACCTATGGCATCGTGAGGGCTGGAAATGAACAGTTGCAGTCCAAAATCAAAAAAGCGTCGAGCCAAATTCCAAGATCAAGAAGATTATTTCCTCCTCGAGAAAACTTATGCGATTTATCACATTAGGAGGAAGGCCTTGGAGGAGGCCAAAGGAGGAATTTCAAACATGGATGGTTGCATTGTTGCGGCTCTTGAATTGGAGACAACCACCTTCGAGAATATTCCTGCTCGGCCCACTGCTTCAAGCTGCTATAGCACCTATTCTGAGTCCTCGGGAACCGACGAGGAAGTCGAGGAAGAAGATATGGATAAGGATGAAGGTACTGGACCTAGAACGAAACAGCCTTCATCTCCACAAGATGCAACAAAGACTTCTCTTCCTTCGGACTCCACTAATAAAATCAATTGATGTAAATATTTTTTTGTAACTATGTCGAAACTTCAATTGAGTTTGGCATTTTGAAGAAATAAAAGACATATTTTGCTTAATTTTTTGTGCAAAAACATATTTTCCATTTGATAAAGTTCGGGAATTTTTTACATCCAACAACTTTAATTATGGGCATTCATACTTCAGGTTTTTACCGTTTAACTATGAGTGTTTCATAAGAGAGGGCCCATTATATTTACGGTGCTCATGAAGAGGACGTCTCATGTTCATTCCATCACAAACATTTGAAGTTTAAGTAACTTTCAAATGAAAAATATCACATCGTATCTTTTGGACAAGAAATAAGATAAAAATAAAAGGACTTTAATTTATTCCTTCTATTTCTAAAAGTACGTTTACATGAGAAAAAATTTGCTTAAGTAAATAAGGTTGCCAATACATGTGGCTAGCTTGTATTACTTATTTCTATGGGGCTGATCAAGCAAACCCCGGTCCTGATAAGAAACAGCTTCTGCTTCTCATAGTCCCTGGTCATAATGACACTTTTAGTGCTCATACTTGTTGACACTTTTAGTCCCTGGATGCTAAGAATGAGAATTCGAACACTGGAGTTCTTGATGTTGTCAATGATTCTTATTCGTAGTATGCTTTAGATTATTGCCTCATTAAAAACATTACCAAAAAACCCAATTGGGACAAAAACTAGATGAACGAAAAAAGAATGCAGCACATACTTTCAGTGTCAACAAGTATCTTCAACAGTAATACCTTTTGAGGTGAGTCACATTCCAATGGCTTGGCAATGTTACTCCATCTTGATTTTCCAACTGATATGAACTTTTGCCTGTTATAGCTGAAATCCGATAAGGTCCTTCCCACGTTGGTCCTAGATTTCCAGCATTAACTTCTCGGGTACTTTGAGTCACTTTACGCAAAACCAAATCTCTGAGTTTGAAATATCAAAGATTTGCTCTACGATTACAGTACCTTTTCATCCTTTGCTTTTTGCCACCATCCTCACATATGCAAAATTCTGACGCTCTTCAAGTAAATTTAGCTTAATCAATATTGCTTCATTATTCGCCTCCTCGTTTGCCCGGGAATACCTTATGATTGGTTCCCCAATCTCAATCGGAATCAAAGCTTATGTGCCGTACACAAGGGAAATTGGTGTTTCTCCTGTGCTTGACTTCGATGTTGTTCGATATGCCCGTAACACTCTCGATAACTCTTCTAGCCAATTTCCTTTAGCATCATCTAATTGCTTTATAATGTTGGATGATATAGGGAAGATGTGATTCTTTTGATCTTAATCCTTCCAGAAACTTTGTGACTTTGGAATCTATAAATCGTGGCCCACTGGCACAAGCAATTTCTTTTGGTACTCCAAACTGGCAAATAATATGATCCCAAATAAAATCAATCACTTCTCGCTCTCCAATATTTTTGAAAGAACCTTCTTCAACCCATTTAGTGAAATAATCAATTTAAACTAAAAGAAATCTTACATGCCCGGGGCCATGAGGCTAAGGACCAACTATGTTCATTCCCCATTTCATGAATGGTCATCGTGACACCACCGAATGTAGAAGCTCTGCCGGCTGATGCACTAATTGCGCATGATGTTGACACTTACACACTTTTGTACAAATGTCTTGGAGTCTTGTTCCATCCGAAGCCAATAGCAACCAACTCTTATCAATTTAAAAACCAATGAGTCCGCACCGGAATGATTTCCACAAACCCCTTCATGAATTTCTCTCATCACATAACTAGCCTCTGATGTTCCTAAACATCGAGCCAACGGTCCTTGAAAAGCTCTTCGGTATAATTGACCATCAACAAGGCAATAACAAGAAGCTTTAGTTCTTAGCGCCCAGGAGGCTTTAGAATCTTCAGGAAATTTTACATGCCTTAAATATTCTATAAACTCATTTCTCCAATCCAAGATTAGATTAGTCGAGTTAACTTCGTAATACCCATCCACATCCAGGACTGAATGCAACAGCTGAACAGCTACACCGGAATCATCTCTTTCCATTTTCGTGGATTACCCTAAATTGGCTAACGCGCCCGCCTCCACTTTCTCTTCCCTTGAGATGTGAACTACCGACCACTCCCTAAACTGGGATAGTAAATCTTGAACTTTATTCAAGTACTGCTGCATGCGCTCTTCTTTGGTGTCAAAGACTCCATATATCTAATTCACTACCAGCTGGGAGTCGCACTTTATTTTAATCACCTCAGAGCCTAGTCCTTGGGCTAATTCAAGTCCCGCAACCAAAGCCTCATACTTAGCTTCATTGTTAGTCAAATGAACAGTTCTAATGGCCTATCTCAAGGTCTCTCACGAAGGAGTGATTAATACTATCCGGAGACCAGACCCTTTTAAATTGGAAGTTACATCCGTAAACAAGGTCCACACACCGAAGACGATTCCCAATACCAGAACTGCTTCTTTAGCAGCTAGAGGCATCATTCTCGAACTAAAATCAACCACAAAGTGGGCCAAAACTTGTGACTTAATCGCAGTTTGAGGTTTATATTCTGTATCAAATTCATTAATTTCAACTGCCCATTTAGCCAATCGACCTGATAATTCAGGCTTGTGAAGGACATTCCTCAAGGGAAAAGTCGTTGCAAGGGCCATTGGGTGACATTGAAAGTAGGGTCTAAGCTTTCGAGAGGCGACTACGAGAGCTAGAGCCAACCTTTTCCAGGTGCGGATAACGTGTCTCCGCTCCCAATAGTATTTTACTAACATAATAAACAGGAAATTGCATACCTTCTTCCTCATGGATTAGGACTGCACTTACCGCAACTTTCGAAACCGCTAAATAAATTAATAATTGTTGATCCTCCTTTGGTTTGGACATTAGCGGAGGACTGGACAAGTACCTTTTTAGGCACTTCAATGTTTGTTGTCATTCCGGAGTCCACAAAAAATCATTCTTCTTCTTTAAAAGTGAAAAGAAATAATAACATTTTTCCCATGACCTTGATATGAATCTGCTAGGGGCCGCCAACCTGCCAGTCAACCTCTGCACCTCCTTTACACTTGTTAGTTGATTGGAGATATCTTTTATGGCCTTAATATTTTCGGGATTCACTTCAATTCCTCTTTGAGAAATCAATATGCCAAGAAACTTCCCGGGCCCAACTCCAAAAGTGTATTTTTCAGGGTTGAGCTTCATATTATATTTTCTCAAAATATCGAATGTCTCTTGTAAATGAGTCAAATGACTTCCTGTACTAAGAGACTTAACCAACATGTCATCAATATAGACTTTCATAGTCTTACCAATTTAACGTTCAAACTTATTCTTAAGCCCGAAAGGCTTCACATTATAGTAATAAGTGCCAAAATTTGTGATGAATGAGGTTTATTCTCGATCCTTCGGGTGCATCCTAATTTGATTATACCCGGAATACACATCAACAAAACTCATCAATTAATGCCCGTCTGTAGCATCGATCATTTGTTCAATGTTGGAAAATGGGAAAGAATCTTTAGGGCATGCCTTATTATTCATTTTAGGAACAATCACTACGTTAGCTAATTAATCAGGATAATTCACTTCACAAATTGAACTTATATTCAGTAATCGGGTTACCTCCTCTTAAATAAACTTGTTCCTAACTTCCTCTATTAGCAGTTTCTTATGCTTCACCAGCGAGAAATTAGGGTCCAAACTTAGCTTATGGATATCCACATCTAGTGGAATACCTGTAATATCATAATGAGACCATGCAAAGCAATCGAAGTTTGCTTTTAAAAACTCAATAACTTAAGGTCTGAGTTTGGGACTCAACCCCGTTCCTAGGTAAACCTTTTTATCCGAGAATTCTGTAAACAAAGAAATTTGTTCCAGTTCCTCTGCGCTCGACTTCATGGCATCTGCTTCTTCTGGTACCTGAAAGTGTCATGACCCAAAATCCCAACCTTGGGCCATGATGGCGCCTAACATTTCACTTACCAGGCAAGCCAACGTTAGCTAAATCACTTAACCAGTTTGAACAATTTAAATCAAAACATTAATAATAATAAATTATGATAGCCTGAAATAGATATGATAAATACCATGTAGCATAAACTAAACATATCCCAGAAATATGGAGTCACGAATACATGAGCATCTACAGTACTACAGATGAAGTCTGAACCAAATACAACTGTTTGAAATAAAGTAAACAGTAAATACAAAAATGGAAAGGGACTTCAGGGACTGTGAGCGCCGGCAGCTCTACCTCAAGTCTCCTGTTGATAGTCGGTCCGGGAAAGATATCCTCTACACGCAGCTAGGACCAACTCGGTATCTGCACAAGAAGTGCAGAAGTGTAGCATGAGTACAACCGACTCCATGTAATCTGTAAATGCCGAGCCTGACCTCAATGAAGTAGTGACGAGGCTATGACAAGACACTCACAATAACCTATACGAAATAATAATAATAATAATAGAAATAGGAATAAAAATAAAATAGTAAAGGCAAATAACCGAACCCGTAGGTCAACTACCAAAAGGGACCCAGAATAACAAAAGCTCAAATCTCTTATCACCATACCAAGAACAATCTCTACAGCAACAAACAACATACAACACATCAAATCCGTTGCGGCGTGCAACCCGATCTCACCATATCATCATCTGTTCATATCATATTCCGTCCTTATACCTTCATATCATATCATATCATTTCAATACAGTTGCGGTGTGCAAACTGATCCCACCATATCAATTCAATAACATTATAGCGCACAACCCGATCCCAATAATTTCAAATTATTAACATAAACAAATCAACACCAATATTTACGAAATATCAATACATAGGAGAAATGAAACATACAGAACAACAAGGAACTACATAAAAAATGGAGAATAACCAATATTTCGAAAACCCAAACCTTGTCAGAACAGAAGCACCAAAATAGCAAGATGGCTCACATGAACGGAATAACGAAATAAAGTACTTCAAGTAATGGAAGAATGGTAAAAGCAAGTAGAACATGAGACAACGCAAAAAAAATCAATTAGAAGCATGTAGCAAGTGAACGAATATTGGGTGAAAATTGTACAGTCGAAACAAGTAGCAGATAAATAACAAATAACAAGACATGGATAACAAGTAAGAACACGTAGCAACTAAAGCATGTAACAAGAGATAACATAGAGTAAAAGAAGACATGGAAGTAAATAGCCCAATTCCGTATGCTTGGATCCCCTAGCGGCGCATATACACTCGTCACCTCACATATACGTCATTTCCCCACACAATTCATATACCAAATAGTCCAACAAGTAATTATTCCCCCAAGTCAAGGTTAGACACAATACTTACCTCATTCTGCAATCAAATCAACACTCAATCACGGCCCTTCCTTTAGAATTAGCCTCCAAACCGATCAAATCTAGACCAATATAGTTTAAATAATTCAAAATAATCTTTAGAAACTACCCACGAGTAAAAAGGATTTGATTTTTGATGAAATTGGAAGAAGTCAACAAAAGTCAACCCCATGACCGCTTGGTCAAAACCCGAGATTCGGACCAAAACTCGATTACACATTCACCCCCAAGCCTGGGTTATGTGATTGGTTTCAAAATCCGACCTCAATTTGAGGTCGATCTCAATTTTACAAAATCCCCAATTTCTATCCAAATCCCTAATTTCTACCATAAAAATCCTAGATTTTTAAAATCAATGGGTGATAATGGAAATATAACAAAACAAGTTAAAATTCACTAACCAATAAAGTGGGGAAGAAAAATCCCTTCAAAATCACCTCTAGGCCGAGCTCTAGCTTTCTAAAATGGTGGAAAATGGTCAAATCCAGACTTTTAGCAATTTAAATATCAGGGCGTCAGGTGTTCTATGCATTCGCAAAGCACCAGACATGTTCGCGAAGAGTAATGGACAAAATGGCCTTCAAGTTCGCGAGGTTCTCGTCGCATTCGTGAAGGCTAATTTCCTAGCCAGCCATCGCGTTCACAAACCTTGGTCCGCGTTCGCGAAGCGAAACCATCACTTGCCTCCCCAGCCATCCCAACTCTACACGTTCGAGAGTGGTCTGTCGCGTTTGCGAAAGGCAGTACCCCAAGCCATCACGTTTGCAACCCTCTTCTCGTGTTCGTGGAGAGTAAACAGTCCCAGCCCCAAACTTCCCCTTCGCGATCGCGAGAGTCGCATTCGCTAAGCATTGGACACCAATAATAGAAAACCAGCAGTTGCACAAGTTCAAAAATGGTCTGAAGCCTATCTGAAACTCACCCGAGCCCCTTGGGCTACAAATCAAACATGCACACAAGTGTAATAACATCACATAAACTCGCTCGCGTGATCAAAATACCAAAATAATATCTAGAACCAAGAATCGGACATCAAAATGGATGAAATTCAAAAGAAAACTCAAAATCCTCTAAAATCACAACCAAGCATCCGAATCCTACTAAACCAACTCCGCATTGCACCAAATTTTGCAGACAAGTTTCAAATCGCAATACAGACCTATTCCAAATCCCAAAACCAAAATTCGAACCCGATAACCATAAAGTCAACCTACGATCAAACCTAGGAATTTCCAAACATTCAAATTGCTAACGTTTGACAAAACAAGTCAAATCAACCTAGGGACCTCCGAATTCAATTCCGGGCATACGCCCAAGTCCAAAATCACAATACAGACCTATTAAAATCGTCAAAACACTGATCCGGGGTCGGTTACACAAAATGTTGATCGTAGTCAACTCAAGTTATTTTTAAAGTCAAAAATCACATTTTTTCAAATTTTTACGTAAAAACATTCCGAAAACCAATAGGGAATGTGCACGCAAATGAAGAAACATGAAATGAAGCTAATAGAGGTCTTGAAACATGAAAATAAGGGCTATTACTTAAAATGACCTATTGGGTCATCACATTCTCCACCTCTAAAAGAAACGTTCGTCGTCGAACGGACATAGAAAAGTAACTGGACTAGTGAAAAGGTGATGGTATCTACTCCACATATTGAAATCTAACTCCCACGTAGCTGCCTTGATCGGCTGACCTCTCCATTGCACTTTCACAGAAGGAAAACTCTTAGACCTTAACTTTCGAACTTGCCAGTCTAGAATGGCCACCATCTCCTCCTCATAGGCAAAATTCTCATCAAGCTGAACTATGTTGAAGTCCAAAACATGCGAGGTGTCCTCATGGTACTTTCAAAGCATAGAAACATGGAATACCGGATGCACTCCTGATAGACTAGGAGGCAATGCCTGTAGGCAACCTCCCTAACCCTCTCTAAGATCTCAAATGGACCAATAAACCTCAGGCTCAATTTGCCCTTCTTCCCAAGCCACATCACGCCTTTCATAGGCGACACTCGGAGAAGAACCTTCTCACCCACCATATAAGCTACATCTCAAACCTTTCGGTCTGTATAACTCTTCTGCCTAGACTGAGCTGTACGAAGTTGTTCCTGAATCACCTTAACCTTTTCCATAGCATCATGGACCAAATCAGTGCCCAACAACCTAGCCTCTCTGGGCTCAAACCAACCAATCGGCGAACAACATCGCCTCCCATATAAGGCCTCATACGGCGCTATATGAATACTCGACTGGTAACTATTGTTGTAGGCAAACTCTACTAGAGGTAAGAACTGATCCCATGAACCTCCGAAATCCATAACACAAGCACGTAACATATCCTCTAAGATCTGAATAGTGCGCTCGGACTGCCCGTCAATCTGAGGATGGAATGTTGTACTCAACTCAACCCGTGTGCCCAACTCACGGTGCACGGCTCTCCAAAAATGCGATATGAACTGCGTGCCTCGGTCAGAAATAATGGAAATGGGCATGACGTGCAGGCGAATAATCTCCTGAATGTAAATCTGAGCAAACCTCTCTGAAGAATAGGAAGTCACCACCGGAATAAAGTGTGCGGACTTAGTCAACTGGTCTACAACAACCCAGACTGCATCATACTTTTCAAGGTTCGTGGCAAGCCTACCACAAAATCCATAGTGATGCGCTCTCACTTCTACTCCGGTATCTCCAATCTCTGAGTCAATCCACCCGGTTTTTGATGTTCACCTGTTGAGAATTCAAACACCGAGATACATAAGCAATGATGTCTTTCTTAATTCTTCACCACCAATAGTGTTGTTTCAAGTCACGGTACATCTTCGTGACACCTGGGTGAATAGAATAGTGCGAACTGTGAGGCTTCTTAAGGATCAATTCTCTCAACCCATCAACATTTGGAACACAAATTCTGCCTTGAAGCCGCATAACACCATCATCTTCAATCACAACCTCCTTGGCACACCACACTGCACCGTATCTTTCAACACCAACAAGTGAGGATCATAAAACTAGTGAAACTTGATACGCTCTAACAACGAAGACTGTGCCACAACACAAGTAAGAACCCAATTGGGCTCCGAAACATCCAATCTCACAAACTGGTTGGCTAAAGCATGAACATCCATGACTAGTGGCCTCTCTGCTACTGACAAATATGCCAAAACTGCACATGCTCTCTGCCTTCCTACTCAATGAATCGGCCACTGCATTGGCGTTCCCCGGATGATATAATATAGTGATATCATAGTCTTTCAACAACTCTAACCATCTTCGCTGCCGCAAATTAAGGTCTTTCTGCTTGAACAGGTGCTGGAGACTCTAATGGTCAGAATAGACCTCACAATGAACATTGTACAGATAATGTCTCCAAATCTTCAGCACGTGAACAATGGATGCCAACTCTAAATCATGAACAATGTAATTCTTATCATGAACTTTCAATTGTCAAGACGCGTAGGCAATCACCCTACCATCCTACATCAATACTGCACCAAGCCCAATACGTGATGCATCACAATACACGGTGTAAGATCCCGAACTTGTAGGAAACACCAACACTGGAATTGTAGTCAAAGTAGTTTTGAGCTTCTGAAAGCTCAACTCACACTCGTCGGATCATCTGAAAAGAGCACCCTTTTGGATCAACGTGGTCAATGGGGCTGAGATAGATGAAAACCCCTCCACAAACCGGCGATAATAACCCGCCAAACCCGGGAAGCTCCAAATCGCTGTAGCTGAAGTAGGTCTAGGCCAGTTCTGAACTGCCTCAATCTTCTTAGGATCCACTTTAATGCCCTTGGAAGATACAACATATCCCAAAAAGGCAACCAAATCCAACCAGAACTTGCACATTGAAAACTTGGCATATAACTGATGACCCGCAAAGTCTGAAGTACAATCAGCAGATGTTGCTCATGATCCTCGCGACTATGGGAGTAAACCAAAATATGATCAATGAAGACGATAAAAAAAGAATCCAAATAGGGCTTGAACACCTGGTTCATCAAATCCATAAGTGTTGTTGGGGGCATTAGTCAAGCCAAATGACATCACTAAGAACTCATAGTGACCATACCGAGTCCGAAAAGCTATCTTAGGGACATTCGATGCCCTAATCTTCAACTGATGGTAGCCAGATCTCAAATCAATCTTGGAAAATACCTTGGCACCCTGAAGCTAATCAAATAAATCATAAATCCTCGGCAAAGGATAATTTTTCTTGATAGTGACCTTGTTCAACTGCCGATAATCTATACACATCCTCATTGTTCCATTCTTCTTCTTCACAAACAACACCGCTGCACCCCAAGGCAAGACACTAGGTCTAATGAATCCATTATCAACCAAATCCTGCAACTACTCCTTCAATTCCTTCAAGTCAACTAGGGCCAAACGGTATGGTGGAATGGAAATGGGCTGAGTTCCCAAAGCCAAGTCAATAAAGAATTCGATATCTCTATCGGGTGGCATCCCCGGCAAATTTGTGGGAAATACCTATGGGAATTCGTGCACAACTGGTACATAATCCACGGAAGGAATCTCCATACTAGGATCACGGATTTATGCCAAATGTGCTAGACATACCTTCTCAACCATACGCTAATCCTTCATATAAGAAATAACCCTGCTAGTAGAATGGCCAGGAGTCCCCCTCCACTCCAATCGAGGCAACCCTGGCATGGCTAATGTCAGAGTCTTGGCGTGATAATCCAAAATAGCATGATAAGGTGACAGCCAATCCATGTCCAAGATAACATCAAAGTCCACCATATCGAGAAGTAGAAGGTCTACCCTAGTCTCATAGCTCCCAATAGAAACCACACACGAGCGGTAAACACGATCTACCACAATAGAATCTCCCACATGCGTGGACACATAAACAAGAGCACTCAAAGAATCACGCGGCATAACCAGATATGAAGCAAAATAGGATGACACGTATGAATAAGTAGAGCCCGGATCAAATAAAACTGAGGCATCTCTGTGACAAATCGGAACAATACATGTGATAACGACATCAGACGACTCAACCTTAGGTCTAACTGAAAATGCATTAAGACGGGGCTAGGTCCCACCACTCTCACCTCTGCCACTCGGGCAGCCTCTAACTGGCTGGCCTCCACCTCTAGTTACCTGACCCTCACCTCTAGCTAGCCGAGTGGGCGGTGGAGCAACCAGTGCCGAGAACCCTGCTGAGGCACACTTCTTTGAAGTATGGGATAGTACCTCTTGATATGACCTGTACCTCCACACTCAAAGAACTTTCTCAGCTGTTGTGAATGCTGAAGCTGAGACTGACCCTGACAGCCCGGATAACCACTATGATAGCTTTGAATTAGTGGTACACTGATAGGAGCTGAAGGTGTACTGAATGCTGGCTTCTCAAGATGAGACCCATAAGAACCACGACCGTCTGAGGCACCGTGTGCTACCTGAAGTACTGACTGAATTGGCCTATGAGGATGGCCTCTACCAAATATACCTCTGCCTCCAGATGAGGCAGTACTGAAGCCACCAAAATGACGAGGCCTCTTCTCAAATACCGCCTCTCTACTCTGACCATGAATCATCTCGATACGTCTAGCATCTCTACTGCCCGCTGGAAAGAAATATCATCCCCAGTCTCCTTGGCCATCTGTATCCTGATACTGAAAGTAAGACCATCAATGAATCACCTCACTCTCTCCCTCTCAGTATGAAGCAATAAAACTGCATGGTTAGCTAAATCCACGAATCTGGTCTCATACTAGGTAACAGTCATGCCACCCTGCTGAAGGCGCTCAAACTGCCTTTGGCTCTCCTCTCTTAGAGTGAAAGGAATGAACTTCTCCAAAAATATTGTGAAAACTGATCCCAAGTGAGTGGCGGTGAACCTGCTGGTCTGCCTCGCTCATAAGCCTACCACCACCTCTTAGCAGAATTGGTCATCTGAAACACTACAAAGTCGACTCCATTGGATTCCAGAATACCCATGTTGTGAAACACCTCGTGGCAACAGTTCAAATAATCATGTGGGTCCTTAGAAGGTGTACAGCCAAAATGGACAGGAAAGAGCTTTTTGAATTTATCCAATCTCATTAATCCATCAGAAGACATCGGGGGTCTCTCCCCGGACTGTGTAGCAATAGCAAGTTGAACTACTCCAACCCCTAGAACCACTAGAGTCTGATAAATGGGAGTCATCTGCTCCAGAGTGTGAGTGGCAGGAGTCTGAGCTCCTCCCCCAGCTTGAGAGATAACTGGTTCCATAGAAAATACTCCAGCCTAGGCCACATACTCCATAAATCCCACTAAGCAGACTAGGGCGTCTTGAAGTACAGGAGTAGCAATGAATCCCTCTAGGACCTGAGCGGGTCCGACGGGTGTGGTTTGAATAGGGATCTCCTCCTCATGCTCGATCTGAGGCTCTGCAATGGGTGCTGCTGCACGTGCTCTAGGCTGAGCTTTGCCTATGCCTCAGTTCCTACGTCGGCCCATGCCCCTACCCCTGGTAGTGGATGCAACAGGGGGCTCTGGCTCCTACCTGGCTGTAGATGTTGTGCGTGTTCTCACCATCTGCGAGAGAACAAGAATAGAATGGTTCAAATTTCAGTAATAGAATAAAGTCGCACAATAGAGAAAGAAAGAACTACATATCAACATTTACTAAGAAAAAGAAGATTTTTACCTTATTTAGACTTGTACTAGGATTGAAACTCCCCTACTATATCAAGGGAATAACTTTTTCATTTTAAGAACATTATTGGCACGCATATCAAAGCAATAAAAGTTTATTTTTATTCTCTAGCTACTGTTCATAGTGTTCTTCATCTGCTTAATTATTTGGTTGCAATCGAGCCAGTCTCGAGGGCTCGGCCGAGGTTAATTTTCAATGTTCATCTAAAAAGTCGGGTTTAATTGTTCATCACGTTTAGTTTGATTATTTTGCTTCTCTTTACTTTAATTAATTTTCGTTCATAGATCATTCGTGTTAAATTAAATTACGCTTTCTTTAACTGCGTACAAATTTAATTGTTACTTATTTCAAGGGTAAACAGAAGTATTAGTTAGAAGAAGAAAAAAAGTTACTTCTTAAATTGCTATTTTAAATATTGTTTAGCTTGACTTACGTTTGGGAAGTTTTAATTGCTAAGTTGAGATTACGATATATTGAAAGGCTTCATTAGGTAAAGAAGTTTGGATTTTAGATTAATATAATATAAAGAGGATTTTGATTTTAGTTAATAGGAACAAAAGAGATTTAGGTCATTTAATACCACTGGGCCGATTGCCTTTCGGTCACCAGGTCTATAAGATCGTAGTTAAAAGCTAGCCCAAAATAATAACTCAAATAAAGGGGTAGTCTATCTCTTATAAATTAATACATATCAAAATAACTCAAAAAATAGAATAGTTGTAAATATTTCTAAATGTAGATAATTTACCAATACCCCAAATAGTTAAAATATTTCTTGGCCTCCAACAATTCCATATCCATAATATTAAGCCCCAGAATAAATCTCAATGTAGTCTAGGGATAATTTACATTCGTTAGTTGCTTTAGGCACGATTAAATAGTCAATCATCATGGTTATGGGTACGGTTTGCGTGGTATAACTGTGATACTTAACTTCAAAATTCAAGTGTGCGTCTATGCAACTTGATTCTTTCAACTTCAAATAATAATAAATGTGTTGTTAAATCATGGGGTACGTACGCGTGGCATGGTTTCAATACGTGAAAAATAACAAGTGTACGACAACGTGTTTTGTTCAAGATAAGTTCCATAAATATCTAAAATGTATCATTAAAAGCGGCACAAAAGCGAAAATGCACAAAAGACTTTAGAGCATGTAATAATTCGGATAATTAAGCCAAGTGTAAAATTTGTTAAAGCGACTGTACTAAAACAACGAAACTCGAGAGTGCCTTATACTTCTTCCGGATTAACAGAATGCTTTACCCGATCTTCTGTGTTTTGCAGACCATTATTCGAAGTCAAAACTTCCTTGATTGGAATTTTTAATAAAATTGGTGACTTGGAACATCGTAATAAATAATTCCAAGTGACGATTCCTAAATCAAATAAAATGAATCCCTGTTCAGATAATGTCACTTTAATTGGAAAAACTCCTTTCTTTCCATAATACCCGGAAAAATGAGGTGTGACAAGATGTGGATAAATGGGCATTGTATAAGGATTGTGGTAGAAGATGGGGAATACTAACAACAAATATGTTAGAGCCCTTTAATGAGTTGTTGAAATCTGCTCGAGGAATGCCAGTTAGTGCGATGGTTAGAATGTCATTCAAACAACTTGCAGAGCGGTTCGTGAGTAGATCGTGCAATGCATCAATTATGGTTAAAAGGGGCATAAACATATGCCAAATCCGGTTAAATGTTCTGAGAGGTATAAAAAGAGGGTACAATGGATACATATGTTCAATAAAGCAATATGGTTATATTTTTAAAGTTTGAACTAGTTTGCATCAAGGACGTGGAAATAACCTCCACGCAATTTGTGAGCGAACACGGAGATATTCATGTAACAAATGGACAACTTACCACATGCCATGTTCTCATACATAGAAGTATTTCTAGCACGTTGGGTTTTCGGCCACGAGGTACATAAGTGCAGAGTATAGTGTCGAATCATATGCAAGAACCTATAGTTGGTATTTCGAACCACTAGGTGATGCGGCTTATTGGCCACCGAAATTATTTTGTGATAGTCTATAACAAAGCGTTTTTATATCAAAACGGAGTGCAAAAGCAACTCGGATTCACAATCAGATGGATATTGTGAATAGCACATACAGCCAAAAATATGGACTGTGTGCGCAAACAGTACACGATCGGCAAAAGTATCCACTAACTGGTTAAGATGGCATTTTAAGCCATGGTGGTAGTTCCTCCAATGCCTGGTATTTCAGAGGCATATTATTAGTGTGTTATTTGTATGAAATATATATTTTTGAGTTTGTAAACTCTATAATAATATTTATTGTGTGAGATGTTAAGTAAAGGTGTTTGCATTACAAATGACACAATAAAACACGATTGTTTATTTTTTCATGAAAACAATTACAAACATACAAGATTAAATTTATCGCAATGTATTTCCACTTATTTTTCATCCTCACTGTCAGAAACTACTGCATCCTCATCTACGTCGTCGTCTCTGTCATCATCATGTACATATTCATCCGGGCTAAGAGCATCATAATTTAGCCTATAATTGTCACTAAGAGACGAATAATACCATATCACTTATCATCCTACATATCAGTATAACAACCTAGCATATTTATTTTAAGATAGGGTTTGATACTGTTCACTTTCTCACTAATATCATATGAATTTTTGAGCTACTTTCGCCCTATTGGTTTTTCTTATATCAACCGTTAAAGGTAAGTTTCCTACACATTTTAGAAAGGCGAGTGAGAATAAATTGTTGAATGGGATTTGAGTTGTAGTTATGATGGCCAAGATTCCTATGGTATTATATGTATAGCGCATGTATAATATGCGCTACGTAATGGTAGGAAGATTCTCGTAGGTATGTCAGAAGATGTACAAATTAATGGCGGGCCTTGTCTTGTCATACAGAAAAACTGAGTCACAATGTTGTAGTACTAAGATTCTCGTAGGTGCGTCAGAAAATATACTAATCAGAGGCGTGCCTTGTCTTGTATTGTCCATAAATGTAATTATGTACTTGTACTATTATGATTTCTTGTCTAATAAACACTATATTTTTAGTAAGTACGATTTAAAGAAATATGTGTAGTATAAATAGTGATTGATGTATACAAAAAAAACATTGCAATCCATTAGTTATATCAGAGTGGAACCAATTCTTTTAATTAAACCGAAAAATTTTGTTATATCCTGGAGACATGTTTAGAGAAATGGGTAGGACTTAGGCATTGCAAGAAGAGTTTGAATACTCGAATAACCTAAAGGAGTGTTATAATCAAAGTTATAACAATCAAATAATATGTGAGTGGCGCTGGTGTGTTAATAAGGCTACAGGACTAGAACAAGAGTTGCAAGCATATGGGCTTAAACGGCCAAGGAGCCGTGCTAGATCAATATCGCGTAGTACAGCTCAACAATTTAATATGGCCTTGAACCGTAATTGTAAGGAGAACAACCGTATGAAAATGCATTACATCCGAGCTCAATTTAGTAATGATAATTACGTCGCCACGTCTTATTAGGATCCTGGCAGCGAGATGTCAGATGATGATACGTTTTAATAACCATAATAGACGCATATCACTACTAGAAAACTGGCATATTTCATCCAAGGCATACCGACCGAAGTCGGTTCCGACCGACTTCGATAGGAAATTAAGTAAATTTGTCGCAAAAGCCAAAGAAAATATTTCTGACAACGGAAATAGTGGTCCCACATCAAAAAAATAAAAATTCCGACCGATTTCAGTCGGAAATTGGTCATATAATCTATAAAAATAATTTTTTATTAAAATTTTTCATTATAACTTGTATTTGAAATTATAATTATAACTTGTATTTGAAATTATGATTTTCCGCCCAAGGCAATTGGTTTTTAATATAACAAAAATTATATATATTTAATTTACCAACCGGAATAAGTTATAATTAAATATTTTTGGACCGAGTTCGGTCGGAAAAATAATTTTAAAATAATTAAAATATAAATTTAATAATATTACCGACCGAAGTCGGTCATTTTTGTCAACCTTTATATAAATAGCTTTTAAATAAATAAGTGTATAGTATATATACTAAGTGTATAGTATATAAGCTATATTCGATATATATAATATAATATAGTATATATATACTAAGTGTATAGTATATAAGCTATATATATATATATATATATATATATATATATATATATATATATATATATATATATTTATTTTTTTTTTTTTTTATTTTTTTTTTTAAGATGTATATATAGTGCTTTCCCCATTCCCCGATCTCGTGAGCCTTCCCCATGTGCTAATCCTTCTCGTCGTGATCCTTCGAATCATGCCGACGATGAAGGTTCTAGTAGTGAAGATGGAGATGATGCAATATAAAACACTCATTGAATGGTGTGTATTGCTAAACAAAGTATTGAACTTGTCAATATTTAGTTGAGACTAGTTTTTAACGATGATTGTATTGTTGATATTATTTTGTTATTGAATATTTGTATAGTTGTTGTTGTGATTGGCGTTGTTGTTGTTATTAGCCTTGTTGTTGTGGCTGTTATTAGCGTTGTTGGTTAATTGTTGTTGTTGTTGTTAGATAATTGTTGTTGTTGTTAGATAATTGTTGTTGTTGTTGATGATGATTAATTATGGTTGAATGGCAGCATTACAATGCTGCCATTATAGGATGGATATTGGTTGTAATTGGCAGGTGGTGTAGCTTAAAAGCAGGCATTTTCTGCCCAGTTTTTACCTAGAAAACCGACTGAAATCGGTCGAAAATATCATTTTTTTGCCCAGAAATTCAAAATTTCTGACCGAATTCGGTCGGAAATTTCAAATGAAATCTCCATATTTTTGAAATTTCCGACCAAATTCGGTCGGAAATTATGAATTTAAATTTATTTATTTAAATAAATTAACAATTTATTACAATTTACAAATAATTATATATTTAAATAAAATTATTATTTATTTAAAATTCCGACCGATTTCGGTCGGTATTTGAAAATTAAATTAAAAAAAATTAATTAATACCGATCGATTTCGGTCGGTAAATAAAGTTTGACAGTCAGTCAACGCTTTGAATAAACCGACCGATTTCGGTCGCAACACGTTAGCGACCATCATTTTTCCGACTAATTAAAAGCGGTTGGAAATCGGTCGTTTTTTTCAATTTCCGACCGATTTCGGTCGGTTTTCCTGAACGAATTTAAGTAGTTTTTTAGTAGTGCATAAATTCCACGTCTTAGTGATGTTGTGCATTACATACTATTTTGATTCTATTATTTTCATTATATAAGGATGATTTCGTTCCATTTAAAGACAAGTAAACATCATCAGCTATGTCAAGCAAAGGAAACATTCGAAGGACCCGAATGCAAGTGATGAAGGCAGCTCTAATCAAAGCAGCTACATTAGTGACTCTTCGCGTGATAACGCACAAATCGAGTTCGGCACATATAAGACTCACCTACTGACCGAACAGGATAACGATTTTCGTGAACTAAAATATTCAGACCCATGTGAATATTACTGTGGACTACAACGAGAGTGGACACATCAGCGCACTAAATCACAATGTCTTATTCGTAACTTAGAAATACTTGCAGCTCCTATCCCAACAAGATTTTTAACAACCATGCCACGAATTGATCGAGAATCATGCGAGGTTGTGATAAAGGATTAGAAAAGAGAACAATCCAATGTTATTAAGAGCAGTCGGTTCAACATGCTCAACTTGGGTGAGGAACAAGCAGGATCAACTGCTAGGAATTTGACATTAGCTGAAAGAAGAAATCTCCTAGCAAAAGAAGATTATCTATTAGATGACGATATTGAGTACTTATATCCTACAAATCAGTTGTTGAAGTCCTCAACATACAGTAATCTCTACCCTGGCAAATATGGCATTCTATGAAATGCATTGAACTTTGTGAAGCATTAAACATAACTAATCGAAGATGAAGTTAAAGAAGAGAAAAAATGAAAGAGAAGTTAAAGAAGATAGACCAATGAACCTTGGGGCATTATAAGGATGGACAAGTATACCGCACGATAGGCATGCGCAATACCCAATCAAGCATGCACTATATAATTATTTTTCCTTTGTTTGCACGTTAATTTAATTCTTCAAGATGTGTCGACATGTATTTTATGTTACTTTGGTTCTGGACTCGTTGAAAACTGTCTCAAGTGTAGCTCTTTCAACTTTAAGAATACCTTTAGAAGACAGATCATTAACACTTCTTTTGTGCTGCAGATCAATTGAATAGTACTTTCCAACTTAGGGTATAACTGGAAATAAATTTTTGAATTTCCCAAAGAAAGCAAGAAAAAGTTCAATAGGACAAAAATCGAAAACATTAGCATACTTCTGAAAGTAGTAAGCAAAAACATCCTTATAAGCAGTTAATTGACAAAAGGGAAAATAAATAGAACAAACTGTAAGTTGTCACTGTCACATGCAAATAAGTTATAATACTCAACCAAAGTAAATATTTTTGCAGGGATTGGATTCGTTTGGATTCTATCATATCCCTTGGAATTACATCTGTATTCTGGTATGATCAATTTGCTTGAACTTAAAAATGGTGAAAACTGAGTAACATCTAAGTTGAATACCGCTTAGACTAATAATAGACGGGTCAAATAAATTAAACATGACTCATCTTTTTCTGGAAAATAAGTATCCTGATTTCTCCAAAGCTCCGGCTCAGTATCCCACAAGACTTGTGTTTCATGTAGCTACCCAATCTTCCAAATTTATTTAGTTTTGTAAACCAATTTCATTTGCCGCTGAGACCATGAATTGTTAAAAAAGAACACTCCGTGTACGTCTCATTTGGTGCAGATCGCTTAGAAGGACTGTGTGGCATTGAGCAAAACTGAGAGCTTGTCCCAATCCCAGTCCTCCATGTTTTGTGACATAATAGCACCTCCCACGGCCACGGCCAAAAGAACAAGGGCAAATCCTTTCAGACATCCATGTCCATGAGACAGCCTTGATAGCAAAATTTTACAGTACCTATCTGCATCTCTGAAGTGTGACTGGTGAGCATCCACTGCACCAGTTAATGATTTCTCATTCTACAAGAAAAAACGAGGGGGGGGAAGTCACGTTGAGAGGTAAGAAATCTCCCAAGAACAGAAATTCTGACTTGGATCAGTTTGAAGCAAATGTAAACTAGCAACAACTATGGCAAGTAGATGTAACCCCACACACCCGCCAACCTGCCAGAATAAAAAACAACAATCAACTGACCACTATTAGATGTCCCATGATTCTGATATTGCTGGGACTAAGAGCCTGTTTGGACAAACTTCTGGAAGGCCAAAAAAGTACTTTTTTTGAAATTTGAGGTGTTTGGCCGGAACAAAAAAACGCTTTTGAGCAGCGGCAGAAGCAATTTATCTGCTTATGGGAAGAAACTACAAATTCTAACTTCTTCAAAGAAGCAGAAGTAGAAAACTAATTTTTCCAAGATAAAAATATCCTTGCCATGAATTTATATTTTTCAAATTAACCTTTTCCTTTTTCTTTTTTGTTTAGACCAACTCTTTCTTCTCCTTTTTATTTCAGCATATTTTTATCCCCCTTGGTTGATGGAGCACTATAGGGAAAGGAAGAAGGATTTGCGTATGATGTTTATTGACTTAGAAAAACGATAAAGTCCCTAGGGAGGTTTTATGGAGATTTTTGGAGATTAACGGTGTTCCGGTAGCATACATTAGGGTGATTAAGGACATGTATGATGGAACTAAGACTCGGGTGAGGATGTGGGAGGAGACTCGGATTATTTCCCATTGGTGATGGAGTTGCATCAAGGATCAGCTCTTAGTCCATTTTTATTTGCCCTGGCGATAGATGTGTTGACGCGACACATTCAAGGAGAGGTGTCATGATGTATATTATTTGCAGATGACATAGTATTGATTGACAAGACGTGTTGTGGGGCTAATGCTAGGCTAGAGGTGTAGAAACAAACCCTGGAGTCTAAAGGTTTCAAGTTAAGCAGGACGAAGACAGAATACTTGGAGTGTAAGTTTAGTGTTGGGGCTCATGAAGCAAAAGTGGACGTGAAGCTTGATACACAAGACATCCCAGGAGAGATAGTTTCAAATATCTTGGGTTTGTGATACAGGTTAACGGGGAGATCGACGAGCATGTCGCACATTGTATTGGAGCGAAATGAATGAAATGGAGGCTCGCTTCTGGTGTTTTGTGTGACAAGAATGTGCCACATAGACTTAAGGGCAAGTTTTATAAAGCGGTAGTTAGACCGTCCATGTTGTATCGAGCCGAGTGTTGGCCAGTCAAGAAATCTCATGTCCAAAAGTTGAGAGTAGCGAAAATGAGGATGTTGAGATGGATGTGTGGGCATACCAGGAAAGATAAGATTAGAAATGAGTATATTAAGGACAAGGTGAGCGTGGCTCCTGTAGAAGATAAGTTGCGGGAATCGAGGTGGTGATGGTTCGGGCATGTGAAGAGGAGAGACCTTGGTGCCCCGGTTAGGAGGTGTGAGAGGCTGACCATGGCGGATAAGAGGAAGGGTAGAGGGAGGCCTAAGAACTAAGAAGTACTGGGTAAGATGATATGGCAGGACATGGCGCTACTTCAGCTTACTGAGGACATGACCTTCGATAGGAGGGTGTGGAGGTCGAAGATTAGGGTTGTGTGTCTTATTACCTTGTTGCTATTGTCTGTTTATTGTTTCATTTTCACTTCTCTTGAGTCGAGGGTCTTTCGAAAACAACCTCTCTACCGTCATAAGGTAGGAATAAGGTTTGCGTACACTCTACCCTCCCCAAACCCCACTTGTGGGATTTCACTGGGTTTGTTGTAATTGTTATTTTAATCATCCTTCTACAGGGGCAGATCTATGTGGCATGGGTGGGTTCACGTGAACCCATTCTCCCCTCCATAAACTATGTGTAGCACTTGTATTTTTCTGATTTTGTTCTTGAATAAGCATGTGTGAACCCATACTCTCAACAGCCAATGAGTGCACCTTCACCCCCAAGATCAGGGGTTCGATCCCTGCTTGCTCCCTTAGACTTTTTAATTAAAAATGCTTTGGTATCTTTATTGTTTTCTTTTCTTTCTTGGTTACTCGGCCTTAAGTTATTTTTTAAAAAGAAAACTTTCACCAATATATCTCATGAAATGTGATATTGATCCCATCTTTTTCTCTTGAAGATTATCAATGATAATAGTAGTTTGTAAGTGTTCGCTGAAAAAGAGAACTTCAAAAATGAAAGGTTAAGCTCTCAAAAAAGTTTATATTTTGTCAAGAAATGAAGTACCAAAAAAAAGATAATAAAATTAATCTTAAACTCCTACTATAATAAAAAAACTAATAATAATGCAAATCACACATCTACAAAGAAATAGAAGTATATAAAAAGATGTATATAATAGGATGGATGAAGAATTTTTTAATGCTTTTTAGCTTGCTATATATAACATAAGATATTTAAAACGGTAAGTAATGATGTTATTATTGATAGTTTTCGAAGTATGAAAACTCGTCGAGGACATACATAATGCTATAATAATATTAACTAGAGTTTTCTCGTCAACTTTGGTCATCGTAAAAAAATTATATTGTCAAATCATATATTTATCTAATCTAGATAAATATAATGGTGCATCCATGCTATTAAAATCCTGGATACGCCTATGTTCTCCTATCGTCTTTGGAATAGTCTTTCTACTATAAATAAATCTCTTTTTTTTTATTCTGTCGTTTCTTCTTTTCCTCGTCTCCTATTCCTCTTTGAAATAATTTACAAGGCTAATCACTAGATTCAAACACTCTCTTCACAAGATATGATTTCCTTTTTTCATTTGTAGTATACCAATATTATATGAACTCTAGTTTGTAGTTTTATTTCTATTTCTTTTTGGCGTACATGCATATATTATAGTTGAAAGAATGCAATACTACCTAACAGATAGTGTTTTTTTTATATTTATTTAAATAAATATAAAAATTAAATTAAATTCTTTTACAATAAATATTTAAATTTCGTTTTCTCTTTTAAATAATATTAATTGTAAAATTAACATTGATACCGTCTTTTTTGTAATTTGACATCCATAAGTACTTTTTGGAAGAATTTGCCAAACACAATTTGACTATTAAATATTGCAAAAAGCAATTCTTAATGAATTGGCCAAACACAAACTGCTATTCTCCAAAAGTACTTTTTCGAAAAGCACTTTTGAACAAAAATACTTCTCAAAATAAGCAGTTTTTAGCAGCTCGGCCAAACGGGCTCTAAGTAGGACAGAGGTTGCTAGGACAGAAAAGCTATAACTACAAAGATCCCCCCAAGTAGGATTCAAACCCCATGTCCAAGAAAAATGAAAGCAAAAAATGAAACAACAGAATACAAGACTACCTTTTGTCTGAAGCTCTTGACAGTCTCCTTCAAAGCTACAAGAGAAGACTGTCTCCTAGATAACTCCTTCCACTCCTCGCTGAGCTTTCTCAACACTGCAACACTTGCTTCAATGTTATCCAGGTAAATCTTGTCCTGTTCAGAAAAAATTGAGACAAAATAACTGAACAAGAAAAATCAGAAAAACTCCACTCCTATATATTCTGCAAACATTACTACGCATAAGATTTAACAAAGAGCAAAGTGTTTGTATAGTTCATACCCACTGCTTGTAACAGTCGGCGCTCTGGGTCAAACACCAGTTGAATATGTTAGTTGCCTCTCGAGATAGTTCTGGATTTCCTGCAGAAGAGCCAAGGTAAACCTTGCATATCAGCCACTCTACCGTCTAAAAATCACAGAGATGAGCCTAGGGGTGTCAAATGAGCGGGTTGGGTTGATTTTAGGCGGGTCTAAATAGGTTGAGTCGATATATGGGCGGGTCAATAACCCGTCCAAAAGTAACTTGGGTTGAGATGGGCTGGGTCAAGTTGGGCTAAAATTTGGGTCATAGCCCAATCCTCCCAACTCTTACCAAGCTTTAATTAATATGTATTGTTTTCTTATGAATTGTTTAATTATCAAATAAGACTTTTTTTCTTTTGTTCTGGTCATATATAACGTCAAATAAAAAAAATATTTTTAAGATATTTTAGTAAAGTTACTCATGAATCAATTTGGGCTAAAACTCAGCCCAACTTTAGATGGGCTGAAATGGGTTGGGTCAAGATGGCTGAGTTCAACAAATTGGCAGCTCAATTACCAGCCCAACCTTGGGCGGGTTGGGCGGGTCAAATGGGTTTGGGCTCAAATTGCCACCCCAAGATGAACCGAACCAGAGAAAAGAATTCAAGTAAAAGATACCTTCTGCAACTGCTTTAATAGCTAGTGAAAGTATCTGTTGTGAAACTTGCTTCATTGCTTTGCTTCCGGGGGAACCAGCAAGGGCAACCTCCTTGAGGATGGGATATACTGCCTCAAACCTTTCAGTAGCCTGAAAATAGAAATAACTAAGACATTAGAGAAGAAAAATCCGACCACTACTAATGGGAACAGAAGTCAGAGAAACGCTCAATCACACCTTGACTCGTGCAGAGGGAGCTGGGAAGGTCACCCGTAGAAGCAGGTCAAGGGATGAAGGTGGCATCAGACGCTCTCCCTTCCTAACAGCCCCATTTACTAAAATTGTACGAGCTTTTGGTGCAGAGAGATTCCTGAACCACAACGATATAATTCAAGAAGCTTGTATCAAGTGAATGCAACGAAAATGCAACCAAGAGGTGCAATGAAAAGTTACAGACCTTTCTACCAACTGCAGAATCAAGTCCCTGGTCTGTGGATTAGAACCTGATTTCCCTCCAACTAAAGGCAAGGTATGATGCGCCCACAAGTACAATCCAACGCAGAGATCTCCCTGACAGGCCTTTATCAGAGTATTACGTGTTACCGTCAGAAGGCCAATATAAGGTGGAGAATAAACAAACAGTAGTTCTGTTAAAAACTGTAGCTCTGTATAACCTGGACTATCATCCATGCAACGACTGAAAGTTTGTCTTGCCCTTGATACTTTGGGCTTTCCCGAAGCGTCGGCAGTACGTTGATCAAAACATCAGGCTTCCGTCGTAGTACCATTGCCAACACCAGAAACATGGCAACCTGCAATTTAGTAATTTGTAGCACAACTATGAGCGCATGATGCATTGTTGTCAAGAAAAGCTATAAAAAACACTCCGGGTCTATTGGGGCTTTAAGCGCAAAGCGCATGAAGTGTGGGCTTTTGTGAAAAAGGCGCAATGAAGGGAAAAATATAAATATAAACATAATTCAAGAAAAATGAAAAAAGCTCATTCATAATGTTTTCCTCAACTGCTAGTGCACTTGTTTGCTAATTATATTTGTTGTTTATTACCCCTCGATTCAAGATCGAACTCATGCACAGTAAGGCACACACCTTAGTGCCTTGCATACGATGAAATGCAACTTAAGTGAGGCGAAGCGCCCTCCTTGAGCTTCAGGGCTTAAGCATTAAATGAGCCTTTGACAGCACTGGCATGATGTTAAGGTTTTAAAAGGAAATCTTCCGAGGAAGTCAAGATATCATGCAAACAAAGCATGACATGGCAATTGGGTTGATTACAACAATAATGCCAAAGAAACTGTACTCAGTTATTGTGAGCGTATTGTCCTGCTAATCTTAGCTAAGACTTATTTAAGTTCAACTATATGTCAAATCAGGACATGTCTTAGTCTTGGCATCAATAAATAATTTGACTTACTTTAGTTCAACTAAAATGTCAAATCAGGACATGGCTTAATCTTGGCATTTTAAGTCATGCCCCATCAATCTAAAAACTAGCTGCAGTTATTCTTTCATTTTCGACTCGAGTGCTTGGTTTGATCAATTTCATCCTTACGGGACCTTATCTCAATCGAGAAATATGCTCAAATGATAAGATCAACACGTCGGATAAAATCCAAAAAGGAAGGATGAACTAAAGAATAAGATAAAAGAAATTACTTGTGTCACCATGACTCTAAAATTATGACTTTGAGAGTTACATCCACATTTTTAAGGCAGAGTAATTTCATTCTCTCCTTCACCCCATTTGGCATCTTCCTAACTCTAAAACCTAATAGTTAAGGGCAGCACGGTACACTAAGCTTACCCTGCATTTCTGCAAGAGGCTGTTTCCACGGTTTGAACTCGTGACCTCCTGGTCACATGACAGCAACTTTACCAGTTACGCCAAGGCTCCCCTTCAAAAGTGAATATAGATAAGATGCAGTATTCCTAGTATTTCTCTCACCAAACTGATTTAATCTTTCCCTCTTCCCTTTCCTCCCAGGATTCCCGCTTTACCTTTTGCTTTAATCCAAGAAGACGCAAACAAATAAAAATAGATGCACCCCTTTCTAAAGCCTGAAGGCTTCTACTTTAATGAATAGACACATAAACTCACAGAGAACTCATCCACGCACAAACTGAAAGAAAATCTTTAGATACCTGAGATTTTGACGACGTTTGTTGACCGCCTTTCTTGGAGCCCTTAGAACCTCCTAGTTGGGTTGCCAAGTCTACAACAATACTGTCCAATGCCCACAACACAAATGATCCAAGAGCCTCGTAAGAACGTTGGTTGATCCAATCCACTGAAGTCTTATAAACTGGCTCAGGAAGATGTGAGAGAGGAATCTGTTTGTTGTAAATCAAGTTATTACTCTTCCAGCCACGTATGGTGCCAGCTAAATAATTGAAAGCAACTATCACTCTGTGCACAATATTTGAAACTGCATATCTAAAGGCAAAGAAACATATAGTTCACTGTTCATCACATCATACACCAATTATGTAGTCAGCATCATCCATAGAGGGTGACAAAAGTCATCGATTTAAGGAGCAGCAAAGCGCATTTGCTATCCATCATGTATTGGGTGTCGATCTAAGGGAGAGATACAAGCCCTTGACTGACAACTAGATGACCAACAAAGAAAGCTTAAATGTAAGCCGAGTTCCCTGCATCGAGATACATCAAGAATGCCAGCGGAACCTAGCTGGTGTTACATGAATGAATGACAAAAAAAGCACATCATCAAAATCTTAAAGCAGAAAAGAGGAATATGTATAGAAAATTTGTATATGCAGCCAAATTTCTGTCATAGATGAAACGAAAGGTTGTAATCATCATATTGAAAGCACGAAAGCATTATCATTGTCAGAAACTTCATGAGGAATAATATAGCACTTCACTTGGTAACATAGAGCTCAAAGACAAAAATTCAGGGACCAGTGACAAAAGAAATCAAAAGTCTATAGTGTTAAGTATATAAATGATCAACAACTTGGTAAATTCAATGAAATGCTATGCCAAATGTTACAAATTAATACTCCCTCCATTTCATTTTATGTGTCTTAATTTGACTTAGCACGGAGGTTTAAGAGAGTAAGAACTTTTGAATCTTCTGTCTTATTAAACTAAGATGTGTATAACATACTCAAAATGCCATTTGAATCTTGTGGTTTTAAACATGCCATGTCATGCCTACAAGGAAGTGTTGTTAAGGGTAAAATCGAAATGTTCGAATTAAATAGTTACTAAAATAGGCATACTCTTTAAACAGTTTAATAAAGAAAAGTAATACACAAAAACTGAAATAGAGGGAGTACTTTGGTTTTTCCACAGCACCTTGTGACTACACGTGGAGTTTATGACATTACAATTTTCTTAATAACGGTGGTACCCTGGCAAACTTGCCCGCAACTCGTATATCCATACTTGCATCCTCCCACTAGTACAGGTATCAACAAATCTAATCCACAAAGGCTTAGGCAAATTGAAAGAAATCACCCAACTTTTTGCTTAGCTACAATTCAAACCCTGGTCTCTCATGGTCTTCATTCCAATTTCATTGACAGTTAGGTCACACCTTTGAATGCAGTTTAAGATATTAGAACTAAATAAGTAGGTGTGGAAGAAAAATATTAAAGCAATAACAGAAAACTTAAATTGATAGAAAAATTTAACATAAAGTTGGGTTTGATTAGTCATTTGAAGTCTTAAAGCTTGGGAAATTCGTATTAACTACATTTTATTAGTGTCATAATTTCAAACATTTGGAGGCGTCCAAAATACAAAGAGGCAGAGAGAACAAAGCAAGCATTTCAATGTATATCGACAATTCTAAGTAGTATCTCCATACACCACAATGCATATCCAAACATTTATTCAAGACACCAACATAGCAATTTGGCGGGGAAAAACCAACTGTTTCTTGCAAAAGTTCTCAAATTTGATCATGAACTTCAAAAATCGATGAAACTCACATCTGCAATTTTACTGATCGGAGACTCCCTGAACAATTTCAACCACGGAAATTGTGAACCAGCCACCGCAGCAAATGCACGTCCAAAGTAATCCGCAAATCGCATCAATTGTATTTCTTGCTGAGATTCATACGAAACCTTCAAATAAAGACACCCAAAAAAATCAACACGTGGCGTTTATGAATGGAAAAACGAAATCATGCACAAATAGATATAGATTTGTCCCCTTACAGTTACATCAGCGAGAAAAGCAGCTAGATCAGCTGCATCGATCTTCACAGCGGCTTCAGCCACAGTTACTTTTGGCTTCTTCGGCTTTTTCACCTTCTCCTTCTTCTTCTCCTCCACCGCACCACGTCTACCACCTTCCGCATCGCTATCCTCATTTTCATCGTCCGAACGGTGTTTCAGCCCCAATATAACCGGAGCATCGTCAACGCCGTACATCGCAGCCGTCTGTGCCGCAATTCTCTTGCGGCGTTCATCGGAGTGCTTCTCGAGCGACTGAAACACATTATCGACGCCAGGAACAACAGATCCGTTGGCAATTACTTTGCCGGAATCCGACGGTTTTGCCTGCTTTTTCTTCTGCTTTTTCGCGTATGTAACCTTTTGCCATCCGTGAGTGTTGTCGGTGATTGGTCCGGAGTGATTTGACTCGAAAGCAATCGATTTCTCTGCCATGATTTTCTGTTAGGGTGCCGGAGAAGGAGAGAAACGGGGGAGAAAAATAGATCGGAATTTGGAAAGGATTGAAAGAAGAGTTTGGTCGGGTATATAAAGGGAGTTGACTCAGTAACGGGTTCCCTGTTTGAGAAAATTACGGAATGCCATTTTTCGATTATGGAAGCGTGAAAATTTTTTGTTGAGAGATAAAAAGTCGAGTCCGGAACCAAAATGTGGTTCTTTTGAACTCAAAGAACCAAAATGTGTGGGAAAAAAAATTGGTGACCATAATATATATAATGTCTTTTTAAAAGGCGCTATAACTTAACGGTCGTTTGCCCAGTTAAGTATAACGCCCTTATTTAAGGCGCTATATTTGAACGCAAACGGGGAAGATATAGCGTGCTAACTTAAGGCGCTATAGTATAACACCCTTACCTAAGGCGCTATACGTACATAAATAATCGTCCCTTCCCCTTCAGCTTTTTCAGGTCGACAAGACAATACACATAACGTGGTATTTTACCGCGCTATGATTCGCGTGATAATGATTCTTTCGGGTATAAAACATCTTCTTAAACTGAACCAAGTCATCTGTATTTCAAAGACCTTTTGAATAAACATTACAACATCCATTTAAAAAGTGTCACTAACAATTAACAAGTGGTTCAAAAAGAGGCAAAAGGGTGAAGGTAGTTCAACAGATCCCCATGGAACACGTCTTAACACTATCGATCCCTACCTTGAAAAAAATATACTAGGTTGCTACACTGACTTAGTTGATGACAAGTGGTACGGTATTCTACGTACCTTGAAAAATAAGCCTATCAATATACACACTGATCTCAAAGTTGCAGGCCACATTATTGAGGGCGAAGCGCATTCTACAAAGCCTGAAGGTATGCGAATTTGGGGCAAAAAACTACAATGGGTTCCCCTTTACTCAAAACGGTGTGATTTCGAAGTACTATGTCGCTGGCATGGGCTTATTGTGCCACAAGCACTGTCTGCAACCTTCCAAACAAACACACAAAGATGAACCAGAAGTGATTCGACATTTGATGAAGGAGATTCTAGAGATGGAAAAGGCTCTAGCTGTTCATCATGCAATGGATGATCTTAACTTCCTGGGAGGAACGGAGGCTCGGTACTGGGATTTATTAGAAAATGATAAAATGCATAGAGACAATGATTATCCTGTTTTCCCAACAGTTGTCGAGTGGGAGGGACTACCTAAGTTTCTACCATAGACGTTAGACGTAGGAGTCTCATATTGTTGTAGAAATCAAGCAAGTGATTTTCTTGATGATAGCGATGAAATGCGAGAAATATGTGTCAACTGGGGCCTAGATTACGATGCCCTCGGTCCCAAAGGGTACGTATACGATGTTGACGGAGAAGATGAAGACAGTGACAATGAAATAGTGCTAGACAACGACGATAATGGCGAATGACAATTATTTTTTTTTCTTGGGGTGTATGTTAAATTGTTGTACTGAAGTATTAATGCTAAATATCAATAAGACTTAACACCAATTGAAATATAATTTTATTTCATACATTCTGCAAGATGAACATGTACATACACTTATTACAACAAATTATTGAAATACAACACTACGGGTATCCTTGATAATTGGGTACATTGCATGAACTTCCACCGGGAGCTGAATTACTATCGCTACCCAAACCAGCTGAAGGACATTTACGACGATCGTGTCCTGTTTGCGAGCATATGCCACATTTACGCGCATAAACGGTATCACCAACATCCATTTGGTTTCGTATACGCGTTCTTTTTTACACTTATCGTTGACGCAAATACTCCTTCTTACACACCATTTTAAATGGTTCCGGCGGCCAATAATGCTCAGTACCCACTGGCTGGAACTGACCACTATAGGTGTTTAAGTATGCAGCAACACTATATTCTTTATCAACGTAGCCGGTTGCCGCGAAACCTGTTGTGTTGAAAGCACTTTATGGCATGTGAGCACGGCATGTGATAGATGGACAATTTCCCACAAGAGCATAACCTTCTGGCTTTATTTACGGTGTGTGCATTATTCCCCCCAGTTTTGATGGATAGCGGTGCGAATTTCAAAAATATTTCGCTCGTTGCAATACTGTAAATATGAATGCCAATAAGCTCGCTTCCTGTATTTCTCAAATCTTTTCATTGGTATTGGCATAAATTCAACACCCCTTTCCATCAATGACGATGCACCTCTAGCTCTTTCAACAAACCTCTCCGCCATCTGCTTGAATGACATCCGCACCATGGCAGTGACAGGCAATCCACGTGCAGACTTCAATAACCCGTTGAAAGACTCTGACACATTTGTAGTCAGAATTCCCGTCAGAATTCCCCATCTTCTACCACCATCCGCATGCAAAGTCCACTTGTCAAGCTTATGTCGCATCAACCAACGATAGGCTCCTTGGTCTTCATGCCTGATCGATTCCATGCCCCCCCTGAATTTACACTCTTGGTGATCTGTTGCAGCCATCCACATTAAATCATACAAATCCTTGTTGGGATGTGCCTTTTAGAAATTGTCCTTCAGGTGCCTCATACAATGACGCTGGTAGGCATACGGTTCCTGCCATGCAGGCAAATTCTATACAGAACTTAAATTACCGTCATGTCGATCAGATATTAGACATATACCTGAACGTTGTCTGACAACGTGCTCCTTCAAGTGGTTCAAAAATAGTGTCCACGCCTCTTGGCTTTCATTGGCACAAATAGCAAAAGCTAGGGGAAATATACTTCCATTAGCATCTACTGCAACGGCGATCAACAACTTAATATCATACTTTTCATAGACATGAGTGTCGTCTATGGATATTACCGGCCGACAATGCACAAAACCATCAATTGCTGGTTTAAATGCCCATAACACATATCTGAATATATGTTCTGGTATTCCCAGACTCCGCTCAAGCTTCCATTCAACAACAGTCCCGGGGTTAAAGTGTTACAATGCGGCCATGTACCTGGGTAGAGATGCAGAGGACTTATCCCAGCTACCATAAATAATTTCAAACGCATGTTTGCGCCCGAGAAATGCCTTTCTTTTGGTAATGGAACACCCATATTCCTGGTGGACAAATGTTATACACTCTTTGATCTTGTACCTTATGGACGCTTCAATGTATGGAATCAAGACAGGAGAAATCAAGTCAACATTCAAGTTAAAATGATTCCCACTAAATGTGTCCATTTCACAATTGTGGATGCCAATGTATTTGCCCACAACCCACATATTTATTTTCTTCTTTCTCGCACGCAACATCCAATTACAACCCGTAAACCATCTACGGCAAATAACCTTGTATACATCCGGAGATGACTCTGCTACCGTGATCTCACGACACTTTTTTACATTGTACATTCGTACCGCCCTTCTTAGGCGTGCTTTATCAGAAAAAAGCATGCCCTTTGACAGCACCGTTACTCTAGATTCATCCCACATTGCTGTCCGAATTTCGTCAATATCCCTTGTGAGGGCATCCATATCCAGCATACTTGGCAAGTGATCAAGGTAGGGAATCTCCCTTGAATGAAACGGCACGTGGGACTCGTACACTCTTGGTCTAACGGGGGTGGAGCATGCTCCCTCGTCAAATCAGGTTCAGCATTCTCTTCCTCCTCATCATCACCCTCATCAGGGAAAGGTGTGTCATCTCCAGACTTATAGGCATTGTTGTCATAATCACTATTCTCTTCCTGACTCTGCGCATCTGCCAGATCCCGATTAAATATGTCGCCTTCGGGCAATTGAGTAAGGACATGACCTTCAAATTGCTCGTTTTCACTGCACAACCAACAAAATAATGAGTTACTCAAATTGATCCAAACTTTACATATAGCTTTATCACTTCACTTACAAATCATAATGTGTTGATATCCCATGATGGACATTGTCCTACTGGTGATGACTTCCAGATGGACTACCATGATCCAACACACCAAAACTAGGCATATTCCAATTGGGCATTGGTTCATAACTTGTAAAATTCATATCTGGCTGGTACCCCCTGTGGAATATATGAGTGTTAATACAAATTCAATACATAAAAATAAACATCGTAACACAAAGGAAAATTGAAGTTTACCACTCGGCTTGTGAATTATGTAAACTAGGGGAGAAATTATTTCCTCGCTCCTCATTCGCCTGTGGAGATAAGTTTAGATCAGGCCAAACTCTTTCATCCGGAACCTGTTTGGCTAAAACTGCTCCAAAATAATCACCCGATGACTGAGGGATATCCCTACTTTGCGCAACCTCATTATTGCGAACATCTTCAGCCTTAACGTACATTTCCAACATTTTTATCACAAGAAATTTCCGTTATTCATCCGGAGTCCTCAAAAAATCTCTCAGAGTTTCATCATCTTCGATGTTAAACTCAGCATAACAAGCAACCCCTTGCGGAGTGACAGAATACGGATATCTTCCGGTTACTTTAATATTCACCGAATATTTGCTCACACTCATTTTTTACATAATAACAATACCAATGTATCGTACTCCATTGTAAGTGGCAATTTAACATGACACTGCGGAGATAAACTATAGCTTACTGAGTTATTCGCCACCACAACCTCACACCCCCTCCCCCGCAATATAATGAAACCCTAATTCTTCGCTCTTCAGACATTATGACAAAATGCAAAATAACTTAACGAAGAAATATTTCAGAAGACTTGAGAATATTTATGGATGGATTTTTACAAAATCCTTAACCTCTTTAAATAAGGCAAAAACCAGTCCGGGGGTACAATTATTTGAGGTATAGTGCCTTAAATATGAGTGCTATACCTAGTTGAATTATTGTCATGGTTAAGCCCAGAAGAATTATTGGTGGGCCACATAATATATATAGCGCGGTATGTTAGGGCGTTATATATATAGCGCCTTAAATAAGGGCGCTATACTTAGCTGGGCAAATGGCCGTTAAGGTATAGCGCATTTTAAAAGAGCGTTATATATATTATGATCACCAGTTTTTTTCCCCACATATTTTGATTCTTTGAGTCCAAAAGAACCACATTTTGGTTTTGGAATCTAAAAAGTGGCCTCACACAGGCACACCATAAAACTTTTAGGTCAATATTGGATGATCGTATAATTTAGTACACTATTGAATTTAGTTTTAAGTTTTTGAGAAGTCTTTAAAGATCGGCAAAAAGGGAGAAAGAAAAGTCTTTAAAGAGAATCTCATTTCTCATCTTTTTGTTTAAAGTAAAAGAAAAGGACTCAAATTGCTCTGTTGAATAAAGATAAGTAGTTGAATTATATTTCGACGACATTTTGGACTGTTAATTTTCAAAAAAAAAATATTTTATTTTTTAAATCAAAGAAAAAGACAGCCCGGTACACTAAGCTCCCGCTATGCGCAAGGTCCGGGGAAGGGTCAGGCCATATAAGATATTATTGAAAATCTGAGAATTCATAATGATAATTAAGCACGAAGCTTATCCCCACCAGTGTTTACCCGTGAAATGGTACAGTTGAATTTATACGTGGTTTATAGACAAGTGAATCGATTTGATCCCAAAATAATAAATAAATTAGACAAGAATATAAGACTTAGCGTTGAAATCGAGATAAGACGGTAGCAATCTTGATTCCGGGAGCAAAGCTGCCGGAGAAAATAATAACAGTATTAATAAGTAAGAAGATGAATTATTATTGAGCTTTTGAACAGAGTGTAGTATTAGTTTATCAGAAAATTCGTGTCCTTTACAATGATTATAGAGCTCACTATTTATAGTTACACCGAGGGAACAAGGTCCTAGGATCAAGCTACTCTTAAATGACAATTATGAGGGCCATTGAAGAATGTGTAACGGTGGACAATAAATACCATATTCTCTGTAATGGACCGTGCATTTAATGCTATAGAATATTCTCCATTAAATGCTACTAGGTGGCAGGTATTTAATTTGCCTTTATCAATACAATTCTCTTTGAGATCGTTGCCTTCGGACCAAACTGTCTTCTGTCTTCGGCTCCACGTGACGCTTCCTCATGCGATTATTAAATATGAACATATTTTACCCTATACAGATATTTCTCCTGCTTTCTGGTAGCATAACTTCGTGTCACCGAAAAGTTGGTAAAGATACCTTTTTGGCGGGAAATCCTCTGACCCTATCTGAAAAATTTCTAACGGTTGATTAGACGCATGTCTCTCCGCATTTAATGTCCCAAACACGCGTCATCCAACGATTTAGCAACACTTTTGCCGGTTATCGAGGTAATTATGGCCACGATTTTAGCCGCCTATTCATTTACTTATACGCATCAAACTTCTCCATTTACACTTCGTAACTTTCCAAACTCTCTCGAACTCTCTTTGCTCAACTCATACTTGTCTTCAACTCTCTCAAATCTTCTTCTTCTTCTTCAGTAAAATCCCGTTTTCTCCCTTCTGATAACAATGGCCTTTTCTTCCAGAAATCCCAGTTCCTCAAAGAGTAAAGGTAAGGCTGATGCTGCTGCTCCTCCTACAGTGAGCACCATCATCCCAAGGAATCTTGTCACAACTAAGGACTTCGAAGAGAAGTATCCTTCTGCCAACCCTCGCACATAGGCTGTTAGTGTGTATCCTTCTTCCACCTGTCCTTCCAGCATTCATGCTGTGAAGGAAGACTGCCATTTCCATGATCTAAACATCGTTGCCCCTGACCTGGCAGAGAGGATAACCTTACCTAAGAAGGGTTTCACGTATTTTTATACGTATCCGTTCACTTTGGGACCATTCTATTTGAGTGGGGAGCTTGACTCTGTTATCGTGAAGTTATGTATCTGCTACCAGGTATGCCTGGCATAAGTGAGTCCTTTTGTGTGGAGGACAGTTGCTTGTCTTCGGCGTCTATGCCAGGAGAGGAGAGATGAGCTATCCCTGGCTCGATTAATGAACCTTTATTCCCCCAAGATTTTTCGCAGGGGAATGATAAATTTCAGCAAACGTGGCCACCATGCTTTGCTAACCAGCATGAATAATGACAACGACCGTGGGTGGATGGAACGGTTCATTGTAGTTGCTATCAGAGACATCATTCCGGCCACAACTCCATCCTTTTCGGAATTGTGGAACCGTACTCGTAAGTTTACCGTTTGTTTTTTCTTCTAGTTAAAGATCGCCCCATGATGTTACTGATTCTTCTTCCTTTACTTATTTCAGCAACTCGGTGGACACTACCTAGGGTTGAAGGCTTGGACTAGTGAGTCCAGAAAATTTTGGATGTCACCACGCCCGAGACCCGCACGTGGAAAGAACTGTCCCCCAGGAGGACGTTTTGGCTGATCCTGTTGATGCGGCGAGGCTGCTGCAGGAGGATTTCACCCAAACAGGTATCTCCAGGCCCGCTTCTGGTGCAAGTGCTTCTTCTCGGAGTCCCCGACCGGAGAACAAACAACAAAAAAGGAGGCGTTCCTCTGCGACCGGGGGAAAAAATAAAAAGGTAAAGAGTGTCGCGCCCGAGTCATCTTCGAATGATGTGGTGATGAGCGTTGCACCCGAGCCGGCCATAGACACCATAGTAATCGACGATGATGGAGAAGCTAGTGATGATGGGGCTTCTCTACATAGAAGACGACGACCTTCATCAGCTCAACAAAATGCTCAATCTGTTGAGTTAGTTACACCAATCGAGGACGATGCCTCGGCACTCTGGGGGGGAGTATGATATGGTGGAAAATGCTAACTCTCGCTTCTGAGTCCCAATCGTCATGCCCGATACCGTGAGGCTGAGTACCGGGTTCCTTCCATCTTCGGTTGATGAGCAACCAACAACCAGCATTGTGTTTGCCACAGCCGCTTCTCAACCTACAACGCCATTAGCTTCATATCCTTCTTCACCAACTCAGCCTTCGCCACCAGCAGCTATTACATCATCTCCACCAGCTGTAGTTGCCCTAGAGGAGAATATCCCTCCTCCCCAGTCCCCAGTTCATGGGAATTTTAGGCATAATTATTCGGCCCCTTCTGAAGATCTCCAAAGGAGGAGGAACGTCTCCCTCTCGGTTTCTACCAGATGCTATCTGTTATCCTGGCCGGTGGAACTTGCTAATTATCTGAAGCCTTTGGCTTAAATAGATAGGAATAAAATACAAACTCTCTCAGGAGAGCGTTTGTTGAACAATGTCATGCACAATGCAGCGGTAGTATAGTCTTTATTTCCTATGTTATTTCTTCTATCTTTGTTATGGTAAGGTTTTGAGTTTGCATTTTTCTTTTTCATACCAACTTCCTTGCTTCCGAGGGCCTTCAAAGGCTGATTCTTGATAAGGAGGAACTTACCTCCGAGCGGGATCAACTTTTGGCCGAGCGAGACCAGACTGTTGCTCGTCTCTCAGAACTGGAAGCACGAGCTAGTGAGGCCGTGGACTTGGAGGCTCGGTTGCAGCAAAGCGAGTAAGAAGTAGTGACCCTTAGCCTGGAGAGCACCCAGTTAAGGGTGCAATTTGAAGAAGCTAGGACCAAATGGGTTGAAGTCCATAATGTCGTTCTTGCTGCATCCGATCATGAGGCTACCTCTACAAAAAGGTTGAATAATTTGGAGGCAGCCTTAAACTGCAAAACTGAAGAAGTTACAGCTACCGGGGAGAAGTATGACCGGTTAGAGAAGAGGCATAAGAGGGTCATAGAGCACAATAAAGTTTTTAGCTCCATTGTCTGTGACCTTGATGTCAGCCTCCGGTCCACTAGATCCACGCGGGATAATCTTTCTGCCAAGGTTGACCGACTTAAAGAAGAACTTCAGCACCGAGCGACTTCCCTTGTTGTTAAAAAAACATATTCTATGTATAGCATGAGGAGAACAAACTTGGAAGAGGCCAAAGCTGGTGTCATTAACTTCGATGCCGAAATTGCTAGGGCCCGTGAGCTGGAGTCAACTGCCCAAAGGGGTCTTCCGGTCCATCCTGATGCTACCGACTCTTCTGGTTCTAGTTCTGAGTTCTCGGGAACTGAAGAAGAATCGGAAGGTGATGATACTGAAGGCCAAAATGGTGAAGACCAAGATATTGAGCCGGTGATAGATCCACCCACTTCTCTTGGGGGTGCAGATGCTTCTCTTCCTCCTGGTTCCGAAGATGCAGTAGCTTAGTTTTTGTTTTTTTTTCTTTCCCACATCATTGTACTTGTGCTGTTTGGCACGTTTATTGTGAATAGAAACATCTTCTCATTTAAGTATCGTGCTAGTTTTTTCTCTTTGCGTACTTTTCGTTGAAGTATTTGTGCAAGTTTTACTCTTTGCGTCGAATTATGCAAGACTTCAGGTGTATTTTTCCCTGAAAGCATTTGGATTCCGAGCATAAGTTCTTCCGAAATCAACCCTTTTACGCGAGGGTTTCATAAGAGAGGGCCCTCTTATGTTTACGATACTCTTGAAGAGGATGTCTCATGTTCATTATGACAATAGCATTTGAAGTACTTGTTTAACTTTCAAATGATAAAATTAATTCATCGTTCAGACAAGAAACAATATAGAAATAAAATGACTTTACTTTATTCCTTTCATTTTCAAAATTACATAAGCATTCGTTGTGCTAAAAAGAAATTGCCATTACTTATGGCTAACTTGTACAACTTATTTCTACGGGGCTGGCCGCGCATTCCCCGATCCCGATGATACAACTTTGTTTTCTGGTTTCGTATTCTAGTCGATGTGGTAGTCATTGTTACCATATCCTCATATCATTCCCCCAGTGTTCGAATGCGAAGAATGCGAATTTGAACACTAGAAGTCTTGATTCTTTTGGAGATTCCACTAGTGGATGGTTAGATAGTCTTTAGTTCGGTAACATGCTTCACTTCCCCTTAGGAACTTTTTTATCGAGACAAAGACTATCTAACAACCCCTAGTGGCTTGCACTCGTGAATGGTCAGGTAACCCTTGGCCGATAGCAAATTTTACTTCCCGACAGGAACTTTTGCTACCGAGCCAAAGATTATCTAACCACTCCGTAGTGATCCGTTGTTTACATGCCTTGTCATTTTAAGGTCTTATTTCTGCTGACGAAGCTTCCTTCATTATATGCTTTCCGTTACTGCCTCGTTAAAAACCTTGCCAGAAAAACCCAATTGGGACAAAAACTGAACGAAGGGAAAAAGAGTGCAGCACATACTTTCAGTATAGGCGAGGCTCATCAGCAATAGTATCTTTTGAGGTGTGCTACGTTCCAGTTGCTCGACAAATTTACTCCGTCTTGATTTTCCAATTCGTATGACCCTTTCCCGGTGACAGCTGAAACCCAGTAGGGACCTTCCCACGTTGGACCCAGCTTCCCTTCGTTGAGCTCCCGGGTGTTCTGAGTTACTTTCCTTAAAACCAAGTCCCCTACTTTGAAATACCAGAGGTTGGCTCTTCGATTGTAATATCTTTCCATTCTCTACTTTTGGGATGCCATCCTTATATGCGCCAAGTCCATGCGTTCGTCGAGCAGTTCCAGTTTGACCAACATTGCTTCATTGTTTGCCTCTTCTTTCGCTTAAAAATATCTCAAGGTATGTTCCCCTACTTCAACGGGGATTAAGGTTTCTGCTCCTTACACAAGAGAGAAAGGAGTTTCCCCCGTGCTTGATTTGGCTGTTGTTCGGTACGCCGATAGTACTCCTGGTAGCTCTTCGGGCCATTTGCCTTTTGCCGCTTCCAATCTCTTTTTGAGATTTTGGATAATCACCTTGTTTGTTGATTCTGCTTGACCGTTTGTGCTCGGATGATAGGGTGACGATGCGATCCTTTTGATTTTCAAGTCTTTAAGGAATTTTGTGACCTTTGCACCTATAAATTGTGGCCCGTTGTCGCAAGCTATCTCTTTTGGTATCCCAAATCTGCAAATTATATTCTCCCACAAAACATCTACCACTTCGTGTTCGCCGATCTTCTGATAAGGACCTATTTCAAACCACTTAGAAAAATAGTTAGTTAAAATAAAAAGAAACCTTACCGGACTTACCAGGGGCTGGTGGCAGCGGACCGACTATATCCATCCCCAACTTCATGAACGGCCATGGCAACAAAATTGAGTGTAGTGGCTTGGTTGATGCACCAACGGTGCGTAGCGTTGACATTGATCACATTTTTGAACATAAGCCTTGGTATCTTGTTCCTTCCGGGCCAGTAGTATCCTGTCCTAATTAATTTTAACACCAAGGAAGCCGCGCCTGAGTAAATTTTGCAGATCCTTTTGTGGACTTCTTGCATAACATAATTAGCTTCGGAAGCTCCCAAACATCGGGTCAACGGGCCTTGGAAATATCTTTTGTATAATTGATCTCCCTTGAAAGTATATCGTGTTGCTTTAGTGCATAGCGCCCGAGATTCCTTGGGATCTTCAGGCAATTTTTGGTGCTCGAGATAGTCAATAATCTCATTTCTCCAGTCCCAGACCAAATTGGCCACGTTTACCTTATAATAGCTATCCGCATACAATACCGAATGTATAAGCTGTACGACCGTGCCGGAGTCCGATCCCTTCATTTTCGTGGATGATCCAAGATTGGCTAGTGCATCTGCTTTCGCATTCTCTTTCTTCGAGATGTGCGTAATTGACAATTCTCTGAACTGAGCGATCAAAGCATGGACTATCACTACATATTGTTGCATGCGTTCCTATTTGGCTTCAAAGATCCCGTAGACCTGATTTACTACCAATTGGGAGTCGCATTTGATTTCTATGACCTCGGAGTCCAGTCCCCGGGCCAGCTCGAGTCCTGCAATCAAAGCTTCATACTCTGCTTCATTGTTAGTCAAAGGAACGGTTCTTATGGCCTGCCTTAGGGTTTCTCCCAAGGGTGTTTAGCACTATGCCGAGCATGGACCCCTTCACATTGGAAGCTCCATATATGAACAAGGTCCAAACTCCTGATGTTAATTCTGACACCATCACTGCTTCTTTGGTAGCTAAAGGCAACTGTCCCAGACTGAAATCGACCACAAAGTCAGCCAAAACTTGTGACTTACTCGCAGTCCTATGTTTATATTCTATGTCAAATTCACTCATTTTGACGATCCACTTGGCCAGCCTACCTGAAAGTTCAGGTTTATGAAGAATATTCCACAGGGGAAAACTGGTCACCACGGCTATCAGATGACATTGGAAATAAGGCCTAAGCTTTCGAGCGGTGACTACGAGAGCTAAGGCCAATTTTTTCAGATGTGGGTAGCGAGTTTCTGCTCTCGTTAAAATTTTACTAACGTAATAAATAGGAGATTGCGTACCTTCATTCTCACGGACTAAAATGGCACTTACCTCTACCTATGAGACCGCTAAGTAGATCAACAGTTGTTCGCCTACCTCTAGTTTTTACAGTAATGGAGGACTTGACAAATACCTTTTTAAATCCCTCAAAGCCTGCTGACATTCTGGAGTCCATTCGAAGTTGTTCTTCTTTTTGAGTAGTGAAAAGAAATGATGTCATTTCTCTAAAGACCGGGAAATGAACCTACTCAAAGCGGCCAGTCTCCCTGTCAACCTTTGAACCTCTTTCACGCTTTACAGCTGATCCAGGATGTCTTCGATGGCTTTACTTTTATCGGGTTAACCTCGATCCACCTTTGTGACACCAGGAATCCCAGGAACTTACTGGAGCTAACCCCGAATGCACACTTCTCGGGGTTAAGCTTCATGTTATGCTTCCTTAAGATGTCAAAGGTTTCTCACAAGTGTTCACCTGCATTCAATGACTTAACCAGCATATCATCTATGTAAACCTCCATAGTTTTCCTTATTTGTTTCTCAAAGATTTTGTTCACGAGCCTCTGATAAGTGGCTCCAGCATTTTTAAGCCCGAAAGGTATCACATTGTAGCAATATGTGCCAAAGTTTGTTATGAACGAAGCTTTTTCCTGATCCTCCGGGTTCATCTTGATTTGGTTGCACCCGGAGTAAGCATCGAGGAAACTCATTAACTCGTGCCCTGCCGTTGCATCAATCATTTGATCGATATTTGGCAGTGGGAACGAGTCTGTTGGGCACACCTTATTTAAATCCTTATAGTCTACGCACATGCAAAATTTATTATTCTTCTTTGGAACTACTACTAAGTAAGCTAACCAGTCAGGATACTTTACCTCTCAAATTGAACCGATATCAAGCAAACGAGTTACCTCTTCTTTGACAAATTTGTTTCTGACCTCGGCAATAGGACATTTTTCTGTCTTACTGGAGGGATGTTGAGATCCAATCTTAGTTTGTGCATGGCCACTTCTGGTGGGATACATGTCATATCCGCATGCGACCACGCAAATTAGTCAATGTTACATTTAAGAAATTCGATAAATCTAGACCTAAGCGCGGGGTTTAGTCCTGTCCCCAAGTGGAACTTCCTCTCCAAGAACTTCTTAAACAATGCGTCTTGTTCAAGTTCCTCCGTAGTGGATTTTGTTGCGTCCGTTTATTCTGGTACTTGGAAGTATCTTGGTACCTGATAGGATTCTGACGACTCCTTCCCTGGCTGACTTCTCTCGGCTCGGGAGTAGGCGCCGGTTCCTGTAATTGCTATGCTACATGCTTGTTCCCTTTGCTACTGGAAACTGAGATTGTATTCATCTCCCTCGTCGCCGGTTGGTCTCCTCTTATTTGTTTAATTTTTTCAGGAGTTGGGAATTTCAACAATTGATGATATGTTGACGGTACGACCTTCATCTCGTGCAACCATAGTCTCCCCAGGATACTATTGTAACCCATATTGCCGTCCACTACCTCAAAAAAGGTCGTCTTTATCACCCCCTCGGCATTCGTGAGCAGCAGGATCTCTTCCCGAGTTGTCACGCTTGCCAGATTGAACCCGAGGATGAGTTTTGTGGTTGGAATGATACTTCCGGAGAGCTTGGCTTGCTCGAGCACTCTCCACTGGATAATGTTTGCCGAACTTCCTGGGTCCACCAAAACACGTTTAATTTTAAAATCTAAGACATTTAGAGAGATTACCAGGCATCGTTATGCAGTAGCAGTAGTCCATTTGTGTATTCCTCCGTGAAAGTAATATCGTCCTCAACGACTTCCCGGAGTCTCTTACTGTGGGTCACCGACACCTTTGTCTTTTTTGCCGTCGAAAATGTCACACAATTAATCTCGTTTCCCCAAAAAATCATGTAGATCGTCAAGCGTGGAGGATCCTCTCCTGCTTTCGAAGGCTCCGCGTTATCGCAATTGCAGCCGTAATTGCTTTTAGCCCTATTACTTAAGAATTCTCTGAGATGGCCATTTTTAGCAATGTCGCCACCTCTTCGCGAAGATGCCGGAAGTCCCCAGTCTGGTGACCGTTGCTCCTATGATATTTGCACCACAAATTATGATCCCTCTGACTGGGATCAGATCTCATTGGCTTCAGGAACCGTGCTTCTTTAATGTTCCTCATAGCCGACACCAGCTTCACTACGCTGACGTTAAAGTTGTATTTAGAAAGCTTGGGATAGGAAGAATCTTGAGAACATGATGTCCCCTTGTCCTACAATGACCTGTTATTCCAACTGTGATCAGCTCTCATATCGATACCGAATCTATCCACCGACCAAAAACCTCTGCCGCGTCCTTTGGCCCATTCATAGGGCAAAAACCGACCCCTTGAAGACTGTCGACCTGTGTCGAAATCATCTTTTGGCTTCTCTTTATTCTTATCCCGGTCCCGACCATTGGTTGATGTCGGGAAACCGAGCTGGTCATCCTCAATTCTTATCTTTGATTCGTACCGGTTGTGAACATCTACCCATGTTGTTGCCTGGAACTCGAGCAGACTTTATTTCAATTTCTGAGAAGCATCGGAACTTCTCGGATTCAGATCTTTAGCGAATGCTTCAACTGCCCATTCGTCCGGTATAGCCGGTAGCAGCATCCTTTCCTTCTAGAATCTGGTCACGAACTCCTGCAGTAATTCAGAGTCTCCTTGTGCAATCCTGAATATGTTGGCCTTTCGGGCATATACCTTCCTGGCCCTGGCATGGGCCTTGATGAAAGAGTCCGCAAGCATCTCAAAGGAGTCTATGGAGTGCTCGGGCAAAAGTGAATACCATGTCAGGGATCCCTTCGTAAGGGTCTCCCCGAATTTCTTCAGTAAGACTGATTCAATCTCGTGGGGAGCTAAATCATTTCCCTTCACCGTCGTTATATAGGTGGTGATGTGATCCTGAGGATCTGAAGTCCCATCATACTTTGGCACGTTCGGCATTTTGAATCGCTTCGGGATCAACTCTGGTGTCGTTCTTGGTTTGAATGGCAACTAGCTATATTTCTTTGAGTCCGGTCCTTTCAACACTGGTGGTGCGCTCGGAATTTGATCCATTCGGGTATTTATTTCCCTCATAAATGTCATACCCTAACCTTGGAGAGCGCGACCGACGCTCAACTGAGATACCTCGGTCAAGCAAGCCTTTACAATACCTTCTACCCAACTCGCCCATGAATAAAGAGAAGATACATTTATATCATTAATTAAGCATTAAGTGGATTCCATGAATAATGCCAATCCCATTACCATTAGTCATTTCATCTTATAGTCTCAAAATACATACATAATCATGGTTAAAGTGCAATAAGAGATTCAAATACAACAAGGCTAGTTTGGCTTTTCCAACACCCATATACAATCAACACCGTGTCTACGGAGTCTCTACGGATACAAAATACTATGATAACGTTGGCAACAAGGCCCCGGCTATACCTCAAAATATAATACACGTGGGACAAAAGATACACGACCCCGAATGAAGTGGGGTTCACCAAATCTGCTGAGAAGAGGGTATACTGCTATCAATGATCAATTCCACCTGCTGCGGAACCACCTGCATCCATTAAAGATGTACCGCCCCCGGCAAAAGGGACGTTAATACATATGGAATAGTACTAGTATGTAAGACTCCCACACCCAAGAATTGCTTTTCTCATTACCTATTTTCAGTAAAATCACGAAATTGAGGGCTAAGGAGTAGAATCTTATCTCTAGGATGAAGACCTTATGAGTTACCCTTGTGAAATCTTAAAGGCTTGAGCAAAGATTGATGAACAAATGACTTAGAAATTCCTTTACTCACTCTAAGCCACATTCCCCTCTCTAAAATATAAGTTTAAACCTTATAAAATATAAGAATGGGGTCGGGTTTATAAAACCAAAAAAATGAAGCCCCGATGCAGATCTGCAGTCGCATATATGCGACTGCATAACTCTTCTGCGGTCCGTAAAATGGGCCGCATAATGGCCTTCCGGAACTGGACATTTCTGCTCACTTTGCGACAGGTATGCAGTCCACAGACCTATTCTGCGGTCGCATAATACGCCGCATAACTTCCCTCCGGGAATTTTCATGCCGGGTCTGCGATGGGTTGTGCGGTCCGTGAAATGATTATGCGGCCATATAATGGACAGCATAATGGTCCAAAAATTTGCCCAGATTTCTGCTTCAGTCTGCGACAGATCTGTGGTCCACAGATCAGTTCTGCGACCGCAGAATGGACCGTAGAAATGTCCTACACTTTCAAAAAATTTCTTCAACTCCCCAACGCACTGTTCAATCCAAAATGTCCGAACCGCGACATCAACACATAAGTCCACTTCGGCACCACGAAACCCCGAGTTTTAGGTAAAAAGTTTACGGGGCCTTACAATAAACCGCATGAGTTTAATTTTAAAAGGATCACTCTCGTTGTTGTTACCGGATCCGCCACCGTTCCCCCCGGCCCCATCGAAACCAACCTCGCCCCTCGGGGTGTTGTTGTCGACCCTCTGCATTGTTTGAGTTACGGGAGCACAGGGAGGAATTGGACTTAGCCTATTCGCATTGTTAGAAGCACCTGACAACGCCTGTTTTAACTCCGTCATGACCTGATCTTGTCATGTGAGATGGCTTATAATGGCCTTTTGTTGCTCTTTTAAGATCCTTACTATTTCAACGTCGTGCTCATCTTCAACATCATCAGGAGTCTCCTCTCGAACATGTCGCGATATTGCCCGCCATGGACCGGCGTGGCCTCGTCCCCCTCGTTGCGGGTATCACTAATTGAATCCTCGTGATGAGGCTGATTTCCTTGGGCCTCAACGTTGTGTGCGATGTTGACACCGTTATCTGCCACTTTCTATAATTTTTGCCAAGAACAAAAAATCAAATGAGTTAGTAATAGATGCAAGGATCAACTCAATTACACAACTGTCTACCCCCCACGATGGGCGCCAAACTATTTATCCGTAAAACGGTACAGTTGAATTTATACATGGTTTATAGATAAGTGAATAAATTTGATCCCAAATGATAATTAAATTAGATAAGAATATAAGACTTAGTGTTAAAATCGAGATAAGACAGTAGCAATCTTGATTTCGGGAGCAGAGCTTCCGGAGGCAGTAATAACAGTATTAATAAGTAAGAAGATAAAATATTATTAAGCTTTTGAACAGAGTGTATTATTAGTTTGTCAAAAAATTCATGTCCTTTACAATGATTGTAGAGCTCACTATTTATAGTTGCACTTAGGGAACAAGGTCCTAGGATCAAGCCCCTCTTAAATGACAATTATGAGGGCCATTGAAGAATGTGTAATGGTGGGCAGTGAATGCCATTTTCTCTGTAACGGACCGTGCATTTAATGCTATAGAATATTCTCCATTAAATGCTACTGGGTGGCATGTATTTAATTTTCCTTTATGAATACCATTCTCTTCGAGATCGTTGCCTTCAGACCAGACTATCTTTAATCTTCGGCTCCACGTGTCGCTTCCTCATGCGATTATTAAATATGAACATATTTTATCCTATACAATCGGAAATGAGCTCGTAAAGAAAATAATCAAAAGTTAAATAAATGCCCAAACAAAATATCAGCTCGACCATATGAGAATAACCTCTCCTACCTAGAAGCTCGAATAAGTTGAGAAGCCCATTGATATTCGACAAAAAGTCTATATTATTGATATGTTTTCGTCTCATATTAGTGGATTCTTTGTAGTTATTTAGAATGATGTCGATGTGATTTGAGCTAACTATGTGAGCCATGCATTCAGGGGGAAATTGGAGTTGTGCAAAGCTAGGGAAGGCGTCCCCCCATTGTGTGCGGTGTTCGCAGAAGGCCTATAGCGCTCGTCTACCGGTTGTCAAGAGGGAGCGATTGGGACATGCCTCCCAGTTATCCCATCCGATCCTAATTTTGTTGATTCGACCTCCTATTTACCATGGACCATATATAAACCCCAAGAAATATCCCTTGGAAGGGGGATACACGCTGCTAAGCAAGGAATACACAAGGAACAAAGGAGCAAGAGATTTGGTAATGAGTTTTTACTTTTCTTCCATTCTCTTTGTTAGTTTATGAATTTTTACAATTGTTTTGAGATGAACACTATGCGTGGCTAGCTTCTCTATTTCTGGGTTTATAGTTAGTCATGAATATTATTGTTTAATAGTTATTTCACCTTTAATGTGAATTTCTATTATATGGTTATTTCTTTAACTCTGTGCATAATTGCTTGATTGTCTTGCCAATAGTTAAGTTTTATCAACTATCTAGGTTATACTTGGGAAAGTCTGTATATGGTTAAAACTGAGCCCGGGACCAGAGAGCTGCATCGAAGGTCGGCCCCGTAGTGGATCAGACCAAGGTATGAGGATAAAGTACCAAGTTTGGGATTCGAGGTACCTGTCGAGATCGAGGCCAGCAGCGATCGTAACCAAATAAGACAGGCATCGAGCAAGATCGAAGATAACATAATAATGGAAAGGCGAAATATCCGTGACTGATTGAAGATCATGGCGGAAATCTCGGAACGGATCAAATTAGGAACGGTTAATTAGCTAGCAATAAGATTTCCTTCTGTAATTAGAGTTATACCATAAGTAGAATTCCTCTACTATATAAAGGGGAGTATTAACCATTTGTAAGGACACATTGTCCACATATATCAAAGTTATATAATTCTCTTTCTCGTTTATACTATTGTTCATCAGTTTGTTATATTTTGATTGTTCTTACATCAACTAGTTCGAGGGTATCCAAATTTGAGGGCTGAGTTCTATTCTAACACTGGTTTGCTTTACTTTATAGTTTATTTCTGTTATTAATCTTCATATTTATCAATTGGTATTAAGTGAAATCATGTGTCTGTAGAACCATATTATAAGTTTAATTGTTATCCAATTTTAAGGGTAAACAGTTTGGCGCCCACCGTGGGTCTAAAGATAATAGTGATTGCTTAATACTGATTCCGATAACACACGCTGCTTTACACTTGTTCTCGTAAGAATCTTTGTTTTCAGGATAAACATGTCAAACTCACAAGCAGCGCATGCACACGGTGACAACGACCTCGGATTTCACGGCGAAAATGACAATATAGCCGCCCCAGGGATCGAGGCACCTCAGGCTGACCTCGAGGGAGCACCAATTGCAAATCCCATCGATGTCAGTTCACATGTCGCCCTAAATGCAAATTTGGGCGTTTATCCCGAAGGTAGCATACGCAGGAAAGTTCAATCGGGTGGTCAAGGTACGCAGGGCGGAGAAGATGGTGGAATTAGCCTCCAATTGATATTCGAAATATTACAGGCTCAACAAGCCGCTATAGCACAACTACAAAATTAGCACCGAACACCAAGTAGGATCAAACCAGAAGTCGTTCACAGGATCGAGCCTATGCCGAAAAGGTCAAAAGCCAACGAATCGGGGACTGAACCCACCATTATGAAAATGCTTGAGGATCTCACTAAACGGATTGAATCGGGAGAAAAGAAAATCGAGGCAAATGACAAGAAAGTAGAGACATACAATTCCCGGGTTGACCAAATACCGGGGGCACCGCCGATTATAAAGGGTATGGATTCAAAGAAATTCGTACAGAAGCCTTTCCCTCCAAGCGCGGCTCCGAAACCCATTCCGAAAAAATTCCGAATGCTAGAAATTCCTAAGTATTATGGGACCACTGACCCTAATGAGCATGTCACTTCTTATACATGCGCAATAAAAGGGAATGACTTGGAAGACGATGAGATTGAATCTGTTTTACTAAGAAATTTGGAGAAACCTTGTCAAAAGGAGCAATGATATGGTACCACAATTTGCCGCCCAATTCTATCGATTCCTTCGCCATGCTTGCAGACTCCTTCATAAAGGCACGTGCCGGAGCAATAAAGGTTGCAACTAGGAAGTCGAACCTCTTCAAGGTGAAATAAAAAGACAACGAATTGTTGAGGGAATTCGCATCTCGGTTCCAGATGGAACGCATGGAACTACCACCGGTCACAGACGATTGGGCTGTTCAAGCTTTTACTCAGGGTTTGAACGAACAAAGTTCGGTGGCATCATGATAGCTAAATCAGAATTTAATTGAATATCCAGCAGTAACCTGGGCCGATGTACATAATCGGTACCAGTAAAAGATCAGGGTCGAGGATGATAAATTGGGGACCCCTTCCGGTTTCGTTTATCCAAACAGGCCCGTCGGCATAACTCAAAGGGATATCGACAGAGAACCCCGGTCGAACAGAGATCGGTATCAACCATACAACGTAGATCGTAGAAACAACGGCCCAGGACGCAATCCCATCCGAAATGATCGAAGGAACGATCCCACAGAAGCACTACGATTATCAGAATACAACTTCAGCATCGATGCATCAGGTATTGTGTCAGCCATTGGGAGAATCAAAGATACTAGATGGCCCAGACCCCTACAAATCGATCCATCCCAAAGAAACCCCAATCAAATATGCAAATACCATGGTACACATGGTCATAGAACCGAAGACTGCAGACAACTAAGGGAGGAGGTGGCCCGTCTATTCAACGAGGGTCACCTTTGAGAATTCTTAAATGACCGAGCTAAGAACCATTTCAAAGACAGGGATGCGAACAGGAAAAACAAGCAGGAAGAACAATAGCACGTGATTCACATGATCGTTGGTGGGGTCGATATTCCATAAGGGCCCGTGTTCAAACGCACTAAAGTATCAATCACCAGGGAAAAACGAACTCGAGACTCTATGCCGGAAGCAGAAGGGATCTCACAACCTCACAATGATGCTTTGGTAATCTCTATCCTTATGAATAAAATTCAGGTTAAACGTATTTTAATTGATCCAGGAAGCTTGGCCAATATTATTCGATCGAGGGTCGTGGAGCAGCTTGGCCTACAAGATCAGATCATACCCGCAGCTCGGATTCTCAATGGCTTAAGCATGGCGAGTGAAAAAAAATAAGGCGAAATCATCCTACCAGTAAATGTAGCCGAAACTATTCAAGAAACAAAGTTCCATGTGATCGAGGGCGATATGAGATACAACGCACTGCTCGGAAGACCCTGGATTCACAACATGAGGGCAGTCCCCTCAACCATTCACCAAATACTGAAGTTCCCAACACCGGATGGAGTAAAAATGGTGTATGGGGAACATCATGCTTCCAAAGAGATGTTCGCAGTCGACGAAGTAATACCGGTATCGGCGCTTTCGTCAATAAAGGGATCGGAGTCCAAAGGAAAACATGAAGCTAAATAGCAACCACAACCACCAGCTTCGACTCAGTCGGAGAAGCAGGGAACGGACGAGGATGGTGACTACTGGATCCCTCGATCCTTCATAATCCCCGAGGATTTCGATGCCACCAAATCGACAGTCGAAGAGCTGGAGCAAGTCATACTGATCGAGCATCTACCCGATCGAAAGGTATACCTGGGTACGGGGTTAACCCCCGAGCTCAGGGAAAAACTCATTAAATTTCTTATCAATAATATGGATTATTTTGCTTGGTCCCACCTAGATATGATAGGGATCCTACCAGAGATCACTACACATCGACTGAGCTTGGACCCGAAGTTTCGCCCGGTAAAACAAAAGAGATGGCCCCAGTTCAAGGTAAAACATGCATTCATCAAGGACGAGGTATCCAAACTTCTCAAAATAGGATCCATTCGGGAAGTAAAATATCCCGAATGGTTAGCAAACGTAGTCGTAGTCCCTAAAAAGGGAAATAAACTTAGAATGTGCGTAGACTATAAAGATTTAAACAAAGCATGTCCTAAAAACTCTTTTCCTCTGCCCAATATCGATCGCATGATCGATGCCACAGCCAGCCACGAGATCCTTAGTTTTCTCAATGCCTACTCTGGGTACAATAAAATACAAATGAACCCGGAGGATCAGGAAAAGACTTCGTTCATCACTAGGTACGACACCTATTATTATAATGTAATGCCGTTTGGACTAAAAAATGTTGGTGCCACTTATCAACGCTTAGTAAATCGAATATTCGAAGAACAAATAGGTAAATCAATGGAGGTTTATATTGACGATATGCTAGTTAAGTCCCTGCGAGCAGAGGACCATTTGACACATTTGCAGGAGACCTTCGATTTTCTAAGGAAACACTACATGAAACTCAACCCGGAGAAATGTGCATTCGGGGTCGGCTCGGGCAAGTTCCTCGGCTTTATGGTATCAAATCGCGGGATCGAAATCAACCCCGATAAGATCAAGGCAATTGAAGACGTCACAGCCGTGGACAATGTTAAGGCCGTACAAAGAATAATAGGGCGCATAGCCGCCCTAGGCCGATTCATCCCGCGGTCTTCAAATAGAAGTCACAGGTTCTTCTCACTCCTCAAAAAGAAGAACAATTTTGTATGGACCCCGGAATGCCAACAAGCATTGGAAGAATTAAAGAGGTACCTCTGAAGCCTGCCACTGCTTCATACTCCGAAAACGGACTAGCAACTCTACTTGTACTTAGCAGTCTCGGAAATCATAGTAAGTGGGGTCCTAGTTCGAGAAGAGAAAGGTACGCAATTTCCTGTTTACTATGTTAGTCGAACTTTAGGTGAGGCCGAGACCCGATACTCACACTTAGAAAAATTAGCGCTTGCCCTAATAAGCGCCTCTAGGAGATTAAAACCATATTTTCAGTATCACCCGATCTGTCTGGTAACTACTTATCCCCTTCACAATATTTTGCATAAGCCCGAACTTTCGGGCCGATTGGACAAATGGGCCGTCGAGATTAGTGGGTACGATATCGAGTATCGACCCTGAACGACCATTAAGTCTCAAATCTTAGCGGACTTCGTGGCCGACTTTACGCCAGCCCTCGTACCCGAGGTCGAAAAGGAACTATTATTAAAGTCGTGTACATCATTGGGGGTGTGAACCCTCTTCACAGACGGCGCTTCGAACGTGAAGGGGTCCGGGCTAGGCATCGTTTTGAAGTCACCCACGGGTAATACAATTAGACAAACTATCAAAACTTCCAAGTTAACTAACAATGAGGCCGAGTATGAAGCCATGATTACAGGTCTCGAGCTAGCTAAAGGTTTGGGAGCAGAGGTCATCGAGGCCAAATGTGACTCCCTGCTTGTGGTAAACCAAGTCAACAGAACCTTCGAGATTCGAGAAGATCGAATGTAGAGGTACTTGGACAAACTACAGGGGACTCTACATCGGTTTAAAGAATGGACCCTACAGCATGTGCCTCGAGAACAAAATAGCGAGGCCGATGCCCTTGCAAATTTGGGGTCATCAGTCGAAGACAACGAGATTAGCTCAGGGACTGTCGTACAACTTTCAAGGTCAGTAATCGAAGAGGCCACGCTGAAGTAAACTCCACAAGTCTAACCTGGGATTGGAGGAACAAATAAATCGAGTACCTAAAGAATGGGAAGCTTCCATCGGATCCTAAGGAATCGAGGACTCTACGTACGAAGGTCGCACGATTCACATTGGCCGAAGATGGAACATTTTATAAAAGGATGTTCGATGGACCATTGGCACATGCGGAAATCATTCCGGTGCTGAATCATTGGTTCACAAAGTCATCAGAGCAGGATACTATTAGGTCGATATAGAAAAGGATACAAAAGAGTTTGTTCGAAAGTGTGACAAATGTCAAAGGTATGCACCGATGATTCACCAACCTGGAGAGCAACTCCACTAAGTCTTATCCCCATGGCCATTCATGAAATGGGGAATGAATATCGTCAGCCCTCTACCATCGGCCCCAGGTAAAGATAAATTTATTTTGTTTGTGACCGACTATTTCTCTAAGTGGGTTGAAGCACAGGCTTTCGAGAAAATTAGAGAGAAAGAAGTCATAGACTTCATCTGGGACCACATTATATGCCGATTCGGGATGCCTGCCGAGATCGTATGCGACAATGGAAAGCAATTCGTCGGCAGCAAAGTGACAGTTTCTTGAAGATCACAAAATAAAAAGGATCCTATCGACGCCGTATCATCCTAGTGGGAACGGACAGGCCGAATCGACAAACAAGACCATCATTCAAAATCTAAAGAAAAGATTGAACGACGCTAAGGGAAAATAGAGAGAAATATTTCCCGAAGCCTTTGGCCGTATAGAACAACGTCAAAATCCAGTACGGAGGCAACACCATTCTCTTTAGTATATGGTGCCGAAGCTCTGATCCCGGTTGAAGTCGGGGAACCTAGCGTCAGGTTTCGATATACAACAGAAGAGTCAAATCACAAGGCAATGAATACAAGCCTCGAATTGCTAGATAAAAAGCGGGAAGCCGCCCTCGTTCGAATGGCCGCACAGAAATGACGGATCGAAAGGTACTACAATCGAAGAGCTAATCTTCGACACTTTAAAATTGGGGACTTGGTTCTGAGGAAGGTCACCCTCAATACTCGAGACCCAAATGAAGGAAAACTTGGCCCGAACTGGGAGGGACCGTATCAGGTCCTCGATATCATCGGAAAGGGATCCTACAAACTTGGCACGATGAACGACGAACAATTACCAAACAATTGGAACATATCACTCCTCAAACGATATTACTGCTAAGGTACGACCTTTTCCATTTTCGTTTATATTATACTAACCCTTTGCAGGTGTTTAATCGAAGACACCCAAGGATTCTTCACATACAAAGTCCTTAGGTCTGAAAGCACGCGTTGCACTCTTTTTCCCTTGGACCGATTTTTGTCCCAAATGGGTTTTTCTGGCGAGGTTTTTAATGAGGCAACCATTGTTCGTGCTAACTTAGAGCAATTCAACAGTATCCGAGGCTCCTTTACAATCAACCTCGAATACTGGGGGGTATCACCCTCAGATAGTTACAAGGAAAATACTTCATGTCGATAGGATTTCGATAGGCAAATTTTGTAAAGGACCGAACGGTAAAATGAACCGTGTCCATGTAGATTACTCGAGCCCTAATGGCAAAACGTGTACGCATGTATAATATATTGAAAAAAGTATTTTTCCTCTCTAGATATTTCATGCCTTAGAGAAATTTTTACTTTACAATGTCGTGCTTGTGATCTATTGTGAAAACTGGCTTAAGGGCCGATCACAACTAAAGTTCGAACAATTGACCCCGCACTCGGGGACTGCCATCCAAAATATCGACACGATCGAATTACTAAAACCTCGAGATCGTAAGACCTTAAAAAGGTAACCCTCGATTTTATAGGCCACGACCACCCTACTTGGGGATTGATACTTCGAACAAGTTCGAAGTATAATAGGGGAACAACCCCTAAAGGCGAATCCTAAGCTAAAGGCTACGGCCAAATTAACACGGTTCGGAGACGTTCGATTTCCGTTATAAAACAGACCTTCGAATATTTTCATAAACCGGTTAAAAAGGCTACCCTCGACTGAATTACTAAGGGTCTGGATAATATCGACCCTCAAAAACCCTAATGGGTACAAAGTCATTCGAACTCTCGAACAAATTCTTAATTTTATGCTAAGGCATTACGAAACAAAGGGTCTGGATAATATCGACCCTTGAAAACCCTAATGGGTACGGAATCATTCAAACTCTCGAGCAAATCCCTTATTTAATGATAAGGTACAACAGATTTTATATGATTAAACAATAAACTTTTCAAGCCGAAAAGGGGGAGAAAGACATTCTTTTTACTATGGTGGCCGTATCGGCCTAATTCAAGAGCCTAAAGGGCCATTTTATTTATGAATTCGAGAGCCTAAAGGGCCATTTTATTTCTGAGTTAGAGAAATCATCCTCACTCAATTAAAACCTAAGGGTCACTCTACTTCGAGTTCGAGCAAGTACTCACTCGATTTTAAAGACTACGCTGGTCCGACTTCGGTCTAGTTGCCTAAAGTCCCAAACTTGTGAGCAAAATCTCCATAAGGCATGAAGGCATGAATGAAATAGAATTTTTACAAGACAAGAAATAGAATAAAGACAAGTCAAAAAGAAAAAAGATCTTTTATATATACGAAGATATTTACAAGGATCGATCAAGGTCCCGCACAAAAAATTAAAAAAGAAAAAACCTACGATTCCTAATTTTCCTCAGGGGCAGCTTCTTCTCCATCGAGGTCCTCCCCATTCTCGGACCCGCTCTTGCTGCCATCATCATCATCATTGGAAGAGGCCACTGCTCCAGCATCAGCTTCATGCTCTTTAGCCTTTATATCTCGTCGGTAAGATCGAAATCTCGAGCGTGGATCTCCTCGAGGGTTTCCCTCCGAGATTGGAATTTGACGAGTTCAGCAATCCAAGGTGCTCGAGTTTGAGCGGTCTCGGCTACCTTTCTTGCTTGGACTTGAGCGGCTTCGGCATCGGCCCAGTAGACAGCCACGATCACCTCTAGCTCGGCCTTTGCCTTTTCGGCTTCAGATTTGGCCTTTGCAAGTTCGGAAGCCAACCGAGCCTCGATCTCCTCTATTTTCTTTCCCTGAGCTAAGCTCTTCTCCTTCATGCCTCGAAGCTGACTTTCAACCGATGACAATTGGGCTCGAGCAACCTCTTTTTTAGCAGCAAGGCGGTCCATACTTTCTTTCCACCCCAAGGTCTCCGCCTTCATCACGTCGACCTCCTAGTAGAATTGCTCAATCCTCTCGACCTTCTGCTGTAGCTGTGAGATTGAAATGTTAGCCATCGTTCCCGAATCGAGCCCATGAGCTTTTAAGATTTTCATTACCTGCTCGATTCGGTTGGTCTGATCTTTGTGAGCTGTGGCCAACTCGGTTCGGAGGTCCTTGATATTTTCTTCTTTTTGCCCACTGAGAAGGTTGAGGGAATTCCTCTCCTCGGTAAGCCTTTGAATGTCGGCTTCGTACCGACTCAGCTCAGCTCGAGACCGAGAAAATACTTCCCGATGAAGCGCTGAGGCCTACGCAGAAAGAAGAAAAGAAGTTAGATTGGAAGAGAAAAATGAACACAAAGGTAATACCAACAAAGGGAGTTAAGGCTTACCCGATTCATAGCTTGCTGTGCTTCGTTGAAAAGGCTCGATGCCTCGCCCGAGTCCTTCCTCGAGACCTCCAAGTTGCTCAGGCCGGTAGCATCTTCAACCCTAGTAAAGTAATCATGGAAGGGGTCCTCCCTTCCGTGGTCTCCTTCGATGGAGGGGGTCTTCAAGGCCCGAGCCTCTTGAATCATCTCCTCAGAAAATAAGGGGAGCAGCGGGGAGCCTCCAATTTCTATTGCCCCAAGAGGATCACTTGGGGCGTTATCTCCATCTCGAGGGGCCTCTAGACCAGCCCTTATAGCCGTACCCACCGTTGGCTCTTTATCGTGGGAGGCATCTTCAATCCTCGGTGACTCGGGGACTTCGCCCAAGTCTCTTCCCGAGACCCCCTCATCTCGAGATGGAGTCTCTATAGCCTTCACCGATTCAGTGGCCTTTGGGGCCTCGGTGCACATTCCCACTCGGGCCACCAGCCCGGAGTCGTCTTCTTTCTCTTTTTTATCTTCCTTCCTTGGATGCCGAACATAGTCTTTGGTGAGATGGATGATGTTCTTCTTCGACTTACGAGCCTTCTTCTTCTTAGGTTTTGGATCCTTGGAGGTTGATGTCTTTTTCCTCTTTTTGTCCTTCGCCAGTTTCGGTGTCAGTATCGAAATCTCCTCCTCACTAGATAGAGGCCTCATGACCGCATCCTTGCCCAGGCCTGTACACAAGAAAATTGAATAAGTAGAAGAAGGGCATCTTAATTGAATCATCAAATACACAAACAAGTGGGCTTACCATGAGTCTTGGCCTCCCTTCGGCCCTGTGATAAGTTGTGTCATGAGCGCTCGATGTATGTAGAGGTCGAGGCCAGGTTCTGAACCCAGCTCTCGAGATCGGGAATCGCATGGGGCATCCAAGCGACCGCTACATCATGGTAAAAGACATTGATGAGAAAAGACAAAGGAACAAATAATACATGGAAGCTGACAGTGAGACGGTACTTACGATTCATGTTCCATTTCTCAAGAAATGGCATCTTCTCGGTTGGGATTAGGTCGGAAGTCCTCACTCGAATGAACCAACCCATCCAGCCTCAATCCTTATCCTCGTCTATGCCCGAGAACAATACTTTGGTAGCCCGACATTGAAGTTTTATTAACCCTCCTCGATAGAGGCGGGGGCTATACAATCTGATAAGGTGATCGAGGGTGAAAGGGAGTCCCTCGATTTTGCTCATGAAGAATCGGAGCAGAATAACAATTCTCCGAAATGAAGGATCGATTTGGCCTAGGGTTATTTGATATTGACGACAAAAATCAACGATGACGGGCTCGAGGGGGCCTAGTGTGAAAGGGTAAGTGTAAACACTTAGAAACCCTTCCACATGGGTGGTGATGTCTTCTTCCTGGGTCGGGATCACCACATCTTTGCCCTCCCAGTTGTAGTCTTTCTTTACCTGCTTAAGGTATCCCTCAGTTATTGAGCATATATACCTCGACACGGGCTTGCATCGACCAGGAATCAACGAGGCTTTATCAATCTTGAAATCGGAGTTTAGCGCACACTCCCCAGGAATGCATTCCTCAAGACGGGGTTCCACCAGCGTTTTCCCGCCGGCCGGTTGAGAAGATGAAGCAACTTCTTTTTGAGGTACCGTTTTCGATGTTTTTGCCATTTTTGTGTAAGTTTAAAGGAGAGGAAGATAATAGGACTTGGCGTTTGAGAAATGATTAACTGCAAAACCTGAAGATTTGTAAAAGGGAAGAACTTAAGAGATGTAAAAGCTTTGGAGATTAGAAGGAAGTGAAAGTAAAGTTTGAATCAATGAGGAAGGGGTCTATTTATTGGATTCACGGCGACGGTTCAAATGCACTAGTGACCGACCACCAACTGACACTCATTAATTACTTGGGAAACTATACCGACGGGATATTTTGGTCACTTCCGTCGCTTATGTCACGACGGTGATGTCATGGCAGGTCGAGATAAAAATCGAAGGCTCAATTCATTTCTTGTCATTACACTCCAAAAAATGAGGGAACTATCTGTATATGGTTAAAACCGAACCCACCCAATTTTTCTATCAGACCGAAACCAGGGAGCTACATCGAAGGTCGGCCCCGAAGTGGATCTGACCAAGGTATGAGGACAAAGTACCAAGTTCGATATTCGAGGTACCTGTCGAGTTCGAGGCCAGCAGCGATCGAGACCGAATAAGACAGGCATCGAGCAAGATCGAAGATAACATAATAACAGAAAGGCAAAATATCCATGACTGATCGAAGATCATGGCGGAAATCTCAGAACAGATCAAATTAAGAATGATTAATTAGCTAATCATAGAATTTCCTTCTGTAATTAGAGTTATACCATAAGTAGAATTCCTCTACTATATAAAGGGGAGTATTAACCATTTGTAAGGACACATTGTTCACAGATATCAAAGTTATATAATTCTCTTTCTCGTTTATACTATTGTTCATCAGTTTGTTATATTTTGATTGTTCTTACATCAACTAGTTCGAGGGTATCCAAACTTGAGGGCTGAGTTCCATTCTAACACTGGTTTGCTTTACTTTATAGTTTATTTCTGTTATTAATCTTCATATTTATCAATTGGTATTAAGTGAAATCACGTGTCCTTAGAACCACATTATAAGTTTAATTATTATCAAATTTTAAGGGTAAACAAAGTCGTTCTTAGATTAAAGAAGTGTTAAAGAGAGTATGATATTATTCCTATGGTTAGGGGACAGATTTGTGGTTAGGATATGAATATACCCAATCATCTCACTTAATTATATATTGTGATCTCAATGCATTCTTATTAAATTAATTCCATAAGCATTAATCTATCTTGAGTAGATGAGTAGTAATTTGAGAGAATACTATGAGTAACTTTGTTCTGGTTAATTAGCAACCATAACTTATCCGAATTGAAATGGAATAGTTAGAACACAATAGGATTGGTGTACCTACCAAAATCTTGAAATATTAATCTTTGTTGTATTCAACTCAAAAACAACTCTCCATTGTCTGGGTTTATTGCTTATTTAATTTTGACTGTAAAAGTTTAGGAACAAAAACTCAAGTTTTGTTAAAATCGACTAGATAACACATTTTAGCTGAACTAGCTAGTAATTAATGACAAGTCTCTGTGGGTTCGACATTTGACTCTAAGTCACTATATTACTTATTGACTGTGTATACTTCCATGCACATTTCAAAGTAACAAGTTTTTGGCACTATTGCCGGGTACTTTTTAAATTAACTACTTTACTAGATTTAGCTTTTATTACTTAGTTAGTCGAGTCTAATCTCTTTTTGGTTGCGTAGCTGCTTCTCAGATATTTTTCTTGAAAGTGACGGATTAGGAGCCAAGATAGACTGGAAGGCTTTGACCCATAACCTAAGAGAACATTTTACAGAAGGTTGAGAGAAGCAAGAGAAGTCAATAATATTCAAGCACTCATTTAACTACCTGTTGAAATGGCAAATGCATAACCACTAGCAGAACAAGAGGTGGTTATGCTCAGCATTGCTAATGTCACCTTTAGCATCGTTAAACTTAGGATCACTGGGCACTTTGAGCTTAAGCAAAATATGATTCGAGTGCTACATGCGAACGGTCAGTTCATGGGACTATATAAGAACACAAGAGGCAGATTTGATTTGCTTGGATGAGGAGTGGAAAGGTAGCTAGAATATCAGATGCTTGGAAAAGAATTAAAGTAAATCCATTACTATGGAGAATAAGTAAATATGTTTGACGAGTACTAGGGCTAGTAAGACCTACTCGCTTTATTGGCATTTTCATTCACTGAAATAACTTGAACAAAATAAAAGAAAAATAAAGAAATACAGTGACTGCCACATAAGGATCCCAATAGCATATTCTGAATTTCTTGGAGATCGGTGAACTTGCATCACCAATAGAGTCACACCAGATTATATCTGACTCACACTATTCCCTTTTTCTCTGTTGGGAGAGTCCAAGAGGTGATTGAAAGCTGAAGTAGCTAACTCCATTACATCGTGGAATAATTCGGCTCACAAGTTCTTGGAAAGGTTCTTCCCATCTGGTAAGACTGCAAAGATTTCAAGTGAGATATTTGCTTTTAAACGAATAGAGGGCAAGTCACTATATTCATGTTGGGAGCAATTCAAGGGATTGCTTAGGGACTGTTCCACACCAAAATCGAACTAATGAGGTATTAGCTCACACATTTTATTGAGGGTCCACACCAAAATTGAACTAATGAGGTATCAGCTCACACGTTTTATCGAGGGTCTTCATCCCGAGACAAAGATAGTAATAGATGCTGCAGCAGGTGGTCAAGTGTTGGAAAAGTGTTTTGATGAGATCTATGCACTCCTAGATAAGTTCTTTAAGAGCAACCTAGACTGACAGAGAGAAGTAGGTAGACACAATTCATAAGGCCATGGGTGTACTTGAGGTGGATGCCATATCAACACTATCAGTATAAGTGGCCTCTTTGGCTAACCAATTCAATAAAATGGCTATGATTCTGAACAAACAATTGTTTTCTCTAGCACAGCAGGTTCAACCGGTACAACAAGTGCAATTATTTTGCAAAGTCTATGGAGAATGCCACACCAGTGATCTCTACCTAGCAAATCCTCAGTCAGTATATTTTGCTAGTAATGCTAATAGAAGCCGAGCAAATCAATATAGAAATACTTATAATCCCAATTGGAATAACTATCCAAATTTCTCACAGAGTGGAATCAGGGGACTCAGAACTAGTTCAGACCACAGGGTCAACAGCAACAATTCAACTACCTCAGGCAGATTAGTCCGCAAATCAAATAGGTACTATTAAGGAGATGATCAAGAAGATTATGGTTGATAATCAGAATTAAGCTACCACTATTCGTAAACCGGAGTGACAAATAGGGCAACTTGCTAGCATCCAAAAAATATGACCAACTGGGGTACTCTCTAGCGACACTGAGTCTAATCCTAAGGCTCCTATCAATGCTGAACAGTGAGTAATGGGAGAATATAATAAGTTCCATACAAGAAGAGAAATCAAGTGACCTTTGATGAGAAATAGACGACAGTGGAAGCTAAACAAAAAAACTGCAAGAGAACTAGAAAAGTCAAAGAAAGAGGCCATGGCAAAGCCACCACAACCTATAGTGGCCAAGCCACTGCCTCCTTTCCCTTGAAGATTACAAAAGTTGAAAGATAATCCACGTACAAGAAGTTTTTGGATATTTTGAAGAAGGTAGATTAATATTTCATTGGTAGATATTTTGCAAGAAGTACCAAAGTATGCAAAGCACATCAAGGAGACTGTGGCAAATAAGTGTAGGTTAACTAGGTTTAATCATGTTACCGTGGAGGTTACAAATACTTAAGATCATGAATACCAAGTACCAAGGGGGTTGGAAAGCTTAGAAGCTAAACGAATTGAAGAAAATAAGTTTCGTCAAAAGTCGACAAGTTGGAAATATTATAACATGTACTTTTGGGGTAACATGTATTAGATTTCGGCTCAGTCTAGTTGGGCAAGGATTTGACTTATATTGAGGAGCCGGTGGCTATATTGGATAGGCAGGTTTGGAAGTTGAGGTCAACGAACATTGCTTGAGTGAAGGTTTAGTGGAGAGGTCAACCGGTCGAGGAGTAGACTTGGGTGACCAAGCATGATATGCATAGCCATTATCCTCACCTTTTCGGCATTTCGGGTATGTCTCTATACTCGTTCGAGGACGAACGTTTATTTAAGAGGGGGAGAATATAATGACTTAGCCGGTCATTTTGTATATTGTAGCCATGTACCCCTATTATTACCTCTTATATATTTATTTGTGGTTATGTGACTTGCCGGGGTGGTTGGATTGGTGTCAGGAAGGTTTCAAAGTGAATTGGGATACTTAGTCACACGGTTGAAAGCTTAAGTTGAAAGAGTTGATCGGAGTTTGACTTGTATGTAGACGACTCCGTAATGGAGTTTTGATTGTTCCAATAGCTTTGTATGGTGACTTTAAACTTAGGCGTATGTCCCGATGTTGATTTGGAGGTCCGTAGCTTGTTTTGGCTTGAATTAGCAAAAGTTGGAAGTTGAAGGTTTGGAAGGTTGATAGGTTTAACCAAAGGTTGACTTTATTGATATCGGGCTCAAATTATGATTTCGGGAATTGTCATAGGTCCATTGTGTCATTTGGGACTTACATGCAACATTTGAGGTCATTTAGAGTTAATTAGACTTGTTCGACGCAAGTTTCTAATTTGGAAATGTTCATTGGTTCGTTAGGCTTGAATTGGGGTCGATTCATAGTTTTGATGTTGTTTGGTGTGATTTAAGGCCTCGAGTAGGTTTGTGTTGTGTTTTGGGATTGGTTGGTATGTTTGGATGGGATCCTGGTGGTCCCAGGTGTGTTTCGGGTTGAGTTCGGACCAATTGGAGGCTTAGAGGAATTGCTGAATCTGCTGAGGTCTGGTGCTTTCACACCTGCGATGCTTTGCCCACAAGTTCGGTGCCACAGAAGCGGCTGGTTGGCCGCAGATGCGAGGTTTGGATTGGAGAGTTGGGCCCGCAAGTGCGGACATGGTAGCGCAGATGCACAACCGCAGAAGTGGATTTGAGCTGTTTGAGAATGGACCATAAATGTGGTGCCTTGTCCGCAGAAGCGGAAGCGCAAATGCGCGTTTTGGTCCGCAGAAGAGGAAGCGTAGGTAGGCCTTTAGGTTCGCAAAAGAAAAATTTTTGGACTTAAGTGAAGGCCGCATCTGCGATGCTTTTTCTGCAGATGCGACTGCTGGGTTGCAGAAGCAAAATGCCTGTGCAGGTTACAAGCTTAAACAAGGGTTTTATTTCGTTTAGCACATTTGGAGTTAGAGAGCTCGATTTTGGGTGATTTTGGAGGAGATTTTCTCGATTTGGATCGGGGTAAGTGTTTTTGACTCGGATTTGTCCATTATTCATGATTCCATCTTTGTTTTTATCATTTAATTGGTTATTTGAATTGGAGAAATTGGAGATTTTTGTAAAAACATTTCTAAAACATAAATTGAGGATTTGAAGGCCTATTTGAGGTCAGAATTGAATGATTTTGGTATGGTTGGACTCATATCGGAATGGGCATTCAGAATTTGTGGGTTTGGTTTCTGAGGTTGACTTTTTTTATTTTCATTAAAGATTGAATGGTTATTATCTAGAATTGCTTCCTATGGCTTTTATTTATGATATTAAGTTATTTTGGCTAGATTCGAGCCGTTCAGAGTTGGGTTTGCACGGGAAAGGCTTATTAGTGGATTGATTTAGCTTGTTTGAGGTATGTCTCTTGCCTAACTTTGTGTAGGGGAACTACCCCTTAGGATTTGGATTGATTGTACTATTTGAACTATGTGGAAGACATGTACATGAGGTGACGAGTGTGTATACAGGCTTATATGTGAAAATTAACCGGCTTAGACTCTTAGGTTACTTATAAGCATTTCATTGAAGTTGTTAATTGTTCTATCTTTCCTTGTCAAGTTTATTCTTACATGCTTTAATTGAAGTTGTTATTACATGTTCTAGTTTTCATTGTCGAGGTCACTCTTATATTAAATTATTAGTATTTGTTGCTACATGCTATTCTTTTCGTTGTTGAGTTATTCTCATGCATTTAGTCGTAGTAGCTATTTCATGCTATCTCTTTCATTGTTAAGCTTATGCTACACATTAGAATTTGAAGTTTCCATTTCATGGAAATACCTTCATTTTTGAGTTATTGAAGTTGTAATTGTTGAGAGCTATTAACACGTTTGTGGTTGAAATTTTTGGTTATTGGTATACCTTTCCTTCTTGAGTCATTTCTCATTCATTTGTTGTTATTGAGATTCTTGTATATATTGTGGTTGAGTCGTGGGTTATGTGTTGTGGTGACATTGGTATTATTGATTTTGGCAATGTTGTGGCATATGGGCACGTATGGTGCGAGTTGATTATTGTGTTGTGATAATGATGCACATGCGGTGGTGTAAAGGTAGGGGTTGATGCGTATGCAGTGAGATAAGGTGGAATTTATACACGTGTTGCTAGTGAGGAAATTACTTGAAGCCACACGGTGATATAAGGGGGCTAAAGCATGTGTAGCTATTTTAAAAAAGATTATTTTTAAAATAGATGCAAGGCTCACACAACAATATAAGGAAGATTGTGGTTGTGGCTTGTGTGAAATGTGAAAAGGCTTGTTGATTGAAAGTTGAAGTTACTAACCAATGAATTTGGGAAGAAATTGCTATCCAAAAATCGCCTTTCTGGAGTCTATGGTTCAGAAATGGTGTAAAATGAGCTAAGTCCTGAAATCTCAACATTTTACCGAGCTGCAGATGTCGCAATTGCAAATAACTTTTGAGCCCTCTGATATTGCAAAAGCGATGAAATACTCGCAATTGTGAACCCTGGACAGTCCACAAATGAGAACAATGCTTCACAAATGCGAAGCTGCCCCCAAGTCCATAGTGTCACAAAAGCGACAGACCCATCGCAAATGTGGAGTCCTCCCTATCTGCAAATGTGATACGAACATCGCAAATTCGAAGTGTCATCCCCAATCTCATCTTCGCAAATGCGATACATCACTTGCAAAGGCGATGGTTTCATTTGCAAGCCGGACCTTGCAAATGCGAGATCTGCAGACTCTTAACACCAGCTGATACTCAGCTATTCCAAAATCATCCAAATCACATCCGAAATTCACACGAGCCTCTCGGGCTCCAATCCAAATATTCACACAAGTGTAATAACATCATACAAACCCGCTCACTATCTCAAATCATTAAAATATCATCAAACATCAAGAATCGATCATCAAAACTCAAGTTTTTCAACTTCAAAACTCATTTTTCAACTTTTCACATAATGCGCCGAAATGACCTCGGGTCACCCGAACCCGGACCAAACATGCATACAAATCAAAAAATATCATACGAACCTACTAAAAATGTCAAAACACTGATCTAAAGCCGTTTACCAAAAGCGTTAACCGTGGCCAACTCTAATCATTTTCAAAGCCAAAAATCACATTTTCTTTAAATTTTCACGCATAAACTTTCCGAAAAACGATATGGACCACACACGCTAGTTATAGATCATCAAATAAAGCTATGAGAGGTCTCGGAACACTTAAAAGTAAGGTAGTACTCAAAACGACCGGTCGGGTCATTACATTATCCCCCCACTTAAACATACGTTCATCCTCGAACGTGCCAAGAGTCGTTCCAAAGCCGTCAGTTAGCTGAATGAACTCATCATACCCATAACCATGAGTGATCCCATGCCACCTTGTTCCTTATAAGTCCATGAACACGACCCCGACTGAAGATTCTTCCTTCGACCTTCGGCCACAGAGCGTGGAACCAAATTCCAACATCTGGAACCCCCTATAAGATCCGATCCTTGTATATATACGTTGTATCAGTCTCAACAAGATGCATCAAGCTGTTAATACGCTGCTAAGATCAAATCACAGGATGAACCACATAACCCATGTACTCACGGCAATAACATCCGACCACAATAGCTGCTCATTACCAAATCTGATACCGATAATATACCGTATATCAAATAATACCTTGTTTCGAACTTCTGCAACACCGCTAATGATGAAAGAACCATGCAGAAACTCATAACCACCCAAGAAATCAATAAGTTGTGGAGTTTTCTCATCCGACAAGGACCATTGTCAAATTCTAAACTAACTAGCCACATTCTTCCTCCAAACATGCCTTATCCCAACCCGTTTATGAAATTTCTAGGTCCAATAACCTCGTCTCACCCGGTTCATGCTGTTCAACTGGCATGTCTCTCTAAGGGCCACATGGAACCTCACACAATGCGGTCCATACACCAAGCAAGCAATAACTTAGATATATCCAAAAATGGAAAGAAAACAAGATAAGAGGACTATCCAACAAATGACACTGATATAACAAAAAAAACATAATTTCATGAACTCATCCCATATAGGGAAAACGAAACATACAAAATAAACACAAAGAAGGTTATCCCACATAACTCCGTTGCAGTGCACAACTCGATCCCAAACATATCCGTCCACATCGGGATGCCCATCGAGCCATAATGCTCGTGTTCACTAAGCACATGTGCATCAACATCAAGCACTATAGAGTGCACAAATATAACTATAGGGAGATGAATAGGCATAATACAATGCGGAAAAGGGCAAGCACAACTAAGGTGCAATAAGCAAATCAACGTCACAAGATCCATCTCGCCCATATATTGCCATAAGACATAAACATGATTACAACATCCGAGCGAATAATTAAGTAGCCTCACAATCCATCATAGCATAAGAGAGAAACACATAACATAGACCAGGGAACGAATAATATCCATTATGTTCGATGATATACCTACGGTAACAGTTTCTCAAAAGTAAGCAAACCCAATCGGATATATAATACGCATTCTCATTAGTCCTAAAATAGCCCCCAAACCAATTCTGATCATCCTCAAACAGGTAAATAACATTCCAAAAGCCCATAGCGACCTATCCATAACACATACCATCATCTATCCCATTCTTAACATACCCTCAAAGTATGCAACCTAGGAATAGTTTGCCTATAAAAACATCCAGTCTCTAAACCTCAAGAATACCGGAATCTCCATATCCAATCCCAACTCCTAATGACTGACACATCACTTGTACACAATTATCTCACAAAAAATACTCCCATATGTGCCACAAAGAAAAACCTGAACCTCAGCAACCCAAAACTAGGCGATCACTATAATACTATTCAAGCATCCGCAAGTCAAAATACAATGCGTTTCCAAAAATGCACAACCTTCTCAGGCGATACCAAATAGTACCAGCATTTTCTTAAGCATCTAAAATCGTCCATGCCTTTTAGACTCATGACCTTCCCTTTCGAAACTAAATTGCAACCTTGTACTTGCAACTTTCAATTCCACACGGTGCACCGCAACTATTATGCTAACTTGTGAAGATACAAAATCTTATAATCAACTCCGAATCACAGGTGGGATAAACACCTCATCAACAAAGAACCTTCCATTTAACTCAATCTAGGAGGACATCACCATAAGAAACACACCTTCTATACTCATAGAAAACATCAACTTTAAGCCACGGTCAAAACTGTCACGAGCTCTCAGAACCCATTTACACATAGTCAAATCATCCGAACTGATTTCCCTCTAACCCAACCGAGTCACGCAGACTGCCAAACCTAAAAGTAACTCACTCTGAAATGCTCTCTCTAAATGGACCTTCTGCGAATCCGAAGTTGTTTCTTGCATCTCTCTAATACTGCCATGTAAAGTCAATGTTGATATAGAAGTACCGCATGTCCAAACACCATCCTTTATAGATCTCAAGCCCTAGCCATACACAAATTTGAAAATCCTTAAATACAATCTATGAATCTTTAACTCATAAGAACCTTCTCGTTAGCCATCCACTCCACTCCCATCTTTGATTCACAGCCAACACGCACCGAACAACCTATGCGCCACCAGTACATGAATATCCAAAAGAAGCAACCACACGATTCCTTTTCCTTGCGCACCCCATCTTCAAGAAATATGAAACCTGAATCATTCCAAGATCTCCATATACACATAAAGCATATTACATCATGTACCCAATGGATCCCTTGCTCGAAATCATCCCCGATTACACCTTCCTCAAATCATAGCTAATCCACAAGCACATCCTAAGCCAGGAACTATAGCAACACATGCACATATGACCTAATCGTTGATGATGAACTCCCCCACATAGCTCGAATCTACAAAACACATCCTCTGATAACCCACAACACCCTTCCTTTTTAACTTGCCATGACCTTGCGCTATCATTCAGCTGAATCTCCTTATAAGCTCACATAGCACTAGTCATAACCACTCCAAATCTTCTCATAGGAGATAACCCACCTGCCTAGCCTCCGACCGACATATCTATATGGCCCTATTACAACCACAACCACTATGCAATTTTTTCTTTTGAGTTCACACTCGCCAACTAGATACAGGAATCCACTTTATCCCATAAATGATCAACCGAAAGATCTATCAACACATATGTATCTAAGCCTACACAACACATCATGAAAATAATCAAGCATCTACAACCCTTCGTAGCCCATCCACAACATCACAAGCCATCGGTGCACAATGATACTTGGTGCTCAACATCACATGTGGATGAATAGGAAGAAATTATAGTTGCAGGCTTCAAGCTGAACAAGGTCGCATGATAAGGAAATAACGAAGGGAAATTTCCAAAATGTCCTAAAGCTTCTCGAAGATAGGTATGGATATTATCATACCGATCTGTGAGACTCTACTAGACACTTGATCATGGATACCAACTTGTCATGACCCAAAATCTACCTAGTCGTGATGGCTCCGAACCCCAATTCTAGCTAAGCCAAACATAGAATAAGGTAATTCAAGTGAAAGATTATTAATAACAACAACAAACCTAGCTTAATCCTATACATGGGGTTTGGGGAGGGCAGTGTGTACGCAACCTTACCCCTACCCTATAAAGGCAGAGAGATTATTTTCGATTGAAATATTATTAATAACAATAATAAAAATAACCAAATTCTATACAACATCCCAAGTACCGGTAGTACATGTCATGAGCTAAAATGATTTAGATTTACAAAAGCAATATGACGAATAGTACTAGGGGTGGGCATTCGGTATTTAGGTTCGGTATTTAAGAATTTTGGTTCGGTATTTCGGTATTCGATTTATCAATTGTGTATACCAAATGCCGTACCAAAGTATTTCGGTACGGTTTTGTATTTCTTATTTTGGTTCGGTACGGTTTCAGTTTAAGCCAAATCTTCACTGTCTAGAGCTCCCAGCTGAAAGATAATAGAGGATCATTCTGAACCATAATCAAAAGTAAAAGGATAAATTTTAACATTTTTCCTAATATATTTTGACATTAACAATTCACTAAGTTCACGTTGGAACTCCATTAAAATCAAAGGCAAATATAAAACGATTTGCTAACAACAATATGAATAATCCTAATAATACTCTTTTTGAAATTCTTCCAATAGATGGAACATTTCAAAATTACAAATAGTAGTCATTACATGCAATAAGGACTCCATCAATTTGGTCTTATCAAAGCATGTGTTCGATGACATAATGGAATATTAAGACTTAAGAAGTTTCGGAATGTCAAAAAAAAAAATTAGCATACCATAAAACAGCGAGTCGTATTTTTAGAATTAGTCCCTTGAAAAACAACCAAATTTTGACTATAGTTCCTTCTGTTCGTGAAGAAAAATTACCACCAAAAACTTGTTTAAACGTCAATCATTTGTATATGGAACTATATGGGCCTTTGCAATGAGCGGACAATTAGGTGACAACTTGAGAACTACAGATTCTATTGACTTTGAAAAATTCAAAGTGTATACCTTGATCGAGCTCTGGAAATTCATATTAGAATTTGTACTTTTGGGGTTTAAGGTAATTGGGCTAAAAACAAAAATAAAGTTGGGCTTGGACTAAACTATTTCGGTATTTCGGTATACCGAAATATCAAATTAATTCGGTTCGGTTCGGAATTTAGTTTTTCGAATTTTATGCCCATCCCTAACGAGTACAATCGACCCCATGCACTCAGTAAGTATATTGACTAACCTCAGTGAAGTAGTGACGAGGTTTTAAGTTAAAAGATACTCACTTATTATTTTTACATGTGCAGATGGTAAGCAGAAAAAGCAATACAAGATAGATAAATGAATAACCACATAATAAACGAAATAAGAATATAAATGACAGAGGGCCCTAAAATATCATCGAATATAATCTTACAACACAACATAGTGACAGAATTTAACAACCAAGAATAACCACAATTTTGTTTTGTTGCAGCGTGTAACCCGATCCACACATATATATACTGTTGCAGCGTGCAACCCGATCTACATATATAATAATATAAGTTCATATGAAAACTATTCAAGAACAAACAAGCATGGGAAAATTCACAACGTAACACTAAGGAAATTAACACGTGGAATTCAACAAGGAAATACAAACTCAGGCAAGGTAAGATGGGCAACCTAGTACCACATAGCTACTCTCTCTCATATAATGACAAGGCTTCCACAAAGCATAAATACACAACTAATCTAAAAGTCACCTAATCCGGCTAAGCAAAGAAGCGTAGAACATAAAACGAGTAAAGATATACGACAAGTAAAAACATGTATCAAGTAGAGGTATTTAATTAGTGAAATCATGTAACAAGTGGAGGCATATAACAAGTAAAGGCATATAGTAAGTGAAGGCATGTAATAAGTGAAAGCATGTAATAAGTGAAGGCATATAACAAGTTAAGGCATCTAATAAGTAAATCACGTAACAAATAGAGGCATGTAACATGTAAGGGCTAATAACAAGTAAAGGCATGGATCCGGTAAGGTCATGTAGCAGAAGTAAATCAAGTAAAAGCGTAGGAGTCACAGTAACAGAGAAGGTAGGAACATAGATATAACAATAACAAGCCAAATAGGAAACACAGAGGCAACTACAAATGGAACACAAGAGTGAAAGTTAAATACAAAATAGAAAACATTAATAAAACCAAAGTAAAGGACATGTAAGTGTTTAACGTACGAGTAATCATAACAAGAAAAGCCAACTCTCATTCTTTTCACACGGTAACAACCAACCGGCCAATCTTATTTCAAATCACACGGCAATACTCATCGTGCCAACATCATATCAACCGTACAGAAATACCCATCATGCCAAACATTGCCTTAAGGCCCCAATCATCATCTCTAAGTACGGATAAAGAAGCTCAAGTAGCATAACAATAACTGGTATAGATGGGTGTTGATGATGCTACGGTCAAATTAAGTATGTAAACAGTCTTAAAAATAACATATTAAATCCTTTTAGGATGTCATACGTTCTAACATGATTTCTAACACAGATAATTAGATCCATTAATCGTAGAATTAAATATAGCATAAGTTAAGGGATCACCAAGTTCAACAAGGTATAAAGAATCATATAATCCCCCACCCTCCCGAGCATGGAAACCCTGGCACATGTATATACGCTCGTCACCTCGTATATGCATCACTCCCGCTTATAGCAAACAATATCCTTTAGTAGAAAAACTTCCCTCAACAATGCTAGGCAAGACACTTACCTCTTTTTGAAACACAATCAATAATCCAACATGACTTTTCCTTTAGAACAAGGCTCCAAATCACTCGAATCTAGTCAATTATCATTCAAACAATTCAAAATAAGCTTTAGAAAAAACCCTCGAATAAAAAAGGTTCAATCATTAGCATAATTAAAAAAGTCAACAAAAGTCAACCCGAACCCACGTGGTCGAAATCCGAAAATAAGACCAAATCACGACTACCCATTCAACTCCGAGCCTGAATATGTAATTTGTTTCGAAATCAGACCTCAATTTGAGGTCTAAATCACAATTTTACAAAATACCTAAATTCTACCCAAAACCCTTATTTCTACCTTAAAATTCATAGATTTGATGATGAATTTCATGAAAAGATAATTGAAATTGATTGAAAAAAAGTTGAAGTTACTAACCAATAAAATTGGGAAGAAATTTCTCTCTAAAAATTGCCTCTATGGAGTCTAGGGTTCAAAAATGGTGTAAAATGAGCTAAGTCTCGGAATCCTCACATATTTTCCAGCTGCGGATGTCGTAATTGCGAACTCTGGTTCACAACTGCAACGTTCACAAAAGCAAACAACTGTTCACAATTGCGACGTTCGCAAAAGCGAACAACTTCTGAGTGCTCTAATATAGCAAAAGCGATGATATACTCGCAATTGTGAACCTGGGCAGTCCGCAAATGTGAACAATGCTTCGTAAATACAAAGCTTCCCCAAATTCCATAGTGCCATAAAAGCGACAGGCTCATCGCAAATACGGATCCCTCCCTACCCGCAAATGCGATATAAATATCGCAAATACGAAGTGTCATCCCCCAGCCCATCTTCGCAAATGCGATACATCATTCGCAAAAGCGATGGTAGCATTTGTGAGCAGGACCCCGCAAATGCAAGATCTACAGACTCTCAACACCAGTTGATACTCTGCTATTCCAAAATCATCCAAAACACACCCGAAACTCACTTGAGCCCCTTGGGCTTCAATCCGAACATTCACACAAGTGTAATAACATCATAAAACCCCGCTCGCTATCTCAAATTATTAAAATAACATCAAACATCAAGAATCGATTATCAAAACTCAAGATTCTAACTTCAAAACTTATTTTTCCAACTTTTCACATAGATGCGTCGAAATGGCACCAGTTGATACTCAGCTATTCCAAAATCATCCAAAACACATCCGAAAACTCACCTGAGCCCCTTGGGCTTCAATCCGAACATTCACACAAGTGTAATAACATTATAAAACCCCGCTCGCTATCTCAAATTATTAAAATAACATCAAACATCAAGAATCGATTATCAAAACTCAAGATTCTAACTTCAAAACTTATTTTTCCAACTTTTCACATAGATGCGTCGAAATGGCCGCAGGTCACCTGGAACCCCAACCAAACATGTATACTATAATGACCCAACTAGTCGTTTTGAGAACTAGCATTTCCGTTCGGTGGTTGAGTTCTTAAGTAACTTCATATGATGTATTATGAATTGAGTGCATGGTTGGTTTGGTTCCGGAAAGATTTCTGTGTGATTTGGAACACTTAGTTCGTAGCTTGGAAGCTTAAGTTGGAAGCATTGACCAACTTTAAATTTTGTATATTTGACCTCGGATAAGGGTTTTGATGGTTCCGTTAGGTCCATATTATAATTTTGAACTTGGGCGTATGCCCAGATTTGAGTGCCGACGTTCCTAGATGATTTTGAGGCTAATTATCAAAAGTTAGAAGTTAGAAGGTATGGAGTTGATAGGTGTGACCCGTAGTTGACTTTGTGGTTAATGATGTCCGTTTGGTATTCTGAGCCTTTGAATAGGTTGGTAATTTATGACTCGTGGACAAAATTTGGGGTCATTTCAAGTTATTTAGACGTGTTCGGCGTAAGTTTGTAATTTGGAAATTTGGAATAGTCATTAAGCTTGAATTGAGTTACGATTTATGGTTTTGATGTTATTTTGTGTAATTTGAGGCCTCGAGTAGGTAGTTATATTTTGGGACTTTTTGGCATGACTGGATGGGGTCTCGTGGGGCTCGGGTGTGATTCGGGATGATTTCGAATCATTTTTTGCTGTGTTGCATTGCTAGTTTTTCTAGTGTATCCGTTGATCATCGCATTCGCGGTTAAGCTTCAACGTTTGTAGAGTGGAAATGTGGCAGGCATGAATTTGTGAATTGCATTTTTGTTTTGGAGACCACATTCGCGGAGTGTTGGAAAAGGTTGGGCAACAAGCTAGCGGATCTGAGATATGATAGCACGTGAGCTTTTCGTACGGTTGTTATTATTAGCACGTGAGTTGTCAGTGCAGCTCGTGAGTTATCTGTGTAGCACGTGAACAAGGATCCATCCCTCTAGGGTCACCCTCTCATGTTTCTCTCTTGATGGTGTACACGCAGGTTATGATAAACCGATAGTGGATTTTGGTAAAAGTTGATCATTGGTTGGACTTTGCATCTCTTCTCTATTTGCTAACTCATTGGATGCATACATGATTTTTATGTATATCTTCTCTATATGCTAGCTCCGGAATATATACATGCCTTTATGCATATATTTTCTATATGCTACCTTACTTGATGAGATGAGGCATGGTACATATCTACCCTATATGTGAATCCGTATGACTTGACTTGTTTAATTGTGCATATATTCTCTATATGCACTTGTTGAACGAATACTTGCTATTTCACGCATATATTTTCTATATGCAACCGTGGAACGATTATTTGATACTTAACTCATATTTTCTCTATATGCAAGTTTTGATGATTTAATAATATTTAACACATATCTTCTCTATATGATGGATTGTTAACTGATTCAGGACTTAGCACATTACCTCTTTGTGCACCGATATGGTTTTATATGTGTTATATGATTAGATGGCACCATTGTTGTGTACTTGTAAAATTCAGGAATTGAACATGTTATTAGGAAGTTCATTAATAATTCTTACTACTATTACCTCACCGAGGTTAGTTATAATACTTGCTGAGTATATGGGGTCGGTTGTACTCATACTATACTTCTACACCTTTCGTGCAGATCTTGGAGTTGATCTGCTGTGGAAGACGGAAGTTGGCATTGAAGATGTACCTTTTTTTCGGATATAGCTACCACTTGTCCTTGGTAGCTTTGGATTCGTACTCTGTTTATATATATTCCAAACATATGTTGTATTTATTTTGTACCAATTTTGTAAATCTAAATCTTAGTGGCTCATTACTTGTACTGCCAATCCTTGGGATATTATATGGAAAGTTTACCTATTTCATTGATTGATTATTTATGATCTTCATTAGAATTGTGTAACTGTTGTTTGACTTACCTAGCGGGTTGGGTTAGGTACCATCACGACTAAGTAAAAATTTGGGTCGTGATACATACAAATCCAAAAATATCGTACGAACCTACCGGAATCGTCAAAATACCGATTCGAGGTCATTTACCAAAAACGTTGACCGTAGTCAACTCTAATCATTTTCAAAGCCAAAATCACATTGCCTTTAAATTTTCACACATAAACTTTTCGAAAAACGACACCGACTACGCACGCAAGTTATAAATCATCAAATAAAGGTATGAGAAGTCTCAGAACACAGAAAAAGAAGCTAGTACTCAAAATGACCGGTCGGGTCATTACAGTGGAGACTCGAGGTAGTGCTGCACTCTTATTCACATGCCTTGGGGTCACATGTCTTATAGTTCTGCTGCTATTTATTACTTCAAATATTGTATTATTTATTCCAGACATTGTATTTAGTGTTCTATAGATGCCCATGTACTTAGTGACACCAATTTTGGGAGGATTTAGACGGTTGTTGATTTTGGTCTTGTTATATTACTGAGCTTTATCTTTTTTTATGTTATCATGTTTTCTCATGCCTAGTTTTGTTCTTTTATTTCTGCTAAGTATTGGCTTCCTTAATATGCGGTGTTAAGCAGAGGCGGATGTAGTATATTATGTATGGGTTCAACTGAACACATAACTTTCGATGCGGAGTAAAAATTTGTATGTAAAAATTCATTAAAATTGTAAAAATAGTAGATCTGAACCCATAACTTTAAAAATATAATGGGTTCAATGTTAAAAATTTTAAAATTGAACCCATAAGAATTAAATCCTGGATCCGCCTCTGGTGTTAAGCTCCATCACGACCCCTTGATAGGGAATTTGCGTTGTGAGATCATGAAAGAGCGATGTCTCTAATATTTTCTAAAATTTCTACTAAATTTTTAATATCTTTTTCTAAAATTTCTATTTGTTTTCCAGCAGTAGCTACTAATTCGGTGATCTTTGTTTCTGTTTCTTTGGGTTTATCTGAAATAGTTCTAATTGATTTTTCTATTTCTATTTTAGTTGGTATTTTTTCAAAGTTAAATTTATTATTTAAAATTTATATTTTTTTTCTAGCTCGTTATTTTGTTCTTTGATAAATCTAGATTATTTTCTATTTTTATAATATTTTTCTTTGTTTCTCTTGTGTTTTTTCTGAGTCTTCTCTTATATTTTCTAAAGCTTTAGTATAAACTTGGAATTTTTCTCCAAAACTAATTATCAAATCTATTAGAGTATTATATTGTTTATCTTCACTAAGCAGTATATGTTCTCCTTAACCGAAATCACACTTTATTATTGAATTTTCTTTTAATGGTTTATTTTTTTTTTCTGCTGTAATTCTAAGATCTAATATTCTAGTTTCTTTAAGTCTTCTATGTTGTTAAAATTGTTTCTAGTTTTCTTATTTCTTTTTTTTGTACTGTTAATTCTATTGTCCTTGTTGACACCAATGTTGTTTTTAAATATTTTATTCGTCTGTTTAATTCTTCTAATTATATTTTAGCGAACTCTATTTCAATTCTTACACTTCGCTTGAATTCTTGTGAATCTATAATTTTATTATTCCCAATGTATATTTACTTTTTCTTGCAATAAAGCTAATTCTACATCTAGTTCTCTCTTTAAATAATATTGTAATTCGTATGTCCTTAGCACTAGCCTATAAGAAAAGGTGGGTTGCTCTGATGATAAGCACCCTCCACTTCCAATCAAGAGGTTGTGAGTTCGAGTCACCCCAAGAGCAAGGTGGGGAGTTCTTGGAGGGAAGGATGCCGAGGGTCTATTGGAAACTGCCTCTCTACCCCAGGGTAGGGATAAGGTCTGCGTACACACTACCCTCTCCAGACCCCACTAGTGGGATTATACTGGGTTGTTGTTGTTGTTGTTGTTATTGTTGTTAGCACTAGCCTATAACTATCTCCATAGTATTTTCCACTATTTAATAGTTTTGAGTGAAATTCTAAATTCTGTTGCGCTTCTCTAAGTTCAGATTCTACTTATCTACTCTTTTTGTTTATATCTTTAATTTCTTTTATATATTCAAGTCTATTCATAAATTATCCTAAAGGGATAAAATTTATCCTATGTTCCTATTGTCTTATAAATTCTTCGTTTGTTCTTATATTGTAATAACCCAATCGGTTGTTTTGAGTACTTTAACCCTGCTTTCCATATTTGATGATTTACATATGTGTATTTATCGTTATGTGACTTGCGAGGGTGGTTGGTTTGGGGGGAGTTTTGAATTGAATTAAGACACGTAGTCCCTTGGTTGGAGGCTTAAGTCCTAAGAGTTGACCGGAGTTTGACTTTTATGTAGACGATCCCAGAATGATATTTTGATGGTTCCAATAATTTCGTATGGTAATTTTGGACTTAAACGTATGCTCGAATTTGGATTTGGAAGTTCCTAGGTTATTTTGGCTTGAATTGGCGAATGTTGGAAAGCTAAAGGTTTGAAAAGTTCATAGGTTTGACTGAGAGTTGACTTTGATGATATCAGATTCAGATTGTAGTTCCGAGGGTTGGTATAGGTCCGTTGTGTCATTGGGGACTTGTATGCAAAATTTGAGGTCAATCCGAGTTGTTTTGATGTGGTGCGGCATGAGTTTTGGAAGTTGGAAGTTGGAAGTTCATTAGTTCCTTATGCTTGAATAGAGGTGTGATTCATGGTTGTGATATTATTTTATGTGATTTAAGGTCTCGAGTAGGTTTGTGTTATGTTTTGGGTTGGTTGATGTGATTGGACGGGGTCCTGGGGGCTTCAGGTGTATTTCGGATGGGTTTCAAACCATTTTCCTTTGTTTTGGACTGCTGAATTTCTTGTGTCTGGTTTTCTTCATCGCGATCGCGACAAGGTAGTCGCGTTCGCGGAGGATTGGTGAATGCTGGGCAGTCTCCCTTCATCTCGTTCGGGGTTGGGCACCACATTCACGAAGCAGCTGGAAGCTGGGAGCATTTGGCCTATGCATTCGCGAGATCCTGACCACGTTTGCGTAGGGTTAGGTGAGTTCTTCATCACGTTGGCGAGTGTATGGAAGCGAACGCGAAGGGTATTTGGAGGCAGTCATCATTTTGTGCATCGCGAACGCGAGGCATGTGCCGCGTTTGTGAAGGTTATGCCTGGCAGCTATTTAAGAATTCTAATTCGAGGGTTTGTGTTATTTTAACACAATCTTTAGATCTAGAGCTCGAATTTGGGGGATTTTGGAGGGGATTCTCACGATATGGATTGGGGGTGAGTGTTTTGACTCGAATTTGGTTATTATTTATGATTCCAACCTTGTTTTTAGCATTTGATTGGTGAATTTAAGTGAAGAAATTAGGGATTTTGGTGAAAACTTTTCAATATGAAATTTGAAGATTTGAACCTCAATTCGGAGTCGGATTTGGATGGAATCGGTATGGTTGGACTCGTATTCGAATAGGTGTTCAGAATTTTTAATTTTTGTCGGGTTCCCGCGTTCGCAAAGAGGTGAGACCAGATGGCCATCGCGTTCGCATATGGTTGGACTTGTATGCCAATTGATTGTCTGAATTTGTGAGTTTTGTTGGGTTCCGGGCTGCGGTCCCAGGCTTACTTTTTGGTTTACTTTGAGTATTTGGTTAAAGATTCGACCTTTATCATTTGGGTTTGATTCCTATGGCATTATTTAATGTTATTAAGTTATTTTTGGCTAGATTCGAGTCGTTCGGAGGTCGATTCATGAGAGATGGCGATTTGAGGGTATCTATTTGTATTGCTTGAGGTAAGTATCTTATCTAAACTTGGTTGAAGCACTAGTTGCCTGAGTTATTAATGATTGCTACGTGCTATGGGTACACACATGTGAGGGGTTGAGCCCATATGCGTGCACTAGGTATTATCCATGCTCGGGGTAGTGCTTAGGCTATGATATACCTTAAATTGATTGCTAAGCCTTATGCTATTATGTTTCTTATATTTGTACCCCCTTTGTGAGATAATTGGATCATGTTGGAGGTTACATATAGGTTAATCCCCTGATTGAACTTGATAACTGCTATTTTTGTGATGAAATTGCCTAATTTGTGCTATGGTAGTACACTATGCACAGGAATACACCTTAGCATGTCACTTATATATGTCCATGAGTATGTAATTTGATATCCATTGTTCATGTACATGTATTCTTGAATATATGCTTTCTCTGTGATATGGACTGTACTGATAGCACGTGAGTTGTCTGTGCATTGAATCTGTTTTTCTGAAGAAACTCGGAGAAACCCTCACTAAGGGAGCCTTGACGTGGTATTCATTGTTTCCCGAGTATTCCATAGATTCCTTTGAGATACTCGCGGATTCTTTTATTAAGGCCCATGTCGGGGCTAGAAAGGTGCAGGCTTGAAAGGCCGACATATTTCGAATTACACAAGGAGAGTTCGAGTTGCTACGGAAATTCGTCACCATGTTCCAAAAGGAAAGAATGTTTCTCCTCGCGGTTCCGGATGAGTAGGCGGCTGAAGCATTAACCAAGGGTCTGAATCCGAGAAGTTCTGATGCTTTCCTCGTGGGGAGCTAAATCGTTCCCATTCACCGTCATTGTATAGGTGGTAATATGCTTTTGAGGGTGCGAAGTCCCAATCATATTTCGGCACGTGGGGCATTTTAAACTGCTTTGGGATAATTTCTGGTGCCGCGCTTGGTTTATACGGCAAATGAGTATACTTCTTTGAGTTCGACCCTTTCAGCACTAGTGGTGCACCCGGAATTTGGTCCATGCGGGCGTTCATCCCTCATAAGCAGTAAGAGTTTGCTTTTGAAGGGATCGTTCTCGTTGTTGTGATCGGACCCGCTCCCTCCGGACCCATCGGAGCTAACCTCGCCCCTCGGGGTGTTGTTACCGATTCTCTATGTTATTTGATTCGCGGGAGCACCGGGAGGAACTGGACCTCATCCATTCGCATTATTGGAAGCACCCGACAACGCGTGCTTTAGTTCCATCATAACCTCATCGGGAGTCGCCTCCCGAACACGTCGTAGGTACCACCTGCCGTACACCGGCATGGTATCGTTTCCCTCATTACGGGTATCACTGATTGAATTCTCGCGCTGAGGTTGGTCTCCTTGGGTCTCAAGATTGTGTGTTTTTAACACCATTATCTGCTATTTTTTGTGATTTTTTGCTAAGAACAAATAATCAAAACACATTAGTAAAAGAGGCAAGGATCAACTTAATTAGACGACTGCCTAGGCCCCATGGTGGGCGCCAAACTGTTTACCCGTAAAATGGTACAGTTAAATTTATATGTGGTTTCTAGGCAAGCGAATTAATTCGATCCTGAAATAATAAAAGAATTGACGAAATATGTAATACTTAGCCTTGAGATGAAGATGAAATAGCAGAAACAGTAGTTCCGGGAGCAAGGCTTCTGGGCACAACAATAATAAAATCAAGAAGCAAGAAGGTAAAATTGTATAAAGTTTTGAATAGATTATAGCGTAAGTTTGCCAGAAAATTCGTGTCTTTTACAATAATAATAGAGCTCACTATTTATAACTACATATAGGAAACAAGGTCCTAGGATCATTGCCCTTCTTTAATGTCAATTATGAGGGTCATTGAAAAATGTGTAACGACGGAAATGAATGACAAATTCTTTGTAACGGACAGTGTACTAAATGCTGTGGAATATTCTCCATTAAATGCTACCGGATGACAGGCATTTACTGTATCTTTATGAGCGTCATTCTTTCCGATAACAAGTGGAAAAGTTGTTTTCGGTTTTAGCTATCATCTACCTTCGGCTCCACGTGTCACTCTCTTATGCAATTACTTAGTATAACATATTTTACCCAATATAATGATGCGGCTAAAGAAGCTCAATATGTTTCTTATGTTTCTTTTCTGTCTCTTGAAATATTTTTTCGATTAAAAAAATAGCACAACACTTCAGATGCTATAATATGAATCGTGAATTTTGAAATCCACTAGTTTCTTGATCATTATCAAATTTACCGGAACTTCCTAAAAGACGACTAGACAAGTAGCCGAATGGCCCTAAATTTTGATCAATTGTCATCACATAAAAACGGTTAAAATTCATTTCCATTTCATAAGATTATGGTAAGAATCCTTTCCCTTATATTATGATTAGAAAGGGTCCGTTGATGGCCTACTCCATTCTTAGTTTTCTATTTAACTGCTAACACTGTTTTGATCTTTAGAAATGGAAGAGAATATCCTCTTAAACAAACGTTCATCCTCGAACGGGTCTAGAAACATACCTCGAGTCTCAAATAGGCATCCTCCACGGGTACGTAACATGTCTAAACTTCATTTGAGGGCAATTTTCTCCATTTTCCATGGTGTTTGAGATATGTTGGGATGACGCACGTGCTAGGTGACAGGTGTATGTGTGTGCACCGAGGTTATTAATGGATCAGGCAGACCTTAGGTTATTATATGCCTTGTTATATCCATGTTTTCTCTACTTGGATTATTTGAGCTATGATTCATGTTAGAAATTATGTTTAAGCTTTGTGCTTATTTGTTTGAGACATGATAGGGCTATTCTTGTTATTTTGAGCTATTTGCCTTATTTGTAGACCTACTCTCAGTTATGATTGTAAGGCCCCGTAAATTTCCAGCAAGTAATTTAAGGTTTTGTGGTGCCGAGGTAGGCTAAAGTGTTCGGAGGTAGTAGATAATGCTCACCGCGGTACAGACCTTTTGGGTTGAAGGATGCATCGAGGAGTTGGTGGAAATTTTTGCTGAAGGAGGCAATTATGCAGTCAGTTTGCGACCGCAGATCCATTCTGCGGGCCGCATACCCATCGCATAGTTGAGAAGAAAAATAGTTGGATTTTTGAAGATTATTGTGCGGTCCATTATGCGATCGCATAATCATTTCACGGTCCGCACTTTCATCGCAGATTTTGTATGAAGAATTTCGTTGGGTGATTCTGCGGCCGCATAACTAGTCTGCGGACCGCAGACTTGGTCGTAGACTTGTTCAGAGCAACCCAATTTTTGGAGGTCGACTTTGCGGTCCGTTATGCGGACCGCATATCTGTTTTGCGGTCCACTCTGCGACCGCAGAGTGGAGTTCGGAGGGTCCATTTTTTATTTTTATAACCCGACCCCATTTCTTATAAAATAACTTTAAGGTTATTTTGGCCGGGTTAAACACATATTTTAGAGAGATGAGAGTGATTTAGAGAGAGAGAGGAAGGATCCCCAAGTGCATTTATCATCAATCCCTGCCCCAATCTTGAAGATTCAAGGGAATCATTCACTAGACCATCATCTACCCGGATAAGACTTTGTCCTAAAACCTTCATGCAGTTTCTATGGGTTTAATTAGGTTATGGAGTTGGAGATAGGCCATGCATGTGACATTAGGTGGTAGTATGTGTGGTTGCTGAACTATTTTGGATAGTTTCTTGTTGAAATTGGTTGAGGGAGGAAGGGATTATCATTGTAGAGCTTTGTAGTCGATTTTGCATAATAAGTGTTTGACAAAATTCCCAAGAGATGTATGTCATGAGAATTCTTCTAATTATTATCCGGTTTTTGCTATCTTCCTATAGATTGATATTGCTAGAAGTGTTGGGACATTGTAGTAATCTAAGGAAAGCTCGAGCAAGGTATGTTTGGGAAAAAGTATTTCAAGAATAAGTGGTATATCACTCATTTATGATTTTAACTCGTGCTTCAATTGCTAGCCATTTGGATCCATTCTTTGGAAAGGAATCTATTGTATTTAAAAGCCTTCATTACTAATGAACGTAAAGTTGTGATTTCCAGAATATCCTATATGTTGATGTTTGTGATGATGATCCTTGAACGTAAAGAATGAAAGTGTGGAATATGAGATACGACCACCGTGCTTTGGATGAAGAATCATACGTATGGCCAAGAGAGCCAATAAAATAATGAGGTTGTGAGTGGTTGAAAATATGGCGGGAAGGTTATGAGGTGAATGTATTTGTATTTCTGTTTCCTTTGTGTGCAAAACAAAAATATTTTTGGGAGTATCATTAGCAAACCGAGGAAGGGTGGGTTGTAATGGCCCACACCCAAAACTATACGTGCCGGTGTAGGAGTGAATTGTGATTATTCCCCTTATTTGGGATGAGATTGATGTGTTGAGAATATTCCCCTTAATTGGGATGAGATTGATGATAGCCCTGGATTTGATGTCGACTCACACGGCATATGTGGGAAGACGACCCAACTGGTAGGGTGGTGATCGGACAACATGTAGCACGCATGGTGGTTCCTACTCTTGGTAACACTTTTCTTTCGCATCACATTTCAATTCATATTTTTCGTGGAGAGATGGCCTAGCCAATCGGACGTGATCGGACTCCGTGCTAAAAATACGGTGGTATATCGGTACTAATGATCTCCCAACAAAAAATAATATTATTTTCATTTTTTTAAAATTATTATGTTTTAACTTGGCATTTGGATACCATTGATTGTTACTTGTTGCTTCCATGGTTTTCCCCTTCTTATATTGGCATCCTATTAAGAGGACATTTGGCTTCACATACTAGTACTATTCCACATGTACTAACGTCCCTTTTACCGGGGGCGCTGCATCTTCAATGGATGCAGGTGGTTCATCAGCGAGCAGCTTTAGTCCTCGTTAGTAGTTACTCTCTATTCAGCAGGTTTTGGTGATCCCTACTCTGTTCCGGGCCTGATTTCACTTGATGTTGTACTTTGTGTTTTGAGGTATAGCCGGGGCCTTGTCGCCGACACTTCCATACTACTCTTCTGTTGTACTTAGAGGCTCCGTAGACATGTTGAGGGTGGTATACGATGTTGGGTAATGAACTAGAAGTGTTGGTATTTTGGCAAACATGTTTTCTCTCATAAATATGAATTTGTGATATTTTGAAAATTGTAAATGAATATCCTTTGAGTAATGGAAAAGAATGTGAAGCACTTGACTCTTCTCATATCTATCTCTTGTTATTGTTTTTTTAATTTGTTCATGGGTAAGGTTGGGTAGAAGGCATCAAGTAGGCTTGCTTGACCGGAGTATCTCGGTTGAGCGTCGGTCGCGCTCCCCGAGACCAGGGCGTGACAATGATGCTATATCCGTGTATGATATTTATGTCTCAGTGCATTCTTATTATGATTTCTCACATGTTGTTGATGCCTCATATGTGTAACACTATTTAACTGAGTACTGTGCGATGTGGTTAATTGAGACTTGAGCGGTTGATGACTAAGCTTGGGATGTAGAGCTGATTTGGTATTAATTTTGAGGTGATGCGTACGCCAAGCCCCATATTAGGCTAAGTGGTATTGACTAGGGGGCGGTGGTATGCACCAAGCCCCATGATTGGGCTATGTAATATTGATTGTTGCCTTATATCTAATCGGCGCTTGGGTAAGGATCCACCCTTCCGGAGTCTAGTATTCACAGTGAGCGCAGGCGCAAGGTCACATGTATGTGCTTGAGTGAGGGAATTATATCAGGCACACGTACATTGCTGAGTGATGATGTTGTGTGTGAGGGTTCAAGGTGATTGTGCCAGGCACTATACATGTGCTGAGATATGATATACTTGATGAATTAATCGCGGTATTTATTGATTTTAGTATGTTTACTCGTCATACAAGTACCAAGCTATGATTCTTCCTTTATGTTTGATGGTACTAGATGTCCTTATTTGATATTTTGGATAGGAAATCATTGCTAAGTTAAAAACATCATGCTTAGAAAACTCTATGAAAGAATTCATGCCTTTATAGTTATTCTTGAAAACCATGCCTATTTTCCTACTATTTGTTCAGCGGTTGAAATTAATATTGCTTAAATTACTTCTTCTTACCATTATTATTCTATATTGTTATTATTAGTTATTGACATTTGATGTTGGGAAATTGCCAGCACATCACTGCTTTCAGCCCGAGGTTAGGCTTGTTACTTATTGAGTATATGGGGTCGATTATACTCATACTACACTCTGCACTTTATATGCAGATCCAAGTACTGCTGAGAGATGTGTTTGACAGCTGGAGGCACCTGTACCAGTTCATTGGAGATTTAGAGGTAGGTGCTTATTTCTTTCACAGACCTTGGAGTCCCCTTCTTCTTTGTTTATGTTATTACTATTCTATCATTCAGACAGTTCTGTATTTAAGGATTAGACTCTATATTTAAATTCTATAGTGGTCATGTGCTCGTTGACACCATATCATGGGATGGTTGTAGTTGCGTTATTGCTGATATTTCAGATATTTTATGAATATTCCGCTGTTGAGATTTTCAAGTTCTATTATTGAGATTGTTGTTATTGTTTAATTGTTGGCTTGCTTAGCAAGCGGTATTAGGCGTCGTCATGGCTCCGGTGGGAGTTTGGTCATGACAAGTTGGTATCAGAGTCTAGGTTGCCTAGGTCTCACAAGTCATGAGTAAGTTTAGTAGAGTCTTGCAGATCATAATAGAGACGTCTGTACTTTTCTTCGAGAGTCTACCAAACTATTAGGAAACTCCACTTTCTTGCATTCTTGTCGTGTAGAATTGTTAATTTCGAAGTTTTAACTTTTAATCTTCTATTCTTTCACAGATGGTAAGGACATGTTCAGCCGGATCGGGTGAGCAGGCACCAGTGCCACAAGTCAGGGCCGCAAGAGTCCGGGGCCGAGGTAGAGCCAGAGGTAGAGGCAAAGCTAAGCCTAGAGTACGTGCAAAGACACCTGGTATTAAGCCACAATTAGAGCATGAGGAGGAGTCCCTATTCTGACTGAGCCAGTAGGACCAGCTCAGGTCCCAGAGGGGTTCATCGCTACCCTAGTGCTCCAAGATGCCCTAGTCTGCCTGGTTGGTCTTATGGAGAGTGTAGCCTAGGCCCGTGTATTTCCTATATCACCGGCCATTTCTCAAATCACACTCAAGAGCAGATGGCTCATGATTATCAGCCCTTAGCAGTTATACCAGTTGGGGCAGATCAGCCTGTTATTGCTACACAGCCCGAAGAGGGACCAATGATGTCAGCTGAGGGGATGAAGAGGTTGGACAAGTTCACCAAGTTGTTTCCTCCTCGCTTTGGTGGTACACCTTCTGAGGACCCCTGATATTTCTTAGACCATTGCCACGAGATATTGCGCAACATGGGTACAGTGGAGTACAACAGAGTTGATTTGAAGGTGTTTTAGATGCATATATCTGCCAAGAGGTGGTGGTAGGTGTATGATCAGGGTAGACCAGCAGGTTCACCTCCTCTCACCTAGGTTCAATTCTCAGAGTTGTTCTTAAAAAAGTTCATCCCCTTCATTCAGAGAGAGGACTTCCGCAATTAGTTTGAGCGCCTTTAGCAAGGTAGAATGACCGTTACCTAGTATAAGACCAGATTTATGGATTTATCACGCCATGCAACTATCCTAATCCCAACTGAGAGGGAGTAAGGTGTGGAGGTTTATATATGGCTTTACACATGGTATCAGGCTATAGATGGCCAAAAAGACCGAGGATGATATTTCTTTTACTTGGGTTGTGGAGATCGCCAGGAGGATCGAGTGCATCAGAGGTCAGGTTAGGGAGATGACCTCTGACAAAAGGCCTCATCATTTTGAAGGATCAGTGGTGCCTCGTCTGGAGGCCGAGGTTGGTTTGTGAGGGTCCAGTCTAGCAGTCTAGTTTATCATTCGCTACCACCTAGCCGAGGAGCTTCAGTACAGTCTTTGTTCAGTGTAGTCCCAACTCAAAGCTCTTATCACACTCCATCAGTTCTGGGTTCGTCAGTACCGAGCTCTTCCAACGATTATTCTAGTTCACGGGGTCTGACTCAGGCCCCACAGTCATTCCCAGTTTGAGGTTGCTACGATTATATGGAGTTGGGGCATGTGAGGATGTATTTCCCCCGCTTTCGCAGAGGTCTAGTGCAGCAGGGAGGCTAGACTATGACTCCCGCACTAGTTTCTGTACCACCCGCTCACCCAACTCGGGGTGGAGGTCATACAGGACGAGGTCGCCCTAGAGGGGGTAGATCAGTCAGGTGGTGGACAGGCCCATTGCTATGCATTTCCTGCCAGGCCAGAGGCAGTTTCTTCTGACGCTGTGATTACAGGTATTGTTTCGGTGTACCATAAAGATGCTTCAGTGTTATTTGACTCTGGTTCCACTTACACTTATGCATCCTAATTTGTTCGTTATTTGGATATGCCTCGTGATTCTTTAGATATGCTTGTTCATGTATCTACACTGGTGCGTGATTATATTATGGCGGATCACATATATCGGTCATGTGTGGTTACATTAGGGGTTAGAGACGAGATTTGATCTTCTATTTCTCAACATGGTTGATTTTGAGGTGATTTTGGGTAAGGATTGACTATCTCCGTAACATTCTATTCTTGATTGTCACACTAATACCATGACCTTGGATATGCTAGGGCTGACGAGGTTGGAGTGGAGAGGTTCATTGGGTCATGTTCCTAGTAGAGTGGTGTCTTTTCTGAAGGCTCAGCGAATGGTTGAGAAGAGGTGCTTGGCGTACTTAGCCTTTGTGAGGGATGTTAGTGCTGATTCTCCTACCGTTAAGTCAATTTCGGTCATAAGGGAGTTTGCAGTTGTGTTTCCAGCAGACCTATCGGGTATGCCGCCCGATAGGGATATTGATTTTGGTATTGACTTGGTGCCGGGCACTCGACCCATATCTATTCCACCGTATAGCATGGCACCATCGGAGTTGAAGGAATCGAGGAACAACTTCAGAAGTTGCTTAATAAAGGTTTCATCAGACCGAGTGTTTAACCTTGGGGTGATCTAGTTCTATTTGTGAAGAAGAACGATGGGTCTATGAGGATGTGCATTGACTACATGCAGTTGAACAAGGTTACTATTAAGAACAAGTACCTACTGCCGCGTATTGATGATTTATTTGATCAGCTTCAGGGTGTTAGGGTATTCTTGAATATTGACTTGAGATCGGGGTACCATCAGTTGAAGATCAGGGCTTTGGATACTCCTAAGATGACTTTCAGGACCCGTTATGGCCATTATGAGTTCTTGGTGATGTCTTTTGGGATGACCGATGCCCCAACAACTTTCGTACACTTGATGAACAACTATTTTAGCCCTATCTGGATTCCTTATTTATTGTGTTTATTGATGATATATTGGTGTAATCTCGCAGCCGAGAGGATCATAAGCAGCATTTGAGGATCGTGCTCCAGACTTTGAGGGAGAAGAAGCTATATGCTAAATTCTCCAAGTGCGAATTTTGGTTAGACTCGGTAACATTATTTGGTCATGTGGTATCTAGTAAGGGGATTAAGGTGGATTCGAAAGAAGATTGAGGCAATTCAGAGTTGGCCCAGACCTTCTACTGCTACAGAGATTCAGAGTTTCCTTGGGTTGGCTGGGTATTATCGCCACTTTGTGGAGGTGGTTTCATCTATAGCAGCCTTATTAACTAAGTTGACTCAAAAGGGTGCCCCATTCGGGTAGTCTGACGAGTGTGAGGAGAGCTTTTAGAAGCTCAAGACATCTTTGACTACAACTCTAGTTCTGGTTTGTCCTTCGGCAATGAGTTCATATACAGTCTATTGTGATGCTTCACGGGTTGGCATTGGGTGTGTATTGATGCAGGATGATAGGGTGATTGCTTATGCTTCGCGTCAGTTGAAGCCCCATGAGAAGAACTACCCAGTGCATGATTTGAAGTTAGCAGGCATTATTCACACGCTCAAGATTTAACGACACTATCTTTATGGCATGTCTTGTGATATGTTAAAGGATCACATGAGTCTCCAGCACTTATTCAAGCAAAAGGATCTGAACTTGAGGCAACGGAGGTGGTTAGAGTTATTCAACGCAGTTTATATTGCATTTTTGGAAAGCAGTGCAATGTGAGTTGGGCACAGGTCGAGCTGAGTACACATTTCATCCCCAGATGGACGGGCAATCAGAGCGCACTATTCAGATCTTGGAGGACATATTACAAGCATGTGTCATTAATTTCAGGGGTCAATGGGATCTGTTCCTATCATTAGAAGAGTTTGCCTACAACAAGAGCTATCAACTGAGTATATAAATGGCTCCATATGAGGCCTTATATGGGAGGCGATGTCGTTCTTCAGTTGGTTGGTTTGAGCCTAGGGAGGCTAGGTTGTTGGGCACTGATTTGGTCTGTGATTCTTTGGAGAAGGTGAAGTTAATGCAGGAGCGGCTTCGTACAGCACAGTCCAGGCAAAAGAGTTATGCTAATAGAAAGGCTCGTGATGTGGCATATATGGTGGAAGAGAAGGTTCTACTCAGAGTTTCGCCCATGATGGGTGTGATGAGGTTCGGGAAGAAGGGCAAGTTGAGCCCTCAGTATATTGTTCCTTTTGAGGTTTTAGAGAGAGTTGGAGAGGTGACCTACAGACTTGCCTTACCACCTGGTTTATTGGGAGTTCACCCAGTGTTTCATGTTTCCATGTTCCAAAAGTATTATGGGGATCAATCACATGTATTAGACTTCAGCACGGTGTAGTTGGATGAGGCTTTGACATATGACATGGAGCCGGTGGCCATTTTGGATCGGCAGGTTCGAAAGTTGAGGTCGAAGATTATAGTATCGGCAAAGGTCCATTGGAGAGGTTAGCCAGTTGAGGAGGCTACTTGTGACACCGAGTAGGAGATGTGGAGCAGATTTCCTTACCTTTTTGATACCCCAAGTATGACTCTAGACTCATTTGAGGATGAACGTTTGTCTAAGAGGGGGAGAATGCAATGACCCAGCTAGTCGTTTTGAGTACTTTAACCCTATTTCCCCTATTTTATGATTTACATATGTGTATTTGTTGTTATGTGACTTTCGGGGGCGATTGGTTTGATTTCAAAGGAGTTTTGGATTGAATTGGGACACTTAATCTCTTGGTTGGAGGCTTAAGTCGTAAGAGTCAATCAGAGTTTGAATTTTGTATAAGAAAACTCGGTACAATCTTTTGATGGTTCCAATAGGTTCGTATAGTGATTTTTGACTTAGGCGTATGTTTGGATTTAGATTTGGAAGTTCCTAGGTTGTTTTGGCTTGAATTGGCGAAAGTTGGAAACTTGAAGGTTTGGAAAGTTCATAGGTTTGACTAGGAGTTAACTTTGATGATATCGGATTCAGATTGTGGTTTGAGGGTGGGTATAGGTCTGTTGTGTCATTTAGGACCTGTATGCAAAATTTGAGGTCAATCCTAGTTGTTTTGACGCGGTTCGACATGAGTTTTGGAAGTTGAAAATTCATTAGTTCATTAGGCTTGAATTGAGGTGAGATTTATGGTTTTGATGTTGTTTTGTGTGATTTGAGGCCTCGAGTAGGTTTGTGTTATGTTTTAGGATTGGTTGGTGTGATTGGACAAGGTCCCAGGGGCCTCGGGTATGCTTCAGATGGGTTTCAGACCATTTTCCTTTATTTTGGACTACTGAATTTTTGGTGTCTAGTTTTCTTCACCGCGGTCATGAAAAGGTAGTCGTGTCTGTAGAGGGTTGGTGTGATCTAGTCAGTCGCTTTTCATCACATTCGCAAATTAGCTGGAAGGTGGGAGCATTTGGCCTACGCGTTCGCGAGATCCTGGCCGCGTTCGCGTAGGTTCGGGGTTCGCGAGTGCGAGTGCATGAATGCGAACATGAAGGGTATTTGGAGCCAGTCATCATTTTGTGCTTCGCGAACGCGAGGCATGTGCCGCGTTCGTGAAGGGTATGCCTGGGAAGCTACTTAAGAATTCTATTTCAAGGGTTTGAGTTATTTTAACACACTTTTGAGATCTTGAGCTCGGATTTGGGAGATGTTTGTGGGGATTTTCACTATTTGGGTTAGGGTAAGTGTTTTGACTCGGATTTAGTTATTATTTATGATTCCAATCTTGATTTTAGCATTTTATTGGTGATTCTAAGCAAAAAAATTAGGGATTTTGGTAAAAACCTTACTAAATGAAATTTGAGGCTTTGAACCTCAATTCAGAGTCAGATTTGGATGGAATTGGTATGGTTGGACTCGTATTCGAATGGGTGTTCGGAATTTATGATTTTTGTCAAGTTCTGGGAGGCGGGCCCGGGTTAATTTTTTGGGTTGACTTTTTGATTTTTAATAAAGATCGAAGCTTTATTTTTTAAGGTTGTTAGCTACGACATTCTTTGATGTTATTAAGTTGTTTTTAATAGATTTGAGACATTTGGAGGTCGATTCATGCGGGAAGGACTTTTTGTAGTATTGATTGCGCTTTGAGTTAAGTAATATGTCTAAACTTGGTTTGAGGGTAATTTTCTCCATTGGCCATGGTGTTTGAGATATGTGTGTGCACCGAGGTTATTCATAGATCGGTCAGCCCTTCAGTTATTATATTCCTCGTTTGCTTTCATGCCTCATTATTTGTGTGTTTTCTCTACTTGTAGAATTATTTGATCTATGATTCATGTTAAAATCATGTCTAGGTTATGTGCTAATTTACTTTAGACATGATAGGGCTATTCTAGTTGTTTTGTGTTGTTTGCCTTAATTGTAGACATACTCTCAGTCATGATGCTATATCCGTATATTATATTTCTGTCTCAGTGCATTCTTAATATGATTTCTCATATGTGTAAAACTATTGAACCGAGTATTGTTTAGATATGGTTAATTGAGATATGAGTGGTTGATGACTGAGCTTGAGCCGTAGAGCCGATTTAGTATTGATTTTGAGGTGACGCATATGCCAGACCCCATATTGGGCTAAGTGGTATTGACTAGGGGCGACACATGCACCAAGCCCCATGATTGGGCTATGTGATATTGGTTGATAGCTTATATTCGATCGGCGCTTGGGGAAGGATCCACCCCTCCGAAGTCTGGTATTCACAATGAGCGCTGGCGCAGGGTCACATATATGTGCTTGAGTGAGGGTCTTATGTCAGGCCCTCGTACATTGCTGAGTGATGATGTTGTGTGTGAGGGGTCAGGGGCAATTGTGTCAGGCACTATACATGTGCTGAGATATGATATATTTGATGAATTAATCGCGGTATTTATTGGTTTTAGCATGTTCACTCATTATGCGTGAACCAAGTTGTGATTCTTCCTTTATGTTTGATGGTATTAGATGTCCTTATTTGGTATTTTGGACAGGAAATCATTATGAAGTTAAAAACATCATGCTTAGAAAACTCTGTGAAAGAATTCATGCCTTTTTATAGCTATTCTTGAAAAGCAATATTTTCCTGTTGTTTGTGAAAGTGTTGAAATTAATTTTGCTTTACTTCTCTTTACCATTATTATTCTATATTGTTATTATTGGTTATTGGAATTGGATGTTGGGAAATTGCCAGCTCGTAATTGCTTTTAGTCCGAGGTTAGGCTTGTTAGTTATTGAGTATATGGGGTCGGATGTATTCATACTACACTCTGCACTTTATGTGCAGATCCAAGTACTGCTGAGAGAGTTTATTGATAGTTGGAGGTACTTGTACCAGATCATTGGATATTTCGAGGTAGCTTCTGATTTCGTTCATTGACCTTGGAGTCTCCTTCTGCTTTGTTTATGTTACAATTGTTCTATCATTCAGACATTTTTTGTATTTGGGGATTAGACTTTGTATTTAAATTCTATAGTGCTCATGCGCTCGTTGACACCAGATCATGGGATGGTTGTAGTTGCGTTCTTGCTGATATTTTAGATATTTTATGATTATTACACTGTTGAAATTTTTAAGTTGTATTATTTAGATTATTTCTATTGTTTAATTATTGGCTTGCTTAGGAAGCGGTGTTAGGTGTCGCCACGGTTCCGGTGGGAATTTGGGTTGTTACATATATCCTCAAGTAAAGCATATCACTCCCAAAGAATAGCAGATTTAAGTTCTCTATCTTTTGTAAATACTAACATTTTTATTAATCTACTTCTTACACGTTCAAATTCCCTAACTCCTTTTATAGTTTTATACCTTGCTTGATTGTGATATCGTATATATTTTATAAACTTCTGTTGTCTCATGAATTTATATTTTTAATTCAAATTATAAAAAAATATAAGCTCTTGAGAATAATGAATATTGATCATATTTTATCATGACCCAAAACTCGTAATAGGTCGCGATGGCACCTAACGCCGCCGTTAGGCAAGCCCACAAGTAAACCTCTAATTTAGTTATCCTTTTTTAACTTTTAAAACAAAAGTTTCCTTTTTAAAATAACAAAATAAATAAGATCTCATGCAACCGTACATACTCTTTTCTCAAAAAACAAAAAATACCTACGTGAGAAATACATCAACCATAGTGACAGTAATGATAAGTACAACAGTACAAATATGCTAGAAGTCTCCAAAACCTGGTGCCACAAATGCATGAGCAATCTAGAGAATAAAGAAAACTAGTACAACTACTGTCTGAAGGGTAATAGACAGAAAAAATAAACAAGGTAGAGGGAGACTCCTGTGCTGCATATCGAAGCAAGGCAAGCAGCTCACCACTAAGTCTCCGTAGAAGTGCGGCTACGCGCCCATGTGACCAATGGTAGTACCTGTCTCAGTACCTGCACATTCAGTGCACAAGTATAACGTAAGTATCAAAAATAACGCGTACCCAGTAAGCATCTAATCTAACCGAGAAGAAGTAGTGATGAGGGGACTTGACACTTACTTGTAGTGAAATAGTAAAAGAAATTCAGAAAGTAGGTATGGAGAATGTACAACAAGTAGCAACGAAACAAATAAAATCAATTACAATAATTACACATATAAGTCTATATCAAATCACTAAACATATCATAACTGGCCTTGAAGGCGCTAACTCAACTGTTACCAACCAACTCCAGTCTCAAATATTAAGCACGAAGTTGCCGAGGCGAACGACCTGATCCCATAAGAATAGTGGTACTCAGTATTACCGAGGTGAACGGCCTGATCCTATATGAATAGTGTTACCATTTTGCCGAGGCGAACGACCCGATCCCATAAGAGTAATTTAATACACTGCCGAGGCGAACGACCCGATCCCATAAGAGTAGAGAAATTTACCTCGCTTGCGGAAGTACATGCGAGTCGAGAAGACACAGATCCATAGTTCATCAAATATTTCTTAATTTTTCCAAAGTAAGAGGCTAAATCAGTATCTTTATTCTAATTCTCAATCTCAGTCATAATAAAGGGAATCAATAAACCGGATAGATACAAATAGCACGATAAAGACATGATGAGAATCTAAGTTTACCCGGACATAATATGAATATAGCTACGTACGAACTCTCGTCACCCCGTGCGTACGTAGCTCCCCACAATAAGTAGCACACAATAATTAATACACCTAAGGGGATAAATTCCCTCTTACAAGGTTAGGCAAAAGACTTACCTCGCTTTCAAGTCTATTAACCGGCTCTTTAACCTCACTATAACCCCCCAAACGAATCCAAGCAATCCGAAACTAATCAATAGTCGTATAAACTAATGAATAAATACTCAAAAGTTCATAATTTAACCACTAGAGTAATTACCCAACCGTATTTGGAAGGTTCCTAAAATTTACCGTCGAGCCCACACGCCCGGATTCCAAAAATATTCATAAATAAATATTACCCATAACATCACAATTACAAATATATGATTTCTACTCAATTCCATAATCATTTTCGTGGTCTAATATCATTTTTATCAAAACCTAGGTTTTTCAACAAACTTCTAAAATTTCTACTTTTTTACATGTTAAAATCTACCCATAATCTATGTATTTAACTTACATTAAGTAGGAATCACCCACCTTTTAGTGCTTGATGAACCCCCCCCTCCCCTCCAAGAAGCTCCAAATTCGGCCAACAAAATGAGAAATGAGAAAAATAAGCCTAAGTAAAAAATAAGCCTAAGTCCCGACTTTAAAATGTTTTCTGCCCAGTTTTGTGTACAAGTCATAAATCACCATACGGATCTATTCACAAGCTCGGAATCTCAAACGGACTTCGATTACACCAAAGTCTATTTCAAATCAAATTTAAAGAACTTGAAAACCTTTAATGCGCCAACTTTTAACATTAAGCGCTGAAATGCTCCCGGGTCACCTGAAACTCGATCCGAAGACACGCCCAATTCCAAAATTATCATACGAATCTATTGGAACCATCAAATCCCGGTTCTGAGGTTGTTTACTCAAAATATTGACTCAAGTCAAACTTAGCCATCTTATGCCACTATTATGAAACTAAGTGTTCCGATTTCAACTTGAACCCTTCCAAACCCGAACCAACCATCCCCGCAAGTCATAAAATAGTAAAATCATATACGGGAAGTCTTAATTAGGGGAACAAGGATCTATAAAGCAAAACGACTAGTCGGGTCGTTATATTTTCCACCTTTTAAACAAACGTTCGTCCTCGAATGAGTCTAGAATCATACCTAGAGTGCTGAATAAGTGTGGATATCTTTTCTGCATGTCCTCCTCGGCTCCCAAGTCACCTCCTCGACTGGTTGACCCCTCCACTGGACCTTTACTGCAGAAATCTTCTTGGAACTCAATTGGCAAACCTGCCTATCAACAATGGCAACTAGCTCCTCCTCATAACACAAACTCTCATCTAGCTGAATTGTGCTGTAATCTAACACATGCGACCTGTCAGCATCGTACTTCCGAAGCATAGACACATGGAAGACCGGATGAACTCCTGATAGACTGGGTGGCAAAGCAAGCTCATAAGCAACCTCCCCAACTCGCCTCAACACCTTAAATGGGCCAATAAACCCGGACTCATCTTGCCCTTCTTTCTAAACCTCATTATACTCTTCTTCAGCGAGACTTTCAAGAGAACCTTCTTGTCCACCATAAATAATAAATCACGCGCCTTCTGATCCGCGTAACTCTTCTGCCTGTATTATGCCGTGCAAAGTCGCTCCTAAATCAACTTTACCTTCTCCAAGGCATCCTTCACTAAATCTGTGCCATATAACCTAGCCTCGCCAGGCTTAAATCATCTGACGGGTGAACGACATCGCCGACCATATAAAGCCTCAAATGGATCCATCTCGATGCTGGACTGATAACTGTTGTTATAAGCAAACTCGGCCAAGGGCAAGAATCTATCCCACTGCCCTCCGAAGTCAATAACACATGCTCTGAGCATATCCTCCAGAATCTAAACTGTCCGCTCTGATAGCCTATCGATCTGCGGATGAAAGGCTGTGCTGAGCTCTACTCAAGTACCCAACTTGCTCTGTACTACTCTCCAGAAATGCAAAGTGAACTGAGGTCCTCTATCTGAAATGATGGAAACTGGCACACCATGCAACCGGACAATCTCCTGAATGTAAATCTGGGCCAACCTCTCTAAAGAGTAAGTAGTCACCACCAGAATAAAGTGTGGCGACTTGGTTAGCCTATCGACAATGACCCAAACAACATCAAACTTCCTCAACGTCCGCATCAACCCAACTACGAAGTCCAAAGTGATACGCTCCCACTTCCACTCCAGAATGACCATCTTCTGGAATAGGCCACCTGGTCTCTGGTGCTCATACTTAACCTGCTGGAAATTTAGACATCTTGCTACATACTCAACTATGTCCTTCTTCATCCGCCGCCACAAATAATGCTGCCTCAGTTCGCAATACATCTTAATAGCACCTGGATGAATAGAATACCGAGCCACGACACATGCAAGAACTCGACTGGGCTCCGGAATATCTAACTTCACAAGTCTGTTAGCTAAGTATTGAATTTCTAAAGCGAACAGACTCTCCTTTTCCGAAATGAATGCCAAACTACCCATACTTTTCGCCTTTCTGCTCAAGGCATCCGCAACCACATTTGCCTTGCTCGGATGGTAAAGGATGGTAATATCATAGTCCTTCAGTAACTCAAGCCATATGCGATGCCTCAAATTAAGGTCCCTCTAATTAAAAAATGCTGCAATTTGCGGTGATCAGTGTAAACCTCACAAGACACCCCATAAAGATAATGCCTCCAGATCATGAGAGCATAAACTATTGCGGCCAACTCCAAATCATGTATGGGGTAATTCTTCTCGTGGGTCTTCAGCTGACGTGAAGCATATACAATAACTCGCCCCTCCTGCATTAATACACAACCCAAGCCAACACACGAAGCATCGCAATACACAGTATACATCCCTGAATCGGAGGGAAACACTAACACCGGTGCTATAGTCAAAGCGGTCATGAGCTTCTAAAAGCTCGCCTCACAATCATCAGACCATCTGAACGGAGCACCCTTCTGGGTCAATCTAGTCAAATGTGTTGCAATAGATGAGAATCCCTCCACGAACCAATGATAATAACCTGCTAACCCCAAGAAACTCCTGATCTCGGTCGTTGTGGTAGGATAAGGCCAGCTCTGAACTTCCTCGATCTTCCTGGGATCCACCTTAATACCCTCACCTAATACAACATGCCCCAAGAAAGCCACATAATCCAACTAGAACTTGCACTTGGAAAACTTAACATACATCTTCTGTTCCCGCAAGGTCTGAAGCACTAACCTCAAATGCTGCTCGTGCTCCCCCATACTACGCGAGTAGATCAATATGTCATCAATGAAGATAATGAAAAATGAGTCGAGATACCGCCTGAACACCCGATTCATCAAATCCATAAACATCGTCGGGGTGTTAGTCAATCCGAAGGACATCACTAAAAACTCATGTGCCCATACACTGTCAGGAAAGCCATCTTCAGAACATCTGAAGCACGAATCTTCAGCTGATTATACCTAGATCTCAAGTTGATCTTAGAGAACACCCTGGCACTCTGTAACTGGTCAAACAAGTCATCAATGCGTGACAACGGGTACTTATTCTTAATGGTGACTTAGTTCAACTGGTGGTAATCAATGTACATCCGCATACTCCCATCCTTTTTCTTCACAAATAACATCGGCGCGCCCCAAGGCGACACATTGGGTTTAATGAACTCCTTCTCAAGCAACTCTTGAAGCTACTCCTTTAACTCTCTTAACTCCTTGGGAGCCATGCGATAAGGTGAAGTAGAAATAGGCTGGGTGCCTGGCACCAAATCAATGCCAAAATCGATATCCCGATCTGGCGGCGTGCCTGGTAGATCAGCAGGAAATACATCAGAAAACTCTCGTACCACCGACACTGAATCTAATGTGGGAGTCTCTACAGTACTATCCCAAACAAAGGCCAAATAGGCCAAACAACCTTCTCGACCATATGTCGAGCCTTCAAGAAAGAAATAAACCAGCGAGAAGTACCAACAGACGAACCCATCCACTCTAATCTGGCTAACTCAGGCATCGCCAAGGTAACAGTTATGGCATAGAAATCAAGAATGGCATGGTACGGAGACAACCAGTCCATGCTAGGGTAACCTCTAAATCAACCATATTGAGTAATAGAAGATCCACTCTGGTTTCATAGCCATAGAAAGTCACCACACAGGACCGGTAGACTCGATCCACAACAACAAAATCACCCACTGGCGTGGACACATGTTCAAGAACACCGAAGGACTCGCGGGATACATCCAGATAAGGAGCAAATATAAAAAAACATAGAAATAAGTAGATCCTAGATCAAATAATACCGAGGCATCCCTACGGCAGATAGAAATAGTACATGTGATCACTGCATCGGAGGTGACTGCCTCTGGCCTAGCAGAGAAAGTATAGAATCAAGATGGAGCGCCACTTGACTGGCCTCCACCTCTAGGACAACCCCTACCCACCTGCCCTCCGCCTCTGGCCGGGTGGGCGGGCGGTGTGGTAATCATGGGCCGATAGTCCTGCTGCTCGGCCTTGCCTTGAAGTCTAGGACAAAACCTCTTCACGTGCCAAACTCCACACACTCAAAACAACCCCTCGGAGTAGAGGACTGCTGACCTGAAGTCTGACCTTGATGGCCTGAATACCCACCAGAGGAAACCTGAATAGCTGGTGGACGGTAAGTACTCTCTGGAATAACATTGAAGTAGGGTCGTGCTGGAGCACTCCGGGCAGGCGGTGGTGCTGACTGCATGGGCCTGCTAGACTGGCCCCTCATGAACTAACCTCTTCCCCAGGTGGGGCGCCAATGAATCCACCAAACTGTCGGGGCCACTTGTCCCTTGGTGCAAACTCTCTGCTGCGGTTGCAGATATGCTCGATCCTCCGAGCTATATCCATAACCTGATGAAAGGGAGTCCCCATCTCTGCCTCACGGGCCATAGAAACCTGAATCTCAGGGTGTAGACCTGCAATGAACCTCCGCACCCTCTCTGCGTCTGTGGGGAATATAATAGCTGCATAGTGAGACAAGTTAGTGAATATCGCCCCATAGTCGATCACAGACATAAGACCCTGACAGCGTCGCTCAAACTGACCACAAAGCTCCTCTCTCTCCGAAGGTGGTATGTACTTCTCCAAGAACTGATGTGTAAACTGATCCCAAGTGAAGGGAGGTGAACCTGGTGGCCTGCTAAGGAGGTAAGCCTGCCACCATCTATGGGATTGCCCTCAAGCTGAAAAGTGGTGAAGTCCACCCCGTTGGACTCCAATATCCCCGTGTTATGTAGCCTATTCTTGCACTGGTCAATGAAATCCTAGGGGTCCTCTGACCGCTCACCCCAAAAGTTAGGGGGACGAAGCCTTGTCCATCTGTCCAACCACTTCTACTAATCAACGGTCGCCACTGGTACGGACTCTGGCACAGCCGCTGTAACTGGCTTGGCCCAGCCCTCAGGTAGTGCACCTGGGGTCTGATAAATGGCAGCAGCGTGCCCTGGAGCCTGAGCGGTAGGGTTCTGTGCTCTTCCTTCCGCCTGAGATGTGGCTGGGTACGCTGGAAATAAACAACTTGCATCATATAGTCTATGAATAACAACATACGGCCCATGACCTCCTGAAATCCCGGTGCAGTCATGAAATTTGTCGGGGCTGGCTCAACTACAGGCGCCTCATCCTGCTCCTCAATAACAGGATCCTCCTATGGATCCACTGGTGGTACAACGGGAGCAACTCTAGGATGCCCTCGTCCTCTGACAGGAGCTGGAGCCCTCCCCCAGCCTTTGCCTCGGCCTCTAGCAACGGATGGAGCAGCTCCTCTACCGCCTTGTACATTTGCCGCGCGCGTTATCACCATCTGTGAGAGATCAATAGAATGATACTTAGCACAATATCAACTTCACGATAGGATATAAAGAAAGAGAGGTTTTCTAACACCCTATAGCCTCAAGAAGATAAGAACGGACGTCTCCGCATCGATCCGCAAGACTCTGCTAGGCTTGCTCATGACTCTTGAGACCTATGTGAACCTAAAGCTCTGATACCAAGCTATCATGGCCCAAAACCCGTAATAGGTCACAATGGCACCTAACGGCACCTAACGCCGCCATTAGGCAAGCTCACAAGTGTACCTCCAATTTAGTTATCCCTTTTTAACTTTTAAAACAAAAGTTTCCTTTTTAAAAGAAAGAAATAAATAAGATCTCATGCAACCGTAGATACTCATTTCTCAAAAAAAAAAAAAATACCAGCATGAGAAATACATCAACCATAGTGACAGTAATGATAAGTACAACAATACATAAATGCTAGAAGCCCCCAAAATCCGGTGCCACAAGTGTATGAGCAATCTAGAGAATATACAAAACTAATACAACTATTGTCTGAAGGGTAATAGACAGGAATAATAAACAGGGTAGAGGGAGACTCCGGTGCTGCAGATCGAAGTAAGGCAAGCATCGCACCACTAAGTCTCCGTAGAAGTGCGGCTATGCCCCCGTGTGACCACTGCTAGTACCGGTCTCAGTACCCGCACATTCAGTGCAGAAGTATAGCATGAGTACGGAAAACAATGCGTACCCAGTTAATACTAATCTAACCTCGAAGAAGTAGTGACGAAGGGTCGACTTGACACTTACTAGTGATCAAACAGTAATATAAATATATCGAGTATACATGGAGAATGCACAACAAGTAGCGACAAAACAAATAAAAGCAATTACAGTAATTCCACACATGAGTCTATATCAAATCACTAAACATGTCATAACCGGCCTTGAAGGCGCTAACTCAACTGTTATTAAACCAAATCCAGTCTCAAGTATTAAGCACGAAGCTGCCGGGGTGAATAACTCGATCCCATAAGAATAGTGGTACTTAGTAGTACCGAGGAGAACAGACCGATCCCATTAAAATAGTATTACCATACTGCCGAGGCTAACGGCCCAATCCCATAAGACTAATTTAATACACTGCCGAGGTGAACAACCCGATCCCATAAGAGTAGAGAAATTGACCTCGCTCGCGGAAGTACATGCGAATCGAAAAAACACAGATCCATAGTTCATCAAATATTTCCTAATTTTTCCAAAGTAAGAGGCTAAATCAGTATCTTTATTCTAATTCTCAATCTCAGTCATAATAAAGGAAATCAATACACAAGATAGATACAAATAGCATGATTAAGGCATGATGTGAATCTAAGTCTACTCAGACATAACATGAATATAGCTATATAGGGACTCTCGTCACCTCGTGCGTACATAGCTCTCCACAACAAGTAGCACACAACAATTAATACACCTAAGGGAATAAATTCTCTCTTACAAGGTTAGGCAAGAGACTTACCTCACTTTCAAGTCCACTAACCGACTCTTTAACCTCGCTAGAACTCCCCAAACGAAGCCGAGCAATCCAAAGCTAATAAAAAGTGGTATAAACTAATCAATAAGTGTTCAAAAGTTCATTATTTAACTACTAGAGTAACTACCCAACCCAATTTGGAAGGTTACTAAAATTCACCCCCGGACCCACACTCCCGGATTTCAAAAATTTTCGTAAATAAATATTACAATAATCTCACGAATACAAATATATAATTTCTACTCAATTCCATAATCATTTTCGTGGTCTAATCTCATTTTTATCAAAACCTAGGATTTTTAACAAACTCCTAAACTTTTCATATTTTTACATGTTAAAATCTACCCATAATCTATGTATTTAACTTACATTAAGTAGGAATCACTCACCTTTTAGTTCTTGATGAAAACCCCCCTCCAAGAAGCTCCAAATTCGGCCAACAGAATGAGATATGAGAAAAATAAGCCTAAGTCCTGACTTTAAAATATTTTCTCCCCAGTGATTCCTTCTTTGCGATCGCGATAGGGCACTCGCGACCAGGAAGGCAAAATGCCAAGCCAAAGAAAAATGCCCTTCGTGAACGCGAGGCCAGCCTCGCGAACACGAAGGCTTAGCTGACATACCTATCTAGAACGCGATGGCCTCAACGCAAACGCGAAGGCTAGTGGCCTAGTGCATCGCGAACGAGGTCCCTCTCTCGTGAACTCTTAGGGAAAAATGCCACCCAACCCCATTCCTTCATCGCAAACGTGACTCCTTCTCCGCATTAGTGAAAAAGGAAACCAGAACAATAATTTTTGCAGTTTTTGACTTAGCTCCGGCCGGTATGAAACACACCCAAGCCACCCAGGACCCCGTCCAATTACACAAATAAGTCCATAAACATAATACGGACCAGCTCGAAACCTCAAAACACATAAAACAATATCAAAACCAAGAATCGCACCCCAAAACCAAATCAATCAATTTATGAACTTCAAACTTCTTCAACTAGCTCCGTACGCGTCGAATCATACTTAGACAACTCGAAATGATGCTAAATTTTTCGTACAAGTCGTAAATCACTATACAGATCTATTCCCATGCTTGGAATCCCAAACAGACCTCGATTACACTAAAGTCTACATCAAACCAAATTTAATGAACTTGAAAATCTTCAATGCGCCAACTTTCAACATTAAGCGCCGAAACGCTCTCGGGTCACCCGAAACTCGATCTGAAGACACGCCCAATTCTAAAATCATCATACGAACCTATTGGAACCATCAAATCTCGATTCCGAGGCCGTTTACTCAAAATATTGACTCAAGTCAAATTTGACCATCTTAGGCCACTATTAAGGAACTAAGTGTTCCGATTTCAGCCCGAACCCTTCCAAACTCAAACCAACCATCCCCGCAAGTCATAAAATAGCAAAAGCACATACGAGAAGTCTTAATTAAGGGAGCAAGGATCTAAAAAGCAAAATGACAGGTCGAGTCATTGCATACTTAGTCAACAAAATAGCAATTGACCTAGCTAAGCGTGAAAACAATCTAGATAATTTTGAAAGCTTAGCGATCTAATCATGTATACCCTTTCTTTTTTTAACTTCATATGAAAATGGTTGTCTAGGTACTACGTATTCTAGACATGTCAACTAAAAAAGTATATAGAAAAGATTTTTCGCAAACAAATTATATAGCTAAACGGTAACAATTCATCGTTAAGTAGAATTTAACGATGAATGAGCAACAAATTATCAAAAGATCCTATTAGCTATAAGATGTTATAGCCAATTCCTATTTTTCTTGAAGTCAAATTATCTAAGAAACGTTTTTTTACCCAAAAATAAAAGTCCTTTTTATCTATTAAAGGAGAATATGTACTACAATAATTTAGGTATTGCCTTGGAAACAAAATATTGTAATACAGTATTTTCTGAAAAAATATGTTATTTTCTTACTGCTTTTTTACATGGTGAATTTATTAACTTTTTTTTATAGAAGAAACTAAAATTTTGAGTTTATAAAATAAAAAATTCTTGGAAGTCAAAGTGAAAAGTCATATAGTAAACTTTAAATTTTAAATATTAGTTTATCCAAATATTCAAATATTAAATTGTTAATCGACTGCAAGTTCTTATATTAGTTATAATATATTCTTAACATCAGTAACCAAACGTAAAGAAGAATAGAGATTTTATTTTGATTTCATAATTTTGCTAAATTTTGTTATTATCACCTATTTCTAATCAACACAATCACTAAGAAGTTCCATCAAAATTGTCAATAATAAGAAGCAGAAGAAAAAAAGTGATTAAAAATTGGTTCTTGTGGATTAAATAAAAAGAAAAAAATATTGCGAAATACATTCGAGTGGACTTGGAAAAAAGAAAAAAATTGAGTGGATAATTTTTCGATTTTTATCACCACGTTGCATTTTTTAATGGTTGGAAGAGTTTATTTTACGTAGGAAAGAAAAACAAAAAGTAGTCAAAAATAGGCCTACTAACAAAAACTTGTAGGATCGTGGAAATAGGAAAAACTTAAACTAATTTCAATCAATTACTAAAATTTAATCTAGCTATTGAATTCCAATGACTTTACTAAAAACGTCAGAATTAGTTAAGTTTGTTACTCCTATATCTTTTTAAAATCTTCAAATTGTATTTAAATAAGGAAACATTTATATTTATATAAGTAAGACATACTTGATATTAAGTTCCTAAATATTAGGACTTCTTACATAGTTAATATTTTATTAATGTAAAAGTTTCAAATATTAAAAAAATAATTAATTGATAATTATGTACAACGTGAACTCTATTTTTAAAGGGTAAAAAGACGAATGTCGTGTGTGTGTGTGTGTGTGTGTGTGTGTGTGTGTGTGTGTGTTTGTTTCCCTTTGTTCCTCCATTATAGAAGAGGAGTGTGAAACTAGATGCATGTAGACGAGTGTAATGACCCGGCCGATCGTTTTGTCTATTTGCCCCCGTTTTAACATTTGATGCTCCCTCTATGTGTATTTATTGTTATGTGACTTGTGGGGAAGGTTAGTTTAGTTTTAGAAAGATTTTGGAGTGAATTGGAGCACTTAGTTCCAAGGTTGGAAGCTTAAGTTATAAGTATTGACCGAGGTTTGTCTTTTGTGTAAACAACTCCGGAATAGTATTTTGATGGTTCCAATAGGTTCACATAGTAATTTTGGAATTAGACGTATGTTCGGATATGGATTTGGAGGTTCCTAGGTTGATTTGGCTCTAAATGTCGACAGTTAAAAATTTGAAGGTTTGGAAGGTTCATAGGTTTGACCGGGAGTAGACTTTTTTGAATTGTTATTCCGGTACTTCGAATAGGCTCGATATGTCATTTAAGACTTGTATGCAAAATTTGAGGTCCGAGTTGATTAGACGTGGTTCGCCATGAGTTTTGAAAGTTTGAAAGTTGATTAGTCCATTAAGCTTGAATTGAAGTGTGATTCATAGTTTTGATATTACTTTTTGTGATTTGAGACCTCGAGTAGGTTCGCATTATATTTTGGGACAAGTTGAATATTTGGACGGGGTCTCAAGGGCTCGGGAGTGTATTGGATGGATTGCGAACTATTTGGTGAAGTTTGAAACTGTTGAAGTTGTTGGTGTCTGGTGCGCTTCGCTATCGCGAAGGCTTATTTTGGGGCAATGAAATTTTGCTCTTTGCGTCCGCGATTGATAGGTCGTGTTCGCGAAGCGTTGTGAGCAGTTACCTTCGCATTCACGACATGGGCATCATGTTCACATTGGAGGATGGAAGGATGGAGGCAGGCTAGAGCTAAGCATTCACGCTCGCAGGAGGCTTATCGTGTTCACATAGTGCTGGGGTAGCTTGTGCATCGCGTTCGCAAAGTGTATTTTTTGGGCAGTGTAGTTTTATGCTTCGTGAACGTGAGGCTTGTGCCACGTTTGCGAAGGGTATAACTGGGCAGTGTAACCCGCGTTTGCGATGTGGGTGTCATATTTGCGACACTGGAAGATTATGTACAGCTTCGCTTTTCCGAAGTTTTGTCCGCATTTGCGAAGAGGGGGACCTTTGCAAATGAGAAGGCTTAGCCGTGTTTGCAATAACTAAGGAGCTGATACACTGATCGCATTTACGAAAATTGCAATTGCAAATAAGAGTTCACAATTTCTTTATCTGCAGGTGGGTAAAATATTGAAATTTTGAGACTTAGCTCATTTTAACCATTTTTGAACCTTAGACTCCATATAGGCGACTGTTGGAGAGAAATGTCTTCCCAAATTTATAGGTTATTAACTTTAACTTGTTTTCAATCAATTTTAATTACTTTTTCATAAATTTCATCATCAAACCTATGAATTTCAAAGTAGAAATAGGGTGTTTTGGGTAAAACTTAGGGATTTTCTAACATTAAGATTTAGACCTCAAATTGAGGTCGAATTTTGAAACAAATCATATATCCGGGCTCCAAGGTGAATGGGTAATCGGGATTTGGTCTTAATTTCGACCACATGAGCCCGAGTTGACTTTTTGTTGACCTTTTCAATTATGTTGAAGATTGAACCTTTATCGTACGGGGGTAGTTTCTAAAGCTTGTTTTAAATTGTTTGAATGATATTTGGCTAGATTCGATTGGTCTGGGGGCTTGTTCTAAAGGAACTACCGTGTTGGATAGTTGATTATGTTCCGGAAAGAGGTAAGTGCCATGGTTAACCTTGGCTTGAGGAAATTAAGACTTGATTGATCTATTTGCTACGAGATTTATCTGCGGGGATGACGTATATGCAAGGTGACGAGTGTATATGTACTGTCATGGGTTCAAGCATGCGGGGTGGACTACTTAATTGCAGGTCTTCAATTATATCTTGTCTTCAGTTATTCCATGATTTTACTTGTTACATGACTTACTTGCTACATGTCCTTACTTGTTAAATTCATGCCCTCACTTGTTACATGTCTCTATTTGCCACATGCTTTCATGTATTCATGCCATCATTTATTGTCCCCATTTACCTGTCTTATGCTCTTACATGTTATTAGATAGATGCTTTTAATTGTCTTATGCCTTTACTTGTTTATTCGCCTTACTTGCTTTCTATTTCACTTTACCATGTTATATTGGATTTCCTTAGGGAATTTATATGTTTTGGTTCCCTTTTTATGTTACGTTGTGAGATACGCCGTAGTTGGTAGTCATTATTATTATATATTGGAAGAGTATTATTATTATATATGTGGATCGGATTGTACGCTGTAATAATATATATATATATATATATATATATATATGTATATATATGTGTGTGTGTGTGTGTGTGTTTGTGGATTGGGTTACATGCTGCAATAATATTATATGTATGGATCGGGTTGCATGCCACAATATATATATATATATATATATATATATATATATATATATATATACATATATGTGGATCGGGTCACGCGCCACAATGATATTAGTATTGATATGTGGATCGGGTCACGCGCTGCTACGGAAAGATTGTATTATGGTTATTTTTGGCTATTAGTTTCCGTTACCATATTGTGTTTTGAGACTGAGAAGTGATGATATTATGGGGTCCTCTGTCATTTGTTCTTATGTCGATTATCATGTTAATTAGTTGTTTCTTTACTTCATTATTGCTTTTCTGCTTATATTCGTACCAGTTTATAGTTAGTGTGTTGTCATAGCATCGTCATTACTTCATCGAGGTTAGGCTCGGCTCTTACGGAGTACATGGGGTCGGTTGTACTCATACTATACTTCTGCACTTCTTGTGCAGATTCTGGCGCTGGTCCCAGCAACGCACATCGGTAATTGCTCGGACTGTTCCCTTTAGGAGACTTAAGGTAGAGCTGCATGGCGTTCGCAGACCCTGAAGTCTCCTTTCATTCTGTGTTACTATTTATTGTGTACCAGGCAGTTTATATTTTATTTCAGACTTTATTTGTAGGATTCTAGCAGCTCATGTACTTGTGACACCAATTCCTCGGATTAGTCAAGACAATGAGCTTCATGGATTTATTATATATTTTAGAGCATTTCAGTCTTAAATTCTTAATATTTTGCTTCTTAACTGTTAAACTTCTTAACTGCTTAGCTAATGTTGGCTTGCCTAGCAAGCGAAAGTTATGCGCCATTACAGCCCCGTGGTTGGGATTTTGGGTCATAACAAGTTGGTATTAGAGCACTAGGTTACCTAGATCTCACGAGTCATGATCAAGCTTAGTAGAGTCTTGAGGATCGATACAGAGACGTTTGTACTTATCTTCTATATCCATAATGCTTTGTATAGTCTTGTAAGGCCATAGGTTAGGTTTAACTGCTTGCAAGTTTGGCTAGTGTCCATTTTATAGGGGAAACTCAGCCGGAAATCTCCGTCGGAATCCACAATGAGTTAGACACCCCATAAACCCTTACATTCGAGGACGAATGTTCCTAAGGGGGAGAGGGTGTTACAACCCAAATTCGCATACCATAGATCACGCCGTAAGTTAGTCGACGTAAATCCAAGAAGAGATTATCTTTGAGATGATAAGAAGTTAATCCTATTGGTCTTAAACGATACAAGGGTGTATAAGAGTGGTTAACAAGTATTAGAAGTTAAACGAATCAAGGATGTTGTAACCCGTATTTTCGGGTAACACTAGAGGTGATTAATTGTCCCAAGAGGTCATGTTTTAATGTATTTGAATCATATAATATCCGTATCATAAGTCTTGAAGTCAAGCGAGTTATAAAACAAAAGTCGATAAAAGTTGTCGCAACTTACGTTTATAATTTTACTTAAACTTTAGGTCAAATGTTACTACATTTTTCTCCCAATGTACATGGAATTATGGGGTGATATACCTATCAAATTGAAGATCTATGAGTCTAGTTTCCAACACATTAAACCGTTCGTCGATACGATCTCGGAATAGAGAGATATTCACGTTTTCGCGAGAGTATGCCAAATAGCTCTCTATGGGGCCCACAAAGGCGGTTTAAGACATATGGACATATATAAGATACCTCAACCCCATTTTAAGTCATTATTTTTCAGTATATTCAGACCTTATAACCCTAAAAACAGTCTCTCAAGGTTCTCTCATGATCCAAGACCCAAACAAAGGGCAAACAACACAAATCAAATATCAGGAATCCCGTGGCGCTAGTAAGTTTCTTGTTCTTCTTGTTGTTGCTGATTTTTGTGTTGTTCCAGCTCGTTTGGGAGGTTGTTTTAAGTGTTTTATGTTCTGTAAATGCATTTTCAAGTTTTTAATATCAACCCTAGGTGATTTCAAGTCTTCTAAAGTAATTCTAGTGCCGAAAAACCCGAATTAATTGCTAGTTTCGCTTCCTTGTTCTTATGGCAGAATTGAAGGGATATTTCGTGGAAAATTAAGGTCAAATTGGAGTTGTTATTTCTGTTTAAAGGTAAGGAACCTCTTACACTATATATATTTAAGATTATCCAAGTTGCAGCTAAGTCGTTGAAGCTAGAACTTGTGAAATATATATCGAAAGGCTTGGTAGTAATGTTGTTGGTTGGTGGACTATTTTGGAGGCTCAATATGATTATTAATGATGTTGTTTGGGATGTTTGGTGATTGTATTGACTTGTGGGAAGTCATATAAATAGGGGAGGTGCTGTCCGTTTCATCGTAAAATAGGTTGCGGTCGATACATAATAGTTACGACGCTTAAACGATAATGATAGTGTCATTTGTCTTATTGTAGACTAAGGAGTCGTGACATTTGCATAGCTTGAGGTTGGGCAGTATATACAAGGTATGTGAGGCTATCCCCTTCATTCTTTTGCACGACTCCGATTGTACATAATGTAATGAACGAGCTCCCAAAGATACTCTACTCTTAGAAGCTAGCAGTACTTACATTGCTGCCCTTCTTATGAAACGATTGATATTGATGTTACTTCTCTTATTCTTATATTATCAATGTTGTTCGTAGTTCCTTATTCTTATAAGATTCTTGATGAAGAGTTAATCCTAATAACATATACGAAGGATACCGACCTTACGTCACTCCGAAAGGTTCAAAATGTGATTCCAATGAGTCCAGCATGCATCATATATATGTATCTATTTTACTCTACCGAGCCGTGCTATAGTCGGCCGGGTATGGCACCTATTGTGCAACCACTGATCAGTTGGGTTTTACCGAGCTCCACATGGCCGGGTACGATTCTACCGAGCCCTATGATGGCCGGGTACGTTTTACCGAGCCTATTACGGCCGGCTACGATATGATGATGGTGATGCCCACAAAGGCGTATGTTTTAAAAGTTTATGTATATATATGTATGTATCATGTATTTCATGTCAGTAGCCCTCAGAGGTACCCAGATGTCACATGTTGTATATTCTCTATCCCTGTTTACATTACTGTTCTCACTTATGCTTTCTTGCCTTACATACTCAGTACTTTATTCGTACTGACGTCCTTTTTATTTGTGGACGCTGCATGTCGTGCTGCAGGTCCTGATAGACGGTTAGACGCAGCTCCCCATCACAGTAGGCTATCCGGTTCAGCGGTTATTGGCGAGATCCCTTCTCCGGACTTGCCGTGGTCTTGGTATGCATTTTTGTTATAGACATTATGGGTATGTCGGGGCCCTGTTCCGGCAATGTTGTAGCATTTATGTTCTTTTAGAGGCTCATAGACAGGTGTCGACTTATGTATGGTTTAGAATGCCTTGTCGGCTGATTTTTGTTGTATAGTCTTTCATGGCATCATGGTAGCTCGTACCTTATATATAGTTTCTTGACAGTCTTGTCGTCCCATGTTATGTATGTTCATGACATTATCTTTCATTGTTGGATGTTCATGATCCATGTCTACTATTTATATTGATCTTGTCGGCCCTTAAAGATAATAAGGAAGGTTAGATAAAATGTACGTTGGTGCTCGGCAAGTATGGCCCGGGTGCTAGTCATGACCCTCCAGTTGGGTCGTGACAAACTTGGTATCAGAGCAAGTCTGTCCTAGGGGTTGTCTATGAGCCGTGTCTAGTAGAGTTTTGATTATGGATGTGTAGCGCGCCACATTTATAATCAGGAGGCTACATGACATCTAGGGTTGTTACCTTCTTCCTAAATCTTGATCGTGCGTAGAGTTGAGTCGTAAGTGTTCATATCTAATAATCACCTTATTTTCTTTCAGCGATGCCTTCGACTAGGAAGCAAGCGATTAGTAAACGGCTTGATACAACTGTGGGAGAGGGTAACATTCAGGTGCCTCTAGCTAGAGCAGGCCAAAGTGAGGCTCAGAGTGAGATGCCGTCTCATACCTCTCCGTCTCCTCCAGAGGATATGAGGAGGCACCCAGTACATCCAGTTCCTCCGTCTGGCACTACAGACTACGATATGCACAGTGCGGTGCAATTGTTGACTAGCTTGGTAGCTGCTCAAGCTCAGAGGCAGAATACCGGTGCTGCTGATAAACCGGTTAGTGCGAGAGTTTGTGATTTTATTAATCTAGACCCTCCAGTGTTTACCGGATCAGACCCCAAGGAGGACCCACAAATATTTATTGATCAGATTCATCGTACATTGCGGGTTATGCATGCTAGTGATACGGAGGCAGTAGAGTTGGCTTCTTATTGGTTACGGGATTTAGCGATTTTCTGGTATGATAGTTGGGAGAGATCTAGGGGTCCGAACGCTTCTCCAGCCGTGTGGAAGGAATTTTCTAAGGCCTTTCTTCGTCACTACTTGCCAGTTGAGATACGACGAGCTAGAGCTGATAAGTTCTTGAACCTTCGACAGGGTAATATGAGTGTACGAGAGTATAGTATACAGTTTGATTCTTTAGCAAGGTATGCTCCCCATATGGTGGCCGAGATGAGTGATAGGGTGCATCTGTTCGTGAACGGGTTGGGACCACATCTGATAAATGAGTGCACAACAGCCTCCTTGGTAGAGGGCATGGATATTTCCCGTATTCAGGCTTATGCCCAGACCCTAGAGGATCGTAAGCGCCAGCAAAGGGCAGATAGGGAGCAGGATAGGGGCCAGCATAAGAGGGGGAGATTTGTAGGGTATTCTGATGAGTTTAGAGGCAGTATCAGGACCCAATCTTCGAGGAGTTCGGCGCCACCTATAGCTAGTGCTCCTTCACAGTTTCAGAGGCCTTGGTATGATCGATTTACCTATTCTGGTTCAGGTCAGAGTTCAAGGGCATCAGGCTCACAATTTCATAGAGATACTAGTCAGACGAGACCCCCAACACCTCGTTGTGATCAGTGCGGCAAGGCCCACTTTGGACTGTGCCGTCGAGGTTCTGATGCGTGCTATTCTTGCGGACAGCATGGCCATATGATGCGGGATTGTCCTAACAGAGGAGGTGGTGGTATGGCTCAACCGACTGGATCTGTGTCTGGTTCTTCCTCATCAGTTCGACCTCCAGCACAAGGTTTTCAACAGTTGACAGGTCGTGGTAGAGGTAGAGGTTAAGTGCCGAGTTCGAGTGGTGCTCAAAATCGAACCTATGCTCTAGTAGGTCGACAAGATCTCGAGTCATCTCCTGATGTTGTTACAGGTATATTGTCTGTGTTTTCTTATGATGTATATGCGCTAATTGATCCAAGATCTACCTTATCATATGTTACACCCTTTGTGGCTAATAAGTTTGGCATTGAACCTGAATTGATAAGTAAACCACTTGCGGTATCCACTCCGATAGGAGATTCTGTGATTGCTAGAAGGGTTTATAAAGGTTGCACTGTGATGATTTGTAGTCGTCAAACCTCGGCAAATTTATTTGAGTTAGAAATGGTTGATTTTGATGTGATAATGGGAATGGACTGGTTGGCCTCATGCTATGCAAATGTTGACTGTCGTACGAAGATGGTTAGGTTTCAGTTTCCAGGTGAACCCGCCATTGAATGGAAGGGGAACATTGCTACGCCGAAAGGTAGGTTTATTTCCTATCTTAAGGCAAGGAAGATGATCTCAAAAGGTTACATTTATCATCTTGTTCGCGTTAGGGATGCGGAGGCGAAGCCGCCTACTCTACAATTAATCCCCGTGGTCAATGAATTTCCAGATGTTTTCCCAGATGAACTCCCAGGCCTTCCTCCTGAAAGGGAGATTGAGTTTAGCATTGATGCATTGCCTGACACTCAACCGATCTCTATCCCTCCATACAGGATGGCCCCGACAGAGTTTCGAGAGTTGAAGGCGCAATTGAAGGACTTGCTGGATAAGGGTTTCATTAGGCCTAGCACTTCACCTTGGGGTGCGCCAGTCTTGTTCGTGCGGAAGAAAGATGGGTCGTTAAGGATGTGTATCGATTATCGACAGTTGAATAAGTTTACAATAAAGAACAAGTATCCACTTCCAAGAATTGATGACCTGTTTGACCAACTCCAGGGTGCCAAGTATTTCTCCAAGATTGACTTGCGTTCAGGGTATCATCAGGTGAGGGTTAAGGAGAAGGATATTCCAAAGACGGCCTTCCGGACAAGATATGGGCATTTTGAGTTCTTGGTGATGTCGTTCGGGCTAACAAATGCCCCAGCAGCTTTTATGGATCTCATGAATAGTGTATTCAGGCCCTATCTTGATGTGTTCGTGATCGTATTCATTGATGACATTCTGGTGTATTCTCGTTCGGAGGCGGAACATGCGGGCCACTTGCGGATAGTATTACAGACCCTTCAGGATCATAAGTTATATGCTAAGCTCTCTAAATGTGAATTCTGGCTGAACTCAGTAGCATTCCTTGGCCATGTGATATCTGATGAGGGTATTAGTGTCGACACTCAGAAGATCGATGCAGTGAAGAATTGGCCGAGACCTACAACACCGTCAGAAGTCCGCAGCTTCCTGGGGCTAGCAGGATATTATAGGCGGTTTGTAGAAGGGTTTTCCTCTATATCAGCACCATTGACTAAGTTAACACAGAAAGCTACCAAGTTCCAGTGGTCTGATGCTTGTGAACATAGTTTTCAGGAGCTAAAGAATCGATTGACATCCGCGCCAGTGCTCACTCTCCCAGAAGGAACAGAAGGTTATGTGGTATATTGTGATGCCTCAGGTATAGGTTTGGGGTGCGTATTGATGCAACGTGGGAAGGTGATTGCTTATGCATCAAGACAATTGAAGAAGCATGAAAAGAATTACCCGACTCATGATTTGGAATTGGCTGCAGTAATATATGCTTTGAAGATATGGCGGCACTACTTATACGGCGTCCATGTTGACATCTACACAGATCACAAAAGTTTACAATACATCTTCAAGCAGAAGGAGTTGAATTTGAGGCAGTGTAGGTGGCTTGAATTACTGAAAGACTACGATGTCGAGATATTGTACCATCCCGGTAAAGCCAATGTTGTGGCAGACGCTCTCAGCCGTAAGTCAATGGGAAGCTTAATACATATTGAGGCAGGTAGACAAGGGTTGACCAAAGAGCTTCACCAGCTGGCCAATATGAGAATCAGATTGTTGGACTCTGATGACGGAGGTGTTACTGTACAGAATACAGCAGAATCATCTTTGGTAGCCGAGGTAAAAGCACGGCAATATGAAGATCCTACCTTAGTAAGATTGAGAGAGGGAATTCAGCAGTGTAAGATTACAGCTTTCAAGATCGGAGGAGATGGGACACTGAGATACCAGGGCCGATTATGTGTGCCTAGTGTGGCAGGGTTGCGAGAGAAGATTATGATTGAGATTCATCAGTCTCGATATTCTATCCATCCTGGCTCGACAAAGATGTATCATGACGTTAAGAAGCAGTATTGGTGGGATAACATGAAAAAGTCTATTGCAGAATTTGTAGCCCAGTGTCCTAATTGTCAACAAGTAAAGATCGAGCATCAGAAACCTAGTGGATTGATTCAGAATATAGAGATTCCGACCTGGAAATGGGAGGTGATTAATATAGACTTCATTATTGGATTACCTCGCTCTTATCATAAGTTTGACTCCATCTGGGTGATAGTTGATCGACTTACAAAATCTGCCCATTTTTTGCCAGTTAAGACAACTTACACGGCTGAAGATTATGCGAAGTTGTATATCAAGGAGATTGTTAGGCTTCATGGTGTGCCGGTATCTATTATATCAGACCAAGGAGCTCAATTTACGACTAACTTTTGGAGGTCTTTTCAGAAGGGTTTAGGTACACAAGTAAATCTCAGTACTGCATTCCATCCGCAGACTGACGGACAGGCTGAACGTACCATCTAGACGCTTGAAGATATGCTACGAGCATGTGTTCTAGATTTCAAGGGAATTGGGATGACCATCTGGCACTTATAGAATTTGCCTACAATAATAGCTACCATTCCAGTATTAAAATGGCCCCGTATGAGGCACTATATGGGAGAAGATGTAGATCACCAGTTGGATGGTTTGAAGTCGGTGAGACAGAATTATATGGGCCAGATTTGATTCACCAAGCCATTGAGAAGGTGAAAGTGATACAAGAGCGACTGAGGACGGCACAAAGCAGGCAAAAGTCTTATTCCGATGTCCAGCGTCGTGATCTGGAATTTGAGGTTGGTGATTGGGTTTTACTGAAGATCTCGCTGATGAAGGGTGTTATGCGTTTTGGGAAGAAGGGTAAGTTGAGTCCGCGGTATATTGGGCCGTACAAAATTCTTCGACGAATTGGACAGGTTGCTTACGAGTTAGAATTGCCATCTGAATTGGAATTTGTCCACCCGGTATTCCATGTATCTATGTTGAGGAAATGTATTGGAGACCCTTCTCGGGTCGTCCCTATCAAAGATGTACAAGTTACAAAGGATCTATCATATGATGAAGTGCCAGTGGCTATATTAGATCGACAAGTCCGCAAGCTGAGAACAAAGGATGTAGCTTCCGTGAAAGTATTATGGAGGAACAAGAATATAGAAGAAATGACATGGGAAGCAGAAGAGGAGATGAAGTCTAAATACCCTTACCTATTCCAGAGTGAAGATAACGAGGATGCCGGGGAAAAGAAGGACGCATTATAAGGTGAAACAGCTCTATGAGGTAAGCAATAGCTTGTGAATACTCTTTTTTTTAAATACAAAATGGTGATATGCAGATAATGTACATATCCATAATGCTTTGTATAGTCTTGTAAGGCCATAGGTTGGGTTTAACTGCTTGCAAGTTTGGCTAGTGTCCATTTTATAGGGGAAACTCAGCCAAAAATCTCCGTCGGAATCCACGATGAGTTAGACACCCCATAAACCCTTACATTCGAGGACGAATGTTCCTAAGGGGGAGAGGGTGTTACAACCCACATTTGCGTACCTTAGATCACGTCGTAAGTTAGTCAACGTAAATCGAAGAAGAGATTATCTTTGAGATGATAAGAAGTTAATCCTATTGGTCTTAAACGATACAAGGGTGTATAAGAGTGGTTAACAAGTATTAGAAGTTAAATGAATCAAGGATGTTGTAACCCGTATTTTCGGGTAACACTAGAGGTGATTAATTGTCCCAAGAGGTCATGTTTTAATTTATTTGAATCATATAATATCCGTATCATAAGTCTTGAAGTCAAGCGAGTTATAAAGCAAAAGTCGATAAAAGTTGTCGCAACTTACGTTTATAATTTTACTTAAACTTTAGGTCAAATGTTACTACATTTTTCTCCCAATGTACTTGGAATTATGGGGTGATATACCTATCAAATTGAAGATCTATGAGTCTAGTTTCCAACACATTAAACCGTTCGTTGATACGATCTCGGAATAGAGAGATATTCGTATTTTCGCGAGAGTGTGCCAAACAGCTCTCTATGGGGCCCACAAAGGCGGTTTAAGACATATGGACATATATAAGATACCTCAACCCCATTTTAAGTCATTACTTTTCAGTATATTCAGACCTTATAACCCTAAAAACAGTCTCTCAAGGTTCTCTCATGATCCAAGACCCAAACAAAGGGCAAACAACACAAATCAAATGTCAGGAATCCCGTGGCGCTAGTAAGTTTCTTGTTCTTCTTGTTGTTGCTGATTTTTGTGTTGTTCCAGCTCGTGTGGGAGGTTTTTTTAAGTGTTTTATGTTCTGTAAATACACCTTCAAGTTTTTAATATCAACCCTAGGTGATTTCAAGTCTTCTAAAGTAATTCTAGTGCCGAAAAACCCGAATTAATTGCTAGTTTCGCTTCCTTGTTCTTGTGGCAGAATTGAAGGGATATTTCGTGGAAAATTAAGGTCAAATTGGAGTTGTTATTTCTATTTAAAGGTAAGGAACCTCTTACTCTATATATATTTAAGATTATCCAAGTTGCAGCTAAGTTGTTGAAGCTAGAACTTGTGAAATATATATCGAAAGGCTTGGTAGTAATGTTGTTGGTTGGTGGACTATTTTGGAGGCTCAATATGATTATTAATGATGTTGTTTGGGCTGTTTGGTGATTGTATTGACTTGTGGGAAGTCATATAAATAGGGGAGGTGCTGTCCGTTTCATCGTAAAATAGGTTGTGGTCGATACATAATAGTTACGACGCTTAAACGATAATGATAGTGTCATTTGTCTTATTGTAGACTAAGGAGTCGTGACATTTGCATAGCTTGAGGTTGGGCAGTATATACAAGGTATGTGAGGCTATCCCCTTCATTCTTTTGCACGACTCCGATTGTACATAATGTAATGAACGAGCTCCCAAAGATACTCTACTCTTAGAAGCTAGCAGTACTTACATTGCTGCCCTTCTTATGAAACGATTGATATTGATGTTACTTCTCTTATTCTTATATTATCAATGTTGTTGGTAGTTCCTTATTCTTATAAGATTCTTGATGAAGAGTTAATCCTAATAACATGTACGAAGGATACCGACCTTACGTCACTCCGAAAGGTTCAAAATGTGATTCCAATGAGTCCAGCATGCATCATATATATGTATCTATTTTACTCTACCGAGCCGCGCTATAGTCGGCCGGGTATGGCACCTATTGTGCAACCACTGATCAGTTGGGTTTTACCGAGCTCCACGTGGCCGGGTACGATTCTACCGAGCCCTATGATGGCCGGGTACGTTTTACCGAGCCTATTATGGCCGGGTACGATATGATGATGGTGATGCCCACAAAGGCGTATGTTTTAAAAGTTTATGTATATATATGTATGTATCATGTATTTCATGTCAGTAGCCCTCAGAGGTACCCAGATGTCACAGGTTGTATATTCTCTATCCCTGTTTACATTACTGTTCTCACTTATGCTTTCCTGCCTTACATACTCAGTACTTTATTCGTACTGACGTCCTTTTTATTTGTGGACGCTGCATGTCGTGCTGCAGGTCCTGATAGATGGGTAGATGCAGCTCCCCCATCACAGTAGGCTATCCGGTTCAGCGGTTATTGGCGAGATCCCTTCTCCGGACTTGCCGTGGTCTTGGTATGCATTTTTGTTATAGACATTATGGGTATGTCGGGGCCCTGTTCTGGCAATGTTGTAGCATTTATGTTCTTTTAGAGGCTCATAGACAGGTGTCGACTTATGTATGGTTTAGAATGCCTTGTCGGCTGATTTTTGTTGTATAGTCTTTCATGGCATCATGGTAGCTCGTACCTTATATATAGTTTCTTGACAGTCTTGTCGTCCCATGTTATGTATGTTCATGACATTATCTTTCATTGTTGGATGTTCATGATCCATGTCTACTATTTATATTGATCTTGTTGGCCCTTAAAGATAATAAGGAAGGTTAGATAAAATGTACGTTGGTACTCGGCAAGTATGGCCCGGGTACTAGTCATGACCCTCCAGTTGGGTCGTGACAGGCAGAGGCCAAGGTAGAGACAGAGCTTAGCCTAGAGCAGGCGCAACACCACTTATTGTCGAGCCTTAGATAGAGCTGGATGATGAGATTCTGGATCAGGTTGACCCAGTGGGACCGGCTCAGATATCAGAGGGGTTCATTGCTACCCCAGTGCTTTAGGACGCCTTATTCCTCATGGTTGGCTTGATGGAGAGTGGTTCATGCCAGTGTGTTTCCTGTGGCACCAACCGTTTCTCAGGCCGTGGTAGGAGTTCAAACTCCTACTACTCATACTCCGGAGCAGATGGCTCATAGTTATCAGACCCCAGCAGTTCTACCAGTTGGGGTGGTTTAGTATATTGTTGCAAGAAAGCCCGGGGAGAGACCCGCAATGTCAGTTGAGGGGCTGAAGATGTTGGAAAGGTTCACCAAGTTGTATCCTCCTCACTTTAGTGGTACACCTTCTGAGGACCCCAAGACTTTTTGGACTGTTCCTATGAGATTTTGCACAACATGGGGATAGTGGAGTCTAATAGAGTTGATTTCATAGTGTTTCAGATGCATGGTTCTGCCAAGAGGTGGTGGGAGGTGTATGTGTAGGGCAGGCCAGCAGGTTCACCTCCTCTCACATGGGCTCAGTTCTTGCAGTTGTTCTTGGAGAAGTTCATTTCCTTCACTTAGAGAGAGGAGTTTCGTAGTCAGTTCGAGCACCTTCAACAGGGTAGTATGACAATTACTCAGTATGTGATTAGATTTGTGGATTTGTCACGTCATACAGCTATCATGATCCCTACTGAGAGGGAGAAGGTGCAGATGTTCATAGATGATCTTATCTATGGCATCAAACTTCAGATGGCCAGAGAGACCAAGGATGAGATTTCTTTTACTCGGGTAGTAGAGATCGCCAGGAGGATCGAGAGCATCAGAAGCCAGGCTAGGGAGACGACCTCTGACAAGAGACCACGTCATTTTGAAGGATTCAGTGGTGCCTCGTCTGTGGGCAGGGGTTCTTTTGGTAGAGGCCATCCTATCTGGCCGGTTTTGTAAGCTCTACAGGTCACGCATGATACTTTAGGTAGTCATCATGCTCATGGACCTCGATCCAACCAGCTTGCATGAAGTGCACCTTTAGCTCTCAGTAGTGCACCACCGATTCAGAGCTATTACAATGGTTATTCAGGTCATCAGGGTCAGTCTCAGATTCAGCAGCCACGCCGGTGAGAGGATGCTTTGAGTGTGGATACGTGGGTCATATTAGAAATTTTTGTCCCATATTTTAGAGCAGTATGACTCGGAATGGTACTCATGCCATGATTCCGGCACTGGTTGCTTCACCACCCACTCATCCAGCTAGAGGCGAGGGTCAGGTAGTCCGAGCTGGGGGCCAGTCAGTAGGGCTCAACCCCATTGTTATGCATTTCTAGCTAGACATGAGGAGGAGTGGTCCGATGCAGTTATTACAAGTATTATCTCAGTCTGTCATAGAAATGCTTCCATGTTATTTGATCTGAGTTCTACATATTCTTATGTGTCTTCATATTTTGCTTCGCATTTGAGTATGCCGTGTGATTCTCTTGATGTTCCTATTTCTGTGTCTACACCGGTTGGAGATTCTATAGTAGTCGATCGGGTGTATCGGTCTTGTGTTGTTACTATTAATAGTTTTGATACACTAGTTGATATTTTGTTGTTGAATATGGTGGATTTTGAGGTCATTCTTGGTATGAATTAGTTGTCCCTGTATCACACTATCTTGGATTATCTTGGGGTTGCCTAGATTAGAATGGAGAGGGACCCCTAGTCATCCATTAGCAGGGTGGTTTCATATTAGAAGGCTCGTCGATTGGTTGAGAAGGGGTGTTTAGCATATTTTGCTTATATTCGTAATTCTAGTATGGAGGTTCCTTCTATGGACTCGGTACCGATTTCGAGTGAGTTTCTTGAGGTGTTTCCTACAGATTTGCTGGGTATGCCACCCGACAGGGATATCGACTTTTACATTGATTTGGCTCCGAGCACTCAGCCTTTTTCTATTCCACCATACAGTATGGCTCTAACTGAGTTGAAAGAATTAAACGACCAGTTGTAAGATTTTCTTGACAAGGGATTCATTAGACCTAGTGTTTCACCTTGGGGTGCACCGGTGTTGTTTTTTTAAGAAAAAGGACTGATCGATGAGAATGTCCATAGATTATCGATAGTTGAACAAGGTAGTATCAAGAATGAGTATCTGCTGCCAAGGATTAATGATATATTTGACCAGCTTTAGGGTGCCAAGGTGTTTTCTAAGATTGATTTTATATCTGGCTACGATCAGGTGAAGATTAGGGCATCAGATGTCCCTAAGACAACTTTTAGGACTCGATATGATCATTACGAGTTTTTGGTGATGTCATTTGGCTTGACTAATTCTCTAGTAGCCTTTATGGATTTGATGAACTGAGTGTTATAGCCTTATTTGGATACCTTCCTCATTGTCTTCATTGATGATATTCTGGTTTATTCTCGCAGTAGAGAGGAGCATGAGCAGCACCTACGGATTGTGCTTCAGACTTTGAAGGATCGTCAACTATATGCCAACTTTTTGAAGTGTGAGTTCTGGTTAGAGTTAGTTGCCTTTTTGGGTCATGTCGTGTCTTTCGAGGGTATCAAAATGGCTCATGAGAAGATTAAGGCAGTTCAAAGCTGGCCTAGACCTACTTCAGCTACAGAGATTCGAAGCTTCTTGGGTTAGGCAGGACACTACCACCGGTTTGTAGAGGGATTTTCATCTATCTCAGCCCTATTGAACAAGTTGACGCAGAATGGTGCTCTTCAGATGGTCCGACGAGTGTGAGGCGAGCTTCCAGAAGCTCAAGACTGCTTTGACTACAGCTGCAGTGTTGGTGTTGCCCATAAGTTTGAGATCTTACACTGTGTATTGTGATGCATTGTGTATTGAGCTTGGAATGATATTGATGCAGAATGGTAGGGTGATTGTCTACGCATCTTGTCAGTTGAAGGTTTATGAGAAGAATTACCCTGTGCATGATTTGGAGTTGGCAGCCATTGTTCATGCGCTCAAGATTTGGAGGCACTATCTATATGGCATTCTATATGATGTCTATGCCGACCATCGGAGTCTCCAGCATCTATTCAAACAGAAGGATCTTAATTTGCGGCAGTGGAGATGGTTAGAGTTATTGAAAGACTATGATATCACCATATTATATCATCCGGGAAGGCCACTGCGGTGGCTGATGCCTTGAGCAAGAAGGTAGAGAGCATGAGAAGTTTGGCATTTTTAATGGCAGTTGAGAGGCCATTAGTCATGGATGTTCAGGCTTTAGCCAATCGATTCGTGAGGCTGGATATCTTGGAGCCTAGCAGGGGGGTTCTCGCTTGTGTTGTGGCACCGTTATTGTTGTTGAAGCGCATCAAGGCTCGCCAGTTTGATGATCCGCACTTGTTGGTATTGAAAAACACGGTGCAACAGGTGGTGCTAAAATGTTCGTGATTAGAGATGATGGTGTTTTGTGGCTTCAAGGCCATATTTGTGTTCCAAATGTTGATGGGTTGATGGAGTTGATCCTTGAGGATGCTCACAATTCACAGTATTCCATTCACCAAAGTGTCATGAAGATGTATCGTGACTTGAAGCAGCACTATTGGTGTCGGAAGATGAAGAAAGACATTGTTGGACATGTCTCTCGGTGTTTGAATTGTCAACAGGTGAAGTATGAACATCAGAAACTGGGTGGGTTGACTCAAAGATTGGAGATACCGGAGTGGAAATGGGAGCGCATCACCATAGACTTTGTGGTAGGCGACGGACCTTGAGGAAGTATGACGTAGTTTGGGTTATTGTGGACCAGTTGACTATGTCCGCACACTTCATTCCGGTGATGACATCCTATTCTTCAGAGCGGTTGGCTCAGATTATATCCGAGAGGTTACCCGCATGCACGGCATGCCCATTTCCATCATTTCAGACTTGGGCAATGATATTTAGCTTAAAGTATGTCTCTCTCTCTCTCTCTCTCTCTCTCTCTCTCTCTCTATATATATATATATATATATATATATATATATATATATATATATATATATGCATGTCGCCTCACATATTACTCAAATTTCATGGATTTGTATGTGTAATATAATGATTTATGCTAATTTATGGTATTTTTATGTGTAGGAGTCATCCAAAAGTAATGTGGAACGAAAATATTTGAAGTGAAAAGAGGAGAAAATAAGAAAATTGCCCAGGCTAGCGCATCGCGCTGCCTGGGGCACAAAAGACAAAAGTAAAATTTTGAGCACTCGGCCCAGCGCGTCGCGCTATCCTGGACGCTGGAGTGGGAATTTTACTATTTCGCACGGGAAAAGGTTTTTTCGGCCCTACACTACCCCAACTCGTATAAAAATAAATCTAAACCTACTTTGGATGGGGAGACGCCACTTTGAGAGCAAAATACAAGCACGGAACACTCGGGAGCAAGGATTCTAAGCTTTTCTTCATTATTCTTAGTATTTCTAACAATTGAACACTTGTGAAATTGTTTAATACTGTCATGAGTGGCTAAGATCCATTAGTTATGGGGTTGTGATTTATCCATGAATATTGTTGTTTGACATTAACTTCTCCTTGATTATAATTCGGTATTACATAGTTATTTTTTCAATTATGTTTTTAGCTTTATTGTCTGGCCAACAGTCAAGTTCTATCAACTATCTGAATTATGCTTGGGAAAGCTACGTTTAGATTAGAGAAGAATTAAAGAGGTCATGATCTTAACTCTAAAGTGGGGGCGGATTTGTCGCTATGATAGCAATATAGCTAATCACCAAACTTAATTTAATATCGTGATCTTAATGCATTCTTGATACATTAATTCCATAGGAATATAAGTGTTAATCTATTTAGGACAGGAGAATAGTAATTCGGGAGAATATTACAAGTACACTTTGCTCGATTAATTAGCAACCATAAACGAATTGCATGAAAATATGAGTTAGTTAGAACACAATAAAATGTGTGAATCAATCACAACCATGGAATGTTCATCATTTTACTCGAATTTCATGGATTTGTATATGTAATATAGCTATTTATTCTAATATATGGTATATTTATGTGTAGGAGTTACTCGAAAGCAATCTGGAACGAAAGGGCAAGATTTGACGCGAAAAGAGGAGAAAAGAAGAAAATTGCCCAGCTAGCACCCAGGCCAACGCGTCGCGCTGCCTGGGGCGCAAAAGGCAAAAGTGAAAATTTTTGGGCACTCAGACCAACGCAATGCCAGGGCATCTCACTGCCCTGGACGCTGGGGCGGGAATTTTTCTATTTCGCTCGGGCAAGGTTTTTTCAGCCCTACACGACCCCAACTCATATAAAAAAGTTTTTTAAACCTACTTTAGAAGGGGAGACACCACTTTGAGAGCAAAATACAAGCACGGAACACTCATTAGCAAGGATTCTCAGTTTTTCATCATTATTCTTAGTATTTTCAACAATTGAACACTTGTGAAATTTTTTAATACTATCATGAGTGGATAAGACCCATTAGTTCTGGAGTTGTGATTTAGCCATGAATATTATTGTTTGACATTAACTTCTCCTTGATTATAATTCGCTATTACATGGTTGATTCTTTAATTATATGTTTAATTGCTTAATTGTCTGGCCAACTGTCATGTTGCATCAACTATCTGAATTATGCTTGGGAAAGCAATGTTTAGATTAGAGGAGAATTGAAGAGGGCATGATCTTAACTCTAAAGTGGGGGCGTATTTGTAATTAGGATTGGAATATACTTAATCATCATGCTTAATTGAATATTGTGATCTTAATGTGTTCTTGATAGATTAATTACATAGGAATATATGTGTTAATCTATTTTGGACATGCAAGTAGAAATTCGGGAGAATGGTATGAGTACACTTTGCTCGATTAATTAGCAACCATAAGCGAATTGCATGAAATGGAGAGTTAGTAAGAACACAATAGAACTGGTGAATCGATCACAACCCTGGAATGTTCATCTCTATTGAATTCTCTACATAACTACATTATGCTTGCTAAATTAGTTAATTGTACATTTACTGCTTAGCTATAAATCACACAACTCAACCTTGATTGACTCCACTGAATAACAATTTGAGTGAAATTAGTCGGTAGTTAAACATAAGTCTTTGCGGGTTCAACACTCTACTCATCATTATATTACTTTTTGACCACGTATAATTGCGTGTGCAACTGGGAGCAACAAGTTTTTGGCGCCATTATCGAGGACTTGAATATTGACTACTTTACTAGCTTTAGCTTTTATCATTTATTTTGTCAAGTATAACGTTTCTTATTGGTTGCTTTGCTCTCAGGAACTTTGTTTGAATGCGAAGGATCAACGCCAAGATAGACTTCAAGGCTTTGACCCAGAACATGAGAGAACATTTCACAGAAGGTTGAGAGAAGAAAGGGATACAGATAATCTTCAGGCACTTGTTCAACTGCCTGTGGAGATGGCAGATGGGTAACCTTTGGCAGTGCAGGAAATTGCGATGCATAGCATTGCTAATGCCACATCTGGAATCGTGAATCCTAGAATCACTGGGTCCTTTGAGCTGAAACAGAGCATGATCCAGCCGTTTCATTCAAACGGGCAATTCATGTACCACATGAGGATCCACAGCAACACATTCTGAACTTCTTGGAGGTCAGTGATACTTATATCACAAATGGATTCACACCGGACTATGTGAGGCTCACACTATTCCTTTCTCTCTATTGGGCGAAGTGAAGAGATGGTTGAAGGTGGAACCAGCTAACTCTATTACATCATGGAATGATCTAGCACGTAAATTCTTCGCACGATTTTTCCCTTCAGGTAAAACTGTAATGATCATAAGTGAAATAGTCACTTTTAAACAGAAGGAGGGCGAGTCCTTATATTCTGCTTGGGAGAGGTTCAAGGGGCTGCTTCGAGATTGTCCTCACCACAATCAAACCAATGAAGTGCTGGCTCATACCTTCATAGAAGGGCTGCACCTAGAGATTAAGATCGTGGTAGATGCTGCAGCCGGTGGTAAGGTGTTGGAGAAAAACTTTGATGAGATTTATGCATTGTTGAACAAAGTCTCCAAAAGTAATCATGATAGACTAGGAGAAATGGGCAGACATATAGTCCACAAAACTACAAGGGTCCTTGAGCTAGATGTTGTTTCTGTATTATCGGCACAAGTTGCTATATTGGCCAACCATTTCAATAATATGGCCATGGTTCTCAATATGCAACAAGTTCATGCATTTTGTGAAGTTTGTGGAGAGGGTCACACGAGTGATATATGCCCAGCAAATGCAGAGTCTGTATGCTTTGTGGGTAGTGCAAATCAAGGCTAGGAAAATCAGTATGGGAACCCCTATAATTTAAATTGGAGGAACCACCCAAACTTTTCATGAGGTGGGAATCAAGGTACTCAGAATCAATATAGGCCACAAGCTCCTCACAATAATATAGACCACAACCACAGGCTGAACAATAAACAAACCCAATGATAAATATTGAGGAGATGCTAAAGAAGATAATGGCTAACCATTAGGCCCAAGCAGCAGCCCACTCAGCAGCCATTCGGAATCTAAAGCGACAAATGGGGAAACTTGCTAATTCCCAAAATACTCGGCCAGCTGGGGCCCTTCCAAGTGATACCGAGGCAAATCCTAAAGCTCATGTTAATTATGTGACATTGTGAAATAGAAGAGAGTTTGTGGAAGTGCCCTCCAAAAAGAGAAAACAAGTCACTTTTGTTGAAAACTCGGTCAACATGGAAGATGAGGTACCAAAAGAGATTTTAGCATAAAGGCCAGCTAAAGAGGCGGTGGCAAAGCCATCATCATCTATAGTGGCTAAGCCACCACTCCCTTTTCTCGCAGATATTACAGAAAGTGAAAGACAATTGTCACGCCCCGAACCTAGGAGTGAGACCAGCACCCGGTGCCTCACCTAACCTGGCGTACCAAATTGCGACTAAGGGACTCTGAACATATAATGTCATACTTTGGCCATGGGGCCACCTTGCAAGACAATTTGCGAAGCAAAATATAAAATTGAATGGAAACTAGCGCTAACTAAACATCAATATAAAGCTAGGCCGACAAGGCCGTCATAGCTACTACAGCTGACAAACCACCAAATTATACATACCAGGCCTACAAACCCAACATACTGCACTAACCAATAGGATATGTCTACAAGCCTCTATTGATAGATGTACTGTGATCAAAACAGGGCCCCGACCTACCCATAACATATATACAGATATACATAAGATGTACACAAAACTCTAGACCTGGCAACTCCGAAAGATGTGGAGCTTACCGATCAGGCTGAACTCTGGAAACACCTACTGAGGAGGTCTACCCGTCTGTCTGTCTGAACCTGCACGCATGAAATGCAGCGCCCCCAGAAAAGGGACGTCAGTACGAAATAATGTACCGAGTATGTAAGGCAATAAAATAATTGAAAGCTAAAACTGAACTGATAATATGATAACTGAAATTAACTAGGAGTCAAAGATGATCTGGAGATATACTTACCTGCTGATACTGACTCAATTCTCTCAATATAGTAAGTAAAATAAATGTCTGGCCCTATAGGGCTCAGAACGTGTAACTGCTCCGCCATAGTATGCTCTCTCATAGGCGCTCGGCCATACTAGGCTCTGTATCTTGGACATTCTGGGCTCGCTCATAGGCGCTCGGCCACAATAGGCTTGGTATATAACTTACCATCTGATCAGAGGTCGCCCAATAGGGGCCTGCCCACCGATTATAGCTCGATGGTGGTGCAAATACTATAATACTGTATATATATATATATATATATATATATATATATATAGACCCTCTGCTCTCTTGACTGAATAAAGACAAAACTAAACTGAATATGAAGTCTCGATAAGGAATAATATTGTAACTTATGAGACTAGAATAATGTGAATAAATTCATGAATACAAACTTCTCTTTATGTCTCATTATTAACACATGTAGCTACGAGATCATGCCAAAATAAAGGAAGGGCTTAGCCTTAACATACCTTATCACAATCTTTCCAATCACCAAGTTGAACTCACCTCTTCGCACCTTAATCTACAAGAATGATAATAATACTATCGTTAAGTTATGAAAGGTACAACTATCGCACAACGAACGACAAGCTTATTTTGTATTAAAACGGGCAGCATCTCCCCTATAATCCTTACTTCCTCCAAATTCAAGATAACACCAACAATACAAGAACAAAACAATAACAACATATATACATCATTTTCCAGCCCTATATACGCCATCAAATACTACAAAACAGCCCAACACACCCCAATCTCTTCATACACAAAACGACCACCGTAGTAGTGTCAAACGACCCGAAAATGTTATGACGAATGACCAGACCACCACCCTACATTTATATGGTGTTTCTACACCCCCTTCCTCCTCCAAAACTCCACAAAATAGTAGTAAAACACGCAACCCAACAGCAACACAAGACAGTCCACAAAACAGTCCGCTACAAGTGAATAACTCGAACTCACGGCTTCCGATCACCGTCCCGTGAGTTCTTACAAGTATAGAACGACTTACCATGAATTTACAGAAGAAAAAATGGATGAAAGAGAGAAGTAAACTCACCTTATTTGTTGGATAACTCAGCTCCTATCTTGGTTCTTCAAACTCTAGGTTTTACCTCCAATTGGAACTTGAAAGGGAGAGAAAATCAATTAGGGTTTGTGGGAAATTTTTGGGAGGATTCTTTGCAGAGCTTATGTCTGGTTATTATGCTCTATTTTAAGTCTAATATATGAAGAAAATAGGCCCTTAAAAGGCCTCTTTGGACGACCCGAAATGGCCCATTTTTGGGCTTTCATTTAAGCAAGTAGGTGACACACCTACTTGTCACCTAGCAGCTTGCGCAGTATCGCAAAAATGCACATATCTCTCTACTCCGATGTCGTATTGACAAATGGTTTAATGCGTTGGAAAATAGACTCATAGATCTTTAATTTGATGGGTGGAACACCCCATAACTCTAAGTATATTGGGAGAAAATTGCAGTTACATTTGACCCAAAGTTTCAGTAAAACTTATGAATGTAACTTGTGATGACTTTCATCGACTTTTGTTCCACAACTCGCTTGACTTCAAAACATAACACACGGATGTCATACGACTAATATAAATCATAACATAATCTCCTTATCATGTTAAGCACCCTAGTCTCACCCCAAAGGTATATGTTATAACATTCCCAACTTGTCGACTTTCGACGAAATATTATTTTCTTCAATTGCTTTAGCTTCTGAACCGTCCAACCCTCTTTGTACTTGTTGTTCATGATCTTCAATATTTGTAACCTCAGAGGTAACATGATTAACTTACTTTATATACTTTTAAATATTATCTCATTTTTGGTCCTACATTAGTTTGCTTACGACGCATTTTTACGTACGAAAATATAGGGTGTAACATCACTCCCCCCTTGGGAACATTCGTCCTCGAATGTTTACTCTTAGAGACTTTGGAAAATTTTGCCAAAGTATCCTTCGTACACTAGGTTAAAACCAACCTGCACGTAGCCAGAAACATACTATGCATGCCACATATGGCCAATCTTTATAAATAGCAGCAATTTGCCTCACCGACCGTAAATCATAAATATTGAAAGTGAAAAATAAAAGCTTACCTGATGACCTGCTAGCCTACATAGAGCTATGTTGTAGCGTCCCATCTCGAACCATATCTTCAGTTTGAAATAGGTGGGGGTATTTAGACTTCATTTCTTCCTCCGATTCCCACGTCATCTCTTCTACATTCTTGCTCCTCCATAAAACCTTTACGGAAGCTACCTCCTTATTTCGTAGATTGCGGATTTGTCGGTCTAGGATGGCAACTGGAATTTCCTCGTATGACAAGTCCTCTGTAATCTGTACATCATCCGTGGGCACCACTCGGGTAGGATCGCCAATGCACTTCCGTAGCATAGATACGTGAAAAACCGGATGGACAGACTCCAATTCTGAGGGCAACTCTAACTCATAAGCTACTTGGCCCACTCTCCGAATGATCCTATAAGGCCCAATATACCGTGGGCTAAGCTTGCCTTTCTTGCCAAACCTCATCACGCCCTTCATAGGTGATACCTTTAAGAATACCCAGTCATTAATCCTGAACTCTAAGTCTCGTCGCCGCACGTCAGAATATGACTTCTGACGACTCTGAGCTGTCAACAGTCGCTCCCGGATAAGCTTTACTTTCTCTATGGCCTGTTGAACCAGGTCTGGCCCATATAACCCAGATTCCCCAACATCAAACCACCCTATAGGAGATCTGCACTTACGCCCATACAAAGCCTCGTACGGAGCCATCTGAATACTGGAGTGGTAACTGTTATTATATGCAAACTCGACAAGAGGTAGATGTTCATCCCAACTTCTTTTAAAATCCAACACACATACTCGTAACATATCCTCGAGCGTCTGAATTGTGCGCTCGGCTTGTCCATCAGTCTGTGGATGAAAAGCTGTGCTGAGATTCACCTGAGTCCCTAGACCTCTCTGAAATGACCTCCAAAAATGTGCTGTAAACTGAGCCCCACGGTCAGATATAATAGAAACTGGTACTCCGTGTAGCCGCACTATCTCCTTAATATATAACTTTGCATAATCTTCTGCTGTATATGTAGATCTGACCGGTAGGAAGTGAGCTGATTTCGTGAGCCTATCGACTATCACCCATATGGAATCGAACTTACGATTAGAACGAGGTAAACCCATGATAAAGTCCATGTTTATCGCCTCCCATTTCCATGTCGGGATCTCTATAGTCTGCATTAGCCCTCCGGGCTTCTGGTGTTCTACCTTCACTTGCTGGCAACTAGTACATTGGGCGACAAACTCAGCAATGTTCTTCTTCATATCATTCCACCAGTACATATCCTTAATGTCATGATACATCTTCGTCGATCCAGGGTGGATGGAATACCATGAATAATGTGCCTCTGACATAATCCTGTCTCGTAGCCCTGCTACATCTGGAACACACAAACGACCCTTGTATCTGAGAACCCCATCTCCCTTGAGCTCTAACAATGGCTTCTTCTGCTGCGGAACTCGCTCTCTCAACTCGACCAACTCTGGGTCCTCGTACTGCCTTTCCTTGACTTCAGCTATGAGGGATGATTTTGCAGTGTTTTGGATTACAACTCCACCATCCTCAGAATCTACTAACCGAACCCCCAACGAAGCCAATTGATGAATCTCTCTAGCTAATTATCTTTTCTCGGCCTCTACATGTGCTAAGCTACCCATAGATCGGCGACTTAAGGCATCTGCTACAACATTAGCTTTCCCTAGATGGTAGAGAATGTTAACATCGTAATCTTTCAATAACTCAAGCCATCGCCTTTGTCGCAAATTCAACTCTTTCTGCTTGAAGATATATTGTAGGCTTTTATGATCTGTAAATACATCAACATGAACACCATATAAATAATGCCTCAATATCTTAAGTGCATGGACAACCGCAGCTAACTCGAGGTCGTGGGTCGGATAATTTCTCTCGTGCTTCCTCAACTGCCTTGAAGCATACGCAATTACCTTCCCATGTTGCATCAGGACACATCCTAACCCGACACCTGATGCATCACAATACACGACATAACCCTCTAGACCCTCTGGAAGTGTTAGAACTGGCGCTGAGGTCAACCTATTCTTAAGCTCTTGGAAACTCCACTCGCAAGCCTCCGTCCATTGAAACTTAGTTTCTTTCTGCGTCAACTTCGTCAATGGTGCCGAAAGGGAGGAAAAACCCTCTACGAACCTCCGGTAGTATCCTGCTAAGCCTAGAAAGCTACGAACCTCTGTCGGAGAGGTAGATCTAGGACAAGATTACACGGCCTCAATCTTCTGAGTGTCCACCTTTATACCTTCATCTGATACAATATGCCCCAAGAATGCTACAGACTTCAACCAGAACTCACATTTAGAAAACTTAGCATACAACCTACGATCACGGAGGGTTTGGAGTACCGCTCGCAGGTAGTCCGCATGCTCATCCTCTGAACGGGAATAAACTAGAATATCATCAATAAATACTATCACGAACAGATCTAAAAATGGCTTGAATAGGTTATTCATCAAGTCGATATATACGACGGGTGCATTAGTCAACTCGAAGGACATGACAAGGAACTCGAAGCGGGTCCTGAAGGCTGTCTTCGGAATATCTTTTTCCCAAACTCTGACCTGGTGGTACCCCGACCTCAAATCTATCTTTGAAAAGCATCTAGCCCCCTGCAACTGATCAAACAAGTCATCAATCCTTGGAAGTGGATACTTATTCTTAATAGTTACCTTGTTCAGCTGCCTATAATCGATACACATCCTCAGCGAGTCGTCTTTCTTCCGCAAAAATAGTACTGGTGCACCCCAAGGTGAGGTACTGGGCCTAATGTAACCTTTCTCTAACAAATCTTTTAACTGCTCCTTCAACTCCTTCAATTCGCCAGGTGCCATTCTATACGGAGGGACGGATATTGGTTGAGTTCCTGGAAGCAAATCGATGCTAAAATCAATCTCTCGCTCTGGAGGAATACCTGGAAGCTCATCTGGAAACACATCTGCATACTCTTTGACTACGGGAATAGACTGAAGTGTAGGTATCTCAGCATCTGCATCTCTAACTCGCACAATATGATAAATGCTCCCTTTTGCGATCATTTTCCTCGCCTTCAGATAGGAAATAAACCTACCTCTGGGTGTTGCTGTATTACCTACCCATTCAAGGACTGGCTCACCCGGAAAATGAAATCTGGATGCCTTTGCTCGGTAATCAACTGTGGCATAGCAAGCTGCCAACCAGTCCATGCCCATGATAGCATCAAAATCCATCATCTCTAGCTCAACTAGGTCAGTTGAGGTCTGACGACTACAAATTGTCACCGTACAACCTCGGTAAACCCGTCTAGCAATAATCAATTCTCCGACAGGTGTAGATACCACAAAAGGATCACTTAGTATTTCAGGCACTATACCAAACGTCCTTGCGACAAATGGGGTAATATACGATAAAGTAGATCCTGGGTCTATCAAAGCATAAGCATCGTGAGAGCAAATGGTCAATATGCCTATCGCAATGTCTGGTGAAGACTCCTAGTCCTGTCGACCCGCTAAAGCATAGATGCAGTTCTGATTACCACCTGAACTGGAACCTTTACCTCTGCCTCGACCTCTACCAGCCGAAGACTAAGACTCGCACCCTGAAGGATGCACAGACATAGATGATCCTGTTGCTGAACTCGCTGGTTGTGCCATTCCCCTAGAATCTCTATTTGGGCAATCTCTCATCATATGCCCCGGATGCCCACATGTATAACAAGCATTTGAAACTGCTCGGCATTGGCCCAAGTGTCCTCTACCAAAGATGTCACACCGCGGCGGAAATGACCATGTCTGCATAGAACCTCGCTGTCGCTACAAACCCGACGCCCGTGAGCTCTCACCTGGTCCTGACTGAGTATAGCGGTCATACCTGTAACCCTGTAACTGAGGTGGCGGAGGCTTAGGTGGCCGTCCGAAGTACTGGGTCCTATAACTACCCTGAGATTGCTCCTGAGACCTAGGAAATCTCATCCTCTTACGTTGCCCTTGCTCAGCCCTCTCTGTACCCTGCTGCCGACGCCTGCCCCTTTCGATATTCTGGGCCAATGCCTGAATCCGGGAGATATCCATACTATCCTGCAATGCAGTGGTGGCACATGCCTTGGTTAACTCTGGGGCTAACCCTACCATAAACCTGTGAATCCTGTCCCGCATAGTAGCAACTATGGATGGTGCATATCTGGCCAATGAGTCAAAACGGAGACTATACTCTCGAACACTCATATTACCCAGCTTGAGGGCTAGAAACTGATCGACTCGAGCCTGTCGGATCTCCCGTGGTAAGTACTGGTCAAGGAAGGCATCTAAAAAATTCTCCCAAATAGCTGGAGGTGCATCACGTCCCCTGGACCTCTCCCATCCCTCGTTCCAAAAGATGGCTATATCTCGGAGTCAAAAAGCTGATAGCTTAACTGCCTCTTTCTCCGTGGCATGCATAACACGAAAGATCCTGTAAAGCTGATCTATGAAATCCTGTGGGTCCTCCCTTTGATTTGTCCCCGTGAACTCTGGAGGACTCAAAGCAATAAACTCTCGGACCCTTGAACTCCCAGACCCCTCAGAAGTTCCTGCACTAGCTAATGCCCTAGCCTGTTACTGGGTAGCCACCAACCGTGTCAACAAATGCACCGCACTTCTCAAGTCCTGATCTGATGGAAGTGGAGGGGGAACTAGATGTGCGGTATCCCTAGGAATCTCCGCAGTTGGTGGAGGAGCCGGTAATGGCTGAGTAGGGGTCTCGCCTTGGGCCTCAGGCTGGGCCCCATCTACTGGGAGTACCCTGCTGGTCCCCTCACCTGCTGCTGTATCTCTCCTCTCGCTAGCCGTAGTCTTCCTAGTCATCGTCATCTGTGCATGCAAACACCAACACATAAGTTTAATTCAAATTTCCTATAACTCAGTTCTATAGCACGGTTTAGATTTCAAAGAAGGGTAACCAACTCCTAAATGCCCTGTAGTTCCCTGCTTATATAATATGGTGCACAACAAATCTATAAACAAGACCCTACTAGACACGACTTGTAGACTCCCTAGGACAAAACTGCTCTGATACCAAGTTTGTCACGCCCCGAACCTAGGAGCGAGACCAGCACCTGGTGCCTCACCTAACCCAGCGTACCAAATTGCGACTAAGGGACTCTGAACATATAATGTCATACTTTGGCCATGGGGACACCTTGCAAGACAATTTGCAAAGCAAAATATAAAACTGAATGGAAACTAGCGCTAACTAAACATCAATATAAAGCTAGGCCGACAAGGCCGTCATAGCTACTACAACTGACAAACCACCAAATTATACATACCAGGCCTACAAACCCAACATACTGCACTAACCAACAGGATATGTCTACAAGCCTCTACTGATAGATGTACTGTGATCGAAACAGGGCCCCGACCTACCCATAACATATATATAGATATACATAAGATGTACACAAAACTCTAGACCTGGCAACTCCGAAAGACGTGGAGCTTACCGATCAGGCTGAACTCGGGAAACACCTACTGAGGAGGTCTACCCGTCTGTCTGTCTGAACCTGCACGCATGAAATGCAGCACCCCCAGAAAAGGGACATCAGTACAAAATAATGTACCGAGTATATAAGGCAATAAAATAACTGAAAGTTGAAACTAAACTGATAATATGATAACTGAAATTAACTGGAAGTCAAAGATGATCTGGAGATATACTTACCTGCTGATACTGCATCAACTCTCTCAATATAGTAAGTAAAATAAATGTCTGGCCCTATAGGGCTCAGAACGTGTAACTGCTCCGTCGTAGTATGCTCTCTCATAGGCACTCGGCCATACTAGGCTCTGTATCTTGGCCATTCTGGGCTCGCTCATAGGTGCTCGGCCATAGTAGGCTTGGTATAAAACTTACCATCTGATCAGAGGTCGCCCAATAGGGGCCTGCCCACCGATTATAGCTCGATGGTGGTGCAAATACTATAATACTATATATATATAGAGACCCTCTGCTCTCTTGATTGAATAAAGACAAAACTAAACTGAATATGAAGTCTCGATAAGGAATAATATTGTAACTTATGAGACTAGAATAATGTAAATAAATTCATGAATACAAACTTCTCTTTATGTCTCATTATTAACACATGTAACTACGAGATCATGCCAAAATAAAGGAAGGGCTTAGCCTTAACATACCTTATCACAATCTTTCCAATCACTAAGTTGAACTCACCTCTTCGCACCTTAATCTACAAGAATGATAATAATACTATCGTTAAGTTACGAAAGGTACAACTATCGCACAACGAACGACAAGCTTATTTTGTATTAAAACGGGCAGCATCTCCCCTATAATCCTTACTTCCTCCAAATTCAAGATAACACCAACAATACAAGAACAGAACAATAACAACATATATACATCATTTTCCAGCCCTATATACGCCATCAAATACTACAAAACAGCCCAACACACTCCAATCTCTTCATACACAAAACGACCACCATAGTAGTGTCAAACGACCCAGAAATGTTATAACGAACGACCAGCCCACCACCCTACATTTATGTGGTGTTTCTACACCCCCTTCCTCCTCAAAAACTCCACAAAATAGTAGTAAAACACGCAGCCCAACAGCAACACAAAACAGTCCACAAAATAGTCCGCTACAAGTGAATAACTCGAACTCACGGCTTCCGATCACCGTCCCGTGAGTTCTTACAAGTATAGAACGACTTACCATGAATTTATAGCAGAAAAAATGGATGAAAGAGAGCAGTAAAATCATCTTATTTGTTGGATAACTCAGCTCCTATCTTGGTTCTTCAAACTCTAGGTTTTACCTCCAATTAGAACTTGAAAGGGAGAGAAAATCAATTAGGGTTTGTGGGAAATTTTTGGGAGGATTTTTGCAGAGCTTATGTCTGGTTATTATGCTCTATTTTAATTCTATTATATGAAGAAAATAGGCCTTTAAAAGGCCTCTTTGGACGACCCAAAATGGCCCATTTTTGGGCTCTCATTTAAGCAAGTAGGTGTCACACCTACTTGTCACCTAGCAGCTTGCGCAGTATCGCAAAAATGCACATATCTCTCTACTCCGATGTCGTATTGACAAATGGTTTAATGCGTTGGAAAATAGACTCATAGATCTTTAATTTGATGGGTGGAACACCCCATAACTCTAAGTATATTGGGAGAAAATTGCAGTTACATTTGACCCAAAGTTTCAGTAAAACTTATGAATGTAACTTGTGATGACTTTCATCGACTTTTGTTCCACAACTCGCTTGACTTCAAAACATAACACACGGATGTCATACGACTAATATAAATCATAACATAATCTCCTTATCATGTTAAGCACCCTAGTCTCACCCCAAAGGTACATGGTATAACATTCCCAACTTGTCGACTTTCGACGAAACATTATTTTCTTCAATTGCTTTCGCTTCTGAACCGTCCAACCCTATTTGTACTTGCTGTTCATGATCTTCAATATTTGTAACCTCAGAGGTAACATGATTAACTTACTTTATATACTTTTAAATATTATCTCATTTTTGGTCCTACATTAGTTTGCTTACGACATATTTTTACGTATGAAAATATAGGGTGTACCAACAATGCTGCCTACAAAAAATTCCCGGACATTTTGAAGCAAGTACAAATAAATATCCCATTGGTAGATATCTAGTAGGAAGTGCCCGAATATGAAAAATATGTCAAAGACATAGTGGCAAATAAAATTAGGTTAGCCAAGTTCAAAACTGTGGCACTCACGGAAGAATGTAGTTCACGAATTCAAAGCAAGCTACCTCAGAAGTTAAAGGATCCAGGGAGTTTTACTAGTCAGATCTCGATTGGTAATCACACAGTTGGGTGAGCCTTGTGTGATCTCGGAGCAAGCATCAATTGATGCTGCTATCTGTGCTCAAGCAATTAGGTTTGGGTGAGCCACGACCTACTACAGTGATACTGCAATTGGCAGATGGATCCATTGCTAGTCCAGAAGGCGTGATTGAAGATGTGTTAGTCCAAGTGGGTTCTTTCATGTTCCCTGCCGATTTCATTATCTTGGATTATGAGCCTGATAAGGAAGTCCCATTTATTTTGGAGTGTCCATTCCTAGCCACGGGCCGAGATATTATTGATGGATGTGAAGGGAAAATGACAATGAGAGTGGGTGATCGAGTAGAGGTCTTCAATGTTTATAAAGCACTCGAATTGCTAGTCCATATGAAGAGATATCAATGATTTTTGTGGTAGAAAATTATGTGACCTCAGTGATGCCTTATATGAGCCGTACAGACCCCCTTGAATGAGCTTTATTAGGGGATAAAGAAGAAAGAGAAGACGATTTGGTGGAAGAGATTGAGAAAGTCCTCAACATGGCTTGCAAGTATGTTCATGGGCTTAGAAGATATGGGGAGTTAAGCCAAAACTAGAACTCAAGCCTCTACCAGTGCACCTGCGCTATGCCTACTTGGGAAGTACTGAAACATTGCCAGTGATTATCTCATCTAGCTTGACTACCTTGCAAAAAGAAAAGCTGCTAATTAAGAGTGCTTCGTGAACACAAAAGAGCTATTGGGTGGACAATTGTTGATATTAAGGGAATCAGTCCATCTTTTTGCATGCATAAATGTTTTATGGAAGATGGGCACCTCCCAAGTTTTGAGCATCAAAGGAGGTTGAATCCCATTATGAAGGAGGTCGTGAAGAAGGAAGTAATTAAGTGGCTTGATGCAAGTATCATCTTCTCTATTTCTGATAGTAATTGGGTGAGTCCAGTGCAATGTGTTCCTAAAAAGGGCGAGATAACTATTGTAGAGAATGAGAAAAATGAGCTAATTCCTACTCTCACTATGACGGGGTGGAGAGTATACATTGATTATAGAAGGCTCAACAAAGCAACTTGCAAGGATCACTTCCCATTTCCATTCATTGACCAAATATTGGATAGGTTGGCTGTACATGAGTACTACTACTTCATTGATGGATATTCGGGGTACAACCAGATTATTATAGCCCCAAAGGATCAAGAGAAGACGACTTTCACAGATTGTTATAGCCCCAGAGGATCAAGAGAAGACGACTTTCACACGCCCTTATGGTACTTATGCTTTTAAGAAAATGCCATTTGGTCTGCGCAATGCACCAACACTTTACAAAGGTGCACGATGTCTATTTTGCACTGATATGGTGGAAATATTCGTAGAAGTCTTGATGGATGACTTTTCAGTCTTTGGGTCTTCTTATGATGATTTTTTAAAAAATTTGGCCAAGGTGCTGGCACATTGTAAAGAAACAAATTTGGTGCTAAATTGGGAAAAGTACCACTTCATGGTGCAAGAGGGTCTTGTTCTGGGCCATAGAGTCTCAAGGAGCAGCATTGAAGTTGATAAGGCGAAGGTGGAGGCAGTTGCAAAATTGCCTCCACCCATTTAAGTGAGGGGTGTCCGGAGTTTCTCGGGACACGCATGTTTTATAGACATTTTATTAAAGTTTTTTCTAAGATTGCTACTCCTTTGTGTAGGTTGCTCGAAAAGGATGTGACATTCAAATTTGATGAGGCCTGTTGGAAGGCATTTGATGAGCTCAAGGGGAAGTTGGTGGCTACACCAATTATTATGGCACCGGATTGGTCCTTGTCATTTGAACTTATGTGCGATGCAAGTGACCATGCTATTGGATCAGTGTTAGGCCATAGAAAGACAAGATATTTTACTCCATATACTATGCGAGTAAGACTCTTGATGATACACAGTTGAATTACACCACCACCGAAAAGGGGTTATTGGCAGTTGTGTGGGCATTCGAGAAAGTTCGAGCCTACTTAGTGGGAAGAAAAGTTAATATCCACACCGATCATGCCACAAATAGGTATCTGTTTTCAAAAAATGAATTCAAAGCTAGATTGATGTGCTAGGTTTTATTATTGCAGGAATTTGACGTAGAAATACGAGATCGGAAGGGCACAGAAAACCAAGTGGTCGACCACCTGTCTCGCTGCAAAATCATGAGCACGTAGAAGAAGGTGGACAAATTAAGGAGACATTCCCCGATGAGAAACTTTTTGCCATCACATATGACCCTACCCCGTGGTATGTGTATTATGTGAATTACTTAGTGAGTGGAGTTTTCCCTCCTCAAATATAGCCCAAGGCTAGGAAGAGGTTCCTGCATGACGTGAATTTTTACTACTTGGATGAGTCATTCTTGTACAGACAATGCACTAATCAATTGATGAGGAGGTGCATTCCTGAAAAAGAGGTGGAACAAGTGGTGTAAGATTGCCATGCCTCGCCTTATGGGGACCATCATGGAGGAGATAGGACAGTTGCAAAGGTGTTGCAGTCGGGGTTCTATTGTTTAACATTATTCAAAGACACTCATGTATTTGTTAAGAAGTGTGACTGTGCTAGAGAACAGGAACAATCACGAGAAGGCATAAGATGACCTTGAATAATATATTGGAGGTGGAGATTTTTTATGTCTGGAGCATAGCTTTCATGGGACTATTTCCAATGTCTAGAGGGAACAAGTACATCTTGCTCGCGGTTGACTACGTGTACAAATGGGTGGAGAACGTTGCACTGCCGACCAATGATGCCAAGGTGGTGGCCACTTTTTTGAAAAAGAACATATTCTCGAGGTTTGGGACTCCACTTGCTTTGATTAGTGATGAAGAAACACATTTTTGTAATCGGTTTCTAAATAACCTTCTAGCCAAATATAGGGTCTGCCATAGAGTTGCCACCGCGTACCATCCGCAAACAAGTGGTCAAGCTAAAGTGTCAAACAGAGAAATAAAGCAATTACTAGAGAAAACAATGAGTGTGAATAGGAAGGATTGGGAAGCAAAGTTAGATGATGCCTTATGGGCATATAGAATTGCATACAAAACGTCAATTGGAGCATCTCAGTACAAGCTTATGTATGGGAAGACATGTCACTAGCTAGTTGAACATGAACATAAGGTATATTAGGCAGTCAAGAAGTTGAATATGGACTTGGAAGCTGCGGGCGAGAGGAGGCTCTAACAATTGAATGAGTTAGACGAGTTCAGGCTGCATGCTTATGAAAATGCCAAGCTTTACAAGGAGAAAACCAAGAGATGGCATGACATACGTATCAAACCCCATCACTTCGAACCAGGCCAAAAGGTATTATTATTCAATTCCATGCTCAAGTTGTTCCATGGTGAGTTAAAGTCGAGGTGGCCAGGTCCATTTGAGTTGGTGAAAGTCATCCCATATGGTGCAATTGAGTTGCACTCTTTAAATGGAGAAAGGCAATTTTTGGTGAATAGGCAAAGAGTCAAGCACTATTGGGGAGGTTCTAAGTGTGGGGTTCTCTAGGGGGGGGGAGTCTTGCGTACCCATTACCTTTGTTGTGCAACACTTGTGCATTTACTAGGCAACCAATTTGAGTATCTTGCATAGGGTCTTAGGTTCTAAGTGTGGGGTTCTCTTAGACTTTCATTTTGACTTTAGGCGAACCTCTTGATTGTTTCTCACATCCGAGGTGATTCTTTTGCAGGTTGAAATGGATCATGATGGTCCATCTAAAGCGAAGGGTGCAGGGAAGTCATCCACTAGTGCTCCCCCTCCAAAAAAGTGCAAACAATGTGAGGGATCTTCTATGTAGGCCAAGGGAAATCAAGTTGCCGCGGGGTCCGAAAATGCACCTTTGGGACCGCGGCCCAAGTTGAAATTGGTTCACGAGGATGCTATCTAATGGTACCATTCGTTCGAGCCGTATGGGAGGTATGTCTCGGAGATGGGGATCAATGTGACCGCTTTGGACCAGAACTTCCCTCAGGTGCTAGAGACGTTGAGAAGCTTGAAGATGCATAAATTGTTAGAGTGTCCTGGACATGCAAACTTGAGCATGGTCAAGTATTTGTATGGAAATTGGAATGAGGACAGATACATGTCATGGGTGAGAGGAAAGGAGGTGCCACTTGATAGGGAGTCTTTGTGCAAGTTCTTAGGGGGTTGATTGTCCAAACCCAAAGATATTTCCAAGGTTTGTTAAAATCCCAACATACACGGCCATTCGTCACACTCTTTGTGTCATGGTTTCAAATGCTAAGTGTACGAGGACCAATGTGCGCGCCCATAATGAGCTTCTATGGGTGAATTTCAACAAGACTGCCAAGGTATGGTAGAATTTTGTGCAAGCAAGGTTGATGCCGGTGGAACACAACACGGGGTGCACTTGGGCTCGATGCCTCATTTATTTCCTGATGGTTGGGAGGTCGATCAAGGGTTGTGAGATTATGCTTGGAGAGACGTTTTGCACGTGGTTTGGGCGGTAGTTAAAGAGGTATTTCTATGGCAACCTTCTGACATAATATATGTTATCTCACGAGGTGCCCGAGTACCTAGGGTACAATGAGGTGGTAAAAGCTCCTAAGGGATTGATGGACATCACGACGCTGTTGGATACCACTATCAAGCTGAGCACGACAGCTCGGAATGAGAGTGAGGAAAACTTCAACATGTATATCTATGAGTTGTTGAACTTGACGATGCGCCGGCTTAGAGTGACAGATGAGGAGAGAACACAGCTGAACACTAAGTACTCTCATTCTTGTGCTACAAAGGAGATATTGGGGATTATGCTTGGCAGTCCCATTCATTCCTTTGAATATGAGAACACGATTGCTGGGTCGGATGGCAAGGGTGATGCAACTGATGAGGTCACTGGCCCGATGGCATTAGTGCCGCTTGGTGCAGATGAGGATGAGGTCGAAGCTTCGGCTGGTGTGCAGTCTGATGACAAGGGATCTGAGTATGACCTAGAGAAGTCATATTTGCAGGGAGTTTTTATTTTCACCCTACCTTTGTTTTGATATTTTATTATGCATCGAGGACTATGCATGCTCTAAGTGTGGGGTGAGGGAATAACTTTCTGTTCAGTGAAATTGTATATACTCTGTAGTTTTTTTTAGTATATAGTCTAGTTAGTAGAAAAATAGAAAACATATATAGTAAAATTGGAAAACAAATCAAAAAAGTTTGGACTTTTCCCGATGATGGCGGTAGTAATTCCATTGGTTTTTCTTTGGGCACCGGTTCTTTTCCAAGGGGTGTAATTTGAATCGGCTATTTTTCTATCTTTCTAGGAGAAGGAAAACTGAGTTGCTTTAGATACCTTTTGACATATTTGATGCTGGCATATTTAGGCTATGGTATGCGATCTATCTTTCTGTTATATTTAGTTTGAAATTTGATGCCTCTATTAAAAATGAATAGCCTACTTTGTGATGCCTTTTCTCAGTTGCTTGGCTCGTATGACATCTAGTGCATTATTGCTTAAATTTTTCAACTATGTGTACTTGCTTGGACTTGAGAATTGAATAGAGCCATCTTGATTGAGTCGTGCAATGTGTATGGTGAGGATTCGTGATGTTCTATGATGTCCTGTGTAGTCTAAAACTTGCCCTATGTGTTAATCAAAGCAAAATCATTAAGTTGTGCTAGTATAGGAGATGATGTAGGCATTTCTTTGCTTGATCATGGACTTACTTGTCACTTACAAATAATATTTGCCGTTGTTAGCCCATTTGAGCTTGTAAACCTTTTCTTAGGCACCCACATTACAAGCCGTATCCCTATTTTTGTTCTTAACTTAAGCTTGTTGAACCTTTACCTCCAAAGGCATTTAGTCGCTAAAAGAAGTAAGGTGATATCTTGGGAAGTAGATTTTGAGTGGAACCATGGAAGGGCCCACAAGGTACACTAAGTTATGAAGGACCACTAGCCGGGAAATTTAATGTAGGGAGTGTGTGTAGAAGAAAAATAAAAAAGAAAAAGTAAAAGAAAAAAGAAAAATACAAAGGAAAGAAATGTGAAGAATGTTGATATTCCGAAAGGGAAAAACACACCTCCTAATCTTCTTAATTTGTTCTAGGGGAGATATACAAGTGCTTAAACGAAAAAGGGCTAAGTTGTGTATGGTTTTGCGGCAAGGTGAATTGGTTGAGAAGAATATGTGTTTGAATGTTGAGTGTAGTGTATTAAAGTGCTTAGGAAGGTTAGTCACTTATATCCAAATTTATCATATCCTTCCCTTAGCCTATATTACAACCCAGAAAAACCTAATTGATCCTATACTTGGTGTCACACCCCGAACCTGGGGGAGAGACCGGCACCCGGTGCCTCACTTAACATAGCATACCAACTTGTGACTGAGGGACTCTGAACATACATATCATACTTTGGCCATGGGGCCACATTGCAAGACAATTTGCGAAGCTTCCAATCACCGTCTCGTAAATTCTTACAATTATAGAATGACTTTTCATACATCTATAGAAGACAATGGATAAAAGAGAGCAGTAAACGTACCTTATTTTTTGAATAACTCAGATCCTATCTTGGTTCTTCAAACTCTAGGTTTTTGCTCCAACTAGAACTTGAAAAGGAGAGAAATTCAATTAGGGTTTATGTGTAATTTTTGGGAGGATGTTTGCATGGTTTTAGGTCTGGTTATTGTGACCTATTATCAGTGTATTATAAGAAGGAAATAGGCCTTTAAAAAGTCTCTTTGGACGACCCGAACTGTCCCATTTTTGGACATATATAATCCTCTCATTTAAGCAAGTAGGTGACACACCTATTTGTCACCTAGCAGTCTGCGCAGTCTCGCAAAAACGTATATATATATATATATATATCTCTACTCCTATGTTGTATTGATAAAAAGTTTAATGCATTCGAAAATAGACTCCTATATCTTCAATTTCATGGGTGGAACACCTTGTAACTCTAAGTACATTGGTAGAAAATCGCAGTTATATTTGACCCAAAATTCAGTAAAACTTATGAACGCAACTTGTGATGACTTTCATCGACTTTTGTTTCACAACTCGCTTGACTTCAAAACATAACACACGACTATTATACGACTAACATAACTCATAACATAACCTCCTTATCATGTTAAGCACCCTAGTCTCACCCCAAAAGTACATGTTATAACATTCCCAACTTGTTGACTTTTGACGAAACATTATTTTCTTCAATTCCTTTAGCTTCCGAACCTTTCAACCCTCTTAGTACTTGTTGTTAATGATATTCCATATTTGTAACCTCCGAGGTAACATGATTAACTTACTTTATATACTTTCAAAGATGATCTCATTTTTGGTCCTACATTAGTTTGCTTACGGCCCACTTTTACGTACGAAAATATAGGGTGTAACACTTGGCTAGCTTAAATTAGTAGAGATATACATTACGGGTATGCCTATTGTACGATCACAGAGTGCACATGAAATTATTTGCGAGAGTGAGTGACTTGTGTTCAATTATGTGATGTCCTTAAATTATGTTCAAAGTCATACTTGAGTGTGTGGACCATCTTTACATTCACTCACTTGTTTATTAGTGAGGGCACATGGTCTCATGAAGGATTGGTAATGTTGTTAGCTTCTCGTGTTGGGTGAGTTCACGAGTTCAGGATTTTTAGTGGTAACGAGTTGGCGTTTGAGGCGAGGTGGTTATGGGTAGGTTGTTTGAATTGTTTGACTTGTTCAAATTCAGATGTTTATAGTTTGGCATGTTGAGAATGGGAAAAGTGTGAATTTCGTATGCTTATGGGTAACTGCCGGTATCAACTATAGTCAAGGGTAGAGTGTATGAATGAATATGAATTGCTCCTCCTGATGCGTAAAGTTGTTGGGGTGTAGTAAGGAGTTGCATTTCTCGAGTGCGAGCAAGAGTCTAAGTGTGGGGTGTTGATATTTGGCTTTAAGTATATATATTTATATGCACATCGCCTCGCATTTTACTCGGCTTTCATGAATTTATATGTGTAATGTAATAATTTATTCTAATTTGTGGTATTTTTATGTGAAAGAGTCACCTGGAAGCAATGTGGAACTAAAGGCCAAGATTTGAAGCAAAAAGAGGAGAATTGAAGAAAATTGTCCAAGCTAGCGCCCACGCCAGCGCGTTGCACTGCCTAGGGTGCAAAAGGCAGAAGTGAAAATTTGCGGCCCCTCAACCCAGCGCAGGGCCAGTGCAAGACCAGCACGTCGTGCTACCCTGGACGTTGGGGCAGGAATTATCCTATTTCACCCAGGACAAGGAATTTTCGGCCCTACACGACCTCAACTCATATAAAAGGAATTCTAAACCTACTTTAGAGGGGGAGACACCACTTTGGGAGCAAAATACAAGAACAGAACATTCAGATCAAGGATTATCAGTTTTTCTTCACTACTGTTAGTATTTTCAAAAATTGTACACGATGTGAAATTTTTTAATACTATCATGAGTGGCTAAGACCCATTAGTTCTGGGGTTGTGATTTAGCCATGAATATTGTTGTTTAACATTAACTTCTCCTTGATTATAATTCGCTATTACATGTTTGTTTCTTCAATTTTATGTTTAATTGCTTGATTGTCTAGCAAACAGTCCATTTCTTTCAACTATCTGAATTATGCTTGAGAAAGCTACGTTTAGATTAGAGATGAATTACTAAGGGCATGATCTTAACTCTAAACTAGGGGCATATTTGCGCCTAGGATAGGAATATACCTAATCACTATTCTTAATTGAATATCGTGAACTTAATGCATTCTTGATAGATAAATTCCATATGAATATAGGCGTTAATTTATTTTGGACAGGTGAGTAGTAATTCGGGAGAATAATACAAGTATACTTTGCTCGATTAATTGGCAACCATAAGTGAATTGCATGAAAAGGGGAGTTAGTTAGAACACAATAGAATTGGTGAATCGATCACATCCCTAAAATATTTATCTATATTGAATTCTCGACACAACTACTTTCTACTTGCTAAAATAGTTAATTGTTACATTTAATGCTTAGCTATAAATCACACAACTCAACCTTGATTGACTCTAGTGAATAACAATTTGAGTGAAATTAGTAGGTAGTTAAACATTACTCAACTTTGTGGGTTCGACACTCTACTCATCATTATATTACTTGTTAACCACGTATACTTGTGTATGCAATTGGGAGCAACATGCAGGCAATTTACTTCACACTTTTGGAGATATGTGCAGCACGAGTTGGGCATGCGGGTCGAGCTGAGTACCACATTTCATCCTCAGATAAACCAACAGTCTGAGCTTAACATTCAGATTTTGGAGGACATGTTGCGGGCATAATCTATGGATTTTTGAGGTTAGTGGAACCAATTTCTACCTCTACCAGAGTTCGCCTACAAAAACGACTATCAGTGGAGCATCCAAATGGCTCTGTACGAGGCCGTATATAGGAGACAATGTTGTTTACCGAATGGTTTGTTTAAGCCAGGTGAGGCTAGAGGTTTAGGCATAGACTTGGTTTGTGATGCCTTTGAGAAGGTAATAGTGATTAAGGAGCGGCTTCATACAACTCAGTCCATGAAAAAGAGTTATGCAGACTGAAAAGTTCGAGATGTGGCTTACATGTAAGGTTAGAAGGTTCTTCTCCCAGTACCGCCTATGAAGGGCATGATGCAATTTAGGAAGAAGGGAAAGTTGAGCCTGAGGTTTATTGGCCTGTTTGAGATTTTGAAAAGAGTTGGGGAGGTTTCTTATAGGCTTGCATTGCCTCCCAACCTAGCAGGGTTACATCCAATATTTCACATCTCCATGCTTCGGAAGTTCCATGAGGATAGGTCACATGTTTTAGACTTCAACAAGGTGCAACTTGATGAGAATTTGACCTATGAGGAAGAGCCGGTGGCTATTCTAGACCGACAGGTTTGAAAGTTGAGATCTAAGAGTCTTTCTTCTGTGAAAGTGCATTGGAGAGGTCAGCCTATTGAGGAGGCTACATGGGAGTCCAATTTTGATATAAGGGGCAGCTACCCGCACCTTTTTTCCAGTCCAGGTATATTTCTATGTTCGTTCGAGGAAGATGTTTCTTTTAGAGGTGGAGAATGTAACAACCCGATAGGTCGTTTTGAGTACTAGCTTCCTTTTATGTGTTTTGAGGCTTTACATAGCTCAATCTGATGATTTATGACTTGTGTGCGTGTCGATGTCCGGAAAGCTTATAAGTGAAATTTTAAAGAAAATATGATTTTGGACTTAAATGTGGCTAGAGTTGACTATTGTCAACATTTATTATAAACAACCTCGGATCGGTGTTTTGACGATTCCGAAAGGTTCATATGATGATTTTGGACTAGACGCATGCTTGGTTGGGGTCTTGGGTGACCCGAGGCCATTTCGGCGCATTATGTGAAAAGTTGGAACAATGAGTTTTGAAGTTGAAAATCTTGAGTTTTAATGATCGATTCTTGATATTTGATGTTATTTTGATGATATTAGGTTGCAAATAAGTTTGTATGATGTTACTACACTTGTGTAAATGTTCGTATTGGAGCCCTATGGGCTCGGGTGAGTTTCAGATGGGTTGCACATGGATTTGGCATTACTAAGAAAATTTGGTTTGTTGAACTTGCAGGTCTCGCATTTGCGAAGACCTGATCGCAATCGCAAGCCTTGCAGACTCGCAAATGCGAAGATAGGCTGGGGGCTGGGACTTCACTTTTGCGAAGAAAACATTGCATTTGCGGAGTGGAGGGAGGATGCATTTGCGATCTGGGTGTCGCATTTGCGACACTGGAAGGCTAGGTATAGCTTAGCTTTTGCAAAGTTTTGTCCACATTTTCGAAGAGGAGGACCTTCACAAATGCGAAGGCTTAGTCACTTTTGCAATAACCGAGTTGCTGAGACACTGATCGCCTTTGCGATCACTGGTTCACAATTGCGATATTTGCAGCTGGGTAAAATGTTGGGATTTCGAGACTTAGCTCATTTTACACTATTTTTGAACCCTTCACCCCATAGAGGCATTTTTTGGAGAGGAATTTCTTCCCAAATTCATAGGGTAGTAACTTTAACTTTTCTTCAATCAATTTTAGTTACTTTTCCATGAATTGCATCACCAAATCTATGAATTTCAAAGTAGAAATTGGGGGTTTTGGGTAGAATTTAGGGATTTTTTAAATTGGAGATTTAGACTTCAAATTGAGGTCGAATTTCAAAACAAATCGGGATTTGGTCTTTGTTTCGGATTTCGACTCATGGGCCTGGGTTGACCTTTTCAATTATGTTGAAGATTGAACCTATATCATACGGGGGTATATCTAAAGTTTGTTTTAAATTGTTTGGACGATATTTGGCCATATTCGGTTGGTTTGGAGGCTTGTTCTACGGAAAAGCCGTGTTGGATTATTGATTGTGTTCCGAAAAGAGGTAAGTATCGTGGTTAACCTTGACTTAAGGGAATTTGATTTGATTGGTCTATCTGATACGTGATTTATGTGTGGGGACGACGTATATGCAAGGTGACAAATGTATATGCATTGTCAAGGGTTCAAGCATGTGGGGTGCACTACTTAATTGCACGTCTTCAAATATATCATGTCTTCAGTTATTCCATGCTTTTACTTTTTACATGCCTTACTTGCTACATGTCATTATTTGTTAAATTCATACCTTCACAAGTTACATGCCTCTATTTTCCACATGTTTCCATGTATTCATGCCATCATTTATTATCTGCCTTTACTTGTCCTACGCTCTTACATGTCATTAGATAGATGCGTTTACTTATCTCATGCCTTTACTAGTTTATTCGCCTTACTTACTTTCTATTTCACTTTACCATGTTATATTGGATTTTGCCTTTGGGAATTTATAGATTTCGGTTTCCTTTTATGTTATGTTGTGAGATACGTCGTAGTTGGTATTGAATATTATTATATATGGAGATCGGGTTGCACAACGCAACAGTATTATTATTATATAAGTGGACCGGGTTGCAAGCTTCAACAATATTATTATTATATATGTGGATCAGATTGCATGCCGTAACAGCGCAATAATATTATGATCGGGTTGCACAATGCAACAGTATTATTATTATATAAGTGGACCGGGTTGCAAGCTTCAACAATATTATTATATATATGTGGATCGGGTTGCACGTTGCAATAATATTATATATATATATATATATATATATATATATGTATGTATGTATTATATGTGTGTGTGTGTGGATCGGGTTGCACGCCGCAACGGTATCACTATTTATATGTGGATCGAGTCATGCGCCGCAACAGAAAGGTTGTATTATGGTTATTCTTGGCTGATTGTTTTTGTTACCGCGTTGTACTGTGATACTGAGAAGTGATGATATTTTGGGGCCCTCGATCATTTATTCTTGTTTTTGTTATCTTGTTTAAATTAGTTGTTTCTCTACTTCGTTATTACTTTTCTTCTTATATTCCTACATGTTTATAGTGAGTGTCTTGTTATAGCCTCGTCACTATTTCGTCGAGGCTAGGTGCGGCACTTACGGAGTACATGAGGTTAGTTGTACTCATACTACACTTCTCCACTTCTTGTTGTGATCATGACACATGTGAACATGTTGGGCAGACTCTTTGGATATTGGTATGAGGTTTTTTTTGTGTGATTGTGATTGATATTGTTATTATTGTCAGGTGCCTAACGATAAGGGTGGATATTGTTATTGTGTTGGGTGCGGAGCGATAAGGGTATATATTGCTATTGTGTCGGGTGCAGAGCGATAATGGTGGATATTGCTATTGTGTTGGGTTCAGAGTGATAAGGGTGGATATTGTTATTGTGACCGAAATGTAGGTACGAGGTATCATATATTTGTGTTTCTATTTGATGACATATTGTCAAAAGTGGACCTTTACTTGCATTGAGTTGTTATCACTGTCACGCCCCAAACCTGGGGAGGCGTGGCTGGCACCCGGTGCCGAGCTGGCCCGAGCGAACCACTTTGTAACTCATGATCATTTGACCAAAACTAGAACATACATAGGTAGAGTTGGCTGAACTCATTCCTTTTGTAACTATCATGGGCCAACATGGCCACAACTCATAATGTATAACTATAAGTGGGCAACACTGTATCACTGAACCATTTTTCTTAAAACATGAAAACATATGGGCCGTCAAGGCCTATGACATACTGTACAAAATGAACCTCTGTGACATCAAATGGGATAGGGTACCGGCCTACCCATAAGTCTTTAGCAAAACTCTGACACGATGACTCGTAGACTCGGCTGCACTCCGAATGAGGAGGAGTCTTACCGATCCTTTGCTGAATGCCAATCTCGTCTACTATGAGGGCTCGTCAAACTGATTATCTATACCTGCAGGCATGAATGCAGCATCCCCAACAAAAGGACGTCAGTACGAATAATGTACTGAGTATGTAAGGCAGAACAGAAACGTAACAATAAATCAACATTAATTAAAGACCTAAAAGAATCAACCTGAATCTCTGAAGTGCTATCGTATATGCATACTTATACTTATATATATAATACTTCTCTTTGAATCTATTATCCATATCATATGATGCATGACTGCCCAACTGATCAGTGGTAACTGCCCGACCAGCCGTCGTACGGTGGTAAATGTATGACTGCCCAACCGGTGGTAAATAATGATACATAACTGCCCAACCGGTGGTAAATAATGATACATAACTTTCCAACAGGTGGTAACTGCCCGACCGACCGTAGCCCGGTGGTAAATGCATGTCTGCCCAACCAGTCGTAGGATGGTGGTAAATGAAGATGCATGAATGCCCAACCGACCGTAGCACATGGTAAATATGTAACTGCCCAACCGGCCGTAGCTCGGTGGTAAATGCATATGCGTGAAGATGCATGTATTACTATATTATGAACATTAACATCTTTATCAAATACCTCGATAGGGAATTAGATACATACTTAGACATGCTTGAAAATCATTTTACAGGAATAACTAACATAGACATCCTTAACTGCTAAGAGTAGAACCACTTATGGAATATCATTACGTTTACGTATCGTTTCTTGGATCATGCCAAAGAAAAAAGAAGAATTAACCTTAACATACCTAGAGTAGGAAAAACTTCCGTATGATATTCTTGGAAAATGTTGCACCGTACTCCTACCACAACTTCAGAGCAAAATTTCAGTGCAAAAGACGAGGATGAGATTTCTTTGAATTCCCTTACATGTAAAGAACCATATCACAAGGATCTTTTTTCTTTCTATAAATTTCAGTAGCAAGAATGACGCCCATGATTGTCCAAACAAATACAAAACTGGCTTCCCTAGGAAGTAGGAACTATTGAGTTCACAATTTGAAGATAGCTTACATATTAAAAGTGACGTACAAAAGGATTTAAAAGAGAAAATGGACACAGCATTACCCTGCCAGCCCAATGCAACACAAATCCTTGTTGTTTTCAATTGAAATTTCTCCACAAATCCTTGTCTTTCTCTTGAAAATTGAAGGAACAAAAATAGGATCTTTTTAAGTCTTGAATTAGGAAGAAGGTATAAGATCTCTTACTTGATTACTTTAAGTCAAAATGAAGCCAAACTTCTACGTAAGTGTCATATCTCCATTACTTTAGATGGCCACCAAATGAAAAGGGAGTAAGAGTCATTTGTTTGGTTTAGTGGCTTGCTGCCACGTGGGAGTGGGGTGGGAATATTAATCTTATCCAATAATGAATTAGGTAGTATCCCGCTACCCGATAATTAATCAATTACCCGCATAATTAAGAATTGTCTCAAATTACTTAAAATACTGCTCACTTTTAACACACTTTATATAACTTGTTATCATGGTCATGTGGTACCATATAAAATAAATACATACACTATTATTTCATTAAAATATCCTTGTAAAAATATATATATATTCTCAACTTCTAATTTTTCCAATCTCATATAAAGAGTAAAAATTTTCATACGCTTAATTCTTAAAATGGTAAAAAGATAACCTTCCTTTCTTGTGAGAAAATAATTTCTATCTTTACAATAATAAAAATCTCATAAACTTTCTCATATTATGTGTATAATTTAAAACATATTCGAAAGTAGTAATATTAATAACTATATAAAATCATATTTTTCAAACAATTTTTTTTCTTTACAAAAAAAGATTTCCACTCAAAATACCATATCAAATATATATATATATATATATAACGATATCAAGGTTGTTAAACTTACGGGGTGTAACATCATTCCCCCCTTTAGAACATTCGTCCTCGAATGTTGACTATTACAGATTTACAAAAATCTTCTCTAGGGTCTCCTCTGTAGACTAAACTAAAACCCAACCTCTATCTGAAGTCTCGACTATTTACAATCTCTTGTACTTGAATATCTCGTATCTTCTTCACCTTTACCTTACTTACCTTTCAATCTCGCATCGTATCTTTTGTTTCTTTCATAAACTCCCTTCCATATTATGCCTTAAAGCTCTATGGTAATACCTGCACCTCTGGTGCATACAAAATCTAGCGAATGCTTCATACTGACTTCTTACAACTCAGCTCTATGGCACGATCTGGAAACAAAAGAAGGGTAACATTTCCTAAATGCCCTATAGCCTCTTAATTATAAATGTGGAGCGCAGCATACCCATAAGTGAGACTCTACTAGGCACAACTTTGTAGACTCCCTAGGACACGATCCGCTCTGATACCACTTTGTCACGCCCCAAACCTGGGGAGGCGTGGCTGGCACCCTGTGCCGAGCTGGCCCGAGCGAACCACTCTGTAACTCATGATCATTCGACCAAAACTAGAACATACATAGGTCGAGTTGGCTGCACTCATTCCTTTTGTAACTATCATGGGCCAACTTGGCCACAACTCATAATGTATAACTATAAGTGGGCAACACTGTATCACTGAACCATTTTTCTTAAAATATGAATACATATGGGCCATCAAGGACTCTGACACACTATACAAAATAAACCTCTATCTACAAAGCCTCTAAGATTATTTGACATCAAATGGGATAGGGTATCGGCCTACCCATAAGTCTTTAGCAAAACTCTGACACGATGAATCATATACTCGGCTGCACTCTGAATGAGGTGGAGTCTTACCGATCCTTTGCTGAATGCCAATCTCGTCTGATATGAGGGCTTGTCAAACTGATTATCTATACCTGCAGACATGAATGCAGCATCCCCAACAAAAGGACGTCAGTACGAAAAATGTACCGAGTATGTAAGGCAGAACCGAAACGTAACAATAAGTCAACATTAATTAAAGACATATAAGAATCAACCTGATTCTCTGAAGTGCCATCGTATATGCATACTTATACTTATATATATAATACTTCTCTTTGAATCTATTATCCATATCATATGATGCATGACTGCCCAACTGATCAGTGGTAACTTTTCGACCGGCCGTCGCACGGTGGTAAATGTATGACTGCCCAACTGGTGGTAAATAATGATACATAACTTCCCAATCGGTGGATACATAACTTCCCAACCGGTGGTAACTGCACGACCGGCCGTAGCCCGATGGTAAATGCATGTCTGCCCAACCGGTCGTAGCACGGTGATAAATGAAGATGCATAACTGCCCAACCGGCCGTAGCACAATGGTAAATATGTAACTGCCCAACCGGTCGTAGCTCGGTGGTAAATGCATATGCGTGAAGATGCATGTATTACTATATTATGAACATTAACATCTTTATCAAATACCCTAATAGGGAACTAGATACATACTTAGACATGCTTGAATATCATTTTACAGGAATAACTAACATAGACATCCTTAACTGCTAAGAGTAGAACCACTTATGGAATATCATTACGTTTACGTATCGTTTCTTGGATCATGCCAAAAAGAAAAGAAGAATTAACCTTAACATACCTGGAGTAGGGAAAACTTTCGTATGATATTCTTGGAAAAGGTTGCACTGTACTCCTACTACAACTTCAGAGCAAAATTTCAATGCAAAAGACGAGGATGAGATTTCTTTGAATTCCCTTACATGTAAAGAACCATATCACAAGGATCTTTTTTCTTTCTATAAATTTCAGTAGCAAGAATGACGCCCATGATTGACCAAACAAATACAAAACTGACTTCCCTAGGAAGTAAGAACTATTGAGTTCACAATTTGAAGATAGCTTACATATTAAAAGTGACGTACAAAAGGATTTAAAAGAGAAAATGGACACAGCATTACCCTGCCAGCCCAATGCAACACAAATCCTTGTTGTTTTCAATTGAAATTTCTCCACAAATCCTTGTCTTTCTCTTGAAAATTGAAGGAACAAAAATAGGATCTTTTTAAGTCTTGAATTATGAAGAAGGTATAAGATCTCTTACTTGATTACTTTAAGTCAAAATGAAGCCAAACTTCTACGTAAGTGTCATATCTACATTACTTTAGATGGCCACCTAATTAAAAGGGAGTAAGAGTCATTTGTTTGGTTTAGTGGCTTGCTGCCACGTGGGGTGGGGTGGAGATATTAATCTTATCCAATAATCAATTAGGTAGTATCCCGCTATCCGGTAATTAACTAATTACCCGCATAATTAAGAATTGTCTCAAATTACTTAAAATACTACTCACTTTTAACACACTTTATATAACTTGTTATCATGGTCATGTGGTACCATATAAAATAAATACATACACTATTATTTCATTAAAATATCCTTGTAAAAATATATATATATTCTCAACTTCTAATTTTTCCAATCTCATATAAAGAGTAAAAATTTTCATACGCTTAATTCTTAAAATGGTAAAAAGATAACCTTCCTTTCTTGTGAGAAAATAATTTCTATCTTTACAATAATAAAAATCTCATAAACTTTCTCATATTATGTGTATAATTTAAAACATATTCGAAAGTAGTAATATTAATAACTATATAAAATTATATTTTTCAAACAATTTTTTATCTTTACAAAAAAAGATTTCCACTCAAAATACCATATATATATATATATATATATATATATATATATATATATATATATATAACGATATCAAGATTGTTAAACTTACAGGGTGTAACAATTACATGTTCTACAAAGATTATTGATATTGTTTTCTGTTATATATTCAGTTACCAGTTATTGATTGTGCAGGTTATTTGACTAGTGAGTATCATTAGACTTGAACCTCGTCACTACTTCACCGAGTTCAATCTTGATACTTACTGGGTACTAATTTTAGAGTACTCGTATTTCACTTCTACGCATTTTTGTGCAAATTCAGGTGTTAGAGGCCGCGGACCTAGGGAATGAGAACATACAGTGACCACGTGAATTCAAGGTAGAGCTGCATGACCGTCGCAAATAATGAATCAGAGCACATGGAGCCCGTTCCTTATCTTTTTTTCTGTCAAGAAAAAGAAATGACATACTATCTTCTTCAATCAACTTATTTTATAAAAGATTTGATGATGAAATATGAAAACAATAAAAACTAAATAGAGTAATATAATAGAGAGAGTAAGGTTCTACATTAGATTAGTATAGAGTAGATCCATAATAAAGTTTTTGTGTTTGTTCCTGAAGAAATAGAACAAAAGATATGGTAGAGCTACGACACAATCAAACCCAAACATTAGTTGAACATTTAAGCAGTTCAATAATTTGAAACATAATAATAAGAAATTAAGACTGAAATACTTTGAAATATATAATAATCTGAAACCATCGCGGTCTAGACTAATCCCAGAAACTAGCATCACAAGTAAATGAGCTGCTAGAATACTACAAATAAAGTCTGAAATGAAATACAAACTATCACGACCCTAAAATCCAACCTTAGGAATCGTGATGGTACCTGGTCTCTAAGACTAGGTAAGCCTAACACACATGATGAGAATTTAGCATAAATAATGACTAAGCTATTGATTAAGCCAATAAATAACGAAATAAAATCAAAACGGAACATCAGTCATAAAATCCCCAAAATCGGTGGTACGGAGTCATAAGCTCTACAGAAATATACAAGGAATCTCTATTACAATACTATTTGAAAACACAGCATGAACAATAGCATATGATCACTAAAAGGTGACTCTGAGGCCTGCGAGCGTCAAGCAGGTATATCTTGAAGTTTTCGCAAAGTCTGAAGCAACTCACTAGCGTCTGGCATGGGCAGAAGTACCCGGATCTGCACAAAAATGTGCAGAACTGTAGCATGAGTACACCACAATGGTATCAATAAGTATCAAGACTAACCTTGGTGGAATAGTGACGAGGTGAGGTCAAGATACTTACTAGACATAGAAACCTTTGTAGAATACTAATATAATCTAATAACGGGAAGTAAAAGCAATAGATGACAACAACAAAGAATGATAATATAAGGCTAACAACATAAGTAAAAAGCAAATGACAACAAAGAGTGAACATATAATAAAAATAACGAATGATCAAATACCGTCAAAATACAAGTGAAATGAATTAAGAAAAAACAATAACTGTTCAAATCAACGAACCGTTCCAAAATAGAATGTACAACAAGAATCACACCGAGGTACCAGACTTCATATTCATATTTGAGAAGTCACAATCACAATCTTCCTTATATCGCTGAGTGAGCTTTGTATTTATTTAAAAAATATTTTTTCCGAAATAGCTTCACGTGCTTTATCCCCCTTATCTCCCGCGTGTTCTTCAAATGAAGTAATTTTCCTTACTAGCAACATGCGCATAAATCCCCCTTATCTCGCCGTATGCGCATCAATATCACCACCCTTATACCGCATGTGCAATGCATCACAACACAATAATCAACTTACACCACACGTGCCCATATGCCACAATATTTTCATAACAACAATAACAATATCACCACAACAATTAGCCCACGGCTCAACCACAACATGTACAAGAATCTCAGTAACAACAAATGATATGGGAAATAACTCAACATGAAAAGACATTCCAATAACCAACAACGTCAACCACAAAAATATGTTAATAGCTCTCAATACTACAACTTCAATTAAATGCATAAGAATAAACTCAACAACGAAAAATATGAACGTGTAATAACAACTTCTATTAAAGCATATAAGAGGAAACTTGACAATGAGAGGTGGAACATGCAATATCAACTTCAATTAAATACATATAAGAATGAACTTGACAAAGAAGGATAGAACATGAGATATCGACTTCAATTAAATGCATATAAGAAAGCTAAAAGTCTAAACCCATCAATTTCCACATATAAGCATGTGTATACACTCGCCATTTCATGTACACATCTTCCACATAATTCAAATAGTACAATTAAACTAAATCCTATGGGGTAGGTCCCCCCCACCCCCACGAAGTTAGGAAAGACACTTACCTCAACTAGGCTAAATCAACACTCAAAAATAGCTTTTTCCTTAAAATTTGTCTCCTCACGGCCCAAATCTAACAAAAAGCGACTTAATATCATTAAACAATGCAAGAGAAAACAATTTCAATTAATAAAGCTAAGATCTTTACACAATTCCCCAAAAGTCAACCTCGAGCCCGACCTATCAAAATCCGAGTTCAAGGGTAGATCTCGACTACCCATAACCCCACGAGTCCACATATGTGTTTTATTTTCAAATCCGAGTCCAATTCGACTCTCATATCTAAATTATTTTATTTTTCAAAACATAGACAAAATTCCCCCAAAAATCTCTTCAAATTCCATGGATTAGAGGTTAAATCTCCTAAATTATCATGTAATATAATTGAAAATTGATCAAAATCACTTAACCGATAGTTGTATGTGAAAATCCCTCCTCAAAAATGCCTCCTACCGAGTCAGGGTTCTAAAATATGAAAATGAGGCTAAGTCCCACTTTTCCAGCACTTTTGTTCAGGTGCGAAAGTCGCATTTGTGACCAGGGGTTCGCACTTGCGAACCATCGCAAATGCGGACATGCCATCGCAAATGCGGCACCTGACAAACCCAGGGAAATGTCGCAAATACGACGCTGACTTCCCAAAATGCGAAGTCAGTCCCCTTCGAAATGCATCCAGATGGTCGCAAATGCGAGATACCCAGCCAAAGGCCACCCTTCGCAATAGCGATCTAGGTGTCACAAATGCGATATCCGAGACCCCCTGAAAACTTCGTAATTGCGATGCAGGTGCTCGCAATGTGATAACTTGAGCACCAATACACCAGCAACCTCGAATGAGTTCAAACCAATCCGAAAAATGTCTGAAACTTACCCGAGACCTCGGGGCTCCACACCAAACATCCACACAAGTCTAAAATTATCATACGAACTCGCTCGCGCGATCGAAACATCAAATATCATCTAGAACCACGAATCAGACATCAAAACAAATGAAATTTAAAAGGAAACTCAAGAATCTCAAGAATCACAACCAAGCGTCTGATTCCTATCAAACCAACTCGGAATGACACCAAATTTTGCTTACAAGTTTCAAATAGAAAAACGGACCTATTACAAGTCTCAAACCAAAATCCAAACTCGATAGCCATAGTCAACCTACGATCAAACCTAAGAAATTTCTAAACATTCAAATTACCAACTTTCAGCAAAATATGTCAAATCAACCTAGGGACCTCCGAATTCAATTTTGGGCATACGCCCAAGTCCAAAATCACAATACGAATCTATCAGAGCCATGAAAACACCGTTCCGGGGTCATTTTCACAAAAGTGAAACCTCGATCAGCATTTCTAACTTAAGCTATTAAACCAAGAACTAAGGGATCCAAATCATTCCAAAACTTCCCTGAAACGAAACTAACCATCCCTGCAAGTCATATAACCATAAATAAACATGCAGGAAGTTTCAAAAGGGAAAACGAGGCTCAAATACACAAAATGATTGGTAGGGTCGTTACATTCTTCCCCTCTTAAAACAAACATCCGCCCGCGAACGTGCGTAGAGACATACCTGAAGTGCCAAAAAGGTGAGGATAACGACTTCGCATTTCGTTCTCGGTCTCCCAAGTCGCCTCCTCGACCAGTTGAACCCTCCTTTGAACCTTCACTGAAGTAATGTTCTTTGACCTCAACTTGCGGACTTGCCTGTCCAAGCTAGCCACCTGCTCAACATAAGTCAAATCCTTGTCTAATTGGACTAAGCTGAAATCTAATACATGTGACTGATAACCATAATACTTCCGGAGCATGAAAATATGGAACACCGGGTGAACTACCGATAAGCTGGGTGGCCATGCAAGTTTGTAGGCCACCTCACCAACTCTCTCAAGGATCTCAAAAGGACCAATATACTAAGAGCTCAACTTGCCCTTCTTCCCGAAACTCATCATACCCTTCATGGGTGAATCTCTGAGCAGAAACTTTTCTCCCACCATGAATGCTACATCATGAGCCCTCCGATCAGCAAAACTCCTCTACCTGGATTGTGTTGTACGAAGTCGATCCTGAATGAACTTGACTTTCTCAAAGGCATCCCGAACCAAATCAGTGTCCAACAACCTAACCTCCCCCGGCTCAAAACAACCAACTGGAGAACGACACCGCCTCCCATATGAGGCCTCATAAGGAGCCATATGAATACTCGATTGGTAGTTATTGCTGTATGCGAATTCCGCAAGCGGTAGGAACTGATCCCGAGAACTGAATAGTGCGTAGCATGTCTTGCAAGATCTGAATAGTGTGCTCGGACTGCCTGTCCGTCTAGAGATGAAATGTCATGCTCAGCTCGACTTACGTGCCTAACTCACACTACACAGCTCTCCATAAATGCAATGTGAACTACGTTCCTCGATCGGAGATAATAGACACTGACACACCATAAAGATGGACAATTTTAAGAATATAAATCTGAGCCAGTTGCTCTGAAGATTAGGTAGTCACGATCGGAATAAAGTGTGCATGCTTGGTCAATCTGTCCACAATGACCCACACCGTATCGAATTTCCTCAAGGTCCGTGGAAGTCCAGCATGGTGATACGCTCCCACTTCCACTCTGGATATCAAACCTCTACAGCAAACCCCCTAGTCTTTGATGCTCATACTTCACCTGCTGATAGTTAAAACACCGAGCCACATATTCCACAAAATCTTTCTTAATTCTTATCCACCAGTAGTGTTGCCTCAAATCCTGGTAAATTCGTGGCACCTGGATGAATGGAATAGCGCAAATTGTGGGCCTCCTCAAGAATCAACTCACACAACCCATCAACATTGGGCACAAATCCGTCCTTGCATCCGCAACACCCCATAATCTCCAATAGAACCTCCTTGGCATCATAGTACAACACCATGTCCTTAAGGACAAACAAGTGGGGATCATCATACTGACACGCTTTGATCCGCCCAAACAAAGAAGACCGAAACCACAAAAGCAAGAACATAGATAGGATATGAAACATCCAACCTCACGAACCGATTGGCCAAAGCCTAAACATCCAATGTTAACGATCTCTCTCCAATTAGGATATAAGCAATACTCCCCATGCTCTCAGCCTTCCTACTCAAGGCATCGTCCACCACATTGGCCTTCCCGGGATGATAAAGAATGGTGATATCATAGTCCATTAATAGCTCTAACAACCTCTGTAGCCTCAAGTTAAGATCTATTTGCTTAAACAAGCATTGTAAACTCTTGGGATCTGTGAATACCTCACAAGACACGCTGTAGAGATAGTGCCTCCAAATCTTCAATGCGTGAACAATGGCTTCCAACTCTAAGTCATGTATTGGGTAGTTCTTCTCATGGGTCTTCAACTGCCGTGAAGCACAAGCAATTACTCTACCCTCCTACATCAATACTTATCCAATGCCAATCCGCGAAGCATCACAATAAACTGTAAAAGAACCTGATGATGAAGGTAAGACCAGAACTGAGGCTGTAGTCATAGCAGTCTTGAGCTTCTAAAAGCTCTCCTAACACTCGTCGGACCACCTGAATGGGGCACCTTTCTGAGCCAATCTGGTCAAAGGAGTTGTGATGGATGAAAAAGCCTCCATGAAACGACGATAATGCCCGGCCAAGCCTAGAAAACTCCAGATCGTAGTAACAGAAGACAGTCTGGGCCAACTCAGAACTACCTCCACCTTCTTTGGATTGACCTTAATCCCCTCGCTAGGCACTACATGGCCCAAAAATGCCACTGAATCAAGCCAAAACTCACACTTGGAGAATTTAGCATAAAACTTCTTCTACCTCAAGGTCTGGAGAACGATTATCAAGTGCTTCTCATGATCCTCCCGGCTGCGAAATTACACCTATATGTCATCAATGAACACGATGACAAAAGAATCAAGATATGGCTGGAATACAGTGTTCATAAAGTGCAAAAATGATGTTGGGGCATTAGTCACCCCAAATGACATCATCAAAAACTCATAGTGACTATAGCAAGTCCTGAAAGTAGTCTTTGGAATGTCTGAATCCCCGATCTTCAGCTGATGATACCCTGACCTCAGTCAATCTTTAAGAATACCCGAGCACCCTGAAGCTAGTCAAACAAATCATCAATACGCGGTAGTGGGTATTCGTTCTTGACTATAACCTTATTCAGATGCCTGTAGTCAATACACATCCTCATAAAGTCATCTTTATTCTTCACAAATATAACAGGAGCACCCCAAGGCGAGACATTCGGTCGGATGAAACCCTTATCAAGAAACACTTGAAATTGTTCCTTTAATTCCTTCAACTCTACTGTTGCCATACGATATGGAGGAATAGAAATGGGCTGAGTGCCCGGCACTAGGTTAATACCAAAATTGATATCCTTATTGGGCGGTATGCCCAGTAGATCTGCTGGAAACACATCTGGGAGATCACTCACTACCGGAACTGACTCAACGGTAGGAGTATCAGTACTGACATCCCTCACAAAGGCTAGATATGATACAAACCCTTTCTCAACCATTCGTTATGCCTTCAGAAAGGACACCACCTTTCTAGGAATATGATCCAATGTACCCCTCCACTCAAATCGCGGCAACCCTGGCATAGACAATGTCACGGTCTTGGCGTGATAATCTAGAATAGAATGATAGGGCGACAATCAATACATGCCCAATATCACATGAAAGTCCACCATACTAAGTAGCAGAAGGTCAACTCTAGTCTCATAACCCCCTGATGGTGATCAAACACGACCGATAGACACAGTCTACAATAATAGAATTTCCTATAGACGTAGACACGTATACATGGGAACTCAAAGAATCATGATATATATCCAAATATGGAGAAACGTAAGATGACACGTACGAATAAGTGGAACTTGGATCAAATAAAAGTGATGCATCCCTATGATAGACCGAAACAATACATGTGATGATAGCATCCGATGCAACAACCTCAGTCCTACCCGAAAAAGTGTAGCAACGGGCTTGGCCTCCCTCTCTAGGACAACCTTTACCCGCCTGACCTCCACCCCTAGCTGACGGTGCAGGTGGAGCGGCAACTGGAGAAGCAACCATAGTTTGTGAACCCTGTGGAATCTGTGGCGCCTGTGGAGGTGCACCCCTCCTAAGTCAGGGATAGTCCCTCACCATATGCCTGGTATCACCACATGCGAAACAACCTCTCTGCGGGCGTGGGTGCTAAAATTGTGTCTGACCTGATCGGCTGGACAGACCGCTGAAGGCAATGCGTGTAGGAGGTGCACTGGAAAGTGGTTATGCCCAATAGGCGACCTGAGACCTCAGAATAGCTGGGGCACTATGGGTAGCTAGAAGTGCTGAATGAACTTGTCGACTCACATAACCTATGCCATGATGAGCTGAAATTGCAGCGCAGGAACCACTAAATCCTTTAGAATCTCGGGGCTTGTTGGCCTCCCTATCCTCCATATCCTGGCCACGCATATGCTCCATCCTCCGTGCAATCTCCATAACCTGCTGAAATGGAGTATACATCTCCAACTCCTGAGCCATGCTGAATCTAAAACCAAAATTGAGCCCCTCGATAAATCGGCAGACTTGCTCTCTTACTATATAAACCAAAGCATGTGCATGATGGGACAACTCACGAAACCAGATGGCACACTCTGATACCATCATAGTCCCCTGATGCAGCTGCCCGAACTCTGTGCGCCATGCATCGTGGAGGGTCTGGAGAACAAACTCCCTCAAAATCAGATCTGAAAACTAAGGCCAAGTGAGTGGCGTTGCATCAACTAGCCTACCCTCTCGTAAGCCTTCCACAACTTATATGCTGCCCCTGTCAGCTGAAATATTGTAAAGGCAACTCTGCTCACCTCCACAATGCCCATGGTGTGGAGAATACAATGGCACTAGTCTAGAAAAACCTGCGCATCAATTGTGCCATTGAAAGTAGGAGGATCATACTTCTTGAACCTCTCAAGCCTCTTCTTCTCCTCCTCTGATTCCTCTGGCCTGAACTAAGGCTGAACCGGGACAACAGGTTATGCTGGCATAACACTCGAAACCTAATCAACATAGACCCGCTTCTCTGGAGTACGGGCCGCGAGGGTCTAAGCTCCTCCCCAGCCTAAGATGTAGTTGGTGCAACTGGGATCAATCCAGTCTGAGCTAAAGTGCCGAACATACTCAGACAATGTGCCAAGGTGTCCAGGAGTCCAGGGGTAGCAATAGGCACCTTGGGTGCCTGCCCCCAACTAAAGCTACTAGTGGCTCATCAGTCGTTGCTCGGGCAGGTGTTCTGGCTGCAACACGTGCCCCTCCTCAGTCTCTACCCCGGCCTTGGCCTCTCGCGGCTCTAGTAGGGGCGCGGGTGTCTGCGCATCCGATCCAGTAGTGCGTGTCCTCACCTCAAAATTCGAAATCAACAAATTGCACGATAAGGAATCAAAGAAGTGGAATTTCCTAATAGTTTTGTGGCCTCTCAAAGGTAAGTACAGATGTCTCCAAACCGATCCGCAAGACTCTACTAAACTTGCTTATGACTCGTAGCACCTATGAACCTAAAGCTCTAATACCAACTTGTCACAACCCCGAAATCCCACCTTAGGAATCGTGATGGCACCTAGTGTCTAAGACTAGATAAGCCTAACACACATGATGAGAATTTAGCAGAAACAACGACTAAGCTATTGATTCAACTGATAAATAACATAATAAAACCAAAACGAAACATCAGTCATAAAATCACCAAAACCGGTGGTACAGAGTCATAAGCTCTACTCAAATACTAGGAATCTCAATTACAATACTATTTGAAAATAATAGAAATAGTAGCATATGATCACTAGAAGGGGACTCTGAGGCTTGCGAGCGTTAAGAAGGTATACCTTGAAGTCTCCGCGAATTCTAAAACAACTCACTAGTAACCGGTATGGGCAGAAGTACCTGGATATGCACAAAAATGTGCAGAACCGTAGCATGAGTACACACAATGGTACCCAATAAGTATCAAGACTAACCTCGATAGAGTAGTGGCGTGTTCAGGTCAAGACACTAACTAGACATAGAAACCTATGCAGAATGTTAATATAATCTAACAACGGGAAGTAAAAGCAATAGATGACAACAATAAAGAATGATAATATAAGGCTAACAACAGAAGTAAAAAGCAAATGACAACAAATAGTGAACATATAATAAAAATAACGAATGATCAAATACAGTCAAAATACAAGTGAAATGAATTAAGAAAAAACAATAACTATTCAAATCAACGAACCGTTCCAAAATAGAATGTACAACAAGAATCACACCGAGGTACCACACCTCATATTCACATTTGACAAGTCACATTCACAATCTTCCTTATATCGCTGCGTGAGCTTTGTATTTATAAAAAAAAAAATTCCCGAAATACCTTCATGCACTTTAGCCCCCTTATCTCGCCACGTGTTCTTCAAATGAAGTAATTTTCCTTACTAGCAACATGCGCATAAATCTCACTTATCTCACCACATGCGCATCAATATCACCACCCTTATACCGCCTGCGCAATGCATCACAACACAATGATCAACTTACACCACACGTGCCCATACGCCACAATATTTCCACAACAATAATAATAATATCACCATAACAATTAGCCCACGGCCCAACCACAACATGTACAAGAATCTCAGTAATAACAAATGATACGGAAAATAACTCAACATGGAAAGACATTCCAATAACCAACATCGTCAACCACAAAAACATGTTAATAGCTCTCAATACTGCAACTTCAATTAAATGCATAAGATTAAACTCAACAACAAAAAATATGAACATGTAATAACAACTTCTATTAAAGCATATAAGAGGAAACTTGACAATGAGAGGTGGAACATGCAATATCAACTTCAATTAAATACATATAAGAATGAACTTGACAAAGAAGGATAGAACATGAGATATCGACTTCAATTAAATGCATATAAGAAACATAAAAGTCTAAACCAGTCAATTTCCACATATAAGCATGTGTACACATCATCACTTCATGTACACGTCTTCCACATAATTATAGTACAATTAAACTAAATCCTATGGGGTAGCCCCCCCTCCACGAAGTTAGGAAAGACACTTACCTCAACTAGGATAAACCAACACTCAAAAATAGCTTTTCCCTTAAAATTTACCTGTGCACGGCCCAAATCTAACAAAAAACGATTTGATATCATTCCCAGCGCAACCACAAGCGAGAAAACACCCAGGCGACGCCAAGCAGTACGCGAGCTCCTTCTCGCGATGGACTAGGCAATGCATAGTCTGGGGCCTGCTCTCCTTTGCTATAGACCTCGCCCAACTAGACCAGGAGTAACATGAACAACCAAGCGACGCGAGATATCCATTCTCGCTAGGAACCTGGTGCAGTAGCACAATTGGCAGCTCATTATGGCCCATTTGGCAGCTCATATCAGGCAAATTGGATACAAATTGGGATACAATCTCCATAAGGCACGATAATAGGATGACACAGGACCAACTCCATGCAAAGGCTGCAAGATATAATCAATGGAAGGCATGCAAAAATGAAATCAAAAATAGTTTACTCGTACTTCTTTGTATAGTGCATTTTTTCAAGAATTTGCGTGGCTTACATTGTTATGCAGATTGGACTGGCATATTTTTGATTTGGGATGCAATCACACATCATATAAGGATACAAGGCAAAGGAAAGGTGTTTCCTATCATCATTGGCTATGAGTGCAATCGAGGTGGTTATGCATGCAAGAATCGAAAATGGGTAGTGGCTATTTATGAAAGAGGCTATTATAGCAAGAAGAGGAATTTTCAGCTGGACATTAAGTGTAACGGGCCTCAAGGGCTAGTTTTTAGTTATAAAAGCTACACTAGATCACATGTGCTATCATTGTTGAGCATTTCACTCAACTTTGATAATAGGTTCTATGTAGTTTGCAAGTTTTGTTTCTTTCATTTTTTAGGACATCATGACACTTTGTTTTTCATTTTTCTATATATATAAAAACTAGCCTTAGGCACTGCCTAGTGGATTACTCAAAAAAAACAATGAAAGAGAAACCAATTTTGATTAATAAAGCTAAGATCTTTACACAATTCCTCAAAAGACAGCAAAAGTCAACACTCGCCCACCCGGCCAAAACCCGAGTCCAAGAGTAGATATCGACAAACCATAACCCCACGATCCATATATGTGTTTTGTTTTCAAATCAGAGACCAATTCGGCTCTCAAATCTTAAATTTTTATTTTTCAAAACATAGACAAAATTCCCCAAAATTTCTCTTCATATTCCATGGATTAGAGTAAAATCTCCTAAATAATTATGTAATATAATTGAAAAATTATCAAAAATCACTTACCCAATAGTTGTATGTGAAAATCCCTCCTCAAAATCATCCCCTACCGAGTCTGGGGTTCTAAAATATAAAAATGAGGCTAAGTCCCGTATTTTCAGCCCTTTAGTTCATGTGCGGAAGTTGCAATTGTGACTTAGGGTTCACAATTGCGAGCCCTCGCAAATGTGAAGATACCATTGCAACTGCAGCATCTAACAAGCCCAAGGAAATGTCGCCAATGCGACACTGACTTCGCATTTGCGAAGTAAGTCCCCTTCGCAATTGTAGCCAGATGGTTGCAAATGCGAGACACCCAGCCAAAGGCCACCCTTTGCAATTGCGATCAAGGTGTCACAAATGCGATATCTGAGACCCCCTGCCAACTTAGCAATTGCGATATTGGTGCTCGCAATTGTGTTAACTGGAGCACCAACACGCTAGCAACTTGGAATGAGTTCAAACCAATCCGAAACACGTCTGAAACTCACCTGAGCCCTTGGGGCTCCACACCAAACATTCATACAAGTCCAAAAAGATCATATGAACTCGCTCGCATGATCAAATCACCAAAATAACATCCGTAACCACGAATCGGACATCAAAACGCAAGAAATTGAAAAGGAAACTTAAGAATAGCAAGAATCACAACCAAGCATCTGATTCATATCAAACCAACTCGGAATAATACCAAATTTTGTAGATAAGTTTCAAATAGCAAAACAAACCTATTCCAATTCCCAAAACAAATCCTTACATGATAGCCATAAAGTCAACCTACGGTCAACCCAAGGAATTTCTAAACATTCAAATTACCAACTTTCGGTAAAATAAGTCAAATCAACCTAGGGACCTCCGAATTCAATTCCGGACATACGACCAAATGCAAAATCACAATACAAACCTATTGGAGCCATTAAAACATTGTTTTGGGGTATTTTTCACAAAAGTTAAATATCGGTCAACATTTCCAACTTAAGCTTCTAAACCAAGAACTAAGGGATCCAAATCATTCCAAAACTTCCCCAAAATAAAACTAACCATCCCCGAAAGTCATAAAACCACAAATACACATACGGGAAGCTTCAAAAGGAGAAACGAGGTTCATATACACAAAACGATCAGTCGGATCATTACACAAACTGTCTAATACAAGGTAAATAGTAATATAGATAGGAAGGGGACTTTAGGGTCTACAAACTCCATGCAGCTCTACCTCAAGTCTCCTGAAAAGAAAGGTCCAAGCAACCACTGCTGAGCGATGCTTGGACCAACACCAGGATCTACATAAGAATGCATAAGTGTAGTATGAGTGCATTCAACCACATGTACTCAGTAAGTGTCGAGCCTAACCTCGACGAAGTAGTGACGGTATGGCAAGACACTCACTATAAACATGTATGAGTATTAAATAGAAAATCAATGACGAAATAGAGAAACAAATAAGCACATGATAACCAAAATAGGAAATAAATAACAGAGGCCCCCAGAATATCATCACTACAACCTTATAACACAACATAGTAGCAGAATCTAACAACTAAGAATAACAACAATACATCCTCTCCGTTGAAGCATGCAATCCGATCCACCCATCAATAATAATAATATTGTTGTGGCGTTCAACCCGATTCACATATATAATAATATAACTACTAACTACAGTGTATCTCACAACGTAACATAAAAAGGGAACTAAAACGTAAAAATTCTCTAAGACAATCCAATATAACATATTAAAATAGAATAGAAAGCAAGTAAAGGACATGAGACAAGAAAAGCTTTTATATAATAGCATGTAAGAGCATAGAATAAGTAAAGGCAGGCAATAAATAAAGGCATTAATACATGGAAGCATGTGGCAAATAGAGGCATGTAACATGTGAATGCATGTATTTAACAAGTAAAGACATGTAGCAAGTAAATCATGTAACAAGTAAATATATAGAATAAATGAAGACATGATATAATTAAAGACATGCAATTAAGAAGTCCACCCCGCATGTTTGAACCCATGACAACACATATACACTCGTCACCTTGAATATACGCCATCCCCACACATAAATCGTGTAGCAAAGAGACCAAGCAAGTCCTAATTCCCTCAAATAAAGATTAACCACGATACTTACCTCTTTTCGGAACAAAATCAACAATCAAACATGGCTTTTACTTTAGAAAAAGCCTCCAAAACAATCGAATCTAGTCAAATATTGTTAAAACAAGTCAAAACAAGCTTTAGAAACAACCCTTGCATGAAAAAGGTTCAATCTTTAACATAATTGAAAATGTCAACCCAAGCCTGCGCGGTCGAAATCTAAAATTAAGACCAAATTTCGATTACCCATTCACCCCCGAGCCCGGATATTTGATTTATTTCAAAATCTGACCTCAATTTGACGTCTGAAACTCAATTTTACAAAACTTCTAAATTCTACCCAAACCCCCAAATTTCTACTCTAAGAATCCTAGATTTGATGATAAAATTCATGAAAATGTAATGTAAATTTATTGAAAATAGGTTAGAGTTACTAACCTATGAAGTTGGAAGAAATTGCTCTCCAACAATCGCCTCTATGGAGTCTAGGGTTCAAAAATGGTGTAAAATGAGATAAGTCCAGAAATTCTCACATTTACCCAGCTATAGTTATCGCAATTGCGAACTGTTGTTTGCAATTGCGACCATCGTAAATGCAAACCACTGATCGTAAGTGCGATCAGTGCCTCAACTTCACAGTTATCGCAAATGCAACATTTCCTTCGCATTTGTGAAAGACACCATTTTCGTAAATGCGTACCAAACTTTGCAAAAGAGAAGTTGTGCCCAGCCTTCCAGTGTCACAAATGCCACACACAGACCGCAATTGTGAGTTCCTCCAATTCGCAAATGCGATGCTCTCTTCACAAAAGCAAAATCCCAGTCCCCAGTCTCATATCGCAAATGCGAGGATCGCATTTGCGAACAGGTCTCACAAATGCAAGACTTGTGGATTCCCAACACCAGATTTTTCCTCAGCAATTCAAAAACATTTTCAACCCATCGGAAACTCAACCAAGCCCCTCGGGCTCTAATTCGAACATTCACATAAGTTTAATAACATCATACAAACTCGCTTGCAAGCTCAAATCATCAAAATAACATCAAATATCAAGAATCAATCATTAAAACTCAAGATTTTCAAATTCAAAACTCATTTTTCCAACTTTTCACATAATGCGCCAAAATGGCCTCGGGTCATCTGGGACCCCAACCAAACATGTGTACAAGTCCAAAATCATTATACAAACCTACCAGAATCGTCAAAATACCTATCCGAAGTCGTTTACCAAAAACTTTGACTGTGGTCAACCGCAACCATTTTTAAAGTCAAAAATCACATTTGCTTTAAAATTTCACATATGAGCTTTCCGAAAATCGACACGGACTATGCACGCAATTCATAAATCATCAAGTTGAGCTATGAAAATTCTCAAAACAAAATAAATCTAGGACTCAAACAATCTATAGGGTCGTTACAACTACCTAGTTCTGGGGCGATGTTTGGATATTGCCATTTTAGCATGTGTTAACTCTATTTATGCCTTTATATTAAATTCTGCTTATTATATCTTGCTTTGTTTTATTAATATTATTAAGTGATTGGTTTCCTAGTTTTAGAGATTAGGTGTCATCACGACTCCTAAGGTGGGATTTAGGTTATGACTAGTTGGCATCAGAGCTCTAGCTTCATAGGTTCTACGAGTCATAAGAAAGTCTAGTAGAGTCTTGTGGATCAGTATAGAGACGTCTATACTTATCTTCGAGAGGCTACCAGCTTGTTAGGAAACTTTATTTTCTTTCATTCCTTGTAGTGAAGATTTGTTTATTCTAAACTTTGAATCTTTATTTTTCTATTCTCTCACAGATGGTGAGGATACATTCTGCCGGATGAGCTGAGCAGGCACCAGCACCCCTTATTAGAACCGCAAGAGGTCGGTGCTGAGGTAGAGGCCGAGGTGGGGCACGTACTGCAACTAGAGCACCTGCTAGAGCAACAGCTATGGAGCCACTAGTAACTCTAGTTCAGGAGCAGGAGCCTGATCATGTTGAGTAGGTGGGACCCACTTGGGCACTTGAGGGACATATTGCTACACCGAGGATCCAAGAGACCTTGGCATAATTCATGAGTATGTTTGGAATTTTGGCCCATGCAGGGTTGATTCTGGTTGCACCAGCTACTTCACAGGCTAGGGGAGGAGCTCAAGCTTACATTGTTTATACACCAGAGCAACCAGCTCAAGCTTATCAGACACCGAATATTGTGCCAATACAGCCAATAGTTATAGTTTGGCCCGAGGTTAGGCCAGATGTGTCGGCTAAGGGATAGAAGAGTTTGGAGAGGTTTCAGAAATTTCATCCTCCCCAGTTCAGTGGAGGGGATTCTGAGGATGCATAGGGTTTCTTGGATCATTGTCATTGCATTTTATGTCCTTGGGTTTGGTGGAGTCGAGTGAGGTCGACCTTACTACTTTTCAGTTGACAGGGCAGGCATACAGATGGTGGAAGACCTATGAGGCAAGTAGGCTAGGCTGGCGCAACACCATTTACATGGTCCTAGTTATCCGATCTTTTCTTGAGGGAGTTTATTCCACATAACTGCAAGGACGAGTTTCATAGTGAGTTCAAGCATTTAGCTAGAGGAGTATGATTTTGTCTGAGTATGCTATGAGGTTTACATAGTTATCTCATCATGCAGCTCCCTTGGTTTCCACTAAAAGAGAGAGAGTCCGTATATTTATTGAGGTGCTTACCTACAGCCTCAGATTTGGGATGGCATAGGAGCTAGAGACGGAGACTGCATTTCATCAGGTTGTGAAGATTGCGAGGAGGTTAGAGCATATCCGTAGGCAGGAGAGTGAGGATAGGGTGGCTAAGAAGCCTTGTGGTCCTAGAGGATTTAGTGGTTCTACTCTACAGCTAAGACGCGTCGTGGCAGAAGATTTCTCTATCGACCAGTTCAGTCCGCACATCATGTTTCCCGTAGTTCTCCAGCTAGCCATGAATTTTAGAGCACTCATACGGGACATCCATCTGTCAATGCACCTCCTGCAAGGGGTCCTATAGTAGTCATTCCAGTCGTCCGGGGCAGACATATTACCAGCAGTCAAGCTGCAGAGAGGTTATTTTGAGTGTGGGGATATTAGGAACCTTGTGAGAGACTGCCCCAGACTTCGGATGGGTGGACCTCAGCAAGGTACTCAGGCTATGATTCTCGCTACAGACGCTACACCATGTGCACAACCAGCTAGAGGTGGGGGCCAGGTGGGTAGAGGTCATCCTTGAGAAGGAGACCAGGCATGTTTTTATGCTTTTCCTAGCAATACTGAGGCAGCTGCATCAGATGCAATCAGTATAGGTATTGTTTCGGTTTGTCATAGAGATGCATCAGTTTTATTTTATCCAAGTTCTACTTATTCGTATGTGTCATCCTACTTTGCTTCATATTTGGGTATGTCTTGTAATTCTGTGGATACTCTTGTTTATGTGTCTACACCCGTTAGGGATTCTATTGTGGTGGACCATGTCTATTGCTCTTGTTTGGTCACTATTGGGAGTACGAGACGGGTTGATCTTCTGTTGCTTAATATGGTGGATTTTGATGTGATTTTACATATAGATTGGTTGTCTTCATACCATGCTATTCTTGATTGTCACGCTAAGATCGTGACGTTGTCTATGCCACGGTTGCCAAGATTAGAATGGAGAGGTTCCTTGGGTCATATTCCTAGTAAGGTGGTTTCTTTACTGAAGGCTCAACGGATGGTTGAGAACGGATGCTCGGTGTACTTAGCTTTTGTTAGAGATGTGAGTGTTGATAATCTCACGGTTAATTCAGTACCGTGGTGAGGGAGTTTCCAGATATTTTCCCTGCAGACCTATCGGGCATGCCACCCGATAGGGATATTAATTTTGGTACTGACTTGGCACCGGGCACTCAGCCCATATCTATTCCACCACATTGTATGGCTCCATCAGAGTTGAAGTAATTGAAGGAACAGTTGCAGGAATTGCTAGATAAAGGTTTCGTCAGGCCTAGTGTGTCACCTTAGGGTGTGTTGGTTCTATGTGTGAAGAAGTAAGTCGGTTCCATAAGAATGTGCATTGATTATAGGAAATTGAACAAGGTTGCCATCAAGAACAAGTATCCACTACCACATATTCATGATTTATTTGATTAGCTTCGGGGTACTAGGGTGTTCTCGAAGATTAACTTGAGATCAGGGTACCATCAGTTGAAGATCAGGGCTCAGATATTCCTAAGACGGCCTTCAGGACCCACTGGGGGCATTACAAGTTCTTGGTGATATCTTTTGGGTTGACCAATGCCATAGTAGCCTTCATGCATTTAATGAACATCGTGTTTTAGCCTTATCTGGATTCCTTCGTCATTGTGTTCATTGATGATATATTAGTGTATTCCTGTAGTAAGGAAGAGCACAAGCAGTATTTGAGGACGGTGCTTCAGACTCTGAAAAAGAAGATGTATGTTAAGTTTTCCAAGTGTGAGTTTCGGTTGGACTCGGTGGCATTCTTAGGCCACGTGGTGTCTAGTGATGGGATCAAGGTGTATCTGAAAAAGATTAAGGCAGTTCATAGTTGTCCTAGACCTTCTACCGCTACTAAGATTAGGAGTTTCCAAGCTTTGGTTGGTTACTATCGCCATTTCGTGGAGGGTTTATCGTCTATTGCAGCTCCATTGACCAAGTTGACATAGAAGGGTCCTCCGTTCAGATAGTCTGACAAGTGTGCCGAGCTCTTCTAGAAAGCTCAAGATGGCTTTGATTATAGCTCTAGTGTTGGTTTTGCCTTCAGGATCGGGGTCATATACGATGAAGTTAGCAGCTATTGTACACGCATTCAAGATTTTAAGGCGCTACTTATATGGCATATCTTGTGAGATGTGTACGGATCACTAGAGTCTTCAACATCTATTCAAGCAAAAGGATTTGAACTTGAGGCCGCGGAGGTGGTTGGAGCTATTGAAGGACTATGATATCATCATTTTTAATCATCTGTGGAATGGCGATATGGTGCCCGATGCCTTGAGTAGGAAGGCGGAGAGTATGGGGAGTCTTGGTTTTATTCTAGCTGGGGAGAGACCTCTGGCTATGGATGTTCAATCTTTGGCCAATAGGTTTGTGAGGTTGCATATATCGAAGCCTAGCTAGGTTCTTGCTTGTATTGTATCCAGTCACCTATGTTTGACTGCATCAAGGCTCGTCAGTATGATGATCCCCATTTGCGTATCCTTAAGGACACGGTGCAGCAAGGTGGTGCCAAGGAGGTTGTTATTGGTGATGATGGTGTGATGCGGCTTCGGGGCTGGATTTGTGTTCCCAATGTGGACATATTGAGAGAGTTGATCCTTGAGGAGGCTCATAGTTCACAGTATTCTATTCACTCGGGTGCTGCGAAGATGTACTGTGATTTGAAGTAGCATTATTGGTTGGAGAGGATAAAGAAAGACAATGTTGGATATGTTGCTCGATGTTTGAATTGTCAGCATGTCAAGTGTGAGCATCAAAGACCTGGTGGGTTGCTTCAGAAGATTGAGATACCAGAGTGGAAGTAGGAGCGCATCACTATGGACTTTGTGGTAGGGTTGCCATGGACATTGAGGATATTCGACGCTACTTGGGTCATTATGGACAGACTGACCAAGTCTGCACATTTCATTCCAGTCATGACTTCCTACACTTTGGAGCAGTTGGCTAAGATCTACATCAGGGAAATTGTCTGCATACATGGTGTACTTGTGTCTATTATCTCGGATCGAGGGACTTAGTTTACTTTGCATTTCTGGAGGGTTGTTCAGTGTGAGTTGGGCACGCAGGTAGAGTTGAGCACCGCATTTCAGCCTCAGACGGAGGGGCAGTCTGAGCGGACTATTCAGATTTTGGAGGATATGGTGAGGGCATGCACTATTGATTTTGGAGGTCAGTGGGACCAATTTCTACCTTTAGAGAGATTGCCTACAACAACAGCTACCAGTCGAGCATCTAGATGGCTCCGTATGAGGCATTATATGGGAGGCAGTGTCTTTCTTCGATTGGTTAGTTTGAGCCTGGCGTGGCAAGGCTATTGGGAACGTATTTGGTTCGAATGCTTTGGAGATAGTGAAATTGATTCAGGAGCGGCTTTGTACAGTGCAGTCTAGACAAAAGAGTTACACTGATAAGAAGGCTCGTGATGTGGCATTCATGGTTGATGAGAAGGTTATACTTAGAGTTTTGCCCATGAAGGGTGTGATGAGATTTGGAAAGAAGGGCAAGTTAAGCCTTCGGTATATTGCTCCATTCAAGGTGAGTTGGTGAGGTGGCCTACAGACTTGCTTTGCCACCCAGCTTAACGGAAGTTCATCAGGTGTTCCATGTTTCCATGCTTCGAAAGTAGTATGAGGATCCATCATATGTCTTGGATTTCAGCTCGATGTAGTTGGACAAATATTTGACTTATGTTGAGGAGCCAGTGGCCATTTTGGATAGACAGGTTCGAAAGTTGAGGTCGGAGGATATTGCATCGATGAAGGTTCAGTAGAAAGGTCAACTAGTCAAGAAGGAGACTTGGGAAACAGAGCATGATACGAGAAGTAGATATCCTCAACATTTTTAAATCCCAGGTACTGATTTTAAACTTGTTCGAGGATGAACATTTGTATAAGAGGGGGAGAAAGCAACAACATGCCGGTCGTTTTGTGTATTTGACCCATGTTTCCCCATTTGATGCTACCTGTATGTGTACTTGTTCTTATGTGACTTGCAGCAATTGTTAGTTTAGTTTCGGGAAGGTTTTGGAGTGAATTTAAACATTTAGTTCCAAGGTTAGAAGCTTAAGTTGTAAGAGTTAACCGAGGTTTGAATTTTATGTAAATGACCTCGTAATGGTGTTTTGATGATTCAAATAGGTTCAAACAATGATTTATTTGGATTTGAAAGTTCCTAGGTTGATTTGGCTCTAAATGTGAAAAGTTAGAAATTTGAAGATTTGGAAGGTTCATAGGTTTGACCAGGAGCTGACTTGATGTTATCGGGTTTGGGTTATTGTCCCAGGAGTTGTAATAGGTTTTTTTATATCATTTGGGACTTGTGTGCAAAAATTGAGGTCATTCTAAATTGATTAGACGTGGTTTGGCAGTGAATTCTGGAAGTTGATTAGTTCACTAAGCTTGAATTAAGGTGCAATTCGTAATTTTGATGTTACTTTGCGTGATTTGAGACCTCAAGTAGATTTGCGTTATGTTTTGGCACTGGTTGGTATGTTTGGACAGGGTCCCGCGGGGCTTAGGAGTGTTTCAGATGGATTTTGAACCAATTGGTGAAGTTTGGAACTACTAAAGTTGTTGGTGTCTAGTGCACTTCTGCAATCGAGGATCAGGTCTCGTGATCGTAAAGTCATATTCTGGGGAAGTGACATTTTTTTCTTCACATTCGTGATTGGTAGGTCGTGTTCATGAAATTTTGTGAGCAGTGGCCTTCGCATTCACGATATGGTCATTGCGTACGAGTTGGAGGATGGAAGGTTGGGGGCAGGCTAGAGCTAAACCTTCGCGTTCGCATGAGGCTTATCGCGTTTGCATAGTGCTAGGGGAGCTTGTGAATTTCTTTCGTAGGGTGAGGACTGTGTTCACGAAGTATATTTTCTGGGCAGTGTAATTTTGTGCTTCGTGAATGCGAGGCTTGTGCCGCATTCACGAAGGATATAATTGCGTAGAGTTAAGTTGTCATTTTTGGGACTTTGAGCTCATTTTACCATATTTTAAGATTGGGAGCTCGGATTGTGGAGATTGTTAGATGATTTTCACCCACTTGGATTGGGTAAGTGTTCTTGAGCCGGATTTAATAATTATTCATGATTCTATATTTGACTTTGGCATTTGATTGGTGAATCTAAGAGAGAAATTTGGGGCGTTGGTAAAACTTTTTTAAAGTGAAAAATGGAGATTTCAACCTCGATTTGGAGTCGGTTTTGGATGAAACTTGTATATTTGAACTTGTATTCTAATGGGTGATCGGGATCTGTGACTTTTGTCGGGTTTCGGGAGGCGAACCTAGGTTGAATTTTCATTATTTGATAAAGATTGGAGCTTTATTACTTGGAATTGATTTCTATAGCCGTGTTTGATGTTATTGAGTTATTTTTTGCTAGATTTGACATGCACAGAGGCCGTGTTCGAGGTGACGAGCGCATATGCGGGTGCTATGTAAGAACAATGATCAAGTTAGACTATAGGTTTCTATTATGCCTTGATTTGATTGTGTACTCTCTTTGATTCATGTATAATTCATTGTATGACTACGCGAGCTTACCTTTTTCATGCTAGAGATCATGTTTTAGGATTATCATTTCCTAGATTGGCCAAGTTGGGCATTTTTGGTATCATTGCTATATTGATTTAGCTGTAGCCATGCTTTATATGTTGAACGCTCATCCACATTTATTTATTTCCATGTTCTTGTGCACTTTGTTGACAAATATTGGACATATGTCTTTGATAATGATTTGTCTTATTGCATTGTTGTGATTATGGCACATGTGGACATGTTGGGCGAACTATTTGGGTGTTGGCACGAGGTTTTTTTCCATGCAATTATGATTGATATTGTTATTATTGTTGGGTGCAGAGCGTTAAGGATGGATATTATTATTGTGTCGGTGGAGAGATAAGGATGGATAATGCTATTGTGTCGGGTGCGGAGTGATAAGGGGGGATATTGTTATTGTGACAAAAATGTTGGTACGAAGGGTCATATGTTTGTGTTTCTATTTGATGACTTGTTGTGAAAACTAGACCTTTACTTGGTTGAGTTGTTATCACATGTTCTACGAAGTATAACGACCCGACCGGTCATTTTGTATATTTGAGCCTAGTTTTCCCTTGTTAAATCTTCCTGTATGTGCATTTGTGGTATCATGACTTGCGGGGGATGGTTGGTTTCGTTCCGGGGAGGTTTTGGATTGATTTGGAACAATTGGCGCTTAGTTTGGAAGCTTAAGTTGGAAATATTGACCGATGTTTGACTTTTGTAAAAATAACCCCGGAACAACATTTTGAAGGTACCAATAGGTTTGTATGGTGATTTTTGACTTAGGCGTATGCCCTTAATTGGATTCGGAGGTTTCAAGGTTGAATTGGTTCTTTTAGCCGAAAGCTAACAATTTGATGGTTTATACATTTTCTAAGTTTGACCACAGGTTGACTTTTTGGATATCGGGTTCGGGTTTTGGTTTCAGGAGTTGGATTAGGTCTGTTTTGTCATTTGGAACTTGTACGCAAAGTTTGGTTTCATCCCGAGTTGGTTTGGTGGAAATCGGATGTGTGATTGTGATTTTAGCGATTCTTGAGTTTCGTTGCAAATTCTAGGTGTTTTGGTGTCTGATTTGTGTTTTCGGATGTTATCTTGGTGTTTGAGATCGCGAGCGAGTTCGTATGATATTTTTAGACTTGTGTGGATGTTTGGTGTGGAGCCCTAGGGCTCGGGTGAGTTTCGGACGCGTTTCGAAGTATTTTGAGTGAGTTTCAGATTGCTCGTGTTAGGTTGATGCTACAGGTCTCGTAAATGCGAGATCCTATTCACATTTGCAGACCTCGCACTTGCGATGAGGGTGTCTCATTTGCGAGGTGGCTAAGGGATGGAATGTTCCCATTTGCAAACTTTAGGATTGTATTTGGGACGGGAATCTTGGCAGGGGGTGACCGCAATTGCGATCAAGAGGTCGCTTTTGCGGAGGGTCTGTCTTCGCATTTGCGAAGTGTTTGTCGCTTTTGCGACATTCTCAGGGCTTCTGAGGCATCACTTTTGAGATGCCTTTTTCGCATTTGCGAGGGTTCATATTTTCGAACCCCGAGTTGCATTTGTGACATCCGCAGTTGAACAACAGGAAGTGATTTTGGGACTTAGATTCATTTTATTCCATTTTGGAGCCCTAGACTTGGTGCGAGGTGATTTTAGGAGGAGATTTTCATACAAAGCTATTGCGTAAGTGATTTTGACTCAATTTTGCATATATAACATGATTGTTTATGAAAACATCTAAATCATGAGATTTGTAGAGAAATTTTGGGGATTTTTGACTATGTTTGTAAAATGAAAATTTCAGACTTGAGAGTCGAATTGGACTCGAATTTGAAAACCAAACACATTTATGGACTTTTGTGGTTATAGGTAGTCGAGATCTACCCTTCGACTTGGGTTTTTACCCGGCGTCCCGAGGTTGATTTTTGTCAATTTTTTTGAAATTGTGTAAAGATCTTAAATTTATTAATCGAAATTAATTTCTCTTGTATTATTTGATATTATTAAGTTGTTTTTGGTTAGATTTGAGCCAAGCCAAGGTGAATTTCAATGGGAAAGCGTTTCTAGTGTATTGAATTGGCTAATTAAGGTAAGTATCTTGCCTAACTTTGTGTGGGGGAATTAGCTCTTAGGATTTGGTCTAATTTGCATTATTTGTACTATGTGTAACGACGTGTACGTAAGGTGACGAGTGTGTACATGGGCGTATATGTTGTAATTGACCGAATTAGACCTTAGGCTATTAATATGCCTTGACTTGGAGTTGTTTGTTATATGAAGCACATTTTATTGTTGTTCACTCCTCGCACCCTTGTGTTATGGTTGTCATTTTTGTACATATTGTTGTTGAGCCATGGGCTATATATTGTTGTGTCTTTGGTATTGTTGTTTGGGCGATGTTGTGGCATATGTGCACGTGTGGTGTGGGTTGATTGTTGTGTTGTGAATGAGATATGCATGCGGTGATATAATGGTGGTGTTATTGATGCTCATGCAGCGAGATAAGGGTGTTTATACGCGTGTTGCGAGTAAGGGAAAATACTTCATTGTGATGCACACGTGGCAAGATAAGGGGGCTTATGCGCGTGAAGCTATATAGGGGAAATGTTTCAATGTGAAGCTCACGTAGCGTCATAAGGGTGATTTGTGATTATGATGTGTGGTACTTCAGGGTGATTCTTGTTGTTATTCTTGTGTTGGAAGGGGTTGATGATTTGAACGTCATTATTTTCCTTAAATGATTTCACTTTATATTTTACGAGTTTTGATTGATTTGTCGTGTTATCACATGTCTACCCTTTGTTTCTAGTTATTTGGTTATTCTTTTTGTTGTTAGTTTTGTATTGATATTCTGCACAGGTTTTGTCTAGTGAGTGTGTTGACTTGAATCTTGTTACTACTCCATCGAGGTTAGTCTTGATACATACTGGGTACCTATTATGGTATACTCATATTATGCTTCTACATATTTTTGTGCAGATCTATGTACCTTAGAGTGTACTGGTTGTTAGTAAGCTATTTTCGAGTTGTTGTGGAGACTTTAAGGTATACCTGTTGTTCTGCTCGGAGTCCTCGCCTTCTATTGTTTCCTTGCTACTATTTATTGTATCCCAAACAGTGTTGTATTTTGAGACTCATTATGCACTTTTTGTAGAGCTTATGACTCCGTATTACCGAGTTTTGGGATTCTGGTTATTGTATTACCATATTGGCTATGATTTGGGTCATTTTCTTAGCTTTATTTAATATTAAGTTGTTATATTTTGTCTGATATTGTTGTGAGATAGGGTTACCTAGTCTTAGAGACTAGGTGCCACCACGATCCTTACGATAGGATTTTGGGTCATTACAAGTTGATATCAGAGCTTTAGGTTCATAGGATCTACGAGTCATAAGCAAGTTTAGTAGAGTCTTGTGGATCGGTACAGAGATGCATGTACTTATCTTCGAGAGGCTACAGAACTATTAGGAAATTCCACTTCTTTCATTCCTGACATGCGGATTTATTGATTTCGAAATTTGAGCATTTGTCTTTTTATTCTCTCACATATGGTGAGGACACGAGCTTTAATTACTAACGATGCTGCCCCCGGTGCTGGTGTTATTAGAGGCCGGGGTAGAGGTAGAGGCTGAGGCAGGGCACGTGCTGCAATGAGGGGTCGTGCTAGGGTCACGACTGAGGATCCACCAGTAGCTCTAGGTTGAGAGCAGGAACCTGAGGCACCTGTTGCTACCCCTAGACTTCAGGAGACTTTGGAACACTTTCTGAGCATGTTTGGTACCTTTGCTCAGGCGGGGTTGATCCTAGCTGCACCAACAACTTTACAGGCTGAGGGAGGATCTCAGACTCCCACTGCCTGTACTCTAGAGCAGCGGGCTTATGTTGATCAGACTCTGAGTGTTATGCTAGTGCAGCCCGTGATTGCAGTTCAGCCCGAGGTCGGGCCAGTGGCGTCAGAGGAGGAGCGGAAGAGGTTAGAGAGGTTAAAAGTAGTTTTTTCCTCCTACTTTTAGTGGTGTAGCTTCTGAGGATTCACATGGTTTTCTAGACCAGTGTCACTGTATTCTGCGCACTATGTGCATAGTGGAGTTGAGCGGGGTCGACCTTACTACTTTTTAGTTGATGAGTCCGGCATATAGATGGTGGCAGGCTTATGAGGAGAGTAGGCTAGCTGACGCAATGCCATTTACCTTGGCTCAGTTCAATGATCTATTTTTTAGGGAGTTCGTTCCACAAACCCTCAGGGATGCATTGCGCAGCAAGTTTTAGCAGTTGCGCTAAGGGACTTTGGCTGTGTCCGAGTATGCTATGAGGTTTAGTGAGTTATCTCATCATGAGTCTGCTTTGGTTTCCACTGTTAGAGAGAGTTCGTAGATTTATTGAGGGACTCGGTTATGGCCTCAACTTTGGGAAGGCACGGGAGTTAGTGAATGATACTCCATTTCATCATGGTAGAGGCTTTATTAGTCGACCAGTTTAGTCGGCACTTCAGGTTACTCGCAGTGCTCCAACTATTCAGGGACCTCAAAGTACTCAATTTGGGACAATCATTTTCTAGTGCACCTACAATAGTTATTCTAACCATTCAGGCCAGACTCAGTACCCGCAACCACGCCCTTAGAGAGATGTTTTCGAGTGTGGTGATACTAGGCACATGGTGAGGGATAGTCCCAGGCTTCAGAGGGGTGGACCCTCGTAGGGTACTCAGGCTATGGTTTCTGGTCTAGTTGCTATCCACCTGCACATCCAACTAGGGGTGGAGGACAGACAAATAGAGGACGTCTTAGAAGGGGAGGCCAGGCCCGTTGTTATGCTTTTTCGGGTAAGACTAGGGATGTTGCATCAGATGTTGTCATCACATGTATTGTTCTGGTATGTCATAGAGATGAATCAGTTTTATTACAGGTTCCACTTATTCGTATGTGTCATCCTATTTTGCTTCATATTTGGATATGTCTCGTGATTCTTTGAGTACCCATGTTTATGTGTCTACGCCTGTTGAAGATTCTATTATGGTAGACCGTGTCTATTAGTCTTTTTGGTCACTATCGGGGGTTATGAGACTAGGGTTGACCTTCTGTTACTCAATATGGTGGATTTTGATGTTACTTTGGGCATGGATTAGTTTTCACCATATCACACTATTCTTGATTATCACGCTAAGGATGTGACATTGGCTATGCTGGGGTTGCTGAGGTTGGAGTGTAGAGGTTCATTGGTTCATGTTCCTAGTGGGGTGGTGTCTTTCCTAAAGGCAAACATATGGTTGAGAAGGGGTTCTTGGCATATTTAGCCTTTGTGAGGGATATTAGGGCTGATACTTCTACCGTTGAGTCAGTTCCGATAGTGAGAGAGTTTCTAGATATGTTTCCAGCAAACCTACTGGGCATGCCACCCGAAGGGATATTGATTTTGGTATCGACTTGGTGCCGGTCACTCAACCCATCTCTATTCCACCATATCGCATGGAACCAGTGGAGTTGAAGGAATTAAAGGAACAACTTTAGGAGTTTCTTGATAATTGTTTCATCAGACCGAGTGTCTCATATTGGGGTGCTCCAGTTCTATTTGTGAAGAAGAAAGATGGCTCTATGATGATGTGCATTCACTACTCCATATTGATGATTTATCTAATCAGCTTCAGGGCGCTAGGTTATTCTTAAAGATTGATTTGATATAGGGGTACCATTAGTTGAAGATTCGGGGTTCAGATATTCTGACCAATGCTTTTTGTGACGTTTTTTGGGCTGACCAATGCCCAACAACCTTTATGCACTTTAAAACAACATGTTTTAACCATATCTTGATTCCTTCGTCATCGTGCTCATTAATGATATACTGGTGTATTCTCACAGTCGGGAGGATCACGAGCAGCACTTGAGAACCGTGCTCCGATTTTGAGGGAGAAAAAGCTATATGCTAAATTCTCCAAGTGCAAATTTTGGCTTGATTTAGTGGCATTCTTAGGCCACGTGGTGTCCAGTATGGGGATTAAGGTGGATCTGAAGAAGATTGAGGCTGTTCAGAGTTGGCCCGTGCCTTCTACCACTACTAAGATCTGGAGTTTTCTAGGCTTGGCTGGGTATTATTGCTATTTTGTAGAGGGTTTTTCATCCATCACAGCTCCTTTGACTAGATTGATTCAGAAGGGTGCCCCATTCAGGTGGTCTGACGAGTGTGAGGAGAGCTTTCAGAATCTCAAGACTGTCTTGACTACAGCTCTAGTTCTGGTTTTGCCTTCAGCATCGGGTTCTTATACAGTTTATTGTGATGCTTCATAGATTAGCATTGGATGTGTGGTGATGCAAGAGGGTAGAGTGATTGCTTGTGCTTCGCGTCAGTTGAAGCCCAATGAGAAGAACTACCCAGTGCACGATTTGGAGTTGGCAGCCATTGTTCACACGCTTAAGAATTGGTGGCACTATCTCTATAGTGTGTCTTGTGAGGTGTTCACGGATCACAAAAAGATCTGAACTTGAGGCAACGGAGGTAGTTTGAGCTACTAAAGGACTATGATATCAAAATTCTTAACCATCCCAGAAAGGTCAATGTGGTGGCCGGTGCTTTGCATAGGAAAGCTGAGAGCATGGGTAGTCTTGCTTTTATTCCAGTTGGGGAGAGATCGTTAGCTTTGGATGTTCAGGCTTCGGCCAACAGGTTTGTGAGGTTGGATATTTCGGAGCCTAGTCGAGTTCTTGCTTGCATGGTTTCATGGTCATCTTTGTTGGAGAGCATCAAGGCACGTCAGTATGATGATCCCCACTTGTTTGTCCTTAATGACACGTGCAGCACGACGATGCCAAAGAGGTGACTATTAGTGATGATGGGGTATTGAGGCTTCAGGGCCGGATTTGTGTGCCCAATGTTGATGGTTATGGGAGCTGATTCTTGAAGAGGCCTATAGTTCGCGGTATTCTATTCATCTGGGTACCCCCAAAGATGTACCGTGATTTGAAGCGGCACTACTAGTGGATAAGAACAAAGAAAGATATTGTAGAGTTTGTGGCTCGATGTTTTAACTGTCAGTAGGTTAAGTGCGAGCATTAGGGACCGAGTGGTTTGGTTTAGAGGCTTGACATTCCAGAGTGAAAGTGGGAGCACATCACTATGGATTTTGTAGTTGGACGTTCATAGACCTTGAGGAGATTCGGTGTTATGTGGGTCATTATGGACAGAGTGACCAAGTCAGCACACTTCATTCCAGTCATGACTACCTACTCCATAGAGCAACTAGCTCGGATCTATCTTCCGGATCGATGCACGTAGTTCACATTGCATTTTTGGAGAGTTGTGTAGAGTAAATTGGGCACACATGTTGAACTGAGTATGGCATTCCATCCACAGACGGACAGGCAGTCCGAGCACACTATTCAGGTTTTGGAGGACATGTTACGTGTCTGTGTTATTGATTTCAGGGGTTGATGGGATTGGTTTCTACCGCTAGCAGAATTCGCCTACAACAATAGTTATTAGTTGAGAATCGAGATGGCTCCGTACGAGGCCATATATGGGAGGCGATGTCATTCTCCAGATGGTTTGTTTGAGGCTGGGGAGGCTAAGTTATTGGTCACTGATATGGTTCGAGATGCCTTGGAGAAGGTGAAGTTGATTCAGGATCGGCTTCGCACAGTGCAGTCCAGGCAAAAGTTTTATGCTAATCGGAGGGCTCGTGATATGGCCTTCATGGTGGGTGATAGGGTCATACTCAGAGTTTTGCCCATGAAGGGTGTGATGAGGTGCAGGAAGAAGGGCAAGTTGAACATTCGGTATATTAGTCCTTTTGAGATTCTTGAGAGAGTTGGTGAGGTGCCCTACAGACTTGCATTGCCACCCAGCTTATTGGGAGTTCACTCAGTGTTCCATGTTTCCATACTTTAGCAGTACTATGGTGATCCATCGCATGTGTTAGATTTTAGCTCGATTTAATTCGACAAGGATTTGACTTATGTTGAGGAGTCGGTGGCCATTTTGGATAGGTAGGTCCGGAAGTTGAGGTCGAAGAATATTTCATCGGTTAAGGTTCAATGAAAAGAGGAAAACTAGTAGAGGAGGTGACTTGGGAGACCGAGCATGATATGCGAAGTCGATATTCTCCCCTTTTTTGGCACTTCAGGTATGTCTCTATACTCGTTCGAGAAAGAACGTTTGTTTAAGACCGGATAAATGTAATGACATGATCGATCGTTTTGTGTATTTTAGTGTCGTTCCTCTTTTTAAATCTTCCTGTATGTGGATTTTTGGTTTCATGACTTGAGGGGATGGTTGGTTTCGTTACGGGGAGGTTTTTGATTGATTTAGAACAATTGGTGCTTAGTTTGAGAGCTTAAGATGGAAATATTGATCGAGGTTTGAATTTTGTGAAAATGAAGCCATAATGGTATTTTAATGGTTCCAAAAGGTTCGTATGGGGATTTTCGACTTAGGCGTATGCCTGGAATTGGATTCGGAGGTTCCTAGGTTGAATTGGCTCTTTTTGTCGAAAGTTGGCAATTTGAAGGTTTAAAAATTTTCTAAGTTTGACCATAGGTTGACTTTTTGGCTATAGGGTTAGGATTTCGGTTTTGAGACATGCATTAGGTATGTTTTGTCATTTGGTGCTTGTATGCAAAGTTTGGTGTCATCCCGAGTTGGTTTGGTGGGAATCGGACGCTTGGTTATGATTTTATCGATTCTTAACTTTTATTGTGAATTCTAGGTGTTTTGGAGTCCGATTCATGGTTCTTTATCTTGGTGTTTTGAGCTCGCGAGCGAGTTCTTATGATATTTTTAGACTTGTGTGGATGTTAGGTGTGGAGCCTGGGGGCTCAGGTGAGTTTCTGATGCGTTTCAGAGTGTTTTGTGTGAGTTTCAGATTGCTGGTGCTGGGCTGATACTGCATGTCTCAAAAATGCGAGATCCTGTTGGCATTTGTGGACCTCTCATTTGCAAGGAGGGTGATGCATTTGTGAGGTGGTCTAGGGGCTAAAATATTCGCTTTTGCGAACTTTAGGATCGCATTTTCGATGAGCATCTCGGCAGGGGGTTACCGCAATTGCGATTAAGAGGTCGCTTTTGCGGAGGGTTTGTCTTCGCATTTGCAAAGAGTTTGTCGCTTTAGCGACATTCTCAGGGCTTCTCAGGCGTCACTTTTGCGATGCCTTTTTCACATTTGCGAGGGTTCGCATTTGCAAACCCCATGTCGCATTTGCGACATCCGAAGCTGAACAAAAGGATGGGATTTCGGGACTTTTTCTCATTTTATCACATTTTCGAGCCCTAGACTCGATGGGAGGCAATTTAGGAGGAGCTTTTCATACAAAGCTATTAGGTAAGTGATTTTGACTCAATTTTGATTATATAACATGATTGCTTATGAATTTTAACATCTAAATCATGAGATTTGAATAGAAATATTGGGGATTTTTACTATGTTTTGAAAAATGAAAATTTGAGATTTGAGAGTCGAATTGGACTTGGATTTAAAAACCAAACACATATCCATACTCATGGTTTATGGGAAGTTGAGATCCACCCTTTGACTCGGGTTTTGACCTGGCAGGCCTGGGGTTGACTTTTGGGGAATTGTGTAAAGATCTTAACTTTATTAATCGAAATTGGTTTTTCTTGCATGTTTTATAAGTCGTTTGGTTAGATTTGTGCCGAGCGGAGGTGAATTTTAAGAGAAAAACGTTTTTAGAGTATGGAATTGGCATAATTGAGGTACGTATCTTGCCTAATTTTGTGTGTAGTAATTAACTGGATTAGACCTTAGACTATTCATATGCCTTGACTTGGAGCCGTTTGTTTTATGAAGCAAGTTTTATTATTGTTCACTCCTCGTGCCCTTGTGTTATGGTTGTGATTCTTATACATATTACTATTGAGTCCTGGGCTATATATTGTTGTGGCTTTGGTATTGTTATTTGGGCGATGTTGTGGCATATGTGCACGTGTGGTGCGGGTTGATTTTTATGTTGTGAATGAGATGCGCATGCGGCAATATAAGGGTTGTGTTATTGATGCACACGCGGCGAGATAAGGGGGTTTGGGCGTGTGTTGCAAGTAAGAAGAAATACCTCATTGTGATGTGCACGCGGCGAGATAAGGGGGATTATGCGCGTGAAGTTATATAGGGGAAATGTTTCAATGTGAAGCTCACGGAGCATCATAAGGGTTATTTGTGATTATGCCATGTGGTACTTCGGGGTGATTTTTGTTGTTATTCTTGTGTTGGAACAGGTTGATGAATTGACCATGTCATTATTTTGCTTAAATGATTTCACTTTGTATAATACGAGTTTTGATTAATTTGTCGTGTTATCACATGTCTACCCCCTTTATTGCTATTTATTTTGTTATTCTTTCCATTGTTAGTTTTGTATTGATATTTTGCACAGGTTATTGTCTAGTGAGTGTCTTGACTTGAATCTCGTCACTACTCCACCAAGGCTAGTCTTGATACATACTAGGTACCGATTGTGGTGCACTAATACTACGCTTCTACATATTTTTGTGCAGATCCAAGTACCTTAGAGCGTGCTGGTTGTTAGTGAGTTGATTCCGAGTTCCTGTGGAAACTTCAAGGTATACCTGTTATTCCACTCGCAGTCCTCGGAGTCACCTTCTATTATTTTTTTACTATTGTTTATTGTATCCCAAATAATGCTATATTTTGAGACTCATTATGTACTTCTTGTAGAGCTTATGACTCCGTATTACCAAGTTTTGGGATTGTGATTGTTGTATTATCATATTGGATATGGTTTGGGACATTTTCTCATCTTTATTTAATATTAAGTTGTTATATTCTATCTGATGTTGTTGTGTGATTGGCTTACCTAATCTTAGAGACTATGTGCCATCACGATCCTTAAGGTGGGATTTTAGGTCATGACACAAAGATTGTTGATATTGTTTTCCGTTATATATTTTTGTTGCAGTTATTGATATATTGCACATATTATTTGACTAGTGAATATCATAAGACTTGAACCTCGTCACTACTTCACTGAGGTTAGTCTTGATACTTACTGGGTACCGATTGTGGAGTACTCATACTACACTTCTGCATATTTTTTGTGCAGATCCAGGTATTGGAGGCAGCGGGCCTAGAGAGTGAGAGCATATAGTGAACACGAGGATTCAAGGTAGAGCTGCATGACCGTCGCAGTCCCTTGGAATCCCATCCTTACATTGAAACTATTATTTTCTCAAATTCGAACAATATTGTATTTTGAAACATCCTTATGTATTTCGTCATAGCTCATGACTTTGTACTACTATGACGACCCGATAGGTCATTTTGGGTACTAGCTCTTTTTATGTGCTCCGAGACCTATTATAGCCTTATTTGATGATATATGAGTTGCGTGCGTGGTCCGTGTCGTTTTTCGGAAAGTTTATATGTGAAATTTTAAAGAAAATATGATTTTTGGCTTAAAATGAGGCTAGAGTTAACCACGGTTAGTGTTTTGTAAACAACCTTGGATCGGTGTTTTGACGATTTCCGTAGGTTCGTATGATATTTTTGGACTTGTATGCATGTTTTGTTAGGGTACCGGGTGACCTGAGGGCGTATCGGTGCATGTTGTGAAAATTGGTAAAAGTTGAGTTTCATGGTGAAAATCTTGAGTTTTGATGATCGATTTTTATATTTGTTGCTATTTCGATGATTTGAGGTAGAGAGAGTTTGTATGATGTTATTATACTTGTGTGAATGTTCGGATTGGAGCCCGAGTGGCTCGGGTGAGTTCCGGATATGTTTTAGTTAATTTTGGAACTGCTGAAGCATGGTTGTTGCTAGTGTGAAGTTGCAGGTCTCGCATTTGCGAGGACCTGATCGCAATTGCGAGCCTCGCATTTGCGCTGTCAGGCTCGCAAATGCAAAGTGGGAACTGGGGGCTGGGTCTTCTCTTTTGCGAAGAACTAATCACATTTGCGACCTCTGTGTCATTTTTGCGATGGCTGGAAATTTGGGACAACTTCACAAATGTGAAGCTTGCACCATATTTGCAATGGTTAAGGGCTTCGCAAATGAGAGGTTTATGTCGCATTTGTGACTTCTGTGCGGCTGGGACACTGATCGCATTTGCGATCAGTAGTTCGCAATTGCGAACAAGAGTTCACAATTGCGACATCTGCAGCTGGGTAAAAATGGGGAATTGGGGGACTTAGCTCATTTTACACCTTTTCTCAATCCTAGAATCGATAGAGGCGATTTCTTGAGAGCATTTTCTTCCCATATTCATTGGTAAGCTACTTTAATTTATTTTCCATCAATTCCCACTATGTTTTCATGAATTTAAACATCAAATCTAAGAACTTCAAAGTAGAAATTAGGGGTTTTGGGTAGAATTTACGAAATTTGTAAAATTGAGGTTGGATTTCGAAACAAATCACATATTCCAACTCAGGGGTTAATGGGTAATCGGAGTTTGATCTGAATATCGAATTTTGACCATGTGGGCCCTGGTTGACTTTTTCAATTATGATAAAAAAAATTGAATATTTTTTATTCGTGGGTAGTTTCTGAATTGTTTGAACGATATTTGGCTAGATTCGGTTGGTTTGGGGTCTTATTGTAAAAGAAAAGCCATGGTTGATTGTTGACTTGTTTCCGAAATATGTAAGTGTCGTGGTTAACCTTCACTTGAGGGAATTAGGACTTGATTGGTCTATTTGCTACTTGATTTATATGTGGGAACAGCGTATATACAAGGTGACGAGTGTATATGCGTTGTCATGGGTTCAAGCATTCGGTGTGGGCTATTATCAACATGCCATCATTCATTCCATGTTATTTCTTGTTACATGCTTTAATTGCTACATGGTTTACTTGACATTTAAGCCTTTACTTGTTACATGCCATTAATTGTTACGTGTTTCCATTTATTCCTTCCTTAAACATTATCTTTTTTTTACCTGTTATATGCCCTCACCTGTGTTAAATGAATGTCTTTACCGTTTCATGTTTTTTCCATGCCTTTAATTGTTACTTGTTGCACATTATTATGTTATATTCGATTGTGTGAGCCCTTATTTGGTCGTGCGTTAATGACTTGTTGAGGTTCGTGTTGTCTTACGATGTAAGGATACTTTATGAATTTGAGTTGTTGGTTGTTCTCTATTTGTACTTGTATTTCCTTGGTGATTTATACGTTTAGGTTCCCTTTTATGTTGTGAATTTGGAGTTTGTTGTATTGAGTTTTTAATATTGATGAAATGATTATGGGAACGGGTTGCGCGCCGCAACAGTATGGAAATGAAATGATATTGGGATCAGATTGCTCGCCGTAACAGATATTGAAATGATATTGGGAACGGGTTGCACGCCGCTTTAAATTATATTTAATCCACACTTTAAATTTGAATATTTCCATAAACAAGATTCAAGTGTTGGAAAAAATACTACACACTTAGATATACAATACAAAGCAAGGAAATGAAGAAATGAACATTAAGAAATTCTCAACCAAAAGCTTCAAATCTTCAAGACCCAAGTGTGTGTGCAAGAACCCTAGCTCCAAAACTTGTCCTCTCTAGTCAAGAGACTGAAAAATAAGCCAAAGATATTTTACAAATGAGCTAGGTCGGGTATTAAATGGCTTGGGGGTCAAAAACGTGAAATTCCATTTCTGCCCAGAATTTGCCTAGAAAATAAGCTATGTGATCGCATACATATATTCGCGTTCGCAGAGAATAACTTCTGCAAAGCTACGCGATCGCGTACAGAGATCCGTGTTCGCATAGCATAGTTGACCAGTCGCTGACCAAGCATTCTTCTTCATGTTCGCACAACTCCAACAGCATTCGCAGAGCTCTAGTCTGCTGAACTTACGCTATCGCATGGTTTTCTCAGCGATCGCATAGAGTATTCACTGGCAGCAGTTAAATTTTCTCATTTTAAAATGTTTTGACTTGGTTTCTTCTGTTTCTTCTCTAAATCATTCGATACCTGAAATATGCCAACAAACCTCAATAAATGCCTTAGTTTCTCAACAAAATCATAAAAACGCCTAAGTATTAAGAAGAGTTAAGTTGGTAAAATATCAACTTATCAAATGCAGCTCACTATAAAGTCCCCTCGGCAGCTGCGCCTACGTGTCCAAATGACCACCAAATGAACCTGTCAGATCCTGCACATTTCGTGCAGAAGTGCAGCATGAGTACGTAAATTAGCGCGTACCCAGTAAGTATCTAGCCTAACCCCAAAGAGGTAAGTGACGAGGGGTCGACAATGACACTTAATAGTGGTCCAGTAAATCAAATATAATAAAGTAGATAAGTATGAAACATGGTAAGTTATCAATGAGTACAAATATAGGCAAATAATACGGTCTACAACTGAACAATGAACACAAAGTCCTCAATTATCAGATTCCTCCTCAAATGGAATACGTAATGGTCAATACCAAATCAACGGTCAAACCTCAAGTTAGGAAAATCATGAGTATGAAGACTCCATATAAAGTATCTTGCATGATTCTGCCAAGCGAGCGGCCCGATCCCAAAAGAGCATTTCACACGATTCTGCTGAGGCGAGCAGCCTGATCCCATAAGAGGGTTTCATAGAATTGACGAGGCGAACGGCCCGATCCCATAAGTATATGATACATGATACTGCCGAGGCGAACAGCCCGATCCCATAAGAGTGTGTTACAATATCCTGCCGAGGCGAACGGCCTGATCCCATAAGAGTGTGTTACAATATCCTGCCAAGGCGAACGGCCCGATCCCATAAGAGTATGATACTATATCCTGCTGAGGCGAACAACTTGATCCCCTAAGAGTGTGTTACAATATCCTACCGAGGTGAACGGCCCGATCCCATAAGAGTATGAAGCTTTTACGGGTCTATGACCCCACTCATGAATATACGGGTGAGTTATGGAATTCAAGAGAAACTTTCCGACGAATACGCACAATGCGGGAGAAATTCATAAGAGAAGTAAAATTTCTACAGCTAATCAAGTAGTTTTCCAAATATCTAAAATAGCGAGTACATTACTCTACGCGAGTCTAGTCTCAAGTCATAATGCGAATTGAAGTAATTAAACAGGCAAGAATAACTCAAATAGTACAATTACAGCATAGCATGAGTCTAAGTCTACCCGGACATAATCAAGAATCCTAGCGTACGCACGGACACTCGTCACCTCATATGTACGAGATCCCACAATGTGTAGCACATAATAAATATAACGCCTATGAGGTAAATTTTCCCTCACAAAGTTAAACAAGAGACTTACCTCGCTCCGAAGTTCCATAACCGGCTCCAATGCCTCTCTAACACCTCAAGTCGATGCCCATCGATTAAAAACTAGTCAAACAACATAAAAACCAATAACAATATACTCCAATACTCATAATTAATTAATTTATAACAATTCCAAACTCCACTCGAAAAGTCAACAAAGTCAACCCCGAGCTCACGTACCCGGTTTCCAAAAATATTTGAAGATAAACATTACCCATAGAGCCACAAACTCAAATATATAATTTATTCCTAATTCCATGTCCAATTTTGTAGTCAAAATCCAAAAACACCATTTCCTGGTCTTCTACCAAAAATCCCACATTTTCCACTTAAATTCTTGAATTTACAAGCCTAAATTCGTGTATTTAACTCACAACCTGTAGAAATCACTTAACTCATGATTAATGATGAAAATGGCGCTCCACAATCGCTTCAACATCGGCTCCCATGGAAGAAATTAAGTGAAAATGAGCCAAACCCCTGATTTTTAAAGCAACACTGCCTAGCCCGACCTTCTTCGCAAATGGGGCAAGTCCCTCGCGTTCGCGAAGCACTACCCGCTTCTGCTCCCCAATTCCTCTACGCAAATACGAAATAGGTCCTGCAAACACGAAGCTTTACCATCCTGCCCTTCACGATGTGGCTACACATTCGCAAATGCGAAGACCAAATTCCCCTACAAGGCCAGCTTCTCTTATGCGAACGCGACCAGACGATCGCGAATGCAGAGCATCATTGACCAACACTTCGCGAACGCAACTTCCCTTTTGCAAACGTGTCGAACAAAAGGCCCCCAGCTCAAATCCTTCTTTGCGAACTCCTGAGACCCTTCGTGTTCGCGAAGAACAAAATCAGACACCAGCACCAATAGTTGCAAAACAAGGAAAAATGATCTGAACCCAATCTGAATTACACCTGAGGCTCTCGGGACCCCTTCCAATCACTCCAACAAGTATCAATACCTTAAACAAACTTATCCAAAGGCTCGAAATGCCACGAATAGCATCAAAATGACAAATCGACGACCAAAATTCTTCTTTCAACTTTCAAACATCCAAACTTCGACGAACGCGTCCGAATCATACTCAGACATTCCGGAATGATACCCAAATTTTGTGTACAAGTCACAATTCATGATACGAACTTATTCCAAGGCTCAGAATCCCAAACGGACATCGATAACACCAAAGTCCTCTTCAAACCAAACTTAGGAAATTCTAAAAACCTTCAAAATGCCAACTTTCCACAATAAGCGCCGAAATGCTTCCGGACTACCCGATACTCAACCCGAACATATGCCCAAGTTTGAAATCATCATATGAACCTATTGGAACCTTCAAATCTCAATTCTGAGGTCGTTTACTCAAAAGGCAAACCTTGGTCAATTCTTCCAACTTAAAGCTTCCGAATTAAAGATTTTCCTTCCAAATCAACTCTGAACTCCCGAAATTCAATAATCCGACTATGCTTATAAGTCATAATACATAAAGTGAAGCTAAGCAAGGCCTCAAACTACCGAACGACGTGCTAGAACTCAAAATGACCGGTCCGGTCGTTACAATCGGTAGTTGGACAAGGTCACTATCAAGAACAAGTATCCATTGCCTAGAATTGATGATTTATTTGACAAGCTTCAGGGTGCCAAGGTGTTTTCTAAGATTGATTTGAGATCTAGCTACTATCAAGTGAGTATTAGGGCATCAGATATCCCTAAGACATCTTTTCGGACTCGTTATGGTCATTAAGAGTTCTTGGTGATGACATTTGGCTTGACTAGTGCTCCAACAGCCTTTGGATTTGATGAACCGGGTGTTCAAGACTTATCTGGACTCCTTTGTGATCATCTTCATTAATGATATATTGGTTTATTCTTGTAGCTGAGAGGACCATGAGCAGCATCTAAGGATCGTACTTCAAACATTGAAGGATCGTCAGTTATATCCCAAGTTTTTGAAGTGCAAGTTATGGTTAGACTCGGTTGCCGTTTTGGGTCATGTTGTATCTTTCGAGGTATCAAGGTGGATCCTAAGAAGATTGAGGAAGTTTAGAACTGGCCTATACCTACTTCAGCTATAGTAATTCGGAGCTTCTTGGGTTTGGCGGGTTATTATTGCCGGTTCGTGGAGGGGTTTTCATCAATCTCAGCTCCATTGACAAAGTTGACCCAGAAGGGTGCTCTTTTCAGATGGTCTAACAAGTGTGAGGTGAACTTTCATAAGCTCAAGACTGCATTGACTACAGCTCCAGTGTTGGTGTTGCCTATAGGTTTAGGATCGTACACTGTGTATTGTGATGAATCACGTATTGGGCTTGGCGCGATATTCATGCAGAAACGTAGGGTGATTGCCTACGCATCTCGTCAGTTGAAGGTTCATGAGAAGAATTACCATGTACATGATTTATAGTTGAAAGCCAATGTTCGTGCACTAATGATTTGGAGGCACTATCTATACGGCTTTCCATGTGAGGTCTATATCGACCATCGGAGTCTCCAACACTTGTTCAAATAGAAGATTTTTGGCAGTTGAGATGATTAAAGTTACTGAAGAACTATGATATCACCATATTATATCATCCTGGGAAGGCCAATGTAGTGGCCGATGCATTAAGTGGGAAGGCTGGGAGCATGGGCAGTTTAGCATATTTACCGGCAGTGGAGAGGCCACCAGCCATGGATGTACAAGGCTTTGGTCAATCGGTTCGTGAGGTTGGATATTTCAGAGCCTAGCCGGGCTCTTGCTTGTGTTGTGGCATAGTCATCGTTATTGGAGCGTATCATGTCTCGCCAGTTTGATGATCCTCACTTCTTGGGTTTAAAGACACGGTGCAGTAGGGTAGTCCCAAGGAAGCTGTGGTTGGAGATGATGGTGTTATGCGACTTCAGGGGCGGATTTGTGTTCTGAATGTTGATGGGTTAAGAGAGTTGATCCTTGAGGAAGGCCACAGTTCATGATATTCTATTCACCCAGGTTTCACGAATATGTACCGTGGCTACTATTTGTGGCTAAAGATAAAGAAAGATATAGATGGCCATTTCTCTCGGTGTTTGAACTGTCAACAGTTAAAGTACGAGCATTAGAACCGGGTGGATTGATTCAGAGGTTGGAGATATCGGAGTGGAAGTGGGAGCGCATCATTATGGATTTTGTGGTAGGCTTATCACGGACCTTGAGAAATATGACGCAATTTGGGTTATTATGGACCGGTTGACTGAGTCTGCACATTTCATTCTGGTGATGACATACTATTCTTCAGAGAGATTGGCTCAGATTTACATCCGGGAGATTATCCACATGCACAGCGGGCCCATTTTCATCATTTTTACTAGGGCACCCAATTCATATTGCATTTTTCGAGAACCTTACAGCGTGAGTTGGGAAGGTGGGTCAAGCTGTGTATTGCATTTCATCCTTAGACAGACAGTCTGATCGTACTATTCAAATTTTGGAGGACATGTTGCGAGCATGCTCTATGGATTTAGGGGATTAGTGGGACCAGTTTTTACCTTTAGCGGAGTTCGCCTACAACAACAGCTATCAGTCGAGAATCTAGATGGCTCCATACGAGGCCTTATATAGGAGGCGATATCATTCGCCGGTTGGTTGGTTTGAGCTTGGTGAGGCTAGATTGTTGGGCACTACTTTGGTTCGTAATGCTTTGGAGAAGGTTAAGGTGATTCATGAGCGACTTCCTACACCTCAGTCCAGGTACAAGAGTTATGCGGACCGGAAGGTTCGGGATATGGCTTACATGGAAGGTAAGAAGGGTTTTCTCCGAGTTTCGCCTATGAAGGACGTGATGCCATTTGGGAACAAGGGCAAGTTGAGCCCGAGGTTTATTGGCCCATTTGAGATTATGGAGAGAGTTAGGGAGGTTGCTTATAGGCTTGAATTACCTTCTAGCCTAGCCAAGATACATCCGGTATTTCATGTTTCCATACTTCGGATGTACCATAAGGATAGGTCACATGTTTTAGACTTCAGCACGGTGCACTTGACGAGAATTTGACCTATGGGGAAGAGCCGACTATTCTAGATTGGCAAGTTTGTAAGTTGAGATGTAACAGTTTTCCTTCTGGGAAAGTGCATTGGAGAGGTCAGCCGATTAAGGAGGCTATGTAGGAGAGAGTCTGATATGAGAAGTAGATACGCACACCTTTTTACCAGTCCAGGTACATCTCTATGTCCGTTCTGAGGACAAACGTTTCTTTTAGAGGTGGAGAATGTAACGACCCGATAGGCCATTTTGGGTACTAGCTCTTTTTTCTATGTTACGAGACCTCTATATATTTGATGATATATGACTTGCGTGCATGCTCTGTGTTCTTTTTTAGAAAGCTTATATGTAAAATTTTTAAGAAAATGTGATTTTTGACATAAAACGAGGCTAGATTTTTGGTAAACGATCTTGGATTAAAGTTTGACGATTTCGGTAGTTTCGCATGATATGTTTTGACTTTTTCGCATGTTTGGTTGGGTTCCCGAGTGACCCAAGGGCGTTTCGTCGCATGTTGTAAAAATTGGTAAAGGTTGCGTTTCAAGGTGAAAATCTTGAGTTTTGATGATTGATTTTTGATATTTATTGTTATTTCGATGATTTGAGGTTGCCCACAGTGTAGGATAATACTGGGTATGTTATTGTTGTTATTGTCGATGATTTGAGGTTGAGAGAGAGTTTGTACGATGTTATTATACTTGTGTAAATATTCGGATTGGAGCCCGAGGGGCTCGGGTGAGTTCCGGATGTGTTTTAGTTGATTTTGGAACTACTGAAGCATGGTTATTGCTGGTGTGAAGTTGTAGGTCTCGCATTTGCGAGGACCTGGTCGCAATTGTGAGCCTCGCATTTGCAATGTCAAGCTCGCAAATGATAAGTGGGAACTGGGGGCTGGGTCTTTGCTTTTGCGAAGAACTGATTGTATTTGTGACTGGGGGAGGTCCGCATTTGCGACCTTCATGTCGCTTTTGTGATGGTTGGAAATTTTGGACAACTTTGCAAATGCGAAGCTTGCACCATATTTGAGATGGTTGGGGGCTTCGCAAATCCAAGGTTTATGTCACACCGTGCTGCTGGGACACTGATCGCATTTTCAATCAATGGTTTACATTTGCAGACATCGCAATTGCGAACAAGAGTTCGCAATTGCGACACCTGCTGTCACGCCCCGAATTCGGGGAGCGCGACCGGCGCTCAACCGAGTGAACCCAGCAAAAGGGATGTTAGTACTATCGAATAGCACTAGTATGTATAACTAAATACCCTCTCAATAGAACAACTAATATTACAAGGAGGAATAATCATAAAATCAATGAAAGTATCGAACAATACCAAAACATCAAGTTTCACGTAAATTCCCATATTTTCAGATTGGTGATTCTTAGCACCGATATACCATTGTTCACAATACCATTATTCATAATACCAATACCACTGTACTCTTAGCACGGAGTCTGATCACAACCCGATCAGCTAGGCTATCTCTTTAGAGACATCAACCACAGTCATTCTCAATATCAATACCCCCGTACCTTCAACACGGAGTCCGATCATGACCCAATCGGCTAGGCTATCTCATTAGAGATATCAACCACAATCACAAATTCAATTACAATTTCTAGCATAATCACCACCATATGTGTGGCATGGTGTCTGATCACGACCCGATCAGCTAGGCTGTCTTATTCGAGACATCAACCTTTTTATATCAATCATTGCATTCCATACTTCTTTCACATCTTGTTATTTCATTGGCACTAGTGGCCACAATTATAAAATCATTCTTGGCACATTGGCCGTATTTAGTATTTCATGCTCACCTTTTTACTTTCAAACATCAACATCTTCATCACCAACAACAACAATTCAAATCAAGGTGTGTAGTACACATGTGAGCAATTAAGAGTCTAAGGCACACAGAGATATTTCACAAAAATTGGCATAATAGCCTTCGTTTGAACTTGACTTGAAGTCGAAACATTATTAATGCACAGCCCATACTTGAACACATCCTCAATTGATAACACAATATGAATAAAGCATTTAGGATACTTATTGAACATATATCTTTCAACACAAACTTACTCGGAATAGCCAATTTTATAATGAACCACTCGGCTCTTACATAAATTACATGAATATCGTAGGATTCAATTCTAAAAGAAGAGTTTAGCCAACATACCTCAATGGAGCTTTCTTAAACTCTAAAATGTTCCGGAATTCTTAACAACTTCAATCTATTTTAGAAATATAACAAATTGAACCAAAATTAGGAAGATGGTCATGGTTCTAGCTCATTTGAGCATTTTATCAAACACTAGGTGTGCATAAGGTTTCAAGGTCCTTTTATGGAGGATTCCATCATTCCACATCCCATTCTTTACCATTCTTAGCTCAACAATCTTCTTACACCCTTTGATAACACATGCATGCAAGATGAACAACTCTCATGCCCAAAAATTATCTTACTAATTACCCAATTCTTGAAAAAATTCGAAATTAAGGGTTAGGGTGTAGAATCTTACATTTAGGATGAAGACCTTGTGGGTTATCCTTGTTAATCTTTCAATATTTGAGCAAAGATTGATGAAAATTAGCCTAGGGTTTCCTCTCTCTCTAAAACACTCTCCCTTCTCTCTAAAACATCAGAATTTTTGCTCAAAAATGATCTTTTGCGTGTATTTAACGAAGAAGGGTCGGGTTATAAAAACCCAAAAATGAAGCTACGGAACAGGGTCTGCGATCGCATAATTGATATGCGGTCTGCATATTGGCCGCATAATTTGGCCTCCAAAACTGGGTGTGACTGACCTGGTCTGCGGTCATTATGCGGCCCGCAAACCTGTTCTGCAGTCGCATAATGCACCGCAGAATTGGTCTGTGGTCGCATAATGCGCCGCAAATCTGGTCTCCAAAACTGCCCTTCCTGTCTCACTCCGCGACCATTATGCGGTCCGCAGAGTGATTCTGCGGCCGCATAGTGGGCCGCAGAAAGGCATTTTTCTACCCAAATTTTCCTTTACTCTCCAGTGCATTGTTCAACCCAAAAAGTCCGAGCCGCAATGACCTTGCGAGCCGCGAAGAATTTCTAAAATCCTTAAACACGTAAGAACCAATTCGGCACCACGAAACATTTTTTTCTTTTGTAAAACTTTTATAGGGCCTTACACCTGCAGCTGAGTAAAATGGGAAATTTCGGGACTTAGCTCATTTTATATCATTTCTCAACCCTAGACTCCATAGAGGTGATTTGTTTAGAGCATTTTCTTCCCAAATTCGTTGGTAAGCTACTTTAATTTGTTTTCCATCAATTCCCACTACTTTTTCATGAATTTAAACATCAAATCTAAGAATTTCAACATAGAAATTAGGAGTTTTCGGTAGAATTTAGGAATTTTTTAAAATTGAGATTTAGACCTTGAATTGAGGTCGGATTTTAAAACAAATCGCATATCCGTGCTAGGGGTGAATGGATAATTGGGATTTGGTCCGAATCTCGGATTTCGACCTCGTTGACCTTTTGTTGAATTTTCTAATTATGATATAAAAAAAAATCGAACCTTTTTCATTCGTGGATAGTTTCTAAAGCTTGTTTTGAATTATTTGAATGATTTTTGGCTAGATTCGGTTGGTTTGGAGGCATGTTCTAAAAGAAAAGTTGTGGATGATTGTTGACTTATTTTTGGAAGAGGTAAGTGTCATAGTTAACCTTGACTTGAGGGAATTAGGACTTGATTGGTCTATTTTCTACTTGATTTATGTGCGGGGACGGTGTATCTGCAAGGTGACGAGTGTATATGCATTGTCAGGGGTTCAAGCTTGCGCGGTGGGCTATTGTCTTCATTCCATCATTCATTCCATGTTTATCTTTTTACATGCTTTTATTGCTACATGTTTTTACTTGCTATTTAAGCCTTTACTTGTTACCTATCAATAATTGTTCATGTTTCCATTTATTTCTTCCTTGAACATTATCTGATCTTACATGTTATATGACCTCACCTGTGTTAAATGAACGTCTTTATTGTTTCATGCTTTTTCCTTGCCTCTATATCATTTAATTGTTACTTGTTGCACATTATTATGTTATATTTGATTATGTGAGCCCTTGGTTGGTCGTACGTTAATGACTTATTGAGGTTTCTGTTGTCTTATGATGTGATGTGAGGATACTATATGAATTTTGAGTTATTGGTTGTTCTTTTTTTGTACTCGTATTTCCTTAGTGATTTATACGTTTAGGTTCCCTTTTTATGTTGTGAATTTGGAATTTGTTGTATTGATTTGTTAATGTTGATGAAATGATTATAGGTACGGGTTGCGCACCGCAACAGTATGGAAATGAAATGATATTGGGATCGGGTTTCTCACCGTATCAGATATTAAAATGATATTGGTAATGGATTGCATGCTGCAACAGAATGAAAATGAAATGATATTGGGATCAGGTTGCCTGTTGCAACATATGTTGATTTTGAATTGGGATCGGGTTGCACACCGCCACAAGAAATAATGTGTTGTAACTGTTTGTAGTTGTGGTGTTCTATTTTCTATATTGTGATATGAGGTTACGAGATGATGTTATTCTGGGGCCGTCTGTTAGCTGACCTCCTAGTCCCGTTCTTATGAGTTTATATGTTTTCTCTATATCTCTCTTGTTTTCTATTTATTACTCGTACGGGTTTATAGCGAGTGTCATGTCATAGCCTCGTCACTACTTCATCGAGGTTAGGCTCGGCACTTATGGAGTACATGGGATCGATTGTACTCATACTACACTTCTGCACTTCTTGTGCAGAACACGATGTTGGTCCTAGCGGCGCATAATGGAGATTGAGTGGACCTGATCTATCCAAGAGACTTGAGTTAGACCGACATTCTAGTCACTCATGTACTTGTGACTCCAGTTTCTGGGATTAGCATAGACGGCGTTTCTTATGGATCTATTATATGTATTTTAGAGTATTTTAGTCTTTAATTCTTAGTATTTTGCTTTTAGCTTGTTAATCTAGTTAATTATTTAGCTAATGTTGGCTTACCTAGCAAGCGGTTGTTAGGCGCCATCACGGCCCCGTGGTATGGATTTTGGGTCGTGACAACTACCTACTTCTGGGGAGATGTGTCACGCCCCAAACCCGGGGAGGCGTGGCCGGCACCGGGTGCCATACTCGGCCCGAGCGTACCACTCTGTAATGTGAACTCTAGAGGGGTAACCCTCAACTTAGGCCGACGAGGCCTACCTGCAAACTAACAATACCAATCAAGGGCATTGAGACATATTCTGAATCAGCTACAAATAACGACTCTCCCATTTGAGGGGTAAACATACCCAAAAGCTCATATACATAATTGTGCAGGCTGATGAGGTCGCCATGAATGTCTCCAACTAGCAATACCAAACTGAACATATACACAGGGCTGGCAAGGCCACAATAGTGATATACAAAATACACAGGACTCGTCTACAAGCTTCTAGAGATAATTGGATTGTATCATGATCGAGACAGGGCCTCTACCTACCCATCAAACCTATATATATATATATATATATATATATATATATATATATATATATATATATATATATATATATATAAAATGGACTCTAAAGTCTAGACCTGGTAACTCTGAGGAAGTGGAGCTTACCAACCAAGCTGATGTTTGACTCTGTCTACTGGGACAGTCTATCCAACAGTCTATCAGGACCTGCAGGCATAAAATGCAGCATCCCTGGCAAAAGGGACGTCAATACGAAATAATGTACCGAGTATGTAAAGCAATAGAATAACTAAAAGCTAAAATTGAACTGATAATATAATAACTGGACGTAACTGAGAATCAAAGATGATTTGAAGATATGCTTACATGTTGATACTGACTCAACTCTCTCAATATAGTAATTAAAATAGTTGTTCGACACTATAAGGTTCAGTACGTGTAACTGCTCTGCCGTAGTAGGCTCGCTCATTGGCGCTCGGCCACAGTAGGCTCGGTGTATAACTTACCATCTAATCAGAGGTTTCCCAATAGGGGCCTACCTCCCGATTATAGCTCAGTGGTGGCGAAAATAATATAATATTGTATATATAGACCCTTTGCTCTCTTGACTGAAAGAAGACAACACTTAACTGAATATAATGTCCCGATAAGGGAGAATATTATAATTTATGAGACTAGGATAATGTACATAAGTTCGGGAATTTGAACTTCTCTTTATGTCTCGTTATCAAACGCATGTAGTTACAGGATCATGCCAAAATAAAGAAAATATTTATCCTTAACATACCTTATCACAATATGTCCAATAACCATGTTGAACGCATCTCGTTGCACTGTAATCTACAACAATGATAATAAGGCTATCGTTAAGCTACGAAAGATGTAGCTACCGTACATCGAACGACAAGCTTATTTTATATTAAAACAGGCAGCATCTCCCTTATAATCTTTACTTTCTCTCAATTCAAGATAACACCAACAACAACAAGAACACTAACATATATACATCATTTTCTGACCTTATATCTATCACATAATACAACAAAATAGCCCAACACACCCTAATCACTTCATACACAAAACGACAACTACAGTAGTGTCAAACAACACAAAAATGTAATAACGAACGACCATCCCACCACCCCACCATTATGTGGTGTTTCTCCACACCCTTTCTCCTCCCAAACTCAATAAAAATAGTAGCAAAATAGACAACCCACCAGCAACACGAAACAGCCCACAAAATAGTTCACTACAAGTTGAACAACACAAACTAACGGCGTCCAACCGCCTTCTCGTGAGTTCCTACAATTATGGAACGAATATCTCTACCCTTCCAGCAGAAAAACAGATGAAAGAGGGCAGTATATTTACCTTATTTGGTGAAGATATCAGCTCCTAACTTGGTTCTTCAACTCTTAGGTTTTTCTCTTAACTAGAACTTGAAAAGAAGAGAAAATCACTTAGGGTTTTGTGTTGAATTTTTGGAAGACGTTTGCTGGAATATCTCTACCCTCTCAATCACTTAGGGTTTTGTGTCGAACTTACGACTATTGCTATATCTTGTTTCATAGCCTCGATTATCTATGCTTATGGCTTTACTACATCTAGGTAAGTTATACTATACCATAACACTTACTTCGGTTTATTATTACTGAGGTCAGCTACCCAACTCCATGTTACTCTATCGCTGCTTATCCTATATGTATAAATCTAAGTCCCTTAATGCTTCCTCATTAATGTTCATCTTAAGAATGACAGCTTAATCTCATCTCATACGTTAGAACTTTTATCCATCTATTGTTGGTTCACCTTAATGTTGATCTATAATCTACCACCGATAACTTGAAACCTCTTGCGTAATACATTGTCACTGGGGCTCACGTCTCATCGGGGAACATCTAAAGTTATTTGCCCAATCCACCTAGGGACGATACTACACTTCAATAATTGTATTTTATAGCATCCCAACGTGATTCATCTTATGGGAGATATTCTAACCCCATGCAATTCATGAGATCACTTCTCTTTGAATCAATACTCAATTGAAGGCCTAAATGTCATCCTCTTATCATTTATCACAATTACACTCATATTCTACTACCAGGGTAGCATTCCATCAATTCTAAATGCTCCTAGTCTTAAATTCATTCGAGTTCATTCAGGTTATACAGAGCTTTCTATAACTTACGGAAACCATTAACTCTTTTGTTTTGATGGACTTAATCCTGAGGCCTTACCTATTCTCGTCACCTTCTCACTCACCTTTTCTTATCCTAAATCTTGTCTACCTAAGACCTTGTTGCTCTACCATACTTTAGCATGCGACCTACAGATATCTATTTATACTGCTCGTAACCTTCCTTTAACTTGCTAGAACCACAGATTTCTTTATGTTATTCTGGAACCTCAACGAGACATCACATTGTCTCTAACTCTTCGTTACTCTCTTAACTAGACCTCTTAGTACCTAGAAACCATAGGGTGGAAGATATTCTACTGACGACACCATTATCATTTCAGGATACTGAATCACAGTGTTTCTAGCCCTCTATCTGATGTATGGACTATTCAGAACCTTCTAGACTTGAGTATTTCGTACCTTCTTCAGCTTTAGATCTTGCATCGTATCGTCTATTGCTTTCATAGCCTCCCTTCCACATAGGTGGAGTTCACATCCACACCTTAAAGCTCTAGTATAATACTTGCACCTCAGGTGCATACACAATCTGGCGGGTGCTTCATACCGATTTCTTATGAGGCTGGTACTCCTCTAACTGGCTTTATTGTAGAGTTGATATAGAGTATGGCCGTTTTACTATACCTCTTAAACTTCTTCTATTAAGAGTTATTTTGTAATGTTCTGAGTCACGATTTATATAATCATCTGGGTCTAATAATCGAACTCCTGATTTACTTAACTATTATAACTCTCGAGCTTCCTCTTCTCTCCCAGCCTTTATGTAGGCTTAATCTATCTTCCAATATATGGCTCAGGGTATTAGTTATTACTTTAGCCTTTCGTTGATGCTATGGAACATCCATGATATAGTCTTCTAACAATTCAAACCTTGGTCTATTACAAAGACTCAATTCTTTCTTTTAACTTCTACCGGAGTCTCCTATAATTGTAACAATGTCAACATATAAGTTGCATGAATAATACTCTGAAATCTTAAGTGCGGTCATAACGTAACTAACTTTGGGTCATAGATTGACTAATTCCTTTTGTGCCTTCTCAACTGTCTTTAAATGTAAGCAATTACTTTTCCTGGTCATTCTGCCACTTGTTGCATGAATACTTCTCTTATCTTAGTGCTCAAACATACTGGAATTTCGTGTAACTCATATGATCACGAATATTACTTTTGATTTTACTACCTGTTCCTTAGTCACGATAGGTGCCACTTTCTTAAGGAGTGCATACGATGTTGTAGTAAGACTGTTGTTACAAGATCATCTCTTCTTTAGGTCACTATGCTTAGGTTGAAGCCTTCTTCCTTATTTCCTCAGCTAGTCTTTTGTTGTAGTACTTAGGGAAGACCCTCTGGCTCCTGTAAAGCTGCAAGCTTATTACATCGTATACTCGAAGGAATTTGTGATGTTCTTACTCGCCTATAACTATCCTTAGTCACTTACCTCTGCATCCTTGTGCTCGTAGGGTTGCTTCTGAATAGAAATTTTGACTGCCTCCCCAGTGGCACTCTTTTTTATTTTTGTAATACTTATATGGTACCTTTAACTAACCCAGCTCCTATATGGATATTTCTCAAGGATCACAATGTCATCATATCTGCGAGATTGCATTCCCTATGTTGGGTTTCATTACATTTATCTTACACGATCTGTTGATTTATCTGTAACCTTTTGTCTAACCATAACTAGACTCTTCCTGTATCAACTACTAACTACTCGTTGGTCCATTCTCATATCTATATTTCACATAATCTCTCTTGGGTTATTTCCTTTATCTTAACTTACCTCTCACACTGCCTCCTTATGTATCAAGTGTTCATTCGCACTTATATATCAATAACATCCTGGGCGGGAACCCTTACTACCTTTTCCCGGCGTCGGCTTGCATAATATTCTAGAGTTGTAGCATATCTGTAGGATCTGAGTAAATGCAATCTCATTCCTTTAGCTTTTTTACCGCATTCTTCCTTTACTATTCCATAGTTACCTGAACCACATAACTCCGACTTAATACCATATCACACCAACTTCCCCTTTTAAGGGAGTACTAACATGTTTATGAAATATGAGATTCATAAACATAAGACCACGGCTTTTTCTCTTGGCGTGGATGATGGTACACTAAGGTACCAAGGGCGATTATGTGTTCCAAATATAGATGGTATCCGATAAAGAATCATGACTGAGGCTCACACTTCTAGGTATTTTGTGCACCCAGGCTCTACAAAGATGTATCATGATCTTAAGGAAGTCTACTAGTGGAATGATATGAAGAGGAATGTAGCGGACTTTGTGGCAAGATGTCCAAATTTTTAGCAAGTGAAGGCCGAACACCAACGGCCCGGTGGGTTGGCACAGAACATCGAGATCCCAATGTGGAAGTGGGAGATGATCAATATGGACTTTTTGGTAGGACTACCTCGCACTCCTCGCAAGTTCAACTCGATTTGGGTGATTGTGGATCGACTAATGAAATCAACACACTTCTTACCTGTTAAGGCTACCGACATAGCGGAATAGTATGCTCAGTTGTATATCAAGGAAATAGTCAGGTTGCATGGCACTCCAATTTCTATCATCTCAGATCGAGGGGCACAGTTCACAGCTAACTTTTGGAGGAAATTTCAGCAAGGTTTGGGTACTCAGATGAATCTTAGTACAACCTTCCATCCACAGACCGACGGGCAGGCTGAGCGGACTTTTCATACGCTTGAGGATATGTTGCGTGCTTGTGTTCTTGACTTTAAGGGTAGCCGGGATGATCATTTTCCGCTTATAGAATTTGCCTACAACAACAGTTATCATGCTAGCATTCATATGGCACCGTTTGAGGCTTTATATGGTAGGAGATATAGATCTCCCATTAGATGGTTCGAGATTGTGGAAGCAGAGTTGATAGGGCCAGACCTCATGCATCAAGCTATGGAGAAGGTTAAAATCATTACGGAATGGTTAAAAACTGCTCAGAGCCGTCAGAAATCCAAATCGGATGTGCGTCGTAGGGATTTGGAGTTCAAAGAGGATGATTGGGTATTCTTGAAGGTTTCCCCCATGAAGGGTATAATGTGGTTTGGTAAGAAAGGGAAGTTAAGTTTGAGGTATGTCGGACCGTATAGAATCATTCAAAGGATTGGTCGGGTGGCTTAAAAGCTTGAACTAACTCTAGATATGTTCTTAGTGCACCAGGTGTTTCATGTATCCATGTTAAAGAAGGTGGTTGGAGAACCGTCGCTTATTGTTCCAATTGAGACTATTGAGATTAATGAGAAATTGACTTATGAAGAAATTCCAGTTGCCATTCTTGATAGACAAGTCCGTAAGTTGAGAAATAAAGAAATTTCCTCCGTGAAAGTGCTATGACGAAACCAACAGGTCGAAGAGGCCACCTGGGAGGCCGAGGAAGAAATGAAGAAGAAGTACCCTTATTTGTTTGAATAACTATGTATTTATGAAGTTGTGTTCTATGAAAATGTTAAGAGTTTACCTTCTATGAATTATGTTTCACTTGTACAGTTGATGTTAAGGGTGTTCCTTTTGGGTAATATATTGCTTATGAGGCCACGGTTGGTGTTGTTTTCATGTTATGTTGCATCATTGGATTATGTATATGTTGTTAGGTTTGGTTTCTAGCGTTCTCTGACAGGTGGATAGGCCCAGTTATAGGGGAAACTCTGCCGAAATTTCTGGAGATTTGGGAGTTAGTCAAAAATTTTGGAATTGTGGGTGTGTGAATTAAGAGTTGAATCACATTGGATGCTAATGGCGGATTTTGACCCTCATTCGAGGATGAATGATCTTAAGTGGGGAGGATGTAAGGCACGTAAACTTTCACCCAGAACCTAGGGTTTCGTGGCGCCGAGGTAGAGTAACGTGATTGAGCCGTGGTACGGACTTTTGGGTTGAACAGTACGTTGGGGAGTTGAAGAAAAATTTTTGCAGAACAGGGCGTTTCCGCAGTCCATTATGCGAGCGCAGAACTACTCCGCAGACCGCAGATCCGCCGCAGAGTGAAGCGTAGAAATGGCCAATTTTGGAGGTCATTTTTTGGTCAACTATGCGACCGCATAATCGTTTTGCAGGCTGCACTTCTGTCGCAGCATTGGCATGAAGAAATTTGGAGGATGATTCTGCGGTCCATTTTGCGGCAACAGAACTGGTCTGCGGACCGCAGACCTGGCCTTTGACTGATCCAGAGCAGCCCACTTTTTGGCATCACTTTCGCGGCCTATTTTGCGAACCGATATCTATCTGCGGTCCACTCTGCGACCGCAGAGTTGAGTTTGGAGGATCCATTTTTCTATTTTTATAACCCGACCTTGTTTTAATAAATAGACTTAAAGGACCATTTTTGAAGAGGAATACTGCCATTGTAGAGAGGGGGTGTTTTAGAGTGAGAGGAGGGAGCCCCAAGTGCTTGGTCCATCAACCTTTTCTCAAGAATTGGAGAATTCACAAGGAAAACTCACAAGGTCTTCATCCAAGAGGTAAGGTTCCATACCCTAGCCTTCAATTTCGAGTTTCTAGTAGAAAATGAATAATGGGGAGTGTGATTCTTAGGTATGGGGATGTTATCTATGCATGCATGTACCAACAAAGTTGTGGGAAGGTTGTTGAGCGCAAAAGGGTAGATATTGGGTTGTAGGATGAAGGAATCCACCATAGGAGGACCTTGAAATCATAATGCCCACTTAGTGTTTGATAAAATGCTCAAATGAGCTGAAACCCCGACTATCTTCCTAATTATGGTTCAATTTTGTTATGTTTCTAAATAGATTGAAATTGCTAGGATTTCCGAAACATTGTAGTAATTTAAGGGAGCTCAAAGCGATGTATGTTGGATAAAATCCTCTTGTAGAATCGAAGCTCATGATGTCCTCGTAAGTTGTAATTATGATTGGCTCAAACTCTCATGTCACATGTTCTGAGTTGTTCCTTATAAATTTGACTATTCCGAATAAACTTTGTGTTGAAAGGTATATGTTCAAAATGCGTTCTGAATGCTCTTATGATATTGTGTTACCCTTCGAGATTGTATTAAAATGTGGCCATGTGCCAAAATATTATGAATTTAATTATGTCTCAATTGCTAGTTATTATGACAAATTGTGGAAGAAAGCTCAATGTGTCTAAGACTCTTACTTGCTCATATGTGAACTAAAAGTCGTGATTAAAGATGCTTCGTTGTTGATAATCCATGATGATGTTTGAAAGTAAAAGGGGTGAACATGAAATATGAAATATGGTCGACGTGCCAAGAATGATATTACATTTGTGGCCGCTAGTGCCAATGAAATAAAAAGATGAGTGAAAGACTATGAAATGAGCTGAAAGTCCTTTATATAATAAACATTTGGGAGTATCGTTAGTCACTGAGGAAGGGTAGGTTGAAATAACCTAACCCCGAAACTACACGTGCCGGTGTTGGAGTGGATTGTGATTATTCCCCCTTATTTGGGATGAGATTGACGTAATGAGATTAATCCCCTTAAATGGGATGAGATTATTGTTAGCAAAGGGAGATGTCGATCCACACGGCATTGTGGTGAGACGGCCTAGCCGATCGGGTCGAGATCGGATGCCATGCCGCACACATGGTGATAATTGTGCTTAAGATTGTGATTGAGATAGTGATTAAGATTATGATTATGATTGTAATTGGATGTCTTTGGGTGAGACGGCCCAGACGATCAGGTCGTGATCGGACTCCGTGCTAAAGACATGGTGGTATATCGGTACTAAAGATCTCCCAACCTAAAATAATGTAATTTACTTGAAATCTTATCTTGCTCGTAACTTGATGTCTTGGTATTGTTTGAGGCTCCCATTGATTCTATGATTGTTCTTCCTTGTTTTATTACTCGTTCTATTGAGAGGGTGTTCAATCATTCATACTAGTACTATTCCATATGTACTAACATCTATTTTGCTGGGGGCGCTGCATCTTTAATGGATGCAAGTGGTTCCACGGCAGGCGGCATTGATCAGAGATAGTGGTACACCCTCTTCCCAGCTGACTTGGTGAGCCCCACTTCATTTCGGGGTCGTGTATCTTTTGTTCCTTGTGTATTACGTTTTGAGGTATAGCCGGGGCCTTGTTTTCGACACTATCATAGTACTCTTTTGTATCTATTAGAGGCTCCATAGACATAGTGTGGGTTGTATGTTGGTATTGGGAAAGTCAAACTAGTAATGTTGTATTTGTACCACATGTTCCACTTCAAACTATGAAAGTGTATGTATTTTGGGACTTATAAATGATGTAACAAATGGTAATGAATTGGTGTTGCTCACATGATCTTCTCCTAGTCTAATTAATGAAATAGATCTTCACTTTATTCATGGATAAGTATGGGTAGAAGATATTATACAGGCTTGCTCAGCCGGGTTATCTCGGTTGAGCGCCGATCGCGCTCCCCGAGGTCAGGACGTGACAGATGTATATTCACATCTTCAATGACCCTTACTCGCCTTGCGGTAACCCTTCTATACTAGGGATAACTTAATTTCTTACGCACGAGGGTGACACCTAGTGTAACTGTCACACTTAGTCCCTTAAGCTTAACTCTACTCAGTGAAGCATCTTCCTGAAAGACCTTTAAAGGTTATTCTTCTGTTGTCCATTCTATATTGACGGAACACAATCTCTGAAATTATCACGATGTCGACTATTATCAAATCCTCTGGTCCCTAATTTTATCTTGTTTACTAGCCCGTGCTGATTTTTATTACTCCAGGGGTCTAACTTAGCCTTTTGGTAATCACATTGGAATCACCAACTCATTTCTCGGAGGATATAACTTTATGGCTTATACTCTTTTATAGTCTCAAGGCATGTCTCCTTTTGTCTTTTCCTTCACTTGACTATAGAACTCTGTCATCTTGTCATATTTTGATTTACTGTTATCACTCATTTATTACATCTTACTCATAATGCTTCATTTACTCTTTTCTTATTCTCATGCTAATGTTTCTGTCCCTTATTATGAAAACTTCAACAAAACAATCTTTCACTTTAGCTCCCCTTGCTCCATCTCACTGGCTCTTCGGGTCGCATGACATTCTCTCTTTACTAGGGACGGGAGTCATAATAAATTAAATATTTATCGCTTCTAGGATGTCAGTGCCTATCTTCTCAATTTTCTAAACATTCTAGTATTCATATCTAACTGTACTATTATAGAGTGCACTATCTGGGTATCTCACAAGGAGAACTATTACCACGTTTGCAATATCTTTCAGAAATGTTAGCCAACGCTATCAATCCATCCACCATTTTGGGTTACTCTAACCCCAGCTGGATCCTGATATCCCATCCTTCTCTTAAACTATATCTGTTAGCTCCCATAGGGCATAATTGAGATGGGTGTGACAAATTATACATACCTCTTTTACTATTGAAGGTAACTAAAAATGCTTATATTTCTCTGCTTGAATTATAAATACTGATAATCTTCACTATCTGGGTACCTCGTACCCTCATTCACCTTACTTCTGTTACCTGTTGAAACTTATACTTTTACCTTCTGATACTCCCATGGTCTGCTATTCACGAGGTGTGTTTGATATTCCTATCTTAGGGTCTTAAGCTAGAAATTTGCACATCTGGTATGCACGATCTGATAGGGCCTCAAACAGGGCCACGTCGTCAAGAACTCTCTCTCTTTTAGTGCCCTTAGTTGTTATTGTATTAGCCCTCTGGCTATTTGTAATCTTTCTAATTGCAAACATCTTTGTATCATTAGAAAACATAAGTGTTGACTCAAACTCTTATGACTTAGCTCTATAGCACGATTTGGATTTGAAAGAAGGGTAACAGACTCCTAAATGCCTTATAGCTTTCTGTTTATATAATGTGGTGCACAACACATCTATAAACAAGGCTCTACTAGACATGTCTTGTAGACTCCCTAGAATGGAACTGCTCTGATACCAAGTTTGTCACGCCCCAAACATAGGGAGGCATGGCTGGCACCTGGTGCCATACTCGGCCCGAGCGTACTACTCTGTAACTGTGAACTCTGGAGGGGTAACCCGCAACTTAGGCTGACAAAGCCTACCTGCAAACTAACAATACTAATCAAGGCAGATGATGCCACATTCTGAATCATCTGCAAATAACGTCTCTCTCATTTGAGGGGTAAACATACCCAAAAGCTCATTTACATAACTATGCAGGCCAACGAGGCCGCCATGAATGTCTCCAGCCAGTAATACCAAACTGAACATATACACAGGGCTGGCAAAGCCACAATAGTCATATACAAAATACACAGGACTCATCTACAAGCCTCTAGAGATAACTGAATTGTATCATGGTCAGGATAGGGCTTCGACCTACCCATCAAACCTGTATATATATATATATATATATATATATATATATATATATATATATATAATGGACTCCAAAGTCTAGACTTGGTAACTCCGTGAAAGTGGAGCTTACCAACCAAGCTGATGTTTGACTCTGTCTACTAGGATGGTCTATCCAACTGTCTATCAGGACCTGAAGGCATGAAATGCAGCATCCCCGGCAAAAGGGACGTCAGTACGAAATAATGTACCAAGTATGTAAGGCAATAGAATAACTGAAAGCTAAAACTGAACTGGTAATATAATAACTGAAAATAACTCTGTAGTCAAAGATGATCTAAAGATATGCTTACCTGCTGATACTGACTCAACTCGGTCAATATAGTAAGTAAAATATTTGTTCGGCCCTATAAGGCTCGGCACGTGTAATTGCTCTGCCATAGTAGGCTTGCTCATAGGTGCTCGGCCATACTAGGCTCGGTATCTCGGCCATTCTGGGCTCGCTCATAGGTACTCGACCACAATAGGCTTAGTATATAACTTACCATCTGATTAGAGGTTGCCCAATAGGGGCCTATCCACCGATTACGGCTCGGTGGTGGTTAAAATCCTATAATACTGTATATATATATATATATATATATATATATATATATATATATATATATATATATATATATATATATATATATATATATATATATAGAGAGAGAGAGAGAGAGAGAGAGAGAGAGAGACCATTTGCTATCTTGACTAAAAGAAGACAATACTTAACGGAATATAAGGTCCCGATAAGGGAGAATATTGTAACTTATGAGACTAGGATAATGTACATAAGTTCGGGAATATGAACTTATCTTTATGTCTCGTTATCGAACGCATGTAGTTACGGGATCATGCCAAAATGAAGGAAAGGGTTAGCCTTAACATAACTTATCATAATCTGTCCAATAACCATGTTGAAGTCATCTTGTTGCACTTTAATCTACAACAACGATAATAAGTCTATCGTTAAGCTACGAAAGATGCAACTACTGTACATGGAACGACAAGCTTATTTTATATTAAAACAGGCAGCATCTTCCCTATAATCTTTACTTCCTCTCAATTCGAGATAACACCAACAACAAAAACAACATGAACGCAGCAATACCAACATATATACATCATTTTCTAACCTTATATACATCATAAAATACCACAAAACAGCCCAACACACCCTAATCACTTCATACACAAAACGACAACTATAGTAGTGTCAAACAACCAAAACTGTAACGATGAACGACCAGCCCACCACCCCACCAGTATGTTGTATTTATCCACACCCTTTATCCTCCCCAACTCCATAAAAATAGTAGCAAAATAGACAACCCAACAGCAACACGAAACAACCCATAAGACGGTCCACTACAAGTTGCACAACTCGAACTCACGACTTCCAACCACCGTCCCATGAGTAGCTACTGTTATGGATCAAATATCTATACCTTTCTAGCAGAGGTTGTGAGTTCGAGTCACCCCAAGAGCAAGGTAGGGATTTCTTGGAGGGAGGGAGCTGAGGGTCTATCGGAAACAGCCTCTCTACCTCAGGGTAGGGGTAAGGTCTGCGTACATACTACCCACCCCAAACCCTACTAGTGGGATTATACTGGGTTGTTGTTATTGTTGTTGTTGTTGTTCTAGCAGAAAAAGGGATGAAAGAGGTCAGTATAATTACCCTATTTGGTGAAGATATCAGCTCCTAACTTGGTTCTTCAACTCTTAGGTTTTCCTCCAACTAGAACTTGAAAAGAAGAGAAAATCATTTAGGATTTTGTGTTGAATGTTTGGGAGAAGTTTTCTGGGGTTTATCTCTGATTTTTTGCTCTATAATGAGTGTAATATATGAAGGAAATAAGCCTTTAAAAGGTCCCTTTGGCCGACCCCAACTAGCCCATTTTTGTGAACTTATTTGGTCCCTTCATTTAAGCAAGTAGGTGACACACCTACTTGTCACTTATGCAGTCTGTGCAGTCTCACGAAAATACAAATCTCTCTACTACAATGTCATATCGTCGAACGATTTAATGCGTTAGAAACCAGGCTCATATATATTCAATTTGGTAGGTGGATCATCCCGCAATTTCAAGTATATTAGGAGAAAAACTCAGTTACCTTTGACCTAATTTTCAGCACATTTATGATGTAACTTGTGATGACCTTTGCCAACTTTTGTTCCACGACTCGCTTGACTCCAAAACATAATACACGACTATGATACGACTAAAATAAATCATAGCATAACCTCCTTATCATGTTAAGCACTCTAGTCTCACCCCAAAAGTATATGTCATAACATTTTCAACTTGTCGACTTTCGACGAAACGTATTTTCTTCAATTTGTTTAGCTTTTAAGCCTTCCAACCCTCTTGGTACTTGTTATTCATGATCTTAAATATTTGTAACCTCCACGATAACATGATTAACTCACTTTATGTACTTTCAAAGATCATCTCATTTCTGAGCTTACATCAATTGACTTATGGTGTACTCTCACGTACGAAAACATGGGGTGTAACAAGATGTTTGGGTATTGTCATTTTGGCTTGTGTTAACTCTATTTTTGCTTTTATATTAAATCCTGTCTTATTATATTATGCTTTGTTGATTTAATATTGTTAAGTGATTGGCTTACCTAGTGTTAGAGATTGGGTGCCATCACAACCCCTTTGGTGGGATCTGGGTCTTGACAATGAGGATTTAAGACCGATATGGGTTGTGGTGGGATGGATATGATCCCTATACCCTTAACTATAGGTCTCAGGTTTGAGCCTTGGGTATGAAAAAAATCTTTTTAATGAGTGCTTCCCTCCTTAAATGGGCCTTATGTTGTGCGAATCCGGATATAATCTGGCTCCAATATGGGTACCGAACACCGGGTGAAAAACCAAAAAAATGATGAGGAACTATCAATAAATTTATGAGAAAGGATCAAAACTATCCCTATGAGGTAAATGATTTAAATTTATCCTTTGTCCACTTTTTGGTCTGCAAATACCATATACGTTATTTTTGGGCTTAAATATATCCCTTCGACTTACAGCATAATATGCGGGGCCCATTTAAATTCATTGGTAATATTTTATTGGTCCACGTGGCTCCTTGCTTTAGTTAGTACATCCGAGAATAAATTTAAGGAATTTTTACTTATCGATATTACTTTTGAAACTTATTTACTGTTACAGCCCTCATTCATTAGTTCACCCATGAGGTTGAAAATTGATAAGTTTGGCCTCTAGCATAGCCAATCAGCTGACGACACTTTATGGGGACAAAGAGGTGATTACGTTTTACCAGATTGCGCCAACTGCCCCACCGAGCACAGTAGCCGGTGCGGGGCAACCGTTTGGCACTAGGGGCGGTGGAATTCCTAGAACCTGATATAAAAAGTAGCGTAACTTCTCTCTCTTTCATTCTATGCAATCTTAATAGATGTAACCCTTCCCAAAAATGCACCCAAACTATCTAAGAACTCTCAAGAGATCCAAGGATAAATCAGAGGGGTGAATCTGGTGAAATTTAACATAAAGAATATCGGGAGTATCACTATAGCATTTGTCCTCTTGTTGTACTGATTTTGGAGATTTCTTGGAAGTGAAGATAATCACCATAGTAGTGTAAGAACCCAAAAAGCGTAGTTAGTTCTTCAAAAAGGTATGCAAGGCACCTTTCTTTCTTGGCATGACTTGAAGTAAGCATTTCTTTCCGAATGATCCTTATATTGTAAGACAGAACTGTTCTAGGCCTTTCTTGATGACGTTGTTCATATTTTTGTACGTTCTTTGCCAGTGACATTTTCTTTCATGTCTGAGATGTTCCCAGGTGGTATTTTGAGGTCGTAAATATAATTTATTCTGAGTCTAATCTTGATATCGCTTGAAATTGATCGTGTATTGAACTTATATATATATATATATATATATATATATATATATATATATATATATATATATATATATATATATATTTTACTTTACCGAGTCGCGCTATAGTCGGCTGGGTACGACACCAATTGTAAAACCACTTATCAGTTGGGTATGATATGAGACATTATCGAGCCCCTCATGGTCGGATACGACCGAATCCTATGTGGCCGGGCACGGGTTGATGTGATATGAAACATTATCGAGTCCTCTTGAGACTAGGTACGCCGAGTTCTGTTGAGATCGGGTATAGTTGAGATCTCCTAAGGCCGGGTACGACTGAGTCCTCTTGAGGCCGGTTACGCCGAGTTTTGTTGAGATTGGGTACGGCTGAGACATCCTAAGGCCTGGTACGATGTGCTAAAAGCATGATACTTTATCGAGTCTTCTTCGAAGCCGGGTATGATATGATATGCCTCAAAGAGTGGTTGAACATGACATGAGATGATATCCCCCAAGAGCGGTGGAATATTACTATATTATATTTAATGCATGACTTGACATTTACAAAACTTGCATGCACTTATAGTTGATGGTTCCCGTAGTGAACGCCCCTGGTGGCTTGTCTTTGGTATTCATGTCGAAATTAAGTATTTATATCTCTTATGTTATGTCTTTGGTTTACCTACATTATTCGTCTTACATATTCAGTACATATTTCGTACTGATGCCCCTTTCTTTTGGGCGTTGTGTTCATGCCCACAGGTGCAGATAGACCCAATGACATTCCTCCCCAGTTGGGTACATGTTTTATCTATTGATTGTCGCACTCCACTTCTTTGAAGTAGCTATACCAAAGTCAATCGGTACCGAAATATATGTTTATATTGTTTTGGGTATGGTAGGGCCCTCTCCCGACCAAGTATGTATTTTGGCTTTCTTAGAGGCTTGTGGACTGGTGTCTGGTATGTATGTAAATGTTGGTTATGACTCTATTGGCAACAGTTGTGTATATATATAAAATGTTGAAAGTTTCTTCCATAGTCAGTTGTAAGCATTTTTAAGTTTTAGTATTAAATTGGGAGGCGTTGTTAGCCCAGATTTCATGTTGAAGGGACTAACTATGGATGTTGGTAAGCACGGGCGTCGTGTGTCGGTCGCACCTCACGGCGTTGGGGTGTGACAAACTTGGTATTAGTGCAGGTTTGTCCTAGGGAGTCTACGAGCCGTATCTAGTATAGTCTTGTGTATGGGTATGTCGTGCACCATACTTGTAAACAGGAAGCTAATGGATATTTAGGATGGATAACTTTCTTTCTGATCTAGATCGTGCGATAGATATGCGTCATAAGTGTCCACTTCTAATCTTAATCTTGTTTATGTTCATAGCAATGCCTACTACGAAATGTTAAGCGGTTGTTCTAAGATGAGATGAAGAGGCAGGGGAGTGTACCAGTCGGGTGCCACCTGCCCACATGGATCAACGTGAACCTCATGATGAGGCTGACACTCAGGTTTCTGAGACATCACTACTACCCTCAGAACGGCATAAAGAAACAAATGTACCCCCGATTCCTCCCTCGGTTGCTCCTGACCAGGATTCGGATATTAGAAGTGTGGTGTAGTTGTTAACTCGATCAGTATCCTCGCAGGACCAGCGCCAGGGCCTTGGCACCTCAGATAGAGCTGTTAGCACGAGAGTTCGGGATTTTATCAATCTAGACCCTCCGATATTCACAGGAACAGATCCAAATGAAGATCTCCAGAATTTTCTAGATAATGATCTGGCGGAATTTACGAGTTATGCATGCCACTTTTACTAAGTGTGTAGAGCTTGCTTCTTATAGATTATGGGATGTTGTTGTGACTTAGTATTGGGAATAGTCTAGGGGACCTCTTGCCCCACCAACAGGATGGAGGGAGTTTTCTGAGGAATTTTTGCAGTAGTATTTGCCTGTTGAGCTCCTCTGAGCCAGGCAAGATAGATTCTTACTGTTGGAGTAAGGTAATATGAGCATTCAAGAGTTTAGTATGCAATTTAACTCCTTGGCTAGGTATGCCCCTTCGGGTATGGCTGAGATAAGTGATCGGCTACATCGATTTATGGGTAGTCTGGGACCATATTTGATTAACGAGTGTACCACTGCTTCTATGAATCCAAATATGGACATTGCTCGTATTCAAGCCTATGCGCAAAACTTGGAAGATCGTAAGAATCAACAACGATCCACTCGAGAGCATGATGGAGCCAGCATAAGAGAACCCGGTCCATAGGTGATACGGGAGAGCTTCAAGGTGGGTTTAGACCTCTGTTCCTTGGCATCCATCTTATCCGGTGACTAGTGCACCATCACAGTTCCAGGGCCAGTGTCGTGATCGAACCGCTTACTCCGGTCAGGGTCAGAATTCCTAAGGACAGAACTCACAATATAGCGAAGATTCTAGTAGGATGAGACCCCCGGTACCATATTGTGGTCGATGTGGTAAGGCCCATTTTGGGCAATGTTTCCAAGGTTTGGACTTATGTTATTCTTGTGGGCAACCGCGGCCACATTATTATTTTTTTCCCGGTGGAAGGCAAGAGTAGTATGATGCAGCCAACCGGATCTATAGCAGCTTCTTCTTCATCAGTACGCCCTTATGGCAGGGCCCGCAAATATCAGTTGGATGAGGTAGAGGTAGAGTATCTGGCTCAGGTGGACAACAGAATCGCATCTATGCATTGTCAGGTTGATATGACCTAGAGTCATCACTTGATGTGGTTACAGGTATACTATCCGTATTCTCCACTAATGTGTATGCCTTGACAGATCCAAGTTCTACTTTGTCGTACATTACTCCATTTGTTGCAAGTAAATGTGGTAAATAATTTGCATTGTTACGTCGGTCATTTCAAGTGTCTACGCCCAAAGGTGAGTTCGTGATAGTTAAACGGATATATCGAGGGTGCGATGTAATGATATATGATCATCACACCTTAGCTGATTTCAATGAATTAGATATGGTGGAAGTTGATGTTATTATGGGAATGGATTGGTTGGCTTCTTGTTACACTAATGTGGATTATTGGACGAAAGTCGGTCGCTTTAATTTTCCAGGAGAGCTCGTCTGTCACGACCCAAAATCCTTTAAGGTCGTGATGGCGCCGGACACCGCTGTCAGGCAAGCCAAAAATAAATACATAATTAGGTTCTCATTTTTTTTTGAAATCATATTTCCTTCAATTAAATAGTAAAAGGTGGAATTTACAGAGTAAATAATAATATTATTAACAATTTCAATACAAGACAACCCAAATTCACCCCAAAACCCGGTGTCACAAGTGCATGAGACTCAACTAGGAATGTAAAATAAAATACAGCATCTGTCTGGAATACAAATTTGGACATGAGGAATATAAATACTCTGAAGGAGACTCTGCTGGCGGCAGATCGTAGTATAGAATGCAGCTCACCTAAGTCCCCGCCATAACCTCGCCTCTGCGCCCACAAGGCCACTAAACATATATGTACCTGCACAAAAGAATGTGCAACAAGTGTAGTATGAGTACGTAAATCAACGCGTATCCAGTAAGTATCCCGCCTAACCTCGAAAAAGTAGTGACGAGGGGTCGACTTCGACACTTACTATGGGCTATAAATAAAATATCAATGATATAATTAAGCATGGGTTATATAAAACGGTTGCAAGCTCAATATTTTGAAGTAAATAAGCAGTTCTTTTATAATTAAGAAATCTCCAAATTTATTTTCCATTATTTAATAATTTATCTCAGGCCAAGGAGGCAATATCATTTATTGTAAATTCCAAAGCAATCAAATTCAATCATGCGCAAATTATGTCGAGGTCGTACGGCCCGCTCCAACATAAATATTTAAATTGTGCATTGCCGAGGGTCGAACGGCGCGAACCATAGATGCATCTATTAAATCTGCCGAGGCGTTTGGTCCGCTCCACAAAACGATAAGCAAATTCAAACAACCAAGTCAAGAATTTATTAAGGGGCAGTTATTCAAGGAAAATGCCAAATTCTCATTTAACGGTCAAGAAAACGAACTTTATCCTTTTAAAATTCCTTTACCAAGTTCAATGTGATCTAAGCATATCAAATTATCTAGAAGGTTGCAACATCGCAAGTATAGCATGATTTGGATCCTAGACTACCCGAACTTAAGCATAATAGTAGCTACGCATGGACTCTCGTCACCTCGTGCGTATGTAGCCCCCACAATTAGGAGCACATAATGATTTGATTCACCTATGGGGTTAATTCCCTCTTACAAGGTTAGAAAGGAGACTTACCTCGCTCCGAAGTTCCATAGCCGGCTCCCAAGCCTTACCAACGACTCAAACTGATGCCCAATGCTCCGAAACTATTCAATAAATGTGCAAACCTATAAATATATACTCTAATACTCATTATAATTCAATTTACAATAATTCCTAACTCTGCTTGAAAAGTCAATAAAAATCACCCTCGGGCCCACGTGCCCGGATTTCGAAAATATTTGAAGATAAACTTTACCCATGACACCACGAACTCAATTAAATAATTTATTCCAAATTTCATGTCCAATTTCGTGGTCAAAATCCAAAAATACCAATTTCTAGGTTTTTTCTTCCAAATCCCAAATTTCTACCAATTTTCATGTTCTAATCCATATATAAACCATGTATTTAACCCAAAATGAGAAGAAGTCACTTACCCCATAATAGAGGATGAAGATGGCACTCCAAACCTGCTCCAAAATTGGCTCCCATGGACAAAAATGAAGTGATATTGAACCCAACTCTCATTTTAAAGAAGATACTGCCCAGCCACGATTTCCGCTTCTGCGGTTTATCAGCCGCTCCTGCGGCTCCGCACCTGTAGCAATTCTATCGCAGGTGAGGCTCCAGCTCGGCCCAACAGTCCCGCATCTACGCTCCATGTAGCGCATATGTGCGTCCGCTTCTGCGGTCCATGCGCCGCACCTGCGCCCATCGCCCGCTCCTGCGTTGCCCACTTTGCACATGCGCCTTCGCAGGTGCACCCAAATGTTCTGCACTTGCGGTTACTGACCAGCCTCCTCTCCTTCGCACCTGCGAGCTTGCACCTGCGGCCCTTTTCACGCAGGTGCGATTACACTAGATATCAGTTCCCTCAGCATTTCATCCAAGTCCAAACTCGATCCGTTAACCATCCGGAATCCACCCTAGGCCCTCGGGACGTCAAACAAATATACCAACACATCCCAAAACACATCACGAACTTAGTCGAGCCTATAAATCACATCAAACAATGCTAAAAACATGAATCACCCTCCAATTCAAACTTAGTGAATTTTGAAACTTCAACTTCTACAATCGATGCCGAAACCTATCAAATCACGTCCGATTGACCTCAAATTTTGCACACTAGCCACATTTGACATTACGGACCTACTCCAACTCCCGGAATCGGAATCGGAATCCGACCCTGATATTAAAAAGTTCACTCCCGGTCAAACTCTCCAAAACTTTCAAATTTTTAACTTTCGCCAAATGACCCCGAAATGACCTACGGACCTCCAAATCCACCTCCGGACGTGCTCCCTATACCAGAATCACCATACGGAGCTAGTCCCAGGCTCGGAATCCCAAACGAACATCGATAACATTGAAATACACTTCAACACAAATTTATGAAATTCTTCCAAAATTCCAACTTCTACAATAGGCGCTGAAATCCCAGGTCATCCAAAACCCGATCCGGACATATGCCCAAGTCCAGAAATCATCATACGAACCTGTTGGAACCTTCAAATCCCGATTCCGAGGTCGTTTACTCAAAAATCAAACCTTAGTCAATTCTTCCAACTTAAAGCTTCTGAAATTAGAATTTTCTTTCCAAATCAACTCCGAACTTCCCGAAATCCAATTCTGACCATGCGCACAAGTCATAATACCTGAAGTGAAGCTGCTCAGGGCCTCAAATCATTGAACGACGCGCTAGGGCTCAAAACAACCGGTCGGGTCGTTACATTGTCATTGAATGGAAGGGTGATGTTGCATCACCTAAGGGAAAGTTTATTCCTTACCATAAGGCTCGAATAATGATCTCAAAAGGATACATCTATCATTTAGTGCGAGTGCAGAACACGGAGAAAAGGCCTCCAGCTCTTCGATCGATCCTGGTTGTTAATGTATTTCCCGATATATTTCCAGATGAGCTCTCAAATATCCCTACGGAGAGGGAGATCGAGTTTGTTATCGACATATACGCAACTGATACCTATTCCTCCATAGAGGATGGCCCCTGCTGATTTGAAGGAGTGGAAAGCCCAATTGAAAGATCTTCTAGATAAGGGCTTCCCCGTGGGGTGCCCAAGTGTTATTTGTTCGAAAGAAAGACGGTTCGTTGAGGATGTGCCTTGATTACTAACAGTTGAACAAGGTAACCATTAAGAACAAGTATCCGCTTCCAAGGATTGATGACATATTTGACCTATTGCAAGGCGCTAGGTATTTTTCGAAGATCGGCCTCAGATCTGGGTATCATCAGTTAAGAGTCAAGGAAGAAGATGTTTCGAAGATAGCCTTTTAGATCAGATATAGCCGTTATGAATTTCTCGTTATGACCTTTTGGCCTAACCAATGCACCAACAACTTTTATGGATCCAATGAATCTGGTGTTCAAGCAATTTTTAGATATCTTTGTGATCATATTCATAGATGATATTTTGGGGTATTCTCGATCCGAAGCTGAGCACCCAGAACATTTGCGAATGGTGTTACGCACACTCTGGGATCGTAAGTTGAACGCTAATTTTCCAAATGAGAGTTCTGGTTGAACTCAGTGGCTATTCTTGGGCATATAGTATCGGATGAGGGCATTAAGGTCGATAATCAAAATATCTAAGCAATTAAGAATTGGCCAAGACCTACAACTCCTATAGAGGTGCGTAGTTTCTTGGGTTTAGCTGGTTACTATCGAAGGTTTGTAGAAAATTTCTCTTCCATTGCCGCTCCATTAACGAGGTTGACACATAAGGCAGCTAAATTCCAGTGAAACGATACTTGTGAAAGGAGTTTCCAAGAGTTAAAGAATAGACTAACCTCAGCACCTGTTTTAGCTCTTCCCGAAGGATTAGAGGGTTATGTTATATATTGTGATGCTTTATGAGTGGGATTGGGCTGTGTTTTGATGCAACACAACATAGTTGTTGCTTATGCTTCAAGACAACTAAGAAAAACATGAGTAGAATTACCCGACTCATGACCTTGAATTAGCGGGTATTATATTTTCTCTAAAATATGGCATCATTATTTGTATGGAATTCATGTTGACATATTTATAGATCATAAGAGTTTGCAATACATATTCAGGCAAAAGGAATTGAATCTGAGACAGGGAAGGTGAATTGAATTATTAAAAGACTATAATGTTGATATTCTATACCACCCTGGTAAGGCAAATGTTGTGGCTGATGTGTTAAGTCGGAAATCAATGGGTAGTTTAAGGTATGTGGAAACTGATAAATTAGAGATGACTAAAGACTTGTACCGGTTGGCCAATTTAAGTATACGATTGCTTGATATCGGCGACAGAGGAGGCGTAGTTCAGAATGTTGCTGACTCCTCGTTAGTGGCAAAAGTAAAGGCATGGCAATTTGACAATCCATCCTTGATGAAAATAAGGGAAAGTATCCCCTTTAAGAAAAAGCAACTATTCGAGCTATCCAAAGACGGAGTCCTTAAATATAAGGGTCGATTGTGTGTGTCCGATTTCAAGGGACTCTGAGTACACATCATGGTGGAGATTCACAAATCTCGGTACTCTATTCATTAGAGGTCAACCAAGATGTATCATGACCTTTGACAGCTATGCTGGTGGAATGACATGATGTCCAAATTGCCAACAAGTTAAGGTTGAACACCAGAAGCTAGGTGGATTGCTTCAAAACATGGAAATCCCAACCGGGAAATGGGAGATAATTAATATGGATTTTTTTACCGGATTAAAAATCTCTCGCCAAAAGTTTGACTCTACATGGGTTATCGTAGATAAACTTACAAAGTAAGCTCATTTCTTGTCACGCCCCGATCTCAGGAAGCGCAACTGGCGCACAACCGAGATATCCAAGTCAAGCAAGCCTACTTGATGCCTTCTATCAACCACACCCATGAATAATGTAAGGGTGAATACCAAGAGTTAGACAAACCAGAGAATAACATGTACAACACCAATTTCATTATTTATAGAAACTTCATTTACGATTTCCAAAATATTACAAGTTCATGGTTTAAAAGTGGAAAGATGTTCGACTACTACAACATTTTTAGTGTGTTACCCCTAATTAAAATACAACCCATAACATGTCTACGGGGCTTATAAATGAAATAGAAAAGTAGTACGATAGTGCCGATGACAAGGCCATGGCTATACCTCAAAAGAAATATACAAGATAATCAAAATGACACAAGGCCTTGATATAGAGTAGGGCTCACCGCAATTAGCTGAGGAGAGGGTATGATGGTATCAACAATCGATGCCACCTGCTAAGTAACCACCTACATCCATTAAAGATGCGGCGCCCCCGAAAAAAGGGACGTTAGTACATATAGAATATTACTAGTATGTAAAACTAAATACCCTCTCATAGAATGAAATACCAACACAAAGGAATGAAACGTAGTAGCAGTAAGTAAATCAATGATATTTAAATGCCAAGTTGAAATAAAAGTAAACCTTTCAAATAAGAAATAATACTTAAGTTGGGAGATCTTTCGTACCAACACACCACCATGCCTATGGCATGGAGTCCGATCCCTGTCCGATTGGCTAACCTGTCTCACCCAGATCCATGAGGGTTGACATAACAACATAATACCACCATGTGCATGGCATGGCGTCTGATCCCCGCCCGATCGGTTAAGCCGTCTCACCACAATGTCGTGTGGATTGACATGTTCTTTTCTAGCTACCATCTCATCCCAATAAGGGGAATAATCATATTATAATATAATAGGAAATCACCTCTCAATCAACTCCTACACCGACAAGTGTAGTTTCGTCTTGGGAATATGAGACCCAGTCTTCCTTGGTGACCTAACGGTACTCCCAAAAATATTTGCCACACAAAAGAATTGCATACGTTTCATAGCCTTTCATCTTTCTTTCATTTCAGTGGCACTCTTGGCCTCACATGTAAATTATCATTCTTGGCACAATGGCCACATTTCCTATTTCATACTTTCATTCTTTCACTTTCAAGGATCATCATAAGTCATTAACATAAAGAACATTTGGAAATCGTGTCATTAAATATATGAGTAATAAGAGCCTTAAATATATTGAATTGTTTTTCCAAAAGAGGGCATAATGATTTGCAATTGAAACATGAATTCAAATAAATACAATAACCATATTTAAAACATTTTACCAAAAGAGAGTAACAAGATAGGGCAATTGGAACATGACTCGAGTACATCGGCATTCTGGTAATCAATTGTTAGAGGCAATGCAGAAAGATAAGAATAGGGGCTGGAACAAACCACATTTGGAATTTACAAGGAACTCATGGATTTCGATTCTATAGGAGGAGTTTATCCAACATACTTCGATTAAGCTTTATTTAGAATCACTATGGCATTCCACTACTCTTAGCAATTCAATCTACATTAACATAGTTTAATCTAACCATTATTAGAAGGAAATCTCATGTTATAGGTCTTTTAAGAATTTCGCCAAATACCTAATATGTGAATTCAACTACAAGGTTTGACAATGGAATTTCTCCACCCCATAACCCATTTCAGCTCAAATAATCAATCTACAATAGTCCTACAATACCCAACAACCTTCATGGGCACATGCATACCCATCCTTTTACTCCCAACTCAAGAATTACACCTTTCATTCTTTACATACACCCCAAATTCGAAATTAAGGGCTTTTGGCTTCCAATCACCATCCCATAAGCCCCAAAACAATAACATCTTAACTTAAACCCATAACAAACTTTGCATGAAAGCTTAAGGGCAAAAACTTACCTAGTTGGTTGAAGACTTTATGAGTTTCCCTCTTGAATCCCAAGATTTGAGTAAGAATTGAAGAGTAGAATTGATGGAGCTTCTCCCTCTCTCTCTAAATTGTTCTCTTCTCTCTAAAACCTCAAGTTATACCTTCTAAAATGACCCCCTAAGGCCTTATATCAAAATAGAGTCGGATTAGGAAATTTCTAGAAATAACCCCCCGATGTCAATTCCGCGATGCAATTCCACGATAGCAGAACATATCCGTGATCAGCGGAATGGCCACAAAATGGTCTTCAAAATCTGGGTTGGGTCTTGTTAGATCCGCGATGGATCCACAGTCAGCGGAACAGATTCGCTTGGTGTCATTATTTGTATGAGGTCCATGTGGTTATATTCACATACCATAAGAGTCTTCAATATATTTTTTCAAGCAGAAGGAGTTGAATCTAAGGCAAAGAAGATGGCTTGAGTTACTCAGGGACTACGACATCGATATTCTATATTATCTGAGGAAAGCTAGTGTTGTAGCGGATGCTTTTAGCCGGAAATCCATGGGTAGTTTGTCTCTCTTGGAGGCATACCAAAGGTCGTTGGCCAAGAAAGTTCACCGATTAGCTAGTTTTGGAGTTCAGCTCACGGACTCTAGCGAAGGTGGGGTGATTGTGCAAAATAGGGCAGAATCATCACTCGTAGTGGAAGTCAAGGAGAAATAATATGATGATCTGTTATTTGTAAAATTAAAGGAGGTGATTCACAAACACAAAACCATGGCTTTTTCTCTTGGCATGAATGATGGTACGCTAAGGTACCAAGGGTGATTGTGTGTTCTAAATGTAGATGGTCTCCGGGAAAGAATCATGACTGAGGCTCACAGCTCCAAGTATTTCGTGCACCCAGGCTCTACAAAGATGTACCATGAACTCAAGGAAATCTACTGCTGGAATGACATGAAGAGGGATGTGGCGGACTATGTGGCGAGATGCCCAAACTGTCAGCAAGTGAAGGCCGAGCACTAGAAACCCGGTGGCTTGGCACAAAATATAGAAATTCCAATGTGGAAGTGGGAGATGATCAATATGAACTTTGTAGTAGGTTTACCTCGCACGCCTCGTAAGTTTGATTCGATTTGGGTGATTGTGGACCGACTCACGAAATTAGCACACTTCTTACCTGTTAAGACCACTAACACATCAGAACACTACACTCAATTGTATATCAAGGAAATAGTCGGTATGGCACTCCAGTTTCCATCATCTCAGATCGAGGGGCATAGTTTACAGCTAACTTTTGGCAGAAATTTCAGTAAGGTTTAGGGACTCAGGTGAATCTTAGTACAACTTTCCATCCGTAGACCGACGGGCAAGTAGAGTGGACTATACAGACACTTTAGGATATGTTGCATGCTTGTGTTCTTGACTTCAAGGATAGCTGGGATGATCATTTGCCACTCATAGAATTTGTCTACAATAATAGTTATCACGCTAGCGTTCGGATGGAGTCGTTCGAGGCTCTATATTGTAGGAGATGTAGATCTCCCATTGGTTGGTTTGAAGTTGGAGAAGCAGAATTGATAGGGCCAGACCTCATGCATCAGGCTATGCATAAGGTCATGTTCATTAAGGAACGGTTGAAAACTGCACAGAGTCAACAAAAGTCCTATTCGGATGTGCATCGCAGAGATTTGGATTTTAAAGAGGATGATTGGGTATTCTTAAAAGTTTCTCCCATGAAGGGTATAATGCGATTTGGGAAGAAAGGGAAATTGAGTCCAAGTTGTGGCAGATCGTACAGAATCTTGCAGAGGGTTGGTTGAGTGGCTTATAGGCTCGAGTTACCTCAAGAGATTTCCTTAGTGCACCGGGTGTTTCATGTGTCTATGTTGAAGAAGGTGGTTGGGGATCCTTCGCTCATCGTCTCGGTGGAGTCTATTGAAGTTAATGAAAAATTAACTTATGAGGAGATTTTGGTTTCCATCCTTGACTCAGTCAAAGTGCTATGGCAAAACCATCAAGTCGAAGAAGCCACCTGAGAGGTCGGGGAAGAAATAAAGAGGAAATACCCTCACTTGTTTGTGTAACCAAATGGTGGTGTTTTTTAAGAATGTCAGAAGTTTACTTTTCATGAGTTATGTTCAAACTTGCACAGTTTATGCTAAGATGCCCCTTTTTAGAAATGTAATGCCTATGATGTTATGGTTGGTGTGGATTCATGTCTATGGTGCATTGTTTTCTTCTGAATATGTTGTTAGGATTGGTTTATGGGGCTCTCTGATCGGTGGATAGGCCCAATGACAGGGGAAACTCTACCGAATATTTTGGGAATCAAGGAGTTAGCCAAATTTGGAACTCTTGGTGAGTTGATAAAAAGTTGAGTCATATTGGGTGGCTATGGCGGACTCTAACCCTCATTTGAGGACGAATGATCCTAAGTGGGGGAGGATGTAAGGCCCCGTAAAATTTTGCCAAGGATTTATGTTTCTATGGTGCCAAGGTAAGCTAATAGGCCACAGTAGATGGTCAGCGTGGTCCTCCTGACTTTGTGAATACACAAGGATGTCGTCAATGAACACTATCACAAAATAGTCAAGGAAGGTCTTGAAGACTCGATTCATAAGATCCATAAAGGCTGCCGGGGCATTCGTTAGCCCAAAGGACATCACCAGAAACTTGAAGTGCCCATACCAAGTCCTGAAAGCTATTTTTGGAATATCCTTCTCCCTGATCTTCAATTGGTGATACCCCGATCTTAAGTTAATCTTGGATAAGTACTTATCACCTTACAACTGGTTGAACAAGTCATATATCCTTGGTAGTGGGTACTTATTCTTGATTGTGACCTTATTAAGCTGCCGATAGTCAATACACATCCTCAGTGACCCATCCTTCTTCCTTACAAAGAGAACTGGTGCACCCCAAGGCAACACTCGGCCGGATGAGAACCTTCTCTAGCAAATCCTTCAACTGCTCCTTCAGTTCCTTCAATTCTGTCGGAGCCAATCTATAGGGTGGAATAGATATAGGCTGCATACCAGGCAACACATTGATCCCAAAGTCAATCTCCCTATCTAGTGGGATCCCAGGAAGCTCCTCAGGAAAGACCTCTAGAAATTCATTCATGACCGGCACATACTCAAGTGTCGATGCCTCAGCATCAATGTCTGTGACTCAGACTAAATGGTAAATAAACCTCTTATTGATCATCTTTGTGGCCTTAAGGTAAGAAATAAACCTACCCTTTGGCATGACATCATCCCTTTTCCATACAATGACCGGCTCATTTGGAAACTCAAACCTAACGATTCTGGTTCCGTAGTGAAGCTTGGAAAAACATGAGTGAACCCAGTCCATCCCCATTATTACATCAAGATCCACCATCAATAATTCAATGAGGTCACTCGTGGTGTCTCGACCATGCACTGTGACAATACAATCCCTATAAACTTGTGTGGCCACAATAGACTCACCAATTGAAGTAGATACGGAGAACGGCTCACAAAGTTGTTCCGGTTCTATCTCAAATTCCATAGCAACATAAGGAGTGACATATGACAAGGTGGAACCAGGATCTATAAGAGCATACACATCATGAGAATGGACAGTCCATATACCCGTGACGACATCTAAAGAAGCCTCTGAACTCTAGCGTCCCCTCATAGCGTAAAACTTATTGGGTCCTCCGAAACCTTGTGTACCACCCCTAGATGTACCACGCCCTGTGGGTGTTGGAGTACCTCGAGCTGGAGGAGGTGCTGCAGAAGTAGTAGCTGCTGAACTGGTCGGCTGCGCCATACTCCTACCAATATTCTGAAGGGACGAATGGCAATCTCTCTGAATATGACCCCGAAGATCACACCCGTAGCATATAGGAAGGTCCATGTAATAGACTCCTGAGTGCATCTTCCCACACCTAGGGAAGGAGGGCCTCCGTTGCAGCTGAAATCTCCCGCCTGACTGGCCCTGCTGTTAAGACTCCCTATTGCCCTGACTGGGCCTAAAACGACTCTACTGCTGCTGACCGGGCTCTGATGATAGTGCACTAGCTGAAGACTAAGCAAAAGGCTATGTCGGTCCAGATGACCCTCCCCTGAACATTACCTTTCCACCACTGAAAGAACCCAAAGCTGCCCGCGGACCGGGCATTCTTGTTACCATATCGCTCCATCCTGGCCTTTAATTTTGGGTCTCTATGGCATGAGAAAATTCCACCATCTTCCCATAGTTCATATCAAAATTCAAGGCGGTTGTAGCGGCCTCATTAATAACCAAAGGTCTAAGGCCCTGCACAAACCTACGAACCCTGGCCTCCATCGTGGGCAACATGTAGCCAGCATCCTTGGAAAGATCTGCAAACCTTATATGGTAGTCCCATACACTCATACTACCTTGCTTCAAGTTCTCAAACTCGGCGGCACCGGCTTCCCTAGTCTTAGTAGGCAAGAAATGAGCAATGAAAGCATCCGCAAACTCACTCTACTTTGCCGGAGGGCTCCCCTCCTCACGAGATTCCTCCCACAATTCAAACCATGAATACGCCACTTCCTTCAGGCAATAGGAGGCCAATTCCACTGCTTCTGTCTCAGTGGCACTCATCACACAAAGTGTCTTGTGCATCTCATCAATAAATGCATAGGGGTCCTCCTCGGGCATAGTACCCGTGAATACCGGAGGATCCAACTGAAGGAATTGATTCACCCTAGAACTATCTGAATCCCATTGCTGGCTAGAGGAAGTAGATATGGCATTCAATCTCTAGGCCCGGGAAGCCACTATCAGGGTCAACATCTGTATGGCTCCCCTAAGGTCCACATCGGAGAAACTAGGACCGGATGTTGAGGCTGGAGGTGGAACTGGAATATCAGTTGGAGGAGGAATCAGTGCATTCTCAACAAGAATAGTAGAATTAGAAGGTGTTGTGGTTGGGAGAATATCCTCACCCCTCGAGTGCTCACCCGCAACATCAGGTATAGTATCAACAGCCACTCCTAGGGTGGCATTGGCCCTTTGGCCACTCCTTGCCTTCTTCTTAGGTGCCATGTACTGAAAAGTAGAATAACGCACGAGTTAAAAAAGGGATAGTCTTATAATCAAGCTCTATCGCACGATCTAGAATATCAAAGAAGGGTGACATTACTAAATGCCCAAATAGCCTCCTAACTATAGATGTGGTCGACAACACACCAATAAGAAGGACTCTACTAGACATGGCTCCGAGACATCCTAGGACACTTTAAAACATAGCTCCGATACCAATCTTATCACGCCCGGACCTCGGGAATCGCGACCAGCGCTCAACCGAGATATCCAAGTCAAGCAAGCCTACTTGATGCCTTCTACCCAACCACACCCATGAATAATGTGAGAGTGAATACTAAGAGTTAGACATACCAGAGAATAACATGTACAACACCAATTTCATTACTTATAGAAATTTCATTTACGATTTCCAAAATATTACAAGTTCATGGTTCAAAAGTGGAAACATGTCTGACAACTACAACATTTTTAGTTTGTTTCCCCAATATAAATACAACCCAAAACATTTCTACGGAGCCTCTAAATGAAACAGAAGAGTAGTACGATAGTGTTGGTTACAAAGCCCCGGCTATACCTCAAAAGAACTATGTAAAAGAATCAAAATGATACAAGGCCCCGATGTAGAGTAGGGCTCACCGCAATCAGCTGAGCAGAGGGTATGATGTTATCAACGATCAATGCCACCTGCTGAGGAACCACCTGCATCCATTAAAGATTCAGCGTCCTCTGCAAAAAGGACGTTAGTACATATGGAACAGTAGTAGTATGTAAAACTAAATACCCTCTCATAGAATGGAATACCAACACAAAGGAAAGAAACGTAGTAGCAGTAAGTAAATCAATAATATTTAAATTCCAAGTTAAAATCAAAGTAAACCTTTCAAATAAGCAATAATAATTTAAGTTAGGAGATCCTTGGTACCGACACACCACCATGTCTATGGCATGGAGTCCGATCCCCACCCGATCGGCTAAGCCGTCTCACCCCGATCCCTGAGGGTTGACATAACAACATAATACCACCATGTGCACGGCATGGCGTTCGATCCTCGCCATATCGGCTAAGCCATCTCACCACAATATCGTGTGGATCAACATGGTCTTTTCTAGCTACCATCTCATCCCAATCAAGGGGAATAATCACATTATAATATAATGGGGACTCACCCCTCAATCAACTCCTACACCGGCATGTGTAGTTTCGGGCTCTGACATTTGTGACCCAGACTTCCTCGGTGACCTAACGATACTCCCAAAAACATTTGTCATATAAAAGAATTACATACATTTCATAGTCTTTCATACTTTCTTTCATTTCAGTGGCACTCCTAGCCTCACATGTAAATTATCATTCTTGGCACGATGGCCGCATTTCATATTTCATACTTTCATTCTTTCACTTTCAAGGATCATCATAAGTCGTCAACATAAAGAACATTTGGAAATCATGTCTTTAAATATATGAGCAATAAGAGCCTTAAACATATTGAAGTTTTTTCCAAAAAGAAGGCATAATAATTAACAATTAAAACATGAATTCAAGTCACAAGCATTAGATACAATAACCATATTTCAAACATTTTCCCGAAAGAAAGTAACATGATAGGTCAATTGGAACATGACTCGAGTACATTAGCATTCGGGTAAATCAATTGTTAGAGACAATGCAGAAAGATAAGAATAGGGGCTCGAACAAACCACATTTTGAATTTACAAGGAACTCATGGATTCCGATTCTATAGGAGGAGTTTAGCCAACATACCTCGATTAAGCTTTCCTTAGAATCACTACGGAGTTCCACTACTCTTTGTAATTCAATCTATATTAACATAGTTCAAATTAACCATTATTAGAAGGAAATCTCATGATATAGGTCTTTTAAGAATTTCGCCAAATACCTAATATGTGAATTCAACTACAAGGTTTGACAATGGAATTCCTCCACCCCATATCCCATTCCAAAGAAAATAATCAATCTACAATAGTCCTACAACACCCAACAACCTTCATTGGCACATGCATGCCCATCCGTTTACTCCCCACTCAAGAATCACACCTTCCATTCTTCACATACACCCCAAATTAGAAATTAAAGGCTTATGGCTTCCAATCACCATCCCATAAGCCCCCAAAATAATTACATCTTAACTTAAACCTATAACGAACTTTGCATGAAAGCTTAGGGGCAAAAACTTACCTGGTTGATTGAAGACTTTGTGAGTTTTCCTCTTGAATCCCAAGATTTGAGCAAGAATTGAAGAGTAGAATTGATGGAGCTTCTCCCTCTCTCTCTAAATTGCTCTCATCTCTCTAAAACCTCAGGTTATACCTTCTAAATTAACTCCCTAAGTCCTTATATCAAAATAGAGTCGGATTTGTAAATTTCCAAAAATAATCCCCCGATGTCAATTCCGCGATGCAATTTCGCGGTAGCAGAACATATTCGCGGTCAGGGGAATGGCCACAAAATGATCTTCAAAATCTGGGTTGGGTCTAGTCAGATCCGTGATGGATCCACGGTCAGCAAAACAAATCTGCGATGCATTCTGCTGTAGCATAATGGACCACCAAATGTCCCTCAAATTTGAGCTGCTTCTGACTCATTCCGCGGTCAGCGGAACAGATCCGCGATAGCATAATGAACCACAAAATCGCCAATTTCTGCAAATTTTTCTACCAACTCCACGATGCATTGCATAATCCAAAAATCCGTATTGTGGCATATTAGCTTACTTTGGCACCATAAAAACTTAAATCCTTGGCAAACTTTTATGGGGCGTTACATTTCTTACATGTCATAACTACCTTTCCAGCTGAAGATTATGCCAAGTTATATATTAAGGAAATAGTTTGACTTCATAGAGTTCTAATTTCTATTATCTCGAATAGAGGTGCCCATTTTACGACCAACTTTTGGAGATCTTTTCAAGAAGGTTTGTGTACAAGGATCAATCTTAACAAAGCCTTTCATCTGTAGATGGATGGTCAAGCCGAGCGCACTATTCGAACTCTCGAGGACATGTTACGATCCTGTGTTTTAGACTTTAAAGGAAGTTGGGAAGATCATATACCGCTCATTGAGTTTGCTTACAATAACAGTTACCATTCTAGCATCCAAATGGCATCATATGAGGCTATATACGGACGGAAGTGCAGATCCCCTATCGGTCGAGATTGGCGAGACAAAGTTATTGGGTCCTCATTTAGTGCAACAGGAAGCAGAAAAGGTGAAAATGATCCAAGATTGATTGTTAGCCACTCAGAGCCGACAAAAATCTTACTCGGATAACCGGCGTCGAGACTTAGAATTTGCTATAGGAGACTGAATATTTTTAAAGGTGTCGCCTATGAAAGGCGTAATGAGGTTCAGCAAGAAAGGCAAGCTTATCCACCGGTATATCGGACCATATCAGATTACCCAAAAAATCGGTCAAGTAGCTTATAAGCTTAAGTTGTCCCTGGAATTGGAAGCAGTGCATCTGGTATTTCATGTGTCCATGCTTCGTAAGTGCTTGGGTAATCCATCTCGTATTACCCCCATTGAAGATGTCCAAGTCACATAGGACCTATCTTATGAAGAAATTCTAGTGGTTATCCTAGATCATCAAGTTTGCAAGTTGCAAACCAAAGAGGTAGCTTCAGTTAAAGTACTTTGGATGAACAACAATGTAGATGAAATGACATGGGAAGCCGAAGAAGATATAAAATCCAAATACCCTTATTTGTTCTATAATGTAGAAGATAATGTTGAGACTACTATAGCAGACACAATTCAAGATATCACAGAGCATGATTGAAGAATTTTGCAAGAGCGACTGCAATTCAACATTCGAGGATGAATGTTCCAAAGGGGGGGATGATGTTACACCATACATTCATTAGTTCACCCATGAGGTTGAAGATTGATATGATTGGCTTCTAGCACAGCCAATCGGCCAGCGACACATTATGGAGACAAAGAGGTGATTAAATTTTATCAAATTGCGCCAGCTTCCCCACCGGCAGCAACGGCCAGTGCGGGGCGACCCATTTGTCACTTGGGCTGGTGGAATTCCTAGAACCTGATATAAAAAGTAGCACAACTTCTCTCTCTTCCATTCTATGCAATCTTATTAGCTGTAAGCCTTCCAAAAAAATACACCCAAACTCTCTAAGAACTCTTAAGCGATCCAAGGATAAATCAGAGGGGTGAATCAGGTGAAATTTAACATAAAGAATCTCGTGAGTATCACTGTAGCATCTATCTTCTTGTTGCACTGGTTTTAGAAATTCCTTGGAAGTAAAGATAATCACCATAGAAGTGTAAGAACCCAAAAAGTGTAGTTAGTTCTTCAAAAAGGTATGTAAGGCAGCCTTCTTCCTTGGCATGACTTAATGTAAGCATTTGTTTCTGAATGATCCTTATGTTGTAAGACTTAATTGTTCTAAGCCTTTCTTGATGACATTGTCCATATTCTTGTACGTTCTTGTAATGACCCGGCCGGTCATTTTGAAAGTTGTGGCCCTGTTCCCCTATTTACTGCTCATTTTATGCTTAATAGTTGCTATGTGACTTATCGGGGTAGTTGGTTCGGTTCCGGGGATGTTTCAGATTGTGATGAGACACTTAGTCTCAAAGGTTGAAAGCTTAAGTTGAAAAGGTGAACCGAATGTGAATTATGTGTAAATGGCTCCAGAATGGAGTTTTGATGGTTCCCTTAGCTCCGTTGGGTGATTTTAGACCTAGGAGCATATCCATATAGTGATTTGGAGGTCCGTAGTTGAATTAGGCTTGAAATGGTGAAATTTGGAAAATTAGAAGCTTTGGAAATTTAGAAGTTTGACCGAGAGTTGAATTTGTGGTTATCGGGCTCGGATTGGGGTTTCGGGACTAGGTCCGTTGTGTCATTTGTGACTTGTGTGTAAAATTTGAGGTCAATCGGACCTGATTTGATAGGTTCGGCGTCGAATGTAGAAGTTGGAAGTTCATAAGTTCATTAGGCTTGAATCGATGCGCGATTCGTAGTTTTAGCGTTATTCAATGTGATTTGACACTTCGAGCGAGTTTGTATGATGTTTTAGGACTTGTTGGTGTGTTTAGTTGAGGTACCGGGGGCCTCGGTTGGATTTCGGATAGTTAATGGATCAATTTTGGACTTGGAGATTGGCTGAAGTTTTCTGGTGTCTCTGATCTGGTTTCCTTATACGCGATCACATGGACAGGTCCGCGACCGTGTAGGCTTAATTGGGCAGTGGAGGAATTTGTTCTACACGTTAGCGTGAAGGGGGTTGCGATCGCGTAGCTTAGGGAAGTTGTGCATAGCGAACGCGTGGGCTAGGCCGAGTTTGCGAAGAGGAAAGGAGGTAGGATCTGAGTCACACGTTTGTTATTCGCGATCGCGTGAACATGGTTGTGATCCCATAGGTCTGAAGAGGCAGTGGTTCTCGTTTGCAAGTGTAGTGTCGCGTTCGCGTAAGTGAATTTTCTGGGCAGCTGAGTTATGCTTCGCGATCGCGATGAAGGGTCGTCTGGGCAGAACTTAAATATTTCAAAACGAGGGTGTGAGTTCATATCACAAATTTGATTTTGGTAGCTCGGTTGGAGGCGATTCTTAGAGAGATTTTCAAGGGAGTGATTGGGGTAAGTGATTTTTACTTAGTTTTGGTTAAATTCCATGTTTATGTCTTTGATTTCATCATTTAATTAGTGATTTGGGTTGAAAAATTAGGGAAAATGGAGGAAAGTTCTTAGGCCGAATTTTGGGGATTTGATCGAGATTTTAATATCGAATTTGAGTAATTTTGGTATGGGTGGACTCGTGGTTGAATGGGTGTTCGGATTTTGTGACTTTTATTGGATTCCAAGACACGAGCCCGGGGGGTTGACTTTTGAGTTGACTTTTTAACTTTTGATTAAGAATTTAGTATTTTTTTTATGGAATTGATTCCTTTAGCCCGTGTTGATTGTATCGAACTAGATTCGAGGCAATCGGAGGCCATTTCGCGAGGCAATAGCTTGTCGAAGTAGGGATTTGCACAGTTTGAGGTAAGTAACACTTCTAAATATCTTTATGAGGGTATGGAACCCCGAATTTCGTGTTATGTGATTGTTATTGAGGTGACGCATATGCTAGGTGAAGGACATGTGGGCGTGTACCGTAAAAATTGTGACTTGGTCGATTCCATGGAATTGTATAGTTGAAAAATCTTGATGTTACCCGTATTTCCACCATGTGTTAGAGCAATTGAGCTACCAGTCATGTTAGAAATCATACATAGGCTCCGTGTTGGTACTATTGGGACCCACAGAGGTCGTGTTACATGTTGAATTATTTGTCTAGTTTGTCATTTGTACTCAGTCACAACTATTATTTGCATAATATGTCTCAGCCTCTATTGTCCTTTATTGATATCATATCATCATTGTTTGGGCTGATTATCATGATTCTTGTGAGCCCGAGAGACTGGAGAGATTAATGATTGAGTGAGGCTGAGAGTCCATTGTGAGTGATATTCACGGGATCAGGCTGCACGCCGCAGTAGAGTTTATTGATTCATGCCAGGATTTTTGACTTATTATAGCGCTTGGGCTGGATCGGCCTCTCCGGAGTCTGTACATCCACAGTGGGCGCAATGCTAACAGTTATTTACATTTGGGGTAGATCTGCCATGGTTTATTTGCATTTGGGTTGGATCTGCCTTGGGCTAGATCTATCCTGTTCTGTGTAAAGTTTTATTGCAAAAACCTAAAAGCATGTCTAAATTCATGTACCTTGTAGATTATGAATTACTGAGATATCACTATCATATTTTTTGTAATTTTCCTACTGTTAATATTGCATGTGGACTGTAATACTTTAACTCGTCACTGCTTTCAGTCCAAAGGTTAGATTTGTTACTTATTGAGTTGGTTGTACTCACGCTACACCCTGCAGCTCGTGTGCAGATCTCGGTGTTTCCGGTCACGACGGGTGCTGATTTACAGAGTTCAGACATTCGGAGATTATCGAGGTAGCTGATTGGCATCCATAGACCTTGACTCTCCTCCCTTATTTTTCAGTTATTCATTCAGTTTTACTTTCTAGATATTGTACTAGACTATGTCATTATATAGATGCTCATGTACTCAGTGACACCCCGGTTTTGGGGAAAAAACTTATGTATTGAGTTATGATATTCTATCATGTTTTATGAGATTTTTATTTATTTAAATTGTTTTAGTATATTTTAGAGATTAACAGTGTTGGGAATGTCTCAGTAGTCGGCTTGCCTAGTACCATGATAGGCGTCATCACGACAGGTTGTGTTTTGGGTCGTGATAGTTCTTTGCAGGTGGGATTTCCTAGGTGGTATTTTGAGGTGGGAAAATGTAATTTATTCTGAGTTTAATCTTGATATCTCTTGAAATTGATCTTGCATTGCACGTATGTATATGTATCTATTTTACTTTACCGAGTCGCACTATAGTCCGCCAAGTACGGCACCTATTGTGCAACCACTGATTAGTTGGGTATCATATGAGATATTACCGAGCCCCTTGTGGTCGGGTACAACCGAGTCCTCTATGAGGTCGGGTACGGATTGATGTGATATGAAATATTATCAAGTCCTCTTGAGACCGGGTACGCCGACTTCTGTTGAGACCGTGTATAGTCGAGATCTCCTGAGGTTGGGTACAACTGAGTCCTCTTGAAGCCGATTACGCCGAGTTCTGTTGAGACCGGGTACGGCCGAGAACTCTTGAGGTCGGGTACGATGTGATAAAGGCATGAGACTTAACCGAGTCCTCTCCGAGGCCAGGTTACGATACGATATAATATGATATGATATGCCCCAAAGAGTGACTGAACATGACATGAGATGATATTCCCTAAGAGAGGTGAAATATTATTATATTATATTTAATGCATGACTTGACTTTTATAAAACTTGCATACACTTATAATTCATGGTTCCCACAGTGAACGCCGCCGGTGGCTTGTTTTCGGTATTCAGGTCGAAATTGTGTATTTATATCTCTTATATTATGTCTTTGGTTTACCTACATTATCCATCTTACATATTCAGTACATCTTTCGTACTGACGTCCCTTTCTTTTGGGCGCTTTGTTCATGTCCACAAGTACAGAAATACCCAGTGACATCCCTCCCTAGCAGAGTACACGTTTCAGCTATTGATTAGCACACTCCACTTCTCCGGAGTAGTTGTACCAAAGTCGATAGGAACCGAAACATATGTTTATGTTATTTTGGGTACGGTGGAGCCCTATCCTGACCAAGTTATGTATTATGGATTTCTTATAGGCTTGTAGACTGGTGTCCGGTGTGTATATAAATGTTGGTTATGACTCTATTGCCAACAATTGTGTATATATATAAAATGTTGAAAATTTCTTTCATAGTCAATTAAGAGCATTTTTAATTTTTAGTATTATATTGGGAGGCCTTGTTGGCCCACATTTCATGTTGAAGGGATTAAGTATGGACGTTGGTTCGCACTGGTCATCGGGCGTCGTGTACCAGTCGCACCTCCCTGAGGTTGGGGATTGACATTTACTCTAAATATTGAAGTTTTAACTTAATTAAAAATTGATATATAATTTATCAATTATATATAAAATAACATATTAGAATCTAATCTTCCCCATTTTCTCTCTCCATCATTTTTTTTCCTCACGCATGTTTGTTTATCAATCAAATGATTCTTTCAAAATATACTAACTACAATAATCACAATCAAAAGGATAAATTTGGGTACCTCTAGAATCGAAAACTCGGTAGATATAGGAGCAATAGGACTTAACGGAAATGTTTGATTCATGAGGTTTCTTTCTGGATTCCTTTTCGAGGAATAAACTTACACTATATGCTGTTGAATTATTGATATTGATCAGATTATTTAGCTTTTTCGCTTATGGAAGAAAAGTTTTGGAACCAAACTCTGTTAAAGCTTTGAATTCGAAAATTAAATTTTGCGAAATTATTATTTGTTTGGATTAGGTGTTTGCTGCAAATGATTGGGGATATCCTTTGAAGTTTATATCTCAATTTTGAGCAAATTTGGTGAAGATTCGAGTTGGTTTTGGTTGGAATTTCAGATTGAAATTCGAGGAAGAAGACATAAACAAATTGTATATATTTTGTATGTCGGGTGTAAAAAGGCATAAAAATATATACAACTAATATAATTGTATAAATATTGTATATAAATTATAATTTCTGACCGGATTTCTGTACAAAAATTATATTCAAGTTGTAGATAAATTGTAGATTTTGATCGGATTTATATATTTTTTGTAAAGAACTTTAGTTACTTTCTATAAATAATTTTTTTAAATAAACCGAGTAAATAAGTTTAAACTTTCGTATATATACAAAAAAAAGTCCCTAAATTTAAACCATTTACTAAATGATGGTGGACTTATTTTTATGATGATCCAGATCTAAAGTATGGAATAATAATTTCACTTCGTTCTTGTGCGGTCTTTTTCTTTTCTCCTTATTAATATAACTAGTCTTAGGGTACGCGTTTTGCGCGTGTAACAAACTCTCAATATTATATTGTAATTAATGTTGCTCTAATTTTTTTATTTATTTCATATTCAATGCTCTTCTTATGGAAATAAATTTATGTACACTAAAACTTTTGCAATTACTTATATGATGAATTTGTAAAAGAATTGAATTTGATTCTTTAACAAATTAGTTGATTCAAAGAGTTATTTTGTTAAATCAGTTAAAACATTAATTACTTTTTCTCAAAATTAGAGGAAATAATTTTTCTTGATTGAAATTCTTAATATTTAGCTCATACCAAGCTTTTAACGTTTAACTATAACAATATTTCTATAAAATAAAACTCATATGTTCAAAGGATAACAAAAAATTGATCTGACGTTTCACTTAAAAAAAATTAGTTAATTTTTAAGTCTTAAATATTAAAAAGATAATTAAATTACAAATATTTTTCCATATCAAATTTATTTTTAACGGATAAAAGATTGACCAACATGTCATTGTAATAAATTCTAAAATTTAATTATTTTTAACCATTGTATTAGAGTGTAAAATTTCAAATCCTTGATATATTTAAGAAAAATACCAAACATAAAATTATTAGGACTCTGTAATATTTAGGATTCATATTGGATGTCTACAAAGATTTATATTATTCTATTAAAATTAATAAATCTTAAAAAATTATATAAATATTTTCTCATCCATACCAATTTATTTTTCGACTTGGACTTTGAATAATTTTGATTTAGAGTTTTAACTTTGTGAGTTAGGCAATTATCCTTTATAATAATGACATGCTTAATGGTCTAAATCATGAAGTAAAAAAGGAGATAATTCTTTTTTTCTGCTCCTCCCTTTTATGTCAAATAAAATTTAGTACCTTCAAATATTAGAAAATACAATTTTAGCAACCAAATTTAGACGACTGAAACCAAATTATTTTGCTAGTAAACTTTGTGAGTTTGTTGATTAGTGCAATTTCAATACTAATAAATTCGTAGTTGTAGTCATCCATCATTATTTACTAATGATGTAATTTATGATATTAATCAATTATTTGTTTGGTTGGAGTTTTTGTTGTTAAAATAAAGATTTTATATCACTAATGAATTCACAGTCTTACTACCAATTAGAAGGCTCTTGATTATTAATAAATAGAAACTAATTCTCTTATATTTATCATATATTGGCTTATTTTAACTCTTATTCCTCGTCTAGCTTCACTTTTAGAATAATCAATAGTGCTGGATCCAAAAATAAAAATAAAAAAAGAATAAATAGTAGTAGTTCTTTTCGTTAAAAAAAATTAGTAGTAGTACTTTAATTTTTAGGGTTCATAATAAAATAACTATTTTATTCAATGTAAATTCTAATTTAAACGGGTAATAGCACGTGTATCCCATAATTACACAACTTTAAAAAATTATGTAAATATTATTAAATTATATATTTGAGTTATAATAAATAATTAAAAAACATAAATTCGTAAAAATTAGGAATGTTAATCTAATTAGCCAGCTTAATAACACGGATATCAGATGCCTTATTATGATTTCATGCCTCGCCTCCAATTACTAAATTTATTGAATTATCTTCTTTTCTGTGGGATCAATTAGCAGAATATACTTGATATAAAGAAATTAATGATAAAATTATTATAATAATTTAGTTATCGTCTTTAAGATTATATTTTGAACTTGACATGAAATTGTTATGTGTCCTTTCGTATGCATTTCTATAAGTTTTTTTTATTAAAAAAAAAAAAGAAATTAATTCGAGTAATCACATCAAGTTGGCATATGTTACGTACGAATTCAATGGTTGAATTATTATTTTTTATTGAGCTATATTTACGTTAACCTATTTTTTGTGCAAACATATAATAAAACTATTAACCGTAAAAGAACAGAAATAGTACGCGGGGAGAAATATTGTGATGACCAAAAATATCATCTTTAAATTTAATAACTAATTATATATTTTAAGACCTCGAAAAGTACTATTTATCATTCCTCGACTTGCGTGCGTAATCCATAAAATTTTATGGAAAGTTTTTATGTGAAAAATGGATTAAAATATGGATTAGAGCTTTAAAACTCAATTGAGTTGACTTTGATTAATATTTTAAGCAAACGGACTCAGATCAGTATTTTGACAGTTCCGGTAGGTCCGTATCGTGATTTGGGAGTTGGGCCTATGCCCGGAATCAAATTCCGAGGTCCCTAACCCGAGATATGGAATTTTGATGAAACAATTAAAAGGTTTAAATTCAAATAGTGATCGGATATCGAATTATGTGCAAACGACCCCAAAATAGAATTTTAATAATTCCAACAGCTCCGTATGGTGATTTTGGACTTAGGAGCGTGATTGAAAGTCCGTAGTGAAATTTGGGCTTGAAATGGCTAAAACAAGAATTTAAGTTTGAAAGTTTGACCGGGGAGTTGACTTTTTGATACCGGAGTCGGAATATAGTTCCGAAAATTTTTATAACTCCGTTATATTATTTATGACTTGTGTACAAAATTTGAGGTCAATCGGAATTGATTTGATAGGTTTTGACATCGAATGTAGAAGTTGGAAATTTTAAGTTTCATTAAGCTTAAATTGGAGCATAATTCGTGGTTTTAGAGTCGTTTTATATGATTTGAGGTTTCAAATAAGTTCGTATGATGTTGTAAGACTTGTTGGTATATTTGGTTGAGGTCCCGAGGGCCTCGGGTGGATTCCGGGTGGTTAACGGATCGAATTTGGAATTTGAAGAAGAGTTGAGGCAGCTGATATCTGGTGTGATCGCGGGTGCGAAGCCGCGGATGCGAAAAATCCACCGCAGGTGAGAAAAATCCATCGCGGGTGCGAATCCGCAGGTGCAAAAAATCCATCGCGGGTGCGAAGCCGCAGATGCGAAAAATTTTGCCGCGGGCGCGATGATCGCTGGGCAGTGAGTGTTTAAAGCGGGGATTTGAGCATTTTTGCTCATTTCTTCATTCTTGGACGATCTTGGAAGCTTCTTGAGAAGAGAATTCACCTAGCAACTTAGAGGTAAGTTAATTCACATCTATTGCAAGTTAAATACATGGTTTATATATGAATTTAGACATGTAAATTTGTAGAAATTTGGAGTTTTGAAGAAAAACCTAGAAATTGGTATTTTTGATTTTCACCACGGAAATGGTTATGGAATTGGGTAGAAACTATATATTCAAGTTCTTGAGATTATGGGTAACGTTTTCATCCGAAAATTTCTAAAATTCGAGCACGTGGGCCCGTGGTGAATTTTAAGAATTTTATCATTTTGGATAAGGTAATTTATTTAATAGATGAATTTCGAATTTATTGAACATATATTAATTTTTTATATAATTTTTGGATAGTTTCGAATTTTTCGGGATCGAATCGAGAATTTTACATGACGCGATAATTGGAAAGTGGACCTTGAGACAAGGTAAGTCTCTTGTCTAATCTTGTGAGGGGAAAATTACCCCATAGGGATTAAATTGAATAATTATTGATAATTGCGGGAGCTACGTACGCACGAGGTGACGAGAGTCTGTGCGTAGCTACTATTAATGCTAAAGTCCGGATAGTTTAGTACTCAAAGCATGAATTACTTGTGTATATATATATATATATATATATATATATATATATATATATATATATATATATATATATATATATATATATATATATAGTGAATTGTTAGATCACAATATTAAAGGATGAAAAAATTTATATATTTGATTTTCTGTTTAAAATTAATTAATTATTAAAAGAAATTATTCTTCCTCCCGAATTTATCTCATAATAAATATATTCTCCTTCCGGAGGTACATAAAAAAATATCCTCCTTTCTTGTGGAACGGGCCGAACGCCTCGGCAGGATAGATGTATCTATGGATCGCGCCGCACGTCCCTCGGCAGTGTACACGACACTCTGGATTGGGCCGTACGTCCTCGGCAAAAATCGTGCTTAATAATATTAATAATTACACGATACTTTAATAATTTATTTCAGCTTGCGAAGCTAATTGATAAATAGAAAAAAACTAATTCTTGGAATTTAATTAATATATTGAGAATTGTTGCATTTGAAGAAATTTGATTATTTTTGCTGATTTAATAAATTATTTTAAACTCTGTAAATCATACTGATTTAAATATCCTAGTTGTATTTCAATTATTATTATTATTGACCCATAGTGAGTGTCAAAGTCGGTCATCTCGTCTCTACCACTTCGAGATTAGGCTTGATACTTACTGGGTACACGTTGTTCACGTACTCATACTACACTTGCTGCACTTTTTGTGCAGGAACTGAGGCAAGTACTAGCGGGGGACCTATCATCTTGCACCCACGTTATCCAGGGGCATAGTGGTGAGCTGTTTCTCTTATCCGTTCTGCGGCTACTAGTGTCTCTCTTTGTATTTTTTTTCATTCTGTCTATTTTTATTTCAGACAGTATTTGAGGTTTTGTATAATCTGCTAGATGCTCATACACTTGTGACACCTGGTCTTGGCACACACATTGGTAGAGTTTGGGTTTTAATATATTTTTTTGGTTTTAAATTTTATCAATGTATGCTTAATTTATCAGTTGGCTTGCCTAGCTGTAGTGTTAGGCGCCATCACGACTTATAGGTGAAATTGGGTCGTGAGAACATGGTATCAGAGCACTAGGTTCACTTAGGTCTCACAAGTTATGAGCAGGCCTAATAGAGTCTTGCGGATCAGTACGGAGACGTCTGTACTTATCTTCAAGAGGCTATAGGATGTTAGAAAATTACCTTTCTTCATATTCCATCGTGCAATTAATGTAGTACTAAATATTCTTCTTTTATTCTCTCACAGATGGTGAGAACGCGCTTGAATGAAGTTCCAGACCTGGGAAGAGCTACTCCCCCAGTTGCTAGAGGCCGAGGCAGAGGCCGAGGCCGAGGTAGGGCTCCAGCCCGTGGTAGAGGGCGAGCATGTCCCAGGACTATTCCAGTTATGCCGCCAGTGGGTCCAGCAGAGAATCTCATCATTGAGGAGCAGGGTGAGGTGCCTGTGGCAGAGCCAGCTCCGGTGGATTTCACATATGTACCGGGATTTCAGAATATCATGGGTCGCATGTTGCGGTTCATGGACAATATGACTCAGACCGATTTGCAGACCCAGCCACATCTCAGGCGGGCGGGGGAGCACAAACCCCTACCGCGCAGGCTCATGGACAGGCAGCTGCTGTATATCAGACCCAGGGTGCACTACCCGTGGGTGGAGCCCACCCAGTGGCAGCAGCTACACCTGAGCCCAGGCCAGCTGTAGCCGCCGGTCCTCAGAAACTATTGGACAGATGGACTAGACTACATCCTCCTGTCTTTGGGGGTGAGCGACATGAGGATCCACAGGACTTCATTTATCGTTGCAGGGACAGACTGCACAACATGAGGATATTGGAATCTTATGGGGTTGACTTTGCTACTTTTCAGCTAGAGGGCAGAGCCCGTAGATGGTGGCAGTCTTATGCTCTTGGCAGACCAGCAGATTCTCCTCCCATGACTTGGGACAGGTTCACCTGTATCTTCCTGCACAAGTATATTCCACCCTCCTAGAGGGAAGAGTTGCGGTTTCAGTTTGAGCAGCTCCAGCAGGGTCTGATGTCAGTGACTGATTATGAGGCGAGGTTTTCTGAATTATCTCGCCATGCACTTATGATACTCCCTATTGAGGCGGAGAGAGTACGGAGGTTTGTAGCCGGTTTACATACTGGTATTCAGGTCACTATGGCTCGAGAGGTTGAGATGGGTACTTCTTATGAGCGAGTTGTGGAGATAGCCCAGAGGATTGAGGGTGTGCGTCAACGGAGCCGAGAGCAGATTATGAGAGATAAGCGGTTCAGGTACTCTAGAGAGTTCAGGGGTGCTCCGTTTGGGGGTAGAGGTCAGTTTGTGAGAGGGCAGTCTAGCAAACCCCCATATCCAGCACCACCACCTTCTCGACGTGCTCCAGTGCGACCTTATCTCAGTGCTATACCAGAGAGTTCTTACCGCCCACCGGCTATTCAGGGTCCTCCCAGTGGGTATTCAGTTCCCCAGGGCCAGACACTTAGTCAGCAGCCCATCGCATCGAAGAGTTGTTACAAGTGCGGGGATCCCAGTCACATGCGGATGTTTTGCCCCACGCTTCGGGGTAGACCAGTACAGCAGGGTCAGCAGCCTATGCTTACCGAACCAGTTGCTCCACCAGTAGTCCGACCACCAAGAGGTAGAGAACAGGTGGGTAGGGGCCATCCTAGAGGTGGAGGTCAGCCAGGCGAAGGTCAGTCAGTTGGCGCTCCAGCTCGGTTCTATGCTTTTTCGGCTAGACCAGATGCAGAAGCCTCAGATGTTGTGATTACAGGTATTATTTCTGTTTGCGGCAAAGATACCTCAGTATTATTTGATCCAGGATCCACGTATTCATATGTGTCATCTCTATTTGCTCCATTCCTGGGTGTTTCTCGTGAGTCCTTGAGTACTTCTGTTTATGTGTCCACTCTTGTAGGCGATTCTATTATTGTGCATCGGGTCTACCGGTCTTGTATTATTACATTTTGTGGTTATGAAACTAGAGCAGATCTCTTATTGCTCAAGATGATCGATTTTGAAATTATTCTGAGTATGGACTGGTTATCTCCATATCATGTTATTCTAGATTATCATGCCAAAACCGTTACCTTGGCTATTCCATCTTTGCCTAGGCTAGAGTGGAAGGGTTCGTCGGTTAGTTCATTTAATAGAGTTATTTCTTTTATAAAGGCTCAACACATGGTTGAGAAGGGTTATTTGGCTTATCTAGCCTATGTCCGGGATACTACTGCAGAGACTCCGGCTATTGATTCAGTGCCTGTAGCTCGGGAGTTCTCCGATGTATTTTCTTCAGATCTTCCAGGTATACCACCTGATCGTGATATTGATTTCTGTATTGACTTGGCTCTAGATACTCAGCCTATATCTATCCCACCGTATCGCATGGCTCCGAAAGAATTGAAAGAGTTGAAAGAACAGGTTGAAGAGTTACTAGCCAAAGGGTTTGTTAGACCGAGTATATCGCCTTGGGGTGCACCGGTATTATTTGTGAAGAAGAAAGATGGCACAATGCAAATTGTGTATTGATTATCGCCAATTGAACAAAGTCACTATTAAAAACAAGTACCCGTTGCCGCGTATTGATGACTTATTTGACCAGTTGCAGGGTGCTAGGGTGTTCTCTAAGATCGATTTGAGGTCGGGGTATCATCAGTTGAAGATTCGAGATTCGGATGTTCCGAAAATTGCTTTCCGTACTAGATATGGTCATTATGAGTTTCTGGTAATGTCTTTCGGTTTAACTAATGCCTCGGCGGCGTTTATGGATCTGATAAACAGGGTATTCAGGCCATATATTGATTCATTTGTCATTGTCTTCATTGATGACATTTTGATCTACTCACGCAGTAAGGAGGAGCATAAGTAGCATATGAGAGTAAAGCTTCAGACATTGCAGGAACAAAAGCTATATGCTAAGTTCTCTAAATGTGAGTTCTGGCTTGAATTTGTAGCATTTTTGGGACATATTGTATCGGGCGAAGGTATTAAAGTTGATCCCAAAAAGATTGAGGCAGTTCAGAATTGGCATCGTCCCACTTCGGCGACTGAGATCAGGAGTTTTCTGGGTTTGGCAGGTTATTATCGTCGGTTCATGGAAGGTTTTTCATCTATTGCAGCACCTTTGACCAAATTAACCCAGAAGGGTGCTCCATTCTGATGGTCCGATGATTGTGAGGTGAGCTTTCAGAAGCTCAAGACAGCATTGACTACAGCACCAGTGTTAGTGTTGCCTTCCGGTTCGGGGATGTATACAGTGTATTGCGACACTTCGCGTTGGCTTGGGTTGTGTATTGATGCAGGAAGGGCAAGTTATGCTTCATGTCAGCTGAAGCCCCACAAAAAGAATTATCCGGTACATGATTTGGAGTTAGCTGCGATTGTTCACGCTCTTAAGATTTGGAGGCATTATCTTTATGGGGTGTCTTGTGAAGTTTACACTGATCATCGCAGTTTGCAGCATTTGTTCAAGCAGAGGGACCTAAATTTGAGGCAGCGCAGATTGCTGGAGTTACTAAAAGATTATGATATTACTATCTTGTATCATCCGGGCAAAGCAAATGTGGTTGCAGATGCCTTGAGCAGAAAAGCAGAGAGTATGGGTAGTTTGGCTTTCATTTCAGTAGAGGAAAGGCCATTAGCCTCAGATATTAAGACCTTGGCTAACAGACTTGTGAGGCTGGATATTTCAGAGCCCAGCCGAGTTCTTGCATGTGTTGTGGCCCAATCTTCACTATTTGAGCAGATCAAAGCTCGCCAGTATGATGACCCACACTTGATGGTTCTTCGTGAAACGGTACTACGAGGTGGTGCCAAGGAAGTCACTATTGGTGCAGATGGTGTTCTATGACTCCAGGATCGTCTGTGTATTCCTAAGGTGGATGAACTGAGAAAAAAGATCTTAGAGGAGGCACACAGTTCTCAGTATTCTATTCATCCAGGTGTTACGAAGATGTATCGTGACTTGAGGCAGCATTATTGGTGGCGACGAATGAAAAAGAACATAGTTGAGTATGTAGCTAGGTGTCTAAATTGCCAGCAAGTTAAATATGAGCACCAGAGGCCAGGTGGCCTACTTCAGCAGATAACTATACCAGAGTGGAAATGGGAACAAATTACTATGGATTTTGTAGTTGGGTTGCTGCGGACCTTGCAGAAGTTTGATGCAGTTTAGGTTATTGTTGATAGGTTGACCAAGTTAGCACATTTTGTTCCTGTTGTGACTACGTATACTTCAGAGAGGTTGGCCCAGATTTATATTCAGGAGATAGTTCAGTTGCACGGTGTGCCAATTTCCATCATATCAGATAGAGGCCCTCAGTTTACTTCATATTTCTGGAGAGCAGTACAAAGTGAATTAGGGACCCGTGTAGAGCTCAACATAGCCTTTCATCCGCAGACCGACGGGCATTCAGAGCAGACAGTTTAGATTTTGGAGGATATGCTCAGGGCATGAGTGATTGACTTTGGAGGTCAGTGGGATCGTTTTCTGCCTTTGGCCGAGTTTGCTTATAATAACAATTACCAATCCAGCATCGAGATGGCTCCATTTGAAGCTTTATATGGCCGTCGATGTCGTTCACCAATCGGATGGTTTGAGCCCGGTGAGGCTAAGTTATATGGTACTGATTTGGTAAAGGATGCCTTGGAAAAGGTAAAGTTGATTCAGGAGTGACTTCGTACAGCACAGTCCAGGCAAAAAAGTTATGCGGATCAGAAAGCGAGTGATTTATCATTTATGGTAGGTGAAAAAGTTCTCTTGGAGGTTTCGCCGATGAAGGGAATCATGAGATTTAGGAAAAAGGGAAAATTGAGCCCAAGGTTTATAGGCCCATTTGAGGTGTTGAGACAAGTTGGGGAGGTTGCTTATGAGCTTGCATTACCACCCAGTCTATCAGGAGTTCATCCGATTTTTCATGTATCTATGCTCCGGAAATATCATGCCGACCTATCACATGTGTTAGACTACAGCACAGTTCAGCTAGATAATAACTTGGGTTATGAAGAGGAGCCAATTGCCATTGTTGATAAACAGGGTCGCCAGTTGAGGTCCAAGAGGGTTTCTGCAGTAAAAGTCCAGTGGAGGGACCAACTAGTCGAGGAAGCGACTTGGGAGGCCGAGAAAAATATGCGGAGCAGATATCCATACTTATTCAGCACTTCAGGTATAATTCTAAACCCGTTCGAGGACGAATGTTTGTTTAAGAGGTGGAGAATGTGATGACCCAAAATGTCATATTAAAATTTAATAATTAATTATGTGTTCTAAGACTTTGACAAGTACTATTTATCATTCTTCGACTTGCGTGCGCAATCCATAAAATTTTATGGAAAGTTTTTATGTGAAAAATGAATTAAAATATGGATTAGAGCTTTAAAACTCAATTGAGTTGACTTTGGTCAACATTTTGAGCAAACGGACTCGGATCAGTGTTTTGACAGTTCTGGTAGGTCCGTATCGTGATTTGGGAGTTGGGCGTACGCCCAGAATCAAATTCCGAGGTCCCTAGCCCGAGATATGGAATTTTGATGAAACAATTAAAAAGTTTAAGTTCAAATAGTGACCGGATATCGAATTATATGCAAACGACCCCGGAATAGAATTTTGATGATTCCAACAGCTCTGTATGGTGATTTTGAACTTAGGAGCGTGATTGGAAGTCCGTAGTGAAATTTGGGCTTGAAATGGCTAAAACAAGAATTTAAGTTTGAAAGTTTGACCGGGGAGTTGACTTTTTGATACCGGAGTCAGAATATAGTTCCGAAAATTTTTATAGCTCTGTTATGTCATTTATGACTTGTATGCAAAATTTGAGGTCAATCGGAGTTGTTTTGATAGGTTTCGACATCGAATATAGAAGTTGAAAATTTTAAGTTTCATTAAGCTTGAATGGGAGCATAATTCGTGGTTTTAGCGCCGTTTTATGTGATTTGAGGTTTCAAATAAGTTCGTATGATGCTGTAGGACTTGTTGGTATATTTGGTTGAGGTCCCGAGGATCTCGGGTGGATTCCGGGTGGTTAACGGATCGAATTTGAAATTTGAAGAAGAGTTGAGGCAGCTGATATCTGGTGTGATCGCGGGTGCGAAAACTCCACCGCGGGTGCGAAGCCGCGGATGCGAAAAATCCATCGCGGGTGCAAAAAATCCATCTTAGGTGTGAATCCGCGGGTGCAAAAAATTCATCGCGGGTGCGAAGCCACGGGTGCGAAAAATCTATCGCGGGTGCGAATCCGCAGGTGCGAAAAATCCATCGCGGTTGTGAAGCCGCGGATGCGAAAAATTTTGCCGCGGGCGCGATGATCGCTGGACAATAAGTGTTTAAAGCGGGGATTTGAGTATTTTTGCTCATTTCTTCATTCTTGGACGATCTTAGGAGTTTCTTGAGAGGAGAATTCACCTAGCAACTTAGAGGTAAGTTAATTCACACCTATTGCAAGTTAAATACATGATTTATATATGGATTTAGACATGTAAATTTGTAGAAATTTAGAGTTTTGAAGAAAAATCTAGAAATTGGTATTTTTGATTTTCACCACGGAAATGGTTATGGAATTGAGTAGAAATTATATATTCAAGTTCTTGAGATTATGGGTAACATTTTTATCCGAAAATTTCCAAAATTCGAGCACGTGGGCCCGAGATAAATTTTAAGAATTTTACCATTTTAGATAGGGTAATTTATTTAATAGATGAATTTCGAATTTATTGAACATATATTAATTATTTTATATAACTTTTGGATAGTTTCTGATTTTTCGGCATCGAATCGAGAATTTTACACGACGCGATAATTGGAAAGTGGACCTTGAGACGAGGTAAGTCTCTTGTCTAATCTTGTGAGGGGAAAATTATCCCATAGGGATTAAATTGAATAATTATTGATAATTACGGGGGCTACGTACGCACGAGGTGACGAGAGTCCGTGCGTAGCTACTATTAATGTTAAAGTCCGGGTAGTTTAGTACTCAAAACATGAATTGCTTGTGTAAATTGTATTCCTTGTTTAATTAATATCATATATATATATATATATATATATATATATATATATATATATATATATATATATATATATATATATATATATATATATATATATATTGTGAATTGTTAGATCACAATATTAAAGGATGGAAAAATTTATATGTTTGATTTTCTGTTTAAAATTAATTAATTATTAAAAGAAATTATTCTTCCTCCCGAATTTATCTCATAATAAATATATTCTCCTTCCAGAGGTACATAAGAAAATGTCCTCCTTTCTTGTGGAGCGGGCCGAACGCCTCGGCAGGATAGATGCATCTATGGATCGCGTCGTACGTCCCTCGGCAGTGTACACGACACTCTGGATCGGGCCGTACGTCCTCGGCAGAAATCGTGCTTAATAATATTAATAATTACACGATTCTTTAATAATTTATTTCAGCTTGCGAAGCTAATTGATAAATCGAAAAAAAATAATTCTTGAAATTTAATTAATATATTGAGAATTGTTGCATTTGAAGAAATTTGATTATTTCCGCTGATTTAATAAATTATTTTAAACTCTGTAAATCATACTGATTTAAATATCCTAGTTGTATTTCAATTATTATTATTATTATTGACCCATAGTGAGTGTCAAAGTCGGCCATCTCGTCTCTACCTGATACTTACTGGGCACACGTTGTTCACGTACTCATACTACACTTGCTGCACTTTTTGTGCAGGAACTGAGGCAAGTACTAGTGGAGGACTTATCGTCTTGCACCCACGTTATCCAGGGGCATAGTGATGAGCTGTTTCTCTGATCCGTTCTGCAGCTACTAGTGTCTCTCTTTGTATTTTATTTTCATTCTGTCTATTTTTATTTCAGACAATATTTGAGGTTTTGTATAATTTACTAAATGCTCATACACTTGTGACACTAAGTCTTGGCACACACATTAGTAGAGTTTGGGTTTTAATATATTTTTTTGGTTTTAAATTTTATCAATTTATGCTTAATTTATCAGTTGGCTTGCCTAGCTGTAGTGTTGGGCGCCATCACGACTTATAGGTGAAATTGGGTCGTGACAAATATAATTCAAACAGCATATACCTTTTACAATAATTCTAGTAAGGCAAACTTCATAATTAAAAATCTTATCATCTTCACGAGAAAAAAATAAATCTTCGTAATTAAATCATGTTGTAATAGTTTAGCATCCTGTCGCTTCTATCTCGTTAAAGAAAGCTTCAAAAACAAAGTCTAGAAAGGAAAATGTTTATTTTACCTAAAAAGGAAGGAAAAGATTCTATATGGTTTTAAAGTCTTAAATATTAAGATTTTATATATAATTGAAATAAGAAAATATTTAATAAGTAATATTTTAGTTGGTTTTAAATTAAAGTCCTAAATATTAAAAAAATAATTAAATTATAATTTTATCCAATGTGTAAAAAAGGCGAACTACATTTCTCTAAGGGCTTTCGTGCTTTTAATATAATACTAGTCCCACGTTACGCGCATTGCGCGTGTACCCTATGTCGATGGGTAACAGATTTTAAAAAATTACATAAAAATTATCAATTGAGTTATAAAATAAAAGTAAAAATTATTAAGAATTATCTACTGAGTTATAAAAAGTAATTTAAATTCCTTGAAATAATGGATATTGATTCAACTTAGCAAACTCAATAACGGAGACAATATTACTCCACATAAGTCCTCATAGCCTCAACTCAAATTATTTAATAATTTATTTTTTGTCAGAATATTTTATTTTTCTAAGAGAATGATTTGAAGTCCGAATTGGATATATATATATATATATATATACTAATTATATCTACAGTGTGTTTGTTCAAGTGGGATTTATATTTAGAAAATTCTTTTAGTATTAGTTAAATTAAAATCCTAAACATTTTTTTCCTATAAGTTTGGGACTTAGAAGCCCGTCTTTGTAGTTTTATAACCATGTATCATATTAGTGGAATCTATCATTCCATATAATTGAAAATTATTATAGATATTTATCAAGAATTAAATCAAAACGTACAATAGCTAATTTTGCAAACAAATCTCTATTTTTTCCTTATAAATATGGTTCTCGCAAAGAAGTATTTTATTTGAACATATAATATGTAAAAACATGTAATAAAACCTTAATAATATAAATGAGAAATAAAATTTGAAAAAAAAAAAACTTGCCTTTAAAATCCCGTCCTAGTCGGCTCTAAGTCTCAATCATACGCTCCACATGAATCTTCCTTCATCTGCTCAAGAATGGCTTACATAAATTTGTTAAATATATATATTGTTTGAAGAAAGTGAGAAGTCTAATAACTTTATAAAAATAACATATATTGATAAGGAAATAAGTAGAAAAAGAACATCAGTAACCATAGAACATTAGATAAGGAAAAATAATAATTAAATCAAAACGTACAATAGCTAATTTTGCAAACAAATCTCTATTTTTTCCTTATAAATATGGTTCTCGCAAAGAAGTATTTATTTGAACATATAATATATAAAAACATGTAATAAAACCTTAACTATATAAATGAGAAATAAAATATGAAAAAAAGAATTTGCCTTTAAAATCCCGTCCTAGTCGGCTCTAAGTCTCAATCACACGCTCCACATGAATCTTCCTTCATCTGCACAATAATATTAAAGACTCGATCAAGAATGACTTACATAAATTTGTTAAATATATATTATTTGAAGAAAGTGAAAAATCTAATAACTTTATAAAAATAACAAATATTGATAAGGAAATAAGTAGAAAAAGAAAAGCAGTATCCATAGAACATTAGATAAGGGAAAAAAATTAAATCAAAACGTACAATAGCTAATTTTGCAAACAAATCTCTAATTTTTCCTAATAAATATGGTCTCGCAAAGAAGTATTTATTTGAACATATAATATGTAAAAACATGTAATAAAACTTTAACAATATAAATGAGAAATAAAATTTGAAGAAAAAAAACTTGCCTTTAAAATCCCGTCCTAGTCGGCTCTAAGTCTCAATCATACGCTCCACATGAATCTTCCTTCCTCTGCTCAAGAATGGCTTTCATAAATTTGTTAAATATATATTGTTTGAATAAAGTGAGAAGTCTAATAACTATACAAAAATAACAAATATTGATAAGGAAATAAGTAGAAAAAGAATATCAGTATCCATAGAACATTAGATAAGGGAAAAAATAATTAAATCAAAACGTACAATAGCTAATTTTGCAAACAAATCTCTATTTTTTCCTTATAAATATGGTTCTCGCAAAGAAGTATTTATTTGAACATATTATATGTAAAAACATTTAATAAAACCTTAACTATATAATGAGAAATAAAATATGAAAAAAAAAATTGCCTTTAAAATTCCGTCCTAGTCGGCTCTAAGTCTCAATCACACGCTCCACATGAATCTTCCTTCATCTGCACAATAATATTAAATACTCGATCAAGAATGACTTACATAAATTTGTTAAATATATATTGTTTGAAGAAAGTGAGAAGTCTAATAACTTTACAAAAATAACAAATATTAATAAGGAAATAAGTAGAAAAGAAAAACAGTATCCATAGAACATTAAATAAGGGAAAAAATAATTAAATCAAAACGTACAATAGCTAGTTTTGCAAACAAATCTCTATTTTTTCCTTATAAATATGGTTCTCGCAAAGAAGTATTTATTTGAACATATAATAAGTAAAAACATGTTATAAAACCTTAACAATATAAATGAGAAATAAAATTTGAAAAAAAAAACTTGCCTTTAAAATCCCGTTCTAGTCGGCTCTAAGTCTCAATCACACGCTCCACATGAATCTTCCTTCATCTGCACAATAATATTAAAGACTCGATCAAGAATGACTTACATAAATTTGTTAAATATATATTGTTTGAAGAAAGTGAGAAATCTAATAACTTTATAAAAATAACAAATATTGATAAGGAAATAAGTAGAAAAAGAAAAGCAGTATCCATAGAACATTAGATAAGGGGAAAAAATTAAATCAAAACGTACAATAGCTAATTTTGCAAACAAATCTCTAATTTTTCCTAATAAATATGGTCTCGCAAAGAAGTATTTATTTGAACATATAATATGTAAAAACATGTAATAAAACTTTAACAATATAAATGAGAAATAAAATTTGAAAAAAAAAACTTGCCTTTAAAATCCCGTCCTAGTCGGTTCTAAGTCTCAATCATACGCTCCACATGAATCTTCCTTCCTCTGCTCAAGAATGGCTTACATAAATTTGTTAAATATATATTGTTTGAATAAAGTGAGAAGTCTAATAACTATACAAAAATAACAAATATTGATAAGGAAATAGTAGAAAAAGAATATCAGTATCCATAGAACATTAGATAAGGGAAAAAATAATTAAATCAAAACGTACAATAGCTAATTTTGCAAACAAATCTCTATTTTTTCCTTATAAATATGGTTCTCGCAAAGAAGTATTTATTTGAACATATTATATGTAAAAACATTTAATAAAACCTTAACTATATAATGAGAAATAAAATATGAAAAAAAAACTTGCCTTTAAAATTCCGTCCTAGTCGGCTCTAAGTCTCAATCACACGCTCCACATGAATCTTTCTTCATCTGCACAATAATATTAAAGACTCGATCAAGAATGACTTACATAAATTTGTTAAATATATATTGTTTGAAGAAAGTGAGAAGTCTAATAACTTTACAAAAATAACAAATATTAATAAGGAAATAAGTAGAAAAGAAAAACAGTATCCATAGAACATTAAATAAGGGAAAAAATAATTAAATCAAAACGTACAATAGCTAGTTTTGCAAACAAATCTCTATTTTTTCCTTATAAATATGGTTCTCGCAAAGAAGTATTTATTTGAACATATAATAAGTAAAAACATGTTATAAAACCTTAACAATATAAATGAGAAATAAAATTTGAAAAAAAAACTTGCCTTTAAAATCCCGTTCTAGTCGGCTCTAAGTCTCAATCACACGCTCCACATGAATCTTCCTTCATCTGCACAATAATATTAAAGACTCGATCAAGAATGACTTACATAAATTTGTTAAATATATATTGTTTGAAGAAAGTGAGAAATCTAATAACTTTATAAAAATAACAAATATTGATAAGGAAATAAGTAGAAAAAGAAAAGCAGTATCCATAGAACATTAGATAAGGGAAAAAAATTAAATCAAAACGTACAATAGCTAGTTTTGCAAACAAATCTCTAATTTTTCCTAATAAATATGGTCTCGCAAAGAAGTATTTATTTGAACATATAATATGTAAAAACATGTAATAAAACTTTAACAATATAAATGAGAAATAAAATTTGAAAAAAAAAAACTTGCCTTTAAAATCCCGTCCTAGTCGGCTCTAAGTCTCAATCATACGCTCCACATGAATCTTCCTTCCTCTGCTCAAGAATGGCTTACATAAATTTGTTAAATATATATTGTTTGAATAAAGTGAGAAGTCTAATAACTATACAAAAATAACAAATATTGATAAGGAAATAAGTAGAAAAAGAATATCAGTATCCATAGAACATTAGATAAGGGAAAAAATAATTAAATCAAAACGTACAATAGCTAATTTTGCAAACAAATCTCTATTTTTTCCTTATAAATATGGTTCTCGCAAAGAAGTATTTATTTGAACATATTATATGTAAAAACATTTAATAAAACCTTAACTATATAATGAGAAATAAAATATGAAAAAAAAACTTGCCTTTAAAATTCCGTCCTAGTCGGCTCTAAGTCTCAATCACACGCTCCACATGAATCTTCCTTCATCTGCACAATAATATTAAAGACTCGATCAAGAATGACTTACATAAATTTGTTAAATATATATTGTTTGAAGAAAGTGAGAAGTCTAATAACTTTACAAAAATAACAAATATTAATAAGGAAATAAGTAGAAAAGAAAAACAGTATCCATAGAACATTAAATAAGGGAAAAAATAATTAAATCAAAACGTACAATAGCTAGTTTTGCAAACAAATCTCTATTTTTTCCTTATAAATATGGTTCTCGCAAAGAAGTATTTATTTGAACATATAATAAGTAAAAACATGTTATAAAACCTTAACAATATAAATGAGAAATAAAATTTGAAAAAAAAACTTGCCTTTAAAATCCCGTTCTAGTCGGCTCTAAGTCTCAATCACACGCTCCACATGAATCTTCCTTCATCTGCACAATAATATTAAAGACTCGATCAAGAATGACTTACATAAATTTATTAATGTGATGACCCAAAATGTCATCTTTAAATTTAATAAATAATTCTGTATTCTAAGACCTCGAAAAATACCATTTATCATTCCTCGACTTGCATGCGCAGTCCATACAATTTTTCGAAAAGTTTTTATGTGAAAAATGGATTAAAATGTGAAATAGAGCTTTAAAACTCAACTGAGTTGACTTTGCTCAACATTTTGAGCAAACAGACCCGGATCAGTATTTTGACAATTCCGGTAGGTCCGTATCGTGAATTGAGACTTGGGCGTATGCCCGGAATCGAATTCTGAGGTCCCTAGCCTGAGATATGGAATTTTGATAAAAAATTAAAAGGTGAAAGCTTAAAGATTTTTAAGAAGTTACTAATATTGAATTTATTAACACCGGGTCCGTATTTTAGTTCCGGAGCCCGATATAAGTCCAATATAATATTTATGACTTGTCTACCGAATTTGGTGAGAATCGGAGTTGATTTGACGAGATTCGGACGTCCGGTTGTAAAAATATAAGTTTTAAAGTTTTCTTGAAAATTTTCTTTGATTTGGCGTCTGATTCGTAGTTCTAGGTGTTATTTTGGTGATTTGATCGCGCGAACAAGTTCGTGTGATATTTTAGGACTTGTGTGCATGTTTGGTTTGGAGCCTCGAGGGCTCGGGTGAATTTCGGATGGGCTACGGGATGATTTCGGACTTAGTAAATCTGGTTTTCTGCAGACTTCAGGCTTCTGGTGTGTTATTCTTCGCGAACGCGAAGAGAAAATTGGGGCTGGCATATTTTGTGCTTCGCGTTCGCGACAAAGTGAACGCGTTCGCGAAGGCTTGAGATACAAAGCTTCGCGTTCGCGAAGGAAAAGAGACTAACCAGGAAATTGCCTTCGCGTTCGCGAAGGCCAAGTCAGGCAGGCTTCGCGTTCGCGAAGTAGCCCTCGTGTTCGCGAAGAGTAAAATTGGGAATCACAAATTTTGTGCTTCGCAAACGCGAGGCACTGACCGCGTTCGCAAAGGGTAAAAATCCCAGAAACAGAACTTAAGTTCTGAAAATGGGGTTTCGACCCATTTTCAACAATTTCCCATTTTTGAGCTCGGGTAAGGCGATTCTTGGGCAATTTTCACGGAAAAATATTGGGGTAAGTGCTTCTCATCCTATATTGATTATATTTTATGATTTCATACTCATTTATATCATGAATCCGTGAATTTATGGAAGAAAAATCAGATTTTTATAAAATCTTCCAAAAATAAAAATTTAAGATTTGAAGGTCCATTTGATATCGGAATTAGATAATTTTTGTATGATTGAACTCGTAGCGGAACGGGTGTTCGGACTTCGTGAGTTTTTCGAAATTTGAGACGTGGATCCCACTATCGAATATTTAAATGAATTTCAAATTTTTATCCGGAAAATTAATAAATTCATATGGAATTAATTCATATGATTCGTATTGAGTATATCGAATTGTTTGTGAATAGATTTGAAATTTTTGGAGACAAATTTAAAAGGGAAAGTTGTGGTCGAGTAATTGATTGGAATTTGCAAAGCGAGGTAAGTGTCGTGGTTAACCTTGACTTAAGGGAATAGAACCCTTAAATTATTTGTTATGTGAAATGCATGTGAACGACGTATAGGCGATGTGACGAGTGTCTATACGTCGTCAAATTAATTGTTTGCATAATTACTTGAAAAATTATAAATCATTTTAAATCATGAATTAATTATTATAATAATTGTTTCTCTCCTATTCTTTGTCAAATATTAATTCTTGAATTCCTGCATTAATTGTTACATGCTATTTGAATTGTGTGTTTTAATTATTATTTGACATTTAGCATATTGAATATTAAACTGCCTATTTTCTCCCTGATTTCCATAATAATTTGCTATTTGTCATTATTTGTTTCATAATTAAATAATAATTATTGCATGCTTGTTGTCTTATAATTTTATATTAATTATTGCATTTATGTAACGACCCAGCCGGTCATTTTGAATATTATAACCCCATTTTCTCATTTACTGTTCAATTTATGTCTTGCAATTGATTTATGACTTATCGGGTTAGTTGGTTCGGGTCCGGAAGGAACTCGGAGTAAAATGAGACACTTAGTCTCATAATTAAAAATTTAAGTTAGAAAAGTGGACCGGATATGGACCTCTATGTAAACGATCTTGGATTTGAATTTTGATGATTCCAATAGTTCCGTATGATAATTTTGGGCTTATGAGCGTGTCCGAAATATTATTTGGAGGTCTGTAGTGGAATTAGGCTTGAAATGCCGAAAGTTAAATTTTTGGGAAGTTTGACCGGGGGGTTGACTTTTTGATATCGGGGTCAAAATCCGATTCTGAAAATTTGAGTACCTCCGTTATGTCATTTATGACTTGTGCGCAAAATTTGAGGTAAATCGGACGTGATTTAATAGGTTCCGGAGTCGTTTGTAGAAATTAGAAATTTCAAAGTTTATTAGGCTTGAATTGGGATGTAATTCATGGTTTTAGCGTTGTTTGAGGTGATTTGAGGGTTCGACTAAGTCCGTATGATGTTTTAGGACTTGTTGGTATATTTGGTCAAGGTCCCGAGGGGTTCGGGTGAGTTTTGGATGGTTAACGGATCAAAAATTTGGACTTGAACAGCTGCTGGAATTTTCTGATATCTAATGATATTTTCCTTCTACGCGATCGCGTGAATGCGTCTGCGATCACGTAGGCTTATTTGGTCAGTGGGGGTTTTTGTTCTACGCGATCGCGTGGGGATATCCGCGATCGCATAGGGTTAATGTGAGGTAGTGGCATTTTGTGCTTCACGATCGCGTGAAGCGGGATGCGATCGCGTAGCTCTGGGATTTTGTGACTCGCGAACGCGTGAAGAAGGTCGCGTTCGCGTAGAGTAAGTGGAGCGGAGTAGAAGTCACGCATTTTGTGCTTCGCGATTGCGTGGACTAGTCCGCGATCGCGTGGACGAGTCCGCGATCGCGTAGAGTAAAATCTGAGCGATGGAAAATTGTTCTTCGCGATCGCGTGGGAATGTTCGCGATCGCGTAGAGCAAATGTCTAGGCAGAGAGTTTAAGTTCTGAAAATGGGACGAAATGTCTGGGCAGAGAGTTTAAGTTCTGAAAATGGGACGGATTTGAGCTCGGGAAGAGGCGATTTTCGGGAGTTTTTCAAGGAAAACAACGAGGTAAGTGTTGTTAACTCAATATTGGTTAAATTACCCGAATCCATGGTTGTTTTTATCATTTAATTGGTGAATTAAGTTGGAAAAGTTTTAAAAACTCTCTCAGTTTAAATTAAAGATTTGAGGGTCGAGTTGGGGTCAGATTTTGATAAATTTGGTATGGTTAGACTCGTGGTTGAATGGGCTTCCGGATTTTTTAACTTTTGTCGAGTTCCGAGATGTGGGCCCCACAGGCGATTTTTGAGCTAAAATTCGGATTTTTATGGAAAATTAGTATTTTCTTATGGAATTAATTCCAATAAATTTTATTGACTCAAACGAATTATTTGTGACTAGATTCGAGGTATTCGAAGGCCGATTTGCGAGGCAAAGGCATAGCAGAGTAAAGAATTTCACGCTCTGAGGTAAGTAACAGTTTTAAATCTGGTCCTGAGGGTATTAAACCCCGGATTTTGGTATCATGTGATTATTTTGGAGGTGACGCACATGCTAGGTGACGGGCGTGTGGGCGTGCACCGAGGGGATTGTGACTTGGTCCGTCCCGGAAAACTGTAAAGTTGAATAATTTGTTGTTAGCTATATGCTCTCTATGTGTTGATAAAATTTGACTGTAAATCATGTTGGAAATCATGCTTAGGCTATGTGATAGTACTGTTGGGACCCACAGAGGTCGCGTACTTGTTGAATTGCCTGCTAAATACTATATGTACTCAGTCTCAGCTTTTACTTGCATATTTTATCTCAGTTTCTGTTATTATTATTGATACATAATATCATTGTTATTTGTGCTGATTTCATGATTATTAAGAGCCCGAGAGACTGGAGAGATTTATGACTGAGTGAGGCCGAGGGTCTGATTATGAGATATTGATACTATAGCACGTGAGTTGTCCGTGCAGCACGTGAGTTGGCCGTGCAGATCCTTATATTATACTATAGCACGTGAGTTGGCCGTGCAGCACGTGAGTTGGCCGTGCGGATCCAGATATTTATATTATGGCATGTGAGTTGTCCGTGCAGCACGTGAATTATCTGTGCAGTTTATAGCGCTTGGGTTGTAGGAGCCCCTCCGAAGTCTGTACACCCCCAGTGAGCACGGGTACCCATTGAGAGTGAGTGACGAGGGTGGGAGCCCAGGGAGTGATGAGGGCTGGGAGCCCAGTGAGTGATTGTTATCCTAAGAGGTTGTACTTGATTTCCATTTGTTGTTGCACTTAGTTGCTATCTGTCATTGTTGTAAAATCTTTGAAAAATTATTGATATACGGATTACATGAACAGAAACTGTATAAAAATTGATTTGACATTAAACTGCCAGATTTGATAGCATGTCAAACTGACAGATTTGATAGCATGTCTATTCTTTGCTGGAATTACTGGAAATGGACCATAACTGTGTAGCTCGTTACTATCTTCAATTCCTTATTTATTATTGTTACTTGCTGAGTTGGTTGTACTCATACTACACCCTGCACTTCGTGTGTAGATCCAGGTGTTTCCGGATATAACGGGTGTTGATCCTTTCGCGTGGTTGATTTTGAGGAGATTTTGAGGTAGTTGCCGTGTTCCACATTCAGACCTTACTTTCGCATTTGTTCCTTTGTTATTAATAAATTTAAAAATTATTTTAAAATGGATAATATTATTCTAACGTTGCCTTGCCTAGCAAATAAAATGTTAGGCGCCATCACGATCCGAAGGTGGGAATTTCGGGCCGAAACAGTTAAATATATATTGTTTGAAGAAAGTGAGAAGTCTAATAACTTTATAAAAATAATAAATATTGATAAGTGTTATAAAATAAAAGAAATTTAGTAAAACATAAACAAGACATGTTGTTATGAAATAAAAGCAATTTAGTAAAACATGAACAAGAAATAGAGATAGAGAGAAGGAAGAGATTTTCTTCTTCAATTGTGTGTATTTTCTTATCTATTATAAGGCCTTTATATAGGCATGAAAAGTAAAGAAAAATATGTCATTGAATATGTCATTAAGCATTCGAGAAGATCATGGAGGAAGAGTAGACATCCATCATAATTTGATTTTTCTTATAACACTCCCCCTTGGATGTCCATAGATAATGTGCCTCGTTAAAACTTTATTAGGAAAAAACCCTATGGGAAAATATCCTAGTGAAGGAAAAAGAGTACACATGTTTAGAAATACGCCTTTTGGTTGCCTCGTTAAAAACCTTGCAAGGAAAACCCAGTGGGACAAAAACTTGTAAGGGAAAAAGAGTACAACGCGTATTAATTCCCCCTGATGAGAGTATCAAGTCACATCCTTGAGCCTTCGCATCCCAATCTTGTACACTAGTTTCTTGAAGGTTGACGTCGGTAGAGATTTGGTGAACAGATCAACCATATTATCACTTGAACGGATCTGTTGCACATTGATATCACCATTCTTTTGAAGATCATGTGTGAAAAATAACTTTGGTAAAATTTGCTTTATCCTATCCCCTTTATGAATCCTCCCTTCAATTGGGCTATGCATGCTGCATTGTCTTCATACAAAATTATGGGTAGTTTGTCACACTTCAAACCACATTTGTCTCGAATAAGATGTATTATAAACCTCAACCATACACATTCTCGACTTGCTTCATGAATAGCAATTATCTCAGCATGATTAAATGAAATAGCCACGATTGATTGTTTAGTCGATCGCCAAGATATGACAGTGTCTCCATATGTAAACACATAGCCTGTTTGAGATCGAGCCTTGTGTGGGTCATATAAATATCCAGCATCGACATAACCAACAAGATCGGGACTGCAATCATTGTCATAAAATAATCCCATATCGGTAGTCCCTTTTAGATACCGCAATATGTGTTTGATTCCATTCCAATGTCTCCTTGTAGGAGCAGAGCTATATCTTGTTAAGACATTAACTGAAAAAGTTATGTCAGGCCTTGTAATGTTAGAAAGATACATTAGTGCACCAATTGCACTAAGATATGGTACTTCGGGACCAAGAAGCTCTTCATTATTTTCATGAGATCGGAATGGATGTGCTTTATCCATATATAATCGCTTTAAAATCATTTTAGTGTATGCTGGTTGATGGACAAAAATTTCATCTTTCATATACTCGATTTGTAGACCAAGACAAAATTTTGTCTTTCCAAGATCTTTCATTTCAAATTCTTTCTTTAAATAGTCTACTGCTTTAGGAAGCTCCCTAGGAGTTTTAATGATATTTAAATTATTAACATACACGGTGATTATAACAAATTTAAATCCAGATCTTTTTATAAAGACACAAGGACAAATTGAATCATTCTTGTACCTTTCTTTCAACATGTACTCACTCAGGCGATTATACCACATGTCCCCTGATTGTTTCAATCCGTATAAGGATTTTTGAAGCTTTATTTAATAAATTTTTTGGAAACCTTAATATGCTTTAGAACAATTTAAATCCTCAATGATTTCCATTATACGCATATCACATTTTTCTTGTATTGCTAGATTAAAACCTGAAATGGCGACATCCACCACAGGAGAACATGTCTCTATATAATCAATGCCAGGATATTTACAAATTTTCTTGTGACACAAGTCGTCTTTATGTTTACCGACTTGACCTTTTTTTTTCGCACAAGAACACATTTATACCTCCACTGGCTTTATACTTTCAGATGTTGGGACTATCCGTCCAACTTCATATTTTTCAGGTGAAATTAATTTTCATTGCGTATTTTTCATTTGGCCAATCATTTATCTGTCCAAATTTCATGACAGATTTGAGCTCAAGTTCCTCGTCAATATTAATAATATTGAGCGCTATATTATATTAATAATATCGTCAACGATCATTTTATATCGGTTCTACTATTACCCAATAAAGACATAACTTATTGAGATCTCTTTATCTTATTATCTTCAGGTGCCTGAGCCTCTCCCATGAGGTCTTATGAAGTGTTATGTCGTGGTGCTCTTCTAGAGCACTTGCCTCCTTATTATGACCATCTTGAACATTTGCTCCTCTCCTTCTTCAAGGAGTTTTATCTTTGGAACCGATTACTCTATTATGCTTCATGCATGCCATAGACTCTATTCATTGTGAACTTTATTTTATTTGGAGCATTAGCAGCTGAATATGACATTTAGTTTTGGGTCAGCAAATACGCCTGACAATATTTTACAAATGAATTATCACTTGAACTTCAAGTTCACATTTTCTCGTACGAGGATCTATATGTACTCATAATAATTCATTACATGCATTACTTTTTCAGCTGCCCATTTTCTCCCTCTATTGTTGGGATCACCAACAAATATCCCTAGCTTTATTTGGGGATCCATCTTTGTGCATTGTGGTGGAACAATTAAATCATATAGCACATTCATATTTCTAGATGGAAATTATTTGATTTCTGACCCTGAACCGATTGTGATTGGGAGAACTTATCATAACTTGGCTAAATGCGTACAAGTGCTGTTGTATATTAAATAATATATCACATACGAAATTTTATTTTGGCAATTTTGTTCTCATAACCAATGGTTTAGATATAATTGGAGGCATACAATTTCTGCTAAACCAACTTGAATTTAAACCAGTATTATCAAGATAAATCATCATAATTTATATTATGGAACTGTGCTCTAATAATTTGAGCAATCAATCTTGCAAAAGCCAAACTGCAAGTTGATAACAAATGCACATGTGATCATAGAATAGATGCATCTATTAAAATCATATAATAGTAAACGGTCCACATGGAAGGTGACTGGGCCCATATTTATCACCTTTTATTCGTTCCATAAATCAAGGGATTCAATCCCAACCTTAACTGGTATATCATGAGAATAAGCAGCAGAAGATAATTCTTGAAGAATCTTATATTTCTTCAATATATGCCAATGTAATTCTCAATTAAATTTTCGCATCATAATTGAACCGTGATGGTCAACCGGTCATGCCAACTAATATTTATTTCACTAAACCTCTAGTTTACTTGTGGCTTGTGATTGCATCATCATGCTTATACTAGTGTAGTACAAATAGAAGAAAAGTCAGGTAACATTTCATATTTACCCGGTATAATTATAGTAATATAAAGATATTCAATCTTCTTTTTATTTATAGTCTCAATATGCCAACCACTTTGGCTAATATATTTATAAATCAAAATGTTTCTTTTGAGACTTACTACAAGATTAATGTCATGAACAATTTCATTCATTCGGGTAGTAACAAATTAGTTCTTTCAGATCTCTTAACTGCTTTTGTACTACAAGATCTTTTGTCACACCATCCATATAATGAATGTATCCTTCACAAAGAGAATCATATCATAATAATTGTCATGTTCAAAATCATCATAAGCAAAATAATTTCTTGTTTTAATTTTACTTTTAATAACTTTCATAAGGCTTGACAAAATATTTGGTGTATCACATGTATGCGACCAATGATATATTCATGTAAGTACACAATAATATTCATTATCTTTCTTTGTCTCAAACCCCCCTTAGAGGTGAGTTGTAGTATTTATTCAACCATGCACTAGTACATTATTATGCATAATATTTATCACATATATATTTTCACATTCACTTTCAGGAATGAGTATGCATTCTCAATGTTTATCACAGGTCACATTCTCTTCAAAGAATGGAGTACAATCATACAATGTGCTTTATTTTATTTTTTTCATACCAATTTGATAGTAAACATTGTCTTGTTCTCCCTTTTTATAATTACCATAGTGATAACTATTATTATTTTGGCCTTTCACACACCCACATTCATTTTTCAACCACTTATCTTTATTTAGACTTATCATGCACTGCTATCACATTCACTTCAAGAATGGAGCAAATCAAGTAGGACAAGCTTCATGTTTTTTCATGAAAAATATATTATTTTTTCTTTAGTTATTATTATTATCAATATGGTGTATTAGGACTCAAACCCAATGTCTTACCCATATAAAGGCATGCTAGGCCATAATGCGTTGGAACTTGAATCCAGCGTCTTTTTATCAACATAGTGTGTTGGGACTTGAACCCATCGTCTTACCCTCAATATTTGGCATAATAGGCCAAAATTCACTAGGACTCGCACTCGAGCCTTTAAAATATTATTACTTCATAATTATAGGCATAAGTAAATTAACTTTCAAGAAGACATATATAACTATCTCAATCTTGAAACAGTTCCTCTGCAACAAAAATGCTAGTTAGGATATATGCCTTTTTTTTTTAAATGATACAATCACTTTTACATTTTAATAAATTAATTAGGGGAAAGGTGCAGATAACCTATAACCACTTATATTTCAAAGACTATAAGAACTTCACCAAAAAAATCCAATACGGAGGAATGAGCCTTATGTTTCCAACAAAAATATTTAAGGCTTAATGCATAACTGTGACTATTATAAATTATAACTATAATGAGTTTATATTGATTGTATATTCGAATGCCAAATTTGCAAGATACTATAAAATCGCCTACATATTTGATAATTTTGTTTTCAATGAAATACATTATGTGATGGTAAAAATATTATTACTAAATTACCTTAATAATTATCTATCATAGTATGTAAAAGGTCAGAACATATATATACGTTGGAATATTATATTTTTCCTATAAGAGATGTAGCAAATAAAGACATACCTTTTCAGTTCTTTATTTCAGTGGATACAATTGAAAAAAATATTTTAACAAAATACTGCACATAAAGTTAATGCAAAGATATAAAAATATGAATGAGTTTAGATGGATGTAAAACTTATCTTTGTATTATCATCCAAGACATTTTTTATTGTACTTGATCTCATTGTCTGCTTATAATTTACATACTAGAAGATCATGAAATGAGCAATTCGTGCTGATAACGTGTTATAAAATAAAAGCAATTTAGTAAAACATGAACAAGATATGTTGTTATGAAATAAAAGCAATTTAGTAAAACATGAATAAGAAATAAAGATAGAGAGAAGGAAGAGATTTTCTTCTTCAATTGTATGTATTTTCTTATCTATTGCAAGGCCTTTATATAGGCATGAAAAGTGAAGAAAAATATGTCATTGAATATGTCATTAAGCATAGAAATATGCCATTGAATATGTCATTAAGCATTTGAGAAGATAATGGAGGAAGATTAGACATCCACCATAATTTGATTTTTCTTATAACAATAAGGAAATAAGTAGAAAAAGAACAGCAGTATCCATAGGACATTAGATAAGGGAAAAAATAATTAAATCAAAACCTACAATCGCTAATTTTGCAAACAAATCTCTATTTTTTCCTTATAAATATGGTTCTCGCAAAGAAGTATTTATTTGAACATATAATATGTAAAAAAAAATGTAATAAAACCTTAACAATATAAATGAGAAATAAAATTTGAAAAAAAAACTTGCCTTTAAAATTCCGTCCTAGTCGGCTCTAAGTCTCAATCACACGCTTCACATGAATCTTCCTTTATTTGCACAATAATATTAAAGACTCGATCAAGAATGACTTACATAAATTTGTTAAATATATATTGTGTGAAAAAAGTGAGAAGTCTAATAACTTTACAAAAATAACAAATATTGATAAGGAAATAAGTAGAAAAAGAACAGCAGTATCCATAGAACATTAGAAAAGGGAAAAAGTAGAAAAGAGTTAGCTTGTTTTGCACCTTGAACTCATGTCGATGGGGAACTAAAAATATGATGAAATATTCCAACGAAGTCAAACCTAAAGAAGCCTAAACCTAAAAGAAAGTAACATGTTAGTAAAGACTAAAGAATCCCAAACTTAAATAAAGTCATCTCCAATAAAAATGGTGATAGACGGCAGTTTTGGTTTTATCCCCAAAAATAAAATAAAAAATTAGTAGTGATTACAATTACAATTATATCCAATATGAAATATGTTTACGAAGGATAAAAAAGGCGAACGACATTTCGATAGGGGTTTCGTGCTTTTAATATAGTACTAGTTTTGATGTGCGTGCGTTGCACGCGTAAGCCGCGTTTGTGTGTAAGGAAATTATATATCACGTGAATGAATCATGTGTAAGAGTAATTGACGTCAAAATGGATTCAACACGAAACTGAAATTAGAAGATGAGTGTTATTATATTGATGTAATATGTGAATTCAAATATGGTTAATATCTTCTGAACCTGCAAACGTTAACACTTCAATTAGTTAAGGTCGTGATATGTATAACATTTATAATTATAGATAATATATTATATGAGTTAATAACATGTTATGTTGTTGTATCTTACCTAATATCTCTTTGTAGATAATGTTCTTGGTGTATGTGCCCCTTCGTCTCTTCGGTTGCTCTGTCATGACCAATACTCTTGTTGTTGACATCGATATACCTCTTGATAGTGCAACATATAGTTGTCCATGTAAAAAAATATGTTGCGGCAAGTACAATCCAACGTTCCGTATTGTTTGACCCTGTGCTTTGTTTATTGTCGTTGAAAAACATAAACGTGCAGGAAATTGTTTTCTGATGAATTTAAATGGGTATCCTTCATTTTCTGGTGGCGAAAGTTGAATTCTCGGAATAAACACATGCTTGAAAGCATTTTGTCCCATCATTATTTCTGCATGTATAATGTTGTTGTCAAAACCTATGCATATCATTCTTGTACCATTGCATAATCCGTTTGAATGATCCAAATTTCTTAGTAGCATGATTGGTGCATTTTGCTTCAGCACCAACCTGTATACCAATATAAATTAATTATTGTATGTAATCACGCATGAATAATAACAAAAGAGAATTATAAAAAGTAGACAAATGATCTTTCGTTTCATAGTTTTCAGAAGTCCATGTCTTTAATATTAGTATTATAGTCTTTTAAATTTTTTATAGTCCTTTGTTTTTTTTTGCCAAACATTATTAAGAGAACTTCAATTGGAGTGTTAATTCTTTTCACATGGCATAAATAATTTCAGCCACGTCTTTTCTTATATCATTCCTCAAGTATGGATGAAAGAAGATCTGCAACATACCTCTTTATCCTTACTTGACACCAACTTGCAATAGTACTTGGATTCTTCTTTCTGCGCCAAAAAAGGAATAGGTTAGGTAAAAAGAATAATTTTCTGAAAAAGAAAAATTTGTTAACGATGGAAGTTATTATTCCATTGCAAGTAAGTTGACACATTCAGATTGGGGAAGTATGCTTGGTATATATAGTGTTGTAATCAAGAGAGCTTTAGAGGATGAAAAATTGGAATTCCTTATATACTTTGAGATGATAATCCTGATTCTTTTGAAATTAAAATATATGGATATAATCCCGATGGTAAAGGAGGGAATGAGGGTGTTTCTTTATCCAACTTTTAAGGATTAATGTTTTCAAGGGCTAACGGAGGAGGCGAGTATGACTATAAAACTTCAAGAACATGTTGAATATCGTAAACAATATTTTATTCTGTTGTCTCATTATTGTGCAGGTGGGATTAGTACAGAAATATTACAAAACAACAAACTTACTAACCTTCTGAGAAATTGATCGTACATATGTTGTAACATCGCAACCAAACAAGTATTTTGTAGCTTCAAAGAGTGTTATGTAACAATGTTCTTTTTCGTCAAACAACTCAAGTTTTAGAAGATATCTACAAAACATAGTAGTACATAATTAGAACACTAAATATCTTTTTTAATATATGAGCATGCAGCAAAAGCTTTTTTGTGTTTACCTTTCTTCATATTCAACGTTGCTGCCACAACGGGGACATGTTGCAATATTATCTACAAAGCTCACTTTCTTATAACATTTCTTGCAAGATAAATACCATGGGTCATCTTTGTTGATGATATCTTTTATTTTCGCATTAAATTTACTATATATGTCCTACAAATAAACATAAAATAAGTTGGTTAGATTGGACACGTTATACAAAGTATAATTATATTTTAAATAGTTGAATATTGTACCTTTGTATTGTCAAACGAATCTGCATGTGTTATGTCTCCAATCTTCACATTTCCTGCCTTTTTTATCAATCTACATGGCATTAGTGTTATTTTTTTGTCTTGTGATTTCATACGGTTATGCCTGCATTTTAATTAATTAGTACATAGTAATAACTAAATTTTAGCAATAATTCCTTAAAGTCGAGTCCAAAACATATCTTACCAATTCCGTAGAGCAATTGCTTTTTCAAACGCTGGATTTATCATTACACTACTAACATGTGTAGTAGATATTACGAAATTACCTACACAATTATAAAAGTGAAAACGTTAAGTCCAATATAAAAGATAAAGAATTAACCGTAAGCGCAAAGGATTTGGATATATTACCTCGGTATGTTGTACCCTTAATGTCACATAGCGCCACAATAGATTTTTCAAACATCATATTTTGAAGCATATCACCATCTTTTTCTGCTATTTCTCCCCATAAAGTTATAGTTTGACGATCATACCTGAATTTTATAATTCAATATTATATTAACTACATTTAATGCATTTGATCAATTAATAATATGATAGTTAATATATGATAATAAATGAATAAGTTAACTAAATTCAACTTACCTTTCATTCATTAGTGTTATTTCTCTTCGTTTCCTGTTACCGTCTCCGATGGAAGCATTAACTTTCACTAAGATACCAAGTGTGTCTGCAAAAGAATATTAATAGAGAATACATGTAAATAACTACTAAGAATTAATAAGCAAATAGGAGTAGAATATTATTCATAATGTAAGATTAATCAAAGAAATCTAAAGAAATTACCAAATATTGTTCCATTGGTGCATTGGAATGCCTCTTCGAATGAAACGAAATTGTTTGAGAAGCTAACGGTAGAAAACGGGTTGCTGCATCTCTTGACTATAGTATTATTACTGAACACAATCTCAAATTCTTTGTGTACAGATTGAAAATTAGGTTTACGATCATTTATGAGGCCGTTAATGATGTAATAGATATTGCCTTGTTCTAAATGTTCCTTCCACAATATGGACTTGATCAGTGAAAAGTATAGCTTGTATTTTTGTTCCCTGTAAAATTTTATTATAATTTAATATCGTGATTGAACATAATACGAAAAATATCGGATATAATACAAAGATAAAAATAACATTACTTCCTCATCTACAAATATCAGAGTCCATCAAAGGCCTTGATTTGTTTCATTTTTAAATTCTTTAACTACTCCACATTGAATAAGTAAGACTTTTATTATCCACTAAGAGTCGGATCTTCTCAAACTGTTAAGTAGCACACATTCGTTTGCAAATTCAATTTCAGTTTCCATTGCGAGTACCTGAAATCAAGTGCGAACACGTGGTCTAATATCAAAAGGGCACTAAAGTCATAGAAGGCATTCATAATTTTAAAAATTTTATTTAACAGAAGATTTAAAAGAATTACTTAGACCAATAATATGGATAGCTAATGCACTAACGCATTTTAATCCAACCACAATGTACCTACTATTAAAATTGAGGATTGATGAGCTTTTTATGATTCTATTTCTGTTTTGCGTTAATTTTTATGCACATTAAAACTAATTACTTTTCAATAGTAGCATAAATATCAAATAAAGCTAAAACATTTTCAAATATCCCGATCTAAGATTTGGCAATATTATTTCATGTTTTATTGATTCATCACCTTTTGAACAGTAAGCTAGTCTTTTCAAAATATTGATTATGGGGTGTGTTTTCATAATAAGGATTTCAAAAAAGAATATCCCAATCTAAGATTTTGAAGAGCAACAGAAAAAATCATAGTTGAACTACAAGTAAGCTACATAACTTTCAAAACATAATATATTACATCATAACCAGAAGATTATATAAAATATTATTTATGAGATCAATAAGGAGAATTGTTTACCTGAACCTACGAAAATTGTCAAAACTTTGGTTGGATTCAACGACGCCAATTGTCAAGGGCTATTCTTTAAGAACACAATTTAAAAATTGTAATATGTATACTATAGTCAATTAAAAGAGATAATCAAATTTAATTTTGTGAGAAAATATGAGCAACTTCAGATGGCATAACAATTAGTAAGATGGCATAAGGAGAAGATGTGAGAAACAATCATAATGCTATTTCTAATGGCACAGTGGAATAGAACAGAGGAAATTTTTTTTAAAAGATTGATCGGTTTGATGCAATCATTCAACTAATAGTGATAATGCACGAACAACTATTATTACATAACTTCAAGAATATAGTACAAGATAGAAATTTACCACAAGTGGGAAGCAAATTTTCTATGAGGACGTATGTTTATGATAAAGAATGTAGAAATAGCTTCTTTTATAGTTGTAAAATTCTAGAAACCTAATTTGATCTCAAAACAAAGAAGAAAGAACCTAATACGGTAAGTAAAGAGAAATTGAATCCATTGTAAAATTCTAGAAACCTATAAACCTAATTTGATTTCATAACAAAGAAGAAACCAATGGGAGAAGCCTAATACGGTAAGTAGAAGTCTAATGGAATTGGAATCCAAAACTTATACAAAGAAATTGAAATAGAAGCCTAACACGGTAAGTAGAAGCCTAATGGAATTGGAATCCAGAACTTATACAAAAGGGAGGTAAACCGCTAAGTCAGAGGCGGATCTAGGATTTGAAGTTGGCGGGTGCCATAATTTTCTTTAATATATACTTTCTAATGACTAATATAAAATTTGTTAGGAATGTTTATTCGATTTTTTTGAGTTGATTCGGGTCAACCTAATAGGTATTTTTTATTTAAAAATTTAAAAATTATATCTCAGATATAAAAAAATAAACGTGATTAGAATTTTAAAATAGGATCACGCCTTTATTATAACAACATAAGTAAAGTCAACATTTTCACTGGAAAATTATATCTTTTTGTACATTAAAAATTAATTTACACAAGTAAGATATGTGATGACCCAAAATATTATTTTTAAATTTAATAAGTAATTCTGTATTCTAAGACCTCGAAAAATACTATTTATCATTCATCGACTTGTGTGCGTAGTCCGTATAATTTTTCGAAAAGCCTTTATGTGAAAAATGGATTAGAATGTGAAATAGAGCTTTAAAAACTCAACTGAGTTGACTTTAGTCAACATTTTAAGCAAACAAACCCGGATCAGTATTTTGACAATTCCGGTAGGTCCGCATCGTGATTTGAGACTTGGGCGTATGCCCGGAATCGAATTCTGAGGTCCCTAGCTCGAGATATGGAATTTTGATAAAAAATTAAAAGCTTGAAAGCTTAATGATTTTTAAGAATTTACTAATGTTGGATTTATTGACACCGAGTCCGTATTTTGGTTTCGGAGGCCGGTATAGGTCCGCCATAATATTTATAACTTGTCTGCCAAATTTGGTGAGAATCGGAGTTAATTTGACGTGATTCGGACGTCCGATTGTAAAAATATAAGTTTCAAAGTTTTCTTGAAAATCTCTTTTGATTTGGTGTCCAATTCGTAGTTCTAGGTGTTATTTTGGCGATTTGATCGCGCGAGCAGGTTCGTATGATGTTTTAGGACTTGTGTGCATGTTTGGTTTGGAGCCCCGAGGGCTCGAGTGAGTTTCGGATAGGCTACGGGATGATTTTGAACATAGAAAATCTGGTTTTTGGAGCTTCTGCTGTCATCTGGTACATTGTGCTTCGCGATCGCGAAGCCATTCCTGCGATCGCGAAGAGGAAATTGTAAGTAGTGAGTTTTACCCTTCACGTTCGCGAAGATAGGCACGTGATCGCGGAAGGTAAACTTCTAGTGCACTGCGAACGCAAGGGACCAACTGCGATCGCGTAGAAGGAAGGAAGGCAGAAGCTAGGCACGTCAATTGTGCTACGCGATCGCGTAAGGCTGGAAAAATGTACTCCGCGATCGCATGAGCATTTACGCGATCGCGTAGAATTAAAAGTCTGGGCAGCCAAAATGTGGCTTCGCGATCGCGAAGCCATTCCCACGATCGCGAAGAGTAAAATGAACCTGGGCAAAAGTTGTTCTACGCGATCGCGAACGAATTTTCGCGATCGCGATGAGTAAAAATCCCAGAAACAGAACTTAAGTTCTTGAAATGGGGTTTCGACCCATTTTCAACTCTTTTTCATTTTTGAGCTCGGGTAAGGCGATTCTTGGGCGATTTTCACGGAAAAATATTGGGGTAAGTGTCTCTTATCCTATATTGATTATATTTCATGATTTCATACTCATTTATATCATGAATCCGTGAAATTTTAGAAGAAAAATCAGATTTTTATAAAAATCTTCCAAAAACAAAAATTTAAGATTTGAAGGTCCATTCGACATCGAAAATGGATAATTTTTGTATGGTTGGACTCGTTTTGGAATGAGTGTTCGGATTTCATAAATTTTTCCAATATTTGAGATGTGGGTCCCACTCTCGAATATTTTAATGAATTTTAGATTTTTATCCGGAAAATTTATAAATTCATATGGAATTAATTCCTATGATTAGTATTGAATATATCGAATTGTTTGTGAATAGATTTGACGCTTTCGGAGATAAATTTAAAAGGAAAAGTTGTGGTTGAATAATTGATTGGAATTTGCAAATCGAGGTAAGTATCGTGGTTAACCTTGACTTGAGGGAATAAGACCTTTAAATTATTTGTTATGTGAATTGCATGTGAACGATGTATAGGCGAGGTGATGAGTGTCTATACGTCGTCAAATTAATTGTTTGCCTGCTTACTTGAAAAATCATAAATTATTTTAAATCATAAATTAATTATTATAATAATTATTTCTCTCCTATTCTTTGTCAAATATTAATTCTTGAATTCTTGCATTAATTGTTACATGCTATTTGAATTATGTGTTTTAATTGTTATTTGACATTTAGCATATTAAAGATTAAATTACCTAATTTCTCTATGATTTTCATAATAAATTGTTATTTGTCATTGTTTGGTTCATAAATAAATTATAATTATTGTGTGCCTTGATGCTTAATAATTTCTCATTTGACGTGGTATTTATTGGAGTAAATTTTATTATATTTATGAGTTGTTTAAAATTATATTGGGGGAACGGGTTGCACGCCGCAACGAAAATGAAAGTGTATATATATATATATATTGGGGGATCGGATTGCACACCGCAATAGACTTATTTAAAAGTCAATATTGGGGGATCGGATTGCACGTCGCAACAGACTTATTTAAACGTCTATATATATACTTGATTGAAATAAATATATGGCAGACTTGATTAAAAGAAATATATTGGGAGAGCGGGTTGCACGCTGCAACAGAATTGAATGTGAATATATTATGAGAGCGGGTTGCACGCTGCAACAGAATTGGGTGAAATAATAATGAATTATGACTGTTGAGTTGGTTTCAATTATTATAAATGAGTTATCTGATTTATTTTTATTATTTGTTGTTGTTATTAATATTGCGTACAAGTTAATGTAAGTGAACCGCCTTAGCCTCGTCACTACTTCGTCGAGGTTAGGCTCAGTACTTACCAGTACATGGGGTCGGTTGTACTGATACTACACTCTGCACTTCTTGTGCAGATTTCGGAGTTGGTCCCAGCGGCGTGCCATAGACTTGCTCGGATTTCAGCTATTCTGAGGAGACTTGAGGTATAACTGCATGGCGTCCGCAGTTCTGAAGTCCCCGTCTATTTTACTTTAGCTGTGTGTTTATTTCCAAATAATTTTATTTTATTCAGATATTTATTTGTATTATTCTAGAAGCTCGTGCACTTGTGACACCAATTCTGGGATGGTATTTAGACACCGTTATTTTTATGGATTATTCACTATATTTTAGACGTTACTTTCGCAATTGTTCTCTGTTATTAATAAATTTAAAAATTATTTTAAAAATGGATAATATTATTCTAACGTTGGCTTGCCTAGCAAGTGAAATGTTAGGCGCCATCACGGTCCGAAGGTGGGAATTTCAGGTCGTGACAATTGGTATCAGAGCACTAGGTTACATAGGTCTCACGAGTCACGAGCAAGCATAGTAGAGTCTGAAGGATCGGTACGGAGACGTCTGTACTTATCTCTTAGAGGCTATGAAGTTTAGGAACAATATCACTTCTTTCTTATTTTTTCGTGCGAATTTATTATATCATCGATGATTGAACCATTCTACTCTTATTCTCTCGCAGATGGTGAGAATACGTAATACCTCTACCGATGGTCAGGGACCAGAACCCCCGGTGGCAACTATGGCCAGGGGTAGAGGTCGAGGTCGTGCTAGAGGCCGAGGCAGGGGCCGAGGTAGAGCTCAGTCCAGAGCTCGAGCAGCTGCACCTGTTGAAGAACCTCAGGTGGACCTTCAGGAGGAGGTTCCAGTTCAGAATGTACCAGTTGGACCAGTTCAGGTCCCGGAAGGATTCATAGCCACTCTAGTACTTTAGGACACTCTAGTCCGTTTGGTAAATCTTATGGAGGGCGTGGCTCAGAATGGTACATTTCCAGTGGCACCAGCCGTCTCACAGGCTGGGGGAGGAGCACAAACTCCCACTACTCCCGCTCCGGAGCAGATGGCTCCCCAGAATCAGGCACCAGCAGCCCCGCCAGTTGGGGTAGTTCAGCCAGTTGTTACGGCACAGACTGGTGATAGGCCCGCCATGTATTTTGAGGCCTTATTGAGACTGGATAAGTTCACTAAGCTCTTTCCAGTTCACTTTAGTAGTACACCTTCTAAGGACCCACAGGATTATCTTGAATGCTGCCATGAGGTGCTGCGAAACATGGGTATAGTTGAGACCAATGGGGTTGATTTTGCTATATTTCAGATGACGGGTTCTGCCAAGAGGTGGTGGAGAGATTATACATTGACTCGACCAGTCGGATTGCCTGCACTTACATGGGAGCAGTTCTCTCAGCTATTTCTGGAAAAGTTCCCCCATCACACTAAGAGAGGAATTCCGCAAGCAATTTAAGTGTCTACAGCAGGGCAGTATGACTATTACTCAGTATGAGTCCCGTTTTGTGGATTTGGCTCATCATTCTCTCCTTTTACTACCTACGGAGGGAGAGATGGTGAGGAGGTTTATTGAGGGACTTACTCACCCTATCAGACTTCAGATGGCCAAGGAGATCGAAAGTGAGATTTCTTTTCAGGCGACTGCTAATGTCGCAAGGAGGATCGAGATGGTTCTTGCACAGGATAGAGGGCAGAGGTCCGATAAGAGGCCTCGTCAGTTCAGTGGTTTCAGTGGTGCCTCGTCTAGAGGCAGGGGTAATTTTGGTAGGGGTTATCCTCCCAGACCATTTCATTAAGCACTTCATGCATCTCCCGGTGCTTCAGGGAGTCACGGTTCTATTATGCCTTACTTTGGGCAGCCAGCATTTAGTGCACATTCAGCTCCTATCAGTGCACCACCACTCCAGAGTTACTACAGTGGTTATCCGGCCCATCTGGGTCAACTTTAGCTTCAGCAGCCACGACATCAGGATGGGTGTTATGAGTGTGGGAATATTGGTCACATCAGGAGGTATTGCCCTAGATTAGCGAGTAACAGATCTCGACAAGATTCTCGTGCCATCATACCGGCACCGGTTGCTTCACCGCCTGCTCAGCCAGCTAGAGGTAGGGGTCAGGCAACTAGAGGTGGAGGTCAGGCCACTAGAAGTGGAGGTTAGACCATTAGAGGTGGAGGCCAGGCAGTTAGAGGCCGTCCCAGGGACGCAGTTCAGAGTGATGGGGCCCAGCCCCGATTTTATGCTTTTCCAGCTAGGCCTGAGGCCGAGTCATCTGATGTTGTGATCACAGGTATTATTCCAGTTTGCCATGGAGATGCTTCAGTTCTATTTGATCCAGGATCTACTTACTACTACGTGTCCTCCTATTTTGCTTCATATTTGGTTGTGCCTTGTGATTCTCTGAGTGCTTCTGTGTGTATATCTACACCGGTGGAACACTCTGTTATAGTAGATCATGTCTATCGTTTGTGTGTGGTTACTATTGGTAATCTTAAGACTAGTGTGGATCTTCTACTTCTTGATATGGTAGATTTTGATGTCATCTTGGGTATGGATTGGCCGTCACCTTGTCATGCTATATTGGATTGTCATGCCAAGACAGTGACCCTAGCCATGCCGGGGTTACCTCGGTTAGAGTGGAAAGGAACTCATGGTCATTCTGCCAGTAGGGTTATTTCTTATATGAAAGCTCGGCGTATGGTAGAGAAAGGGTGTCTAGCCTATTTGGCTTATATTCGCGATCCCGGTGTGGATATCCCTTCTATGGACTCAGTACCAGTTGTTCGTGAATTTCCAAAAGTATTTCCTGTAGATTTGCCGGGGATGCCACCCGACAGAGATATTGACTTATGTATTGATTTGGCTCTAGGCACTCAGCCCATTTCTATTCCACCATATCGTATGGCCCTGCCAGAGTTGAAGGAATTGAAAGAGCAGTTACAAGACTTGCTTGATCAGGGATTCATTAGACCTAGTGTCTCGCCCTGGGGTGCACCCATATTATTTGTAAAGAAGAAAGATGGCTCTATGCGGATGTGTATAGATTATCGGCAGTTGAACAAAGCCACTATCAAAAACAAATATCCGCTGCCAAGTATTGATGACTTATTTGATCAGCTTCAGGATGCTAAGGTATTTTCGAAGATCGATTTGAGGTCTGGTTACCATCAGTTGAAGATTAGGGCATCTGATGTCCCTAAAATAGCTTTTCGAACTGGGTATGGGCATTACGAATTCCTAGTGATGTCATTTGGGTTGACAAATGCCCCAGCAGCATTTATGGATTTGATCAATCGGGTGTTCAAGCCTTATTTGGATTCTTTTGTGGTTGTATTCATTGATAATATCTTGATTTACTCTAGCAGTCGAGAGGAACATGAGCAGCATCTTCGAAGTGTGCTTCACACCATGAAGAATAATCAGTTATATGCCAAGTTTTCAAAATGTGAGTTTTGGTTAGACTCAGTTGCCTTTTTGGGGCATGTTGTATCGGCAGAAGGCATAAAGGTGGATCCTAAGAAGATTGAGGCTGTTCAGAATTGGCCTAGACCTACTTCAGTTACAGAGATCCGGAGTTTCCTGGGTTTAGCAGGTTATTATCGTCGGTTCGTGGAAGGGTTTTCATCTATAGCAAGCTCATTGACCAGATTGACCCAGAAAGGTGTCCCATTCAGATGGTCAGACGAGTGTGAGATGAGCTTTCAGAAGCTCAAGACCGCTTTGACTACGGCGCCAGTGTTGGTATTACCCACAGGTTCATGATCGTATATGGTATATTATGACGCATCTCACATTGAGCTTGGTGCAGTATAAATGCAAGATGGCAAGGTAATTGTATATGCGTCGCGGCAGTTGAAAGTTCACGAGAAAAATTATCCTGTTCATGACTTAGAATTGGCAGTCGTTGTTCATGCGCTAAAGATTTGGAGGCATTACCTCTACGGTGTCTCGTGTGAGGTATTTACTGATCATCGTAGCCTTCAGTATCTGTTCAAACAAAAGGATCTTAATTTGAGGCAGAGAAGATGGTTGGATTTGTTGAAAGACTATGATATCTCCATTTTGTATCACCCCGGAAAGGCCAATGTGGTGGCCGATGCTTTGAGTAGAAAGGTTGTGAGTATGGGCAGTCTTGCATATATTCCGGTTGGTGAGAGCCCATTAGCTACAGATGTTCAGACTTTGGCTAATCAGTTCGTGAGGTTAGATGTTTCGGAACCCAGTCGGGTTCTAGCTTGCACAGTCGCTCGGTCTTCTTTATATGAGCGCATCAGAGAAAGGCAGTATGATGATCCTCATTTACTTGTCCTTAAGGACACGGTGCGGCACGGTGATGCCAAACAGGATGCTGTGGGGGAAGATGGGGTTCTGCGAATGCAGGGTCGTATTTGTGTGCCTAATGTGGATGGGTTTCGTGAATTAATTCTTGAAGAAGCACACAGTTCCAAGTATTCTATTCATCCAGGTACCGCCAAAATGTATCAAGATTTGCGGCAACATTATTGGTCGAGGAGAATGAAAAAGGATATAGTTGCACATGTAGCTCGGTGTCTGAATTGTCAGCAAGTTAAGTACGAGCAATAGAGACCTGGTGGTTTGCTTTAGAAGTTAGAAATTCCTGAGTGGAAGTGGGAGCGTATCACTATGGATTTTGTTGTTGGGCTCCCATGGACTCAGAGAAAATTTGACGCAGTTTGGGTCATTGTGGATAGGTTAACCAAATCAGCACATTTCATTCCAGTGGCAGTTACCTATTCTTTAGAAAGATTAGCTAAAATTTACATTCGTGAGATTGTCCGCCTTCACGGTATGCCGGTGTCTATTATTTCAGATCGAGGTACGTAGTTTACCTCACATTTCTGGAGGGCTGTACAGCATGAGTTAGGCACGCGGGTGGAGTTGAGTACAGTAATTCATCCACAGACAGACAGACAGACAGACAGTCACAGCGCACTATTCAGATATTGGAAGATATGCTCTGTGCTTGTGTTATAGACTTTGGAGGTTCTTGGGATCATTTCTTGCCACTTGCGGAGTTTGCCTATAATAATAGCTACCAGTCGAGCATTCAGATGGCTCCATATGAGGCATTATACCGAGCATTTGGTACGGGAGAGGCCCGGTTGTTGGGTATCAATTTGGTACGGGATGCCTTGGAAAAGGTCAAGATTATTCAGGATCGACTTCGCACAGCTCAGTCTAGGCAAAAAAGTTATGCCGACCGTAAAGTTCGTGATATTGCATTCATGGTTGGAGAAAGAATATTGCTCCGGGTTTTACCTATGAAAGGTGTAATGAGGTTCGGAAAGAAGGGCAAGTTGAGCACTAGGTATATCGGACCCTTTGAAATTCTTGAAAGGGTGGGTGAAGTAGCCTACACGCTTGCATTACCACCTAGTTTATCAGCGGTTCATCCGGTGTTCCATGTGTGTATGCTCCGGAAATATCATGGTGATCCGTCCCATGTGTTAGATTTCAGCTCAATCCAATTGGATAAAGATTTGACTTACGAGGAGGAGCCGGTGGCTATTCTAGCTCGACAGTTGAGGTCTAAGAGTTATCCTTCAGTTCGGGTGCAATGGAGAGGTCAGCCGGTAGAGGCATCTACCTGGGAGTCCGAGTCAGACATGTGGAGTAAATATCCACACCTTTTCTCCAGCTCAGGTACTTTTTCTAACTCCATTCGAGGACGAACGTTTGTTTTAGAGGTGGAAAATGTGATGACCCAAAATGTCATCTTTAAATTTAATAAGTAATTATGTGTTCTAAGACCTCTAAAAGCATCATTTATCATTCCTCGACTTGCGTGCGTAGTCCGTATAATTTTCCGAAAAGCTTTTATGTGAAAAATGGATTAAAATGTGAAATAGAGCTTTAAAAACTCAACTGAGTTGACTTTAGTCAACATTTTGAGCAAACAGACCCGGATCAGTATTTTGACAATTTCGGAAGGTCCGCATCGTGATTTGGGACTTGGGCGTATGCCCGGAATCGAATTCCGAGGTCCCTAGCTCGAGATATGGAATTTTGATGAAACATTAAAAGCTTGAAAGCTTATGATTTTTAAGAATTTACTGATATTGGATTTATTGACACCGGGTCCGTATTTTGGTTCCGGAGCCCGGTATAGGTCCACTATAATATTTATGACTTGTTTGCCGAATTTGGTGAGAATCGGAGTTGATTTGACGTGATTCGGATGTCCGGTTGTAAAAATATAAGTTTTAAAGTTTTCTTGAAAATTTCCTTTGATTTGGTATCCGATTCGTAGTTCTAGGTGTTATTTTGGCGATTTGATCCCGCGAGCAAGTTCGTATGATATTTTAGGACTTGTGTGCATATTTGGTTTGGAGCCCCGAGGGCTCGGGTGAGTTTCGGATAGGCTATGGGATGATTTTGAACTTAAAAAATCTGGTTTTTGAGCTTCTGCTGTCATCTGGTGCATTGTGCTTCGCGATCGCGAAGCCATTCCTGCGATCGCGAAGAGGAAATTATAAGTAGTGAGTTTTACCCTTCGCGTTCGCGAAGATGGGCACGCGATTGCGAAAGGTAAACTCCTAGTGCACTGCGAACGCAAGGGACCAGCTCCGATCGCGTAGAAGGAAGGAAGGCAGAAGCTAGGCACGTTAATTGTGCTACGCGATCGCACAAGTAAGTACGCGATCACGTAAGGCTGGAAAAATGTACTCCGCGATCGCATGAGCATTTACGCGATCGCGTAGAATTAAAAGTCTGGGCAGCCAAAATGTGCTTTGCGATCGCGAAGCCATTCCCGCAATCGCGAAGAGTAAAGTGAACCTGGGCAAAAGTTGTTCTACGCGATCGCGAACGAATTTCCGCGATCGCGATGAGTAAAAATCCCAGAAACAGAACTTAAGTTCTAGAAATGGGGTTTCGACCCATTTTTAACTCTTTTCCATTTTTGAGCTCAGGTAAGGCGATTCTTTGGCGATTTTCACGGAAAAATATTGGGGTAAATGTCCCTTATCCTATATTGATTATATTTCATGATTTCATACTTATTTATGTCATGAATCCGTGAAATTTTGGAAGAAAAATCAGATTTTTATAAAATCTTCCAAAAACGAAAATTTAAGATTTGAAGGTCCATTCGACATCGGAAATGGATAATTTTTATATGGTTGGACTCATCTCGGAATGGGTGTTCGGGTTTCATAAGTCTTTCTGATATTTGAGACGTGGGTCCCACTATCGAATATTTTAATAAATTTTGGATTTTTATCCGAAAATTTTTTAAATTCATATGGAATTAATTGCTATGATTAGTATTGAATATATCAAATTGTTTGTGAATAGATTTGAAGCTTTCGGAGATAAATTTAAAAGGAAAAGTTGTGGTTAAATAATTGATTGGAATTTACAAAGCGAGGTAAGTGTCGTGGTTAACCTTGACTTAAGGGAATAGGACCCTTAAATTATTTGTTATGTGAATTGCATGTGAACGACGTATAGGCAAGGTGACGAGTGTCTATACGTCGTCAAATTAATTGTTTGTCTGCTTACTTGAAAAATCATAAATTATTTTAAATCATAAATTAGTTATTATAATAATTGTTTCTCTCCTATTCTTTGTTAAATATTAATTCTTGAATTCCTGCATTAATTGTTATATGCTATTTGAATTATGTGTTTTAATTGTTATTTGACATTTAGCATATTAAATATTAAACTACCTAATTTCTCTATGATTTTCATAATAAATTGTTATTTGTCATTGTTTGGTTCATAAATAAATTATAATTATTGTGTGCCTTGATGCTTAATAATTTCTCATTTGACATGGTATTTATTGGAGTAAGTTTTATTATATTTATGAGTTGTTTAAAATTATATTGGGAGAACGGGTTGTACGCCGCAACGGAAATAAAAGTGTGTGTGTGTGTGTGTATATATATATATATATATATTGGGGGATCGGATTGCACGCCGCAATAAACTTATTTAAAAGTCAATATTGGGGGATCGGATTACACGCCGCAACAGACTTATTTAAATATCTATATATATATAGAGTCTGTCATATATTTATTTCAATCAAGTATATATATATATATTGGGAAAGGGTTGCACGCTGCAACAGAATTGAATGTGAATATATTGTGAGAGCGGGTTGCACGCTGCAACAGAATTGGGTAAAATAATAATGGATTATGACTGCTGAGTTTGCTTTAATTATTATAAATGAGTTACCTGATTTATTTTTATTATTTGTTGTTGTTATTAATATTGTGTACAGGTTAATGTAAATGAACCGCCTTAGCCTCGTCACTACTTCATCGAGGTTAGGCTCAGCACTTACCAGTACATGGGGTCGGTTGTACTGATACTACACTCTGCACTTCTTGTGCATATTTCAGAGTTGGTCCCAGCGGCGTGCCATAGACTTGCTCGGATTTCAGTTATTCTGAGGAGACTTGAGGTATAACTGCATGACGTCCGCAGTTCTGAAGTCCCCGTCTATTTTACTTTAGCTGTGTGTTTATTTCCAGACAGTTTTATTTTATTCAGATATTTATTTGTATTATTCTAGAAGCTCGTGCACTTGTGACACCAATTCTGGGATGGTATTTAGACACCATTATTTTTATGAATTATTCACTATATTTCAGACGTTACTTCCGCAATTGTTCTCTGTTATTAATAAATTTAAAAATTGTTTTTAAAATGGATAATTTTATTCTAACGTTGGCTTGCCTAGCAAGTGAAATGTTAGGCGCCATCACGGTCCAAAGATGGGAATTTCGGGTCGTGACAAGATAACATCTTTAAAAAGAGAATTACATCAATCAGAATAAGAAAATTTTTAAAAAATATTTTTCATAGATAAATTATACCCCATAAGCATAAATTAGATAAACTACAGATTTTTATAGTAAAGTGATTTAAATTATATCTAACAACCATCGCATAACACAGATTTTTATGATATAATAGAAAAGATGAAAAAAAATTGATATCAATCCAAAATTCTCATTAAGACCCAAGTTTTTCGGATTTGATTGAAGAAAACTCATAAATTTAATTAAGAGGATTGCTTATTTTATATAATTTTAAAGTTTAGGAGTCTCTTTTTTGAGTGTTCTTGCTATAGATCACATACAAAATAATAGAATAGAGAAAATAAAAATATAAAAAAATAATAATAAAACGACAAATAGAAAATTCAGTGGTAGCTGTCGCGCCCCTTTTTCTCGCGAAATCGGGTTTCGACCTGTGACAACTCTTTTTAATGGATGATAGGTATTAAAAGAGGAGAGTCGCCACCTAACGGTTTTTAAGGTGCGTTAGGGTACCTATTATGCAAATGACTCTGGTTTAACTGGTCAACGCGACCAAAGATCGGGTAAGGGTTCAAGTTACCTCAAAGAGAAGGTGTTACGCACTTCTCGAGGTCCAGAACTGTGGGTCTCGACCGAACTTAAATTATATGGATTAGTCTATGTGATCAAGTAAGCAAAGAGAGTACAAAATCTAAGATTTTTATTACAAAGAGATCTTGAATAGGGAGATACAACTATTTTTCATTCTAATAGAAAAGAAAGAAAATATGGGGGGGGGGGGGGGGGGAGTTCCTAAGTTTTTTAGCCTAAAGGATTACCCCGTGCAACATAAATAATATTTCGTAAGTCCCTTGAGATAGGGTGTTACTCATATTATCCAGCGGGCAAAGCCTATCATCTCCTGCTACCCGATTACTATGTTAAAGTTGTTTACCTAAAAGCGCTCTAATTCAATTCTAAGCCGTACCCTACGCGTGCACTACCCGTCCCATACCTATGGTCCAGGAGGTTTTGGACCTCTATTTGGATGGTTCTAGACCTTATCTAGGCTCCTCAAAAATGCAAAACTAAGTGACAAACAAAACATATAAAGACTTCACATAAAAGCAATTAAGGGTTCCCATTGACCTCCTGTCACGACCCAAAATCACACCACAGGAGTCGTGATGGCACCTAGTCTCTAAGACTAGGTAAGCCGATTTCAATTACCTTTTGAAGCCCTTTTTTGTTTTGAAAGTAACCGCAAAAATAATTATAATATACAACCTCCCAAGACTGGTAGTACTGAGTCACAAAATCTAACTGAATACATAGCATGATCACGAGGACCGAATATACAATACTGTTTGATTACAAGTTAACAGTACAATGAAATAAAAAGACTCCAAGGGACTGCGTCGACCAAGCAGCTCTACCTTGAATCCTTACGATCCCACTTTAACTCTGCTCAAGTCCTTTATCTTCAATACCTGGCTCTGCACAAAAATGTGCAGAAGTGTAGAGTGAGTACACCACAGCGGTGCCCAGTAAGTATCAAGACTAACCTCAATGGAGTAGAGACGAGGTACAGTCAAGACACTCACTAGTCTAATAATCTGTGCAATATAGCATACGAAAATAATAGAAAACAAATAACAATAAGGGCAACACCAATCAACTAGTGATTTATACAGCAAGGCAACAGGAACATCATTAATATTACTCAACGAATAATAAACACAGGTACAACCAATTAATCAAGTCTTTCAAAATATACATCTTTTATCTATAAGTCTTTCAATGAAAGTCTCTAGAATATAATCATTTTCAATAAATATATCTCAAATATACTTTCTTCAAATAAATATATCTTTCAAATAGCATTCTTTCAAATAAACCTCTTCTGAATATAATTCTTTCCAATAAATATCTTTCGAATATAATTCCTTCAAGTAAATATCTTTCAAATATAATTCTTTCAAGTAAATATCTTTCAAAATTAAATTCTTTCAAGTAAATATCTTTCAAATATAATTCTTTCAAGTAAATATCTTTCAAATATAATTCTTTCAGGTAAATATCTTCCAAATATAATTCTTTCAAATATAATTCATTCAAGTAAATATATTTCAAATATAAATTCTTTCAAGTAAATATCTTTCAAATATAATTCTTTCAAGTAAATAACTTTCAAATATAATTCTTTCAAGTAAATATCTTCCAAATATAATTCTTTCAAGTAAATATCTTTCAAATATAATTCTTTCAAGTAATATCTTTCAAATATAATTCTTTCAAGTAAATATCTTTCAAATATAATTCTTTCAAGTAAATAACTTTCAAATATAAATTCTTTCAAGTAAATATCTTCCAAATATATTTCTTTCAAGTAAATAACTTTCAAATATAATTCTTTCAAGTAAATATCTTCCAAATATAATTCTTTCAAGTAAATATCTTTCAAATGTAATTCTTTCAAATAAATAACTTTCAAATATAATTCTTTTGAATAAAAGTCACCATGTGACGCCTCATTTAACTTTCATGGCGTGAGAAACATATTCAACATATCACATCAAATGGCACGGCAATACCTTCGTACACTTGTCTCATTCTCACCCAATAAATATATATATATATATATATATATATATATATATATATATATATATATATATATATATATATATATATATATATATCAAATCAATTGGCACGACAACACCCTTCGTGCATTTATATCTTTCTCACAGTACATACATACAACAGTACCAACTAAGTGGGCAGAATAAAAAAAGAATAAAGTAGAGGCATCCAGGAAGCAACAACGACTACAAGTCACATAGGAAACATAGGTGCACAATAACATCTCAAGATAAAGGCATGAATGTATACACAACAAACAATATCACAATATAATGTATGTCTCTCGTACTCTCCTGCACGCAAACACCCTTCGTGCCATGAGTATATGATAATATAAAAATAATTGCACGGCATCACTCTTCGTGCTTTTACCCTCATCCTCACCTGATAATATAAATAAAACGACACGGCATCACCCTTCGGGCTTTTACTCTCATCCTCACCTGATAATATAAATGAAACGGCACGGCATCACCCTTCGTGATTTACACTCTCAATGATACGGCATCACTCTTCGTGCTTTACATTCTCCCTCACATGATAATATAATTCAAATGGCACGGCATCACCCTTCGTGCTTTACACTCTTCCTCACCAAGCACATGTATATCATTAACAAGCAAGGTAGGAAGCATAAATAATGTCAAGGAGAGTGTTTAATCCACAACACAATATAACAATTCACATAAAATCCAAATAACAATCACACCAAATTATTATATAAAACACAAACTTGACAATTAAGGAATGAAGCATGATAACTCAAGTATTTACTAGTGCCAACAATTATCCAATTTAATACATAAAGATATCTAAAACTTTAAACCAATAAAATTTGCACATATAAGCTCGAGTACGTATTCGTCACCTCGCGTATACGGCTTCCAACCACACAATTTTCACATAAGACTCAATGCCTAAGGGGTAATTTCCCCACTCGAGATTAGGCAAGTACTTACCTCTTTGAAGTTATGCCGATATTCCAAAATCGTCTTCTTGCTTGAATTAAACTCTGGGCTGCTCAAATCTAACCAAATTAATTGTATAACTTCATTTAAATTCATCGGAAATAATTCTGGATAATAATATGTCGACTTCCTCGGAACCCGACAAAATTTTCATGAAATCCGAACACCCATTCCGATACGAGTTCAACCATACCAATTTTATCGAATTCCAATAACAACTCGACCTCCAAATCTTAATTTTTCATTTTCAAATCCCTAAGTTCAAACCCCCGATTTACACCTCAAAAAGATGTAATCTAATCGGATTATTCGATGATAATTCAATATTATGGAGTAGAAATGATCACAAGGGACTTATCTCATGTTTTCCCGTAAAAACCTTGCTCAAATATCGCCCAGCCCGAGCTTGAAATGCTCGAAAATGGCAAAAGCTCGGAACCCCTCTGTTTTTGTATTGCCCAGGGGTTTTCGCATCCGCGGCAAATTTTTCGCACCCACGGCTTCGCATCCGCAGCAATTCTTTTGAACCCGCGGCAAAATTTTCGCACTTGCGGCTTCGCATCCGCGGCAAATATTTTGCACCCGCGGTGCCTGGCCAGCCCATAAATTTTTCTGCTTCTGCGACTCATTTCTCGCATCCGCGAGCTCGCACCTGCGGCCCTTTTTCGTGCAGGTGCGATCATACCAGATGCCCAGCTGCTTCAACTCCTCCTCCAAATCCAAATTCGATCTGTTAGGCATCCAAACTCACCCGAGGCCCCCCGGGACCTCAACCAAACATACCATCAAGTCCTAAAATATCATACGAACTTAGTCACATTCTTAAATCACATCAGACAACATCAAAATGACGAATCGCACCTCAAATCAAAATCTATGAACTTTGAACTTTCAAATTCTTTATCTTGTGCCGAAACACATCAAATCAATTCGGAATGACTTCAAATTTTGCACACAAGTCATAAATGACATAACAGACCTATTCAAATTTCCAGAATTGGATTCCGACCTCGATATCAAAAAGTCAACCCATTGGTCAAACTTCCCAAAAATTTAACTTTCGGCATTTCAAGCTTAATTCCACTACAGACCTCCAAATAATTTCCGGACATGCTCCTAAGTCCAAAATCACCATACGGAGCTATTGACATCATCAAAATTCCATTTTGGAGTCATTTTCTCAAAAGTCAACTCTCCGGTCAACTCTTTTCATTTAAGCTTCAAATTAAGGATTGTTCGTTTAATTTAATTCTGAATCTTTAGTAAATCAAAATCGACCACACCCGCGGGTCATAATACATATTGCGAAGCTGCTCGAGACTTTAAGTCATTGAACGGGGCATAAATTCTTAAAATGACAAGTCGGGTCGTTACATTCTCCACCTCTTATGAACGTTCTAAAAATTATTGTGAGGTTACCAAATTAATGATTTTACTTTTACACATATACTCACGGTTGATTCCATGCTACCGCATTTGAGATAAGCCTGACAATATCATCTCATTTGAGTTTATTTCTTTTATTCATATTTATAAACTGTAAGATTAATTTCTTACACTCCAAACGTTTCAAAAGGTCTGATTTTCACAACAACGTACGGTATTAGTCTCAACTGGCTATAGCAACTCGTGCCTATGCACACATCAATTTTCTTGATAGTGTTGAAGTACTTCAATTTTTTTTATTTTTTTCTTTTTCTGGGGTGTTTCATTCTTCCCCGCTTAGGGTCATTCGCCCTTAAACACATAACATAACTTATCTCTTTTTTTGCAAATTTCAATCCTTCAAATTTTACTAACTCCCAAATTTTTCAGAAATTTCGGCAGAGTCTCCCCTGTAATTGGGCCTATCCACCTGCTAGAGTAACACCAAAACAACTACTAACAACACATCCACAACCCAACACAATACCACAAGGTATATATCAATAACACCAATCTCAACATTACAAGCACTGCATTATCATAATGATATCAGGACATGAAGCACATCATATGTATGCTCTTTACCACATCCCTGGTCTTAAAAGCTGTTCATAATTAATTCCATCATCATCAATTAATCTCATATTAACCACCATCCCATTTCGAATTTTCACAATACTGACAACAAAATGTGAGGCATGAAGACCTCATGATTGCTTACTCGGATTAATGAGTCACATTTAACGCCACCTGAGCACTCATCTCATAGGTTAAAACTCAATGTTTACAGCACCAAAATGGCTGAATATGCACAGAAAAATATACGAGAATTATCAAATAAGCCTAATAGGCATGACTCCCTATTAATATTATTGTACAAATTAATTTCACAAAGGGATAATTTTAAACTTATATATATTTCACCACAAGGACCTCGTCCTTACATAAATTCCACCGCGCCTTGCAGCCCGGTTTAAATAATTCACATCATATAAAAATGCGAGGATCTCGTCCTCAACTCCGAATCACAAGTATGTTGCACATTGTGCCAATTGAAATTTTCAATTTCCTTTCTTTCTTCTTTTCAATATATTTCATAAACAATTTTTACAACATATAATGAACCTCATACCGGTAGGGCGTATAATTAATAAAAAATGGAATCAATTATTCTAAAACACATTAAACCTGTTGTAATGAATAATAAAAATTACTTTTGGACTTATAGCCCTCAATGGTGTACAAAAATAAAATAACAGACACGGGCTCACATCTTTAAATCTCCCAACGGGGATAAACATATAAGTGAGTCACAATTTACGAAGCTCACCTATAAGCGGAGCATAATAGGAGGACCCACCTCAATATTCAGATCCGAATGAAATTAAGAAAAATATCCTTTTATAATAAAAATCAGGATCGTTCCTGTAACGACACCATCTGGTGTATTGGCCTCAGCCAAATCATAGTGATTAAATCAATGGGTCGGGCCTCCACCTCTTAGGCGCCCACTACCCGCCTGCCTCCACCTCTAGCTGACTGTGCACGTGGAGTATCGACTGGAATAAAGCTTGTAGCTGGAGTGTTCTGATGAGATCTACCCCTCCCAAGTCTGGGACAATCTCTCATGATATGCCTAGTATCACCACACTCATAACAACCCCTCTGGGGTTGTGGCTGCTCGTACTGAGTCTGTGCCGGATAACTAGAATAACCACTGTAAGAATCTCGTGTCGGTGGTGCATTATAAACTGGAGCACTCCGAGTAATCTGATGTGCAGAATGAGCTGAGCGACTGCTCGAGCCTCCACTATAATGGGTTCTAGCTGAAGAGTAAAATCCACTGAACCCTCCAGATCTTCGAGACCTTTTGGCCTCCTTAGACTCCCTTTCCTCGCCTAAAACACCCTCACTCTTCCTTGTAATTGTAATGACCCAACCGGTCATTTTAACTTTTAGAACCTCTTTCCCTAAAATAAAACTTCCTGTAGGTGCTTGTAATGATTTATGACTTGTGGGGATGGTTGGTTCGGGATTTGGAAGTGTTTGGGGTAAAACCAGAACACTTGGTTCCTTAAGTTGGCCTTAAAGTGCTAAGTTTGACTTTGGCCAACATTTTGAGAAAACGACCTCGGAATAGAATTTTGATGATTTCAATATCTCCGCATGGTGATTTTGGACTTAGGAGCATGTTCGGAATTTTATTTGGAAGTCTGTAGTTAAATTAGGCTTGAAATGGCTAAAAATAAGAATTTAAGTTTGGAAGTTTGACCGATGAGTTGACTTTTTGATACCGGAGTCGGAATCCAGTTCCAAAAATTTTTATAGCTCCGTTATGTAATTTATGACTTGTGTGTAAAATTTGAGGTCAATCGGAGTTGATTTGATAGGTTCCGACATTGAATGTAGAAGTTGAAAACTCTTAGTTTCATTAAGCTTGAATTGGGGTATGATTCATGGTTTTAGCGTTGTTTGATGTGATTTAGAGGTTCGACTAAGTTTGTATGATATTTTCAGACTTGTTGGTATATTTGGTTGAGGTTCCGAGGGCCTCGGGTGAGTTTCAGATGGTTAACGGATTAAAAGTTGGACTTAAAAAGCTGCTGCAATTTTCTCTTCTGCTGCATATTCTGGGTTGTGATCGAGCCTCAGATCGAGCCCCAGATCGAACCCAGATATCAAGCCCACGATCGAGGCCTGAGTTGAAGCCAGGGACGAGGCTCAGTATCGAAGCCTCGATCGAAGGCAAGGCTCGAGGGCATGATCGAAGGTAAGGCTCGAGGGCTAGGATCGAGACCAATGCTCGATGCCCTGATCGAAGGCTCAAGCTCGATGCCATGATTGAGGCTATGATCGAAGGCCCAACCTCGATGCCTTGATCGAGGCCATGACCGAGGTCTAGGCTCGAGCCTATGATCGAAGCCCCGATCGAGGCCTAGTTCGAGGACCAGTTCCGAAGGCTGCTAGGTAGTTTTATAAAAAGAGGGCATTCGTCCCATTTGCCATTTTTGATGAACTTGAGCTTGAGCAGAGTCGACTTTTGGCAGATTTTCAAGGGAAAAACATTGGGGTAAGTGATTCTAACTCGGATTTGGTCTACATATACAAGTATATCATTATTTTCACAACTTAATTAGTGTTTTGAGATTGAAATTTGGAAAAGTTTAGAAATCTCATAGAAACGAAATTTTGAGATTTCAGTATCGATTCGGAGTCGGATTTGAGTGAAACCGGTATGGTTGGACTCGTAATTGAATGGGTTGTCGGATTTCATAACTTTCGCAGGATTCCGATATGTGGGCCCTGCTGGCAAATTTTTAATTAATTTTGGGGTCTTTTCTTTAAAATGTAGTATTTTCTTATAGAATTAATTTTTACAATATTTAGTGATTTTATCGAATTATTTTGGCTAGATTTGAGCCAGACGGAGTTGGATAATCGTGAAAAAGGCCCTATAGTGGATTAAATTGGAGCAATACGAGGTACGTCTCTTGTCTAATCTTGTGAGGGGGAAATTACCTCATAGGTGATTAAAATTAAATAATTATTGCTAATTGTGGGGCTACGTACGCACGAGGTGACGAGAGTCCGTACGTAGCTACTATTAATGCTAAAGTCCGGGTAGTTTAGGACTCAAAGCATGCCTTACTTGTGTAAATTGTATTCTTTGATTTATTTATATTAGTTGATATCTATATGAATATATTGTGAATTGTTAGATAAAGATATTAAAGGATAAAAATCTCATAGGCATGATTGTCTGTTTAAATCAATTAATTGTTAAAAGAAATTATTTTTCTCCCAAATTCATCTTATAATGAATATACTCTCCTTCCGGAGGCACATAAAAAAATGTCCTCCTTTCTTGTGGAGCGGGCCGAACGCCTCGGCAGGATAGATGCATCTATGGATCGTGCCGCACGTCCCTCGGCAGTGTACACGACACTCTGGATCGGGCCGTACGTCCTCGGCAGAAATTGTGCTTAATAATAATAATTACACAATACTTTAATAATTTATTTCAGCTTGTGAAGCTAAGTAATAAATTGAAAAATTATTGGAATTTAATGAATTATTATTCTTGCTTGTTTAGGAATTAATTGTTACTCCTGTAAATGAGATTTAATTGATAAATTGGAATTTATTTGAATTGAAGGAATTTAATTAATATATTGAAAATTGTTACATTTGAAGGAATTTGATTATTTTCGCTGATTAAATAAATTATTTGTAAATTCTGTAAATCATGCTGATTTGAATATCCTAATTTTATTTCAATTATTATTGACCCATAGTGAGTGTCAAAGTCGGCCATCTCGTCTATCTCGTCTTTACCACTTCGATATTAGGCTTGATACTTACTGGGTACACGTTGTTTACGTACTCATACTACACTTGCTGCACTTTTTGTGCAGGATCTGAGACAGGTACTAGTGGAGGACCTATCATCACATACCCACGTCATCCCGAGGCATAGTGGTGAGCTGCCTTTCTGAGCCATTCTGCAGCTACCAGTGTCTCTTCTGATATTTATATTCTATCTATTTCATTTCAGACAGTATTTGGAGTTTTGTATAATCTACTAGATGCTCATGCACTTATGACACCGGGTCTTGGCACACACATTGGTAGAAGTTGGTATTTTTATTATTTTCTTTGAATAAAAGTTTAACCAATGTACGTTTGACTTATTATTGGCTTGCCTAGCTGTAGTGTTGGGAGCCATCACGACTTATAGGTAAAATTGGGTCATGACAACATGGTATCAGAGCACTAGGTTCACGTAGGTCTCACAAGTTATGAGCAGACCTAATAGAGTCTTGCGGATCGGTACGGAGACATCTGTACTTATCTTCGAGAGGCTATATGGTGTTAGGAAATTACCTTTCTTCATATTCCATCGTGCAATTAATGTAGTACTAAATATCCTTCTCTTATTCTCTCACAGATGGTAAGAACACGCTCTAATGAGATTCCAGACCAGGGAAGAGCTACTCCCCCAGTTGCTAGAGGCAGAGGCCGAGGGAGGGCTCCAGCCCGTGGTAGAGGGCGAGGACGTCCCAGGACTATTCCGGTTATGCCGCCAGTGGATCCAGTAGAGAATCCCATTATTGAGGAGCAGGATGAGGTGCATATGGCAGAGCCAGCTCCGGTGGACTTCACATCTGCACCGGGATTTTAGGATGTCATGGGTCGTATGCTGCGATTCATGGATAATATGACTCAGGCCGTTTTATTTCCGGCAGACCCAGCCACATCTCAGGTGGGCGGGGGAGCACAGACCCCTACCGCGTAGGCTCATGGACAGGCAGCTGCTGTATATCAGACCCAGGGTGCACTACCCGTGGGTGGAGTCCAGCCAGTGGCAGCAGCTACACCTGAGCCCAGGCCAGCTGTAGCCGCCGATCCTCAGAAACTATTGGATAGATGGACTAGACTACATCCTCCTGTCTTCGGGGATGAGCTACATAAGGATCCATAGGATTTCATTGATCATTGCAAGGATAGATTGTACAACATGAGGATATTGGAATCCCATGGGGTTGATTTCGCTACTTTTCAGCTAGAGGGTAGAGCCCGTAGATGGTGGCAGTCTTATGCTCTTGGCAGACCAGTAGATTCTCCTCCCATGACTTGGGACAGGTTCACCCGTATCTTCTTGGACAAGTATATTCCACCCTCCCAGAGGGAAGCGTTGCGGTTTCAGTTTGAGCAGCTCCAGCAGGGTCAGATGTTAGTGACTGATTATGAGGCGAGGTTTTCTGAATTATCTCGCCATGCACTAATGATACTCCCTACTGAGGCGGAGAGAGTGTGAAGGTTTGTAGCCGGTTTACATACTGGTATTCAGGCTACTATGGCTCGAGAGGTTGAGATGGGTACCTCTTATGAGTGAGTTGTGGAGATAGCCCGGAGGATTGAGGGTGTACGTCTGCGGAGCCGAGAGCAGATTATGAGAGATAAGCGGTTCAGGTACTCTGGAGAGTTTAGAAGTGCTCCGTCCGGGGGCAGAGGTCAGTTCGTGAGGGGACAGTCCAGCAGACCCCCATATCCAGCACCACCACCTCCTCGAGGTGCTCCAGTGCGACCTTATCTCAGTGCTATTCCAGAGAGTTCTTACCGCCCACCAGCTATTCAGGGTCCTCCCAGTGGGTATTCAGGTCCCCACGGCCAGACACTTAGTCAGCAGCCCATCGCACCGAAGAGTTATTACGAGTGCGGGGATCCCAGTCACATGCAGAGGTTTTACCCCAGGCTTCGAGGTAGACCAGTACAGCCGGGTCAGCAGCCTATGCTTACCGGACCAGTTGCTCCACCAGTAGTCCGACCACCCAAAGGTAGAGGAAAGGTGGGTAGGGGCCGTCCTAGGGGTGGAGGTCAGCCAGTTGGCACTCCAGCTCGGTTCTATGCTTTTCTGGCTAGACCAGATGCAGAGGCCTCAGATGCCGTGATTACAGGTATTATTTCTGTTTGTGGAAAAGATGCCTCAGTATTATTTGATCCAGGATCTACGTATTCATATGTGTCATCTTTATTTGCTCCATTCCTGGGTGTTTCTCGTGAGTCCTTGAGTACTCCTGTTTATGTGTCCACTCCTGTGGGCGATTCTGTTGTCGTGAACCGGATCTACCGATCTTGTATTATTACATTCTGTGGTTATAAAACTAGAGCAGATCTCCTATTGCTTGAGATAACCGATTTTAAAATTATTCTGGGTATGGATTGGTTATCTCCATATCATGCTATTCTAGATTGTCATGCCAAGACTGTTACCTTGGCTATTCCAGCATTGCCTAAGCTGGAGTGGAAGGGTTCGCCTGTTAGTTCATTTAATCGAGTTATTTCTTTTATAAAGGCTCAACACATGGTTGAGAAGGGTTGTTTGGCTTAATCAAGCCTATGTTCGGGATACTACTGCAGAGACTCCGGCTATTGATTCAGTGCCTGTAGTTCGGGAGTTCCCCAATGTATTTCCGTCAGATCTTCCAAGTATGCCACCTGATCATGATATTGATTTCTGTATTGACTTGGCTTCAGATACCCAGCCTATATCTATCTCACTGTATCGCATGGCTCCGAAAGAATTGAAAGAATTAAAAGAACAGCTTGAAGAGTTACTAGCCAAAGGGTTTGTCAGACCGAGTGTATCGCCTTGGGGTGCACCAGTATTATTTGTGAAAAAGAAGGATGGAACAATGTGGATGTGTATTGATTATCGCCAATTAAACAAAGTCACTATTAAGAACAAGTACCCGTTGCCACGTATTGATGATCTATTTGACCAGTTACAGGGTGCTAGGGTATTCTCTAAGATCGACTTGAGGTCGGGGTACCATCAGTTGAAGATTCGGGATTCGGATGTTCCGAAGACTGCTTTCCGTACTAGATATGGTCATTATGAGTTTCTGGTAATGTCTTTTGGTTTAACTAATGCTCTGGCAGCGTTTATGGATCTGATGAATAGAGTATTCATGCCATATATTGATTCGTTTGTCATTGTCTTCATTGATGACATCTTAATCTATTCGCGCAGTAAGGAGGAACATGAGCAACACATGAGATTAGTGCTTCAGACATTGCGGGAACAAAAGCTATATGCTAAGTTCTCTAAATGTGAGTTTTAGCTAGAGTCTGTAGCATTTTTTGGATATATCGTATCGGGCGAAGGTATTAAAGTTGATCCCAAAAAGATTGAGGCAGTTTAGAATTGGCATCGTCCCACTTCGGCGACGGAGATCAGGAGTTTTCTGGGTTTGGCAGTTATTATCGTCGGTTCGTGGAAGGTTTTTCATCTATTGCAGCACCTTTGACCAAATTAACCCAGAAGGGTGCTCCATTCCGATGGTCCGATGATTGTGAGGTGAGCTTTCAGAAGCTCAAGACATCATTGACTACAGCACCAGTGTTAGTGTTGCCTTCCGGTTCGGGGATGTATACAGTGTATTGCGACGCTTCGCGCGTTGGCTTGGGTTGTGTATTGATGCAGGAAGGGAAAGCTATTGCATATGCTTCACGTCAGCTGAAGCCCCAAGAAAAGAATTATCCGGTACATGATTTGGAGTTAGCTGCGATTGTTCATGCTCTTAAGATTTGGAGGCATTATCTTTATGGGGTGTCTTGTGAAGTTTACATTAATCATCGCAGTTTGCAGCATTTGTTCAAGCAGAGGGATCTAAATTTGAGGCAGTGCAGATGGCTGGAGTTACTAAAAGATTATGATATTACTACCTTGAATCATTCGGGCAAAGCAAATGTGGTTGCAGATGCCTTAAGCTGAAAGGCGGAGAGTATGGGTAGTTTGGCTTTCATTTCAGCAGAGGAAAGGCCATTAGCCTCGGATATTCAGTCCTTGGCTAACAGACTTGTGAGGCTGGATATTTCAGAGCCCAGCCGAGTTCTTGCATGTGTTGTGGCCCAATCTTCACTATTTGAGCAGATCAAGGCTCGCCAGTATGATGACCCACACCTGGTGGTTCTTCGTGAAACGGTACTACAAGGTGGTGCCAAGGAAGTCACTATTGGTGCAGATGGTGTTCTACGACTCCAGGATCATCTGTGTGTTCCTAATGTGGATGAACTGAGGAAAAAGATCCTGGAGGAGTCATACAGTTCTCGATATTCTATTCATCCAGGTGCTACGAAGATGTATCGTGACTTGAGGCAGCATTATTGGTGGCGACGAATGAAAAAGGACATAGTTGAGTATGTAGCTCGGTGTCTAAATTGCCAGTAAGTTAAATATGAGCACCAGAGGCCAGGTGGCCTACTTCAGCAGATGACCATACCAGAGTGGAAATGGGAACGAATTACTATGGAATTTGTAGTTGGGTTGTCACGGACCTTGAGGAAGTTTGATGCAGTTTGGGTGATTGTTGACAGGTTGACTAAGTCGGCACATTTTATTCCTGTTGTAACTACGTATACTTCAGAGAGGTTGGCTCAGATTTATATTCAGGAGATAGTTCGGTTGCACGGTGTGCCAATTTCCATCATATTAGATAGAGGTCCTCAGTTTACTTCACATTTCTGGAGAGCAGTACAGAGTGAGTTAGGGACCCGTGTAGAACTCAACACAGCCTTTCATCCGCAGACCGATGGACAGTCAGAGAGGACAATTCAGATTTTGGAGGATATGCTCAGGGCATGTGTGATTGACTTTGGAGGTCAGTGGGATCGTTTCCTGCCTTTGGTCGAGTTTGCTTATAATAACAGTTACCAATCCAGCATCGAGATGGCTCCATTTGAGGCTTTATATGGTTGGCGATGTCGTTCACCTATCAGATGGTTTGAGCCAGGTGAGGCTAAGTTATATGGTACTGATTTGGTAAGGGATGCCTTGAAAAAGGTAAAGTTGATTCAGGAGCGACTTCGTACAGCACAGTCCAGACAAAAGAGTTACGCGGATCAGAAAGCGCGTGATATATCATTTATGGTAGGTGAAAAAGTTCTCTTGAAGGTTTCGCCGATGAAGGGAATTTTGAGATTCGGGAAGAAGGGCAAGTTGAGCCCAAGGTTTATAGGCCCATTTGAGGTGTTGAAACGAGTTGGGGAGGTTGCTTATGAGCTTGCATTGCCTCCCAGCCTATCGGGAGTTCATCCGATTTTTCACGTATCTATGCTCCGGAAGTATCATGCCGACCTATCACATGTGTTAGACTTCAACACAGTTCAGCTAGATAATAGCTTGGGTTATGAAGAGGAGCCAATTACCATTGTTGATAAACAGGTTCGCCAGTTGAGGTCCAAGAGGATTTTTGCAGTAAAAGTCCAGTGGAGGGGCCAACCAGTCGAGTAAGCGACTTGGGAGGCCGAGGAAGACATGCGGAGCAGATATCCACACTTATTCAGCATTCCAGGTACAATTCTAAACCCGTTCGAGGAGGAACGTTTGTTTAAGAGGTGGAGAATGTAATGACCCAACCGGTCATTTTAACTTTTAGAACCCCGTTCCCTAAAATAAAATTTCTTGTAGGTGCTTGTAATGATTTATGACTTGCGGAGATGGTTGGTTCGGAATTTGGAAGTGTTTGAGGGTGAAACCGGAACACTTGGTTCCTTAAGTTGGCCTTAAAGTGCTAAGTTTGACTTCGGTCAACATTTTGAGAAAACGACCCCGGAATAGAATTTTGATGATTCCAACAGCTCCGTATGGTGATTTTGGACTTAGGAGCGTGTTCGGAATTTTATTTGAAAGTTCGTAGTTAAATTAGGCTTGAAATGACTAAAAACAGGAATTTAAGTTTGGAAGTTTGACTGATGAGTTGACTTTTTGATACCGGAGTCGGAATCCAGTTCCGAAAATTTTCATAGCTCCGTTAAGTAATTTATGACTTGTGTGTAAAATTTGAGGTCAATCGGAGTTGATTTGATAGGTTCCGACATTGAATGTAGAAGTTAAAAACTCTTAGTTTCATTAAGCTTGAATTGGGGTATGATTCATGATTTTAGCGTTGTTTGATGTGATTTAGAGGTTCGACTAAGTTTGTATGATATTTTAGGACTTGTTGGTATATTTGGTTGAGGTCCCGAGGGCCTCGGGTGAGTTTCGGATGGTTAACGGATCAAAAGTTGGACTTAAAAAGCTGCTACAATTTTCTCTTCTACTGCATATTCTGGGCTGTGATCGAGCCTCAGATCGAACCCAGATATCGAGCCCACGATCGAGTCCTGAGTCGAAGCCAGGGACGAGACTCAGTATCGAAGCCTCAATCGAAGGCATGGCTCGAGGGCATGATCGAAGGTAAGGCTCGAGGGCTAGGATCGAGACCCATGCTCGATGCCCTGATCGAAGGCTCAAGATCGATGCCATGATTGAGGCTATGATCGAAGGCCCAACCTCGATGCCCTGATCGAGGCCATGACCGAGGTCCAGGCTTGAGCTTGTGATCGAAGCCCCGATCGAGGCCCAGTTCGAGGACCAGTTCCGAAGGCTGCTGGGCAGTTTTATAAAAAGAGGGCATTCGTCCCATTTGCCATTTTTGACGAACTTGAGCTTGAGCAGAGACGATTTTTGGCAGATTTTCAAAGGAAAAACATTGGGGTAAGTGATTCTAACTCGGATTTGGTCTACATATACAAGTATATCATTATTTTCACAATTTAATTAGTGTTTTGAGATTGAAATTTGGAAAAGTTTAGAAATCTCATAAAAACGAAATTTTGAGATTTCGGTATCGATTCGGAGTCGGATTTGAGTGAAACTGATATGGTTGGACTCGTAATTGAATGAGTTGTCAGATTTCATAACTTTTGTCGGATTTCGAGATGTGGGCCCCGCGGGCAAATTTTTAATTAATTTCGGAATCTTTTCTTAAAAATGTAGTATTTTCTTATAGAATTGATTTATACAATATTTAGTGATTTTATCGAATTATTTTGGCTAAATTCGAGCTAGACGGAGTTGGATAATCGTGGAAAAGGCCCTATAGTGGATTAAATTGGAGCAAGACGAGGTAAGTCTCTTGTCTAATCTTGTGAGGGGGAAATTACCTCATAGGTGATTAAAATTAAATAATTGTTGCTAATTGTGGGGGGCTATGTACGCACAAGGTGACGAGAGCCCGTGCGTAGCTACTATTAATGCTAAAGTCCGGGTAGTTTAGGACTCAAAGCATGCCTTACTTGTGTAAATTGTATTCTTTGATTTATTTATATTAATTGATATCTATATGAATATATTGTGAATCGTTAGATAAAGATATTAAAGGATAAAAATCTCATAGGCTTGATTGTCTGTTTAAATCAATTAATTATTAAAAGAAATTGTTCTCCTCCTAAATTCATCTTATAATGAATATACTCTCCTTCCGGAGGCACATAAGAAAATGTCCTCCTTTCTTGTGGAGCGGGCCGAACGCCTCGGCAGGATAGATGCATCTATGGATCGCGCCGCACGTCCCTCGGCAGTGTACACGACACTCTGGATCGGGTCGTACGTCCTCGGCAGAAATCGTGCTTAATAATAATAATTACACGATACTTTAATAATTTATTTCAGCTTGTGAAGCTAAGTAATAAATTGGAAAATCATTGGAATTTAATGAATTATTATTCTTGCTTGTTTAGGAATTAATTGTTACTCCTGTAAATGAGATTTAATTGATAAATTGGAATTTATTTGAATTGAAGGAATTTAACTAATATATTGAGAATTATTACATTTGAAGGAATTTGATTATTTTCGCTGATTAAATAAATTATTTGTAAATTCTGTAAATCATGCTGATTTGAATATCCTAATTTTATTTCAATTATTATTGACCCATAGTTAGTGTCAAAGTCGGCCATCTCTTGTCAAAGTCGGCCATCTCGTCTCTACCACTTCGAGATTAGGCTTGATACTTACTGGGTACACGTTGTTTACGTACTCATACTACACTTGATGTACATTTTGTGCAGGATCTGAGACAGGTACTAGTGGAGGACCTATCATCACATACTCACGTCATCCCGAGGCATAGTGGTGAGCTGCCTTTCTGAGCCGTTCTGCAGCTACCAGTGTCTCTTCTGATATTTATATTCTGTCTATTTTATTTCAGACAGTATTTGGAGTTTTGTATAATCTACTAGATGCTCATGCACTTGTGACACCGGGTCTTGGCACACACATTGGTAGAAGTTTGTAGTTTTATTATTTTCTTTGAATAAAAGTTTAACCAATGTACGTTTGACTTATTAGTTGGCTTGCCTAGCTGTAGTGTTGGGCGCCATCATGACTTATAGGTGAAATTGGGTCGTGACAATAATCTCTACTACTTGTTGAAATGGAGTATCAGTTTGCAATTCTCAAGCTATGCATATTTTAATATCATATTCGAGCCCCTCAATGAATCTGCGGACCCGCTCTCTGATTGTAAGAACCAAGATAGGTGCATGACGGGCTAACTCACTGAACCTGATAGCATATTCTGACACTGTCATAGTGCCCTGACGCAACCGTTCAAACTCTGTGCGCCACGCATCTCTGAGAGTCTGGGGAACAAACTCTTTCAAGAACATTTCCGAAAATTGAACCCAAGTTGGTGGTGTGGCATCGGCTGGTCTACCTTCTTCATAGATTTGCCACCATCGATACGCTGCGCCTGACAGTTGAAATGTAGTAAAGGCAACTCCGCTCACCTCCACAATTCCCATGGTGCAGAGAATACGGTGACAATTTTCTAGAAATTCTTGGGCATCCTCTGTAGCTGTGCCACTGAAAGTTGGTGGATCATATTTCTTAAACCTTTCAAGTCTCTTTTGTTCTTCTTCTGATGCCTCGGGCCTGACCTCAGGCCGAACCGAAATAACAGTTTGTACAGGTACTAAACCTGAAACCTGACCAACGTGAACCTGCTGCTCTGTAGTTGTGGTAGGAGTCTGAGCTACTCCCCCAATCTGCGGAATGTTTAGTGCAACAGAGATCAATCCCGCCTGAGTTAATGTACCAAACATACTCAGGAACTGTGCCAAAGTCTCCTGAAGTCCGGGGGTAACAACAGGTGCTTCTGGTACCTGTCTCCCCAACTGGACCTACTAGTGGCTCCTCAACTGTTGTTCTGACAGGTGCTCTAGTCGCAGCACGTGCCCTTCCTCGACCTCTACCTCGGCCTCTACCACGACCCCGGCCTCTTGCAGCCCTAGCAGTATGTGCGGATGCCTGCTCAGCTAACTCAGTAGCACGTGTCCTCACCATCTGTGAGAGAATGGAGATAAAAAGGTTCAAATTCCAAATTCAACAAATTTCGCACGACAAGAATGAAAGAAATGGAAATTTCCTAACAGTTCTGTAGCCTCTCGAAGATAAGTACAGACGTCTCTGTACCGATCCGCAAGACTCTACTAGACTCGTTCGTAACTCGTAGAACCTATGAACCTAGAGCTCTGATACCAACTTGTCACGACCCAAAATCTCACCACAGGAGTCGTGATGGCACCTAATCTCTAAGACTAGGTAAGCCGATTTCAATTACCTTTTGAAGCCATTTTTTTTTGTTTGAAACTAACCGCGAAAATAATTACAATATACTACCTATGAAGACTGGTAGTACTGAGTCACGAACTCTAACTGAATACATAGCATGATCACGAGGACCGAATATACAATACTGTTTGATTACAAGTTAACAGTACAATGAAATGAAAAGACTCCAAGGGACTGCGTCGACCAAGCAGCTCTACCTTGAATCCTTACGATCCCGCTTTAACTCTGCTCAATCCAGTATCTTCAATACCTGGCTCTGCACAAAAATGTGCAGAAGTGTAGAGTGAGCACACCACAGTGGTGCCCAGTAAGTATCAAGACTAACCTCAATGGGGTAGAGACGAGGTACAGTCAAGACACTCACTAGTCTAATAATCTGTGCAATATAGCATACGAAAATAATAGAAAACAAATAACAATAAGGGAAATACCAATCAACTAGTGATTTATACATCAAGGTAACAGGAATATCATAAATATTACTCAACGAATAATAAACACAGGTACAACCAATTAATCAAGTCTTTCAAAATATACATTTTTTTTATCTATAAGTCTTTCAATGAAAGTCTCTAGAATATAATTATTTTCAATAAATATATCTCAAATATACTTTCTTCAAATAAATATATCTTTCAAATAGCATTCTTTCAAATAAACCTCTTCTGAATATAATTCTTTCCAATAAATATCTTTCGAATATAATTCCTTCAAGTAAATATCTTTCAAATATAATTCTTTCAAGTAAATATCTTTCAAATATAAATTCTTTCAAGTAAATATCTTTCAAATATAATTCTTTCAAGTAAATAACTTTCAAATATAATTCTTTCAAGTAAATATCTTCCAAATATATATCTTTCAAGTAAATATTTTTTAAATATAATTCTTTCAAGTAAATATCTTTCAAATATAAATTCTTTCAAGTAAATATCTTTCAAATATAATTATTTCAAGTAAATAACTTTCAAGTAAATATCTTCCAAATATAATTCTTTCAAGTAAATATCTTCCAAATATAATTCTTTCAAGTAAATATCTTTCAAATATAATTCTTTCAAGTAAATAACTTTCAAATATAATTTTTTCAAGTAAATATCTTTCAAATATAATTCTTTCAAGTAAATATCTTTCAAATATAAATTTTTTCAAGTAAATATCTTTCAAATATAATTCTTTCAAGTAAATATCTTTCAAATATAATTCTTTCAAGTAAATATCTTTCAAATATAATTCTTTCAAGTAAATAACTTTCAAATATTATTCTTTCAAGTAAATATCTTTCAAATATAATTCTTTCAAGTAAATAACTTTCAAATATAATTCTTTCGAATAAAAGTCACCATGTGACGCCTCATTTAACTTTCATGGCGTGAGAAACATATTCAACACATCACATCAAATGGCACGGCAATACCTTCGTGCACTTATCTCATTCTCACCCAATAATGGCACGGCAATACCTTCGTGCACTTATCTCATTCTCACCCAATATATATATATATATATATATATATATATATATATATATATATATATATATATATGTATGTAGATCAAATCAATTGGCACGACAACACCCTTCGTGCATTTATATCTTTCTCACAGTACATACATACAACAGTACCAACTAAGTGGGAGAAGTGCCAATAACAATAAAAAAAAGAATAAAGTAGAGGCACCCAGGAAGCAACAACGACTACAAGTCATATAAAAAACATAGGTGCACAATAACATCTCAAGATAAAGGCATGAATGTATACACAACAAACAATATCACAATATAATGTATGTCTCTCGTACTCTCCTGCACGCAAACACCTTTCGTGCCATGAGTATATGATAATATAAAAATAATTGCACGGCATCCCCCTTCGTGCTTTTACTCTCATCCTCACCTGATAATATAAATAAAACGACACGGCATCACCCTTTGGGCTTTTACTCTCATCCTCACCTGATAATATAAATGAAACGGTACGGCATCACCCTTCGTGCTTTACACTCTCAATGGCACGGCATCACCCTTCGTGCTTTACACTCTCCCTCACATGATAAGATAATTCAAATGGCACGGCATCACCCTTCGTGCTTTACACTCTTCCTCACCAAGCATATGTATATCATTAACAAGCAAGGTAGGAAGCATAAATAACGTCAAGGAGAGTGTTTAATCCACAACACAATACAACAATTCACATAAAATCCAAATAACAATCACACCAAATTATTATATAAAACACAAACTTGATTTTTAAGGAATGCAGCATGATAACTCAAGTATTTACTAGTGCCAACAATTATCCAATTTAATACATAAAGATATCTAAAACTTTAAACCAATAAAATTTGCACATATAAGTCCGAGTATGTACTCGTCGCCTCGCGTACATGGCTTCCAACCACAAAATTTTCACATAAGACTCAATGCCTAAGGGGTAATTCCCCCACTCGAGGTTAGGCAAGATACTTACCTCTTTGAAGTTATGCCGATATTCCAAAATCGTCTTCTTGCTTGAATTGACCTTTGGGCCGCTCAAATCTAACCAAATTAATTTTATAACCTCATTAAAATTTATCGGAAATAATTCCGGATAATAATATGTCGACTTAAAAATTTATTCCAAAAAGTCAACAAAAGTCAACGCGGGGCCCGCCCCTCAGAACCCGACAAAATTTTCATGAAATCTGAACACCCATTCCGATACGAGTTCAATCATACCAATTTTATCGAATTCCAATAACAACTCGACCTCCAAATCTTAATTTTTCGTTTTCAAATCCCTAAGTTCAAACCCCTGATTTACACCTCAAAAAGATGTAATCTAATCGGATTATTCGATGATAATTCAATATTATGGAGTAAAAATGATCACAAGGGACTTACCTCAAGTTTTTCCGTGAAAACCTTGCTCAAATATCGCCCAGCCCGAGCTTGAAATGCTCGAAAATGGCAAAAGCTCGGAATCCCTCTGTTTTTATATTGCCCAGGGGTTTTTGCATCCGCGGAAAATTTTTCGCACCCGCGGCAATTTTTTCGCACCCACGGCTTCGCATCCGCGGCAAATTTTTCACACCCGCGGCAAATTTTTCGCACCTGCGGCAAATTTTTTGCACCCGCGGTGCCTGGCCAGCCCATGAATTTTTCCGCTTCCGTGACTCATTTCTCGCATCCGCGAGCTCGCACCTGCGGCCCTTTTTCGGGCAGGTGCGATCATACCAGATGCCCAGCTGCTTCAACTTCTCCTCTGCTTCAACTTCTCCTCCAAATCCAAATTCGATCCTTTAGGCATCTAAACTCACCCGAGGCCCCCCGGGACCTCAACCAAACATACCATCAAGTCCTAAAATATCATACGAACTTAGTCAAATTCTTAAATCACATCAGACAACATCAAAACGACGAATCGCACCTCAAATCAAAATCTATGAACTTTGAATTTTCAAATTCTTTATCTTGTGCCGAAACACATCAAATCAATTCAGAATGACTTCAAATTTTGCACACAAGTCATAAATGACATAACGGACCTATTCAAATTTCCAGAATCAGATTCCGACCTCGATATAAAAAAGTCAACCCCCGGTCAAACTTCCCAAAAATTCAACTTTCGGCATTTCAAGCTTAATTCCACTACAGACCTCCAAATAATTTTTCGGACACGCTCCTAAGTCTAAAATTATCATACGGAGCTATTGACACCATCAAAATTCCATTCCGGAGTCATTTTCTCAAAAGTCAACTCTCCGGTCAACTCTTTCCATTTAAGCTTCAAATTAAGGATTGTTCGTTTAATTTAATTCCGAATCTTTAGTAAATCAAACTCGACCACACCCGTGGGTCATAATACATATTGCGAAGCTGCTCGAGACCTTAAGTCATTGAACGGGGCATAAATTCTTAAAACGACAAGTCGGGTCGTTACACCTCCACACTTAAGCAGTGAATGCACGCAAACACAAATGTCAATTAGGAAGCTGCAGAATCTAGAATCTTAAACCTATAGACATGCTTTCTAGGTGATTTTTGAGTCAAAGTATGCGGGCAATTTCAGATGCAGGACATTGCTTACAGATAGAATTATTCAGGTATTACAAGCTGATTATTGAAGGTTTTAAGTTACCAATCTTATATGTGTTATGCCTAGGTGATCTACGCAATTGAGTATAACAAAATCTGTTAGGAAAAGTTCCAGAATTGTCCAGGTTTTCCTAACATTGACGCTTAGGAAACAATGTTTGAGTAGTCTAGTATTAACCAATTAACGAGCAATTATTTCCTATAGGCAGGATCTCTAACGCACAACACTTTAAAGCTTATTTTATCATCATATCTTAATCCTATAGGCATAATTTCTAGGTGAGCAGCGCCAAGTAGAATAATTGCAATCCTATAGGCATGATTTCTAGTTGGCGGTGAGGATTGACAGAAACATCGATGAGAAACTAATTCTTATAGGCAGGTTCTCTAATAACACATAACAATAAATATAATTACAGCATTTGGGGTTTGCGAGCAGACGATGTGTGTATGTGCTTCTTCTAATGTTGTGATTTCTACAGTGTACATGTAATCGAACAACACATATAGCAAATAAATTACCAAGTCCGATAGGCATGTTATCTACCCATTTTACATGTAAATATTAAATTCTACCCATTTTCCCTTTTTACTAATACCCCAATTATTTATACAAAAGTTATTACAGGCCTAATAATAAGTAAAAATACAAATGTTACACAACAGTGACAATAGGCCCACAATAGGCTCAACATGAAATACCCAGCATTGTCTGGGCCTTCAACAACTCTCACACAGCGTACCCAGACCTCTAATATGGGCCATATCTAACACACAACCCCAGAATCCATAAAGGAGCCCAAAGTCAATTTATTCAACCATAGCACCAAGTGTTGCACCATTTAAATCAGTCAATTCAGGTACACAGCAAATAACAGGATGGAATAGGATGAATAAGAGTAGTTTGAGATTTAGGGAATGACTAAGGACCAAGCCCTAGTGTGTCAGAGTTCACAAGGGTCTCAATTGGACCCCGAGCAGTGCTCACACTAGGGTGATCAATAATAGAACCTAGGTAGTCTTAGTTTTCGGCCGGCTAAGAATGAGAACTCAAGAGAGAGCATATATGACAAGTGAAGGATAGTAAACCAAGGCTGAGAGACAAAGCTGAGGGGATACAAACATAGTCAAGTTGAGCACATAGAGCAAATTATCAAACAGGCCTTGGGGGCTTTAGAACAAACGTAGCAAAGATTCAGAAGAACAAGTTCAACACCTAGTGCATAAGTGGTCATACATTAGCAGAACAGATTTGCAGGATTGGTGACAATAACATACACAAATTCATAATAAAGGAAGAGGTCCAAATTATGCTAAGTATAGGTCCTGATGTTATGAAACAATCATGCTAATTTGGCAATATGACATCATTTAGACATGAGAAAAGCATATTACAACTACTGGTGAATCGGGGAATGGGGGGGGGGGGGTTAAACATGCTAAAGGGCATACTAACAGGATCAAACATGCTATATAGGCAGGATATCATCACAACAATTCAGAATAGGATAAGAAACAGATTTGTGCCATATAGTGAGTGTACATACTCAGGTTTTAAACACAATCGACTAGCTAACGAAAGAGAGCACAAATTATGTAGGCAAAGCATATTCGAATAACAAGATTGATGGCCTAATACAAAATTAAACACCAAGAGATGCTAACAAGTGTAAAGGTCCCAAACAGTAGTAATTCTTAACAGATGGACTAGTCAGATTTGGAAAATATCTACTTAATAGAACCAAGTTTAGGCATGCTTGAAGCTAAAAGTTAAAGAGACCTAAAAAATTGAAGAAAGCAAACAGAATTGCACACAAAACAGCCCAGAAAAATATATTAAACTGACGAACTTCGGGAGTGAAAATATATGCAAATCATAGATACATAGGAATGAAATTACAAAGTCTAGTAACTCACCAGAATCCCAATGCGTCAAAGTTCCTAAGAGCTTCGATGAACTCAGGGCAATGCTCGCACCAAGAACAGGTTAAGTAACAAGGTGTTAATGGCCTTGGCTTTCAGCCGGCCAATACAGAATACAGAGCAAGATAGTAGCAAAACCCTAAAAGTCTGTCTTAAAGGGGACTTGGGAGGGGTTTATATAGTGACAGAAATTGGAAGAACAAATATGGAAAACAATCAATTAAATACAAATAGAGAAAAAAATTAGTCAAATTTAAGCAGGAACAAGGAAAGTCACATGCATATCCTATTCCGAGTAGAAATAGGTAAAAAAAAAATCGGACAAACCCTAGTTGGCAAATGGTCAAAAAATTAGCCAAGAATCTCGGTGAATCGAACCCACATGATCCTGTTGAGAGTGTATACAAATGGATTTTCGTCTGAATCTTGTAGGTTGAGGATGATTACACTTGATTCGGAGAGGTAGTACTTGCCAAAATCGGGCAAGTACTAAGTAACACCACGAACAGGTGAATGGTAACGAGATAATACAAATAAGGTAAGAAGATCGTGGAAAGAATCCATATTTGAGATGGATTCAGAGAGTTTTAGGAAGGCGGCGATTAGGGTTCTTCAGAGAAGGGGAAGGGTTTCAGGGTGGTGGGTTAGAGGGAAATGAGATTAGGGTTTGGGGTTGGATAATTTAAAAGGGTAGGTTGATTGTGGGTCGTTGATCTTAGAGATCGACGGCCAGGGTTTTAAAGAGGGATTGGGGCGGGTTAATTAAATGGGTATGGGTGGTGGGTTGCTGGTGTTGAGCTAGGGGTTATTGGGTTAGGGTATTGGGCCTTTTGGTCCGAAAATTAGTTAAAAAATTGGGCCAGCTCTTTTAAATAAAAATTAAAAGGGAAATAATTTAATAAAATAACTAAATAAATATATAAAAATGCTACTTATGCAAATTAATACTTTAAACAATAATAGAAGACTATAAAAAATACAAAATATTATTTTAACCCTAAATGAAATGTCAATTGCAATAAGAATGCAAAATATGAGCTATTATTGCAAATTTATGCGAATAGCCTAAAAATACAATTGTAATTATATAAAAATGAAGTAAAAATATTTCAAAAATGTATTAGGGATGCAAATAATAATTTGAAGTGATTAAGTCATCACAAATAATTTAAAAGGGTAATTACTGAATATTTTATGTAAATTAATGCGAGAAAATTAATTTAAAAGCTCTAAAATTATGAAAAATTATAAGAAGTGCTTGTGTAAATTTTATAAATTAAATAATAATGCAAAATGATATTTGAAAGTATATATATTGTTTGAAAAATATATGAGGGCAAAATTGGGTATCAACAGTAGCCGAAAAGGGAAATGACTGGGACAAAAGGAAATGAAAGCACAAAGAAAAGAGAAAGTCAGACAAGGTTCAAGATAAATTCCTTGAATTTTACACACGAGAAAAGCTTTCAAAAAGGTCTACAGCCATGACACTTTTGTCTAGTTTACGGTTGCGGGTGGCAGGATTAGATAATTAACCTAATTTAAGGAAATCTCAACATAGGTATCTAAAAATTTTATCATTTTACCGGGTGCCATGCCACCCCTTCTTAAAGGGGTGGATCCGCCCCTGCCGCAAGTAGTCGACAATTAATGTTTTTTTTTTAAAATTTTGAATAAAATCGTTATTACAATTACTATTATATCCAACATATAATGTACTTACGAATGGTAAAAAAAAGCGAACGATATTTCGATAGGGTTTTCGTGCTTTTAATATAGTATAGATTGATAAATTCCTTGTAAAATGAAAATATGGAAAGAAAAAGTGACATGCAAGGAAGGGCAGTATGGTAAAATAAGGTGGAAGTATCAAATAATACTAGTATAATAATATGAGTATTAAAATATGGTCAGATCATACAGCTAAACACACCCACACTAGTCACAATAACAGTCTTCTCCTCCTCTCTCAATCTCAATCAAGGAGATATAGTAAATAGTACAAATTTGTAGAGAAACAAACCCCATAAGCCATCAGCACAGCACTCTGATTTTAAGCTTAAACACTTGAAGAGAGATAGAGAGAGAGAGAACGAGACACCAAAAAGCTTTTTCGCATTACATATACTACTTTTCTTCATCTTCAAAATAAACACTACTCCACTTTAGTATATCTTTCACTGTATGCATTTGATGTGAGATAGGGGAATAAGTCAACAGATCGGAGATGGCGGAGGTTTCCGGCGATATGGAGACGCCGGAGGTGAGCAATGTGAGACCGAGTGAAGTTGCCGTTACTCCGACGCCGTTGACAGTGTCGGCATCCTTCAAGGAAGGAGGCAAAGGTTCTTCCCGGAGAAGGACATCGGCGGTGAGGCCGAGCCTAGACGCCGATGAGTTCATGAACCTGCTCCACGGCTCGGATCCGGTCAAGTTGGAGCTAAATCGACTGGAGAATGAAGTCAGAGGTTTGTGGATCCAACTCCGATTTGGGTGTTTTAACTGTTCTGGATTGTTGACTGAATCGTACTAATGGTGTCATTTTCGGCAGATAAGGACCGGGAACTGTCAGAAGCTCAAGTGGAGATCAAGGCGTTAAGGTTGTCCGAACGTCTACGAGAAAAGGCTGTTGAAGAGGTACTCTTAGCACAGTATGATATAGTTTGGCAAATTTAGTTATGCTATTATTTCTTTCGGGGATAGAAGTAGGACACTGTTTTAGCAGTGTTGATTGCTAGTAAACTGAATTTCAGACTGGATGCAAGTAACTAGGAGGGTAATGCATTGGTTGTGAAACCAAAAGATAATGGATATTTGTGAAAGGAAATTGTAGGATATATTGTATCTGTTTTGTTTTGTTCCACAAGTGTTACAAGTGGAAATATAGAATTTCAATTGTCACATTTTGTTCATATGTATGATCCCTTAAAAACCAGCAGATACTTTTCTTGTATAAATTTAATCTTGTTTGAATGAGATTTGCTGTTATTTATCTGTTTTCTTTGTTATTTCTATTTGAAGAATTGGGAAACGTGATCCGTTCTGTTTCATCTTTTGAATATATTAAGGATATCCTACTCCTAGATCTCCATATCTCTTGGAAGCTGCATAAAAATGCTCTTTGGTTCATGTTTACTTTGTGTGTGTGAGTTGAAAATAAGAATGTCATGGCTCATGCTCTTGCACATAATCTATAAAACTCGAAAAAGTGCAATCTACTCGTTGAAAATGGGCATATCTAGATTATGATTGCATTTGTGATTTGGCAACAGTCTTTTAGCTCTATTTTTGCATAAAATATCTGATTACTTTTTGCTGTAGTGACTGTTATTCTTCTCCTGGTATTTAAGGACAAAAGCTCATATAGAAGTTTCCATTGTTCTATGATTTATAATTCAGCTCACTGACGAGTTGTCAAGGGTCTATGAGAAGCTCAAATTGACAGAATCACTTCTAGAAAGCAAGGTACAAACTCAAAATCTTCTTATTACAGATTCTTTCTTTTTGGGTAAACTTTTATAACTTTACTTTTCTTGCTTTACAGAATCTTGAAATCAAGAAAATCAACGATGAGAAGAAAGCATCCATGGCAGCTCAATTTGCAGCAGAAGCCACCCTTCGAAGGGTCCATGCTGCTCAAAAGGATGATGATATGCCCCCAATTGAGGCTATCCTTGCGCCTTTGGAGGCTGAACTCAAACTTGCTCGTCAAGAGGTGTCTGCCTGCATTTCATCTGTAAATGACGGTAAATCTCACTCTCATATGAGTATGCGTTCTTACTCTTTACTTTATCTTTTTCCAGATTGCGAAACTACAAGATGATAATAAAGCTCTGGACCGTCTTACCAAGTCAAAAGAGGCAGCTTTACTTGATGCAGAGAGAACTGTGCAGTCAGCATTAGCAAAGGCTTCTATGGTAGATGACCTTCAGAATAAGAATCAAGAGCTGATGAAGCAGATAGAGATATGCCAGGTATGTTGATGATATGACTGTTGGTTCTGCTGCTTAAAACATTGGAGCATTTAGGTGGCATTTGTTATCAAAAGATTATTCAATTTCTTCATGAAATATTTGTTTCTCTTTGGGAAAATTCTCTTTACAGTTTACCCAAACTCTATTAGACTCTAATGGTGTTTGGTTTAAAAATTCTTTTTCAAAAATTGGAAAACAAATTCAGGAAAAGTGTTGTCACCCTTTCTGAGACAAACGCTACCTTAGTGATTTAGTTGCATTCTATTTCCACTTATTCTGTTTCAATAACATATATCAGGAAGAAAATAAAATCTTAGACAGAATGCATCGCCAAAAGGTTGCAGAGGTTGAAAAACTTACCCAAAGTGTACGCGAACTTGAGGAGGCTGTTCTGGCTGGTGGTGCAGCTGCTAATGCTGTCCGGGATTACCAACGGAAAGTTCAAGAAATGAATGTAAACTATCCTAGATAGAATGTTTTTGTATAAAAAAGACTTTTGGTAGTTAATATGTCGAGAATCCTAAAGGTTGGAATACATCTGCTAATCTATTTTCCAGGAAGAAAGAAAAACTCTTGATCGCGAGCTAGCACGTGCCAAGGTAACAGCTAACAGGGTAGCAACTGTGGTTGCTAATGAATGGAAAGATGCCAATGATAAAGTAATGCCTGTGAAACAATGGCTTGAAGAGAGGAGGGTTTTGCAGGTATGATAGTTTTCAATGGCTTGCAATTTATAAGATCGGGGATCCTGGCCTAATAGAACTTACTACATTATGCTCATGTGGTTTAATGAGCTCATATTTGTCATTTAAGTCCTTAGTATGTACTGCAGGGTGAGATGCAACAACTACGTGACAAGCTTGCAATCACTGAAAGAACTGCAAAGTCAGAAGCCATGTTAAAAGTAATATTTTATCCAATAGAAGGGGCACCTGAACATGGTTTTTGATGTTATTTTCATAGTTTCCTAACTTCTATCTCTTACTCAGGAGAAATATCAGTTGAGGCTCAAGGTCTTGGAAGAGACATTGAGATCATCTAGCACTGCCGCTCGCAGTACGCCAGACGGTAGAAGCTCAAGCAATGGTCCTTCACGTCGGCAGTCACTCAGTGGAGCTGAAAGTATCTCCAAATTGACCTCTAATGGCTTCTTACCGAAGAGATCTCCATCATTTCAGCTGAGATCTTCTGTATCCAGTACTGTTTTGAAGCATGCGAAAGGGACCTCAAAGTCATTTGATGGTGGCTCAAGATCATTGGACAGGGGTAAAAAACTTCTGAATGTAACAGGTCCAAATTTCAACAGCAGCAAGTCTGTTGATGGAGCTAAGGACAGTGAGACTGAGAGTACTTCTTGGAAAGCAAATCAGGATGAAAAACCCACTGGCCTACCAGTAAGTGAACCAGAAGATACTGTGCCTGGACTACTATATGACTTACTGCAAAAAGAAGTAGTTTCTTTGAGGAAAGCTGGTCATGAAAAAGATCAAAGTCTTAAAGACAAGGACGACGCCATTGAGGTTAGGCTGATTGCTTTCTCAGCAAAGTTATGGCTTCCTTCGCTCTGATGTTTGTGCTTATTTTGCTTTCTTGGGATCAGATGTTAGCTAAGAAAGTAGAGACTTTAACAAAAGCCATGGAGGTTGAGGCCAAAAAGATGAGAAGGGAGGTTGCTGCCATGGAGAAAGAGGTGGCTGCTATGCGTGTTGAGAAAGAACAAGAAAATAGGGCAAAAAGATTCGGAAATTCTAAGGGTCCTGTGAACAGTTCTCAGCTGCTTCCTGGAAGGTATGTCTTCAATATTGGTTTCATAGCAATACTTGGTTAATCCAATTATGTACTGTGACATATAAGTTATTCTTGTTCGATCCAGACACATGTATTTTGTGATCTATGATGGTGATTGGTGACCTATTTAACTAATATTGTTTGATTCAAGAAAAGAAACAAGGAATATTCTTTTAGCCCTTTTTACATGCTTTGAGATGATGGGAAAAGTTGTGCACTTGTATGCATGTAGCCTCCAGAATATGTCCGCTTTCTAGCTGTACTGCTTGTTTTCACCACAGTTGAAGTTTAGTAAGTGATGCAAATTGGATATGGTTTTAACATATTTGTTGCAAGCAGTTCACATAGCCCTTGTGATAATTTGCAATGTTCAAACTTGTCATTTGAATATCAGCCATCTTTAACCTATCAATATACATGTTTTGGGGGGGGGGGGGGGATGGAGGGGTTACGACTTGTATGTGTCCGTACACTGACATAATTACATCATTCGTTGCTCACCTTGATAGAGATGAAATATTTCTATTTTTCAAGTGAGACATGTATAGATGTAACAATCCTTAGACACCCAAGGGTGTCAATGAAGTGGGTTGACCAAGCCTTGGTGGACAGAGTTATTTGGTACCTGTGCTGGTGGGAGGTAGCAGGTATCCCATGGAATTAGTCTAGGTACGCGCAAGCTGGCCTGGACACCATGGTTATTAAAATAAAAAGGTGTAACTGTCCCTTAGTGTTCTGGTAGACTGTTTGAAGTGTATGCTAGGGTTCTAAGTATGTGACCTTGTTTGTTATTGAAAGACGAGAGGGATAATCTATATTGTGAAGCCTGTTTCTTATTTAAAAAAAAACGAGAGGGAAGGTTACTGACATAATTACATCATTCTTTGCTCAGCCTTGATAGAGACGAAATATTTCTATTTTTCCAGCGAGACATGTATAGATGTAACAATCCTTAGAGACCCAAGGGTGTCAATGAAGTTGGTTGATCAAGCCTTGGTGGACTGAGTTATTCGGTACTTGTGCTGGTGGGAGGTAGCAGGTACCCCATGGAATTAGTCTAGGTGCGCGCAAGCTGGCGTATGCATCATGGTTATTAAAAAAAAAGGTGTAACTGTCCCTTAGTGTTCTGGTAGACTGTTTGAAGTGTATGCTAGGGTTCTAAGTATCTGACCTTGTTTGTTATTGAAAGACGAGTGGGATAATCTATATTGTGAAGCCTGTTTCTTATTTAAAAAAAAGACGAGAGGGATATAGGTGGTCGGTCTGAGTGCAGTTTCCGCAGAGGTGTTGGGTCATCATCTGTTATGTGTAGGGTGGTGTGCCTAATGCCTTCTTATAAACTTCGTTTTTCTGGAAATCTGCACTTGCATAAAGAAAAACATTTTAATCACAGAAGAGATTCCTTTCTTTTTGGTTAGGTTGAATAGTAGTTGACTTTCAGTCACTACTTTGTCGATGTACCAGAATCTCTTCACTACGTGGTTCATACATCATTTGTGTATTATGACCAAAATTTTCACCTACCTGGGCTCTCTAATTCTGTGCTCCTATGCTTCTAGCTGAGTGGATGTTAAGAGAGAGATGGGAGGTTTTTTTTTGTGGGGCTTGGGGGGGGGGGGGGGGGCACAGCTAGGAGTTAGGACCTCCTAAGTTGGGCTCTCTTTGACACGTGTGTTTCAAGCTGTGAGGAATTTGTTATACTACTGCTCTGACATAAAATTTAATAGTAGCAAAAACCTGTCACAAACTTATAGTGCTCCAGGGGCACGCAAAGTTTAATGTTAGTTGAAAAGAGATGTCTTTGTCGAGTTGGTTGGCATCATTGGCTCTGGCAAAGCTGCCTGCCTTTCTTCAATGCTTTAAGATGGAAGTAGGTCGACTATAGGGCTTTCTCGATTGGAGTCCCTCAATAAAGCCAAAGAAGTTATCCAATTCTGCCCGATGACCCTAAAGGACTTGGTACATTTACCTAAATTTTACCTAAAACCAGAGGCCAATATTTTGAAATTATGGAGGAGACACTGTCTCTTTGAGAAGCTGCGTCAGCAGCTTAAGAAGGTTGCTCTTTAAAACGGACAACATCAGCTTAGAGAAACTCCGTGGTATGGGGTTATTGCAAACAAAGAACCCACCAACTTTTCTATCTTCTTTCATCTGATATTCTGAAAGAGCAACCTGGATACTCAGAGATTCTGCTTTCCAAATACAAGTGTTGTACCTCACAAAAGCTTTGAACATAACTTTCTTGTCTTGAAAAATAGTTTTACGGAGGATTTCTGCTTCTAAAGTTCAACTCTGGTAGAAGTTCTGAATTGTTTTTCAGAGAATTTCTGCTGCTAATTCAGGAGGAAGTTCAAACGGTAGGTAGTTTATCCTAAGGCAGTTCTGATTCATGACAGCTTATGGTACTCTTGTTGCTGTTCGGCTAGCTAAAACATTAGGCTTCTGGATCATTAGGTGCAACCACAAGGAAAGTTGCCGTGGTCTCCTAGTAGCATGGAGCTAATTGTGCTTTCCTTTACTACAGAAAATTTTGATTTGATTAAGCTGCTAACAGTTTGAATTTTCTCCAATTACAGTTCATTCATCCTTGCAAGAATATAATACTGCATAATATGAAATTGTTACTTACACATTTTTTTATTTTTCTGATGTTAAGTATTCTTAACTTCAAATAATATCTTATTTATCTGCAGGACTGTGGCACGGAGTGGGTTAACACGTAGCACACAATAACACACAAAGAAAAACCCATATACTGCCTTGAGAAGCTCTACTTTACAAATCCTCTTTTTTTACGCCTCTAATGGTTGTTTGTAAAATTGTAACAAGCATGCCAATGACAGAATGACTGATCTGTCTGCTCTCTGGTTGGGGCAAGAAAGGCATCTCTCCAAACGTGGGGATAGCCAATGAATCTTGGTGTGCTTCTGACTTAGACTATGGTCCCTGCCTGCTTACAGATCAGCAGGAAAAGAATCTCAAGATATCAAATTTGAGCTAACCTTTTGGCAGTAAATTTGAGTGGCAGTTAGCTTTGTGTTTGTATAGGTAGCTTATTGGCATTTACTACAATTTGTTTCATCTTGTTTGTAGTCTATTTGTAATTTGCAGCTCTAGTGTGGTATGTTATTCGTTAAGGTTTGTCAATGTTCTTGCAATCAGATAAAGATGAGAATATTTAGCCTCTGGAGCATGTTTCTTGTTTTAATGTACCCAGTTATTCAGTTCAAGTTGAGTAATTCGTGGCCGTTGACCAGCTTTTGATACTGGATTGCCATTAGAATGAATCATCAATACTTGGATAAGCATTATGGTGCTATCTTTAACGCCATTATTTTCAGCATAGTATCATTTGCTCTTTTGTTTTCCTCCTACAAAACTTTTGATCAATTAGCTTTCTTTACATGTCTTGTATAATAAGTAGGATATTTAGGTGACAATAGCTCTAAGGCAAGCTGGAATATTGAGAATGAATATTTTTTAATATTTGGATATTCTTTTTGGCGGACCTAGATTTTTCTATAATGAAAGATTGGAAATTTCTAGTTGAGAAACATAGGACTGAGGAGGTGAGGTGAAAGCATATCCTTGTGTCAGGGAAGAACATGGGTTATATAGTTGTGTGGTCAAAATGAAAGCCTACTAGTAATGATGGCAACTTCACCTTTGCGGTTGTGTCAGTTGTTTCATGCTTTCTTCACGTGCTTTGTGAATTCCTTGAGTCTAAGTTAAGATTTGGCTCCTACACTACTAATTTTAAAAATAGCTAAGCAAAGTAGTTATGGGGCTGAGGACTTGAGGTCACTTTTTTGGCCCTTTTAACTTTTAAGATAGAACCCACTCTGCCTGTGCTGTTCCGAGGCTTTTCCATGTTTTCTTTTCTTCTGGGAAAAAAAAAGGGTGAGCTTTTTTGAGGTTTTCTTTTATTAACAATTAGGTTTATACCAATGCTCGCGCGAGTATTTTAATAAATAAAAAATATAAGTTACCCTCTGAACTTGTCCCAAAAAATCAGTTATAACTCTGACTTTGCAGGTGATTCCTTACTTCCCTAGTCTTGTTTGGATTGGAAGGTGATGTGACAAAGAAAGTGAATTCACTTTCTAAAAGGTGAGCGTGAAGTGAAAAGGAAGGTTAAAAGGATTAAATTATACACGTGTCATTTTTTAACTAGGCGCTATACAACTAATTATTCTTAATCTTTTTGTTAATGCATAATTATCACTTAAATAACTAATCTTTTTTATATTTTGACAAGTAGATTTTTTTGGGACCCTTTTCTTTTCTTACATTTTTCTCTCTTTTTCGTTTCTTCTCCACAGGGACCATCACCTCTACAATTACCATCTCCATCTCTGAAACCTTCATCACCTGATAGACCCAGTCCTTAGAGTTTCTTCTTTATTTTTCGTTTACTGAAAGAGCACGCCCCGTCTTCCTCTTCATCACTATACCTTAATACCATCTTCTCTATTTTTTGTTCACCTTTTCCTCTATTGTTTATTTTTGTATGCTTTTGTTGAAAGAAATATCTCACTGATCCCCACTTTTTTCCCCAACAATTTAAAGAATTTATTAGTCGAGGTCTCGTTCAGGCTCTACTTGGTTATTGATGTAATAACCCAGGACTTTGGGATGGTTATTTTGGTAATTTGACTAAGAGGAGAAGAAAAGGAGAAAACCTAGAGAATTTTAAGGGAATTGGCAGTTGCATATGTGCTTCAGCCGCAGAAGTTATACAAGTAGCAAAAGCTCATTTAATGTGACGAATTAGAAAGGGTAGTTAAGATGTTAGCTAAATTAAGTTTCAATGTGTTACTACTCAATCCTATTTCTTTTGTAGTTGAAGTTACATTTATGTCAATTAGGCCCCCAAGGCCATTTGCTATTTTACTTTGCTCCATGCGAGGTGTAGGAAAGTTCTGGAATACTCCTTAGCTCTATTTTGCAGAGCTTGTATATTTTTGGTATTATCTGATGAATGAATTAATATCTTCCTCCTTCTTACCTCTTTCTCTCTCACTCTATTCTATCTCTTCTCACTATCTTTATATGTCTATTTTCCCTGCGAAATCATCATTATTGAACCCTTATAAGTTTTATATTCGTTACAGTGGTATAAGAGCCAACTGGGCGCGGGTAAGCATGCTCACAATGTCTCAAAATTAGGAAATTCTAGGGTTAACGGAAGGTGTCACTAAGATTCGAACTCAGCTGAAGTCATTTATGATCGAAACGACGAAGCGATTCAAAACTCTTGAAACCCAGCAAACTCAATTCTCTTCATAGCTTCAAGAGACCTAAGAGCCGAATCGACGACTAGATATGGACACAAACAAAATATTGGAGCTCATTCTTGCAAGCTTAGATATTGATAATCGACGGCCGAACTCAACCCCTCTTTAGTCTCAGTCACAAGCAACTCCAAACCCAAATACGTATGAGTGCGGCATGTCCTCAGGTATTATAACTCCTTCTTTTCTTGTGTTTTCCTCTGCAACACTTCCGACATCACAATCCTTATTTTCCTGATCCTCTAGGCCCGTGGGTCATAGTTTTACATCTCCTCTAGCTCAACCTTCTCATTTTTTCAATCCTTATCTTGTTTTAACTTTCCAGACCCCCTCTTCTTCCCATAACCCTCCACTGTTGCCTACCCCTACATCCTCACCAACTCAGGGATTGGCACAAGTAGACCCGCTACAGAATAATAATAATACCCTTAAAGCTAAACTTAATTTTTCTGAGTTTGATGGCATCAATCCTAGAGGATGGCTGAGGAAAACTGAGAGTTTTTTTTGCTATATATAAAATTTTGGAATCTGAGAAGATGGATTATACAACTATTCACATGAAGAATAAGACAAATATTTGGTTTGATATCTATATTACTAGTAAGACATGTCAAATGTCTTTGCCAATATTCTATACTGAGATATGTAAGAGATTTAGAAAAATGAGGCCAATGAGTAATGTGGATGAGTTTAACAAGATTCAACAAATTAAAGACATGGACCAATTTCAGGAGAAATTCGAAGAGCTTATGGGTTATATGCTTATCCTAAACCCTTTGCTGAATGAACCCCATTTTATCTCCATTTTTGTTAGTAGCCTAAAACCTGAACTGAAACCCTTAGTCTTGCTTGCTAACCCTGCATCTCTCATGGATACGTTTGAGACTGTTAAACTCTATGAGAAGTCATTTCAAGCCCTAACTAAGATGATCGCCCCAGAAACTTCTTCATATTATACCAAACCGTATCCCAAATCATCTGCCTTGCCACTAAACAACTCCCAGCTCCACAAACCAATAAACAACCTTTAAATGCACCCTACAGAATTACTTATCCAACTCAAAAGGCTCAAGCTCCCTTCAAACCAAATACCACTATGGAAGCACTGAAGGAACATAATCTATGCTATATATATCATGATAAATATTTTCCTGGGCGTTAATGTAAGCCTAGGAATCTCAACCTAATGATGGGGACCACCAGAGAAGAGGAAGTACTAATGCAGACAATACAAGAAGAAGAAGTGTTTGAGAAAGCAAAAGAAGATATGGTAGATGAGGAGCATGCTGAAATATCATTCTGTGTGGATGTGGGGATAACTAGCTCTTCCTCAGTCTAAAAGATTGTAGGGTATGTGAAGAAATTACCAATTACCATTATGGTGGACAATGGTTCCATCAATAGTTTGCCTAGTCCACAAGTAATCAAGACCTTAAGATCGCAGACAATGCCATTAAAGTTACCAATAAAAGTGAGGGTTGCAAATAAACAAGAATTGTATTATGATATGTATATCCCTAACTTGCATAGATAATGGAAGAAGAATGGTTCCTATTTAATATGAGGATCTTGGAAGTGGGTGGTAGTGACATAGTATTGGGAATAGACTGGATATATCATTTTACTCATGTGATACTGAACAACAAACCGCTCCGTTTGTCATTTGTCAAAGAAGGCGGGTTTGTTACATTAATGGGGCAGTAGGATAACAATTAGTTGATTACAGTTGACAGTGAAGAATCTAATAAGATGCTGCTTAAGAAGGTCTGTCAAGTGGTAGCTGAAGTTTCCTTACTCAGTGGAAGAACTGCCCCAATGAATCAGGTTGTACCCCCTGAAATCTCAGCCATGTTAGAGAATTATTCAAATGTTTTTAAGGAACCTAAGAGTTTTCCACCTGCTAGGGATGGCGATCATGTCATTCCTTTAGTACCTCGGGCTCAACCTTTTTTTAGTTTGAGGCCCTATAGGTACTCGTTTGACCAAAGAATGCTATTGAAATTATGTTTAAAGAGATGTTGTAGGAACAAACTGTCACTCCCAGTCAGTCCACTTTTGCTTCACTTGCGTTGCTAGTCAAAAAGAAGGATTCAACTTGGAGGTTGTGTGTTGATTATAGGAGGTTGAATTCTCATAATTAAGAACAAATACCCCATCCCAATGGTGGAGGATCTTCATAGGGCCAAGTTTTTATCTAAAATTGACGTTAGGTCTAGCTATCATCAAGTAAGAATGAAAGCAGAAGATGAACACAAAACTGCTTTCTGAACCCATCATGGATTGGGAAAATTTAGGGTGATGCCATTTGGATTAACAAATGTCTCTGCCAATTTTTAATCATTGATGAATCAAGTGTTTGGACCTCTTTGAGTAAGTTTATTCTAATTTTCTTTGATGACATTCTCATTTGCAGTTTGTCATTAGAGGAACACCTAGAACATTTACAGGTGGTGCTGGAATTGTTAAGAAGCCACCGTTTGTTTGCTAAGAGGTCAAAATGTGACTTTGCTCAGTCACAAATTGAATACTTGGGGCATATCATCAATGGTGACGGGGTGAGTACTGATCCCAGTAAAATTATTTCCATGGTGAATTGGCCACAACCAACCAACATTAAAAAGTTGAGGGGTTTTATAAGACTCGCTGGCTTACCGGTGGTTTATTAAGAATAATGTTGTCCTTAGCAAACCCCTGACTATATTACTAAAGAAGAGATTTCAATGTAGTGAAGAAGCTACAAAGGCCTTTCATGATCTTAAACTATGAATACAACTCATGTTTTGTCTTTGCCTGATTTTAGTAAACCGTCATTGTAGAAGTGGATGCATGTGCCATTGGTGTAGGGGCTGTTTTGATGCAAGAAAGGAAGCCAATTGCTTTTCTCAGCCAGGCCTTAAGTACAAATACCAAGGCATTTTTTACCTATGAAAAGGAACTAGTTGCGTTACCACAAGCTATTTATAGGTAAAGGTATTACTTAGTTACCGATCATGTTATTATTATGATGGATCACTTCAGACTCAATTTCTTGCACGAAAAGAAAATAAATACTACACTAGAGAACAATGATCTAACTAAATTGATGGGCTTGAGTTTTGAGATCCATTACAAAAAGGGAATTAACAATTCAAAAGTTGATGCCTTTTCAAGAAGGCTAGAACCATCTACTACCAAGGAAATATATCAATTGGTCATCCAACTACAACCCAAGTGATAGAGGAGATCTTGAAAAGTTATGAGGGTGATGGAGAAGTCACAAGAATCAATAATGCACTTACCACTGACCCCACTACTTCAGTTGACTTGAAATCGCATAATGGGATCCTCAAATACAAAGATAAGATCTGGATTGGCAAGCATAGTAATTTGAGGCAAAACCTAGTGCGACATGTTCATTTGTCACAACCCAAAATCCACCTGGTCGTGACAGCACCTGATTCCAACATGCTAGGTAAGCCAACCATAGAACAGTGTAACTCAAATGAAAGATTATTATTAACAAGGCATACGAACAGTTGAGTTCTATACAACATCCCAAGGATTGGTAGTAAAAATCATGAGTTACTAAGATTTAGATTTACAATGCTGGTACAAAAAGAAATACAACATCTATTTGGAATATATATAAACAGAGTACAAATCCAAAATTAATCAAGGACAAGTGGTAGCTATATCCAGAAAGCAGGTACATCTCCAATGATAAACTCCGTTATCTATAACAACTCAACTCCAAGATCTGCACGCAAGGTGCAGAAGTGTAGTATGAATACAACCGACCCCATGTACTCAGTAAGTATCCTGACTAACCTCGGTGAAGTAGTGACGAGGTCTCAGGTCAAGGATACTCCCATATATATATATATATATATATATATATATATATATATATATATAACCTACACAACTCAATAATATGTCCGTGTACCTAACAACAGTAACAAAGTCTAAACAGAAAATACAGATACCACCAACGGTGCACATAGAGAATATGTGTGCAAGTCTCTTAACAGTTAAACATGTAAAGAAGATATGCTTCTAATATCAAATAACATGTCAACAATTGCATAAAGAGAAGATATACCCAGATACTACTCCAGTTCAGCAACTCAACATATAAAGAAGATATGCGTCAAACATCATTAATTCATCAAAGCTGGCATATAGAGATGATATGCATGAAATGCCAGATAATCCTTCAACAGATACATATAGAGAAGATATGCATGAAATATCAATTAACCTTTCAACAATTGCATATAGAGAAGATATACATGATTGAACAAGCTAAGTCACACAGATTCACATATAGAGAAGATATGTACCACGTCTCATCTCATCAAGTAAAGCGGCATATAGAGAAGATATGCATAAGGTCATGTATACATCCCACAGCTAGCATATAGAGAAGATATACAGTAAAATCATGTATACATCCAAGGAGTTTTCAAATAGAGAAGAGATGCCAAGTCCAACCAAGAATCACTTTTCCATAACCACGACAACAAGAAACCCGCCAGTTTCTCACAACCTGCGTGTACACCATCAAGAGAGAAACATAAGAGGGTGACCCTAGGGGGATGGATCCTTATCCACATGCTGCACGGATAACTCACGTACCAATAATAATAACCGCACAGACCACTCACGTTCTATCATATCTCGGATCCGCACGGACCACACACGTGCTACCGATTCAGTTCATATCACACAAAAAGCATATACAAGAATTCATGTACATGAACAATGGATATCAAATCACATACTCATGGACTGAAGAAGAGCATGTTAAGGTGTATGCATGTGCGAGCATACAAATACAACTCAAATCAAGAGGATACGACATGCAACAACAAATATTATGTTCAACAGGAAATAAACACCTACACATGATCTCTATGATTCACGGAGTTTACGTAGTCATAAAAACATATAAAGCATGATAGCAAGAAGCACAATATCTAAATCAAGGTATAGCACATCCTAAAGACTACTCTGGTCATGAATCATATATAGCACCTGCATATACGCTCGTAACCTAGCATATATGTCACTTCTCACACATTTAAATTAGACAAACAAAGTCATATCCTAAGGGTTATTCTCTCAACAAGATTAGGCAAGATACTTACCTCATCCGGGCTAGTACTAAGCTCTAAAATTGCATTCCTTGAGAAATCATCTCAAAACGGCTCAAATCTAGCCAAACATCAACCAAGGAAGTCCAACAATGCCATAGAAAATGATCACAATCCATAAAGCTTCGATCTTTAAAGAATTTCCAAAACGTCAACAAATGTCAACCCGGGACCCCCATACCCGAATCCGGAACCAACACCAAAATCTTATGTCCCATAACCCGCCGAGTCCAAATATATGATTAGATTCCAAAATCAAATCCAAATCGATACTCAAAATCCCAAAATACACTTTCTTAAAGTGTAGGCGAAAATCCCAATTTTTCCTTCAAAATTCCATGATTAAAGTGTATAAATCCATGGGAAATCAATATGTATAATCAAATCTAAGTGGAAATTACGTATCCACAAAGTAGTAGTGAAAATTTCCTCCAAATATTGCCTCTTACCGAGCTCCCAAACTCAAAATAATAAAATATGAATGAACCCTCGAAATTTAAAAAATTGCCAGTGATTTCGCATCTGTGAACTAATTGGTTGCACGTGCGACCTCGCTTCTGCGAGCGATATCTCACTTCTGCGAATTACACTAAAACTGGACAACCTCGTATCTGCGGACCAAGAATAGCATCTATAGCTCCGCAGGTGCGAATAACCTTACGTAGAAGCGCCTTTGCACCTGCTCCCCCAGCTTCGCAATAGCGACCTCTCTTCTCAGGTACCAATCTCGCATCTGCGAACATTTACTCCGCAAGTGTGATCTTGCACATGTGCTCCCTCATACGCATAGGTGATAAATCTCTGACCAACTCAACATCGCAGAAGTGATAATCTTTCCGCAAAAGCGGCATCGCACCTGTGACCAATCCTCCACAGGTGCAAAACACAGTAACAGAACTACCAATCAAGATCAAAATAATCCGAAACACACACGAGCCCTTTGGGACCCCGTTCAAACATCTGATCATGACCAAATACGTTATCTAAACTTATCCAAAAGCTCAAAACATCATAAATAACATCAAAACCATGAATCGAAGATCAAAATCATTCTCTTAACCTTCAAACCTTCAAACTTCGGCGAACGTGTCCCAATCACACTTAAACATTCCGGATTTCAACCAAACTTTGCACACACGTTCCAATCAACAAAACTAACCTATACAAGGTATCAAAACCACAATAGAAGTCCGATAACACCAAAGTCAACTCCCGGTCAAACCTATGAACTTTTCAATTCTTCAAATTGCCAACTTTCGACAAATAGAGCCAAAACCTTTTAAGAACATCCAAATTTAAATCCGAACATACACCCAAGTCCAAAATTACCATACGGACCTATTGAAACCATCAAATCTCGATTCCAAGGTCGTTTACCCAAAAGTCAAACCTTGGTCAACTCTTCCAACTTAAGGTTTCCAAATTGAGAATCACTCTTCCGGAACAATCCCGAACTTTTCAAAAATCAAGACCAACCATGCATGCAAGTCGTGAAACATCATATGAAGTTATTCAAGACCTCAAACTACCAAGCAGAATGCCAATACTCAAAATGGTCGGGCGCACGTTCTCCGCACGTTCTCCCCCACTTAAACATATGTTCGTCCTCGAACGTGCCAAGAGTCATTCCAAAGTCATCAAATCACCGTACAAACTCATCATACATATACTCATAGGTGGTCCCACGTCACCACAATCCATACAAGTCCATTAGCCGATCCCTACTAAAGCTTCTTTCTTCAACCTTTGCCCATAAACCTTGAACCAAATTCTAACATCCGAAATTCTTTACAAGATCCGATTCTCGCATATATATAGTGTATCAATCTCAACAAGCTCCATCAAGCCATAACCATGTTCCCAAAACTTAACCCCATGATATACCACATAACTCATGTGCTCATAGTGATATCTTCAGACAACAATAGCTGCTCATTAACAATCCCGGTACGACGACATACCTCATATAAAATAAAACCTTGTTCTAAACCTTCGTACACTGCTAATGATGAAAGAAACACATAAAAACTCATAACCACCCATCAGATTAACAAGTCATGGAGCTCGCTCCCCCGATAAGAACCATTGCCAAATTCTAAGCTGACTACTGACATTATTCTTCCCAACATACCTTAACCGAATCCGATAACACTAATTCCGGGTCCAATAGCCTCATCTCACCTGGTACACAATGCTTGACTGACATGCCACACCACTGCCACTTGGAGTCACATACTATGCAATTCACACCAAACAAGCAACAACTCAAATATAACCAAAGATGAAAGGAGAACCAAATAAAAGAACCATCCGACCAGTTCAGCAGATACAATCACCAAGGCAAAATGCTATGATTCCATCCCACAAGGGAGAATCAAAACACATGAAATAAGCACAAAGGATCATATCTTAACACAACTTCACTGCGGCGCGTGACCCAATCCAAACACACCGGTCCACATGGAATAACTCGAGCCATGATGCTCACAATCAACAATCACATGCATATCAACAGCAAAGACGCGAAGTGCATGACCATAAGCATGGATAAATGGATAGCACAATATACCATAGACAGGAAAACCATAACCAAGGCACAATAAACTATTCAATACCCTAAGAGCCATCTCGCTCAAATCTCGCCACAAGGCCCAAACAGAACCACATTATGTGTGTAAATAGTCAACAGTCTCACAACCCATTGTAGTATAAGGGAGTAACACATGAAACATATTAGAACATGGATAAGATCAACTCTAGCGATGACACACCCCTAACAATATCCGTGTTGAGTAAACAAATCCGATCCGATGTAGAATACACATTCTCATTAGCCTTGCTAATAAGCCCTCAAATCAATTCTGATCATCCTGAAATAGGTAAATAACCTCCAAAAAGTCCACAATAACCTATCCATAACACATACCATCAACTATCTAACTCTTAACATATCTTCACAGTCCACAACCAAGGAATAGTATGCCTCTAAGTACTTCCAATCTCTAAATCTCAAGAATACAGGATTCTCCATATCCGATCCCAACTCCACCACTCAAAACACATCACTCATACACCATCACTTCACGGAAGATACTCCCATAGATCTTCTGTGCCACGAAGCAAAATCTGAGCATCAACAGTCAACAATTAGGTGATTACCGTAATACTAGTCAAGCATCCGCAAGTCAAAACACAATGCATCTTCTAATACGTACACCATTCTCAGGCGATGTGAGATAGTGCCAACATTCCCTTAATATCTAAAATCCTCCATGCTATCTAAAACTCATGACCTTCCCTTCGAAACTAAACCGCAACCTTATACATGCAAATCTCAATCCCACAAGGCGCACCACATTTATCATGCTATCATATGAAAATATGAGAATCCCATTATTTACTCAGAATCACAAGTAGGATAAACACCCCATCAACGAGAAACCTTACACTTAACTCAATCCCAAAGAACATCGCAACACACAACAAACCTTCCTCAACTGTAGAAGATATCAACCTCGAGCTGTGATTAAATCCATTGTGAGCTCCTCGGAACCCATTTCACATAACCAACCATCAACTGAACCTCTAATCTAACAAAGTCATGTAGACAACCAAAACCATGAGTATTGCCATAAAACACTTGTAAAGCATCGCCACACCAAAAGAACCGATCACTTTTATTACTATGCTGATCCAAACCACAACCAACCTGACTTATTTCTTTGAGTTTCCCCTTGACTTTCCTTCAAGATAACTTTTCTCTTTGCCAATGCACTATGATCCTCAATCAAACTCACCCCAAGAAACCCTAACATAAAACCATGTTGTCTTAAGCCCCATAAATATATTCCCTCTTAAGCACCCAATAGCACCACAAACCGAAATACCCACTTCAAAAAGACCTTCTATGAATATGAAGTTGTTTCTTTCCTCTCTCTCATACTAAAATGTAGAATCAATAATGAAACAAAAATACTGCAAGTCTCGGCACCATCCAATGCAACCTCAGACCTTAGTCATACACAAATATGGAAATCCTTAAATATCACACATAAATCTCACACCCGTTGGAACCCCTCTCGAGTGCCACCTACACCGCTCTAACCTCCAATACACTGTCAATACGTGCCAAATTTCTTATGCTTCACCAACACATGGATACCAAAAGAAGCAACTCAACGATTCTTTTTCCTTGCTCACTACATCCACCACGAATAACAAACCTGAATCATTCTAAGATTTCTATATACCCATAAAGTATAGTATATCATGCATCAAGTAATTTCCTTGCTCGAGTCATCCTCAAAATCAGCCTCTTTAAGTCATAATTGATCCACAAGTATGCCTCAGTCCAACTAGTATAACACATGACCATGCAATCTGATCGTCGATAGTAGATTCCCCCACTTAGCTCGAAGCCATAATACACATCATACGATAACCATATTACTCTTCCTTTATAACTACCATGATCTCACACTATAATCTAGCTGAATTCTTCATAAGCCCATGTAGGAATAGTCATAAAACACCTCAAACAATCTGCTAAGTGCATATTCATCTTTGTGACAGTCATGCGAACTTCCTCTAGTGATCCGAACTCAAATTGCAGCACATACATCCCACTAGGTAGAAAGAAAACTCTTCGCAGAAATATCATAAGAATCACACAACCTCCGACCATCCCACATAAGGTAACCCACATGCTTAGCCTCAAACTGGCATCTCTGTATAGCCCTATTATAGTCATAACCACTATGCAATCACTTAATTTTCCCGAGTCTAAGATCGTCAACAAGACATAAGAATCTACTTTATTCCTTAATTGAACAACTGAAAGATCCCTTAACACACTCATAACTCAAGACTGTACAACACATCAAGACAGAAATCAAGCATCCATAGCATGTGCATCCCAAAATTCTTCTCATCACATCCAAACCATCTAAGCATAGTCCCCGGTCACATAATACTCATCATATAGCTATCTAGCAACTCACTGAGCCATCAATGCCACTCCTAGGGACACTAACAGACATATACGTCCAAATGCACAAACTCACACAACTGAAACTACCGAGCCCCAAGCTGCGGTCTGAACCTGGCCCCAAGTCCACAAGACTAGCCAACCTCCACATCATAGAGTACATATCTCGCACCTCATCCACGACGTCACAAGCCTCCGGTGCACAGTTGATAATGAATGCTCCACATCACATACGAGTGAATGGAAGGAAATCAAAGATATAAGTTTCAAGCTGAATCAATGTCGCACGATAAGGAAAGAAAGAAAGTGAAGTTTTCTAGATGCCCTGTAGCCTCCCAAAGATAGGTATGGACGTCATCATACTTATCTGCAAGACTCTACTAGACACTTGATCATGACTCGTAGAACATAGAGCTCTGATATTAACTTGTCACGACCAAAAATCCATCTAGTCGTGACGACACCTAACCCCAACATGCTAGGTAAGCCAAACATAGAACAATGTAACTCAAATGAAAGATTATTATTAACAAGGCATAAAAATAGCCGAGTTCTATACAAAATCCCAAATATTGGTAGCATGAATCATGACCACTAAGATTTAGATTTACAAAGCTAGTAAAAAATAAAATACAACATCTGTTTGGATACATGAATAGGGCACAAATCTAAAGCTATCAAGGACAAGTGGTAGCTATATCCAGAAAGCAGGCACATCTCTAATGATAGACTCCGTCATCTACAACAGCTCAGCTCCAGGATCTGCAGACAAGGTGTAGAAGTGTAGTATGAGTACAATCGACCCTATGTACTCAGTAATTACCCTGAGAAACCTCGGTGAAGTAGTGACTAGGTCTCAGGCCAAGGATACTCGATATATATATATCTCAATAACATGCTCGTGTACCCATCAACAGTAACAAGGTCTAAACAGGAAATACATATTCCAACAACTGTGCACATAGAGAAGATGTGCGCAAGTCTCTTAACAGTTAAATATGTAAAGAAGATATGCTTCTGCTATCAAATAACATGTCAACAATTGCATAAAGAGAAGATATACCCAGATACTACTCCAGTTCAACAACTCAGTATATAGAGAAGATATGCATCCAACATTATTAATTCATCAAAGCTGGCATATAGAGAAGATATGCGTAGAGTATCAAATAATCCTTCCACAATTGCATATAGAGAGGATATGCATGAAATACAAGATAATCCTTCAATAGTTTCATATGGAAAAGATATGCATGAAATATCAATTATCCCTTTAACAATTGTATATAGAGAAGATATGCATGATTAAACATGCCAAGTCACACGAATTCTCATATAGAGAAGATATGTACCGTGTCTCATCTCATCAAGTAAAGCGGCATATAGAGAAGATATGCATAAGGGCAGTATATATCCTGGAGCTAGCATATAGAGAAGATATGCAGTAAAATCATGTATACATCCAAGGAGTTTGCAAATAGAGAAGCGATGCAAAGTCCAACCAAGAATCACTTTTCCATAACCACCACAACCAGAAACCCGTCGATTTCCCACAACCTGCGTACACCATCAAGAGAGAAACATGAGAGGGTGACCCTAGGAGATGAATCCTTATCCACACGCTGCACGAACAACTCTCTTGCTACATGGACAACTCATGTGCCAATAATAACAACTGCACGGACCACTCACGTGCTATCATATTTTAGATATGCACGGACCACTCACGTGCTACTAATTCAATCCATGTCACACATAAAGCATATACAAGAATTCATGTACATGAACAATGGACATCAAATCACATACTCATGGACTGAAGAAGATAGCATGTTAGGGTATATGCATGAGCGAGTGTACAAATACAACTTAATTCATGCGGATACACCATTCAGTAACAAATATCATGTTCAATAGGAAATCAATACCTATACATGATCTCTAGCATGATTCACAGAGTTCACGTAGTCATAAAAACATATAAAGCATGATACCAAAAAGCACAATATCCAAATTAAGGCATAGCACAGTCTAAAGACTACTCCGGTCATGAATCATATATATCACCTTTATATACGCTCGTCACCTTGCATATATATCGCTTCTCACACATTTCGATTAGACAAACAAAGTCATATCCTAAGGTTTATTCACTCAATAAGATTAGCCAAGATGCTTACCTCATACGGGCTAGTCCGAAGCTCCAAAATCGCATTCCTTTAGGATTAACCTCAAACCGGCTCAAATCTAGCCAAACATCAACCAAGGAAGTCCACCAATGCCATAGGAGACGATCCTAATTTAAAAAGTTTCGATTTTTGAAAAATTCCCAAAAAATCAATAAAAGTCAACCCGGACCCGTGTGCCCAAAATTCGGAACCAATACCAAACCGATGACTTATAACTGGCGAGTCCAAATATATGATTAGATTCTAAAAACGAGTCCAAGTTGGTACTCAAAACTCCAAAATACACTCTCTTAAAGTGTAGGCAAAAATCCCAATTTTTCCTTTAAAATTCCATGATTAAAGTATATAAATCCATGGGAAATCAATATGTATAATTAAATTCAAGTAGAAATTACTTATCCACAAAGTAGTAAGAAAAATATCCTCCAAAAATTGCCTCTTACCGAGCTCCTTAACTCAAAATAATGAAATATGAATGAACCCTCGAAATAAAATAAACTGCCAGTGATTCCGCATCTGCGGACAAATAGGTCGCACTTGCGATCTCGCTTCTTCGAGCCATATCACACATATGCGAACTACACTTAAACCGGACAACCTCACATCTGCAGAGCAAACATCGCATCTGCGGCTCCGCAAGTGCGCATAACCTCACACAGAAGCACCTTTGCACCCGCGCCCCCAGCTTCGCAAAAGCGACCTCTCTTCTCAAGTACCAATCCCGCATATGCGAATATTACTCCGCAGATGCGATCTCGCACCTGCGCTCCCTCATACGCAGAAGCGATAAACTCCCTGACCAACTCAACATCGCAGAAGCGTTAATCTTTCTGCAAAAGTGGCATCGCACCTGCGACCAATCCTCCGCAGGTGCGAAACAACAGTAACAGCCAGCCAAGATCAAAATAATCCGTAACTCACCCAAAATATATCCGAGCCCCTCGAGACCCTGTCTAAACATCTGATCATGACCAAATACATTAGTCAAACTTATTCAAAAGCTTGAAACATCATAAATAACATCAAAACTATTAATCGAAGATCAAAATAATTCTCTTAACCTTCAAACCTTTAAACTTCGCCGAACATGTCCGAATCACACTTAAACATTTCGAATTTTAACTAAACTTTGCATACAAGTTCCAATCAACCAAACGAACCTATACAAGATCTCAAAACCTTAATAGGAGTCCGATAATATTGAAGTCAACTCCCGGTCAAACCTATAAACTTCCCAATTCTTCAAATTGCCAACTCTCAACAAATAAAGCCAAAGCCTTCTAGAAACATTCAAATCCGAACATACGCTCAAGTCCAAAATCACCATATGGACTTATTGAAACCATTGAATCTCAATTCCGAAGTTATTTGCCAAAAAGTCAAACCTTGGTTAACTCTTCCAATTTAAAGCTTTCAAATTGAGAATCACTTTTCCGGAACAATCCCGAACTTTTCAAAAATCAAGACAACCATGCACGCAAGTCATAACACTTCATATGAATCTATTCATGACCACAAACCATTAAGCGGAATGTCAATACTCAAAACGAATGGGCGGATTGTTACATTATTCCACCAATGTAGTAGATCATTCAGGCATTACAACTACATTGCACTGAGTTAGAGCTGTTTTCTATTGGCCATCAATGTCGGAAGTTGTTAAAGATGTAGTAAGGAGTTGTGTAGTTTGTCATAGGTGTAAAGATGAACAAGTAGCCTATTCGGGACTGTTAGAACCTTTTCCATTACTAGCTAGGCCATGGAAACACATATCCATGAATTTTTTTCTAAGGCCAATCTAGGTCCAAGGGAAAGGATACCATCATGGTGGTGGTTGATAGATACAGTAAAATATGCCCATTTCTTGACTTTAACTCATCCTTTTATAGATGTGCAGGTGACCACTTTTTTCTTGGATCAGTTCTATAAGTTGCATGGGTTGCCCAACTGTATAATCTCTGACAAAGACAAAGTGTTCCTCAGGTTGTTCTAGAAGGAATTATTCAGTTTGCTTCAAACCAAATTGATGTATATTTCTGCTTACCATCCACAAACTGACGGTAAAACTGAAAGTGTAAAGCGGTGTCTAGAGAATTACTTGAGATGCATGACCAATCACAAATTAGCTGAATAAGGTAAATGGATTTCATTGGTAGAATTTTGTCATAATACTAATTACCACTCAGCTACTCAGATGACCCCTTTCAAAATACAATATGATTATGATCCTCCTCAATTCTCTTTTGAGCTGATATCACCACCCAAGGTAGCTTCTTTGGACTAAATGCTAAAGGAAAGACAATCGATGGCTAAGGTGCTAAAAAATAATCTAGAAAAAGCTCAGAGTAGGATGAAGTTTTACGCTAATAAAAATAGGACTGAAAGGGAATTTGAGGCAGGGGATTGTGTGTTCATTAAACTCTAGCTCTACAGACAGCCCTCGGTTGTTGTACGAAAGAGTTTGAAGTTGGCATCAATATTTTCTGGGCCTTATTAGATTGTGAAAAAGATTAGCCATGTGGCTTACGAACTGTAACTTCCTCCATATTCCAAGATACATCCAGTTTTTCACATATCACAACTTAAGACAAAGGTGGGACACAATCAAATCCCTTCAATTAAATCTCTTGTGTGTGCTTCTGATGGACAGGCCTTAGTTGAGCCTATTGCTTTTTTGGACAGAAGGGTGGTGAAGAAAGGCAATGCAGCTGCTACGCAAGTACTTGTGCAATGGGATAACTTGCTTCATGTGGAGGCAACCTAGGAACAGAGGGTAGTTAAGATGTTAGCTAAATTAAGTTTCAAAGTGTTACTACTCAGTTCAATTACGTTTTATAGTTGAAGTTAAGTTTATGTCAATTAGACCCCTAAGGCAATTTGCTATTTTACTTTAGTCCATGCCAGATGTAGGGAAGTTCTGGAATACTCCTTAGTTGTATTCAGAAGAGCTTGTATATTTTTGATATTATTTGATGAATGAATTAATATCTTCCTCATTTTTACTTCTTTCCCTCACTCTATTCTATGTCTTCTCAATATCTTTATCTGTCTATTTCACCTTGCAAAATCACCATCATTGAACTTTGGTAAGTTCCATATTCGTTACATTTAATTCCTATTTCAATGTGAGCTACATGAGGAATTAATCAATAAGGTTGAGGAAAAAAATATATCCCTTCTTCCAAATTCATCGTCTGGGTGAACACGTATAGCTAGAGAGAGTGGAAATTCTTTTACAATTCAACAAGCTATCGGGTATAGTATCAAGCTTCACCTTGCAGTATTCTTCTTGATTTAGCTAAGAGAGGCGTTTATCGATTCCCTTAGTAATGATGACAAGAATTGAAGAAGATTCACAAGGAATTAGAATTGGAGTCAATTAGTATCTAGGAGAAACATGAAAGAGCAATTAAGTGGTAATTTTTGAATATGCCGTAACTCAATGTCAGATTGGTTCGCCGGTGAACTTTGTTGAGTTGGATATGTGATCATCTTCTCTAGCCAGTAAATTAATGAATGCAATTAGGATTTCTTTCTTGTCCTTCAGCTTTAGGTTATAAATTGCACTTAGTTTGTCCTTGTCAAGATAGAGAATGCATAGGTTGATTTATAGCTTATTTGGCAAAACTTCTAAAATCAACTTATTTTAAAAAGTATTTTTAAAAAAAAGTGATTTTCAAAAGAATACTTTAGGTGAAAAACAGTTTGTGTTTAGCTAATCAATTTGAAAAGCATTTTTGAGCATTAATTAGTGTTTGACCAATGGATACGGTCAAAATCGGGCCTACCCGATTTTGCTATTTGATCGAGACAAGGGAGTTGCGTCGGTGCTAGCCTCGTAATAAATCAGACACAAGCTCGAAGATGAGACATCGAGCCTAGAGATCGAAGTGTACGTTGAGACTGAGGCCAGCAACAATCGAGATCAAGTATGACCGACTTCGAAGGGAGCATAATAACGGAATGGCGAGATATTAGTAATCGGTCGAAGATCACGACGTGAATCTCGGGACGGATATCCGTGATTGGTCGATTATCATGGCGTTAATCTCGGGACGGACCAAATCAGAAGCGGTTAACAAGCTGTTTATACGATTTCCTTCTGCAATTAGAGACATACCATAATTAGGTTTCCTCTACTATATAAAGAGGAGTTCCAATCATTTGTAGGGCATCATGATTCACTGATAAGAATATACATATACGCTGCTTTCTTTGTCTTACTTACTGTTCATCACTTCTTGTTCCATCCTTTGCTGTTTTTATTAACTAAACCTCGAGACTATCTCGAATCGAGGTCGAGACATTGTTTGCAGACTGGTTTGATTTATTTTATTGTCCAATTTATCTATTTAATTCGTTGTTTATCAATTGGTGCTGGTTTAAATCACATATCTTTAAAATCACAATATAAGTTTAATTGTTACTTAATTTTTAGGGTAAAACAGTTTGGCCCCCACCGTGGGGCTAAGGATAATAGTGATTGTTCAGTACTGATTCTGGTAAAATGCACTATTTTACGCTTGTTCTTGTCAAGTATCTTTGCTTTCAGGTTAAAACATGTCAAACTCACAAAATGCATTCACACACGGTGACAACGGCCTCGGATTCCACGGTGAAAACGAAATGTGATTGCTCCAGGAGTCGAGGTGCCACAGGCTAATTTCGGGGGAACACCGGTTGCCAACCCAGTCAATGTCAGTTCACAGGTTGCTCTAGATGCGGACCTAGGCACAAGTCTCGATGGGAGCGTACGCAGAGAAGGCCGATCTAGTGACCAAGGAACACAGGGCAGAGGAGATGAAGGAGTTAGTCTCCAAGTGATATTCGAGATGCTTCAAGCTCAGCAAGCCACTATTGCTCAGTTACAAAATCAACATAAAGCTCCGAATAGGGTCGAGCGGAAATTACTCGCCGTACCGAGCCAGTACCGGAAAGGTCGAATGGTAACGAATCGAGGACTGATCCTGCGATAATGAAAATGCTCGAGAAGCTCACCAAAAGAATTGAATCGGGAGAGAAGAGAATCGAAGCCTACGATAAAAAAGTGAAAACATACAACTCTCGAGTAGACCAGATACCGGGGGCACCGCCAATGTTGAAAGAGATGGATTCGAAGAAGTTTGTACAAAAACCGTTTCCTCCAAGTGCGGCCCCAAAGCCTATTCCAAAGAAGTTTCGCATGCCAGACATACCCAAATATAATGGGACCACCGATCCCAACGAGCATGTTACTTCATATACATGCGCCATCAAGGGTAACGATTTAGAAGATGATGAAATCGAATATGTGCTGTTGAAAAAATTTGGAGAGACCCTTTCGAAAGGAGCAATGATTTAGTATCACAACCTTCCACCAAATTTCATCAACTCATTTGCCATGTTAGCAGATTCTTTCGTAAAGGCACACGCCGGGGCCATAAAGGTCGCAACGAGGAAATCAGACATTTTTAAGGTAAGACAAAGGGATAATGAAATGCTGAGGGAGTTCGTATCCCGATTTCAAATGGAACGCATGGAGTTTCCACCGGTCACAGATGATTGGGCTGTTCAAGCTTTCACCCAAGGGTTGAACGAGCGGAGTTCGATAGCATCACGTCAGTTGAAATAAAATTTGATCGATTATCCAGCTGTAACTTGGGTAGATGTGCACAATCGGTATCAATCGAAGATCAGGGTAGAGGACGACCAATTAGAAGCCCCTTCCAGTTCAGTACATCCAAACAGGTCGGCAGTTAAGAATCAGAGGGACGTCGACAGGGAGCCAAGATCGAACAGAGACCGATATCAACCATGTACCACAGATCGAAGGAACAATGGTTTAGGATGCAATTCCGCCCGGAGCGATCGAAGAAGTGATCGAGGACAGAATTCTCGGGGGCTTATGAGCAAAGTGGTTCAAGTATGCCGATCCCACAGAGAAACCTCAGTTATCAGAATATAACTTTAGCATCGATGCATCGGGTATTGTATCGGCAATCGGAAGGATCAAAGATACTAGGTGGCCCCGACCCATACAAACCAATCCTTCCCAAATAAACCCATATTTGATGTGCAAGTATCATGACATCCATGGTCACAAGACCGAGGATTGCAAGCAATTAAGGGAAGAGGTAGCCCGTCTATTCAATGAGGGCCACCTTCGAGAGTTCCTCAGTGATCGAGCCAAGAATCATTTCAGAGAAAAGGACGCCAACAGGAAAAATGAACAGGAGGAACCCCAACATGTCATTCATATGATTGTCGGTGGAGTCGACATTCCACAGGGACCCATATTTAAACGCACTAAGGTATCAATCACTAGGGAAAAACGAGCCCGAGATTATGTGCCCGAAGGCACTTTATCATTCAATGACGAAGAAGCAGAAGGTGTTTCTCAGCCCCACAATGACGCTCTGGTAATTTCTATCTTATTAAATAAAGTTCAAGTTAAGTGTGTTTTAATGGATCCAGGTAGCTCAGCGAATATCATCCGATCGAGGGTCGTGGAGCAGCTTGGCCTACAAAATCAAATCGTGCCCGCAACTCGGGTCTTAAACGGCTTCAATATGGCCAGTGAAACAACTAAAGGGGAGATTATTCTACCGGTGAACGTGGCTAGAACCATTCAAGATACCAAGTTCCACGTAATCGAGGGCGACATGAGGTACAATGCACTACTCGGAAGGCCTTGGATCCACAATATGAGGGCAGTCCCTTCGACTCTCCACCAAGAGATGAAATTCCCAACGTCAGCCGGTGTTAAAACAGTATACGGGGAGCAACATGCTACAAAGGAAATGTTTGCGGTCGATGAGAAAAGGTCAAGCATCAAAAGTAAACAGGAAGTCAAATAGCAATCACATCCACCAGCCTCGATCGAATCAGGGAAGCAGGAGATAGAAGAAGAAGATGAGGATTTTCTGACCCTTCGAACTTTTATTGTTCCCGAAGATTCTGACGCCACCAAATTAACGGTCGAAGAGCTGGAACAGGTTATATTGATCGAATACGTACCCGAGCGAAAGTTATACCTGAGAACGAGATTAACCCCCGAACTCGGAAAAAGCTTTTTCAATTTTTTATTGATAACATAGATTGTTTTGCTTGGTCCCATTTAGACATGACAGGGATCCCACCGGAGATAAGGACGCATCGACGAAGCCTGGACCCTAGATTCAAACCGGTGAAGCAAAAGAGAAGATCCCAGTCCGAGGTAAAAAATGCATTCATAAAGGACGAGGTAACTAAGCTTCTCAAAATAGGGTCCATTCGGGAGGTGAAATATCCCGAATGCTTAGCCAATATAGTTGTAGTTCCTAAAAAAGGGAACGAACTTAGAATGTGTGTAGATCATAAGGATTTAAACAAGGCGTGCCCCAAAGATTCTTTTCCACTGCCTAACATCGATCGCATGATCGATGCCACGGCCAGCCACGAGATCCTTACTTTTCTCGATACCTATTCCGGGTACAATCAAATCCAAATGAACCCGGAGGACCAAGGAAAAACTTCATTTATCACCAAGTATGGAACATATTGTTATAATGTAATGCCCTTCGGGCTAAAAAATGCAGGAGCTACTTACCAACGCCTAGTAAATAAAATGTTCGAAGAACAAATAAGTAAATCAATGGAAGTTTATATCGATGACATGCTAGTTAAGTCCCTGCGCGCAGAGGACCATTTGGCTCATTTGCAGGAAAAGTTTGAGATTTTAAGGAAATACAACATGAAGCTCAACCCCGAGAAATGTGCTTTTGGGGGTCAGTTCGGGCAAGTTCCTTGGCTTCATGGCATCAAATTGGGGAATCGAGATCAACCCTGAAAATATCAAGGCCATCGAAGACATCACCATCGTGGACAGTGTAAAAGCCGTGCAGAGGCTGACTGGACGGATAGCTGCCTTAGGCCGATTCATTTCGAGGTCATCGGATCGAAGCCACAGATTTTTCTCTCTGCTAAAAAAGAAGAACGATTTCGCCTGGACCCCGAAATGCCAACAGGCATTAGAGGAATTGAAGCGATACCTATCATGCCCACCACTGCTTCACACTCCAAAGGCCGGTGAAAAACTTTACTTGTACTTGGCAGTATCGGAAATCATGGTAAGTGGCGTCCTAGTTCGGGAAGAGCAAGGTACATAATTTCCCGTTTATTATGTAAGTCAAACCTTAGGAGAAGCAGAAACTAGATATCCACATTTGGAGAAATTGGCACTTGCACTGATAAGCGCCTCTAGAAAGTTAAGACCATACTTTCAATGTCACCCCATATGCGTAATAACCACTTATCCAGTGATTTTGCATAATATTTTGCACAAACCCGAACTATCGGGCCGATTGGCCAAATGGGCCGTCGAACTCAGTGGGTACGTTATCAAATATCAACCTTGGACGGCCATCAAGTCTCAAATTTTAGCAGACTTCGTGGCCGATTTCACACCAACCCTCGTACTCGAAGTTGAAAAGGAATTCTTGTTAAAATCGGGTACATCATCGGGGGTATGGACCCTTTTCACAGACGGTGCTTAGAATGTGAAGGGGTCTGGGCTAGGCATCATTTTGAAGCCGCCCACGGGTAGCACTATTAGGCAATCTATCAAAACTTCTAGGTTGACTAACAATGAGGCCGAGTATGAGGCCATGATTGCAGGTCTCGAGCTAGCTAAAAGCTTAGAAGCAGAAGTCATTGAAGCCAAGTGTGACTCTTTTCTGGTGGTGAACCAAGTAAACACATTTTTGAAGTTCGAGAGGATAAAATGCAAAGGTATTTGGACAAGCTGCAGGTAACCTTGTACCATTTCAAGGAATGGACTTTACAGCATGTACCTCGAGAACAAAACAGTGAGGCCGACACACTTGCAAGTTTAGGGTCATCGGTCGAAGAAGATGAGATCAGCTCGGGGACTGTCGTTCAACTCTCAAGATCTGTGATCGGGGAAGGTCACACCGAGATAAACTCTACAAGCTTAACCTGGGATTCGAGGAATAAATATATTAAATACTTGAAGAACGGAAAGCTCCCATCGGACCCTAAAGAGTCGAGGGCCCTACGAACCAGAGCTGCTCGATTCACATTGGCTGAAGACAACAAATAACAACAACAACAACCCAGTAAAATCCCACTAATGGGGTCTGGAGAGGGTAGTGTGTACGCAGACCTTACCCCTACTCCGAAGGAGTAGAGAGGCTGTTTCCGAAAGACCCTCGGCTCAAGAAAATAAAAAGACAAAAGGACAAAAGGAGACAATATTAGTATTACCACAACAATCATAGGAAAATTAAGAACAACATGAAATCTAGAAGAAAGATGAAAAGCAAAAGAGATAGCTATTAAATAGATCTTGCACTGAAAAGCGAAATAGTAAGACACAACATTGCCACTAGCTATCTTAGACAAAAACCCTACCTGGCTAGTCCCACAAAGGTACGAAGTAAGGCAAGACTCAACTACCTCCTAACCTACAACCCTAATACTCGACCTCCATATCTTCCTATCAAGTGTCATGTCCTCGGAAATCTGGAGCCTCGCCATATCCTTCCTGATCATCTCTCCCTAATATTTCTTAGGCCACCCTCTACCTCTTCTCGTGCCCTGCACAACCAGTTGCTCACACCTCTGTACCAGAGCATCTGGGCTTCTCCTCTAAATATGTCCAATCCATCTAAGCCTCGCTTCCCGCATCTTGTCATCAATGGGAGCCACGTGCACCTTCTCCCGAATATCATCATTCCTAATCTTATCTATCCTAGAGTGCCCGCACATCCAATTCAACATCCTCATTTCTGCTACTTTCATCTTCTGGATATGTGAGTTCTTTACGGGCCAACACTCAGCCCCATACATCATGGCCGGTCTAACCACCGCTTTATAGAACTTACCTTTGAGTGTCGGTGGCACTCTCTTGTCACACAAGACTCCAGATGCCAACCTCCACTTCATCCATCCTACCCCAATATGGTGTGTGACATCCTCGTCGATCTCCTCTTCCCCCTGGATAACCGAACCAAGGTACTTGAAGCTGCCTATACTCGAGATGACGTGTGATTTAAGCCTCACATCCATGCCCACTTCCACCGGCTCAGCGCTGAACTTACACTCCAGGTATTCCGTCTTCGTCCAGCTCAGCTTGAAACCCTTAGACTCAAGATCCTATCTCCAAACCTCCAGCCTCTTGTTAACATCGGCTCGCGATTCAGCAATCAGAACTATGTCATCGGCGAATAGCATGCACCATGGTACCTCCCCTTGAATATGGTGTGTCAACGCGTCCATCACCAGGGTGAATAAGAACAGAATGAGCGCAGAACCTTGGTGTAACCCCATTACAATCGAAAAATGCTCAGAGTTGCCTCATACTGTTCTAACTCAAGTCTTAGCCCACCATACATTTCCTTAATCACCATAATGTAGGGAACCGACACACCTTTTACCTCCAGGCATCTCCAGAAAACTTCTCTAGGTACCTTGTCATACGCTTTCTCTAGGTCAATAAACACCATGTGCAGATCCTTCTTCTTCTCTCTGTACAGTTCCACCAACCTCCTAACAAGGTGTATAGCTTTTGTAGCTGAACGACCTGGCATGAACCCAAACTGGTTGTCGGATACAGACACTGTCATCCTCATCTTAGCTTCAACCACCCGCTCCCACACTTTCATGGTATGACTCAGTAATTTGATACCTCTATAATTGTTACAACTCTGGATATCACCTTTGTTCTTATACAATGGAACCACCGTACTCCACCTCCATTCATCCGACATCCTCTTCGCTTTAAAAATAACATTAAACAACCTAGTCAACCACTCCAAACCTGCTCTCCCCACACACTTCCAAAATTCCACCGGAATCTCGTCTGGCCCGGTTACTCTGCCCCTACTCATCTTATGCATAGCTCCCACTACCTCCTCAACCTCGATACGCCTGCAGTACCCAAAGTCACGGTGACTCTTGGAATGCTCCAATTCGCCTAGCACAATATCCTGATCCACTTCTTCATTCAGAAGGTTATGAAAGTAAGTCTGCCATCTCCCCTTAATCTGGGCATCTTCCATCAATACTCTACCATCTTCGTCCTTGATGCATCTCACTTGGTCCAAATCCCGAGCCTTTCTCTCTCTTAACTTGGCCAGCCGGAATAACTTTTCTCCCCGCCTTTCTTACCCAGTTCCTCGTACATACGACCATAAGCCGTAGTCTTAGCCTCCGTGACTGCCAGCTTAGCCTCCTTCCTAGCTACCTTATACCTCTCCATGCAAGTTCGCCTCTTCTCCTCTCCTATGCTCCTCACTAACTTCAGGTACGCTGCCTTCTTCGCTTCCACTTTACCTTGGACCAATTCATTCCACCACCAGTCTCCTTTGTGCCCACCAGAGATGCCTGTCGAGACCCCTAACACCTCTCTCGCAGCCTCCCTAATACAGTCTGCTATCGCTGACCATATAGTGCTTGCATCACCACTGCTCTTCCACGCTCCTATAGCCGACAAGCGCCCCACCAACTCTTGGGCTTTATCCTTAGTTAAGGATCCCTACCTGATTCTCGGTCTTCTTTGAGCAGACCTTTTCCTCCTCTTTAACATAATACCAACGTCCATCACCAAGAGCCTATGCTACATCGCGGGTATCTCACCCGGAATCACCTTGCAATCCTTGCATAACCCTCTGTCACACCTCCTGAGGAGGAGATAGTCAATCTGAGTCTTCGCCACTGCATTTTGAAAAGTAACCAAATGCCCCTCTCTCTTTGGAAAGCTAGAGTTTGCAATCACCAACCCAAAAGCCTTAGCGAAGTCTAACAACGATGTACCTCCTCCGTTCCTCTCCCCAAAATCGAAGCCTCCATGCATCGCGCCATAACCACCTACGGTCGACCCAATATGCCCATTAAAATCCCCTCCTATGAATAGCTTCTCAGCAGGCGGAACCTGGTGCACAATCTCATCTAACCCCTCCCAGAAGCACCATTTAACCTCCTCATCTAGGCCTGCATACGTCGCATAGGCGCTAACGACGTTTAGGGTGCACTCTCCAACCACCAACTTAATAATCATCAATCTATCATTCACTCGTCTAACCTCAACCACAGAATCTCTAAGTTCCCTATCCACCAAGATGCCCACCCCATTCTTACCTTTCTGGGCTCCTGAGTACCAAAGTTTATACCCGTCTGCGTCCTTCGCCCTCGACCCTACCCACCTTGTCTCCTGGACACACGCTATATTGACTCTCCTCTTCTGGAGGATCTTCGCCAACTCTATAGACTTACCCGTCAATGTACCTATGTTCCATGACCCAATTCTCAACCTACAGACACCCTTGTTCCCTTTACCTCCCTTGCCTCCCACCCACCCCCTAACCCCTGCCCTACCTCCCCCCACCCCCCGTTCCCCCCAAGGACATGACCTTAATCGACCATCCCAGACCATAACCACTATACTTACGACAGAGTAAGGAGAATCACTATCATACACTAGGCTACAGATCAAACCAGAAGAAGACAAGTTACAACTACAGGCACCCTAATACGGTGAATAAACTAATACGAACTAAGATGGCAACAATTTAACTAACACAACAAAGGGAAACTAGAAAACGGGATGTACCAACTCTCGCAAGTAGAACCTTGAAATTGTCTTGGTATATACGACGATGTTGCGGCCACCTAGCACATTCGCATCCAACTCCTGCCGCCCCTTGCTGACACTCGCTCGGGTTGTTCTTCAATGTTTGCACACACACGTCCCTTTTGCTGCTAATAGCCACAAGCCCACACCTGAAATACACACAAAACACCACAAAGCCGAACAAAGAGGGGGGGGGGGGAGAGGTTGTCACCGCTACCACTAGTAAGGCCCTACCAGTAGCAAAGGAGCGCAAAGAAAAAAGATAAAGTAAAACCTTAAGTTGATTTAAAAATAGTTTTTGCTTTGATTTAAAACCTTAAGTCAAGCCCTCTGTCAGTGCACCAAAGGTAATAATTTAGGAAATATGAAATAAATATAAGTCAATGGATCTGATTATTATACTTCAAACTCAATACGCTTACTATGATCTGAATTTGTTTTTTTTTCTTTTCAAACAACGTCAACAAGAAAGGCGAATCCTAAGATGCTTTTCAAAATGAAACAAGCAGATTCTTAGAGCTTCTAAGTATTTGAGGAGAAAAGAAGGAGCAGGCTTACTGGAGAGGGATTGTAGAGAGAATTGATCCACGGCGATAGGACAACAGGGCCTGCAAGATCCGAAAAACCCGGAGAATGGAGCTGCATAAACTTTGAGCCTTTGACTGAAGAAAGATGGAACATTATACGGAAGGACATTCAATGGACCATTGATAGTATGCTTAGGACCAGGAGACACCGATTATGTTCTACGAGAGGTCCATGAAGGCACTTGTGGGAACCATTCCGGCGCCGAATCACTGATTCACAAAATTATTAGAGCAGGATACTAATGGGATAGCATGGAAAAAGACACTAAGGAGTTTGTTTGAAAATGTGATAAATGTCAAAGGTTTGCACCGATGATCCATCAGCCCGGAGAACAACTTCATTCAGTCCTATCCCCATGGCCATTCATGAAATGGGGGATGGATATCGTCGGCCCTCTGCCATCGGCCCCAGGTAAATCCAAGTTCATTTTATTTATGACTGACTATTTCTCTAAATAGGTTGAAGCACAGACGTTTGAGAAAGTGAGAGAGAAAGAGGTTATAGACTTCATCTGGGATCACATCGTATGTCGATTTGGGATACCTGCCGAAATAGTGTGTGACAATGGAAAATAATTTATTGGCAGCAAAGTGACGAAATTCCTCGAAGACCACAAAATAAAAAGGATATTATCAACGCCATATCACCCTAGTGGGAACGGACAGGCCGAGTCGACGAACAAGACTATTATTAAAAACCTAAAGAAAAGGTTGAACGACGCTAAGGGTAAATGGAGAGAAATTCTACCCGAAGTCCTTTGGGCATATCGAACAACGTCAAAATCCAGTATGGGGGCAACCTCGTTCTCCTTAGTATATGGCTCCGAAGCCTTGATTCCAGTCGAAGTCGGGGAACCCAGTGCCAGGTTTTGACATACCACAAAAGAGTCAAATCACGAGGCTATGAATACTAGCCTCGAATTATCGGATGAAAAATGAGAAGCCACACTCGTTCGAATGGTTGCACAAAAGCAACGAATCGAAAGAAACTACAATAAGAGAACCAACCTTCGCCACTTCAGAGTCGGGGACTTAGTCCTGAGAAAAGTCACCATCAACACTCGAGATCCTAATGAAGGGAAGCTTGGCCCAAATTGGGAAGGATCCTACCAAGTCCTCAACATTGTCGGAAAGGGATGCTCGACACGATGGACGGCGAACAACTGCCAAATAATTGGAAAATATCGCTTCTCAAACGGTATTATTGCTAAGGTATGACTTTATTCCTTTTTTTTCATTTATATATTTGACACTAACTCACTGCAAATGATCGATCGAAGATATCGAGACCTCAGGTTTTAAAGCACGCATTGCACTCTTTTTTCCTTAGATCGGTTTTTATCCCAAGTGGGTTTTTCTGGTGAGGTTTTTAACGAGGCAACAATTATATGCTACCTGAGGATGATTCAATAGTATCCAAGGCTTCTTTACAATCAACCTCAAATACTGGGGGGCATCACCCTCGAATGTTACATTTTTGAGGAAAATACTTCGTGTCAAAGGGTCTCAATAGAGAAATTTTGTAATGTCCAAATGGTCGAATGAACCATGTCCGTATAGATTAGTCGAACCCCGATGGCAAAACATGTACGCATGTATAAATTATATAAAGAATCATTCTTTCTATATCAAACATCTTGTGCCTCAAAGAAAATTTTCTACTATACAAGCTCCATACTTATGATTTTGTGAGAAATGGCTCAAAGGACAAGTGCAAATATACCTCGTACACTTGGGGACTGCCGTCGATGATCGACATATTCGAGTAATCTAAACTCAAATCCATAAGACCTCAAAGAGGCAACTTTTGATCTATAGGCCAAGGACATCAGGGGATTGTTCGAAGTATTATTGGGAAATAAACCAAAGAGGCATACCCAAAGGCTACGGCCAAATCAAAGTGGCTCGGAGACGTTTGAATACCGCAATAAAAATAGGCCTTCAAATTCTTTGAAAAACCAGTTAAAAAAAAGGCTACCCTCGGCATGCAATCAAAAGGGCTTCGATAAAATCAGCCCTTAAAAAAACTTAAGAGGTATCAAATTATCTTAACACAAACGTGCTAAGGCACAAAAAGAAAAGGGGTTTCAATCGACATCGAACCCTCAAAAAACCCAATGGGTAAAGAATATGTGTTAAGACATAAAGGAATTTTTTACTAAGTTTTCTAAGACAAAAAAGAAAAAAGATAGCCATCTTTTAGAGGCCATATCGGCCCAATCTAAAGAGCCTAAGGGCCAATACACTGAGAGTTCGAGATTTTGTTCTCACTCAATTCGGACCTAAGGGTTCCACTATTCCGAGATCAAATAAAATATAGCTCAAAGATTCATCATTATTTGATATAAAACCTTAAGGGGTCTGTTACTGTGAGTTCAAAACTTACTCGAACTCGGCTATAAAAGCAGTACATTTACGGCTTTGATCAAGCCATCCAAAATTAAAATCCCGAACATATTATTTAGCTCGGGGACTCGCCCTCACTTAACTAAAAAACCTAAGGGTTTGTTCTACTTTGAGTTCGAGCTATTGCTCACTCGATTATAGAGGCTATAGTAACCTGATTGCAGCAAAGTTTTCCTAAGGCAAAGGCAAAACAGAATTTATCATGAATCAGAAATCGGAGACGAAACGGAAAAAAAAGAAACCTTTCATATATGCAAAGTATTTACAAAGACCACTCAGGGTCTTACACAAAAAACAAAAGAAGAAAAAAATCCTAAGTGCCTAGTCTACCTCGGGAGCCGTATCTTCGGGAGCTTAATCTTCATCTCCGCTCTCGGATCCACTCGCAGAGTCTTCTTCATCGAAAAGCAAAGCTCCGGCTCGTCCTCCAAAACCTTTGCATTCTCGATATCTGCCGTGAGGTTGATGCCACGAGCATGTACCTCCTCAAGAGTCTCTCTTCGAGACTGCAGCCTAGTATGCTCGGCAACACGGGACAATCTAACCTCAGCAGCGTCAGAAATTTCCTTTGCCCGAGTGTTAGCGGCTTCGGCGTCAGCTTGGTAGGAGGCCACGAGCGCCTCTGCCTCGATGTGGCCCTTGCAAGCTCAGTAGCCAACTGAGTCTCGAACTCTTCAACCTTCTAAGCTCGGGCCAAGTTCTCCTCCTTCACACTTTGGAATAGACACTTAACCAAAGACAGTTGGGCCCAAATCGCTTCTTTCTCCGAGGCGAGACGGTCCATGTTCTGCTTCTAACCCAAAGTCTCTGCCTCTTTCATCTTGGCCTCCTCACGAAGCTGCTCAACCAATTCGGCCTTATGCTGAACCTGCAGGATCAAAGTGTTAGTTGCCAATATCAAGTTAATACATAACAAGCTCCCAAAAATTTACGTTACCCGTTCAATGAGCTCGGTCTGATCTCGATGAGTTCTTATCAGCTCGGCTCGAATGCTCATGATCTCCTCTTCTTTTTGCACATAGAGGAGTTTGAGGGCGTTTCTCTCCTCCGTAAGCTTTTTGAGATCAACCTCACATCGGGCCAGCTCAGCTCGGTACTTGGAAGACGCTTCTCGATGGAGCGCTGTAGCCTATACAAAAAGAAAGGAAATCAGACTTAGAGAAATAAGAACAAACGCAAGCATGGTAGCATAGGCTAAAACTCACTTGGTTTAGAAGCCGCTGAGCCTCATCAAAAATGAGTGATGCGTCAAGGTCGGAAACATCATCGACCCCCATGAAGAAACCACGAAATATATCATCCTATTCGGGGGCTGTCCCCACATCGGGGTTCCCCATGGATCGGGCATCCCGAAACTGCCCCTTAGAGAACGTGGGGCCGGGCGGCGAATCGTCAATATTAATTGCCATGAGTGAGTCACTTGGGGCATTCTCTTCTCTTTGAAGGGCCTCAGAACTAGACCCTTCGGGCACACCCGCCGGTTGCTCATCATGGCAGGAGGCATCATCAACACCCGATGATTCTGGGACTCTGCTCGGACCTTCCCTCGAGATCACCTCTGTCTACGGACGAACCCCCTCGACCGTCACCGGCTCAGCAACTTTCGAAGCTTCGATGCTTTCCCTCTTCCAAGCCACCAGTAGACAGTCGGTATCTTCTCCCTCCTTGTCTTCATCTCGTATTGTTTGGACTACATCGGCAGGCTGAACGGTGAGATCAGCTTTCGACTTTTGAGCCCTACTTTTCTTGGGCCTTGGGGTATCTGGTGACGAGGCCCTTCTCCTTTTATTATCTTCGGTCGGCTTCGGGACCTCCTCTTCCCCGAGGGGAGGCGGCCTCAAAACGATATTATCTTTAAGACCTATATGAGAAGAAATCAAGTTAAAAGGAAGTATTTCATGGGAAAGCATCAAACACGGACAGGGGAACTTACCATGATTTTTGGCCTCCCATCGACCCTTGGCCAAATCACGCCACGAGCGCTCAGCATACGAAGAGGTTGAAACCAATTATTGAACCCAACCTGCAAGGTCCGAGACTGCACCAGAAAACCAGGGGAAAGCTGTACCATAAAGAAGAATATAGATGAGAAGAGGTAAAGGAAACATAACAAGTAATCAAACATTATCAGTGAAGTTCTACTTACGCTTCATGTTCCATTCTTCGGGGAATGGCATCTTTTTGGCGGGGATTAAATTGAAGGTCCTGACCTGGACAAACCGACACATCCATCCTCGGTTCTTGTCCTCGTCTATGCTCGAGAATAGCACCTTCGTGGCCCGGCGCTGAAGCCTTACCAGTCCGCCCCGATAAAGACGGGGGCTGTATAGCCTAATGAGATGATTAAGGGTGAAATACATCCCCTCGATCTTGCTCGAGAAGAATCTGAGCAAAATGACAATACGCCAAAAAGAAGGGTAGATCTGGCCTAGGGTTACCTAGTATTAATAGCAGAAGTCGATTATTATAGGATCGACGGAACCCAGTGTGAAAGGGTAAGTATACACACTTAAGAACCCTTTCATATGAGTGGTGATGTCCTCTTCGGGGGTAGGAATAAGCACCTCTTTATTCTCCCAGTGGCAGTCCTTTTTCACCTGCTCGAGATTGCCTTCGGATATCGAATAGATGTATCTAGACATGGGCTCGCATCGTCAAGGAACCGAAGAGGGTTTTGCGACTTTAAAGTCGGAAGTAAGTTCACATGGCCCGGGGATGCACTCTTCGATACGTGGCTCCACCGGTGTTTTGCCACCGGCCGGCCGCGATGAGGAGGCCTTTTCTTCTTGAGGAACGATCTTTGATGTTTTTGCCATTGGTATATGAGGTTTAAGGAAGGAGAAGGCGTAATTTGCATTTTAATAAGAGATTGGCAAACGGAAACCGACAAAGTTGATGGACTTGAAGATAATAGAAGAGCTTTTGAAGATTAGAAGAAGTTTGAAAGTAAAGTTTGAAAAGATTATGAAGGTGGTCTATTTATAATAGCCACTCTGACTGTTTAAAAGCACTAGTGGCCGACCATCAACTGGCATTAATTAATGACCTTGGGAACTGCGCATATGCGACGCTTCAATCGCTTCTGTCACTTACATCACGATGTTGACGTCATAATTGATCGAGGTACTAAATCAAAGGCTCAGTTCGTTTCTTCTCTTTACACTCCAAGGGGACTATCTGTATACGGTCAAAATCGGGCCTACCCGATTTTGCTGTTTGATCGAGACTAGGGAGTTGCGTCGGTGCTAGCCTCATAATAAATCAGACCCGAGCTCGAAGATGAGACATCGAGCCTAGAGATCGAAGTGTACGTTGAGACCGAGGCCAACATCAATCGAGATCAAGTATGACCGACTTCGAGGGGAGCATAATAACGGAATAGCGAGATATCAATAATCAATCGAAGATCACGGCGTGAATCTCGTGACGGATATCCGTGATTGGTCGAAGATCATGGCGTGAATCTCGGGATGGACCAAATCATAAGCGGTTAACTAGCTGTTTATACGATTTCCTTTTGCAATTAGAGACATACCATAATTAGGTTTCCTCTACTATATAAAGAGGAGTTCCAATCATTTGTAGGGTATCATGATTCACTGATAAGAATATACATATACGCTGCTTTCTTTGTCTTACTTAATGTTCATCACTGCTTGTTCCATCATTTGCTGTTCTTATTAACTAAACCTCGAGACTATCTCGAATTAAGGTTGAGGCATTGTTTGTAGACTGGTTTGATTTATTTTATTGTCCAATTTATCTATTTAATTTGTTGTTTATCAATTGGTGCTAGTTTAAATCACATATCCTTAAAATCACAATATAAGTTTAATTGTTACTCAATTTTTAGGGTAAAACAACCAAGCTTTTAAAAACTGCTTCTAAGTATATTTTTCTCAAAAGCGCTTTTCAAAAAAGTATTTTTGGAGAGAAGCTACTTTTTTTCGCTTCTCAAAAATTGCTTTTGCTTCTACTCAAAATCACTTTTTTTCTTCCTAGAAGCTTGGCCAAACACATCAACTGTGAAAAAAATATTTGTTTTTGAAAAAACGTACTTTTGGCCTTGGAGAAGCTTGGCCAAACAGGCTATTAGTCTTCTATCAGGCAACGACAGAGATTGGGCAACAAAATTAATTTTATTTACTTAGAGTCCGTTTGACAAAGCTGCCAAAAATGCTTATTTTGAAAAGTACTTTCATTCAAAAGTGCTTTTCAGAAAAGGTACGTTTGGAGAAAAGTAGTTTGTGTTTGGCCAATTCATTTTAGAAGTGCTTTTTGCAATATTTGATAAGCAAATTGTGTTCGGCCAATCTTTCTAAAAAGTACTTTTGAGTATCAAATTACGAATAAGGACAGTAAATGTTCAATTTATAATTAGTATTATTTGCAAAATATAATTGAATTTATAAAATATAAAGTAAAAATATATATTAAATATTTTAGTCACTATAAAATATAGTTATCCAAAGAAATAATATTGGTATATGGTATTACTTATTCTTTACATGACGATTCTAATACATATTAATAATCACCATTTAGTATAAATTAAAAATCTACACCATAAATCTTATATAAAAAAAAATCTATTAATAGTAGAGAGACTATTTCAAAGAAGAATGAGAAGAATAAAAATTGATGAATAATAATAAAAATGAAGAAATGGATGATAGAAACAAAAAAAAAAGAAGTTAAATTAATGAGGGATAATTTTAATATAATATTTTGGTAAGGATATTTTTGTCTTGAAAAAATTAATTTTCTGCTTCTACTTCTGCTTTTGAAAGAAGCTAGAATAGAAAAACTACTTCTAGTGGTGCTCAAAAGCACTTCTCTGTTTTGGCCAAATGCCTTAAGTTTTCAAAAAAGTACTTTTTAAACAAAAATAAGCACTTTTAGCCTCTTAGAAGCTTGGTCAAATAGACACTTAATTCATATAGTCCACACTAAGAAGGAGAGTTGGAAAAGAAGTAAAAGTGTAAGCATCTAAATTTTACTGAATTTAAGTTCTTAAAATAATTTAGACTATATTTCAATTCAAAATATATTAGTCCAAATAAATATTATTGGCCAATATAATTGAATTAATTATATAAGTTTAATATATATAGATTAAATAAATAAATCCAAATCCATTGGGCTATATATGATAAGCTCACTTTGTTAATCCCAAGATGTCATCTTATCCCAGAGGCCCAGCTTGATGCCACATGTCAAATGACATGACACACCATGTAAAATAAAAGTTCCAATAGGATTATGTCATGTATCAAAACGACAAATCATATCAAGTCAAATTAAAAGGCCAATTTAGTCACGTGTACAATTAACATATTCTGGCCAACCAAATGCAACCTTGCCGCTGCTTCAATCTGATTGGTTGGTGATTCAAGTCAACTAATCAAATCAAAGGAAAAGAGTTTTGTGCTAATCACAATTCTTCTCTCCCACAACTATAAATAGGATTCTTCATAACATCAGAAAGGACACCAGAATTCAAACAAAAAGCAAGAGAGAGCTTGTGCATCAAATACTACAACTTTCTCTACAAGCTGCAAGCATTCAAGTATTTTAAGAATTCAAAGATCAAGAAGCGTTTTAGGGATTCAAAGATAAGGGTGCATTCTATGGATTCGAAGACCGAGATAAATGTTCAAGATCAAGCTTCAAACCCTTGGATCAAAATACATACAATTCAAGGTCAAGCTCAAAGGCCCTTGAATTTATTTTATTTATTGTAGAAAAGAAGAATCAAAAGATTCATAAATATTTTAACAATCAAATTATCTGAAATAAAAAATACGAGTGTTGTAACATTTTTCAGTCCCAATTTCGTTTTTTGATGCGAATTTTATTGTTAATAAATTTGGTATGCCCGGTGGGATAATCTTTACCTCTCATATCATCATTTTGATCATCAAAATTCAATAACATTGAAATTGATTCAAAGAAGATCAACTCCAATCGACATCCTCTAAGGCTTCTAATTCCAAGTTCTATGTTGATGTGGAAAACATCCTCGATGTTACCTTTGAAAACTTTGGACCAATTATGTAAGGCCACGTAAATATTTCCTAATGATTTATGATTTTAAGATGCGCCAACAGTATTTGGGAATAACGTGTTCGAGTATTAAAGGAGATCCATGGGATAGAACCACATATTTTGAAATTAGAATATATGTTTGGGGTGTGTTGGAACATACTAAGGAGATTTGTGAATGGCAAGAACTTGCGTGGAATAAGTTGGATACATTAAGTGGAAAGGATGTCCCAATTCGCACAATATCCTACTTAAAATGCATGCTTCTATCAAACTATAAATACTTAGGAGGTGATCTACCTATCAAATTAAATCCTTTGAGTCTAGTTTCCAACTCATCAAACCGTTCATCATTTGGATATGTATACAGAAAGTTATGGCCATTTTACTGAACCTATGGCATATGCGCACCCAGATGCGCGACCACGCATATTTGAGAGTTTCTGCCTTGTGTGCACGGCCAGATGCGCGGCCAGTTGCTCAGGTACGCGGCCGCGCACCTAGGAGCCATATAAATACACCCAAGGCCGGGTTGGGAGAGTGGCTAAGTCATTTCTTTGAGAGCTTGCTCTATCAAGGGGAATCCATCCTATACTTCTCTCCCATGAACCAAGGTAATATTTTTGGAGTATTTTGAGTTGATTACTACTCCTAAACACTTATATTAACAAGGATTAATCTTGAAGATTCATAGATTTCCATTTAAATCCCCAAATTGGTCAATAACAATACAAGTTGGGATTCTCAAGAGTTTCACTATAAGAGGTATGTCTACCATCTCTAACTAATCTATGATGATCAATTATGTATGAAATATGTGTTATGACTTATGGGATGGTGATTGGAAGCCTTAATGCTTAACCTAGGTTGTGTTGGTATTGTAGAGATTGTAAAATGAATTGATTGATAATATTTATGGGTTGGGAGTGAAGTGTTGGGCATGCATGTGCTAACGAAAGTTATGAGGTGAATCATTAGTGCGGAAGGTAGTTGTTAGGTGAAGAAATTTCATTGAAGGAGGTTGTAGAAAGATATGCACACTAGATGTTTGTTAAAAAGTATAAATGACTTAAAGTATAGAAATCTTACTAATATTGGCGCAAATGTGTTGCATTGTTGTAGATTGAAGTTGTTTAGTGTGGTGGACCATCGTAGTATTGTTAAGGGGCGAGTTTCAGGTATGTTGGCTAAACTCTTCTCTTAGAATTGAATCCCACGGTGTTCGTGTAATTTGTGTAAGTCTCGAATTGTTCATTATAAATTAACTATTCCGAATAAGCCTTGTGTTGAAAGGTATATGTTCAAAATGTGTTTCGGATGCTCTTATCATATGATGTTATCCTTCGAGAATGTGTTCAAAGCATGCGTTGGGTATAAAAATGTTATGACTCCAAATAGTGTTTCAAGTGAAGGCTATTATGCCAAATTGTGTAAGAAGTCTCAATGTGCATAAGATTCTTAATTGCTCATAGGTGCACTAAAAGTCGTGATTAGGGATTCCTTGTTGTCGATAATCTATAAAGATGCTTGAAATTGAAAGTAGTGAGTTGGGGATATAAAGTGTGAACACCGTGCCAAGAATGAAATCTATACTTGTGGCCAATAACGCCAATGAAATGAAATGATGTGTAAAATATTATGAAATGAGCTTTGATTCAACTAATCCAAATTGACTCCGAAAATAGAATCATCCAAAAGCTATTCTTCGCGGCGAGCGTGATAGGCAAGTTCGAAAGTTGTGGAACAAATAAATTGATCTCCGTGAAAGTTTTATGGCAAAGCCAACATGTTGAAGAAGACACCTGGGAATCCGAGGTAGATTTGAAGAATAAGTACCCTCATATGTTTGAATAGCTATGTTAGCGGTTCTATGAAATTGTTCCTTGTGTATTATGTATCATTTGTACAGTTGATGTTAAGGGTGTTCCTTTTTGGTAATATACTGCTCGTGAGGCCACGGTTGGCATCGTTGTTATGTTATGTTGAGACGTTATTTCATGTATATGTTGTTAGGACTGGTTTTGGGATTCTCTGGCATGTGGATAGGCACAATTACAGGGGAGACTCTGGAGAACCTTTTTGAAATTTAGGGAGTTAGTCAAAATTTGGGAACTGTTAGTGTGTGTAAGAGCAGCCAAGTCACATTGGTTTCTAATGGAAGATTTGGCACCTTATTCGAGGACGAATGATATTAAGTGGAGGAGGATTTAAGGACCCGTAAAATTTCACCTAAAACCTGGGGTGTCGTGATACAAAGATAGACTTATGTATTGATGATTGTAGAGATTCTTCTCGGCGAGCGCGATAGGCAAGTTTGAAAGTTGAGGAAAAAAAAAATTGCCTCTGTGAAAGTGTTATGGCGAGGCCAACAAGTCGAAGAGGCCACCTGAGAAGCAGAGGAAGAGATGAAAAAGAAGTACCCTCATTTGTTTGAATAGCGATGTAATAAATTCTACGAAATTGTTCCCTGTGAATTATGTATCATTTGTACAGTTGATGTTAAGGGTGTTACTTTTTGGTCATATACTGCTCGTGAGGCCACTGTTAACGTTGTTTTTATGTTATGCTGCGTCGTTGGTTTATGTATATGTTGTTAGGACCGGTTTTGGTATTCTCTGGTAGGTGGATAGGCCTTATTATAGGGGAGACTGGCAAAATATTTGGAAATTTAGGGAGTTAGTCAAAATTTGGGATCTATTGGTGTGTTTAATAGCAACTAAGTCACACTGGTTTCTAATGGCGGATTTGGAACTTCATTCGAGGATGAATTATATTAAGTGGGGGAGGATGTAAGGCCCGGTAAAACTTAACCTAAAACCCGTGGTTTCGTGATGCCAAGATAGACTTATGTGTTGATGATTGTAGAGATTCTTCGCCGCGAGCTTGATAGGCAATTTCAAAAGTTGTCGAACAAATAAATTGCCTCCGTGAAAGTTTTATGGCTAATCCAACAAGTCGAAGAGGAAACCTGGGAATCCGAGGAAGATGTGAAGAATAAGTACCCTCATATGTTTGAATAGCTATGTAATCGATTTTATGAAATTGTTCCTTATGAATTATGTATCATTTATACAGTTGATGTTAAAGGTGTTTCCTTTTGGTAATATACTGCTTGTGAGTCCACGGTTGGCGTTGTTTTTACATTATGTTACATCGTTGGTTCATGTATATGTTGTTAGGACTGGTTTTGGTATTCTCTGGCAGGGGGATAGGCCTAATTATAGGGGAGATTCTGGCGAAAGTTTTTTAAATTTAGGGAGTTAGTCAAAATTTGGGAACTGTTGGTGTGTGTAATAGCAGCCGAGTCACATTGGTTTCTAATGGCAGATTTTGACCCTCATTCAAGGACGAATGATCTTAAGTGGGGGAGGATGTAAGGACCCGTAAAATTTCACCTAAAACCCGGGGTGTCGTGATGCCAAGATAGACTTATGTGTTGATGATAGTAGAGATTCTTCGCGGCGAGCATGATAGGCAAGTTCGAAAGTTGTGGAACAAATAAATTGCCTCCGTGAAAGTTTTATGGCAAAGCCAACAAGTTGAAGAAGACAACTGGGAATCCGAGGAAGATTTGAAGAATAAGTACCCTCATATGTTTGAATAGCTATGTTAGCGGTTCTATGAAATTGTTCCTTGTGTATTATGTATCATTTGTACAGTTGATGTTAAGGGTGTTCCTTTTTGGTAATATACTGCTCGTGAGGCCACGGTTGGCATCGTTGTTATGTTATGTTGAGTCGTTGTTGCATGTATATGTTGTTAGGACTGTTTTTGGGATTCTCTGGCATGTGGATAGGCACAATTACAGGGGAGACTCTGGAGAACTTTTTTGAAATTTAGGGAGTTAGTCAAAATTTGGGAACTGTTGGTGTGTGTAATAGCAGCCGAGTCACATTGGTTTCTAATGGAAGATTTGGCACCTTATTCGAGGACGAATGATATTAAGTGGAGGAGGATGTAAGGACCCGTAAAATTTCACCTAAAACCTGGGGTGTCGTGATATAAAGATAGACTTATGTATTGATGATTGTAGAGATTCTTCACGGCAAGCGCGATAGGCAAATTCGACAGTTGAGGAAAAAACAATTGCCTCTGTGAAAGTGTTATGGCGAGGCCAACAAGTCGAAGAGGCCACCTGAGAAGCAGAGGAAGAGATGAAAAAGAAGTACCCTCATTTGTTTGAATAGAGATGTAATAAATTCTACGAAATTGTTCCCTGTGAATTATGTATCATTTGTACAGTTGATGTTAAGGGTGTTACCTTTTGGTCATATACTGCTCGTGAGGCCACTGTTAACGTTGTTTTTATGTTATGCTGCGTCGTTGGTTCATGTATATGTTGTTAGGACTGGTTTTGGTATTCTCTGGCAGGTGGATAGGCCTTATTATAGGGGAGACTGGCAAAATATTTGGAAATTTAGGGAGTTATTCAAAATTTGGGATCTATTGGTGTGTTTAATAGCAACTAAGTCACACTGGTTTCTAATGGCGGATTTGGAACTTCATTCGAGGATGAATTATATTAAGTGGGGGAAGATGTAAGGCCAGAGATTCTTCGCGGCGAGCCTGATAGGAAATTTCAAAAATTGAGGAACAAATAAATGGCCTCCGTGAAAGTGTTATGGAGAAGCCAACAAGTCGAAGAGGCCACCTGGAAAGCCGAGGAAGAGATGAAAAAGAAGTACCCTCATTTGTTTGAATAGCTATGTAATTGATTCTGTGAAATTTTCCCTATGAATAATGTATCATTTGTACAGTTAATGTTAAGGGTATTCCTTCTTGGTGATATACTGCTCGTGAGGCCACGGTATGTGTAATAGAAGCTGAGTCACATTGCTTTCTAATGGCGTATTTGGACCCTCATTCGAGGACGAATGATATTAAGTGGGGGAGGATGCAAGGCCCCGTAAGATTTCACCAAAAACCCGGGGTTTCGTGATGCCAAGATAGACTTATGTGTTGATAATTGTAGAGATTCTTCGCGGCGAGCCTGATAGGAAAGTTCAAAAATTGAGGAACAAATAAATGGCCTCCGTGAAAGTGTTATGGAGAAGCCAACAAGTCGAAGAGGCCACCTGGGAAGCCGATGAAGAGATTAAAAAGAAGTACCCTCATATGTTTGAATAGCTATGTAATTGGTTCTATGAAATTTTCCCTATGAATAATGTATCATTTGTACAGTTAATATTAAGGGTGTTCCTACTTGGTAATATACTGCTCGTGAGGCCACGGTATGTGTAATAGAAGCTGGGTCACATTGCTTTCTAATGGCAGATTTGGACCCTCATTCGAGGACGAATGATATTAAGTGGGGGAGGATGTAAGGCCCCGTAAAATTTTACCTAAAACCCGGGGTTTCGTGATACCAAGATAGTGTGTTGATGATTTTAGAGATTCTTCGCGGCTAGCCTGATAGGAAAGTTCGAAAATTGAGGAACAAAGAAATGGCCTCCGTGAAAGTGTTATGGCGAAGCCAACAAGTCGAACAGGCCACCTGGGAAGCCGAGGAAGAGATGAAGAAGAAGTACCCTCATTTGTTTGAATAGCTTTGTAATTGATTCTATGAAATTTTCCCTATGAATTATGTATCATTTGTACAGTTAATGTTAAGGGTGTTCCTTTTTGGTAATATACTGCTCATGAAGCCACGGTTGGCGTTATTTTTATGTTATGGTGCGTCGTTGGTTCATGTATATGTTTTTAGGACTTGTTTTGGGATTCTCTAGCAGGTGGATTGGCCCAATTACAGAGGAGACACTGGCGAAATAATTGGAAATTTAGAGAGTGATTCGAAAATTGGGAACTGTTAGTGTGTGTAATACCAGTTGAGTCACATTGGTTTCTAATGGAGGATTTGGAGCCTCATTCGAGGACGAATGATATTAAGTGGGGGAGGATGTAAGGCCCCGTAAAATTTCACCTAAAACCCGAGGTTTCGTGATGCCAAGATAGACTTATATGTTGATGATTGTAGAGATTCTTCGCGGCGAGCCCGATAGGAAAGTTCAAAAATTGAAGAACAAATAAATGGCCTCCGTGAAAGTGTTATGGAGAAGCCAACAAGTCGAAAAAGCCACCTGGGAAGCCGAGGAAGAGATGAAGAAGAACTACCCTCATTTGTTTGAATAGCTATGTAATTGATTATGTGAAACTTTTTCATATGAATTATGTATCATTTGTACAGTTAATTTTAAGGGTGTTCCTTTTTGGTAATATACTGCTCGTGAGGCCACGGTTGGCGTTATTTTTATGTTATGGTGCATCGTTATTTTATATTTATATTGTTAGGACTGGTTTTGGGATTCTCTGGCAGGTGGATTGGCTCAATTACAGTGGAGACACTGCGGAATTTTTGGAAAATTTAGAGAGTTATTCAAAAATTTGGAACTGTTGTGTGTTTAATAGAAGCTGAGTCACATTGATTTCTAATAGCGTATTTGGAGCCTCATTCGAGGACTAATGATATTAAGTGGGGGAGGATGTAAGGCCCCGTAAAAGTTCACCTAAAACTCAGGGTTTCGTGATGCCAAGATAGACTTATGTGTTGATGATTGTAGAGATTCTTCGCGGCGAGCCTGATATGAAAGTTTGAATATTGAGGAACAAATAAATGGCCTCCGTGAAAGTGTTATGGCGAAGCCAACAAGTCGAAGAGGCCCTTTGGGAAGCCAAGGAAGAGATGAAGAAGAAGTACCCTCATTTGTTTCAATATCTTTGTAATTTATTTTATGAAATTTTCATTATGAATTATGTATCATTTGTACAGTTAATGTTAAGGGTGTTCCTTCTTGGTAATATACTGCTCGTGAGGCCACGGTTGATGTTGTTTTTATGTTATGGTGCGTCGTTGGTTCATGTATATGTTTTTAGCACTTGTTTTGGGATTCTCTAGCAGGTGGATTGGCCCAATTACAGAGGAGACACTGGCAAAATAATTGGAAATTTAGAGAGTTATTCAAAAATTGGGAATTGTTGTGTGTGTAATAGAAGCTGAGTCACATTGGTTTCTAATGGCGGATTTGGAGCCTCATTCGAGGAAGAATGATATTAAGTGGGGGAGGATGTAAGGCCCCGTAAAATTTAATCTAAAACCCGGGTTTTCATGATGCCAAGATAGACTTAAGTGCTGATGATTTTAGAGATTCTTTGTGGCGAGCCTGATAGGAAAGTTCGAAAATTGAGGAACAAAGAAATGGCCTCCGTGAAAGTGTTATGGCGAAGCCAACAAGTCGAACAGGCCACCTGGGAAGCCGAGGAAGAGATGAAAAAGAAGTACCCTCATTTGTTTGAATAGCTTTTTAATTGATTCTATGAAAATTTCCCTATGAATAATCTATCATTTGTACAGTTAATGTTAAGGGTGTTCCTTCTTGATAATATACTGCTCGTGAGGCCACGGTTGGCATTGTTTTTATGTTATGGTGCATCGTTAGTTCATGTATGTGTTTTAGGGACTGGTTTTGGGATTCTCTGGCAAGTGGATAGGCCCAATTACTGGGGAGACTCTGGCGAAAGTTTTGGAAATTTAGGGAGTTATTCGAAAATTGGGAACTGTTGGTAGGTGTAATAGAAGCCGAGTCACATTGCTTTCTAATGGCGAATTTGGACCCTCATTCGAGGACGAATGATATTAAGTGGGGGAAGATGTAGGGCCCGGTAAAATTTTACCTAATACCGCGGTTTCATGATGCCAAGAAATACTAATGTATTGATGGTTGTAGAGATTCTTCGCAGCGAGCCTGATAGGCAAGTTCGAAAATTGAGGAACAAAGAACTGGACTGCGTGAAAGTGTTATGGTGAATCCAACAAGTCGAAGAAGCCACCTGGGAAGCCGAGGAAGAGATGAAGAAGATGTACCCTCGTTTGTTTGAATAGCTATGTAATCGATTTTATGTAATTATTCCCTGTGAATTATGTATCATTTGTACAGTTGATGTTAAGAGTGTTCCTTTTTGGTAATATACTGCTCGTGAGGACACGGTTGGCGTTGTTTTTATGTTATAGTGCATCGTTAGTTCATGTATATGTTGTTAGGACTAGTTTTGGGATTCTCTGGCAGGTGGATTGGCCCAATTACAAGGGAGACACTGGCGAAATATTTTGAAATTAAGGGAGTTATTCAAAAATTGGGAACTGTTGTGTGTGTAAAAGAAGCTGAGTCACATTGGTTTCTAATGGCGGATTTGGAGCCTCATTCGAGGACGAATGATATTAAGTGGGGGAGGATGTAAGGCCCCATAAATTTTCACCTAAAACCCGGGGTTTCGTGATGCCAAGATACACTTATGTGTCGATGATTGTAGAGATTATTCGCGGCGAGCCTGATAGGAAAGTTCAAAAATTGAGGAGCAAATAAATGGCCTCTGTGAAAGTGTTATTGTGAAGCCAACAAGTCGAAGAGGCCACCTGGGAAGCCGAGGAAGAGATGAAAAAGAAGTACCCTCATTTGTTTGAATAGCTATGTAATTGATTCTATGAAATTTTCCCTATGAATAATGTATCATTTGTACAGTTAATGTTAAGGGTGTTCCTTCTTGGTAATATACTGCTCGTGATGCCACGGTATGTGTAATAGAAGCTGAGTCACATTGCTTTCTAATGGCGGATTTGGACCCTCATTTGAGTACGAATGATATTAAGTGGGGGAGGATGTAAGGCCCCGTAAAATTTCACCTAAAACCTGGGGTTTCGTGATGCCACGATAGACTTATGTGTTGATGATTGTAGAGATTCTTCGCGGCGAGCCTCATAGGAAAGTTCAAAAATTGGGGAACAAATAAATGGCCTCCGTGAAAGTGTTATGAAAAAGCCAACAAGTCGAAGAGGCCACCTGGGAAGCCGAGGAAGAGATGAAGAAGAAGTACCCTCATTTGTTTGTAAAGTTTATACAAAAATTATTACAAGCCCAATAATGAATAACAATATTACATAACAGTGAACAGGCCCACAGTGAGCCCAATTAAAATAACTAAATACCCAGTCTTACTGGTCCTTCAGCAAAGGGCCACGTTCAATACACAATCATGGGTCCATAGAAGAGCACATACCAATTTAATGTGCCACAGCACCAAGTGTTGCGCCACTTGAAACAACCAAATTCTGATACACGGTACATGACAGGGGAAATGGAATAGTAGGAACAGTTTTGGAGGTTGAGGGAGTGACTAAGGACCAAGCCCTAGTGTGTCAGAGTTCACAAGGGCCTCAATGGGATCCCGAACAGTGCTCACACTAGGAAGGCCAACAATATAACCTAGATAGCCTTGGCTTTCAACCGGCTAAGATTGAGAATTCAGAATAGCATGAGTAGCAAATAAGGAGAGTGGATAGTGATAGAGGGACAGAAATTAAGTGATACACCAAGTTGAGCATATAGAGCAACTAATCAAACAGGACAGTAGGTTCAGCAGGATTTCCACACATAGCAAAGCACCACATAGACAACCTCATATTGAGAGAATTGGGGAAAGAAACAGGTTTGCGGGATATACATATGTTATCATGTATAGATGCCTAATACTAAACCAGTTAAGACCTAAAGGTTCAAATTAAGTTAAGTACACATCCTAGTGCCAATGTTAATCAGTATTTAGACATGATGGGGGACTCACATTGTGACAATCACTAAAAGGACAGTGTATCAAATGAACCAAAGGCACATTGGGGAGACATACTAGCATAGAAGCAAGATCACAGTCAATAGAAAATGGTCTTTATACAAATTGAAACATATTGTACATGCAGGACAAACATTGCAGAGATTCAGAGCACTACAAGATAGCAAGCTCATACCAAATAGCACATGTAGATATTCTGGGATTGACACAATAAATTAATTAACTAAAGAAGGTCTAAGTTATGCCATAAAACAAAATGATTCAAGCAGGGCATGGAAGACAAGTTGAGGTAACTGTTAAGATCTCAGTCAATCACTAATGGGTATGCGGCTCATGTTGAGTGACACAATATCATGGGAACATGTTATAATTAACATAGGAAGCTCTAACACAAGTGTGAAGAATTCATTATAGAGATTAAGGACAAGGCAAGTAAGCAAGTTTTAGGGAATGTTCAGGCACCAATACACTGGTTAAATGAACTTAAGAGAATCAAATTGTCCAAATTAGATTTAAGCAATCTCAAAACTAGCAGCATGAGGAGGAAGTTAGATGCTAAAGAGACTTAAAATACAGTAGACTTAACAGAATCACGCACAAAATAATCTAGAAAAAATACATTAAGCTATGCATTTCAGAGGTGAGAACACATGTGAATCAAAGACACATAGGGATGAAATTGCAAAGTCTAGGAGCTTATCACTTAAACGGACAACAATAAAGAACAAAACATCCACAAGAACCCAGAAATATCGATGCGTCAAAGTTTCCAAGAACTTCAAAAGAACCCTGGGCAATGTTCGCACCAATAGAAATTTCGAACAGTAGACTCTCAGTGGCCTTGGCTTTTAGTCGGCCAACATAAAGCACAGAACAGGATAATGAAGGAATTAACAGAACAAGCCTCGTGTTTTAGTGAGATTCTAATGACTCAAGTATGTCTCAAAGGGGAATGGGGAGGGGTTTATATAGCAGTAAAATTGAACAAACACATAAGGAAACGGAGTAAATTAAGCAACAATTAAGGAAAGACAAAATACAAATCAATTTAAAATTGATTTAAGAGAGGAACCCAGTAAACTCTAATTTCTTAGGGAAAGTGTAAATCAGCGGAAATCCAAATGAAACCGGACTCACACAGTGTAGAATCAGACACGTGTAGACGAAATACAGTCCAGATTCAAGAAATAGGACTCATTCTAACAGAATCAGAGAGGTAGTACTTGCCATGTTTAGGCAAGTACAAGGTGATACCATAGAGAATCAACCAGTAGCGAAAACACACGAATTTTGGTTAGTAAATAAGAGAAAAATCCCATTGTAGCCGGGATTAGGAGAAAATTTGGGAAAGGCGGCGATTAGGGTTTAATCGGAGAAGAAGAGAGATGAGAGAGGCAGAGAGAATAGGGGCGGAGTCTCAGGGGAAATGAGGTTAGGGTTTCTGGGTTGGGGTTAACTAAAAGGGGTTGGTTTATTAGGGGTCGTTGATCATGTTAGATCAACGGCCAAGATGAGAGAATGGTGTTGGGTGGATTGTTTAAACGGGTATGGGTAGTGGGTTGCTGGGTATTTTAAAAGGGGTATTTTGGTTTTGGGCTTAGGGCAATTTGGGCTAAGATTTGGGTAGATTGGGCTAAGAACTGGGAAGTATTGGGTACGAAAAATAGGTAAGAAATTGGGCTATAAATTAAATACCCCAAATTATATTAAAATAATTTATGGAAAATACTTAATAAATGAATGCAAATATTATTTATGCACTAAAATGCTTAAAATAATAACTTTGTATTATAAAAATATAAATTTTCTATTTTGACATAAATAATATAGAATAAAGAGCCTTTATGTATGAATACAGGACAATATTGCAAAATTAGATAAATAGATCAAAAATGCTAATATAATTATATGAAATGAAATAAAATATTTGAAACATATATTAAATGTGAAAAAATAATAATCTTAGGTAACTAAGTAATCACAAAATAATTTAAAGGGATAATTACTAAATATTCATATAATTAAAATGCAAGAATATTAATTTAAAGCTTAATAATATTATAGAAAATTATAGAAAATGCATGTATAGGTTTGTAAACTAAATATTGATGGAAATAAGCTATTGTGAAAGTGTATATGTATTTTGTAAAATATGAGGGTAAAAATTGGGTATCAACAAACTCCCAATAAAGTAGGTGCCAAGGCAAGTCTGCAGGCCACCTCTCCAACTTTCTCAAGCACCTCAAAAGGACCAATATACCTAAGGCTCAATTTGCCCTTCTTCCTGAACCTACCCTTCATGGGAAGAAACTCTGAGTAGATCCTTGTCACCAACCATAAATGCAACATCACGAGCTTTCCTGTCCACATAACTCTTCTGCCTGAACTGTGCTATACGAAGCTGCTCCAGAATCAACTATACCTTTTCCAAAGCATCACGGACCAAATTAGTGCCCAACTTGAGGGATACTCTCCCATAGTTTTAATTAGGACAATATATTAGATAATATTCATCATAAGTATGGTGCAAAGCAGTCTCTTTGAGTATACACTCAAGCACTTTTAGTTGAGTGAGAGAAATAGGACATAAAAGCTAAAATTAAAGGATATTGGCTTCTAAAGACATGTACAAAGCCTCATTTTATCAACCTTCTCCTATACATAAGTTAGCTAAGACTTTGGGTGAAAGAGTTGTAAATACTTTTAATCATATATATATTAATTGTCTCTTCTGTTATTTTTTCTGCTCATTGGTATATATAACAAAATGTTGTAAGAGCATAAGACTTAAAGAATTTATATGATTCTAGTCACGAATATAATAAATACATAGTAAGAAGTATTTTCACATTTGATTAAACGTTTAGACTGTAGATGATGATTGAAAATTACGTGACTTTTTGATGATACGCTAAATGTCAAGTCATTATGAGAATTGATTTGCTTGAGTATGTATATCACATGCATTATTGATGAGTGATACTTCTCTGATTATCTCTTATAAGTATAGCAGACTATGGCTTCAAAAAGTATAATTGCTTATTTAAATAAAGGTGATAAATTGAGCAACGGAAATTATGATACATGGAGCCGTAAAATGCTTAATAAATGAATGCAAATATTATTTATGCACTGAAATGCTTAAAATAATAAATTTGTATTATAAAAATATAAATTTTCTATTTTGATATCAATAATATAGAATATAAAACCTTTATGTATGAATACGGTCCATTATTGCAAAATTAGATAAATAGATCAAAAATGCGAATGTAATTATATGAAATGAAATAAAATATTTGAAACATATATTAAATGTGAAAAAATAATAATCTTAGGTAACTAAGTCATCACAAAATAATTTAAAGGGATAATTACTAAATATTCATATAATTTAAATGCAAGAAAATTAATTTAAAGCTCAATAGTATTATAGAAAATTATAGAAAATGCATGTATAAGTTTGTAAGCTAAATATTGATGCAAATACGCTATTGTGAAAGCGTATATGTATTTTGGAAAATATGAGGGTAAAAATTGGGTATCAACAAACTCCCAATAGACTACGTGCCAAGGCAAGTCTGCAGGCCACCTCTCCAACTTTCTCAAGCACCTCAAAAGGACCAATATACCTAAGGCTTAACTTGCCCTTCTTCCTGAACCTACCCTTCATGGGGCAAAACTCTGAGTAGATCCTTCTCACCCACCACAAATGCAACATCACGAGCTTTCCTGTCCACATAACTCTTCTACCTGAACTGTGCTATACGAAGCCGCTCCAGAATCAACTATACCTTCTCCAAAGCATCACGGACCAAATTAGTGCCCAACTTGAGGAATACACTCCCATAGTTTTAATTAGGACAATATATTAGATAATATTCATCATAAGTATGGTGCAAAGCAGTCTCTTTGAGTATACACTCAAGCACTTTTAGTTGAGTGAGAAAAATAGGACATAAAAGCTAAAATTAAAGGATATTAGCTTCTAAAGACATGTACAAAGCCTCATTTTATCAACCTTCTCCTATACATAAGTTAGCTAAGACTTTGGGTGAAAGAGTTGTAAATACTTTTAATTATATATATTAATTGTCTCTTCTGTTATTTTTTCTGCTCATTGGTATATATAACAGAATATTGTAAGAGCATAAGACTTAAAGAATCTATATGATTCTAGTCACGAATATAATAAATACATAGTAAGAAGTATTTTCACATTTGATTAAACGTTTAGACTGTAGATGATGATTGAGCAACGAAAATTATGATACATGGAGCCGTAAAATGCTTAATAAATGAATGCAAATATTATTTATGCACTGAAATGCTTAAAATAATAAATTTATATTATAAAAATATAAATTTGCTATTTTGACATCAATAATATAGAATAAAAAACCTTTATGTATGAATACGGGCCATTATTACAAAATTAGATAAATACCTAAAAATGCTAATGTAATTATATGAAATAAAATAAAATATTTGAAACATATATTATATGTGCAAAAATAATAATTTTAGGTAACTAAGTCATCAAAAAATAATTTAAAGGGATAATTACTAAATATTCATATAATTTAAATCCAAGAAAATTAATTTAAAGCTCTAAAATATTATGGAAAATTATAGAAAATGCATGTATAGGTTTGTAAACTAAATATTGATGCAAATATGCTATTTTGAAAGTGTATATGTATTTTGGAAAATATGAAGGTTAAAATTGGGTATCAAGAGCTGCCCCCTCTTTACCCGGGAATGATGAAAGAGTTGCCGGGTAAAGAAAATGATGACCGATTTTGACTGAATGAGGTGATTTAAAAAATGGAGGCCAAACCCTTGTTCCTGAGTTGCTTACATATCCCTAGTGTTACGGGAATCAAGCCGTGTGTAGTTCTGGATCCAATGGTGAACTGAACCGATGGAGTTGTATGCTTTGAAAAGGGTTCTTTTGGGTAGGACAATATCAGATGAATTTACGCAAAATCATGAATGTGACTCTGAAATGTTATGGATGTATCTCAAAATGAGTATCTGAACGGTTATCAAGTAAAAGTGGGTAAATGATGGTGGTTGGTTGCATTTGAAATAATTGCAGGATGTGAACGTTGTGAACAGAAACCGAAGTGAGGATTGCTCCCGTTAGGAGAATGGTTACTTCCTGGATTACCTGCAAAACTTAAAACACGATGCACACAAATATATAGATTATGGAGAGAATTTAAACATGATGCAAATTCCCTTTGGACCATGAAAGTTATCTTTGGACAGTGAGGATGATGTCCTTAGACCATGATGTCCTGGGCCATGAATCATGCGACAAGGGATTCTGTTACGATCCAAACCGATGGGCCGCGACGGGCACCCGGTACCTTACTCAACCGCGTACCAATATAACGTATCTTTATTATTATATCATTATATACACGTGACATACGGGCCTAATAGGCCAACATGATAAATTATAAACTCAAAACATAGGCCGACAAGGCCGTACAATCTTTCACGTACACGATATATGTCTACAAGCCTCTAAGAGTACATAATTGTCATAAAGGTCGGGATAGGGCCCCGCCATAAAAATCAGTACATGTCCTAATCATACTGACCACATAAGCAACTCCGGAGAAAATAGAGTACACCAACACCTTTTGCTGAGCTGATAGCCCACGTGGAGGACTCTCAACCTGTCTATCAGGACCTGCGGGGATGAAACGCAGTGTCCCCAGGTAAAAGGGACGTCAGTACAAATAATGTATCGAGTATGTAAGGAATGAAAATCAGTAAATAATAGACATGAGAGAAACATGGAGTAAAAGACTCGACATGTAAGTCTGAATAGCTCGGTGAAACATTAATATTTACAATGTCATACCACGCTTAAGTAAATGCGTTCATAACATCATCAAGTCTCTGAGGGCATCCCATCATATCATCTTGGCCACTGTGGGCAATTCATCAATGTATACCAGCTGATCAGATGATGGTGCATATATAACGCCATAACCTTTTCCCAAATCCTATATACATATAATATACGCGTATATATTTTCATCTGGTCATGGGTCAATGTACATGTATGAATGTATGAAATGCATAAGAAATACGTTAATAAGATTTTATCGGAATGTCATAAAAATAATATGCCTGTCGGAAAATTTTTATCAAATACGTATTTTTCTGAGACCCATGAACAGAAGATATAATAATAATTCACATGGAGAATCAAGAATATAGACACCCCTAATATTTCTATGAATAGAGTCATTTATAGAAATTGTGCATTTGCTCATTTCGTTCGTGTCGTATAGATCATGCCAAAAAGAAAGAAGGGATAGCCTTAATATACCTGAACCGATTCTCTTGACAATCCCTTTAACACCATTGATTGCGACAATGTGTAACGGCGGATCGAAGTAGGGGAAAATCCGTATGATGTTCTCGAGAAAGATTGCACTGTACTCCCTTAAAATTGCAAATCGCATTGCTATTACGCAGTATAACTTCGTATGAAACTTTGTTGAAGCAAAATCACGTTGCAGATTATCTCACTTTGTAAAGGATTCATGTGAAATTTTGTTTAAGAATTCCATCCGTACTTAGCAAGCCAATCTATATGATCCCACTTTAAATCTTAGCGTTCGTTACCACAAGAAAGGAAATAAATAGATGACATACTATTTTTGCCTTCTTGATATTCTTCAACCAAATGAGATAAAAGTTACACATCTCCATTTTTGTAAATTGATCGTAATTTTTATGACTTTTCTTTCTGAAGAAATCACGTTCCATTCCAGAATTTGGATGATTCTTGATGAAGCTTTCTTTCCTTACTTTTTAGAGACATAAGCATAACCTTTAATGACTTATGTTGTTGTCTTTACCAATGAGAGTGGGCCCCACCTTTTGATGAGTTAGCAACATAATTCTCTAAGTATGACACCTTATTATATGAACCTAAGAGTCATGTTTATCTAAGGTCCTTGGCTTCCACGTTTAGTTTATTAGGCTTATCCAGAAATATTGATTAATTAGCTAATCTCCTACCCCAATCAATAATTATCCAATTATCTACATAATTAAGAATTATCTCAAATTATTTAAATACTACTCACTTTTAACACATTTTATGTATCTTACTAACATGGTCATGTGGTACCTTATATGGTATTAGTCCATAAATACCGGGTATTATAGCTCGGATCGTATTTTATCCCATCGTATTTTATCCCAAAATGTCAAACTTTGACGAAATTTATTTTTTTCGATTTGCTTACCCTCTCACCTTCATAAATTTACTTATCACTTGTTTGAAATAGCATAATACTTATAACCTCAAAATAATCTCATTTCCGAGCTTATGTCGATTAACTTACGAAGAAATTTTAATGTACAAAAATGCGGGATGTAACATCTCATTTTCGGGCTTCCATCAATTTACTTATGGCATACTTTCAGGTATGAAAATATGGGGTATAACAGATTCGCAGGACATGAAATAATATCTCCGGGCTATGAGAATGGTGCCTCTGAACCATGACGCCTTTGAATAATGATGTGTGCTTTTGAGAGATCCTCAGGCCATGGAATGGTGTCTTCCGGCTATGAGGATGATGCCTTCGAACTATGACGCCTTTGAACAAAATGGCGGTGTTTTAGCCCATGGAATGCAAAGACATAGTGTTTGGTCATATGCGAAGATATAACAAGACAAAGATTAGTCTTGGGTAAGGTGAGGGCAGTGCTTAGCCCTGGGTGAGTAGAGGATAGTGTCAGGTTTTAAATGGCATAATGGAGATATCATTTAATCACGAGGAAAGGCCTTGTGGAATTAGGGAGGCGATGTTTAGCCTCATGCAGGAAGAGGAGACAATGCTTAGTCTCATACAAGTAAGGAAACTGATTCTTAGCTTCAGGCAGGAAAGGCAGTGCTTAGCCTTGTACAATTAAGGAGGCAGGGGTTAGCCTCATGCGAATAGGAGACAATGCTTAGCCTCATGCAAAGAAAGGAGACAATGCTTAGTATCATGCAAGGAAAGGCAGTGCTTAGCCTTGTGCAATCAGGGAGGCAGGGCTTAGCCTCATGCAAAATAGGAGACAAAATGTACCGGGTAACATGGTCATGTGGTACCTTGTATGGTATTAGTCCATAAATACCGGATATTATAGCTCGTATCATATTTTTCCCCAAAATGTCAAACTTTGACGAAATTCATTTTCTTCGATTCGCTTACCCTCTCACCTTCATAAATTTACTTATCACTTATTTGAAATAGCATAATACTTATAACCTCAAAATAATCTCATTCCCGAGCTTACGTCGATTAACTTATGATGAAATTTTAACGTACAAAAATGCTGGATGTAACATCTCATTTCCGAGCCTCCATCAATTTACTTATGGCATACTTTCACGTACGAAAACATGGGGAGTAACATCATTTCCCCCTTTGGAACATTCGTCCTCGAATGTTGATTGATGCACTTATCATTTTCATAACTTATGTCTTCCGAATACTTTAGTACTCTCCTTGCTACCTAGGCAAGTGTTCTATAAATACTTCCAAAGGCCAGGGCATTCCCCCCTTTAGGCCTCTTTCTCACCGAAATCCTTCCAATCTCGTAATTGTTGCTATCTTTTATCATGTAGCTTGTACGACTCTGACTTTGTATGTGCGCCTATGCGACTCTTCTCTCCTCTTTCCTCTAGCTTTTAGCCAATCTCTAGGCCTCACTTTATGAACATATACAAAATTATGACAAGTTGTCCCTCTGGGCGTCATTAGTTTTACTACATCTAAGTAGGCCATATTATACCATAACTCTTACTTCGATTTATCGTTACTGAGGTCTGCTACCAAACTCCTGGTTACTCTCGTTGCTTATCCTATATGTATAAATATAAGTCCTTTAATGCTTCTTCATCACTATTCATCTTAATAATGATGATCTAATCTCATCTCATACTTTGTAACTTTTATCCATCCATTGTTGATTCACTTTAATACTGATAACTTGACCTCTTATGTAATACTGCCGCTAGGGCTCACGTCTTATCAGGGAACATCTGAAATGATTAGACTGATCCACTTGGGGGCGATATCATGCTTCCAAAACCGTATTTCATAGAATCCTAACGTAATTCATCCTATGGGGTTTATTCTAATCTCGTACAACTCATGAAATCCCCCTTTTTCCTTCAAATCATAACTCAATCTGAGGCCCAAACGTCATCCTTTATCTATTATAATTACACCCTCATTCTACTACCAGGGCAGCATTCCATCTCTTCTAAATGCTATTAATCTTAGACTCCTTTGAGTTTATTCAAGCTATACTGAGCTTTCCATAACTTAGAGAAACCATCAGCTCTCTTGTTTTCATGGGCTTAATCTCGAGGAATTATCCATTCTCGTCACCTTCTCACTTGCCTTTCCTTATCCTTGCTCCTGTCTTTCAAAAACCTTGTCGCTTTACCATACTTTAGCTTGTGACCTATACGTATCTATTTATACTATTCGCAACCTTCCGCATTTGAGTATTTTGTACGTTGTTGACCTTTAACATACTACCTTAAAATATTGCCTCGTATCTTCTATTTCTTTCATGACCTCCCTTCCACATAGGTATAATTCACGTCCATAACTTGAATCTTTATTATAATACTTGCACCTCTGGTGCATCCATAATCCGGTGGAAGCTTCGTACTGACTTCTTATGAGGCTGGTACTTTTCTAACTGGCTGTATCGTAGGGCCGTTATAGAATATGGTTGTTGTATTTTTCTCTCTTGTACCTCTAATATTAAGAGTGATCCTGCAATGTTCTAAATCATGAGGTCTATAATTTTCTGGGTCCAATAATCAGACTCGTGATTTACTTAGTTGACGTAACTCTTTAGTTTACTCTTCCTTCTGATCAGCCTTTATGTAGGCTTAAGCTATCTTCCGATCTGTGACTCCTGGTATTAGTTATTACTTTAGCCTTTCATGGGCGTTATGGAATATCCATGACACAATCTTCTAACAACTCAATCCTTTGTCTATGCCCTGGGCTCAATTCTTTCTTTTAACTTATACCGGAGTCTTCTATGTCTGTATGATTGACAACATATATGCTATATGTATAAAACTCCGAACTCTTAAGTGTGTTCATAATGTAACTAACTTTGGATTATTGATCGAATAATTCCTTCCGTTCCTTCTCAACTTTCTTTAAATGTAAGAAATTACTTTTCCTGGTCGTTCTACCACTTATTGCATGAATACTTGGCTTATCTTAGGGCCCACACATTTTGGAATTTTGTACAGCCCATATGATCTTGAATATCACCTTTTGATTTTTTTTTCTTCTTCTCGTTCATATCCACGATAGGGGCCACTTCCTTATGGAGTACATACAATGTCGTTATGAGACTGTTGTTACAAAACCATTTCCTCAACTAGTCTTTCGTTCTAGTACTTTGGGAAGACCCTCTAACTCTTGTAAAGCTACGAGCTTATCACGTCGTATTCTTGGACGGAATTTTTGATGTTCTTCCCCGCCTATAATTATTCGTAGTTACTTATTTCCACGCCCTTGTGCTTGTAAGGTTTCTTCTGAACTAATATTTTGACTGTCTTTCTACTGGCATTCTCTTTTATTTACCTTTAACTACCCCAACTCCTATTTGAATATGTCTCAAGGATCACGATGTTATATCTGCGAGATTGAATTCCCCATGTTGGGTTTCACTATATTCGTCTTGCACAATCCGTTGATTTGTCTATGTTCCTCTTGTTTAGCCATAACTAGGCTCTTCCTGAATCAACTACTAACTACTCGTTGGCCCATTCTCATATCAATATTCCGCGTAATCTTTCTTGGGTTATTTCTTTTGTCTTAACTTACATCTCGCACTGGTTTCTTATCTATCAATAACATCTCAGGTAGGAACCTTTACTTCCTCTCCTTGACGTTGTGCTTGCATAATGTTATGGAATCATAGCATATCTATAGGATTTGAAAGAGTGCAATCTCATCCCTTTCTCATTTTTATCGCAGTCTTCCTTTACCATTCCATAGTTACTAGAACCACTTAATTCTGACTTAATGCCACATCACATCATATTCCTCCCTTTAGGGGAGCACTAAGATTTAGTGCTACGATGATCTACATATAGATGTTTTACCTTCTCATCTTTGGCATCTTTTCACATTATCGATGATCCTTACTCGCCTCGCGGTAATCCTCTGTACCAAGGATAACAAAATTCCTCACTCGCGAGGGTGACACTTAACTCGCGAGGGTGACACTTAATGTAACTGGCACATATAGTCCTTTAAGCTTAACTTTGCTCACATGGCTTACTTTAGGTAAGCGTCCTCCTGAATGACCTTTAAAGATTATTCTTCTGTCGTCCATTCTATTATCGCCGGAACGCAATATAAAATTCTCATGATGCTGACTATTATCAAATCACTCAGTCCCTAATTCATGTTTAGTTTATCTTATTCACCAGCCCATACTGATTTCTATTACTCTGGGGTTTCACTCTCCCTTCTGGTAGTCGCGTTGGAGTCACGAACTTATTTCTCGAAATGAGGATATGACTTTATGGCCTATATTCTTTTGTTGTCTCAAGGCCTGTCACCTATCGTCTTTTCCTTCACTTGACTATAGACTCTATAATACTGTCATCTTTGTGATCTACCGTTGTCATCCATGTGTCGCATCTCACTCATAATGCTTCATTAACTCTCTTCTTATTTCCCTGCCAACATCTCTGTCTATCACTTTATTCTGAAAACTCGAACAAGACATTCTTTTGATTTTAGCTCCCCTTGCTCCATCTACTAGCTCTTCGGGTTGCCTAACATTCTTTCTCTACAAGGGACGGGAGCCACACTAAGGTAATATTTATCCCTTCAAGGCTTCCAGTGCCTATCTTTGTAGTACTCATATCTAGTTGTGCTATTTTAGAGGGCATCCTCTGGGTGTCTTACAAGGAGATCTATTAGCACATTTACAATATCATTCGGAAATGTCAGCAAACGCTAACAATGCATTTACCATTTTGGGTTACCCTAACCCCAGTTAGATCCTGATATCCTGCCTTCTCTTATACTACTTCTGTTAGCCCCCCGTACGACATAAATGAGATGGGTATAGCCAGTTGTATATATATCTGTTATTGTTGAAGGTAACTCAAAAGGCTTCTATTCCTCTGCGATAATCTTCATTAGCTGGGTAGCTCGTACCCTTTTTCATCCTGCTTCTTTTACTTGCTGAAACTTGTATCTAACTTCCGATTCTCTTATTCCTTTCTACCATAAGAGTGGATAGACATTTTTGCGTTAGGGATCCTTATCAAGAAGTTTTACACATCTTAATGCACACATGATCTGCTAAAGACCTCACATTTACTCATCATAAGCATCATGAAAAATCGAGTTCCTCTGACTCAACTCTTCCACAACTATATCTCTTATCAACCGTCTTTCTGGATGTAGGCATCGTCGTATTATGAATAAGATAGAGTTTAGGAAATTGAATTCTTACAACTGCGCTCTACCTCACGATCTAGAGTAAGAAGATAGAATGACAGTCCTAAATGCCCTGTAAACTCCTGCTTATAAGTGTGGTGCACAACACACCTATAAACAAGACTCTACAAGATACGGCTTGTAGACTCCCTAGGATAGAACTGCTCTGATACCACTTTTGTTACGACCCAAACCGATGGGCCACGACGGGCACCCGGTACCTTACTGAAATGTTATGGATGTATATCAAAACGAGTATCTGAACGTCTATCAAGTAAAAGTGGGTAACTGATGATGGTTGGTTGCGTTTGAAATAATTGCAGGATGTGAACGTTATGAACAGAAATCGGAGCGAGGATTGCTCCCATTAGGAGAACGGTTTTTTCTTGAATTACCTGCAAAACTTAAAACACGATGCACGCAAATATATAGATTATGGCGAGAATTTAAACAGGATGCAAATTCCCTTTGGACCATGAAAGTTGTCTTTGGACGGTGAGGATGATGTCCTTAGACCATGATATCCTGGGCCATGAATCATGCAACAAGGGATTCTGTTACGACCCAAATCGATGGGCCGCGATGAGCACCCGGTACCTTAGTCAACCGAGTACCAACGTAACATAACTTTCTTATTATATCATCATATACACGTGACATACGGGCCTAATAGGCCAACATGATCATTTATAAACTCAAATCATAGGCTGACAAGGCCGTACAATCTTTCACGTACACGACATATGTCTATAAGCCTCTAAGAGTACATAATTATCATAAAGGTCGGGACAGGGCCCCGCCATACTAACCAGTACATGTCCTAATCATACTGACCACATAAGTAACTTCGGAGCAAATGGAGCGCACCAACACCTTCCGCTGAGCTGATAGCCACTTGGAGGACGCTCAACCTGTCTATCAGGACCTGCGGGCATGAAACACAGCATCCCCAGGCAAAAGAAACGTCAGTAAAAATAATATACCGAGTATGTAAGGAATGAAAATCAGTAAATAATAGACATGAGAGAAACATGGAGTAAAAGACTCGACATATAAGTTTGAATAGCTTGGTGAAACATTAATAATTACATTGTCATGCATATGCGTATAATATGATACCATGCTTAAGTATATGCGTGCATAATATCACCAAGCCTCTGAGGGCATCCCATCATATCATCTTGGCCACTATGGGCAATTCATCAACGTATACCAGCTGATCAGGTGATGGTGCGTATATAACACCATAACGGTTTTCACATATCCCATTTACATATAATTTATGCGTATATAACGTCATCTGGTCATGGGTCAATGTACATGTATAAATGTATGAAATGCATAAGAAATACTTTAATAAGATTTTCTCGGAATGTCATAAAAATAATATGCCTGTCGGAAAATTTTTATCAAATACGTATTTTTCTGATACCCATGAACAGAAGATATAATAATAATTCACATGGGGAATCAAGAATATAGACACCCCTAATATTTCTATGAATAGAGTCATTTATAGAAATTGTGCATTTGCTCGTTTCGTTCGTGTCGTATAGATCATGCCAAAAGGAAAGAAGGGATAGCCTTAACATACCTGAACCGATTCTCTTGACAATCTCTTTAATACCGTTGATTGTGACAACGCGTGACGGCGGATTGAAGTAGGAAAAAATCCATATGATGTTCACGAGAAAGATTGCATCGTACTCCCTTAAAATTGCAAATCTCGTTGGTATTACGCAGTATAACTTCGTATGAAACTTTGTTGAAGTAAAATCACGTTGCACATTATCTCACTTTGTAAAGGATTCATGTGAAATTTTGTTTAAGAATTCCATCCGTACTTAGCAAGCCAATCTATATCATCCCACTTTAAATCCACTTTAAATCTTAGCGTCTGTTACTACAAGAAAGGAAATAAATAGATGAAATACTATTTTTGCCTTCTTGATATTCTTCAACCAAATGAGATAAAAGTTACACATCTCCATTTTTGTAAATTGATCGTAATTTTTATGACTTTTCTTGCTGAAGAAATCAAGTTCCATTCCAGAATTTGGATGATTCTTGATGAAGCTTTCTTTCCTTACTTTTTAGAGACATAAGCATACCCTTTAATGACTTATGTTGATGTCTTTACCAATGAGAGTGGGGCCCACCTTTTGATGAGTTAGCAACATAATTCTCTAAGTATGACACCTTATTATATGAACCTAAGAGTCATGTTTATCTAAGGTCCTTGGCTTCCACGTTTAGTTTATTAGGCTTATCCAGAAATATTGATTAATTAGCTAATCTCCCACTCCAATCAATAATTACTCAATTATCCACATAATTAAGAATTATCTCAAATTACTTAAAACACTAGTCATTTTTAACACACTTTATGTACCTTACTAACATAGTCATGTGGGACCTTGTATTGTATTAGTCCATAAATACCGGGTATTATAGCTCGGATCGTATTTTATCCCAAAATGTCAAACTTCGACGAAATTCATTTTCTTCGATTTGCTTACCCTCTCACCTTCATAAATTTACTTATCACTTGTTTGAAATAGCATAATACTTATAACCTCAAAATAATCTCATTTTCGAGCTTATGTCGATTAATTTACGATGAAATTTTAACGTACGAAAATATGGGATATAACATCTTATTTTCGGGCTTCCATCAATTTACTTATGGCATACTTTCACGTATGAAAACATGGGGTGTAACATCATTCCCCCCTTTGGAATATTCGTCCTCGAATGTTGACTAATATACTTATCATTTTCATAACTTTTGTCTTCTGAATACTTTAGTACTCTCCTTGCTACCTAGGCAAGTGTTCTATGAATACTTCCAAAGGCCAGGGCATTCCCTCTTTAGGCCTCTTTCTCAAACTACGACTTGTGGTCGAAATCCTCCTAATCTCGTAATTGTTGCTATCTTTTATCATGAAGCTTGTACGACTCTGACTTTGTATGTGCGCCTATGCGACTCTTCTCTCCTCTTTCCTCTAGCTTTTAGCCAATCTCTAGGCCTCACTTTATGAACATATACAGAATTATGACAATTTGTCCCTTTGGGCCATACTATACCATAACTCTTAGTTCGATTTACCGTTACTGAGGTCTGCTACCAAACTCCTGGTTACTCTTGTTGCTTATCCTACATGTATAAATCTAAGTCCTTTAATGCTTCTTCATCACTATTCATCTTAAGAATGATGATCTAATCTCTTCTCATACTTTGTAACTTTTATCCATCCATTGTTGATTCACTTTAATACTGATAACTTGACCTCTTATGTAACACTACCGCTAGGGCTCACAACTCATCAGGGAACATCTGAAATGATTAAACTGATCCACTAGGGGGCGATATCATGCTTCCATAATCGTATTTCATAGCATCCTAACGTGATTCATCCTATGGGGGTTATTCTAATCCTGTACAACTCATGAAATCCCTCTTCTTTTTTTCTTCAAATCATAACTCAATCGGAGGCCCAAACATCATCCTTTATCTATCACAATTACACCCTCATTCTACTACCAGAGTAGCATTCCATCTCTTCTAAATGCTATTAGTCTTAGACTCCTTTGAGTTCATTCAGGCTATACTGAGCTTTCCATAACTTAGAGAAACCATCATCTCTCTTGTTTTCATGGGCTTAATCCCGAAGACTTATCCATTATCATCACCTTCTAACTTGTCTTTCCTTATCCTTGCTCCTGTCTTTCAAAAACCTTGTCGCTTTACCATACTTTAGATTGCGACCTATACGTATCTATTTATACTATTCGCAACCTTCCGCATTTGAGTATTTCGTACGTTGTTCACCTTTACCTTACTACCTTAAAACATTTCCTCGTATCTTCTATTTCTTTCATGACCTCCCTTCCACATAGGTATAATTCATGTCCATAACTTGAATCTCTATTATAATAATTGCACCTCTGGTGCATCCACAATCCGGTGAAAGCTTCGTACTGACTTGTTATGAGGCTGGTACTTTTCTAACTGGCTTTATCGTAGGGCCGTTATAGAATATGGTTATTGTACTTTCTCTCTTGTACCTCTAATATTAAGAGTGATCCTGCAGTGTTCTCAATCACGAGGTCTATAATTTTTTGGGTCCAATAATTAGACTCGTGATTTACTTAGTTGACGTAACTCTTTAGTTTACTCTTCCTTCTAATCAGCCTTTATGTAGGCTTAAGCTATCTTCCAATCTGCAACTCCTGGTATTAGTTATTACTTTAGCCTTTCATGGGCATTATGGAATATCCATGACACAATCTTCTAACAACTCAATCCTTTGTCTATGCCCTTGGCTCAATTCTTTCTTTTAACTTAAACCGGAGCCTTCTATGTCTGTATGATTGTCAACATATATGCTGTATGTATACAACTCGGAACTCTTAAGTGCGTTCATAATGTTACTAACTCTGGATTATTTATCGAATAATTCCTTCTGTTCCTTCTCAACTTTCTTTAAATGTAAGAAATTACTTTTCATGGTCTTTCTACCACTTATCTTAGTGCCCACACATTTTTGAATTTCGTACAGCCCATATGATCTTAAATATCACCTTTTGATTTTTTTTTTCTTCTTCTCGTTCATATCCACGATAGGGGCCACTTCCTTATGGAGTACATACAATGTCGTTATGAGACTGTTTTTACAAAACCATTTCCTCAGCTAGTCTTTTATTGTAGTACTTTGGGAGGACCCTCTAACTCTTGTAAAGCTGCGAGCTTATCACGTCGTATTCTTGGATGGAATTTTTGATGTTCTTCCCCACTTATAATTATCCGTAGTTACTTATTTCCACGCCCTTGTGCTTGTAGGGTTGCTTCTGAACTAATATTTTGACTGTCTTCCCACTGCCATTCTCTTTTATTTACCTTTAACTACCCCAACTCCTATCTGAATATGTCTCAAGGATCACGATGTTATATCTACGAGATTGAATTCCCCATGTTGGGTTTCACTATGTTCGTCTTGCACAATCCGTTGATTTGTCTGTGTTCCTCTTGTTTAGACATAATTACGCTTTTCCTAAATCAACTACTAACTACTCGTTGGCCCATTCTTATATCAATATTCCGCGTAATCTTTCTTGGGTTATTTTCTTTGTCTTAACTTATGTCTCACACTAGTTCATTATCTATCTATAACATCTCGGGTAGGAACCCTTACTTCCTCTCTTGACGTTGTGCTTGCATAATGTTATGGAATCATAGCATATCTATAGGATTTGAAGGAGTGCAATCTCATCCCTTTCTCATTTTTATCGTATTCTTCCTTTACCATTCCATAGTTACTAGAACCATTTAATTCTGACTTAATGCCACATCACACCATATTCCCCCCTTTAGGGGAGCACTAAGATTTAGTGCTATGATGATCTACGTATAGATGTTTTACCTTCTCATCTTTGGCATCTTTTCACATTATCGATGATCCTTACTCGCCTCGCGGTAATCCTCTGTACCAAGGATAACAAAATTCCTCACTCGCGAGGGTGACACTTAGTGTAACTGGCACATATAGTCCTTTAAGCTTAACCTTTCTCACATTGCTTGCTTTAGGGAAGCGTACTCCTGAATGACCTTTAAAGATTATTCTTCTGTCGTCCATTCTATTATCGTCAGAAGGCAATATGAAATTCTCATGATGCTGACTATTATCAAATCACTCAGTCCCTAATTCATGTTTAGTTTATCTTGTTCACCAGCCCATACTGATTTCTATTACTCTGGGGTTTCACTCTCCCTTCTGGTAGTCGCGTTGGAGTCACGAACTTATTTCTCGAAATGAGGATATGACTTTATGGCCTATATTATTTTGTTGTCTCAAGGCCTATCACCTCTCGTCTTTTCCTTCACTTGACTATAGACTCTGTAATATTGTCATCTTTGTGATCTACCGTTGTCTCATAATGCTTCATTAACTCTCTTCTTGTTTTCCTGTCAACACAAAGCACAGAACAGGATAATGAAGGAATTAACAGAACATGCCTCAAGTTTTAGTGAGATTCCAGCGACTCAAGTCTATCTCAAAAGGGAATGGGGAGGGGTTTATATAGTAGTAAAATTGAACAAACACATAAGGAAACGGAGTAAATTAAGCAACAATTAAGGAAAGACAAAATGCAAATCAATTTGAAATCGATTTAAGATAGGAACCCAGTAAACCCTAATTTCTTAGGAAAAGTGTAAATCAGCGAAAATCCAAATGAAACCGGACTCACACAGTGTAGAATCAGACACGTGTAGACAAAATACAGTCCAGATTCAAGAAATAGGACTCATTCTGACAGAATCGGAGAGGTAGTACTTACCATGTTTAGGCAAGTACTAGGTGATACCATGGAGAATCAACCAGTAGCGAAAACATACGAATATGGTAAGTAAATAATAGGAAAGTCCCATTGTAACCAGGATTAGGAGAAAATTAGGGGAAGGCGGCGATTAGGGTTTAATCGGAGAAGAAGAGAGATGAGAGAGGCAAAGAGAATAGGGGTGGCATCTCAGGGGAAATGGGGTTAGGGTTTGTGGGTTGGGGTTAATTAAAAGGGGTTGGTTTATTAGGGGTTGTTGATCATGTGAGATCAACGGCCAAGATGAGAGAATGGGGTTGGGCGGGTTGTTTAAATGGGTATGGGTAGTGGGTTGCTGCGTATTTTAAAAGGGGTATTTTGGTTTTGGGCTTAGAGTAATTGGGGTAAGGTTTGGGTAGATTAGTCTAAGGTCTGGGTAGTATTCGGTCCGAAAAATTGGTAAGAAATTGGGCTATAAATTATATACCCCAAATTTTATCAAAATAATTTATGGAAAATGCTTAATAAATGAATGAAAATATTATTTATGCACTGAAATGCTTAAAATAATAACTTTGTAATATAAAAATATAAATTTGCAATTTTGACATAAATAATATAGAATAAAGAGCCTTTATGTATGAATACAGGCCATTATTGCAAAATTAGATAAATAGATCAAAAATGCTAATGTAATTATATGAAATGAAATAAAATATTTGAAACATATATTAAATGTGAAAAAATAATAATTTTAGTTAACTAAGTCATTACAAAATAATTTAAAGGGATAATTACTACATATTCATATAATTTAAATGCAAAAAAATTAATTTAAAGCTCTAAAATATTATAAAAAATTATAGAAAATGCCTGTATAGGTTTGTAAACTAAATATTGATGCAAATATGCTATTTTGAAAGCGTATATGTATTTTGAAAAATATGAGGGTAAAAATTTGGTATCAACAAACTCCCAATAGACTAGGTGCCAAGGCAAGTCTGCAGGCCACCTCTCCAACTCTCTCAAGTACCTCAAAAGGACCAATATACCTAAGGCTCAACTTGCCCTTCTTCCTGAACCTATCTCTCATGGGGTGAAACTCTGAGTAGATCCTTCTCACCCACCTTAAATGCAACATCACGAGCTTTTCTGTCCACATAACTCTTCTGCCTGAACTATGCTATACGAAGCCGCTCCAGAATCAACTATACCTTCTCCAAAGAATCACGGACCAAATTAGTGCCCAACGTGAGGGATACTCTCCCATAGTTTTAATTAGGACAATATATTAGATAATATTCATCATAAGTATGGTGCAAAGCAGTCTCTTTGAGTATATACTCAAGCACTTTTAGTTGAGTGAGAGAAATAGGACATAAAAGCTAAAATTAAAAGATATTGGCTTCTAAAACATGTACAAAGTCTCACTTTATCAACCTTCTCCTATACATAAGTTAGGAGGCTTTGGGTGAAAGAGTTGTAAATACTTTTAATCATATATATATTAATTGTCTCTTCTGTTATTTTTTCTGCTCATTGGTATATATATAACAGAATGTTGTAAGAGCATAAGACTTAAAGAATCTATATGATTCTAGCCACGAATATAATAAATACATACTAAGAAGTGTTTTCACATTTGATTAAACGTTTAGACTGTAGATGAGGATTGAAAATTACGTGACTTTTTTATGATACGCTAAATGTCAAGTCATTATGAGAATTGATTTTCTTGAGTAGGTATATCACATGCATTATTGATGAGTGATACTTCTCTGATTATCTCTTATAAGTATAGAAGACTATGGCTTCAAAAAGTATAATTGCTTATTTAAATAAAGGTGATAAATTGAGCAATGAAAATTATGATACATGGAGCCGTAAAATGCTTAATAAATGAATGCAAATATTATTTATGCACTAAAATGCTTAAAATAATAACGTTGTATTATAAAAATATAAATTTGCTATTTTGACATCAATAATATAGAATAAAAGGCCTTTATGTATGAATACAGGCCATTATTACAAAATTAGATAAATTGCTCAAAAATGCTAATATAATTATATGAAATGAAATAAAATATTTGAAACATATATTATATGTGCAAAAATAATAATTTTAGGTAACTAAGTCATCACAAAATAATTTAAAGGGATAATTACTAAATATTCATATAATATAAATGCAAGAAAATTAATTTAAAGCTCTAAAATATTATGTAAAATTATAGAAAATGCTTGTATAGGTTTGTAAACTAAATATTGTTGCAAATATGCTATTTTGAAAGTGTATATGTATTTTGAAAAATATGAGGGTAAAAATTGGGTATCAACAGCTGCCCCTCTTTACCCGGGAATGATGAAAGAGTTGTCGGGTAAAGAAAATGATGATAGATTTTGACTGAATGAGGTGATTTAAAAAATGGAGGCTGAACCCTGGTTTCTGAGTTGCCTACATATCCCTGGTGTTACGGAAATCAGACCATTTGTAGTTCTGGATCGAACGGTGAACTGAACCGATGGAGTTGTAAGCTTCGAAAAGGGTTCTTTTGGGTAGGACAATATCAGATGAATTTACGCGAAATCATGAATGTGACTCTAAAATGTTATGGATGTATGTCAAAACGAGTATCTGAATGGTTATCAAGTAAAAGTGGATAAATGATGGTGGTTGGTTGCGTTTGAAATAATTGCAGGATGTGAACGTTGTGAACAGAAACCGAGGCGAGGATTGCTTCCATTAGGAGAACGGTTACTTCCTGGATTACCTGCAAAACTTAAAACACGATCACACAAATATATAGATTATGGCGAGAATTTAAACATGATGCAAATTTTCTTTGGACCATGAAAGTTATCTTTGGACGGTGAGGATGATGTCCTTAGACCATGACGTCCTGGGCCATGAATCATGTGACAAGGGATTCTGTTACGACCCAAACCGATGGGCCACAACGGGCACCCGGTACCTTACTCAACCGAGTACCAACGTAACATATCTTTCTTATTATATCATCATATACATGTGACATATGGGCCTAATAGGCCAACATGATCATTTATAAACTCAAAACATAGGCCGACAAGGCCGTACAATCTTTCACGTACACGACATATGTCTACAAGCCTCTAAGAGTACATAATTATCATAAAAGTCTGAACAGGGCCCCGCCATACAAACCAGTACATGTCCTAATTATACTGACCATATAAGTAACTCCGGAGCAAATGGAGCGCACCAACACCTTCCGCTGAGCTGATAGCCTACTTGGAGGACTCTTAACCTGTATATCAGGACCTGCGAGCATGAAACGCAGCATCCCCAGGTAAAAGGGACGTCTGTACAAATAATGTACCGAGTATGTAAGGAATGAAAATCAGTAAATAATAGACATGAGTGAAACATGGAGTAAAAGACTCGACATGTAAGTCTGAATAGCTCGGTGAAACATTAATATTTACAATGTCATGCATATGCATATAATGTCATACCATGCTTAAGTATATGCGTTCATAACATCATCAAGCCTCTGAGGGTATCCCATCATATCATCTTGGCCACTGTGGGCAATTCATCAACGTATACCAGCTGATCATGTGATGGTGCGTATATAACGCCTTAACCTTTTCCCATATCCCATATACATATAATATACGCGTATATATCACCATCTGGTCATGGGTCAATGTACATGTATAAATGTATGAAATGCATAAGAAATACGTTAATAAGATTTTCTTAGAATGTCATAAAAATAATATGTCTGTCGGATAAATTTTATCAAATACGTATTTTTCTGAGACCCATAAATAGAAGATATAATAATAATTCACATAGGGAATCAAGAATATAGACACCCCTAATATTTCTATGAATAGAGTCATTTATAGAAATCGTGCATTTGCTCGTTTCGTTCGTATCGTATAGATCATTCCAAAAGGAAAGAAGGGATAGCCTTAACATACCTGAACCGCTTCTCTTGACAATCCCTTTAATACCGTTGATTACGACAGCGCGTAACAGCGGATCGAAGTAGGGGAAAATCCGTATGATGTTCTCGAAAAAGATTGTACCGTACTCCCTTAAAATTACAAATCTCGTTGCTATTACACAGTATAACTTTGTATGAAACTTTGTTGAAGCAAAATCACGTTGCAGATTATCTCACTTTGTAAAGGATTCATGTGAAATTTTGTTTAAGAATTCCATCCGTACTTAGCAAGCCAATATATATCATCCCACTTTAAATCTACTTTAAATCTTAGCGTTCGTTACTACAAGAAAGGAAATAAATAGATGCCATACTATTTTTGCCTTCTTGATATTCTTCAACCAAATGAGATAAAGTTACACATCTCCATTTTTGTAAATTGATCGTAATTTGTATGACTTTTCTTGCTGAAGAAATCACGTTCCATTCCAGAATTTGGATGATTCTTGATGAAGCTTTCTTTCCTTACTTTTTAGAAACATAAGCATACCCTTTAATGACTTATGTTGATGTCTTTACCAAAGAGAGTGGGGCCCGCCTTTTGATGAGTTAGCAACATAATTCTCTAAGTATGACACCTTATTATATGAACCTAAGAGTCATGTTTATCTAAGGTCCTTGGTTGCCACGTTTAGTTTATTAGGCTTATCCAAAAATATTGATTAATTAGCTAATCTCCCACCCCAATCAATAATTACCCACTTATCCACATTATGTACCTTACTAACATGGTCATGTGATACCTTGTATGGTATTAGTCCATAAATACCGGGTATTATAGCTCAAATCGTATTTTATTCCAAAATTTTAAACTTCGACGAAATTTATTTTCTTCGATTCGCTTACCCTCTCACTTTTATAAATTTACTTATCACTTGTTTGAAATAGCATAATACTTATAACCTCAAAATAATCCTATTCCCGAGCTTACGTTGACTAACTTACGACGAAATTTTAACGTACGAAAATGCGGGATGTAACCTCTCATTTTCGGGCTTCCATCAATTTACTTATGGCATACTTTCATGTATGAAAATATGGGGCGTAACAGATTCGCAGGACATGAAATGATGTCCTCGGGCTATGAGAATGGTGCCTCTGAACCATGACGCCTTTGAAAAATGATGTGTGGTTTTGAGAGATCCTCAAGGCATGGAATGGTGTCTTCCGGCTATGAGGATGATGCCTTCGGACTATGACGCCTTTGAACAAAATGGCGGTGTTTCAGCCCATGAAATGCAAAGACATGGTGTTTGGTCATATGCAAAGATACAACAAGACAAAGCTTAGTCTTGAGTAAGGTGAGGGCAGTGCTTAGCCCTGGGTGAGTAGAGGATAGTGCCAGGTTTTAGATGGCACAATGGAGATATCATTTAATCACGAGGAAAGGCCTTGTGGAATTAGGGAGGCGATGTTTAGCCTCATGCAGGAAGAGGAGACAATGCTTAGTCTCATACAAGTAAGGGAAGCGATGCTTAGCTTCAGGCAGGAAAGGCAGTGCTTAGCGTTGTACAATTAAGGAGGCAGAGCTTAGCCTCATGCGAATATGAGACAATTCTTAGCCTCATGCAAATAGGAGACAATGCTTAGTCTCATGCAAATAGGAGACAATGCTTAGTCTAGATGCAAAGAAATGAGACAATGCTTAGTCTCATACAAAGAAAGGCAGTGTTTAGCCTTATGCAGTTAAGGAGGTAGGGATTAGCCTCATGCAAATAGGAGACAATGCTTAGTCTCATGCAAATAGGAGACAATGCTTAGTCTCGATGCAAAGAAAGTAGACAATGCTTAGTCTCATGCAAGAAAAGGTAGTTCTTAGCCTTATGCAATTAGGGAGGCAGGGCGTAGCCTCATGCAAAATAGGAGACGATGCTTAGCCTCATGCAAAGAAAGGCAGACAATGCTTAGTATCATGCAAGGAAAGGCAGTACTTAGCCTTGTGCAGTCAGGGAGGAAGGGCTTTAGCCTCATGCAAATAGGAGACAATGCTTAGTCTCATGCAAATATGAGACAATGCTTAGTCTCGATGCAAAGAAAGGAGACAATGCTTAGTCTCATGCAAGGAAAGGCAGTGCTTAGCCTTATACAATTAGGGAGGCAGGGCTTAGCCTCATGCAAAATAGGAGACGATGCTTAGCCTCATGCAAAGAAAGGCAGACAATGCTTAGTATCATGCAAGGAAATGCAGTGCTTAGCCTTGTGCAGTCAGGGAGGAAGGGCTTTAGCCTCATGCAAATAGGAGACAATGCTTAGTCTCATGCAAATATTAGACAATGCTTAGTCTCGATGCAAAGAAAGGAAACAATGCTTAGTCTCATGCAAGGAAAGACAGTGCTTAGCCTTATGCAATTAGGGAGGCAGGACTTAGCCTCATGCAAAATAGGAGATAATACTTAGTCTCATGCAAATAGGAGATAATGATTAGTCTCAATGTAAGGAAAACGATGAGTGGTAGTAGAGTGTTTCTTAGCTGGAGATGCTTGGGACAGATAATCTGCTATCTTGAATATAGTAACCTGACGTGTCTGCAGATATTATTGTCTTATTGTGTTGTATCCAAAGAAAAATTGTGAGTTTTGTAGGGTAAGGTTGGTTCGCACTTTTGTCTTTTGCTTTGCTAGCACTCCTATCTTGAGATCCCATTTGAGTCACCCTGGGTAACATCTGGATGTTTATAGAAATAAAGATTTTTTGAAAGAAATGCGTGCATTTGATGAATGTAGTTATTTAAAATATAGTAGTATGCAATATCGACTAAGTTAGATGAACCAATGGCTGTGACATATTTTAGAGACATTGCGGCTTCCTTGCTCTAGAATTTTGAGGGTCCTCCTCAAAATTCTGCCCCAGTTTAAAAGCAATTCTTTGACTATTCTGTGTATGACGAAGTTGGCTGGACTTGCTTTAGAATTTTGAGGGTCCTCCTCAAAATTCTTCCCCAATTTCTGACCATGGCAAAAAAATGAAGATTTTATTGAGATGTGACCGGACCCACAGGGCTGCCTACATATCCCCTCTTAAACGGGAATCAGGTCAAGCATAGTTTAGTTATATCAGATGAAGAAATGTAAACAATCTAAACATAGTATCTCTTGACTGCGTCTGAGTTGATAGGTTTTGGCCAAACTTCCCCGTCCATCTCGGCGAGTATGAGCGCTCCTCCTGTTAGTACTCTGTGAACCATATAGGGCCCTTGCCAACTGGGTGAAAATTTCCCTTTGGCTTCATCTTGATGCGGGAAGATCCGTTTCAGCACCAGCTACCCCGGTGTGAATTGTCTTGGCCTGACCCTTTTGTTGAAAGCTTTGGACATTCTATTATGGTAAAGTTGACCGTGACATACTGTGTTCATTTTCTTTTCCATCAATGAGAGCCAGTTGCTCATAATGACTTCGTATCCATTATGTATCACTGAGTTTAGCCTCTTGTATGATTCTCAAAGAAGGAATTTCTACTTCGGCGGGAATGACGGCATAAGTGCCATAGACCAGCAAATAAGGAGTTGCCCCAGTTGATGTACGAACCGTGGTACGATATCCAAGTAAGGCAAATGGTAACTTCTCGTGCCATTGTTTGTGATTGTCTACCATCTTCCTTAATATCTTCTTGATTTTCTTATTGGCGGCTTCCACAGCTCCATTCATTTATGGCATGTATGCTGTGGAATTCTTATGCTTGATCTTGAAGGTTTCACACATGGATTTCATCAAATCACTGTTAAGGTTGGTGGCGTTATCGGTGATGATTGATTCTGGTGGACCGAATCGACAAACAATATGATCCCTAACAAAATCTGCGACGACCTTTTTAGTTACAGCCTTGTAAGATGCGGTTTCAACCCATTTTGTGAAATAATTTATGGCCACTAGAATGAACTTGTACCCATTTGAAGCGGCGAGTTCGATTGGACCGATGGCATCCATCCCCCAAGAAGAGAAAGGCCAAGGTGCACTTGTTGCATTGAGTTCGTTGGGTGGCACTCGTATCATATCACCATGTACATAGCATTAATGACACTTTTGGACATACCTGATACAGTTTGTTTCCATAGTCATCCAAAAATACTCTGCTCTTAATATCTTCTTAGCTAAAACAAAGCCATTCATGTGTGGTCCGCAAGTTCCAGCATGTATTTCTTCGAGCAATTTGGATGCTTCCTTGGCGTCGACACACCGTAATAACCCCAAATCTGGAGTCCTTCTGTATAGAATCCCTTCATTTTGGAAGAAGTGGTTTGATAATCTTCAGAGTGTGCATTTCTGAGTATGATTTTCATGCTCCAGGTATTCTCCTTTTGGCACATATTCTTTGATGTCATGGAACCATGGATTTCCATCAATTTCTTCTTCAACATGAGCACAATAGAGTGGCCAATGCATCTACGAACTCATTCTGGATTCTCGGAACATGTTTGAACTCTATATTTGTGAATCTCTTCTTCAATTCTTGTACATAGTATAAATACGACAATATTTTGGTATTCTTTGTAGCCCATTCTCCTAGAACCTGATGTACCAAAAGGTTTGAGTCACCAATTACCAGCAATTCCTGAATGTTCATGTCAATGGCCAACTTGAGTCCCAAGATGCAAGCCTCATATTCTGCTATATTGTTCGTACATGAAAACCTGAGCTTTGCGGATACTGGATAGTGTTGACCTATCTCTGATACTAAAACTGCTCTTGTACCTACTCCTTTGAAGTTTGCAGCTCCATCGAAAAAAATTCTCCAACCGTCATAGGTTTCGGTGATATCTTCTCCTACGAATGATACCTCTTCATCGGGAAAATACGTTTTCAGTGGTTCGTATTCTCCACCCACATGATTATCTGCTAGATGATCCGCCAACGCTTGTCCCTTGACCGCCTTCTGAGTTACATAGATAATGTCGAACTCACTCAATAGTATCTGCCATTTTACCAATTTTTCGGTAGGCATGGGTTTCTGGAAGATGTATTTTAACGGATCCATTATTGATATAAGATATGTGGTGTAGGGACAGAAGTAGTGCCCCAACTTCTAAGTTATCCATGTCAAAGCGCAGCAGGTGCACTCCAGCAAAGAATACCGTGCTTTGTAGGGTGTGAACTTCTTGCTTAGATAGTATATGGCCTGTTCCTTTCTTCCCGTCTCGTCATGTTGTCCCAAGACACAGCCAAAAGCCCCATCTAGTACAGATAAATAGAGTAGCAGAGGTCTTCCAGGTTCTGGTGGGACCAGAACAGGTGGTTTGGATAAATATTCCCTAATCTTGTCAAAGGCTTTCTGGCATTCTTCAGTCCAACTTGTTGCAATGTCTTTCTTTAACATTTTGAAAATCGGTTCACAAATCACAGTTGATTGTGCTATGAAACAGCTGATGTAATTGAGACGCCCCAAGAAACTCATCACATCTTTCTTGTTTTTCGGAGGTGGCAAATCTTGGATAGCCTTGACCTTTGGCGGGTCTAGCTCAATTCCTCGGCGGCTGACGATGAACCCTAATAACTTTCCAGCAGGGACTCCGAAGGAACATTTTGCGGGATTTAGTTTTAGGTTGTATCTTCGAAGTCGATCGAAGAATTTCCTCAAATCTGCTATATGATCTGTGCTTTTCTTGGATTTGATGATGATGTCATCTACGTACACCTCTATCTCTTATCATGTCGTGAAAAATGGTTGTCATGGCCCTCATATAGGTGGCTCCAGCATTCTTTAGGCCAAACGACATCATTTTGTAACAATATACTCCCCATGGTGTAATAAAGGATGTCTTTTCGGCATCCTCTTCATCCATCCAGATCTGATGATATCTCGTGAAGCAATCCACAAAGGATTGGAGTTCATGCTTGGCACCGTTGTCAATCAGTATGTGTATATTGGGCAAAGGGAAATCATCTTTGGGACTTGCTCTGTTTAAATCCCGATAGTCGACACACACTCTGACCTTCCCATCTTTCTTTGGAACCGGCACAATGTTGCCAACCAGGTCGGATATTCAACCACTCTGAGAACCTTAGCTTTGATCAGCTTGGTGACTTCCTCTTTTATTTTCAAGCTCATATCTAGCTTGAACTTTCTGAGCTTTTGCTTTACAAGCGGACACATAGGGTTGGTAGGTAGTTTATGATCCACTATGGACGTGCTCAAACCTGTCATATCATCATAGGACCATGCAAAAATATCCTCACACTCCTCCAAGAACCGGATGTATTTTTCCTTCTCTAACGGTGATAAGTGAATGCTTACACGCGTTTCCTTGACTGTTTCGGAGTCTCCCAAATTAATTGTTTCGGTCTCATCCAAATTGGACTTAGGCTTGTTTTCAAAGTTTTTCACTTCTCTGACAATTTCCTCGGGTATTATATCCTCTTTCAGATCCTCTGAATCATTATCCTTATGTTGTGTTGTCTCATTACATGTCACAGTCGTAGGTTCATCGGGATAGGTAATAATAATGCTGTAGAGAAAAAATGTAAAGAATAATAATAAATACTAAAAATAACAATGCATTAAATAAATCTTGAAAACATCAAACAAGTACGGCTCGATGACCCGAGCAATTATTTCAAAACAAAATACATTGAGAACAAAATATTGAAAATGTCTTAGATGCTCATAAATTGCTTTCAAAATAAATGATGCTAATTGCCAAGCTACCTAGGAACTCGACAGGCCCTTGATGGTGCAGCAGTCCAGTTCTTGAGAATAACTTCCTTCTCCACGGTCTAAAAAATGAGGCCTTCCTCCTCCTCCTCCTCCTCAACTATCGCACTACAATCCATGTCTTCATCATCCAGAAACAGATTTCTTATACCAGCTAGAACTTCATTTTCTTTGGACTCCCATACCATGTCACCAAGATGAAATGACTGGCTCAAATGTGGTACAAGTTGCTCTAGAGGGTAATAAGGACCACGCCATGGTGGCGACCAATTCTGATACTCGTGCCAGGTGTATTCGTACCCAATCCCAAAAGTTGTGCCATGACGCTTTAGCTGTATCGGTTTGGTGATCCCCTGGAGATTCTTACCGAGACCCTTGTCAGGTTCATACCCTGTCCATGCTAATATGCCTTCTATCTTACTGCTCCACCATTTTCCATTTTCAATTGCGTTGACGTGCTCGATGCGATGGCATGTTTCTCCACCCAACTTCCTTCTATTCTCAATGACCGGAACAGTTTGATTGGTGTAAATGGGATTACTTCCATCCCCATGGATGATCACTTCTTGATGGTTCCACTCAAACTTCACGACCTGATGCAGAGTAGAAGCTACGACCCCAGCAGCATGTATTAAAGGTCATCCCAATAATAGGTTGTAGGTAGTAGATATGTCCAACACCTGAAACTCAACATCAAACCAGGTCGGTCCCATCTGTAGGCTGAGGTTGGTTTTCCCAATTGTGGCCCTTTGAGACCTATCAAATGCTTACACATTCATACTTCCTGCTCGTATCTCGTGCAGGCCTTTACCCAATATTTTTAGAGTAGTTAGTGGACATATGTTGAGACTCGAACTCCCATCTATCAGGACTCTGGCAATGAACTTGTCTTCAAACTGCACTGTGATATGCAGTGCCCTATTATGACTTAGTCCTTCTGGTGGCAGCTCGTCTTCATGAAAAGTGATCTTGTGGCTTTCCAACACTTGCCCTACTATATTGGCCATCTCTCCACTGGTGATGTTGTTGGGTACGTAGGCTTCATTTAACACCTTCATCGGGGCATTCCTATGTGCCTCGGAGTTTTGCAGCAGTGATTTTCAAGACCGTTCAAACAAAAATATTCTTTCGCATATTCTACCATAAAGTTGTTAATCCTGAGTCAACTTTCATTGTTTTACTCTTTGATATCGAAATATTTTCGTTTGACAAAATATAACCTTTTGTGCTTCATTAATTAAAATGCCTACATTCTTCAAAGCTTTCCACCTCTCACATATTTTGTCTACCTTCTTGTGCATGTTTAATTACATATTTCGTTTCGAGTTTTTTGTTTTACTGTAAATAAACATCCTTTTTTACTTATCAAAATAATTCTTGCACTCTACTCATTATACACTCAAACTATTCAAAGGTGATTATTTTCCGTCGGGTGTATAAATTCTACCAGTTCTGGTCATGCCTTGCGCTGCACCTGTTTCTTCCATTTTTGCTTTTTCTTTTCTTCATGCTTCTGCAACATAATCCTATGGTATAACATTAGACTTATAAGACGGCGTAGGTGCTACCATCACGGTGAAGGGCGTTGTTACTTCAACCTCAAATGGAGTGGGTACAGCTACCTCAACTTCAATTGGTGCCTAAGTATGTACCATGATAGGTGGGAGAGTGACTGGAGATGTTTTAGAATTATCCCCTTCCCGAATGAGTCCAATTGTCCCCTCTGAGTCCCATTCTTCATCGGTCTCTATCATGTTTACTCCTCCACCCCTGTGATTTAGGAGAGGATTGTTACGGACATTGGGTGAAGCCTCCTTTGCCTGTATGACTTCGGTGCCAATTAATGTCTGAATCTTATCCTTCAAAATATGACACTCATCAATAGTATGACCTTTCATGCCTGAGCGATAGGCACATGTCTTATTTGGATTAATCCACTGGGAAGAGTTTTCCATAGCAACAGTGAGAATGAGAGTGATATAACAAGCAACCTTCAGTCTCTCGTACAGTTGGTCTATAGGTTTAGCAATTGGGGTGTATTGTCTGGGTGGTCTGCGGTCGAAATTTGGTCTAGGTTTTTGGTAGTTTTGGCGGGCTGGTGGTGAGTGGTAGTATGTTGGCTAGGTGTTATAAGTATGGTAAGTGGCGGTAGGTTGTTGGTATCTGGGAGGTGAAGGCTGATATGTGGGTGGGAGTGTTTGGTATGTAAGAGGAGATTTTGGACCTTGGGCTACCATCACCGCACCTACCTCTTTCTTCTTGGAGACACCTCCTGACCGTAAGGCTTTATTTCTTTCAAGTGTATTCTTTTAATTAAAATTCGTTTTAATCAATTTTCCAATACTCCACTCATTACTACATACTCTTTAAATTTTATTAAATCATCAAAAAATATAATTTTTATATATATTGTTCTCACTCTTTGTGTGTAATCTACTACATAGATGTTTGTATTTTATCATGTGACACTCGTGTTTAATTACTCTTCTTTCGAACTACTTTCACATTTCCTGTAAATATTAAATCAATTGTTCTTGAACCAATCCCTCTCTTATTTTATCGAGTCCACCGGAACCATATTTTGTAGATCTTGAGGGATGCCTAACACCTTCTCCTCGAGATAACTTTAACCCTTACTCAGAATTCAATAATTTCGTAGACCATAGTTGAAGTGTACATTATGTAGTGTAATATAGGTGTCCTAGTGTACCTTAAATATTAGGTATAAAATATCATTAACATGCTTCATATCACATTCATACTAACAAGGTAAGAAAACACGATTTTCAATAAGATTATCAACTAACTAAATAGATAACTACACATGAGAAAACTATAAACAAAGTTCAATTATTGAAATAAAGTTTGAGATACATTGATCTTCCTTAGGTCAGCAAACCAGACTCAGCTTTAGCCGTTAGGGATTAGTATTCAAAGTCAGCCTCAAGAACAGTTAGCCTCGACCAGTTTGAAAGGGAGAAAAGAAAACTTGTAAGTAATAGGCAGAGATTTTTAAAGCTTTAGTGTAGTTGCATTTAATTTTACTAATTCGATGTTAGGTGAAGGCATTAAAGCTGGTATTTATAGCCAAAGATTGGGGCTTTTAGGGTTTGAGTTTTGAACTCTCAAATTCAAAAGATGATAGGAGACAAGGAATATTAATGAACATTGATGAAAAAGACTCATGATGATATCAAAGGAAAGAATGATAAATTAGAGGGGGGAAATGGAGTAAAGATTTACCCTCTAAAGGGGACGAACAAATTAGTCGTTAAACCTGGTGAACCTTCGGACAAAGCCTTTACCAGGAGCAGCATTTTAAAAGGCATTTTTGGGGCGAGCCCTGAGGAGAGGCGCACCAAAAATGCCCCTGAGGTGATGGTGTGGGGCGAAACTCTCAAGAGGCGTATGCCCAGCAATTTGGGGCGTACGCCCGGGCGTTTGAGGCGCGTTTTTGTAGTGAGATGTAAGCCCTAGAGACGTTTTCAAATTAAAATAAAATTTGTTAAATAAGTCCTTCATATAATACCCAAATTCTCAAAAGTCACCTTATAATTACTCAAAAGTTTTAAAAATGAACTGGAATGTATCAAATTTAAAAGTCAAGACCTTTTTATTTATTAAAGCCCTAATTTATGGTCTTTCCCAATTCTTTATCTTGTTCTCTAGTGTACTAATATCTCCCAAAACAACGAATATTCAATTTGTTTTTATAAATAGAAAGAGAACTCCATTCTCGTTCATAGTAGCAAGTTCAAATAGTCATCCTATCTGTTCCTCCATGTAGAAACTTTATTCCTTTCGACTCAAGTTACTTGTGCTTGTAAGTAGCGTATAATAAATTATTTTGACTAGTTTTTTGGGGGGGGATGGAGCACATCTATATATATAGTTTTCACATATTTCTAGTTTTCTTTAATTTTTATGCAATTTTACCTATTTATAAATATTTACTATAATTATATTATTTTATAAAATATTAAAAATTAAATACCCATGGGGCTTACGCCCTGTGCCTAGGGGCTTACGCCTTGCTGAGGCATATGTAAAACATCTCGCCTTACGCCCACGCCTTTTAAAACACTGACCGGGAGGTCCTTGTATTTTACCTCTGGGTTGTCACTCGTCATGATGAGTTCAAGATTCATCCGAATTTGGAAGATGCATGTGAGCATTAATGGCGGATTTCAACTAAATAAGGCGTGATGAAGAGGTTCTGTGACTTTCACATTTGAAGCTAGGGGTTTCAAATTTTGAGATTTTAAAGTGAATGATGAGATTAGGAATAGTTTAAATTAGATTCTCGACTAACATGATGATGGTGCTCTCATAGTTTTCTTACAGTGGTTTGGTACAAATTTTTGCTAAGTTTAGAGATGACAGAGGTTGAAGAGGACGAAGGGAATAAGAGCAAAAGGGTAATGAGGCAGCATGAAAATGAGTGAGTGATTAGGATTTGGGGGCTCTAGTATATTTAAAGTGAGAGAATGAACATGGACCGTTGGATGAAATGGATCAACAACTATAAATTTTTGCACTCAAAATAAAAGAAATTCAACTACGGGGAATAAAACAGGGGGCGTTGGATCATTTTGATCCAACTGTTGTGATTAAAACTGGAAGAATTAAAATTAAAAGGGAAAGACACAATTAATATGGACCGCTTATAAATGTGATCAATGGTCCATATGGAGCGTGTTTGTTTTTAGGGGTTTTGGGATGCTGACATGGCAGAATGGGATTGGTGGAGGGGGTGCGACATGGATTGCCAAGTAGGAAAGGGTGGCTTTGGGCCTAGACGGGTTAAGCATTTTTGGGCCAATTTTATTGGGGTTTTGAAAGAAAAGGCTAAAAATGTATTGAACTTATGGCCATTTTAATTAGAATTCACTTAATTGGAAGTATAGCATGTTTAAGTCTTGATCTCTTTTATCATAATTAAATTAACTAACCTTCTTAAATCCCAATAAAATACAATAAAGTATAATTAACGGATATATTATTAATAAATTATTGATCACTTGCACAAGCATACACGTAATTAATCACCCATATCGGTTTAAGAAGATGAATCATGATGTTCATTGAACATTTACATGTATTCTCGTTTACCTTCCTTATATGTGAGAGTTGTACTTTTGGCACGTGAGTTGTCCGTGCAGTTATGATTTATGGTTAGTGTTAGCACGTGAGTTGTCCGTGCAGTTATGAGTCATTGTTATTGTTGGCACGTGAGTTGTCCGTGCATATATGAGGTATTGTCACTTCCTTAGCACATGAGTTGTCCATTTAGATATGAGGTACTAATGGTATTGACACGTAGGTTGTTCGTGTAGCGTGTGAGTTGTCCGTGCAATTATGAATATTAATGTAGGCACAAGAATGCCAAGTGATTAGGGTTCGTGAATTGGGACCCATGATTTTTTATTATGAGGTGTAGTACCTCCGGAAAAATCTTGAATAAATCTTGTGTGAAAGCGATTATTCTTATTGCATTGTTACTTGTTTTCCTTTACTTGATTTCACTAGACTTAAACTGTGTTCAACTTACTTTACGGCATTATCACCTGTTGTGCTTTGTTGCTAATTGTTGCTTCTAGTTTTCTATTGCAAGTATTGGTTGGTATTTTACCATGCTTAGCTTTATATTGATATTGTTCCCTGTTAGTTTCACATTCACACTTGTAAATGTTATTAAGTCTAGTAGGTGTGTTGACTATCCCTCATCACTACTCCACCGAGGTTAGTCTTGATACTTACTAGGTACCGCTGTGGTGTACTCATGTTACGCTTTCTGCATATTTTTGTGCAGATCCAAGTACTTCGGAGTGTTGATCATTAGCTAGCTGATTGGGCATTGCTGTGGAGACTCAAGGTATACCTGCCATCTCGTTCGCAGGCATCAGACTCACCTTCTTAAGTTTATTTTGTACAGTTTATTTCTATTCTGGAATAGTTGTACTTAGAAATTTTCTAGAGAACTCAGTAGAGCTTATGACCTGTACTACCAGTTTTGGGATATTGTATCATGTTGGGATGGTTGGCTTTATATAGAAATATGTTGATTATGTTTAATAGTTGTTTTGGTTAAATCCTGTCATTTAATTCAGTAAGTGTTAAGCTTACCTAGTCTTAGAGACTAGGTGTCATCACGACATCCTACGAAGGGAAATTGGGGTCGTGACACAGATAGATTGTCCTTTTGCATGGTGTGCATATTTCTATCATCTTGGATCGTGGCACTCAGTTTACATCACACTTTTGGAGAGATATTCCCCTTGAGTTGGGCATGTAGGTGGAGCTGAGTATTGCATTTAACCCACGAACGTATGGGAAGTACGAGCGGACCATTCAGATGCTTAAGGATATGTTGAGAACCAACATTCTTGACTTTGGAGGCTAATGGGATCAGTTTCTACCATTAGCAGAGTTTTCCTACAACAACAACTACCAGTCTAGTATCTTGATGGCTCCATATGTCGCATTATATGGGAGGACTTGTCGCTCTCCAGATGGTTGGTTTGAGCCTGGTGAGGCTAGGTTATTGGGCATAGATTTGGTTTGTGATTTTTTTGGAAAGGTGAAGCTGATCCAGGATTGGCTTCGTACAGAGCTATAACGACATGACCGGTCATTTTGAGCATTTGTATTTTCGTTTGGTGGATGAGGGTGAGAGTAGCTTTATATGATGTATTCGCAGGCCTCGGAGTCACCTTCTTAAGTTTATTTTGTACAGTTTATTTCTATTTCGGAATAGTTATACTTAGAAATTTCCTAGAGAACTCAGTTGAGCTTATGACTTGTACTACCGATTTTGGGATATTGTATCATGCTGGGATGGTTGGCTTTATATAGAAATATACTGTTTATGTTTAATAGTTATTTTGGTTAAATTCTGTCATTTAATTCAGTAAGTGTTAGGATTACCTAGTCTTAGAGACTAGGTGCCATCACGACATCATACGGAGGAAAATTTGGGTCATGACATAGAGAGATTGTCCTTTAGCATGGTGTATAATCTCGGATTGTGGCACTCAGCTTACATCACACTTTCAGAGAGATATACCCCTTATGTTGGGCATGTAGGTGGAGTTGAGTGTTGCATTTAACCAACAGACGGATGGAAAATCCGAGTAGACCATTCAGATGCTTGAGGATATGTTGAGAACCTACATTCTTGACTTTGGAGGCCAATGGGTTCAGTTTCTACCATTAGTCTAGTATCTTGATGGCTCCATATGTGGCATTATATGCGAGGAGATGTCGCTCTCCAGATTGTTGGTTTAAGCCTGGTGAGGCTAGGTTATTGGGCATAGCTTTGGTGTGTGATTTATTTGGAAAGGTGAAGTTGATCCAGGAGCGGCTTCGTACAGCTCTATAACGACCCAGCCGGTCATTTTGAGCATTTATATTTTCGTTCGGTGGTTGAGGGTGAGAGTAGCTTTATATGATGTATTCGCAGGCCTTGGAGTCACCTTCTTAAGTTTATTTTGTACAGTTTATTTCTATTCCGGAACAGTTGTACTTAGAAATTTCCTAGAGAACTCAGTAGAGCTTATGACTTGTACTACCAGTTTTGGGATATTGTATCATGTTGGGATTGTTGGCCTTATATTGAAATATACGGTTTGTGATTTATAGTTGTTTTGGTTAAATTCTATGATTTAATTCAGTAAGTATTAGACTTACCTAGTCTTAGAGACTAGGTGCCATCACGACATCCTAAGGAGGGAAATTGGGGTCGTGACACAGAGAGATTGTCGTTTTGCATGGTGTGCATGTTTCTATAATCTTGGATAGTGGCACTCAGTTTACATCACACTTTTGGAGAGATATTCCCCTTGAGTTGGGAATGTAGGTGGAGCTGAGTATTTCATATTACCCACAGACGGATGGGCAGTCCGAGCGGACCATTCAGATGCTTGAGGATATGTTGAGAACCTGCGTTCCTAAATTTGGAGGCCAATGGGATCAATTTCTACCATTAACAGAGTTTTCCTACAACAACAACTACCAATATAGTATCTTGATGGCTCCATATGTGGCATTATATAGGAGGGGTTGCCTCTCTCTAGATGGTTGGTTTGAGATTGGTGAGGCTAGGTTATTGGGCATAGATTTGGTATGTGATTTTTTTGGAAAGGTGAAGTTGATCCAAGAGCGACTTCGTATAGCGCTATAACGATCCGACCGATCATTTTGAGCATTTGTATTTTCATTCGGTTGTTGAGGGTGAGAGTAGCTTTATATGATGTATTATGACTTGTGTGTATGGTTTTATTGTTTTTCGAGTAACTATGGATTGATTTGGAAGAATGATTCTCATTTTGAAAACTTTAAGTTAGAAGAGTTGATCAAGTTTGACTTTCATATATTTGACCTTGGATCAAAGTTTTGATGATTCCATTAGGTCCGGATGATGATTTTGGGCTTGGGCTTATTTCCTGGTTTATTGTTGAATATTTCTAGAAGGTTTGGGCACTATTTGGCGAAAGTTGGCAATTTAAAGGTTTGAAAAGTTCGTAAGTTTGACCGGGAGTTGACTTTGATGATACTCGGTCCAGATTATTTTCTAGAAGTTAGAATATGTTCATTTTGTCGTTTGGAACTTGTGTGCAAAATTTGAGGCGATTCCGAGTTATTTAGACGTGTTCGGCGTAAGTTTGGAATTTAGAAATTAGAAATAGTTCATGAAGCTTGATTTGAGGTGCAATTTGTGGTTTTGATATTATTATGTGCGATGTGAGTCCTTGAGTAAGTTTGTGTTATGTTTTGAGACTTGTTGGTATATTCGTACGGGGTCTCGAGGGGCCCAGGTGTTTTTCGGATGAGTTTCAAATTATTTTGATCATGATGGGCAGTTCCGGTTCTGATTCTTCACACCTGCGCAGATTTGGTCGCAAGTGTGGATCCGCTCATGTGAGAGAAGGATCGCTTCTGCGAAGAGGAGGTGCCTAGGAGAATTTTGCTTCTATGGAGGTTTGGTCGCAGATGTTAAGTCACACCTGCAGATTGGGGAGGGGGGGGGTGCGCACATGCGGAGCATGGACCAGGCTGAAGATTTGCACACGTACGCTTGAGAAATCGCACATGCGAAGCCACAGATGCGGCTGGCTTGTGGTAGAAACAGTTAGCGACCTGTTGAGGAATTCTTGCGGATGCGAGATGGGAACCGTAGAAGCGATGCCCCAGATGTGGCTGTCTATCCGCAAATGAGAAAATCACTAGCATCTTATTATATATCAAGGGGTTTGTTCATTTTATCACCTATTGAGTATGGGAGCTCGGATTTGGACGATTATTTAGGCGACTTTCACTCTTGGATTAGGGTAAGTATTTTTTACTCAAATTTGATTATTTTACATGATTCCATCGTTGATTTTGACATTTCATTGATGAATCTAAAAGAGAAATTTGAGTGAATACATAGGTATTGAACATCGATTCGGAGTAGGACTTGGATGAAATTAGTATGGTTTGACTCGTATTTTAATGGGTTATTAGAATTTGTGAGTTTTGTCGAGTTTCAGAGTGCAAGCTAGGGTTGACTTTAGAGAATTTAATTAAAGATTACACTTTTATCCTTTACGTTTGATTCCTCTAGTACTATTAGATATTTTTGAGTTGCTTTTGGCTAATTTTGAGCCGTTTAGAGGTCGATTTGTGCGGATGGCTTTTCTAAAGTATTGTTTTGGATTTTCTGACATAAGTAACTTATCTAAACTTGGATTTGTGGGTAATTATCCCTTAGAACTATGATATTTACGATATGTTAGGGGTGACGCATGTGCTAAGTGACGGTCGTGTGTGCGTGCACCTGGATATTCATGATACGGGTAGTTCTTAGGCTATTATTGTCACGACCCCAATTTTTCTCCGAGGGATGTCGTGATGATACCTAGTATCTACGATTAGATAAGCCTAACAAATAATGATAACTGAACAAATATAAATTAACAAGTTACTGAAAACAACTGAATAATATATAAAAACTTCCAAAAATAGAATCTCACAATACACATCCCAAAACTGGTAGAACTGAGTCGTAAGCTCTACAGAATACATCTAGAGTACTACTACATCACTGTTCGAAAGAAAATGCAACAGGAAGTAAAATAAGGAAGGTGACTCCGAGACTTGCGGACGTGGAGCAGGTATACATTAATGTCTTCCAAGAAGCAGCTACAAAAATCCTCTAATGACCGACACGAGCAGACGTACCTGGATCTGCACAAAAAGATGTGCAAAAGCATAGTATGAGTACACCACAATGGTACCCAGTAAGTATCGAGCCTAACCTCAGTAGAGTAGTGACGAGGCCAGGTCAAGTCACTTACTAGGATATAAAATAGATAGTATGAAATTTTCAATACGGCTATGTAATGGAAAGTGAAGAAACAAATAATACGGAAAGAAAATTTGCAAGAACTAGTACCGGAAACCCACAATAGATATAACACAAAGAAGCAACTAAAGTTCCACAATGATAAAGTACGGCAACAACTGCTAGAAAAAATAAGGAATGACACAACAAGGTGTCACACCCCAAAACTGAGGAGTGCGACCGACGCTCAACCGAGTGAACCCGACCGAGCAAGCCTGTTAGATTTTATTCTACCCAAACTCATCCACGAATAGATATATACATATTTTCATTAATTAGACGAAAATGTTTTCATGTCTACAATACCAATTCATTTCTAATAGTTTCATCTTTTTTAAAGTCTCAAATGGACAAGTAATACAACCACAACATAACATAGTTTGTCTTTTCCCAGCACTAATACACAGCCCGCACTATGTCTACGGAGCCTCTATAGATAAAGAAGAGTACAATGATAATGCCGGCAACAAGGCCCCGGCAATACCTCAAACTGAATACACAACGTACAAAAGATACATGACCCCGGAATAAAGTGGGGCTCTCCAAGTCAGCTGGGAAGAAGGTGTACTACTATCACTGATCAATATCTCCTGTTTTGGAACCACCTGCATCCATTTAAAGATGCAGCGCCCTCGGCAAAAGGGACGTTAGTACCGTCGAATAGCACTAGTATGTATAACTAAACACCCTCTAAATAGAATGACAAATAATACAAACAAGATTATCATAATATCAGTGAGAGCCTTAATCAGCATCAAACCTTAATTTTAGGATCAAGACAGTGTTCAAATTAATTTCCATATCTCATATTGGGAGATTTTTAGTATCGATATACCATTGTCCCCAATACCATTATTCACAAAACCAGTACCACCGTACTCTTAGCACGGAGCCCGATCACAACCCAATCGGCTAGTCTATCTCATTAGAGACATGAACCACAATTTCTCTCAATATCAATACCACCGTCTTTAACACAGAGTCTGATCACAACCCGATCCGCTAGGCTATCCATTAGTGACATCGACCACAATCACAATTTTAATTATAATTTCCAGCACAATCACCACCATGTGTGCGACATGGTGTCCGATCACGACCCGACCAACTAGGCTGTCTTATTTGAGACATCAACCTTTTTATATCAATCATCGCATTTCGTATTACTTTCACATCTTTTCATTTCATTGGCACTAATGGCCATAATTATAAGATCATTCTTGGCACGTTGGCCATATTCAGTATTTCATGCTCACCTTATCAATTTCAAATATCATTATCATCATCAACAACAAATACAATTCAAATCAAGGTGTGTAATACACATGTGAGCAATTTAGAGTCTAAGGCACATAGAGATATTTCACAAAATTTGGCATAATAACCTTTATTTGAACTTGACTTAAAGTCAAAACATTATTAATGCACAGCCCATATTTTAACACATCCTCAATTGGTAACATAACATGAATTAAGCATTTGGGATGCTTGTTGAACATATATCTTTCAACCCAATCTTACTCAAAATAGCCAGTTTCATAATGAATCACTCGGGACTTACATAATTTACATGAATATCGTGGGATTCAATTCTAAGAGAAGAGTTTAGCCAACATACCTCACTTGAGCTTCCTTAAACTCTAAAATATTCCCGAATTCTTAGCAACTTCAATCTATTGAAGAAATATAACAAATTGAATCAAAATTTGGAAGATGATCATGGTTCTAGCTCACTCGAGCATTTTATCAAACACTAGGTGTGCATAAGGTTTCAATGTCCTTTTTATGAAGGATTCCATCATCCCACAACCCAATCTTTACCATTTTTAGCTCAACAATCTTCCTACACCCTTTGATAACACATGCATGTTAAATAAACAACTCTCATGCCCAAAAATTATCTTGCTAGTTACCTATTTTCAGAAGATTTTGAAATTAGCGTTTAGGGTGTAGAATCTTACCTCTAGGATGAATACCTAGTGAGCTTCCCTTATTAATCTTCCAAAACTTGAGCAAGAATTGAAGAAACATTATTGAAAAACACCTTCTCACTCTAGGGCACTCTCTCTCACTCTAAAATATCAGATTATGTCTCAAAAATGGCCCAAAGAGTGTATTTAATGAAATAGGGTCGAGTTTTAAAAACCCAAAAATGGAGCTCCGGAACAAGGTATGCGATCGCATAACCGATATGCGGTCCGCATAATAGGTTACAAAATAGCCAAAAGAACTGTCTGTGTATGCGGTCACTATGCGGTTCGCATAACTATTATGCGGTCGCATAATGCACCGCATAACAGTTATGCGGTCGCATGGTCGACTGCATAGTTGCTTTCAACTGACCCAATTAACTGCCTTACTTTGCGGCCATTATGCGGTCTGCAGAGTGGTTCTGCGGTCTCATAATGGACCGCAGAAATGCACTCTTCCGCCAAAAAGTTTCCTTTACATTCCGATGCATTGTTCAACCTAAAAAGTCCGAGCCTCGTGTATAATGAAACACATAAGCCTAGTTCGGCACCATGAAACATTATTTTCTTTGCAAATCAAAACCAAGGTACTGCCTCGTATTCACTTTGCTCAATTTCAATCACAATCTTTTCTTATACCGCCGCGTGAGCTTTACATTTAAAAATAGGTTTTGAAAATAGTTTTCTCGAAATAGCCACACACTTTAGCCCATCTTGTGACGCCGCGTGGCTTCACGTAGTTCCCCTATAAGCAACACGCACATAAGTCCCACCTCATACCACCGCATGCACATCAACCCAAGCCTTATACCGTTGCATGCGCCTCAATATCATATCACAATAACAATTCGCACCACAAGTGCCCACATATAACAACTTGCCAACAACAATAATATTAATGTTTCCACAACAACACCCCATGGCTCCAGCACAACGTATATAAGAATATCAACAACAACAATGGATGAAAAATGCTCAATAAGATAGATGTTTCAACAATAACCAACATCGCCTCAACATATTAACGACTTTCACAACTTCAATACCAAATAACTCAACAATGATAAAATAATGTATAACCACGATATTAGATAAGGCTAACTCATAATATAGGAAAAGATATTCAACAGTGAGTCTCAATTAATGGAAATCAACAAGTAAAGGGATAATACGAACTATTAATTCAAACAATGAAAATTAATAATGAAGAGATAACATGTAACAATAAAGGAGACAACAAGTTCAACTAAAGCATTAAGGATAGTCTAACACAATTAAGGATAATTTGGCTATGAGAATTTAGAACGTAACATGGCATTTCAATTAAAGCATGGAAATAGTCTACGTAGCATAAACTGTTCAAATACTACGCACAACCCATGTACCCACTCGTCACCTTGCATACACGGATTTCACTTAGCACAATTAAATCAAACAATACCAATCCTAAGGAGGATTTCCCCCACACGAAGTTAGGCAAGACACTTACCTCAACAATGCAAATTCAACACTCGAAAATAGCTTCTCCCTTAAAATCCACCTCCACACAGCTCAAATCTAACCAAAATCGACTCAATATTATCAAACAATCATAGGGAATCGAATTGCAATAGATAAAGTTAAGATCTTTACACCTTTTCCAAAAAACTCAACAAAAGTCAACCTGGGGCCCGTCCAATCAAAACCCTAGTCCAATGGTAGATTCCGTCTACCCATGACCCCATGAGTTCATATATGTAATTAGTTTCAAAATCCGAGTCCTAATCGACTCTCAAAACTCAATTTCTTATTATTCAAAAACTTAGCAAAGTTTCTCCAATTTCTACTTTGATTCACATAATTCTAATGTTAAAATCTAAGATATATTGATGGAATATGATTAGAAATAGATTAGAATCGCTTACCCAAGGTTTGTAGGTGAAAATCCCCTCTCCAAATTGCCTCCTACTGAGTCTAGGGTTCAACAATGTAAGAATAAGTTCAAAAATACCGTCTCCCGACCCTTTGACCAGCTGCAAGTGTCGCATTTGCGACATAGTGCGGACCAGGGCTCACATTTTCAAACCCTCACAATTGCGGACCAGGGCTCATATTTGCGAACATTGTTAGGCTCAACATACATCGCAATTGCTATAAAGCCTTCACAATTACGAACGAGGGAAATATCGCACAAGCGGACATGACCAAATTCTGCTGGATTCGCAAATGCGAATGTGATATCACATTTGGATAACTGCCCATCACTTGTCGCCTTCACAAATGCGAGCCTGATGTTCGCATTTGCGACACCAGAGCACCAGACATCAATCTCTGCGGAGTTCAAGCCCAAAACACTTTCGGAACGTGTCTGAAACTCATCTATGCCCTCGGGGCTCCAAACCAAACATACACACAAGTCTAACAACATCATAAAAACTGGCTCGCACGATCAAAACACAAAAATAACATTTAAACTATGAATCAAACCAAAACACATGATTTTCAAAGAACTTTTCAAGAATTTCTAGAATTACAACTAAGCGTCCGAAACCTATCAAGTCAACTCCAAGCAACACCAAATTTTGCAGACAAGTTCTAAATACCATAACGGACCTATTCCATGTCCCAAAATAAAATTCCAAGCTCGATAACTAAAATTGAACCCACGGTTAAACTTTTCAATTTAAAATTGACAAACAGGCAAAATCAACACAAGTCAACTTATGGACTGCCAAAATCAATTTCTGGTATACGCCCAAGTCCAAAATCACGATACGAAGCTATCAAAGTCATAAAAATACAGTTTCGGGGTCATTTTCACAAAAATCAAAGTTTGGTCAATATTTTGAAATTAAAGCTTCTAAGTCTAGAATGAAGGGTCCAAATCAACCTGAAAGCTTCCTGGAATGAAACTAATCAATCTCGCAAGTCATAAAAGCATAAACCCACATGTGTCAAGTAATAAAATGGGTAACATGGCACAATTATACAAAACGATCGATCGCGTCGTTACATTCTCACACTCTTAAAACAAACGTTCATCCTCGAACGTGTATAAGGACATACATGAAGTGGTGAATATATGAGGATAATGACTCCGTATATCATGCTTGGTCTCCCAGGTCGCTTCCTCGATCGGATGACCTCTCCATTGAACTTTCACTGAAGCAATATCCTTTTATCTTAACTTCCGGACCTGCCTGTCCAAGATACCCACAGGGCCCTCAATATAGGTCAAATCCTCGTCCAACAGGACTGTGCTGAAGCCTAGAACATGATACGGATCATCATAATACTTTCGAAGCATAGAGACATGGAACACCGGATGAACCGTAGATAAACTAGGTGGCGAGGCAAGCTTGTAGGCCTCCTCTCCAATCCTCTCATAATGGACCGCATAATGGTCCCAACATTTTCCTTGATTTCTGCTTCAGTTTGCAACGGATTTGCGGTTCGCATAATCATTTCGCGGGCCACACAATTCAACGTAGATCCAACATAAAAATTTCCGGAGGGAAGTTATGCGGAGCATTATGCGACCGCAGAATAGGTCTACGTACCGCAGACCGGTCGCAAAGTGAGGCAAGAGTGCCCAGTTCCGAAGGGCTATTATGCGGACCATTTTACAGACCGTAGAAGAGTTATGCGGTCGCATATGCAGCCGCATATCTACATCGAGGCTTTATTTTTTTCTAATTTTTGACCCGGTCCTATTTTGATATATTGAAGTAGAGGGCCACTTTTGAAGCAAAAATATCATATTTCTAGAGATGTGGATTACCATAGAGTGAGAGGGGAAGTTCCTAAGATTATTGATCACTAACTCTTGCTCAAAGTTGAAGAATTCACAAGAAAATTCACTAGGTCTTCATCCTAGAGGTAAGATTCTACTCCATAGCCCTCAATTTCGTGATTTTACTGAAAATAGGTAATGAGAAAAGCAATTCTTGGGTGTGGGAGTTGTCCATTATGCATGCATGTACTATCAAGGGTTGGGGAAAGAATGTTGAGCTAAATTGGGTAGACTTTGGGTAGTGGGATGGAGGAATCCACCACAGGAGGACCTTGAAATCATAATACCCACCTAGTGTTTGATAAAATGCTCAAATGAGATGGAACCATAAACACTTTCCTAATTTGTGTTCAATGTTGCTATATTTCTAAATAGATCGAAGAGGCTAAGAATTCCAAAACATTATAGTAATTTTAAAAGCACGAGGCGAGGTATGTTGGCTAACTCATCTATTAGAATTGAACCCCACAATATCCTTGTAAGTCCCGAGTTGTTCATTATGAATTGGTTATTTCGAATAAGCCTTGTGTCGAAAGATATATGTTTAATATGTATTCCAATGTTCTTGTTATGTTATATTCTATTTGAACATGTGCTCGAAGCATGGGTTGCATATCCAAATGTTATATCTTTAAGTCGTGATTCAAATAAAGGCTATTATATCAAATTGTGTAAGAAATCTCAATGTGTTTAACATTCTTATTTGCTCAATATGTGTACTTATAATCTTGAATAGAAATGCTTTGTTGTTGATGATCCGTGATAAGGTTTGAAAGTGAAAGTGATGAATATGAAGTATGAAATACGACCAACGTGCCAAGAGTGACATTGTGTTATGGCCATCTGTGCCAATGAACTGAATGGTATATAAAAGATAATGAAATGAGTTTTCAATTCTTTTAAATAAATAAACACCCTGAGAGTATCGTTGGTCACAGAGGAAGGGTAGGTTGAAATAACCTAACCCCGAAACTACATGTGTCATTGTAGGAGTGAATTGTGATTGTACCCCTTTATTGGGATAAGATTGTTGTGAAGAGAATATTCCCCTTTATTGGGATGAGGGAATTGCTAGAAAAGGGTGATGTCGATCCATAAAATATTGTGGTGAGATGGCTTAGTCGGTCGGGTCGTGATCGGACGCCATGCCGCACACATGGTGGTGATTGTGCTTGAAATTGTTATTGAGATATTGATTGAAATTATGATAATGATTGGATGAGAATGCCTAGCCGATCGGGCCATGATCAGACTCTGTGCTAAACTCACGGTGGTATATCGGTGCTAAGATCTCCCAACCTAAAATAATGAAAATTTACTTGACACTTATCTTACTCCTAATTTGATGTTTTGTATTATCTGAGGCTTCCATTGATTTATGACTGTCCTTCCTTGTGTTATTATTCATTCTAACGAGAGGGTGTTTAGTCTTACATACTAGTACTATTCCATATGTACTAACGTCCCTTTTGCCGGGGGCACTACATCTTTAATGGATACAAGTGGTTCCGCAGCCGGTGGCATTGATCATTGATAGCAGTACACCCTTTTCTCAGCAGATTTGGTGAGTCCCTCTTCATTCGGGGTCGTGTATCTTTTGTCCCATGTGTTTTATGTTTTGAGGTATAGCCGGGGTCTTGTTTCCGGTGTTATAATAGTACTTTGCATCCGTAGAGGCTCCGTAGACACAGTGTGGGTTGAATATGGGTGTTGGAAATGTGAAACTAGCCTTGTTATATTTGAATCACTTGTTGCACTTTAACTATGATTATGTATGTATTTTGAGACTATAAAATGAAGCGACTAATGGTAATGGAATTGGCATTATTCACGGAATCAACTTAATGTTTAATTAATGATATAAATGTATCTTCTCTTTATTCATGGGCGAGTTGGGTAGAAGGCATTGTAAAGGCTTGCTCGACTGAGGTATCTTGGTTGAGCGACGGTCGCGCTCCCCAAGGTCAGGGATTGGCACCTTACATTTTAAAAAAAGGTTTTGGATACAGTTTTCCTGAAATAGCTACATGCACTTTAGCCCACCTTATGACGTCGGGTGGCTTCACGTAGTTACCCTACAAGCAACACGCACATAATTCCCACCTTATATCGCTGCATGCAAATCAACCCAAGCCATGTTGAGTACTCAGTATCGTGAGGCTACGGGGTATGCAGGAAACTTCCCATCTTTATTTCCTTATCGTGTGACATTGATTCAACTTGAAATGTACCTCTTGATTTCTTTCTATCCACTCGTATGGCATGTTGAACACTCAGTATCAGTTATGCATAAACACCTTGTGATGTCATGGATGAGGTGCGGTATGTGTTTTCTGTATTGTGGAGATTGGCTGGCCTGGGGGAGTTTAGGCCAAGATCAGACCGCAACTTGGGCTTGGTGGTTTCATTTGTGTGAGTATGTGCATTTGGACTTATTTGTCTTGGGAGTGAGATTGGTGGCTCAGAGAGTTGTTGGATTGATATATGATGAGTATTATGTGACTAGGGAATGTGCTTAGATGGTTTGGAGGTGACAGGAAGAATTTTTCTTGGGATGCGAAAGGTTTTGGGTGCTTGATTGCTATTTTGATATGTTACACGGCCTTGAGTTGTGAGTGTGTTGGGGATCTTTCAGTTACTCATTTGTGGGGAAGTATATTCTTAAGTCTTGTTGACGAGTTTTGCCTGGGGGAGATTAAGTTATTTCATAGTGGTAGTGACCATGATAGGGTCATTGACTGATGCCAGTCTGAGGCTAAGCAGCTGGGTTATTTCTTATGTGATTATAACGACCCAGCTGGTTGTTTTGAGTATTATATCCCCATTCCCCTATTTATTTCTTATTCTATGTTTGTTTGTTATTATGTGACTTGCCAGGGTAGTTGGTTTGGTTCCGGGGATGTTTCAGAATGAATTGGGACACTTAGTCCCAAGGTAGGAACCTAAGTTGTAGGAGTTGATCGGATGTTGACTTATATGTAAACGACATCAGAATGGAGTTTTGATGGTTTTAATAGCTCTGTATGGTGATTTTGAACTTAGGAGTGTGTCCAGATATTGATTTGGAGGTCCGTAGGTCGTTTTGGTTTGAATTGGCGAAAGTTGGAAAGTTGAAGGTTTGGAAAGTTGAGAAGTTCGACCGAGAGTTGACATTGTTGATACCGGGATCGAATTTTGGTTCTGAAAGTTGAAATAGGTCTGTTGTGTCATTTAGGAATTGTGTGTAAAATTTGAGATCAATCGGAGTTGGTTTGATAGGTTTGGGCATTGATTGTAGAAGTTGGAAATCTATTAGTATCAATAGGCTTGAATTGGGGTGCGATCCGTGTTTTTGACATTGTTGGATGTGATTTGAGTCTTTGACTAAGTTTATATCGTGTTTTAGGATGAGTTGGTATGTTTGGATGGGGTCTCGGTGGCCTCGGGTGTTTTTTGGATTGAAATCGAATTGAGAATTTGACTTGCGAAATTAGTGTTGTGATCATTTCTGGTGCAACCACACCTGCGAGAAATGGGTCGGAGGTACGGAGCCGTAGAAGCAGTCAAGGTCTCACAAAAGAGGATTTGAGTGAAGTTAGGGCTTTGCGCAGGTGCATGGAAGATGTCACACCTGCGATCTTGCAGATGCAGGTATGTGGTCGCCGAAGAGGATTTCGTCGCAGAAGCGGAGGGTACTCCGCAGGTGCAGTCCCGCATAAGCGGATTGTTGAACGCAGGAGCGCGATTTGGGCCGCAAAAGTCGCTGGTCTGGGAGTTAATGAAATATCATAGAAGTGAAGGATTTGTCCGCAAAAGCGGAGCCGCAGATACGACTAGTGAGCCCCAGAAGCAAAAATGCTGGATAGAGATTTCAGAACGAGGGTTAGAGTATTTTCTTCATTTTTAGACTTTGAGAGCTCGGATTGAGGCGATATTTTGAGGGATTTTCACTTAAATTGAAGAGGTATGTGATTAATTATCACTTTTGTACATGAATATTGAATACCCATTGATTATTTCACCTATTTATCATGAATCTAAGTTGGAATTTGGGGATGTTTGACCCATTTGTTGGAGAGTAAGATTTGAGGATTTGAGGGTCGATTGGTGGTCGGAATTGGATAGTTTTGGTATTGTTGGACTCATTATTGAATGAGTATTTGGATTTTTTTCGGATTTTGTGAATTTTGTTGGGGTTTGAGGCGTGGGCCCGGGGTTGTGTTTTTTGGGTTGACTTTTCTAATTTAGTTAAAGAAGTTAGCTTTATCATATGTGATCGATTCCGTTAGCTTATATTGATTATATTAAGTTGTTTTTGACTAGATTTGAGTCGTTCGGAGGCCGATTATGAGGCAAGGGTTTGTTAGAGCATTGAGTTGCGCACTTCGAGCTAAGCAACACTTCTAAACTTGGTACTGAGGGTATGAATCTCTGAAATACGTGTATGTGGTTGGTGTTGAGGTGACACACATGCTAGGTGATGGGTGTGTGGGCGTGCACCGTAGTAATTATGAATCGGCGGATTATGTGGTACTGTGTAGTTATCTAATCTTATTTTTATCCATGTAATTCCTACGTGTTAGAGTAATTGAGTTGTGATCTACATTAGAAATTATGTTTAGGCTATATGTTTATTCTATTGGGACCCACTGAGGTCATTTCTATTGTCGAGTTATTTACTTAAGTTGCAATTATGTACTCAGTCATACTTATTTATTTTTATATCACATCTTAGTCTCTGTTATCATTTACTATTATATCATGTTATCATTTTTTGGGGTGAGTGGTATGTGAATTGAGAGCCTGCAAGACTGGAGAGATTGATGACTGAGTTGGGGCCTGAGATCCGGATTGTGAGTTATTTTTGGGATCGGGCTACACGCCGCAACAGGACTTATTGGTCATATATGGGACCGGGTTGTACGCCGCAACAGGCTTTATTGACTTATTATGGGATCGAGTTGCACGCCATAACAAGCCATGTTGGTTGTATATTAGCGCCAGGATCCGCCCCGCCGGAGTTTGACATACCAACAGTGAGCGCAGGTACCATACAGTGTTAAGTGACTGTGTGTGATGAGTAAGAGTTGAGACAGGCAGATTGAGTACTCTGAGGGCGTGAGTTCCTGGGAGTATCACTGTGATGCATTACATTTGACATGTAGTCATAGAGATGTAACATTTCCTCATGCTAGTTGTACTTAGCTTATTTTATCAGTGTTGAGCTTAAATTGTTGACCTCGAAAGTGCGTCTACATTTCTATATTATGTACGAACTGATTATGGAAGTTCTCTGAGTTATTCCTGTCGTTTCCCTATTATATTTGTACTGTCATTATCTAGATTCGAACTGTATCTTTCTAAGCTCGTCACTACTTTCAGCCCAAGGTTAGTCCTGTTACTTATTGAGTACATTGGGTCGGTTATACTCATACAACATTCTACACTTCATGTGCAGATCTTGGTACATTTGGACACAGTAATTGCTAGACTTGGTGCAGTATCTGCTCGGAGACTATTGAGGTAGCTGTTATGATGCCTACAGACCTCGACTCCCCTTCCTTTCTGTTTATTGAGTACTGTTCCATTTTCTAGATAGTTGTATTAGAGATTTAGACTCTGTTAACACTTAGTAGCTTATGTACTCGGTGACAGCAGGATTTTGGGATTGTTGTAGCTGAGTCGTAGTTCTTCTTATCACTTATTTATGAGCTTTTCACTATTAAACTTATTAAATCATGTTTTAATTGAAAATTCATGGTTATCATGTGATTGTCGGCTTCCCTAGTAATGTGATAGGCGTCATCACGACATGTTGATATTTGGGTCGTGACAAGTTGGTATCAGAGCAGTAGGTTACTTAGGTTTCACGAGTCATGAGCAGGTTTAGTAGAGTCTTGCGGATCAATGCGGAGACGTCTGTATTTATCTTCGAGAGGCAACCAAACTATTAGAAAACTTCACTTTCTTGTATTCTTGTCGTGCAGATTTATTGATTCCCAAAACTTAACTTTTATTATTCTATTATCTCACAAACGGTGAGGACACGTGCAACCAGACCGGGCGGACGGCCACCAGTACCACTGGCTAGGGCTGAGAGAGGCTGGGGCCATGGTAGAGGCAGAGGTGCAGATCGTACAGCAGCTAGAGCATTACCTATGGAGCCACCAATTACTCCAGCTCAGGAGCAGATGCCAGATGTTGTTGACCTGATGGGACCAACTCAGGCACTAGTTGTGCCCATTGTGATTCCAGGCCTTTAGGAGGCTTTGGCCCAGATATTGTCTGTATGCACTAGCCTTGCTCAGGCGGTTTTAGTTCAAGCTGCACCAACCATTTCTCAGGCCGGGGGAGGTGCTCAGACTCACGCTACCCGTACTCCAGAGCAGGTGGTTTAGGGACTTCAGACACCGGGGGTACCACCAGCCCAGCCGGTTGTAGCTGCTCGGGCCAAGGTTGGTCCACCTATGAGTGATGAGGAGCAGAAGAGACTAGAGCCATTTGTGAGGCTCAGGACTCCAGAGTTCAGCGGGGCTAAGTCAGAGGATGATCAATACTTCTTAGATAGGTGCCAGCAGATCCTTCATACGGCGGGTATTCTGGAGACTATTGGAGTCTCATTTACTATTTTTCAACTATCGGGGGCATCCTTCATATGGTGGGAGGCCTATGAGTTGAGCAGGACAGTAGGCACTGCACCACATATGTGATTCTTATTGTACAGGAGGCGGTAACTCGTTGTGATTCTTTTTGTTTATCTTGTGTTGTAAAAAGTTCTTTGGTGGGAACCCTTCTTATAGTTTTGCTCTTCCTTGTTCTATTAGTTATTGTTCGTATATGAACATTGTGGTTCTTTTCAATTGCTTCTCTTATTTTACCTCTACGCTTACAATCATTTTGTTAGTCTATGTTATTAACTTTCTTCATATTACTTATTGTTCTGTTTTCTATTACTTCTTGTTATTACGTTTTCATTCTATTTTTATATCCTAGTAGGTGTCTTGACCTGGCCTCATCACTACTCCGCCGAGGTTGGTCTTGATACTTACTGGGTACCGTTGTGGTGTACTCATACTACGCTTCTGCACATTTTTTTGTGCAGATCCAGGTACTCCTGCCTGTGCCAGACGCTAGAGTTGATTTGAGTTGCTACTTTTAAAGATTTCAAGGTATACCTGCCCTACGTCCTAATGACTTGGTTATGTGCAAATGGATTCAGAAGAGTGGTGATGATTTGACTACGACTTGAGGGTGATGGATTTTACAAGTATGGGGAGGTTGTTGCATGTTGTGAATTCTTTCTTGAACTAAGTAAGCGGAAGATTTCTGGTCGATGGAGTGTGTATCCTATTCGTGACTCAAAGTTGATAACAGGATTCTCGTATTTTTGTGTTGTTTCATGATAGGTGCGATGATCCGTGTGGGATTATGATTGAACGGACAAGGTTGCGATTCAGTTCGAAAGGAATGTCACGAGTTCTAGATAGCATGGGGGATTTCGAATGTTTAAGAGAATACTAGCACTATCTTGCATCACTAGAGGAGAGTATTTGTTGTAGAAAATGCATCATATATTGATTTGTAGAGGCTTGACTAATACTACAGAGATCGTGTGGGTGGTAACCATGGATGTTCAAATTTTTGCTACTTGGTGCGTAAGGTTTATGGTAGTAATTCTCATGAGGAGATTGTGTATGCGTGATGTATTAGTCGTCTAGGTGGTATTTGGTATGGCCTATCAATCGGGCAATTCGTATGGGTTGACACGAGGTTATTGGACCTGGAATTGGTAAAATCTAATTTGGGTAACATATGCTCAAAGAAGAATGTCATTGGTTAGCTCAGAATTTGGCAGTGGTTCTTGTCGTGCGAGATAACTCCCCAACTCGTTGATTTGAAGGGTGGTTATGAGTTTCTACATGTTTCTTTTATCATTAACATTATTGAGAAGGTTTGGAAAAATATTCAATTGATATGAGGCATATTACTGGTACCGGATTTGGTAATGAGCAACTATTATGGTCGGGAGATATAGCTATGGGCATATGAGCAATGAGGAACATCGTGTGGTTGCATCGTAGAAATATATTCATGGTTTGATACAACGTGTTGAGGTTGATACAGTGCATATATACAAGAATCAGATCTTATAAGGAATTCTAGATGTTGGAAATTGGTTCTAAGGTTATGGCTTAGGTTGAAGAAAGAATCGTCAGTAGGGGTTGTAATAATGGACTTATATGGAATGGGGTAACATGGTCTCCCCCATGGATATGTGTGTAATATGTTTTATAGTGATTTGATGACTTTGGGATGACTATTGGCATGTTTGAGGATGAACGCATGTTTAAGTGGGGAGAATGTAATAACCCGATCGATTGTTTTGAGTTCTAGAATTTCGTTCTATGATTTGAGACTTTGAGTAACGTCATATGATGTATTATGACTTGTGTGTATGGTTGGTTTCGATGTTTGAGAGGTTGTGGATTTATTTGGAAGAGTGGTTCTCAATTAGGAAACTTTAAGTTGGAAGAGTAGGCCAAGGTTTGACTTTGAGTAAACAATCTCGGAATCGGGATTTGATGGCTTCAATAGGTTCCTATGGTGATTTTGGACTTGGGTGTATGTTCAGATTTGAATTTTGGTATTCCTAGAAGGTTTTGGCTCTATTTGTTAGAAGTTGATAATTTGAAGAATTGGAGAGTTCATATGTTTGACCGGAATTGACTTAGATGTTATCAGAGGCCGGTCGGTGTTCCGAGACTTTGGTTAGGTTCATATTGGTTATTGGAACTTGTATGCAAGGTTTAGGTGTGATCCGAAATGTCTAAGTGTGATTCAGACGCGTCCGGCGAAGTTTGAAGATTTTAAAGTTAAGAGAATGATTTTGATCATCGATTTGTGGCTTTGATGTTACTTATGGTGTTTCAATCCTTTGGGTAAGTTTGGATAAGGTGTTTGGACTTGTTCGTGCGATTGGACGGGATCCCGAGGGGCTTGGATGAATATCAGATTGGTTTCAAATTTTTTTTGCTAAGTTGAATTTTGCTGGTCCTAGTGCGTTGCAATTGCGATGGTTGGGTCGCAATTGTGACTATCGCATTAGCAAAGGAGACTGTCACATTTGTGACCTAGTCATATTGGTAGGACCTCACATTTGTGAGGATATGTGTCGCATTTGCGATTGTGGGCTTCTAAGGATATGTTCGCATTTGCGAAGAGGTTGTGTCGCTTTTGCGACTGAGAGCTGTGGGACTTCGTATTTGCGATGTATTTGGTTTCAATTGCAACATGGCTTGGTCAGGTGTGGTTCGCATTTGCGAGCCTAAGGTAGCTTTTGCGAGGGATGCATTTGCGAGCCTCTGGTCGATTCTCTTATATTTTGAACCCTATACTTGGAGAGGGGCGATTGTGCTCGGATATTATCATACAAGACACTAGGTAAGTGATTTTTACTCATTTTTGGTATCATTTTAAGAATCTAATTGATTTATTAGCACATAAAACATGGAATTTTGAGATAGAATTTGGGGGGTTTTTTACTAGACTTTGAGAGAGTGTATTTTGAGGATTTGGGTACCAATTTGGACTCAGTTATGGAATCTAATCATATATTTGGACTCAACAGGTTATAGGTCATCGGATTTTGGTATTGGTTCTGGATTATGGGCATGCAAGCACGAGTTGACTTTTTGTTGACTTTATGGGAATTCTTCAAGATCAAAGCTTTATAGATTGGGATCGCTTCCTATAGCGTTGTTTGATTTTGTTGGGGGATGATTGGCTTGGATTTTTGTGATTGGAGGGCTAGAGCGGGATTTTGACGCGATTTGTTGTTGAAGCTAGCCCGAGAAGAGGTAAGTCTCTTGGCTAACCTTATTAAGAGGGAAACCCTTCTTAATAAGGTATTAGGGGTGGTGTATATACGAGGTGGAAAGCGTATATGCACGTACCAAATTTATTTCATATCCGGGGTAGAATTTAAATACTTTATGCCTTGTTTTGATTACGTGCTTATCTTGATTTATGATTTGTTTGGCTTATAGGACTACGTTCCCTCTCATATTCATGTTAGAGATAATGCCTAAGATTATTATTATTTATGAAGGCATGGGATCTCGTTCTTGATATGTTGAATTTCTTGAATCATCCGTAGTAATATAGAAATTCTATGAGCACATATCCACATGATAATTGTTATGTCCTTGTGCATTTTTTTTCTATTAGTTCTTGCGCATATGCATATGTATTATAATTGGATACTTTAGTTGGACTAAAATAGTGGCACGAAAGACAGGTTCACATGGTTTATTTACGATTATGGCACAGGACATGATGAGCGAATATTTGATTTAAGTGAGCTATCAAGATCCTTTTTTCTCTTGGATTTGGTACCGTTCCTCCAAAATCATGTGATTACCTATGTGAGTGTGGCCAATACATGGATTGTGTATCGAGCCGATACATGGATTTTGTATCGGGATTCAGTGATATATTGATTTCTTATCGGGTTTCAGTGATATATGGATTTTGTATCGGGGTACAACGATCTTGTATCGGTAAAGGTAAGAAGTAGGGTCTTGAGCCAGCATAGACATCCTTGACTCATTTAGAATAATTCATTTAAATGCTAACTATTGCATGTCACCTATATGTGCTAGTTGTTAGCCTCGACCCTATTGACTGGAGCATGATATCTTTAAATACCATATTTAAGCAGCGTTATGATTATTAATGAATTAAAAAAGCATGTGTTATATCTCTCGGTTGTTGATATCTTTGATACTTCTTATTCGTGAGATTATTTAATGTTTAAGTTCTAGGTTTTGTTATCATTGCTTATGTTGTAAGTATCATGATGCCTATAGCCTCGCCTCTACTTCTTCAAAGTTAGACTTGGTACTAACTGGGTACCGGCTGTGGTGTTCTCATACTACACTTCTGCACAATTTTGTGCAGGTTTTGAGATTGGTATTGGCAGTATCATTGAGTTGAGTAGGAGCACTATGTCGGAGACTTCGTGATGAGCTACTGTACTTGATCCAATTCGCAACACATAAAGTCCCCCTTGCCTACTTGCCTATCTCTGTCTATGTATTCTTTTTCCAGACAAATATTTGTTCAATTGATATTAGTTACTCTTTTTAGACGCTCGTGATGTAGTGACATAAGGTTTTGGGGTTGTATAGGCAGTTGTGGTCGTGTTTAGACCCTACCTCAAATAGTTTTATCCTTCTTATCAATTTGAAATTATTCTTAAGTTTTATCACATTGAGAATTTTGTTGAGATTTGGTTAATATACTTTAGAATTTTGATTGTTATTGTGTTAGATTTCCTAGCGAGCGGGTTAGGCGCCATCACAACCTTTGGTGGGATTTCGGGTCGTGACAAGTTATTACTGCATTTTAACCTTTGTATCCATTTGATGATATCATGTCTTATATACTGCTTTCTGTAATGGTTTCACTTTCTTATTATACTGCTAGTGAGTGTTAGTGTCAACCCCTCATTACTATTTCTTTGAGGCTAGACTTGATACTTACTAAGTACCGTGGTTTTGTACTCATACTACAGTTCTGCATATTTGTACAGATTCTAAGGCTGGTACCAGTCATACCCGTTCAGCTGCTTAGTGACTAGCATTTGGAGACTTCATGGTGATCTACCTACTTGTTCGATCCGTAGCAGATGAAGTCCCCTCCCCTGATTTTCTATTTATATCTTTTGTTCCTTTCAGATATATATTGATATATTATAAGACGGTCTACTACTACTATTAGATGCTTGTTACAATTATGACGCTGGGTTTTGGGCATTGTTAGACAGTTGTGGTCATGTTTAGACCCTGTCTCAGATATTTATTATTTTGATATTAGCTTTGAGACTATTTTCGATTTTATATTTACCAAACTCTTTTAGTAACTTAATAAATTGGCTTCTATTATTAATATTGGGTGTTGGGTTTCCTATAAAGCAGGTTAGGTCCCATCATGACCTTTGTTAGGATTTTGGGTCGTGACAATATATATGGTATTAAAGCTCTAGGTTCTAAAAGTCTCACAAGTCACGAGCATGCCTAGTAGTGTCTTACATGTGGATAGGTACAGAGATGTCAGTATATATCTCCGAGAGGCTATATCTCGGAAACATCGCTTTCTTCATTTCTTAATATCCGTTGTTATTGTCCGAATCTAAATCTTTCTCTTCTATTTTCTTAGAGATGGAAAGAATGCGCACATTAGCAGAAAGAGGCAGAGTCCTACGGGTAGGGCCAAGGCTCTTACCAGGGGTCATACAGTTGTTACGAGAGGTAGAGCACCTACTGTAGCCCATGGGCATGCCAGAGTAGCATTAGTGGACCCACATGTAGATCAAGAGGAGGATCAGGTCATGGATAAGCATAATGAGGTTCTAGTGCACGACCAGCATCGAGAGGGTTTTATTTCCACATTGGTATTCCAGGAGGCCAAGGCCAAGATGGTCAGCTTTATAGATACATTGACTTAGGCTGGAGTGGTTCCAGTGGCCCCAACTATATTTTTGGCTGGAGGGAGAGCTTAGACCCCAACCACTCATATCCCAGAGCAGGTAGCGATGGTAGTTTATACGCCGAGAGCATTGCTAGTTGGCAGTGAGCATCCTATTGTGGTAGACAGACTCGTTGTTGAGCCTACTATGTCTACTGAGGAGAAAAGGAGGCTTGAGAGGTTCAAGAAATTACATTCACCTCACTTTGATGGTGATGCTTTAGAGGATGCCCATGAATTTCTTGATTAGTGCTACTAGATGCTTCACAATTTGGGCCCGGTAGAGTCGAATGTGGTGGATTTCACTACTTTTCAACTGAGGATAGCTTCTAGGAGATGGTGGTAGATAAACTAGGTAGGCCAGCAGGTTCAACTCCTCTTACTTGGACTCAGTTTTTTTATTTGTTTCTGGAGAGGTATATCCAATATACTAGAATTGATGAGTTGAGGAGGTGTGGGTGATTTATTGCAGGGTTGACTTATGGTATCAGGATTGTTATGGCCCGAGAGTTAGAAATTGGGACTACTTCTCATCAGGCTATGGAGATAGCTCGGAGGATCGAGCGTAGCCCTAGTCAGGGGAGAGAGGCTATTATGAGGGATAAGATGCCTCATTGTTCTGAAAGTTTTAATGGCACCTAATATGGAGGTAGTGGTCAGATTAGTAGAGGCCATCACAGTAGATAGCTCATTTCACACAACATGGAGCTTGTGCTGTAGTGGATCAATCATCTTTCAGCACTCCAGCTCTATCCTCTTTCAATACTCTCCCAGTGAGTTCGCAATGTGCTCTGTCTATTTAGGTTTCTTCTATTGGCTATTCGGGACATCAATGACAGATTCAGGTTCAACAACTTCAAGTAGCTAGAGGTTGCTTTAAGTGCGTAAATTTTGTCCATGTGTGGAGGCATTGCCCTAACTTGAAAGAGGCACAACTCTGCAGATTTCTCACTCTATGGCCCCCGGACCAGATGCTTTACCCCCGGACCAATCAGCTAGAGGGGGAGGTCATGCAGCCAAAGGTCGACCTGGATGAGGGGGCCTGGTTAATGGTAGCCAATTAGTGGTGGTTAGGCTCCAGGCAGTGCTTTTTTGGGTAGACCTGAGGCGGTGGCCTCAGATGTTTTTATTACCAGCATTGTTTTAGTTTGTCATAGAGATTCTTCTGTGTTGTTTGATCCGGGGTCAATCTATTCCTATGTGTCATCATATTTTTCTCATTACTTGGATATGCCCTATAGTTTTCTTGATGTTCTTGTTCATGTATCTACACCAGTTGGTGATTGTATTGTAGTGGATCATGTATTTCGATCTTCTGTGGTTACCATTGGGGTTAATGAGACTAGGGTTGATCTTCTGTTTCTTAGTATGGTGGATTTTAATGTGATTTTGGTATGGACGGGGTATCTCCATATTGTGATATCCTTGATTATTATGATAAGATTGTGACATTGGCCATGCAGAGGTTACCAAGGTTGGAATGGAGGTGTTCTCTTTGTCACATTCCTAGTAGAGTCATTTCTTTTCTAAAGGCGCAACGGATGGTTGAGAAAGGGTATTTGGCATACCTGGCATTTGCTAGAGATGTTAGTACTGATACACCTACTATTTATTCAGTCCCATTAGTGAGGAAGTTTCCTGATTTATTTCCTATTGGCCTATCCGGGATGCCACAGATAAGGATATCAACTTTGGTATTGATTTAGTGTCAGGCACTCAGTCGATATCTATTCCACCGTATCGTATGGCTCCAATTTAGTTGAAGGAGTTGAAGGAGCTGTTGCAAGAGTTGTTGGATAAGAGGTTCATCAGGCCAAGCATTTCACCTTAGGGTGCATCAATATTGTTTGTTAAAAAGAAGGATGGTTCTATGAGGATGTGTATTGACTATAGGCATATGAAAAAGGTCACCATCAAGAATAAGTATATATTGCCTCGTATTGATGATTTTTTTGATCGGCTTCTAGGTGCCAGGGTGTTCTAGAAGATTGACTTGAGATTAGTTTATCACTAATTGAAGATTAGAGCTTCAGACATTCCTAAGACGACTTTCAGTATTCGCTATGGGCATTATGAGACCCGCAACGAAGGGGACAAAACAACCCTAGTTTGCGAAGGTCAGTACCCTCGGCATGTGCGGGACCCAACTCCTGACGATGCGGAGGAGGAGCATGCCGTAGAAATGGTCAAACTCCTGAGGGAACAACAAAGATCAAACATGGATCACTTCTCAAAGAAGGATTGAGTAATGACGAAATTAAAACAAGCATGGTCAAGAGATTCCAATAACGCAAACGGATGGGGTCCAATTCCTTCCAGTGTTCCAGCAAATCAAACGGTTCAGAGAACTGATAAAAGCATCCCAAGGGGCAAAGTCAGTTTCGACGAAGTCGGAGAGACCGGTAGCGGATCTGGGAATAACAATGGGAGTGATCCTTTCGAAATCGAGCTCATGAAATTCATAAGAGAAATGAACGAGCGAATGGATCAGAATGCAAAGGAGTTTCACGCTCGGATGGATCAGATTTCGAGCGCACCACTAGTATTAAAGGGTCCAGATTAAAAAATAGTACACGCAGTTGTCGTTTAAGCCAGGTGCAACTCCAGAGTTAATTCCGAAGCGATTCAAGATGCGGGACATAACAAAGTATGATGGAACTTCGGATACATAGGAGCACATCACAACCTACACCAAAATAGTGTAAGGAAACGATTTGGATCAACATCAGATCAAGTCGGTTCTATTGAAAAAGTTTGGTGAAACCCTCACGAAGGGGTCCCTAACATGGTACTCCCTCTTACCCGAGCATTCAATTGATTCTTTTGAAATGCTTGTAGTTTCGTTCAGTAAGGCCCATGCTGGAGCAAGAAAGGTCCAGGCCAGAAAGGCAGACATATTCAGAATTTTGTAGGGCGAAACTGAGTTGCTGCGAGAATTTATGATCTGGTTCGAGAAGGAAAGGATACTGCTACCAGCGATTCTGGATGAGTGGGCATCAGAGGCATTCACGAAGGGTCTAAACCCACTAAGTTTCGATGCCTCCCGAAAATTGAAGGACAATTTGCTCGAGTTTTAGGAAACCGCATGGGCGGATGTTCATAACCGCTACGAGCCAAAGATAAGGATAGAGGATGACCAACTTGGCTCTTCGGTGCCAACCAAAGGACGGGGTCGTGATAGAAATATGGATAAGTTTAAAAATTAATATGATGAAGATCGGAGGTCCTCCGAGTGCCATTTTCTACCATATAAGAGGACTGATAGGCGCAACAGTAAAGAATTTCAGTCATCGGATAGGTTTGCTCCCGAGAGAAAGGTGGATCGTTGTCGAAACAAAAATTCATTACAGGAAAGAGCGATGTCGGGGGCCCGAGACTCTACATATCCCAGGTTATCATATTACAATTTGGGAGCTGATTTCGACTCTAGGTTGGGCTGCCCTCCCCGACACAAGCATTGCCCTGGGCCTTGAGTCCCCTGGGAACTTTAAAGTGTCGAGGGATCCAAAGGGAGCATCAACCTAGAATGGGGTTTCCTCTTTAGCTCTTAATTCATTTACACATTCAGTTCTTTAAGGGTTTAGTGTTTAATGACAACGAAAGGTTTCCAATATGAATTATTTGCTAAGTAAAGCCATCACATTAATATATAATTTACTCTACCATATTAATCTTATTCTTGCTTCAGTTATCTATTTATGTATTTGTCATGAACATCAAAGTATGATCTGTAGTTAGAATATGCTAAATATATATTCGATATATGTCTAATGACTTTATTATTATTTTTGATATGTACATTTGTTTGGGCCTCTGAGTTCTTGATGAACTCAGGCCCAATTCCAAAATTATTGCATTTCGTTCAAGAGTCCAAAGTTAGCTGTGTTCGTGTTTCTTTACTGATGGGCCTACCTTCTTGAGGCCCAATCACAGAGTCCAGTCCCCTTTCCCTCAACTCCTTTATCATTATTACTATCTTGTTAATTTAGTTTACTGATTCTATTAGTTTAATGTTAGTTGTATTTGTTATGTCTTTATTGTTATTCTATCTCTCATGTATATAACACATATATTAGAACACATGCTTTTCTTTCATGCTTTAGTATCATATGAACTTAGGAAAGCCTTAAACAACATAGGATTTAAAAGGAAAACTAGTTAGAAGTTTAACTCAATAATTATAATCTGCCCGCAAATTATTATTATGTTTCACTTACCCTCCTTTCCTTGAAAGATTTCTAAAATCCAGAACTTAGAAAAATAGCAGCTCTATTCTTAAAAACAAAAAATTAGATTCCAGCTTTATTTTCATAAGAAAGAAAATCAGAACTTCAATAATTGCCGCCATTAAGGAATTTTCAGCAAACGACCTCTTCTTTGAAAACCCTCCGAATCTGAGGTAATTTTAGGCTCACATTCTTGAAAGACATCCTTTAAAGTTATGTAACTAACCATCCCCCAAATCAGAGTATTTTCATAACTCAATCATTTTATAAATTTATAAAATCTCGACCATTTATGTACCAATTTCAAGACTCTTTTAATATCTCTTATACACCTCTTCATAAACTCTTATCCCTTTAGGACCTCGCAACCTTTCTATTAATATCATACTTAGGTATACAGTAACCAGCATTCCTTATCACCAGTCAAAGCCTTTTATAAAATAATTGACCCCAAACTTAGTCTAAATCTTATGGAGCTAATTTAGGTAGATTTTAAGGGGTGCCTAACACCTTCCCCTTAGAAGAACAAGAACCCTTACCCATAATCTCATCGGTTAGTAGAGTAATAAAGAACATGACTTAATAATTAAATAGGTACCCTAGTATACCTTAAATATTACGTGGCGACTCTATTTTATCAACAACAGAGAAACCACTAGTTGAAACCTGTATTGACTAGTGCAAAATAGGGTGCAACAACATGGTGACTCTGCTGGGGAAACACACTTAGGATATGACCTTAGCAGATTTAGACTAATTTGGCTTCAAGATTTATTTGTACATTGCTTTGATTATGATCGAAACTGCAATTACATGCTTACATGCCTTATTTGCTCTTTATAATTACCTGCTCTCTATGAGCACCTTGCTTATTGCTGCTACACCCTTGTTTGTTACTGATTTATATACACTGTCATCACATCTCTTCCAATCGGGTCTTGGGCATACACTATCACACACAATGGCATGCGAGGGTTGTATTTTACACCCCTCCGAACCTTCTTTTCAAAACTCTTTAGTTTCAGAGAATGGCTTTGTCGGGTCAGCTGACAAAACTTCTCGCAATTATTAGTCCAATTCATAAGTAGGAAATACTCTACTATAGTAAAATAGGTCATGCTGTATAAACCCTAGGTGAGTTGGTCCCAGGCAACAACACACGATTAGAAAAACCACTCTGATGTTAATAGGTCATGTACCCAACAACTTAATTTCTGTGGAAAGACAAACAAACATGACAAGACACTTACCCAAATATTTTTCTTTTACCCACCGCACAAAATGAAAATCAACCAGAACATCCCTGAAACTAGCATGGTAATGGGAGCACACATAACTCAAAATAGTGGTGGTGGAATATTCATCGGGAACACGGAGACGAAGTTCGGACGCACCTAGGACCATTAACGGCATTCATGAACATCCGAGCAGACAGGGTGCTCGCTCGCCTCTTGATAGAATTTTTGGATCCAGCTAAAGTGGTTTTTAAATTTGCCAATTGTGAGCTGGTAAAAACATTGGAGAAAATCATGAGTTTTTACAGAGCTTCTATTCAACGGAAGAAAGCAGTGCTGGCAGTTACTATGCCCGGTTATTGGTTCTTGGATGCTCTAGGTCTTACCAATAGCAGAATTCTCAAAAGTATCGAAGACGGATGGGTGAGCCTCGACCAGATGTTCGACAGGCTTGGGCACCGTGAAAGCTACGAGTCGTATTTAGTGGAGTTCCTATCACGGCCCAACTCATGTCAGGCCGTGATGGTGTCCAGCACCGTTGCTGGACAAGCCAAAAGTGAACAACTTGTGATTTTCCATTTTTGTTTATTAAGCAATTCCAATATTTAGCTTTACTTACATTTAAAGCCTTTGATAAATAAAGGATTTTTAAGGCAAACAAACGAAAACATCTAAAAGTAGTTATAACTATTGATTTACAACACAACAATAAAAGTCTACTAATACGTGCCAAGATCTGGTGACACAAGTGTGTGGACAACTAGTAGAATATATAAAAGATGACTATCCTACTATCTGAAATAGAATAGATAGATAAAAACAAAAGAGAAACTCTGTCATGCTGCTGAACGGCTCAGAAGGGGCAAATCACCGTGAAGTCTCGGTCCAAGATCAGGTATGCGCATTGGGCGGGTAACTAGATAACCAACCTCAGATCCTGTACAATTAAGTACAAAAGCGTAGTATGAGTACATAAACAATATGTACCCAGTAAGTATCACGCCTAACCTCGAAGAAGTAGTGACGAGGGGTCGACTGGACACTTACTAAGGCCAATAATAATGTAATTAAAGTGTTATGCTAAGTATAGATATCATGAATAATTCTGACAGTTCAATAACAGGAAGGGATAAGTACTTCTTTGATAAATTTAAAATTTCAATTTCGGTCATATCATTTAACCACTTACATTTCAAGGCATTTAAGTAGTATAAATCACGGAGAGTTCCAAATAATTGACATGCGCAATTATGCCAAGGACGTACGGCCCGATCCAATAAAATATTTAAATTGTGCACTGCTGGAGGGTTGAATGATGCGAACCATCGATGCATCTATTTACTACCGAGGCGCTCGGCCCGATTCGCAAATAGCAATTATTTTCAAGAAAATACAAGTTTCTCATTTACAGTCAAGTATCTCATACAAACCTTCAGGTAAGTGAATTTAACCTTATACAATTCTTTTATCAATTTCTATCATGACTAAGCGATTATATTAGCAAGTAAGGGCACAAACATTCCAAGTATAGCATGATACGGGTCCTAAACTACCCGAACAATTTAGCAGCTACGTACGAACTCTCATCACCTCGTACGTACGTAGCCCCTACAATTAGGTACAAACATTTATTTAATTTACCTATGGGGTTAATTCCCTCTTACAAGGTTATAAAGGAGACTTACCTCGTCTCAAAGCCTACTTACCAATTCAAGAACGTGCTCAAACCTCCAAATTTGACGCCAAACGACTCGAAGCTAGTCAAACATTACACAAACTAATCAATCTATGCTCAAAAATTCATAATTCCACCATTTAAGTGATTACCCAACCTAAATTGCAAGATTCCTAAAATTCACCCCTGGGCCCACATGCTCGGATTCCGAAAATTTTTAAAGAAAGTTGTTACCGATAACCTTAGGAACATAAATATAAGATTTTTACTAAATTCCATACCAAATTTCGTGGTTAAATCTCATTTTTATCAAAAACCTATGTTTTCCATCTAACCCATGAATTCTACAAATTTACATGGTAAATCTACTCATAATCTATGTATTAAACTCACATTAAGTAGGAATTACTTACCCCCTAATAGCTAGGTTGAAATGTCCCTTTTTGATGCTCTAAAATCGCCCAAGTGTGTGAAAATGGGAGAACAAATGCCTAAGTCTCGTATTTAAAACAAGCTTCTGCCCAGCTGTGATGCCCTTCTTCGTGAACGCGGAAGAAGCCTCACGTTCGCGAAGGCCTATCCTGACCGAGCATCATGAACGCGACAGCTCTTTCGCGAACACGAAGAGGAAAGTTCACTTGCTCTCCCCGGCCCCACATCCCCTACGCGAACGCGAGTAGGGTTCGTGAACGCGAAGGCCTAGGCTCACATGGATTCGCGAACGTGTGAGCTTGATCGCGAACGCGAAGGGCAATTTGCTCATTGCCCCAAATTTTTCTTCGCGAACGCGATGGCCCTCTCGCGAATGCGAAGAAGGAAACCAGAACTGGAAAATCTGGTTTCTCAGATTTAGCTCCGGGCAGTCCAAAACACACTCGAGCCCCTCGAGACCCCGTCTAAAGGCACCAACAAGTCTGTAATCAAAATACGGACCTACTCAAATTTTCGAAATGTGTAAAACAACAAATTCAAGAATCACACCCCAAAAACAAATTGGATCAAACTTTGATCTTCAAGTTTCTAAATCGATCCGAACGCGTCAAATCATACATAGACTACTCTGATTGACACCAAATTTTACGTGCAAGTCTTAAATGACATTACAGAACTATTCCCGGTCTCAGAATTCCATCCCGCTCCAAGCCAAATTTAAAGAATGTTTTAAAACTTTCAAGAACCAATTTTCACTATTAGGCGCCGAAACACTCTCGAATCATCCAAAACCCGATTCGAACATACGCCCAAGTCTGAAATCATCATACGAACCTATTGGAACCATCAGATCCTGATTCCGAGGTCGTTTACTAAAAATATTGAACGAAGTCAAACTTGGACTTTTAAGCCAACCTTAAAGAACCAAGGGTTACGATTCCAACCTAGGCTCTTCCAAATCCCGAACCAACCATCCCCGCAAGTCATGAAATAGTAAAATCATGCATGGGATATCTTATTTAGGGGAACGGGGTTCTAGAAAGCAAAACGACCGGACGGGTCATTACAGTTCCAGTATGACGAAGCGACATGGGAGAGGCTCAGGCCTATCACTTTCGCAATGGCACTGCTGGGATTATTGGTCTTCCTAAAGTGAAGTGGCCATATCAACATCGACATGTTTCCACTGGTCCTGACAACCTTCCGTGGAAATCTTCAAGCTACCTTGGTGTCAATGGTGTTAGCCGAGATGCTGAGGGCTTTATCCGCCTGTGCACAATGATACGATTTCTTCAATGGATGCAACTTGTTGCTGCAGATTTGGGCTACTGAACACTTTTTCCAACGGGAGGATACTATCGACTACTTCGTGGGTATCAGCAATATGATCCACAACCACAATGAAAGAATAAGGCACTGGATCTCCCCACATGGGCAAGAAGAATGGAGGGAAACACTGACCAATCTGACAGGAGAATGGATCAACTGGAAACTCTCTTGGTTGGGTGGGAGAGCAATCGTAAGGACTCCCCAAAAGTACTTCATTGAGTTGATCAGATTAGAAGGCATTCAACCATACTCACCTCTGCGGATCCTCAGTTAATTTGGTATGATACAAAATGTGCCTCTGTGGACAAGGACAACGCTATAAGAGGATGACTACAATGGCCAGATTCCAATTCCCAGGATAAGGAAACTACAAGAAGAGTGGAACGACCTGGTAACAATGCCTATGGATCAAAATTCATGGTGCACTCCCGAGTACTACGTCTGGATTAATAAAGAAGAAGAATTGGCCCGCCCGAGCAGAGAGGGTATAGCTTGGTTAGAAGACGCAGTGGTTGCTTAGCAGATTTACCATAAGCTCCTGCCACACTATCTTGTGACCACATCAATGCATCGTCGGGTGGTCCCGGGTGTCACGCCCCGAACCTGGGGGGGGGATACCGTCACCCGGTGCCTCACCTATCCTTGCGTACCAACTTGCAACTAAGGGAGTCTGAACATATAATGTCATACTTTGGCCATGACCACATTTCAAAACAATTTGCGAAGCAAAATATAAAACTGAACAAAAGCTAACGCTCGACTAAACATCAATATAAAGCTGGGCCGATAAGGCCGTCATATCTACTATAGTTGACAAACCAACACAATATACATACAAGGCCTACAAGCCTAACATACTGCGCTAACTGACAGTATATGTCCACAAGCCTCTACTGATGGATGTACTGTGATCGGAATAGGGCCCTGACCTACCCATAACCTATATACATATATACATAAGATGTACACAAAACTCTAGACCCGACAACTCCAAAGGACTTGGAACTTACCGATAAAGCTGAACTCAGACAACACCTACTGAGGAGGTCTACCTGTCTGTCTGTCTGAACCTGCAAGCATAAAATGCAGCGTCGCCAGAAAAGGGACGTCAGTACGAAATATTGTACTGAGTATATAAGGCAAAATAATAACTAAAAGCTAAAACTGAACTGATAATATAATAACTAAAAGTAACTGGGAGTCAAAGATAATCTGAAGATATGCTTACCTGCTGATACTGACTCAACTCTCTTAATATAGTAAGTAAAATAGTTGTCCGGACCTATAAGGCTCAGTATATATAACTGCTCTACCGTAGTAGGCTCGCTCATAGGAGCTCGGCCATACAAGGCTCTGTATCTTGGCCATGTTGGGCTCGCTCAAAGGCACTCGGCCACAATAGGCTCTGTATATAACTTACCATCTGATCAGAGGTTGACCAATAGGGGCCTGCCCCACGATTATAGCTCGATGGTGGCGAAAATACTATAATATTGTATATATATATATAGACCCTCTGCTCTCTTCACCGGAAGAAGACAATACTCAATTGAATATAAAGTCCCGATACGGGAGAATACTGTAACTTATGAGACTAGGATAGTGTATATAAATTCGGGAGTGCCTCGTTATCAAACACATGAAATTAGGAGATCATGCCAAAATGAAGGAAGGGATTAGCCTTAACATACCTGAGCTGATTTTCTTTACAATCCCTCTAACACACGTCCTTTGCGAAGAACACATAATGGCGGATCAAAGTAGAAAAAAATCCGTATGATATTCTTGAGAACGATTGCACCGTGCTCTCTTAGAATCGCAAATTCTCACGTTGATAAGTAGTCTTGTATGAATTTTTGTACCAAATTCCATATGATCTCTTTGTGAATTTAATCATAACCTTGTATGATATTTGCTGAAGCCATCACGTTGAGATTATGGCTTTGTAAATTCCATCCATAGGCTTAGCAAGCTTATACGTCTTCCTTAATTGTTTTTATCAAAGTGGGTGATGACTTGGCCACCAATCACATTAATTTTGCCACCTAGCTTTATAGTGTAAGAGTCACTCATTTGAGTTTTAATTCTCACCTAATTTGCTACCACATTTTGGAACACCTTAAGCTTCATCCATAATCTTAATTACTTAATTAATCTCCCACTAAAAAATTATAATTACCCAATTATCCACATAATTATGAGTTATCTTAAATTACTTAAAATACTACTCATTTTTAACACACTTTATATGTCTTACTATCATGGTCATGTGGTACCTTGTATGGCACTAGTCCATAAATACCGAGTATTATAGCCCGGACCGTATTTTATCCCAAAATGTTAAACTTCGATGAAATTCATTTTCTTCGATTTGCTTACCCTCTCACCTTCATGAATTTACTCATCACTTGTTTGAAGTAGCGTAATGCTTATAATCTCCAAATAATCTCATTCCCGAACTTACGTCGATTAACCTACGACGAAACTTTAACGTACGAAAATACGGGATGTAACATCTCATTTCCGAGCTTATATCAATTTACTTATGGCGTACTTCCACGTACGAGAACATGGGGTGTAACATCATTCCCCCTTTGGAACATTCATCCTCGAATGTTGACTGATGCAGTTATCATTTTCATAACTTATGTCTTCTGAATACTTTAGTACTCTCCTTGCCATCTAGGCAACTGTTCTGTGAATAATTCCAAAGGCCATGGCATTCCACCCTTTAGGCCTCTTTTTCACACCACGACTTGTAGTCGAAATCCTTCCAATCTCGTAACTGTTGCTACCTTCTATCATGCTGCCTGTACGACACTGACCTTGTACGTGTGCCTATGCAACTCTTCTCTGCTTTTTGCTCCAGCTTGTAGCCAATCTCTAGGCCTCACTTTGCAAACATATACAGAGCTTGATAAAATGTCCCTCTGGGCATCTATAGGTATTCTGAAGTTTTTTGCTCGGTACGTTGTCGAACTTACAAATATTGCTATACCTTATTTCATAGATTCGTTTATCTATCCGTATGACTTTACTGCATCTAGGTAGGTCATACTATACCATAACTCTTACTTTGATTTATCATTACTGAGGTCTGCTACCAAACTCTAGGTTACTCTCGTTGCTTATCCTTAAGATTGATGGCCTAATCTCATCTCATACTTTGTAACTTTTATCCATCCATTGTTGATTCACCTCAATATTGATCTACAATCTACCACTGATAACTTAAAACTTCTTACGTAATCACTAGGGTTGACGTCTCATCGGGGAACATCTGAAATGATTAGACTGATCCACCTGGGGGCGATACCATGCTTCCATAACCGTGATTCGTAGCATCCCAATGTGATTTACCTTACGTAGGTATTTTAATTCTGTACAGTTCTTGAATCCCTTCTTGTCTTTTCATTTTTTCAACTCATTACTTAATCGAATGCCCAAACATCATCCTTTATCTATCACAATTAGACCCTTATTCTACTACCAGGGAAGCATTCCATCGCTCCTAAATGTTTTTAGTCTTAGACTTCTTTAAGTTCGTTCAGCCTATGCTGAAATTTCTATAACTTAGAGAAACCATTAGCTCTCTTGTTTTCATGGGCTTAATCCAGAGGACTTATCCATTTCTCGTCACCTTCTCACTCGCCCTTTCTTATCCTTACTCATCTCATAAAACCTTGTCGCTTTACTATACTTTAACTTGCGACCTATACATATCTATTTATACTACTCGCAACCTCCCTTCAACTGCTTGCACAATAGATTTCCTAATGTTATTTGGGAACATCAAGCGAGACATCACATCATCTCTAACTCTTCTTTACTCTCTTGGATAGAGCTATCGGTACCTAGAAACTATAGGCTGGAAGATATGCCACTGACGCCGCCGCTATCATTCCTGGATACAGAATCTCCGCGCTTCTAGCCTTTTATCCGAAGTATGAACTGTTCACAACATTCTGCATTTGAGTATTTCACACGTTGTTTACCTTTACCTTAAAATCTCGCATCATATATTCTATCTCTTTCATGACCTCCCCTCCACATAGGTATAATTCACATCCACAACTTGAAGCTCTTATTATAAAACTTGTACCTCTGGTGCATACGCGATTCGGTGAGAGCTTCATATTGACTTCTTATGAGGCTGGTACTTTTCCAACTGACTTTATCGTAGAGCCGTTGTAGAATATGGCTATTGTACTATCTCTCTCGTACCTCTTATATTAATAGTGATTATGCAATGTTCTTAATCACGATTTCTATAATTTTCTAGGTCCAATTATCAGACTCCTGATTTATTTGGTTGATGTAACTCTTTAGTTTCCTCTTCCTTCTTACCAGCCTTCATGTAGACTTAAGCTATCTTCTGATCTGCGGCTCCTGGTATTAGTTATTACTTTAGCGTTTCATGGGCACTATGGAATTTCCATGATACAATCTTCTAACAATTATATCCTTTTTCTATGCTATGGGCTCAATTCATTCTATTAACTTATACCGGAGTATTCTACGGATGTATGAATGTCTTTATATATGCTGCATGTATAATATTGAGAAATCTTAAGTGCATTCATAACATTACTACTCTGGATCATTGATCGAATAATTCCTTTCGTTCCTTCTAAAATTTCTTCAAATGTAAGCAATTACTTTTCTTGGTCTTTCTGCCTCCTTGTTGCGTACATACTTAGCTTATCTTAGTTCCCATGCATGCCGGAGTTTTCGTGAAACTTCATATGATATAATAAGCTCACAACTTTACAAGAGTCAAAAGGTCCTCCCTAAGTACTATAATGAAAGACAAGCTGAAGAAATAAGGAAGAAGGCTTCAACCTAAACATGGTAACTTGAAAGAGAAATGGTCATGTAAAAACAGTCTCACAACAACATTGTACGCACTCCATGAGAAAGTGGAACACTTTTGTCATGCCCCGAACCTGGGGGGCGAGACCGGCACCCGGTGCCTCACCTATCCTTGCGTACCAATTTGCAACTAAGGGAGTCTGAACATATAGTGTCATACTTTGGCCATGGCCACATTGCAAGACAATATGCGAAGCAAAATATAAAATTGAATGGAAGCTAACACTGACTAAACATCAATATAAAGTTGGGCCGACAAGGCCGTCATAACTACTATAGCTGACAAACCAACAAAATATACATACAAAGCCTACAAGCCCAACATACTGCACTAACTGACAGGATATGTCTACAAGCCTCTACTGATGGATGTACTGTTATCGGAACTAGGCCCCGACCTACCCATAACCTATATACATATATACACAAAACTCTAGACCCGGCAACTCCGAAGGACGTAAAGCTTACCGATAAAGCTGAACTCAGGCAACAACTATTGATGAGTTCTACTGTCTGTCTGAACCTGCACGCATGAAATGCAGCGTCCTCAGAAAAGGGACGTCAGTACAAAATAATGTACAGATTATGTAAGGCAACAGAATAACTAAAAGCTGAAACTGAACTAATAATATAATAACTGAAAGTAACTGGGAGTCAAAGATAATCTGAAGATATGCTTACCTGCTGATACTGACTCAACTCTCTCAATATAGTAAGTAAAATAGTTGTCCGGTCCTATAAGGCTCGGTATATATAACTGCTCTTCCGTAGTAGGCTCGCTCATAAGCGCTCAGCTATACTAGGCTCTGTATCTCGGCCATGCTGGTCTCGCTAATAGGCGCTCGGTCACAGTAGGCTCGGTATATAACTTACCATCTGATCAGAGGTTGCCCAATAGGGGCATGCCCACCGGTTATAGCTCGATGGTGGTGAAAACACTGTAATACTGTATATATATATATAGACCCTCTGCTCTCTTGACCGGAAGAAGACAATACTAAATTGAATATAAAGTCCCGATACGGGAGAATACTGTAACTTATAAGACTAGGATAGTGTATATAAATTCAGGAGTATGAAATTCTCTTTATGCCTCGTTATCAAACACATGTAATTACTAGATCATGCCAAAATGAAGGAAGGGATTAGCCTTAACATACCTGAGCCGATTCTCTTGACAATCCCTCTAACACACGTCTTTTGCGAAGAACACATAACGACAGATCGAAGTAGGGGAAAATCCGTATGATATTCTTGATAAAGATAGCACCGTGCTCTCTTAGAATCGCAAATTCTCACGTTGCTAAGTAGTCTTGTATGAAAATTTGTAGCAAATTCGATATGATCTCTTTGTGAATTTAATCATAACCTTGTATGATATTTGTTGAAGCCATCACGTTGAGATTATGGCTTTGTGAGTTCCATCCATAAGCTTAGCAAGCTTATACATCTTCCTTAATTGTTTTATCAAAGTGGGTGATGACTTGGCCACCAATCTCATTAATTGTGCCACCTAGTTTTATAGTGTATGAGTCACTCATTTGAGTTTTATTTCCCACCTAATTTTCTGCCACATTTTAGGACACCTTAAGCTTTATCCATAATCTTAATTACTTAATTAATCTCTGACTAAAATTCATTATTACCCAATTATCCACATAATTAGTAGTTATATCAACTTACTTAAAATACTACTCATTTTTAACACACTTTAAATGTCTTACAATCATGGTCATATGGTACCTTGTATGGCACTAGTCCATGTATTATAGCTCGGACCGTATTTTATCCCAAAAGGTCAAACTTCGAAGAAATTAATTTTCTTCCATTTGCTTTCCCTCTCACTACGAATTTACTCATCACTTGTTTGAAGTAGCGTAATGCTTATAGTCTACAAATAATCTCATTCCCGAACTTACGTCGATTAACTTACGATGAAACTTTAACGTACGAAAATGCGGGATGTAACATCTCATTTCCGAGCTTATATCAATTTACTTATGGCGTGCTTCTACGTACGAGAACATGGGGTGTAACACCGGGATCCATTGACCATATGTTTCCACCGGCTGAAGAGGATGATCGGGTAGTAGAATGCATCTAGATATAGTCAAGCACAGAACCAGAAGAAGATTCGGAAGAGATGTCTGAATTCAATGATGATGAGGAAGAGTTTGAGGAAGACCCCGAGGAGGATCCGAAAGAGGAGCCAGAAAAAGAGAAGGGCACATGAAGCGACTCAGGGGATGGTTATTAGAATTCGTTGATTTCCCCTCCTTTCCCCACTTTGTACCTTTATCCCCAGTTCTCTCTTTTACTTTCCAAAAGAGAAAACTCTCTAAGCCCATGCATCTCTGTGATGTAATCCTTGTTCCCGCTTGTATCAGTCCAAATTATCAATGAAAATAAATTGCTTCGGATCTAAATGTGTCAAGTCTAAATGCTTGTCAAACATCCACGAATTAGGCCTACCTCCGACAGTGATAGGTCCCTAGGAATTTTAGGAACGCGTTAGCACTAATGCATGAATTATCTGTCTATGTGATTTCCTGCTCGCATAAATGAAGAAACTGACTCTTGCTCTTTTTTGTTTTCTTTCTTCTTATTATTCTTTTCTTTATTATTACCCCCCAAAAAGAAAAACAAAGTTGGTTTGTGTCGACTAAAACTGGCAGAGCCACCATACAATCTAAGGTCTAAGGGAATGATGTTTGCTGTAGAAGACGCAACTGAACATGCTCTGGTTGTAGCCGACAGCCCGAGGCGATCGGGGGGATAAGGACAATACTAGGAATGATGAGCATGTGGCCAGGATGGCTCAGGAAATGGAATCATTAAGAGAAGAGCTACAACATATGAGAGAATTGGCGCAACTGGCCGTGACAACACTTCCTCAACCACCCAGATTTCCTTCTTTGGATTCACTCCCAGATCATTTTCCTTTAAAATCGTGCCAAAACAATAACACTCCGACCTCAACTCCCACCACTCACGTTATACCTCTAGTAACACCCGCTAACCCACCAAATCCCATTATTTACACTCCCTACATATCGCAATATCCTCAAAAATCATAGAACCCACTTATTACCACTAATGCAACTACCCATCCTCGTGACGGAGTCACTTTCACCACGAACCAGCACATACTTGTGGCACATGCCACTACTCACGAGCGGTACGTTCCTCTGTATATGCCATTACCGAACCTACCTTCACAGTACCCGTCACGGTCAGGGTGCCATATGAGATTGATCAGTACACCGAGATGAAGAGAGAGGCCAGGCATAAGGAAGAAGAGTTGGTATCTGAGCAGTTTCAAATATTGAGAAGGCAAATAAAGAGTCTCCAAGTAGCCAGATGAAGTGAAAGCGTGGACTATAAAGACCTATGTATTCACCCGAATGTGGATATGACAGTACGGTACATACCCCCAAAGTTTGACACCTTCAATGGGACGGGGGACCCTCACGCACATCTGAGGGCTTATTGTGACAAGTTGGTCGAAGTGGGAAGAAATGAGAAACTAAGGAAGAAATTATTTATAAGGAGTCTGACGGGAGAAGCACTGACCTGGTATACCCGACAGGGCCCGCAAAATTGGAGAACTTGGCAAGATATGTCGGAGGACTCCATGAACCATTTTTGATTTAATACAAAGATCACTCCTAACTGATTCGCGCTGGTGAACCTACAAAAAAAACCATCTGAGTCATTTCAAGAATATGCATGACGGTGTAGGACAGAGACTGCAAGAGCGCAACCACTACTTGACGACAGTGAAGTAACCAAGTACTTCATCCGAGCCTAAGAGGGAATCTACTTTGAAAAGATGATGGGAATGATGGGTCAAAAGTTCCCCGAGCTGGTTAAGATGGGAGATTTCTTAGAAGAGAGCATAAAATATGGTAAGGTGCAATCTATGGCAGCACTACAAGCGGCCAACAAGGCCATCCAGTCAGATTTGATCGGTGCAGAAAGAAATAGAAAGATGAGGTCTCAGCAGTCGTCCCCTACTATCAAACCAACCCATCTCATGGAAGCACCTCTTATTCCCGAAACAACCACTCACCACCACCCATTTACGCTCCATTCTATAATACCCAACCATACTACCACCCTCAACCACAATACAATTCTCATCGAGCCAATAATAACCAAAACCCACAATGGCTATATGCTACTATCCAAACCACTACTTACCAAAACTGACCTATGTATGCACTGTTTCCTCGTCCTAACTTTGAAGAAAGGGGTCCTAGAACCTATGCCCCAATTGCTGAGCCTCTAGCCCAATTGTTTGAAAGGTTGAGATGAGTGGGATTGATACACCCAATTGAGGGAAGGGTTCCTGAACATCCCTCCAAATATTTTGATGCCATTAAGAGATGCGTGTATCTTTCCAATGTACCGGGGCACGATACTGAAGATTGTTTCAAGTTGAAAAATAAAATTAAAACCTTGATCAAGAGCGGAGCTATACAGTGCACTCCAGCACCACCTAATATAAATTGCAACCCATTGCCAAATCATCTAAACCCTGGAGATAATATGATCACATTAGATGAAGAATATGACCTGAAGGGAACAATTGTCACTATAGGAAATGCAGAAGCCGCAAGAATCGCTCCTCAAAAGGCTCCCATTTACAGTACAACTAAAGCCTATAGTGACAGTTCAAACTTATTCGCAGCAACCTGCTGATACTACTCAGGGTGAAGAAGATCGGGAATACAAAACTGTCCCATGGACCTATCAGCAAAAGTGAAAGGCCAAAATGATAGACTCTGCCACAGCCTATGGTATGACTAGGTCTGGGAGATGTTACGCCCCTGAAAAGGTAAATTGAGGAAATTGGGGGAGAGAACAAATTCCAAGGAGGAACATAACGGACCCAGAAGCTGCTGAGTTCTGGAAGAGAATGTCATGCAAAGAGTATTTCGTGGAAGAACAGTTGAAGAAAACTCCAGCAAAAATATCCATCATGGATCTATTGATGAGTTCGGATAGCCATAAGGACGCTTTGTTAAAAGTACTAAGTGGGGTAAGTGTGCCAAGTAACACCACTAGCAAGGCATTGGCTGCGACAATCGTGAAAATGGTAGAAGCAAACATGATCACTTCCAAAAGAGATGAACTTTCTGTCGAAGACGCAAGTCACAACAAGGCTCTTCACATCACTGTTACATCACTGTTAAATGCGGAGATAAAGCGGTATCTTGAGTGCTGGTCGATGGAGGATCAGGAGTCAACATTTGCTCGCTCTCCATCTTGCGGGAGTTGGGAATTCATTTGAGGGAGGTCAAGGAAAGTCACGTAAGGGTGAGAACCTTTGACGGTTCGCAAAAGGACGTTATTGGAGAAATTTATTTAGCATTGCTAATCTGGTCGGTCCACTTTCCAGTATTATTTCAAGTGATGGACATCTCCTCTTCTAACAAGTTGCTGCTAGGTAGGCCTTGGATACATATGGCAGGGATCGTACCGTCTACCTTGCATCAATGCATAAAATTTGAGTGGGGATTCCAGGAGATCGTGGTCCATAATGAGTGGGATCACTCCGCCTATTTGGAGTATGATGTCTGATTAATTCAGGGGCTAGACAGTTTCGCCTTCAACACTGTAGAAATCATGCAGACTACTAAGGAGGAGAAGACTGAACGGAATTTGCGAATGCAATCACCGTACAGATCCAAGATGGCCATGAGGGAGATGATGAAATATGCATACAAGCCAAGAAAAGGGTTGGGAGCCAAGTCACATGGGATCATAGAGCCAATTGAACACAATGGGCATAAACAAAGGGCTGGCATAGGATATCAACCTACAGAAGGGAAAACTCGCACCCTTAGCTCCAGGAAAAAGGTATTTGAGCCATAGCATGTTGTATGTTCGGGACAGAGTTCAACACCTGAAGATGATATAATAGACGGGATGGGGAAGCTGTTCATGAATATGATTAAAGAATGTTGTGAAGGAACTGATGTCAAGACACCAACTACCGGGGATGCCGAACAAGGGAAAGAGTTGTAGAATTGGACAACCAGTACATCATTGGTTTGCCGGGAGTCTTGGTATAATCAAACCGATAAAAACCTGCGTTCCGCGATTATGACATGTAATGAAACCGATGAGCACAACGATCTAGATTATGAGGAATATGACGAGAGTATGATGCCATAAAATCTCGCACAAGAGATCGAACAGCTAGAGAGTTAGAAGAAGCACAACCTTGAAGAAACAAAAATAGTCAATCTTGGAAACGAAGAAGACATGAAAGAAACGAGAATCAGCATTCACCTGGAAGCTGAATAGAAGGGAAAAATGATTAAGCTCCTCCGACAGTACGTCAACGTGTTCGCATGGTCATATGATGACATGCCAGGATTAAACACTGACATTGTCTCGCATCAACTACCCACTGACCTTACCAGAACTCCGGTCAAGCAGAAGCCTATGAAGTTCAAACCTTATTTAAGTCTGAGCATAAAGTAAGAAGTGACCAAACAAATAGAAGCAAATGTAGTAAGAGTCACCAACTAGCCAAGCTGGTTGGCAAACATTGTCCCAGTGCCCAAAAAGGACGGAAAGATCATAATATGTATGGATTATCGGGATCTTAACAAAGCTAGTCCAAAGTATGATTTCCCCTTGCCGAATATCCATATTCTCATCGGCAACTGTGCAAAGCACAAACTGCAGTCGTTTGTTGATAGTTTTGCTGGATACCATCAAAGCCTAATGCATAAGGAAGACGAAGAGAAGACAACTTTCACCACTCCTTGGGGAGTCTATATTATAGGGTTATTCTATTCGGTCTCAAGAACGCATGCGCCACCTACACGAGGGCCATGGCGACCCTCTTTTACAACTTGATTCACAAGGAGATCGAACTATATGTGGATGATGTCATCATAAAATCTCGAAAGAGTTTAGAGCACTTTGGCGACTTGAGGAAATTTTTCGAACGCATGTCAAAGGTACAATTTAAAGTTGAATCCAGCAAAGTGCGCGTTCAGAGTCCCCACTATAAATTTATTGGGTTTTATTGTAAACAGGAAAGGGGTAGAACTAGACCCATCAAAAATCAAAGCCATCCAAGAATTACCACCACCAAAGAGCAAGAAAGATGTCATGAGTTTTTTGGGAAGATTGAATTATATCATTCGTTTTATAGCCTAGTCCATGGTAATCTGCGAACCCATTTTTAAGCTTCTAAAGAAGGATGCTGCCACGAAATGGATGGAGGAGTGCCAGAAATCGTTCGACAGAATCAAAGAGTATCTTTCAAACCCGCCAGTCCATGTTAGTCTTGGAAAATGCCTTCGACTGTGTGTTAGGGCAATAAGACAAAACTGGGAGAAAGGAGCAGGCCATCTACTACTTAAGTAAGAAGTTCACACTATGCGAGGCCAAGTACACACTGATAGAACGCACTTGTTGTGCTCTGACCTGGATTGCTCAGAAGCTAAGGAATTACATATCAACATACACTACACATCTGATATCTCTTCTCGACCCACTCAAGTACATTTTTCAGAAGCCAATGCCTACCGGAAAGCTAGCTAAATGGCAAATTCTCCTCAGCGAATTTGACATTGTGTACATAACTCAGAAGGCTATCAAAGGACAAGCTTTAGCCGAACACCTCACTGAGAATCCAATGGATGAGGATTATGAACCACTTGTCATGTATTTCCCCGATGAAGAAGTATTATGTGCCAGGGAAGATATTATAGAATTATACCCTGGGTGGAGAATGTTTTTTGATGGAGCAGCAAACATCAAAGGAGTCGGGATTGGGGCAGTCTTGACTGCGAAATCTAGACAACACTATCCAGCATCGGCAAAGACAAGATTCCCTTGTACTAATAATATGGCTGAATACAAGGCATGCATCCTTGGAATCAGAATGGCAATCGACATGAACATCAAGGAACTTATGGTCATAGGAGATTTCAATTTGCTATTCCACAAAGTCCAAGGAGAATGGTCAACTAAGAATGTCAAGATATTGCCATACCTGCACTGCATGAAGGAGTTGTGCAAGAAGTTCACAAAGACATAGTTCAGGCATGTCCCCAGAATTCAGAACGAATTCGCAGACGCCCTTGCGACCTTATCATCTATGATTCAGCATCTAGACAAGAACTACATCGACCCCATCGAGGTAGAAATCAAGGATTGGCATGCCTATTACTTCCATGTGAATGAAGAACCATATTGTAAACCTTGGTATCACGACATCAAGAAGTTTCTTGCGACCCAGGAGTACACAGAAAATGCTACTAATGGTCAAAATCGAGCCCTCAGGTGGTTTGCAAACCACTTTTTCCTCAACGAGGAAGTCTTGTACAGGAGGACTCCAGACTTAGGTTTGCTGAGATATGTAGATGCGCTGAAGCAACCAGACTATTGGAAGAAATACATGCAGGGACATGTGGGGCCCATATGAACGGTTTCACATTAGCCAAAAGATTCTGAGAGCTGGATACTTTTGGATGACTATGAAAAGAGACAACATTCGCTATGTGCACAAGTGTCACCAGTGTCAGATCCACAGAGACTTCATCTGGGTTCCGCCAAATGAGTTAAATGTAATGGGTTCACCCTGGCCTTTCGCCGCCTAAGGCATGGATGTGATAGGATTCATAGAGCCTGCAGTGTCAAACGGACATCATTTCATTTTGGTAGCCATCGACTATTTCACCAAATGGGTCGAGGTATCTACTTACAAAGCCGTAACAAAGAAGGTAGTGGCAGATTTTGTCCGGAACAACATTGTTTGCAGATTTGGGATACCAGAGTCTATCATTACTGACAATGCCACCAACCTCAATAGCGACCTCATCAAGGAAAACTACAAAAGTTCAAAATCATCCACCGCAATTCCACAAGCTACAGACCACAAATGAATGGGGCAGTTGAGGCAGCTAACAAGAATATCAAGAGGATTATGTGAATGATAGTGGACAATCACAGACAATGGCACGAGAAGCTACCTTTCGCTTTATTAGGTTACCGGACTACCATGAGGACATCTATTGGGGAAACACTATTCATGTTGTTATACGGCACCAAAGCAGTGATTCAAGAGTCATTCAAGAAGCAAAATTGGATGATGCAGAGTGGATACAGGTCAAGCAAGAACAACTCATGCTCATTGAGGGAAAAAGAATGGATGCAGTATGTCATGGACAGCTATACCAGAACAAGATGGCTAGTGCATTTAACAAAAGAGTGAAGCCTCTCCAATTCACACTAGGGCAGTTGGTTATGAATAAAATCTTTCCTCGTCAATAAGAAGCTAAAGGGAAGTTCTCACTGAACTAGAAAGGTCCTTTGTGGTCCATAGAGCACTGTGTGGTAGAGCTCTGATTTTAGCATAAATAGATGGAAGAGTCAGCACGAAGTCAATCAACTCGGATGCAATCAAGAGATATTACGCCTAAAGACAGATAGAGTTAAGATTTTTAATGTGACAGAACCACGTTCAACCTGATTTCCCATGCAGGGATACGTAGCCAACGTACATAGGATTCGGTTTCTCTCCCCCTTACTCTTGTAATAGAAAAATCAAATTTCATTTTTGTATGTTGTTCAGGAACTACGTCGACTTGATTTCCTCAGAAATGAATACGTAGGCAGTCCTCATCGGATTCAGTCGTCTTTTGTAATTGAACTACGTTCTTGAATGATTCCACTTGGATACATAGGCTGTCTGAGTCAGCTAAGGCTAACTCTTAAATCCTTTGCAGGTGCTTTGGAATCAGACAACGGACACAAAAATCTGTATATAGCAAATCTCCTGCTCAATCAATCGGAGCATCCTGTACAAATCGCACGTCGGCTTCACCAATAAAAGTCCTGTATATAGGAAACCGCCTGCTCAATCAATTAGAGCATCCTATACAAATCGCACGTCGGCTTCACCAATCGAAGTCCTGTTGATGGTAGGCTATAATCTCATATTTTGGTCGCTTATTGCACTCTAATTTACTGCACTTTATTCATTTTGAGCTGTAATTGCTAGAGTTTTGCACTTATTGTGTGTTTTATGCCTTGTAGGCGTGATTTCGAGCTATGTAGATGTTATGGAATGAATTTGAGTGATTTTGAGCTTTGAAGTCTGATTAAAAGCCTAAGGGATTAAGCTGGGATCGTGTTCGGGGGTCGAGGACCAAGTCTGGATGTTAAAACGCAAGAAAAAATCCATAATTTGAGAAATCCTCACTGCCGCAGCGCGTGGGGCACCGCGCTTCTGCATTTCTCTGCTGCTTGTTAGAACCAACTGTCTAGATTTCTCCACTAATGTCCCACAAGGCACGTTGCCACATGCGGTGCGCTTGTGCAATTTTTACAGAGTAAAAATCCTATTTCGGCTAGGAGAAGGTGATTTTGTCTAGGCCCGACCTTACTTAGTATAAATACATGGACAAATATTATTTTTGGGACTTTTGACATATTGGAGACCGAAGGAGGGTAAGGAGGAGTTGGAGAAGCAAAAGCACAAGGAGTTCATCATTCAATCCTCACTTAAGACACGAGTTTGGATCGTTTTATGTTTTCGTTTACATTAAACATATTTGTGATCAATTGCTCCATATCTATGGAGTAGTTCCCTTTAGGGTTTGATGGATTTTGTGTATTGATATTTGTTTGTGGATTATAACTCTAGTTTTATGTATTGAATTGCTTTGGATGATTTAATTATTGCATCTATATTCAGTTGTTCATGTAATTGAGAGAGGCATAACTTGTGATGTCTTTGCATTATATTGTTGGCTGAGTTCATTAATTCTTCTAAGTAATCGAAAGAGGCTAGTTGAATCATTGATTACACCTAGTTAAGAGAATAATTTAGAGAGGTTCTCCTAAAGACCAATCCACCACGCATTCTTGCATAACTTCACGTGCTTAAATTGGTTCATCTCGTGAGGTTGAGACTTAATCGAGAGAAGCGTTTCTACTAAACGTTTGGACTAATAATTGAGTGAATTCGAGAGACTCACCTAAACATTAGAAATGAATTATCTAGACTTAGATCCCAAATAATTATCTTGCACCTATCCTATCAACCCCTATTTTCTCCCACTAATAACTTTCTTGCTTACCTTTGTTGAGATAGTCATTAGTCAATAGCTTTAGATTCTTAGTTAATTTTAGTTATTAATCATATAAATCACAATTGTTGATCCTCCTCGATAGCAATCAAGCTAGAAACTAAGAAAATACAGTTTAACTCCAATCACTGTGGATACGATATTATACTATACTCTCATTGACTAGCGAGCATAATTTAAGTGGTGTTCTGAGCTCATAAAAATTCGGCGCCGTTGTCGGAGATTGGCAATCAGTAGTGTTTGAAATAGTTTATAGTGTTAATTCAGTAATTTTTCTTTTATTTTTATTTTTATTTTATTTTTCTCTTTTTATGTTTTGTGTTCTTTGACTGAGCGCAGGTTATAGGTTAGATTGGTGCATGACTCGAACTTCTGCGAAGGAAGTGCTACCATACGAGCCAGAAATTGAAACACAATTGCGACAGCTGAAGAAGGAAAGAAATCTCACCGAGACAATAGAAAATGGTTGGGAAATCCTCAACCAAAGAACGTATGTCTGGAAACGGTGAAGATAATATGGATTTGGCTGCAAAAGAAGCAGCCCAACGATGAGAACAAGTTGCACGGGATGCTGAGGAAGCAGCTATTAGAGATGTGCGGAACATCTATGAAGAAGAGAAGGGTCTCATACTTAATCAACATCAACCCTTGCCTGGGAGACCACTTGGTAATTATGCTAGACTGGTCTACAATCAAGTTATATCAAGTATTAGACCACATCCAATTGCAGCAAACAATTTTGAGTTATAGCAAGGGCTGCTTCAAACCCTTCAGAATTGTTGTGTCTTCAGAGGGAAGCCGAACGAAGATCCAAACACACATCTAATGGGCTTCGAGGAGATTATGAACACCTTTCAATACAATGGTGTGTCACAAAATGCAGTGTATCTAAGGGCATTCCCCTTTTCTCTTAAAGATAATGCAAAGCAGTGGCTTCGAAGCCTGCCCACGGGTTCGATTAGAACATGGGAGGAGATGACCAGAAAATTCCTTGATAAATATTTCTCCTCAGCTAAAATGGGCAAGTTTAGAAGACAAATCAATAACTTCTGCCAGAAAGAGAATGAAACTGTTTTTAAAGCATGGGAGAGGTTTAAGGAGATTGTTAGAGAGTGTCAATGTTCAGAGAGGACAAGTAACTTGAGGGATTTCTGGATGTGCTGAAATTGGCTCATGTAAACTTACCATTCATAGAAGTGCTCTCACAAATGCCTGGTTATGCCAAATTCTTGAAATAGATCTTTACAAAGAAGTGCAAAATAGAGGAGACCTCTATGGTCAAGCTTACAGAGCATTGAAGTGCAATATTGCAAAACAAACTCCCACAAAAGTGTGGAGATCTAGGAAGTTTTACTATACCTTGCTCATTAGGAACTATAAATTTTGATAAGTCTTTGTGTTATTCTGGTGCCTCAATTAAACTAATGCATATATCTATTTACAGGAAACTTGAGAAGGATATTGGAGAGATAAGGTCGGTGCCAATATCGTTGCAGCTGGTAGACCAAACAATTTTAATACCCGAGGGGATAGTGGAAGATGTGTTAGTTCGGGTGGATAAGTTTGTATTTCCTGTGGATTTTATAGTGGTGAATATGTAGGATAACAAGGAGGTCCCCCTCATCCTAGGAAGATAATTCTTAGCGATGGGTAGAGCTATACTAGATATACATGAGAAGAAACTCATGTTTAGAGTGGGCGAGGAGACAGTGACTTTTGATACGAATATAAAAAAGGGGGCACAAAAGGAAAAACCAGATGCAAGTGTTAAATTAAAAGTGAAGGGCTCACAGGAAAATGCTGTAGTGAGCAAGAACGATAAGTGTGGGGTGTACCCCAAAAAGGCTGAGAAGAAGCTGTCTGTATAGATGTGCGCATTAGTCCGAAGGCGAGGAATGGATCCCGACTTCGACTCAAACCCAGACTAGATGTTTCAGGAAATTTTATTTACCTTATGCTTTTTAATTGTGTGTAATGGGGACATGCCACAACTTAAAGTGTGGGGTGGGGGATATGTTGTATGTTTTATGTATATGTGTTAGTTTTGTTAGTTGTTGTAGTTGGAAAATTGAAAAAACCATAAAAATTGAAAAAATTTAGATTTTTCCCAACGATGGATATCATTCGACGGATTTCTTGAGGGATTAAAGTGAAGAAAAAGACAAAAAAAATTTTCTTTTGTTGGGTAGTGTATTAAGTCCCCATTGGTTTTTCTTTGTGCCGCGGTTCTTTCCAAGGGTATTGTTTGAACTGGATGTAGTTAGTTTTTATTGTTGTTAATAGTAGAAAACCTTGTGCTATGAATTGAATGGAAGGAATTATCTCTTGACTTTATTATGCCTTGAGAATAGTGAGTGCTTTAGCTGTGATGCTTAGGCTCAGTTTTTGACTCTTGTATAAGTACCTTAAATTGTATGTTCTTAACTCTGCTTAACTGCTTTGATTAAGAGTGTCGTGATGAGTCCGATCCGTAGTGAGTTATGTGCCATGTGTGTGTGTGATGTTTTGTGTTATTTTGTGCATTGCATTTGATGTCTAAAACTTGCCCTGTGGGTTTGCAAAGAGAAATAGTAGTTTTATTCAGTCTTGGAAGTGATCTAGGCATTTCTTTTTGAGCCAGTTATATGCTTTTACCCACCTAATTATTATGTATCTTAGTTAACCCCTTTGAGCATGTAATATTGTTTCTTTGGAAACCACATTACAAGCCTTACCCATTTGTTTGAATTTCCCATCTATTTGAGCCTTTTACCTCTCGTGAGCACTTGAAATTATTATGAACTTTGTAAAAGTTAAAGTGTGGGGTGGTTGGTTTGGCTTTTGAGTGGAACTAATGAATTAAGGAGAAAGGTGCACTAGTTTGAAAAAGTAAGAGCCACTTGTATTGAAAAAGAAAAAAAAATAATTGTATGATTGTGAAAAATATTCCTTGATAGTGGTAACTCTTGATGTAATTGTGCTTAAAGAAGTAGGGAGTTAATATATATTGATGTGAAAGCAGAGTTATGGTTTGACATAATTGCGGGATTTTGAACAGTGAAATGTATGTATTAAAGTGCTTAGGAAGGTATAGTCACTCTTATATCTAAATGTATCCTACTCGTCCCTTATCATACATTACAACCAATGAAAGGCCTACTTGATCCTTGACTGAATGAGCTCAATTAGTAGAGTAGTACACTACGGGCAAGCTTATGGTACGTCTTTTGTGGCATATGAATGTTGTTTTTGGAGAGTGAGTGAATTCTTTCTATATTGATTTCCTAATTGTTCTTAAGTTTTATTGTGTGTGGAATTACTCTCTATTGTTGTGTGAGGGCACTTGGTTCATGAAGGAAAGGTCATGTCGTTGACCTTTGTGTAGAGTAAGCGAGAGGGTTATAAATAAGTGTGTGGTGCTTTTGAGTCAAATTTTGAGGCTAGGATGTTATGGTATTGTACTTAACATGTTTTAAATATTCCTGGTGTGACGAGTTAGGAGAGTTGTTGAAAAAGGTCATGTCTTTATGAAGTGTAGTCTGATTGCTCGAGGGCGAGTAGTGGTTTAAGTGAGGGGTGTTGATGGTAGGCTATAATATCATTTTTTAGTCTCTTGTTGCACTCTAATTTACTGCACTTTATTCGTTTTGAGATTTAATTGCTAGAGATTTACACTTATTGTGTGTTTTATGCTTTATAAGAGTGATTCTGAGCTATGTAGATGTTATGAAATGAATTTGAGTGATTTGATTAAGTCGGGATCATGTTCGGGAGTCGAGGACCATGTCTGGACATCAAAACGCAAGATAAACTCCGTACTATGAGAAATCCCCACTGCCGCGGTGCATTGGGCGTTGCGCTTGTGCATTTCTCTGCTTCCTATCAGAACCAACTCTTTGGATTTCCCCACTGCTTCCCCGAATGGCGCGTCGCCCCATGCGGCGCGCATGTGCAATATTTACAGAGTGAAAATCCTATTTCGGCTAGGAGAAGATGATTTCCTCTGGGCCCGACCCTACTTAGTATAAATACATGGAAAAAATATTATTTTTGGGACTTTTGACATATTGGAGACCTAAGGAGGCTAAGGAGGAGTTTGAGAAGCAAAAGCACAAGGAGTTCATCATTCAATCCTCACTCAAGACACGAGTTTGGATCGTTTTATGTTTTCCTTTACTTTAAACATATTTGTGATTAATTTCTCCATATCTATGGAGTAGTTCCCTTTAGAGTTTGATGGATTTTGTGTATTGATATTTGTTTGTGGATTATAACTCTAGTTTTATGTATTGAATCGTTTTGGGTGATTTAATCGTTGCATCTATATTCACTTTTTCATGTAATCGAGAGAGGCATAACTTGTGATATCTTTGCATTATATTATTGGCTGAGTTCATTAATTCTTCTTAGAAGTCGAAAAAGGCTAGTTGAATCATTGATTAAACCTAGTTAGGAGAATAATTAAGAGAGGTTCTCCTAAAGACCAATCCACTACGCATTCTTGCATATCTTCACGTGAGTAAATTGGTTCATCTCGTGAGGTTGAGACTTAATCGAGATAAGAGTTTCTACTAAACGTTTAAACTAATAATTGAGTGAATTCGAGAGACTCACCTAAACATTAGAAATGAATTATCTAGAGTTAGATCCCAAACAATTATCTTGCACATATCCTATCAACCCCTATTTTCTCCCACTGATAACCTCCTTGCTTACCTTTGTTGCGATAGTCATTAGCCAATAGCTTTAGATTCTTAGTTAATTTTAGTTATTAATCATACAAATCTCAATTGTTGATTCTCCTGGATAACAATCAAGCTATAAACTAAGAAAATGTTGTTTAACTCCAATCCTTGTGGATACGATATTATACTATAATATCTTTGACTAGCGACCATAATTTAAGTGGTATTCCGAGCTTGTCACCTGTATATAGCAAACCGACTGCTCAATCAATCAAAGCGCCATGTACAAATCAAACGTCAACTTCGCCAACTGGAGCCTTGTATACAGCAAAATGCAAACATCGCCAATGAAAAGAAATTCGCAGCACCGCTTCATCAATGTTTTAATGTATCTCTTGGGCATGCGTATATTTCATTTCGCTATTACCTTGAATGTTTTAATGTTTTGTTCGTGCAGCTTTAGGCATGATTTTGCTCGCTCCCAAGCGGAGAATACTTTACATTTCAGTGCAAAGCTATCCCAATAAGCGGAGACACACTCTGCAAATCAAGCTCTCCCAACAAGCGGAGACATTTCTCAATGCAAAGATCTCCCAACAAGCGGATACCCACTTTACAAATCAAGCTCTCCTAACAAGCGGAGAGAATTTTCAAATGCTCCGCCAGCTGCGGAACGGTACACAACCCAGCTAACAAATAGAGTCAGGATCAAGTATCCCATCATCCCAATCCCAAATAATGGCTCACCGGCAGCCACGCATCATCATTCATGCATCATTTACATCGTATCTTAATATATTCCGCATTACAATATATTGGTATGCATGCATTTCTTTTTTTTTTTGCAGGACAAACACCGCAGCGTGGAACTATTTCTTAGCAGCAGATCGAACTACAATGCTATGGGGACAACCAACCCAGTAGCGGGCTCAAGATCCAAGCTCAAGATGACCAGCGAGCTCAAAATTTTGAATCATTCAAATCAGGCTGCAAAATTAAGGCTATCATGAGTGACCAATATTCCGTCCCACCATATCGTTACAATACGATACTGGGGTAATTCTTCCGAGTGCCGCTTCGTCAAATCCATACTCCAGAACTACGTGAGACCTGATCCTCGTTAAGCCCAAGGTATGTAAGCAATTCAAAGCCAGAATTCGGCCCACTATCCCCAATACGTTACTATATTCTTCCTCAATTCATAACTTTCATGCCATTCTTGCAAAGCATGCCTAAAGTCGGGACACAATTATCTTTGGTTCAATTTCTTTGCCCTAAAACTCTTTCATCGTCTCCAGTCAAAGAGGGGCAGTTGTTGATGGCCAATTTTGACCGTCCCATTTAAAAATAATTTATTCACGCATAACAATTTACAATAAATATTTTAAAAGTATTTTTATATTAATGAATATCTACTTTTATAAATTAATTAAGTATTAGTTTCAAAATTAATCATTTAATACTGATATTGTGTAATTACAAATGTATTCAATATCATAAAATAACTTTTGTGTATACATTACATAGGTTTTATAATTTTACAAAATTACTCCTTAATTTCCAGTGAAGTAGGTTACTATGTTAATATTTCGAAATTAGTGCTATAATTTGAAATATGTGTCATTTTTAGATAATTAATTAAAATAATTAGCAACATATAGTAATTATAATTTTACCACATTTTTTATTGAAATTGTTAAGTTTATTTAAACTGATTTTAAAGGGGTTAAAAACTAAAAGGCTACAATTGCAATTCCTTCATTAAATATAAATGGCTACTATCTAAATGAATTTTAGCCCAAGGCCCAGTTCGGACATGACCTAGTCCAAACACCCATCTCCTTCTCCACTTTGGCAATCCATGCCACTCTCCCTAAACCAATCACAACCTGCCATATCACTCGCCTCTCTCACTCACAATGAAAGCACAATGAATCTAGACCGTTGATGGCCCACGTTTTATCCCCAATTTTCCTTTAGATTTTGTATCTCACCAGACTCAATCTCAGCCATCCAAATCCAAAGATCCAACGGCTATCATATTTTCTCTTTTTAATTGTTTAAACTCAAAATTATTTGGGCCATTTATCTAATGATCCAACGGCTCAGATCACATTATTCGTTTTTAACCCTTAGAGACTAGTCATGTATCCCCCTAACCCTAATCATTTCTCTCTTTGAACCACCGTCCCTCTTTTCCCTTCCTCTCTCTATTCTCCCAACTCACCAATACCAAATCAATCACAGACCTTGCACAAATTTGTGCAAGGTCACAAATCAAACCACAAACACTCGATTTTCCTACCTACATCCACGAATCCTGTTGTTATCTTTCAATTTTCATCACTAGATTCAAAATCCCCACTTCTGGAACCCTAGGCTTAAAGAGGAAATGGTCTGATTTTTTCTTCGTTCATTCGAATCAAGCATGCATGGCCATCTATCTTGTCCCCGTACTGTGAATCCTACTATTTTCTTTCCAATTCCACCGATGAAATTCAAAGGGCCTAATTTTGAACCCTTAGACCAAAGGGTAAAACCTCAAATCGTTTGAGATCTTCATGTTCTTTCAAATCGAAGAATATGATGAGCCTCTTCAGAATTCATTATGATGATTCTTTACCTAGAGGTCAAAAGTAGTGACCTCTGGGTTTTGTAGCTTTGTCCGATGGGTCGTCGTCATCAGCGACCGACTCACTCCACTCCAGTACTCAGGTAAAATCACTACTGAATTTCCCACCACTGTATTTTGATTTTCACTCGATTTGCTATCATCATCTACTATGCGTCATCTTCCACTATCATTTTGAATATTGTTGAACCCTAGAAGCATTGAATGCCACTATAAAAAGGGGTCTTCAATGCTCTCACCTAAGAAGAACCTAACACTGAACACATATACAGTCACGAACATACTAAGCAAAAAAATACTAAGAAAACTAGGGGTTTTTATCTTAGGTCTCTTACTACCTTCTCTCTTTTGCCGAGTTCTTTAATGGTTCAAGATTTAAAGTTTCTGGGATGTTTGAGCTACAAAAATAATTCGTTTGGTCTGCTGCTATTAAGAAGTTCAGCATCTTTCTCTCCCTTTTCTTTCGTTCATCTCTCTGAATGATTTAGATATGTCGATGTTAAGTTCTGTAGATTATAATCATGTTGTATGTGTTTGACATGTTTGATATTTATTTTTTGTTAGTTTGACAACCTTTTATGATCAGCTTGTTCTGTTATGATTCTCTAAAGTAATAATTGATTAGGTAAATGATAGTTATTGATCTTTGTTCTGAGTTTTTCTACAGTCTCCATGTCTAAATTCTTATATGCTTATGCTTAATATAAACTTCATAGTTCTCAGTGACTTACAATAAACTCATCTCTATTTTATTGCACTTCTGTAATTTTGTGAGTTTTGGAAGCTAGGTTTACTACCTGATAGTTATAACTAAAATGAAACCTGAACTTGTTCAAGACTTATATCCCTGCGCTTAACCTTAAGTTTTGAACATACAATGTCTAAATACTTTCTTGTCTGCCTGTGTTTGTTAAACTGCCTCTGAGTTACCACAATGGTCCTTACTCTATTTGATTATTATCATTGTTAAACCAATCATGTTCATGTCTTCCTTTCACTAGTGATACTGTTATAATGTTCACTTCTGCATATTATTCCTTGCATCTTATTTGTTTATGATCAAGTCCATTATTTAGTAATCTTGACTGATGTACACTTGAAAATTCAATTTGTCCATGTCACTTAATTAAGTTGAAAGAATCTGAGTATTTAGATGCTTTCTACTCTGTATCTGCACCTGTTAACTCTGGGAGTAATTTCTGGGCTATCACTATAACTTTCTCATGATCATGCTCAACTTTTGTATGCATAAGAACTATCTTATTTGCATCAAGCTGTCTTCTTCTCATGAATCTATGATGTATATATATTATGTTAAGGTTAAACTATTTTCCTCTTCTTAGTGTAAGTCATTATTTTGTTTGGATAAAGTAAGCTGGTAATTGTTACACAACTAAGTTTGTTTGTTCCATAATCAGTTGAGATCTTCACAGACATGTGCAATACATCCATGTCCTTAATATTTTGAGCTCATGTTGATTTTTGTAAAGTTTGCATGCATCTATATTTAACTTATCTTCCATGAAGAAAGGACTTAGACACTAGGTTATAATCAAGTGACCTTTTTAGGAGTTGAAGCATGATCACTTCATACCTATATGCTAAACTAGATTTATGTTTGAATTTGAACTTGTTTTGATGCAATGTTTTCCATTTCCTTTCTTCATTTGCATGATCAATTTGGTTCTATAATGTCACGCCCCATCCTCAAGAAGCGCGACCGGCGCTCAACCGAGTGAACCCGGCCGAGCAAGCCTATTAGATACTTTTTATCCAATTAACCCATGATTAAGAGAAGACGTGATTTCATTAATTATGCAGTCGGAGTCTCATTCACACAATCCTAAATCATTTCATTAGTCATTGCGCTTTTAAGTCCCAAAATACACATTTATTAAAGTTCAAGTAGAAGAAGTGATGAAACACAACATGACTTGTTTAACATTCCCAGCACCCATATACAACCCACATAGTGTCTATGGAGCCTCTAAAGATACAAAAGATAGTAAAGATGGTGCCGGCAATAAGGCCTCAGCTATACCTCAAACAATGACCATAATATAAACAAAAAGTACAATACATGACTACGGGATGAAATGGGGCTCACCGAGTCCGCTGAGAAGAGGATGCAACACTATCTGTGATCCGCACTGTCTGCTATGTAACCACCTACATCCATTTAAAGATGCAGCGCCCCCAGCAAAAGGGACGTTAGAACCATCGAATAGCACTAGTATGTGTAGCTAAACACCAACTCAATAGAATGAATAATAATACAAGAGGAATAGTCAAGAATTCAATAAAGGCTTCAAATAATAGTAAAACAACAAGTTAAGGATCTTATACATTTTCAAAACAATTTCCATATTACTAGGTTGGGTGACCTTTAGTACCGATGTTCCACAATTCACAATACCTCTGTATTCTTACACGAAGTCCGATCTCGGCCCGATTGTCTAGGCCGCCTCATCTGAGACATTACCATAATAGCATTATAACTTTCCAGCACAGTACCACCATGTGTGCGGCATGGCGTCCGATTATGGCCCGATCGGCTAGGCCATCTCATTTGAGATATCAACCCTTTTCATAATTTCATCCACAATACCACCGTGTTCTTACACGGAGTCCGATCTCGGCGGGACCAGCTAGGCCATCTCATTTGTGACATTACCTTTTTCAGTCAATCATCTCACATCGTACTTCTTTCATGTACTTTCGATTCATTGACACTAATGATTACGATTACAAAGTCATTCGTGGCACTTCGCCGTATTTCATAGTTCCAGACCCCCTTTTCCACATTCAATATCATTATCAAAATCAATAAGGCTCCCCATTCAAGACATTAAATTCACATATGAGCAATTTGGGAATCTTAGGCACATAGAGGCTTTTCATACAATTTGGCATAACAACCTTTATTTCGATCTTGACAATAAGCCTTAACATTTCTAACACATATTCCACATTTTTAAACACATCCTAAATGACAAGATAACATGATGAAACATTTAGAATAAATATTGAACTTACATTCTTCAACACAAACACGTTAGAAATCGCCAATTCTCTAATGATCAAGGGCTTACTCTAATTACATGATCACTGTGGAGTTCGATTCTAAGAAGAAGGGGGTTTAGCCAACCTACCTCAATTGAGCTCTTTAAAACTCTAAGATGTTCTGGAATATTATCCACTTCAATCTATTTTAGCAATATAACAAAATTAAACCAAAATTAGGAAGATGAACATGGTTTTAGCTCAATTGAGCATATTATCAAACACTAGGTGTGCATCAATGCCTTAAGGCCCTTTTCTTTGTGGAGGATTCCATCCTTCCCCAAATCATTCTCTGTCATTTTAGCTCACAATCTTCCCACATACTACAAGGATACATGCATGCAAGATAAGCACTCCCATCCCCATGAATTACCTTACTAATGGTCCATTCTAGTTACTTTTTGAAATTAAGGGTTTGGGTGATAAAATCTTACCTCTTAGTAAGAATACCTAGGTGCCTCTCTTGATAATCTTCAAGATTCTAAGTGAGAATTGGAGAGTAATGTGATGAAGATCACTTCACCCACTAGGACCCTCTCTCTCACTCTAAAAATATCAGAAAATATGATCAAAATGGCCCATGGGATATGTTTCAATGAAATATGGTCGGGTTTAAAAACCCCAAAAATGAAGCTTCGAAACAAGGTCTTCGATCGCATAATCGATATGTGGACCGCATATCAGTCACATAATCGGTGACCAAAATAGCCAAAAACTTGTCCGTGTCTGCGGTCACTATGCGGCTCGCAGACCTATTCTATGGTCGCATAATGAACCGCAGAACAGTTATGCAGTCGCATAGTCGACCGCAAAATTTCATCCAAATTGGACAATTAACTGTCTCACTCTGCAGCTATTATGCGGTCCGCAGAGTGATTATGTGGTCGCATAATGGACCGCAGAAATGCATAACACTGCCAAATATTTTCCTCTAATTTTTGGTGCATTCTTCAACCCAAAAAGTTCGAACCGCGACGAGCAACCTCGCCGCGAAGAATTTCTACTATTATTAACCTCTACGCCTACTTTGGCATCACGGAACTCGGGTTTTTAGGAAACAACTTTACGGGGCCTTACATCCTCCCCCACTTAAGATCATTCATCCTCGAATGAGGACCCGAGTTCATTATTAGAACCTTGTGCAACTCAGTTAACATATACATTAGCAACCCCAAATTTAACTATCTCTCTAAGTTCTCAAAAAATTCGCCAGAGTTTTGTTTGTAACTAGGCCTATCCACCTGTCAGAGAGCCCCAGAAACACATCTTATAAACATGTATAGAACCCAACGACATAGCATAACTCATAATAATACCAACTGTGGCCTCATGTAAACAATATATAATCAAAAGGAGCATCTTTACATTAACTGAACAAGTGATACAAAATTCTTAGGCGGTAGGTCCGTAAAAGAAAGGATTACACAACTATTTAAACAAGTGAGGATACTTCTTCTTCATCTCTTCCTCGACCTCCCACGTGGCCTCTTCAACCTGCTGGTTTTGCCATAACACTTTCACGGAGGCAATTTCTTTATCCCTCAACTTTCAGACTTGCCTATCAATCTCTTCATATGACAATTCTTCATTAACCCCAATGGTCTCAACCGGCACAATAGTCCAACTACCTTTTTCAACATAGACACATGGAATACCGGGTGCACTAATGACATCTTGGGTGGTAGCTCAAGTTTGTACGCCACCAGACCGATCCTCTAGATTATTTTGTATGGCCCGACATACCTCGGACTCAATTTCCCTTTTTTCCCAAACCGCATAATACCCTTCATGGGGGAAACCTTCAAGAATACCAAATCATCTTCTTTGAACTCTAATTCTCTACGACGAACATCCGAATAGGATTTCTAACGATTCTGAGCAGTTTTCAACCGCTCCTTTATGATCTTAACTTTTTCCATAGCATGATGTACACGGTCTGTCCCTATTAACTCTGCTTCCCCAATCTCGAACCACCCAATTGGAGATCTATAACTCCTACCATATAATGCCTTAAATGGTGCCATCTAGATACTTGCATGAAAGTTGTTGTTATAAGCAAACTCTATGAGTGGCAAATGATCATCCCAGCTACCCTTGAAATCAAGAACAAAAGCACGCAACATGTTCTCAATCGTCTGAATAGTCCGCTCTGCTTACCCATTGGTCTGTGGATGGAAAGTTGTACTAAGATTCACCTGAATACCCAAACCTTGCTGAAATTTCCTCCAAAAATTGGCCGTGAACTGAGCCCCTCGATAATGATAGAAACTGGAGTTCCGTGTAGCCTGACTATTTCCTTGATATACAACTAAGCATATTGTTCCGCTGTGTTGGTATATTTAACTAGCAAGAAGTGTGCTAATTTTGTGAGTCGGTCCACCATCACCCAAATTGAGTCAAACTTGCGCGGAGTGCGTGGTAATCCTACCACAAAATCCATATTAATCATCTCCCACTTCCACATTGGAATTTCTATGTTCTGTGCCAACCTACCAGGCCGTTGATGCTCGGCCCTCACTTGCTGACAGTTCGGACACCTTGCCACAAAGTCTGTCACATTCCTTTTCATTTCATTCCATCAATAGACTTCCTTGAGGTTGTGATACATCTTCATAGAACCTAGATGCACGGAATACCTAGAAGCGTGAGCTTCAGTCATGATTCTTTCCCGGAGACCATCTACATTCGGAACACATAGTCGTCCTTGGTACCTTAGTGTACCATCATCCATTCTAAGAGCAAAAGCCGTAGTCTTATGTTTTTTAATCCCCTCCTTCAATTGCACTAAAAATGGATCATTGTATTGCTTTGGCCCTATTTTGCACAATTACCCCTCCTTCATTAGAGTCTATAAGACGAACTCCCAAACTAGCCAACCGATAGACTTCCTTGGGCAATGGCCTTTGATATACCTCTAAGTGTGCTAAACTACCTATAGATTTCCGGCTAAGAGCATCCGCCACAACATTGGCTTTCCCCGGGTGATATAGGATATCGATGTCGTAAACCTTGAGTAACTCAAGCCATCTTCTCTGCCTCAGATTCAGTTCCTTTTGTTTGAAAATATATTGAACACTCTTGTGGCCCGTGAATACATCCAAATGGACCCTATACAAATAGTGACGCCAAATTTTCAATGCAAAAACCACCGCCGCAAGTTCTAAGTCATGTGTTAGATAATTCTTTTCATGATTCTTGAGTTGCCTAGAAACATATGCTATAACTTTTCCGTGTTACATTAACACACACCCAAGCCCAATTCTTGAAGAATCACAATATACCACAAATTCAGATGTACCCTCTTGCAAGGTCAACATCGGCATTGTAGTCAATCTCGATTTAAACTCCTGGAAGCTCCTTTCACAGGCATCAGATCATTGGAACTTAACTATTTTCTGAGTCAATTTAGTCAACGGAGAGGTAAGAGTAGAGAACCCCTCGACAAACTTCCTGTAATACGATGCTAAGCCCAAGAAACTACGAATCTCGGTGGGCGTTGTATGTCTAGGCCAATTCTTTACTACTGAAATCTTTTGAGGAGCAACCTTGATTCCTTCTCTAGAGACAACATGATCCAAGAATGTGACAGATTCGAGCCAAAATTCACACTTTCAAAATTTTGCATACAATTGGTGCTGATGAAGAGTCTGCAACACTGCCCTGAGATGATCGGCATGGTCCTCCCGACCTTGTGAATACACAAGAATATCATCAATGAACACTATCACAAAGGAGTCGAGGAAAGGCTTGAAAACCCGATTAATAAGATCCATGAAAGCCGCTGGGGCATTTGTTAGCCCAAAAGACATCACCAGAAATTCAAAATGCCCATATCGGGTCCTAAAAGTTGTTTTCGAAATATCCTGCTCCTTGATCTTCAATTGGTGATACCCGGATCGTAAATCAATTTTGGAGAATATTTAGCACCCTGTAACTAATCAAACAAATCATCTATTCTTGGTAGTGGGTATTTGTTTTTGAATGTGACTTTGTTGAGTTGCCGGTAGTCAATACACATCCTCAGCGATCCATCTTTCTTCCTTACAAAGAGAACCGATGCACCCCATGGTGACATACTCGGTCGGATGAAACCCTTCTCTAACAAATCCTTCAACTGTTGCTTTAGTTCCTTCAATTCTGTTGGTGCTATTCTGTAGGGCGGAATAGATATAGGCTGCGTGCCTGGCATCACATCAATCCCAAAATCAATCTCCCTGTCTGGCGGAATCCCAGGGAGCTTATCAGGAAAGACCTCCGAAAATTCTTTCTAAACTGGCACTGACTCGAGTGTAGGTGCCTCAGCATCGGTGTCCGTAACTTGGACCAAGTGATAGATACACCCCTTGTTAATCATCTTCGTGTCCTTAATGTAAGAAATAAACCTACCCTTCAGCACCACATTATCCCCCTTCCACTCAACAACAGGTTTACTTGGAAATTCAAACCTCACAATTCTAGTTCGGCAGTCGAGCTTAGAAAAACATAAATAAAGCCAATCCATCCCCATAATTACATCAAAATCAACCATCCCCAATTAAATGAGATCGGCCATGGTGTCCCGACCACGCACTGTGACAACACAACCCCTATAAACTCGTGCGCCCACAATAGACTTGCCAACCAGAGTAGATACAGAGAACGGCTCAGGAAGTTGTTCCAGTGCTATCCCAAATTCCATAGCAACATAAGGGTAACATAGGATAACGTGGAACCGGGATCAATAAGAGGATATACATCATGGGTTTGGACAGTCAATATACCCGTGACAACATCTGGAGAAGCCTCTGCATTCTGGAGACCGCTCATAGCATAGAAATGACTGGATCCTCCTGAACTTTGCACACCACCCCTAGCTACACCACACCCTATTGGAGGGCCTCGAGCTAGAGGGGGTGCGGAAGATGTAGAAGCTACAGAACCGGATGGCTGTGTCGTGCCCCTACCCGCACCCTGGCGGGATGAACGGCACTCCCTTTGAATATGAGCCCTCAACCAGCACCCGTAACATATATGTAAGTCCATGTAGCAAATCCCCGAGTGCATCTTCCCACACCTGGGGCATGGGGGCCTCCACTACTGTGGGAACCTCCCTCCTGATTGGCACTGATGGTGGGGTCCCCTGCTGCCCTGATTTGGCCTGAAGTGACTCCCCTACTGCTGACTGTGCCCCATTGGCGGTGCACTAGCTGAAGACTGAGCATGAGACTGGGTTGGCCCTAATGACCCTCCCCTGAAAGGTGATCTCCCCCCAGTAAATGACTCCCCAAAGTTGCCCGCGGACTGAGCCTTGCTGGTACCCTCTCGCTCTCTCTCGTTCTTCAACTTGCATTCCTATCTAGCTTGAGCAAATGATACCATTTTCCCATAGTTCATGTCTGAATTCAAGGCAACTGTAGCGGCCTCATTGATTACCAAGGGGCTAAGGCCCTGCACAAACCGGCGCACGCTAGCCTCCATATTAGGCAATATGAGAATGACATATTTTGACAGGTGCGCGAACTCCTTGTGATACTCCCACACACTCCTACTCCCTTGCTTAAGATTCTCAAACTCTGCGGCACGGGCTTCCCGAGTCTCGGCAGGCAAGAAATGGTCTATAAAAGCATCAGCAAACTCACTCCATCTCGCTGGAGGGCTCCCCTCCTCCCGAGAGTCCTCCCACAACTCAAATCAAGAATAGGCCACTCCTTTTAGGCGGTAGGCGGCCAACTCCACTCCCTCCGTCTTAGTAGCATGCATAACCCGGAGAGTCTTATGCATCTCATCAATAAAGTCTTGTGGGTCCTCCTTAGAATTAGCATCCGTGAAAATCGGAGGATCCAACTGCAGAAACCTGTTCACCCTGGAACAACTAGAATCCCCTTGCAGTCTAGAGGATGTAGGTATAACATTCGACCTTTGGGCCTGAGAAGCCACTATCTGAGTCAGCATCTGAATAGCTCCCCTAAGATCCCCATCAGAAATACAAGAGCTGGAAGTTGGAGCTGGAGGTGGAATCGGAATGCCAGGTGGAGGAACCGTCACACCCTCAGTAGGTGTAGGAACTGGTGTGGCCTAGGCCAGTGTAGTGGAATCAGGTAGTGTAGCAGTCGGGGGATTATCCTCACCCCTTGGGTGTTCACCCGCTTCATCAAATAAAGGATCAACTACCACTCCTAAGGCGGCGTTGGATACTTGGCCAGTTCTTGCTCTCTTCTTAGGTGCCATATACTGAAATGTAAAGGAATGTATGAGTTAGAGGAGGAACAATTGCACAATTAGTTTCATCGCACGATCCAGAGTATCAAAGAAGGGTATTGTTCCTAAATGTTCAAGTAGCCTCCAACTTATAGATGTGGTCGACAATACACCGATAAGAAGGACTCCACCAGACACCGCTCCGAGACATCCTAGGACACTTTAAAACCTTAGGCTCTGATACCAAGTTTGTCATGCCTCATCCTCGAGAAGCGCTACCGGCGCTCAACCGAATGAACCCGGCCGAGCAAGCATGTTAGATACTTTCTATCCAATTAACCCACAATCAAGAGAAGACGTGATTTCATTAATTATACAGTAGGAGTCTCATTCACATAATTCTAAATCATTTCATTAGTCATTGCGCTTTTAAGTCCCAAAATACACATTTCTTAAAGTTCAAGTGGAACAAGTGATCAAACACAACATAACTTGTTTAACATTCCCAACACCCATATACAACCCAAATAGTGTCTACGGAGCCTCTAAAGATACAAAAGAGAGTAAAGATGGTACCGGCAACAAGGCTCCGACTATACCTCAAAAAGTGACCATAATATAAACAAAAGGTACAATACAATGTCTCCGAAAAGAAATGGGTCTCACCGAGTCCGCTGAGAAGAGGATGCAACACTATCTCTGATCCGCATTGTCTGCTATGTAACCACCTGCATCCATTTAAAGATGCAGCGCCCCCGGCAAAAGGGACGTTAGTACCGTCGAATAGTACTAGTATGTATAGCTAAACACCAACTCAATAGAATGAATAATAATACAAGAGGAACAATCAAGAATTCAATAAGGGCTTCAAATAATCGTAAAACAACAAGTTAAGGATCATATACATTTTCAAAATAATTTCCATATTACTAGGTTGGGTGACCTTTAGTACCGATGCTCCACAATTCACAATACCTCCGTATTCTTACACGGAGTCCGATCTTGGCCCGATCATCTAGGCGGCCTCATCTAAGCCTTGAGTCCCTCCCAGGCACAAGCATTTCCTTGGGCCTTGAGTCCCTTGGGAACTTTGAAGTGTCGGGGGGTCCAAAGGGTGCATCGACCTCGAGTGGGGTTCCCTCCTTAGCTCTTAATTCATTGACACATTCATTTCCTTAAGGGTTTAGTGTTTAATGACAACGAAAGATTTCCAATGTGAATTATTCACTACGTATAGCCATAACATTAATATATAATTTCCTCTACCATATTAATCTTATTCTTGCTTCAGTTATCTATTTGTGTATTTGTCATGAACATCAAAGTATGATCTATAGTTAGAATATGCTAAATATATATTGGATATATGTGTAATGACTTTCTTATTTTTTTGACATGTACATCTGTTTGGGCCTCTCAGTTCCTGATGAACTCAACCCCAATTCCAGCCTTATCGCATCTCGTCCAGGAGTCCAAAGTCAGTTGTGTCTACTTTTCTTTAATGCTGAGCCTACCTTCTTGAGGCTTAATAACAGAGTCCAATCATCTTTCCCTCAACTCTTTTATCATTATTATTGTCTCGTTAATTTAGTTTACTGCTTCTATTAGTTTAATGTTAGTTGTATTTGTTATGTTTTTATTGTTGTTCTATCTCTCCTGTATATAACACTTATATATTTGAACACATGCTTTTCTTTTATGCTTTAGTATCATATGAACTTAGGCAAGCCTTAAACAACATAGGATTTAAAAGGGAAATTAGTTATAAGCAAATCCTTAACTCACTAATTATAATCTACCCGCAAATTATTATTGTGTTTCGCTCACCCTCCTTTCCTTGAAGGATATTCAAAATCCAGAACTTAGCAAAACAGCAGCTCTATTTCAAAAAGGAAAATTCAGATTGCAAATGACCTCTTCTTTGGAAACCCTCCGAATCTGAGGTAATTTTAGGCTCACTTTCTTGCAAGACATCCTTTAGGGTTATATAACTAACCAACCCCCAAATCAAAGTATTTTCATAACTCAATCTGTTTATATACTTATAAAATCTAGACCATTTATGTACCAATTTCAAGACTCTTTTAATACCTCTTATAAACTTCTTCATAAACTCATATCCCTTTAGGACCTCGCATTCTTTCTATCGATATCATACTTAGGTATATAGTAAGCAGAATTCTTTATCACTAGTCAAAGCCTTTAATAAAATAATTGATCCCAAACTTAGTTTAAATCCTATGGAGCTACCTTAGGTAGATTTTACGGGGTGCCTAACACCTTCCCCTTAGAAGAACAAGAACCCTTACTCATAATCTCATTGGTTAGAAGACTAACAAAGAACATGACTTAGTAATTAAATAGGTATCCTAGTATACCTTAAAATATTAGGTGGCGACTCTCTTTCATCAACAACAGAGAAACCACAAGTTGAATCCTATCTTGACTAGTGCAAAATAGGGTGCAACGGCTGTGGGTTAGAAAAATGAGAGCAATAGAATAGATATTAGGGATTTAGTTCCATTATAAAAATTTGATTGTCTTTCTTATCCCCCGATATGCAAAAATGAGTACTATGTATAAATAGTGAAGTGTATGTAACAAAGTATGTGGATCAAATTCTTTAGTAAAAGATAGTTATAAAATAGAAAGAAAAATTATGTGGTCAAAATGTAAATAATGTCATGTCGCATCGAGTCACATCATGATGTCTTGTCACATCAAGTGTGTCATCATATCAGATATTGATGGTGTAAGGCCCCGTACAAATTTTAACCAAAACCTCGGGGTTTCATGGTACCAAGATAGATTCTTGTGTTGAATAGTACCCTACGGACTTAGAGGAAAATGTTTCGCAAAAGAACACGTTTCTGCGGCCCATTATGCGACCGCATAATCACTCTGCAGACCGCATAATGGCCGTAGAGTGAAGCAGAAAGTTCGGCCAATTTGAGGTTAGTTTTGCGGTCGATTATGCGACTGCATAATCGATATGCGGACCGCATATTGGTCACATAATTCCTCTTGGGTTTTTGCGGAGGGAGTTCTGCGTTGTATTTTGCGACTGCAGAACAAGTATGCAGACCGCATACTGGTCGCCTACCTAGGCTGAAAGTTTAGGCCCCTGAGGGCCATTTCTGCGGTCACTTTGCGGACCTCATAACCATATGCGATCGCATATGCGACCGCAGACCTGTGTCGGGGCACCCTTTTTCTTAGTTTAAAACCCGACCCCCATTCCGTTAAAACACCCATTTAGTCTATTTTGAGCTCATTTTCTGATATTTCTAGAGTGAGAGAGAGAGGGTTCAAGAGGGAGGGCCTAAGTTTTCATCAAATTGATCTTCAATCATCACTTAAAGCTTTGGAAAAATTCAAGTAGAGCACCAAATTCTTCATCGAAAAAGGTAAGGCTTCATCACCCCAGCTCTTAATGGGGTACTAGTGTGATACTTCATGGGTATGAGGGTGGTTTATCTTGCATGCATGTATGATAAAGAGTGTGGGGGAAAAAGTGATCTAGAACCATGAACGTTTTCCCGATTCTGGGTTCAATTTGTATATTGCTAAAATAGATAGAGGTTACTAAGGGTTCCGAATAATAGTAGAGTCTAAAGAAGCGCAATTGATGTATGTATGGCTAACTCTCTTCTTCTTAGAATCGAACTCCTAGTGTCCGAGTAATTGGTGTAAGTTCTAACTTGATCATACTAGAATTGTTTGCCTTAGTGTGTTAGATTGAACAATTTATGTTCCCTAATTGTTTTAGATGGTTACCGTGTCATCATGCTATTTGAGAATGTAATTATGACTTTCCAAGCTCCTTCCCTTATGTGTGCAAAGCCTTATGTGATGGTACTTATCGACATGAATTATGATGTTATTTGAACAAATAAAAAGGGAAAGACTTGAATTGTAAAATGTTCCCAAGGGCCAAGGACTACTTAATAAATGAGGCTGTTTGTGCCTTGTAATGAAAGGGGGGAAAGAAATGTGAATTGAGTGAACAGTTGAAAGAGGTTATGTCTCAAGTGAGATGGCTTAGCCGATCGGGCCGAGATCAGACGCCATGTTGTACACATGGTGGCATTTGTGGTGGAATTATTGATTTACATTGTGGATATGGATATGTCTCACTTGAGATGGCTTAGCCGGTCGGGCCGAGACCAGACTCTATGTAAAAACACGGTGGCATTGTGAGTTGTGGCATTGGCACTAAAGATTATTAACCTAAAAAGATAGAAAGATTGAATCGAAAACTATGTGATCCTTACTTGGTGTTTCTGTGTATTTATGTGAAGCACTTATTGATTATTATGACTGCCTTCTCCTTGTTTTGCTATTCATTCTACTAAGACTGGTGTTTGCCTTACATACTAGTACTATTCAACAGTACTAACGTACCTTTTGCCGGGGGCGCTACATCTTTGAATGTATGTAGGTGGTTCCAACGCAGATAGCGCTGATCGCATATAGTGTTGCTCTCCCTCACACTCATCATAGCAGTACTGGTGAGCCCCATTTCCTCATGGGGTCATGTAGTCCTTCTTTTGTAGAAGTTTTCACATTTTGAGGTATAGCCGGGGCTTTGTTGTCGGCACTGTCATGTTGGTCTTTTGTATCATTAGAGGCTCCATAGACGTTTATGTGGGTCGTGTATGGGTATCGGAGTGGTCACTGGACTAAGTTGTATTTTGAAAACTTTGCTATGGCATAATGTATATAATGAAAAATGGGCTAGCAATGTTTATGCATGTATATCTGATCTCTCCCATATTTAGTAGATGGTAACGCGTCCTCTTTTCGAATCATGAATGAGTCGGGTAGGGATGGTCTAATAGGCTTGCTTGACCGGGTTCACTCGGTTGAGCGTCGGGCGCGCTCCTCAAGGTTGGGGGTGACAAACTTGGTATCAGAGCCTAAGGTTTTAAATTGTGCTAGGATGTCTTGGAGCCGTGTCTAGTAGAGCCCTTCTTATTGATGTGTTGTCGACCATATCTATAATTAGGGGCTACTTGGACATTTAGGAATAATACCTTTCATTATTGTTCTATATCGTGCGATGGAGCGGAATGTGAGGTTGTTCTCCTCTAACTCGTGCATTGTTCTAACTTTCAGTAAATGGCACCTAAGAAGAGAGCGAGAATTGTCCAAGAAGCCAATGCCACCCCAGGAGTGGCTGTTGATCCCCTACTTGATAATGCGGGTAAGGGGAATCCCCCTACTATCACACTGCCTGATTCGTCTACTCCAGAACATACTACCTCAGTTCCTACACCCACGGAGGGTGCCACAATCCCTCCCGCCGATATACCTGTTCCACCTCCAGCCCCAGCTCCTGGTCCCGGTATTTCCGATGGGGATCTTAGGGGGCTATTCAGATGCTAACTCAGTTAGTAGCTTCTCAGGCTCAGAGGTCAAATGTTGCACCCACCTCATTTAGCTTGCAAGGGGATTCTTCCGGTTCTAGGGTAAACAGTTTCCTTTAGTTAGACCCTCCAGTGTTCACAGGTACTGATCCCGGGGCAGACCCTCAGGATTTGCCTCCTATCGTTTGAAAGGGGTGGCATATTCCTGGTTTGAGATGTAGGAGGATTCCCGTGAGTAGGGGAGCACTCCGGCGAGATGGAGTGAGTTCGCGGATGCCTTCATAGACCATTTCTTGCCTGCCGAGACTAAGGCAATCTGTGTTGCTGAGTTTGAGACCCTTAAACATGGCAGTAAGAGTATGTAGGAGTATCACATAGAGTTTGTGCGCCTGTCAAAGTATGTTGTTCATATGATGCCGACTATGGAGGCTAGGGTGCGTCGATTTGTGCAGGGCCTTAGCCCTTTGGTTATTAATGAGGCTGCCACAACTGCTCTAAATTCTGACATGAACTATGGAAAGATGGTGGCATTTGCCCAAGCTACAAAGGCTCGAAAATTAAAGCTCAGGATGGAACGAGAAGGTAGTAGTAGGGACTGATCATCAGGCAACCTTGGGGATTTGTTCGGAGGTGGGAGATCAGCTTTTCGGGGAGGATCATCAGGGCCATCCTAGTCTTATGCTCAGTCTTCAGATAGTGCCTCGCCATCAGGGCACGGTCAGCAGTAGGGGAGTCTCTTTAGGACTGGTCAGGGCAGCAGGGGGTCCCAGGGCCGATCAGGAGGGAGATTCCAGCAGTAGCAAAGGGCCTCATGCCTTAAGTGTGGGAGGATACATTTGGGAGTCTGCTACCTGGACATGCCAGTATGTTACGGATGCAGAATGAGAGGTCATATTCAGAGGGAGTGTAGTGCATCCCGTCAAGGTGCAGGCAGGGGCACAGCTCAGTCATCCAGTTCTACAGCTGCCACATCCTCAGCACACCCTCCAACTCGAGGCTCTCCAACTGTCGTATGGCGTGGTACAACTAGGGGTGGTGCACAGAGTTCGGGAAGACCCAGCCGATTCTATGCTATGAGTGGTCGACAGAGTGCAGAGGCTTCCCCAGATGTCATCACAAGTATATTAACTGTTCAATCTCATGATGTGTATGCCCTTATTGATCCCGGATCTTCTTTGTCCTATGTTACTCCTTATGTTGCTGCGAGCTTCGGGATAGAACCGGAACAGCTTCATGAGCCATTCTCTGTATCTACCCCAGTTGGCGAGTCTATTACGGCCGTGCGGGTTAATAGAGATTGTGATGTCACGGTGCGTGGTCGGGATACCATAGCTGATCTCATTAAGCTGGGGATGATTGATTTTGATGTAATAATGGGAATAGACTGGCTCTATTCATGTTTTTCCAAACTCGACTGCCAAACCAGAATTACGAGGCTTGAGTTTCCTAACGAGCCAATTGTTGAGTGGGAGGGGAATAATGTTATGCCAAAAGGTAGGTTTATTTATTACCTTAAGGCCACAAAAATGATCAGGAAGGGGTATATTTATCATTTGGTCCGAGTTACGGACACCACTATTGAGGTGCCTACCCTTGAATCTGTACCAATTGTGAATGAATTCCCCGATGTCTTTCTGGATGAACTCCCTGGAATTCCTCCAGACAGGGAGAATGATTTTGGAATTGATGTAATGCCAGCCACATAGCCTATATCCATTCCACCTTATAGAATAGTGCCAGTAGAATTAAAAGAGCTAAAGGAACAACTAAGGGATTTGCTAGAGAAAGGTTTCATCCGACCGAGTGTGTCACCTTGGGGCGCACCGGTTCTCTTTGTCAGAAAGAAAGATGGATCGCTACGGATGTGTATTGATTACCGGCAGCTCAACATGGTCACAATAAAAAATAAATACCCATTGCCAAGGATAGATGATTTGTTTGATCAATTGCAAGGTGCTACGTTCTTCTCCAAAATTGATTTGCGGTCCGAGTACCATCAATTGAAGGTAAGCGAGCAAGATATTCTGAAAACAACTTTCAGAACCTGATATGAGCACTTTGAATTTTTGGTAATGTCTTACGGGCTAACATATACCCCGGCAGCTTTCATGGATCTTATGAATCGAGTCTTTAAGCCTTTTCTTGACTCCTTTTTGATAGTATTCATTTACGACATCCTCATATATTCACGAAGTTGAGAAGATCACGCCGACCACCTTAGAGCAGTTCTGCAGACTCTTTATCAACACCAATTGTATGCAAAGTTCTCAAAATGTGAATTTTGGCTTGGATCTGTTATATTCCTGAGTCATGTAGTCTCCGGAGAAGGAATTAAGGTTGATCCTCAAATGATTGCAGCGGTGAAGGATTGGCCTAGACCTACTACTCCAATATAGATTCGCAATTTCTTGGGTTTGGCCGGGTATTATAGGAGGTTCGTGGAGGGGATCTCCACACTTTCCTCTCCATTGACTAAATTGATGCAGAAGGCGGTTAAGTTCCAGTGGTCCGATGCTTGTGAAAGGAGCTTCCAGGAATTGAAATCAAGATTGACTTCGGCGCCGATATTGACCCTGCCAAAGGGTACCAAGAGGTTTGTGGTGTATTGCGATGGTTCAAGGATCGATCTTGGGTGTTTTTTAATGAAACATGGTAAGGTTATAGCATATGCTTCAAGGCAACTTAAGAATCATGAGAAGAACTATCCAACTCATGACTTAGAGCTTGCGGCGGTGGTTTTTGCATTAACAATTTGGCGTCATTATTTGTTTGGAGTCCATGTAGATGTATTCACGGACCACAAGAATCTTCAATACATTTTTAAGCAAAAAGAATTGAACTTAAGGCAGAGAAGGTGGGTTGAATTTCTCAAAGATTATTGCATCGACATTTTGTATCATCCGGGGAAAGCTAATGTGGTGGCGGATGCTCTTAGTCGGAAATCTATGGGTAGTTTGGCTCAGTTGGAGGCATGTCTAAGGCCCTTGGCCCTGTAGGTTCACCAGTTGGCTAGTTTGGGAGTTCGTCTTGTGGACTCTAATGAAGGGGGGGTGATTGTGCGGAATAGGGCAGAATCATCGCTTGTGACGGAGGTCAAGGAGAAGCAATAAAATGATCCAGTGTTGGTGCAGCTGAAGGAAGTGATTCATAAACATAAGGCTACGTCTTTTTCTCTTGACATGGATGATGGTACATTACGGTACCAAGGGCGGTTATGTGTTCCAAACGTAGATGGTCTTCGGGAAAGAATCATGGGAGAAGCTCATACTTCTAGATATTCCGTGCACCTAGGTTCAACGAAAATGTATCATGACCTCAAGGAAGTTTACTGGTGGAATGACATGAAGAGGGGTGTGGCGGACTTGGTGGCAAAATGTTTAAACTGTCAACAGGTGAAGGCCGAGCATCAAAAGCCCGGTGGGTTAACACAAAGTATAGAAATTCCAATGTGGAAATGGGAAATGACTAACATGGATTTTGTGGTAGGGTTACCACACACTCCACGGAAGTTTGACTCAATTTGGGTGATCGTGGATCGACTCACGAAATCAGCTCACTTTTTGCCAGTTAAAACCACTGACACTGCGGAATAGTATCCTAAATTGTATATCAAGGAGATAGTCAGGCTTCACGACACTCCAGTTTCCATCATTTTCGATTGAGGGGCCTAGTTCACAGCTAATTTCTGGAAGAAATTTCAGCAAGGTTTGGGTACGTAGGTAAATCTTCGCACGGCCTTCCATCCACAAACTGACAGGAAAGCAGAGCGGACTATTCAGACGTTTGAGGACATGTTGCATTATTGTGTGCTTGACTTGAAGGGTAGATGGGATGATCATTTGCCGCTCATAGAATTTGCTTATAACAACAGCTTCCATGCCAGTATTCAGATGGCGCCATTTGAGGCCTTGTATGGTAGAAGATGTTGATCACCGATTGGGTGGTTCGAGGTTGGAGAAGCTGAACTAATAGGACCAGACCTTGTGCATCAGTCTATGGAAAAGGTTAAGATCATAAAGGAGCGATTGAAAACTGCTCAGAGTCGTCAAAAATCCTATTCGGATGTTCATCGCAGAGACTTAGAGTTCAAGGAAGACGATTGGGTGTTCTGGAAGGTATCTCCCATGAAGGGGATCATGCGGTTTGGAAAGAAAGGGAAATTAAGTACAGAATAATTCGAAGGATAGGTCAGGTGGCGTACAATCTTGAGCTACCACCTGAGATGTCATTAGTGGACCTGGTATTCCATGTGTCCATGTTGATGAAGGTAGTTGGAGATCCGTCTACTATTGTGCCGGTTGAGACCGTCGAGGTTACTGAAGAATTGTCATATGAAGAGATTCCGGTTGCTATCCTTAATAGACAGGTCCAAAAATTGAGGAACAAACAAATTGCATCCGTAAAGGTATTATGGCGAAACCAGCAAGTCGAAAAAGCTACTTGGGAAGCCGAGAATGAAATGAAAAAGAAGTACCCTCATTTGTTTGAATAGCCATGTAATAGCTCTATAAAGTTGTCCCCCTAAATATTTGTATTACTCGTTCGGCTTATATAAAGACACTCTGTTCTAGTTATATGTCCCCTATGAGGCTTCGTTTGGTGTTATTTTGCGTTCTGTTGTGTCATTTAATTCTATATATGTTGCTAAGGTGTGTTTCAGGGGCTCTCTGGCAGGTGGATAGGCCTAAATACAAAGGAAACTCTGGTGAAATTTTTAGGAAGTTAGGCAAATTTGGGGCTGATGGGATGTGGTATAACTGAAGCTGTGTTAAGTGAACCTTGATCCTCATTTGAGGACGAATGATCTTAAGTGGGGGAGGATGTAAGGCCCGGTACAAATTTTAACTAAAACCTCGGGGTTTCGTGGTGCCAAGATAGATTCCTACGTTATTATAGTAGAAATTCTTCAAGGCTCGCAAGCTTGCCGTGGTTCAGACTTTTTGGATTGAACAGTACCCTATGGAATTAGAGGAAAATATTTCACAGAAGAACGCATTTCTGTGGCCCATTATGCGGCTGCATAATCACTCTGCGGACCGCATAATGGCCGCAGAGTGAAGCAAAAAATTTGGCCAATTTGAGGTTAGTTTTGCGATCGATTATGCGACCACATAATCAATATGCGGACCGTATATTGGTCGCATAATTACTCTTGGGTTTTTGTGGAGGGAGTTCTACGGTGCATTATGCGACCGCAAAACAAGTATGTGGACCGCATACTGGTCGCATACCTGGGCCGAAAGTTTAGGCCCCTGAGGGCCATTTCTGCGGTCACTTTGCGGACTGCATAACCATTATGTGGTTGCATATGCGACCGCGGACCTGTGTCGGGGCATCCTTTTTCTTAATTTAAAACCCGACCCCCATTCCGTTAAAACACCTATTTAATCTATCTTGAGCTCATTTTCTGATATATCTAGAGTGAGTGAGAGAAGGTTCAAGAGGGAGGCCCTAAGTTTTCATCAAATTGATCTTCAATCATCACTTAAAGATTTGGAAACATTCAAGTAGAGCACCAAATTCTTCATCCAAAAAGGTAAGACTTCATCACCCTAGCTCTTAATTTCAAACATAGCTATAATGGGGTACTAGTGTGATACTTCATGGGTATGAGGGTGGTTTATCTTGCATGCATATGTGATAAAGAGCGTGGGGGAAAAGTGAGCTAGAACCATCAATGTTTTCCTGATTCTGGGTTCAATTTGTATATTGCTAAAATAGATTGAGGTTGCTAAGGGTTTCGGATAATAGTAGAGTCTAAAGAAGCGCAATTGAGGTATGTATGGCTAACTCTCTTCTTCTTAGAATCGAACTTCTGATGTCCGAGTAATTGGTGTAAGTTCTAACTTGATCATACTAGAATTGTTTGCCTTAGTGTGTTGGATTGAACGATTTATGTTCCCTAATTGTTTTAGATGGTTACTGTGTCATCATGCTATCTGAGAACGTAATTATGATTTTCCAAGCTCATTCCCTTATGTGTGAAATGCTTTATGTGATGGTACTTATCGACATGAATTATGATGTTATTTAAATAAATAAAAAGGGAAAGACTTGAATTGTAAAATGTTCCCAAGTTCCAAGGACTACTTAATAAATGAGGTTGTTTGTGCCATGTAACGAAATATGGGAAAGAAATGTGAATTGAGTGAACAATTGAAAGAGGTTATGTCTCAAGTGAGATGGCTTAGCCGATCGGGCCGAGTTCGGACGCCATGCTGTACACATGGTGGCATTTGTGTTGGAACTATTGATTTATATTGTAGATATGGATATGTCTCACTTGAGATGGCTTAGCCGGTCGGGCTGAGACCGGACTCCGTGTAAAAACACGGTGGCATTGTGAGTTGTAGCATTTGGCACAAAAGATTATTAACCTAAAAAGATGGAAAGATTGAATCGAAAACTATGTGATCCTTACTTGGTGTTTCTATGTATTTCTATGAAGCACTTATTGATTATTATAACTGCCTTCTCCTTGTTTCATTGTTCATTCTACTAAGATTAGTGTTTGCCTTACATACTAGTACTATTCAACAGTACTAACATCCCTTTTGCCGGGGGCGCTACATCTTTAAATGGATGTAGGTGGTTCCATCGCAGATAGAGCTGATAGCAGATAGTGGTGCTCTCCCTCACACTCATCACAGCAGTCTTGGTGAGCCTCATTTCCTCCTGGGGTCATGTAGTCCTTCTTTTGTAGAAGTTTTTACATTTTGAGGTATAGCCAGGGCCTTGTTGCCGGCACTGTCATGTTGGTCTTTTGTATCATTAGAGGCTCCGTAGACGTTTATGTGGGTCGTGTATGGGTATCGGAATGGTCACTGGACTAAGTTGTATTTTGAAAACTTAACTATGGCATAATGTAAATAATGAAAAATATTCTAGCAACGTTTATGCATGTATATCTGATCTCTCCCCTATTTAGCAGATGGTAACGCGTCCTCTTTTTGGATCATGAATGAGTCGGGTAGGGATGTTCTAATAGGCTTGCTCGACCGGGTTCACTCGGTTGAGCTCCGGTCGCGCTTCCCGAGGTTAAGGCGTGACAGATGGGACATTAGATTTGACTAGACTCGATCCGTATTTTAAAATTAATTCTACCGGCTTCAGTATAATTAATAGTCTGTTCTACGAATTAAAAGATGATTATTTAATAAGAAAATATATAGCATTTAAAATGTCAACTACAACAATGGTGTTGTAGTATTTTTTGTAAAAGACAATAAATTGATCGAATATCCCAATATTTGAAAAATAAGACAATTATCAATAAATTATTTGAAATTTAGAAAAGTGCACAAAATAGTAGCAATTAACTAATTGCAATAAAATGATAAAATTTCCTATATTTTGTAAAAATAAGAATAATTATCAATAAATTGCATAAGAGCTAAATAATATGTAAAATACTAAATTTTATCATTTATTGATTAGGAAGCTTAGAAAAGTTCAATATAAAATACAAAGGGTCAAAATTGAGTGTCAACAACTGCCCCTCTTTGACTGAAGATGATGTAAGAGTCTTCGAACAAAGATATTGATGTCATACTCAATTTTGTCCTGACATGGTAGAATGGGGAATGAGGATGTTTTTAAGATTGTGACTGAACTCTGGTTTTTGAGTTGCCTACAATTCTTAGGTTGCACAAGAATCGGGTCACGTGTAGTTCTGGAATGTAACTGAATACTACTTATGAATTGTAGCCTCATGGGGTGAAGACAAATATTCGAGGACAAAAAGGTTCGTGTGATCTCCACATTGCTTCCAAAATTGCCCCAGTGGAGGACTGTGGTAACAATAGGACGAAGATTTGAATGATGGATGTATTGATTGTATGGATTTGATATGGGTACGACGGGGCTCTGTGTTGAGTTTTCCTACATATCTCTGATGTAACGAAAATCAGGCCGGTTGTAGTTCGAGAAAGCGGTGGGATGAGTTTATTTTGATTTTCAATTTTGAACGTTGCCCCGGCGTCAAGCTGTGATGACAATGGGTGTTTTATTTTTACCATGGGGGTTCAGATTACCTACACACCCCATGTTAATTGGGATATATGATGAATGATACATGGGGATGTGTCGCCTATTGGTGTTGGAAATCTCGAGGTCCGTCCTCAAAATCTGCCCTAGTTTATTGTTAGAAGATAATTCCACGTTGTGTCACATTTGTGATCGGTAGAGTTAACGTGGTGTGGACTATGCTTCTGTTTGACTTGAAAAAGATGGATATGTGATTGTTTGAATGAAATAGGGTCCTGGGTTAGAGCTTTAATTTGAAAGAGTTTCGGGCTAGATATCGGTCCGAAGTGATCGGAGCACTTTGGATTTTGGAGAAAATCTGGGTTGTGTACCGGTCCAAAATTATCAGAGCTCTTTTATTTGAAGGAAATCTAGGTTGTATACAATTACGAAGTGATTGGGGCACTTGGATGAACAAAAAAAGGAAATTCGGGTTGTATACCGGTCCGAAGCGATATCAGAGCATTAGAATGTAAAAAAGGAAATCAGGGCTGTGTACCGGTCCGAAGCGGTATCGGAGCATTTTTGAATTTAAAATACATGTATTAGAAGGTGGACGCCTGTAAAATTTGACTTTGCAATGTAATGCCGATTGTTAAGGAGGGCGCTTGGAAAATTTGGCTTTGAAATGAAATGCCCATTGTTTAGGAGGGCGACTAGAAAAGAAAGAAGTTATTTTTCCTATATAAGAGAATTTATGAAAAGAGTTCTGCTATCAATGACTCAGGCATGAAATAAATGCAAAATGACAGAATTTTGAAATGATATGGCCGGGTCTGACATAGACTGCCTATATATCCTAATGGAATCAGGCCAAGACGTATTTCGATTATGATAGATGACTGAATCCGATGTGGATTTCCTACATATTCCTACCGAAGGAAATCAAGTCGTGGAGTTGTTCCAAATATATAGAAATAATTTTTGGGTTTCTATTACAAGAGTGGGACTGATCCTATGTGGGAAGTCAAGTCAGGCGTAGTTCTGTTACAACAAAACCTAACTCTACCGTCAACAAAACTTGACTCTTTTTGTTTTCTATGTTTTTTGCTGTTTTGTAGCTTTTGTAGAGAATATTGTAAAGAACGACTGCGATTTGTTTATTAATCATCATTTTTTACTTGACTTTGGTTGGTAAATTAGTTTTGTGTATAAGAATTTCCGCCATATACTTTCCAGCAAATCGAGATCAACATATGGGTAATTCTTATAGATTCGACTGGTACCTCATGTATGCCTGAGTATCGATAAGATTTGTTTGTCTTGCTTTAATCAAAGGTTTTGAATTTAGCCTAATCTCATGTTTCAAGCACCCTCACCACGAAAGTCCTAATTTGCACACATATTTGCAGTATTTTTGTATTTAAGATATTTTGGAAAGCATACTCACACTCAGAAAAATGTTCAATGCATGCGATTGAGATACCATATGCTTCACCTTTATGTGAGTATCCACTAATTTGAGAACACTTGGAATAGGATCATGTAGGGATTTTCTATCGGCTTGTAATGTAGGCTTGGGGTCGGGTTGTGATGACCTGATAGGTCATTTTGAGTTTTAGCCTCTATTTCATTATTCCTAGATCTTGATTAGCTCCGTTTAGCATTTCTTGATTTACGTGCACAGTCCATGTCGTATTCCGCAAAGTCTTTATGTGAAAAATTGAAGAAAATGTGAATTTGTTCCTTTAAAATGGTTTGAGTTGACTACGGTCAACATTTTGTGTAAACGGACCCGTATCGGTATTTTGACGATCCTAGTGGTTCGGTATCATGATTTGAGACTTTAGGTGTATGCCCGAAATTGAATTCAGAAGTGCCTAACTTGTTTTGACATGATTTGTTGAAAACTAGTAAATTAAAGGTTTAGAATTCCGAAGTTTGACCGTAGGTTGACTTTATAGATACCGGGTCTGGATTTTGGTTCCGAGACTTGGTATAAGTTCATTTTACTATTTATGACTTGTTTGTAAAATTTGGTGAAAACGGAGTTGATTTGACATGATTCGGACGCTCGGTTGTGAATTTGAAAGTTCTTAAGTTTCTTTGAAAATTTCATGCACTTTGATGTTCGTTTCATAGTTCTAGGTGTTATTTTGGTATTTTGATCGCGCGAGCGAATTTGTATGATATTATTACACTTGTGTGCATGTTTGGTCTCGAGCCCGAGGGGCTCGAGTGAGTTTCGATAGGTTTAGAGGATCTGCGGGTTTTGCTGATATTTTTTGTCTATCATTTTATGCTTTGCGATTGCGAAGGTACTCTCGCGACCGCGAAGGGGAATCTGGCCTAGGGAGGAAATTACTCATCATAAACGCGAGGAGTTGGTCGCAAACGCGAAGCAGATGGGAGTTTACCCTTCACGAACATGACAATCCTTTCGTGAACGCATAGTGGTAGGGAGGGAACTGGGGAGTTAGCCTGTTACTCTAAATGAACGCGAGCGCAGGCTCACGAAAACGAAGGCCAAGTGGGACAGGCCATCGCGAACGCATAGCATTTCTCACGAATGCGAAGTCCACTTGGGCCGCTGCTCTTCACGAACGCGAAGAAGGCCTGACGCCCAGTGACTTAAATATCCCAATGTCGGGATTCGACCCATTTTTCACCATTTTCAAGTATGAGCTCGGCCTAGAGGCAATTTTGAAGAGATTTTTCTTCTCAACTTCATAGGTTAGTAGATTTTTAATTATTTCCATTCATTTCCATAAACACCCATTGTTTTTAACCTTTAATCTATGCTTTTCCATGGTAGAAATTAGGAATTTAGGTAGAAATTGGTGATTTTGAGAAATTGAGATTTAGACCTCAAATTGAGGTCGAATTTCGAAACTAATCATATAACAGGACTCGGGGATGAATGAATAATAGAGTTTTGGTCCGAACCTATGGTTTAGACCAAGCAAGCCCCGGATTGACTTTTGTTGACTTTTTTCAAAATCATTAAAGATTAAATATTTTTCACTTGTGGGTAATTTCTAAAGCTTATTTTGAATTGTTTGAACTACATTTGGTTAGATTTGATTGGTTTGGAGGCTAATTCTAGAGGAAAGGCCCAGGTTGAGCTTTGATTTAATTGTGGAGTGAGGTAAGTGTTGGATCAAATCTTGTCTTACGGGAATCAGGTATTTTTGAACCATGTATTGTGTGGATTATGGGAGAAAACGGCGTATATGCGAGGTGACGAGTGTATATACACCGTCAAAATATTTGTTTCCCATGTTCTTCGTTATTTCATGAATTATCTTGTTCCGTGCCTTAATTGTTACATGCTTTTTTTGACTTCTCTGCCATAATTGTTATTTGTCATTTAATTATTCTCGTACTAAATTGGTCATCCCTTCCATGACTCCATGCTTATTTGCTACTTGCCTTTAATTGTTTTACTTGCACATTTTAATTGTCACATGTTTTACTTGTCTTATTATTGTTTTTTGTAATAAGTGTTGCATTCTATGATGTAGTTTCATTTGCTTGAGTTTGTTTAGATTGTTAGATATAGATACCCTTGTTAGGTTGAATCTTCGAATTTATTAGAGATTCTTTGATTATTAAGTGGTCCTTTATTGCTTTGTACCTTTACTTTCTTGATGTAGAAATGCTTGTAAATTGGGCTATTGGATTGTTTATGTTAATTGAAATTTTTTGTGGAGCGGGTTGCATAACGCAACGGAAATCGGAAGGTAATTAATTGAAATGGTGGAATAAGGATGGATTTTGACATTGATAAATGATGATATGGTGGGATCGGGTTGCGCGCCGCAACGGTTTGTAAATGTTGTACTTGTTGTTGTTGTTGAGTTGGCCTCAGCATTTTTATATGAGTTTAGGAGATGTGTTATTCTGGGCTTTCTGATAATGAGGTTTGAGTTCATTTTCATGAGTTAATTGCTTTACTTTCACTTCCTGTTTCTTTTACTAATATTATTATTATTATCACTGCGTACAGGTTATTGTAAGTGGACTGCTTTAGCCTTGTCACTACTTCATTGAGGTTAGTCTCGGTACTTACAAAGTACATGGGGTCGGTTGTACTCATACTACACTCTGCACTTCTTGTAAAGATATCGGAGATGGTCCTAGAGGCGATTAGTAGTTTTTGCTCAGATTCAGTCGTTGTCGCGGACTTAAGGAATAGTTGCACGACCTTTGTAGCCCTGAAGTCCCATTCCCTTCTATCTTTACTATTTTATTGAGTTTCAAAATTGTGTATTTTGTTCAAACCTTGTTTGTAGCACTCTAGATATTCATGTACTCATGACTCCAGGTTCTGGGTTATGTCTAGAATTCATTGTTCGGTATTATTTTACTCTACTTCAGACTTATATCCTTATCATTGTTAATATTTCATTTTCAAATTTTAAAATAAAATTAATTTTATCTTTCACGTCGACTTGCCTAGCAAGTAGATATTACGCGCCATCATGACACCGAGGTTGAGATTCCGGGTCGTGATAAGTTGGTATCAGAGCACTAGGTTTTGTAGGTCTCATGAGTCATGGGCAAGATTAGTAGAGTCTGGAGACGCCTTCACTTATCTTCTAGAGGATATGGAGTTTTAGAAAAAACATTCTTTCTTTCCCTATTGTGCTATTTTTTCTATCATTGATGTTTGAATCATTCCATTCTTGCTCTCTCGTAGATGGTGAGAACACGCATAACATCTATAGCCGGCCAGGAGCCAGAGCCCCTTGTTGCAGCTACTACCAGGGGTAGAGGCCGAGGTCAAGGTCGAGGTTGATCTAGAGGCCAAGGCCGAGGTCGAGGCAAGGCTCAGCCTAGAGCTCTAGCAACAACACCCATAGCGGAGCCTCAGATTGACCATGAGGAGAATATTCCAAATCTGACCGTACTATTTGGGACGGTCAGGCCTCGGAGGGATTTATAGCCACTCTAGTGCTTCAGGACGCCCTAGTTCGTTTAGTGGGCCTGATGGAGAGTGTGGCCTAGGCTGGCACATTTCCAGTGTCACCAGCCATCTCTCAGGCCAGGGGAGGAGAACAGACACCCGCTACTCACACTCCAGAGTAGATGGCACCAATGTATTAGACTCCACCAGCCCAGCCAGTTGGGGTAGTTCAGCCGGTTGTTGTGGCACAGGCTGGGGCGAGTCTCGCTATGTCTTCTAAGACCGTGATAAGGCTGGATAAGTTTACCAAGCTCTTTTCTGTTCATTTTAGTGCTGCCCTTTTTGAGGACCCATATGATTACTTGGATGATTGCCACGAGGTGTTGCACAACATGGGTATTGTTGAGACCAATGGGTTCAACTTTGCAGTGTTCTAGATGACTTGTTCTACCAAGAGATGGTGGAGACATTATGTGTTGAACAGACCAACAGGTTCGCCTTCACTTACCTAGGATCTGTTTTCACATCTATTTCTGGAGAAGCTTATTCCTTTCACTCTAAGAGAGGAATATCGGAGGCAGTTTGAGCGCCTTTAGCAGGGTGGCATGACCGTCACCCAATATGAGTCTCGATTTGTGGACCCAGTTTGACCATCTTGCTCCCTACTAAAAGGAGAGTGTGGGGAGATTCATTGATGGACTCACTTTCAGTATCAGGCTACAGCTGGCCAAGGACACCATAAAGTATATTTCTTTTCGTCAATTCGGTGGTTTTAGTGTTGCCTCATCTGGAGGCAGGGTTACTTTTGGTAAAGGCCATCCTCCTAGGCCGTTCCACTCAGCGCTTCAGGCATCGCACGGTGCTTCGGGTAGTCATTGTCCTTATATATCTTATACTGAGAAGCTAGCCTATAGTGCACAATCTGCTCCTATTAGTTCGCCTCCGATCCAGAGCTACCACAGTGGTTATCCGGTCCGTCCTTGTCAGTCTCAGTTTCATTAGCCACAGTAGTCGAGAGGGTATTTTGAGTGTGGGGGTACATGTCACATCAGGAGGTATTGCCCTAGATTGTCGAGCATCATGCCACAACAGATTTCTCGTGCCATGGTTCCTGCACTGGTTGCTTCACCGCCCGCTCAACCAGCTAGAGGCAGGGGTCAAGCTGCTAGAGGTGGAGGTCAGTCCATTAGAGGTGGAGGTCAGGATGTTAGAGGTGAAGGCCAGCCAACTAGAGGTCGTTCAAGAGGTAGAGGTCATAGTGTTGGGGCCTATCCCCATTTTTATGCTTTCCTAGCTAGACTTGAGGCCGAGTCATCTGACGCCGTTATCACAGGTATTGTTCTAGTTGTCCATAAAGATTCTTTAGTTCTATTACTTTTGGGAGTCTTGAGACTAGTGTAGATCTCCTACTTCTTGATATGGTAGACTTTGATGTTATTTTGGGTATGGATTGGCTGTTACCTTATCATGCTATATTGGACTGGCATACCAAGATGATGGCCTTAGCCATGTCGAGGTTGCCTCAATTATAGTGGAGAGGGACTCCTGGCCATTCTACCAGCAGGGTTATTTCTTATGTGAAGGCTCGGTGTATGGTCGAGAAGGGGTGTGCAGCTTATTAGGCTTATTTTCGCGATTCTAGTGCGGAGGTTCCTTCCATGGATTCGGTACCAGTTGTGCGTGAGTTGCCAGAGGTGTTTCTGTAGATCTGTCGGGGATGCCACCCGACATAGATATTGACTTCTGTATTGATTTGGCTTTGGGCACTCAGCCCATTTCTATTCAACCATACCGTGTGGCCCCGCCTGAGTTGAAGGAACTAGAGGAACAATTATAGGATTTGCTTGATAAGGGATTCATTAGACCTAGTGTCTCACCTTGGGGTGAGCGTATGTTGTTCGTGACGAAAAAGGATGGTTCGATGAGGATGTGCATAGACTATCGATAATTGAACAAAGTCACTATCAAGAACAAGTATCTATTACCGAGGATTGATGACTTGTTTGATCTGCTTCAGGGCGCCAAAGTGTTTTCAAAAATTGATTTGAGGTCTGGCTGCCATCAGTTGAAGATTAGGGAATCGGATGTCCCTAAGACAACTTTTCAAACTCGGTATGATCATTCTGAGTTCCTAGTGATGTCATTTGGGTTGACAAATACCCCAGTAGCATTTATGAATTTGATGAACCATGTATTTAAGCCCTATCTGGATTCTTTTGTGATCGTATTCATTTATGAAATCTTGATCTACTCCCGCGTTCGATAGGAGCTTGAGCAGCATCTTCGGGTTGTACTTCAGACCCTAAGAGATAGTAAGTTATACACCAAGATTTCAAATTGTAAGTTTTGGGTTGATTCAGTTGCTTTTTTGGGACAAGTTGTATCGACTGAGGGCATTAAAGTGGATCATATGAAGATTGAGGCAGTTCAAAACTGGCCTAAACCTACTTCAGCTATAGAGATTCGTTGTTTCTTGGGTTTGGTGGGTTATTATGGCCGGTTCATGGAGTGGTTTTCATCCATAGCAGCCCCATTGACTAAATTGACCTAGAAGGGTGCCCCATTCAGGTAGTGCGATGAGTGTAAGCTGAGCTTTCAAAAGCTCAAGACTGCTTTGACTACAGCCCCAATGTTGGTGTTGCCCACAGGTTCTGGATCCTACACAATGTATTGTGATGCATCACATATTGTGCTCGGTGCAGTATTGATCCAGGATGGCAGAGTGATTGCATACGCGTCGCGATAGTTGAAGGTTCATGAGAAGAAATACCTTGTTCATGACTTAGAGTTGGCAGCCATTGTTCATGCACTAATGATTTGGAGGCATTACCTCTACGGCGTGTCGTGTGAGGTATTCACAGATCATAAGAGTCTACAATATTTATTCAAGTAGAAGGATCTAAATTTTGAGGCAGTGAAGATGGTTGGAGCTGTTGAAAGACTATGATATCACCATTTTGTATCATCCCGGGAAGGCCAATGTGGTGGCCGATGCCTTGAGTAAGAAGGCTGTGAGTATGGCTAGCCTTGCATATATCCCAGTTGGTGAGAGACCGCTAGCATTAGATGTTCATGCTTTGGCCAATCAGTTCATGATGTTAGATGTTTTGCAGCCTAGTCGGGTTCTAGCTTGCATGGCCTCTCGATATTCTTCATATGAGCGCATCAGAGAGCGTCAATATGACGACCCCTGTATGTTTATGCTTAAGGATTCAGTGCGGCATGGTGGTGCAAAGCAGGTTACTATTGGAAATGATGGGGTGTTGCGAATGCAGAGTCGGATTTGTGTGCCTAATGTGGATGGGCTTCGTGAGTTGATTCTTGAGGAGGCCCACTGTTCGCGGTATTCCATTCATCCGGGTGCCGCCAAGATGTATCAAGATTTAAGGCAACATTATTGGTGGAGATGAATAAAGAAAGATAATTGCATTTGTAGCTCGATTTTTGAATTGTCAGCATGTAATGTATGAGCATTAGAGGCCTGGCAGTTTACTTCGGAGAATTGAGATTCCCGAGTGGAAGTGGGAGCGTATTACCATGGATTTTGTTATTGAACTCCCACAAAATCCGAAGAAATTTGACGCAGTATGGGTCATTGCGGACAGGTTGACCAAGTCAGCACATTTCATTCCAGTCGCAGTTACCTATTCTTCAAAGCAGTTGGCTAATATCTATATGTGCGAGATCGTTCGTCTTCACTGTGCGCTGGTGTCAGTTATTTCTGATCAGGGAATGCAGTTCATATTGCACTTCTGGAGGGCCGTATAACATGAGTTAGGCACACGGTTTGAGTTGAGTACAATATTTCACCCCAAATACACAGACAGTCGGAGCACACCATTTAGATATTAGAGGATATGCTTCGCGCCTGTGTTATGGATTTTGGGGGTTCTTGGGATCAGTTCTTGCCGCTTGCGGAGATTGACTATAACATTAGCTACCAATCTAGTATTCAGATGGCTCCCTATGAGGCATTATATGGGAGGCGGTGTCGTTCGCCAGTTGATTGGTTTAAACCATGAGAGGCTCGATTGTTGGGTACTGATTTGGTTCAAGATGCCTTGGAAAAGGTCAAGATAATTTAGGATCGACTTCGCACAGCTCAGCCTAGGCAGAAGAGTTATGCCGATTGTAGAGTTCGTGATGTTGCATTCATGGTTGGAGAGAGGTTTTTCTCGGGTTTCACCTATGAAGGGTGTGATGAGGTGGCCAAAAAGCTTGCATTGCCACCTAACGTATTAGAAGTTCACCTGGCATTCCATGTCTCCATGCTCCGGAAGTATCAGAGTGATCCATCGCATGTATTAGATTTCAGCTTAATCCAATTGGACAAGGATTTGACTTACGAGGATGAGCCGGTGGCTATTCTAGCACGGCATGTCCGGAAGTTGAGGTCTAAGAGTTATCCTTCTGTCAGAGTGCAGTGGAGAGGTCAACCGCTTGAGGCAGCCACGTGGGAGTGCGAGTCCAACATGCGGAGTAGATACCCACACCTTTTCATCAGTCCAGGTTCTTTTTTATGTCCATTCGAGGACAAACATCTATTTTAGAGGTGGAGAATGTGATGACCCGATAGGTCATTTTGAGTTTTAGCCTCTATTTCTGTGTTCTGAGACCTCGATTAGCTCATTTTAGCATTTCTCAATTCGCGTGCGCAGTCCGTGTATTATTCCAGAAAGTCGTTATGTGAAAAATTAAAGAAAGTGTGAATATTTGCCTTAAATTGGTTTGAGTTGACTACAGTCAACATTTTATTTAAACGGACCTGGATCAGTATTTTAATGATCCCAGTGGATCTATATCGCGATTTGGGACTTGGGCGAATGCACGAAATTGAATTTGGAAGTCCCTAACTTATTTGGACGTGATTTGTTGAAAACTAGTAAATTGAAGGTTTAAAGAATTCTGTAGTTTGACCGTACATTGACTATATAGCTACCACGTTCGTATTTCGGTTCCGGGACTTGGTATATGTTCATTTTATTATTTATGACTTGTCTGCAAAATTTGGTGCAAAAAGAAGTTGATTTGACATTATGCGGATGCTCGGTAGTTCTAGGTGTTATTTTGGTGTTTTGATCGTGCGAGTGAGATCGTATGATGTTATTACACTTATGTTCATGTTTTGTTTGGAGTCCGAGGGGTTCAGGTGAGTTTCAGATAGGCTACGGATCAATTTTGGACATAAAGGATCTGCTGGTTTTGCTGATATCTGGTGTCTGTCATTTTGTGCTTCACAATCACGAAGGTACTCTCACGATCGCGATGGGGAATCTGGGTTGGGGAGGAAATTACTCATCGCGAACGCGAAGAAGTGGGGGGTTTACCCTTCGCGAACGCGACCATCCTTTGGCGAACGTGTAATGTTAGGGAGGGAACTAGGGAATTGGTCTGTTACTCTACGCGAACGCGAGCCCAGGCTCGTGAACGCCAAGGCCATGTAGGACAGGCCATTGCGAACGCGTAGTGTTTCTTCTGAGCGCGAAGGCCACTTGGGCCGCTGCTCTTCGCGATCGCGCCAGGCCCTTCGTGAACGCAAAGAAGGCCTGACGCCCGTGACTTCAATATCCCAAAGTCGGGATTCAACCTATTTTCCACCATATTCAAGTTTGAGCTCGGCCTAGAGGCGATTTTGAAGAAATTTTCATCCCAACTTCATAGGTTAGTAGATTTTAACTTGTTTCCTTCCATTTTCATAAACACCCATTGATTTTAACCTTTCATCTATGCTTTTCCATGGTAGAAATTAGGGATTTAGGTAGAAATTATGAATTTTGAAAAAATGAGATTTAGACCTCAAATTGAGGTCGAATTTCGAAACTAATCACTTAACCCGGGGTTGACTTTTGTTGTCTTTTTCTAAAATCATTAACGATTGAATCTTTTTCACTCGTAGGTAGTTTCCAAAGCTTATTTTGAATTATTTGAACTACATTTCGTTAGATTAGATTTGTTTGGAGGCTAATTCAAGAGGAAAGACCACGGTTGAGCTTTGATTTGATTGCAGAGTGAGGTAAGTGTTGGATCAAACCTTCTCTTGAGGGAATTAGATATTTTTCAATTATGTATTGTGTGGATTATGTGAGAAAAAAGCGTATATGTGAGGTGATGAGTGTATATATGCCGTCAAAATATTTCTTTTCCATGTTCTTCTTTATTTCATTAATTATATTGTTCCATGCCTTAATTGTTACATGATTTATTTTACTTATATGCCATAATTATTATTTGTCATTTAATTATTCTCGTACTAAATTGTTCGTCCCTTCCATGACTCCATGCTTATTTTCTACCCGCCTTTAATTGTTTTACTTGCACATTTTGATTGTCACATGTTTTACTTGTCCTATTTTTATTTTGTTTTGTAATATTTGTTGCATTCTATGATATAGTTTTTTGTAATAAACTTGTAAGGTTGATACTTCGAATTTTTTAGAGATTCTTTGATTATTATGTGGTCCTTTATTGCTTTGTACCTTTACTCTCTTGATGTAAAAATTCTTGTAAATTGGGCTATTAGATTGTTTATGTTAATTGAAATTGTTTGTGTAGCGGGTTGCACGACGCTATGAAAATTGAAAGGTAATGAATTGAAATGGTGGAATAAGGACGGATTTTGACATTGATAAATGACGATATGATGGGATCGGGTTCCCCGCCGCAACAGATTGTATATGTGGTACTTGACATTGATAAATGGTGATATGGTCAGATAAGATTGCGTGCCGCAACGGTTTGTATGTATTGTACGTATTGTTAATATTAAGTTGGCCGCTGCATTTTTATATGATTTTGAGAAATCCAGATTTAGACCTCAAATTTAGGTCGAATTTTGAAACTAATCACATAACCGGGCTTGGGTGTTAATGGGTAATTGGGTTTTGGTCTGAATCTCGGATTTTGACCAAGCGAGCCCAGGGTTGACGTTTGTTGACTTTTTTCAAAATCATTAAAGATTGAATCTTTTTCGCTCGTAGGTAGTTTCTAAAGCTTATTTTGAATTGTTTGAACTACATTTGGTTAGATTTGATTGATTTGGAGGCTAATTCTAGAGGAAAGACCCCGGTTGACCTTTGATTTGATTGTAGAGTGAGGTAAGTTTTAGATCAAACCTTCTCTTGAGGGAATTAGGTATTTTTTGAACTATGTATTGTGTGGATTATGTGATAAAATGGCATATATGCGAGGTGATGAATGTATATATGCCGTCAAAATATTTTATTTCCATGTTCTTCGTTATTTCATTAATTATCTTGTTCCATGCCTTAATTGTTACATGCTTTATTTGACTTATGTGCCATAATTGTTATTTGTCATTTAATTATTCTCGTACTAAATTGTTCATCCCTTCCATGACTCCATGCTTATTTGCTACTCGCCTTTAATTGTTTTACTTGTACATTTTGATTGTCACATGTTTTACCTGTACTATTTTTTTTTTTTTGTAATATTTCTTGCATTCTGTGATGTAGTTTTTTGTAATAAACATGTAAGGTTGATACTTCAAATTTGTTAGAGACTCTTTGATTATTATGTGGTCCTTTATTGCTTTGTACCTTTACTTTATTGATGTAGAACTTCTTGTAAATTGGGCTATAGGATTGTTTATGTTAATTGATATTATTTGTGGATCGGGTTGCACGCCGCAACGGAAATTGAAAGGTGATGAATTGAAATCGTGGAATAAGGATGGATTTTGACATTGATAAATGATGATATGGTGGGATCGGGTTTCGCACCGCAACGAATTGTATATTTGGTACTTGACATTGATAAATGATGATATGGTGGGATCAGGTTACGCGCCACAACGATTTTTTAGTGTTGTACTTGTTGTTATTGTTGAGTTGGCCTCAGCAATTTTATATGAGTCTAGGCGACGTGTTGTTCTAGGCTTTCTGATAATGAGGTTTGAGTTCTGTCACGACCCAAATTTCCCTCTGTAGGATGTCGTGATGGCACCTAGTCTCTATGACTAGGCAAGCCTAACATTTGGGCGGAATAACAGAATATAAACTGAACTCGAACCTTAACACATGAAATATAAATAACAACTGTGATTCAAATAATTACAACTCCCAAAACCCGGTAGAAATAAGTCACAAGCTCTAAAGAGAAATTGTAAGTGTCTCTATACATCAGAGTCTAAGGAAAATAAGGATGAAAACAACATAATAAGGATAGGGGGGACTCCGAGGTCTGCGGACGCTGGCAGATGTACCTTGAAGTCTCCACGCACGGCTATCTCACTGGTATCTGTCCTGCTAGGAAGAATCTGGATCAGCACAAAAAGATGTGCAGAAGTGTAGTATCAGTACACCACAACGGTACCTAGTAAGTGCCAAGCCCAACCTCGGTAGAGTAGTGACTAGGTCAGGTCAGGGCCGTACTGGAATAAAAAAGGAAACAAGGCAAAAGATTTAATACGATAATGAAATGACTGACAATTGAACAGTGAGAAATTACAGAAAGGTGCAACACAGCAAATAGAGGTAAACAACAGGGTCACTCCTGAGGTACCGCCTCATAGTCCCAAATGTAAATACACAACAGGTGGAGCTCCCGAGATACCGCCTCGTATTCCCAAAAGTAAATATGTAACAGGGGTACTCCCGAGGAACCGCCTCGTAGTCCCAAATATAAATACACAAAAGGGGGAGCTCTCGAGGTACTGCCTCATTGTCCCAAAAGTAAATATGCAACAGGGGAAGCTCCCGAGGTACCGCGTCGTAGTCCCAAAAGTTAATACACAACTCATAACCTATGGAACAATGAATTTACAACAAGGAATCATACAGTTAAAGACTGAATACAAGAATCAAGAAAGCAAGTAATTCAACTAAGCATGTTGCACAAATTGCAAGTAAGAGTTAAGACACGTAGACATGCGACATTAGGTTAAGCATGATGACTACACAGACTAGAGCAACTCAATTAGGAATTAAAAGAAAACTACTCAGCAAGAACCAGATTTTTCAACATTTAACCAGAGCACGCACTTGTCACCTCGCGTATGCAGCCTTCACATATTTCAAATATCATAACTGTACCAAAACCTAAGGGGAGTTTCCCCCACACAAGGTAAGATAAGTCACTTACCTCAAACCAAGCTCAATCAGTCAATAAGAATGCCTTTCCCTCGATTTGCCGACTCCGAACGGCCCAAATCTAGCCAAAAGCAATTACATACTATAAATACATCTATAAGAAACGAAATTGAATAATGAAACTACGACTTTAGCAAATAATTGAAAGATCGCCCCAAAAAGTCGACCCGGGTCCACGTCTCAGAATCGGGTAAAAGTCATAAAATAAGAACACCCATTCGATATGGAGTTCACCCATGCCAAAATTACTCAAAAGCGACACCAAATCGCCACTCAAATCCCCAATTAAACTCACCAAATCCCTAGCCTCAAACTCCAAAATTTCACCTTAAATACGCACAAACTAGATGGGAAGTTCAATGGGGAAACAAGATTATTGAATAAAAATGTTCACAAGTGGCTTACCTCAAGAAATTCCTCGAAAGTCCTCTCAAATTCGCCCTAGACCGAGCTTGAAATGTCCAAAAATGATAAAATCACGAACCCTTGAATTAATATAATCTGTCCAGCTAAACCGCTTCTACGGCAACTTAACCGCACATGCGGTACCGCTTCGGTGGAAACAATACCACTTCTGCAGATAGACCTCAAGGCCCCCTTTCGCTTTTGCGATCCTCTATCTGCATCTGCACCCTCACAGGTGCGGGGATATCATCGCACCTGTGGGACTTCCCTACTAACCAAATTCTGCTTCTGCACCCAGCTCGCCACATCTGCGACCACACAGGTATGGAAACTACCCCGCACCTCCGACCCCTGCACAACTCGTCCTAGGCCGCTTCTACGCTCATCCTTCCGTAGATGCGACACTGTTTCTGTGACCTCCTCACCACACCTACGACCACTGGCCACCATCTCGAGCCCTGCATCTGCGCCCAACCACTCGCTTTTGCGGGCTCGCAGCTGTGGTCAAATTTGCGCAGGTGTGATTGCACTAGAACTGGTGAATTTTAGCCATTCCTTAAGCCTCAACTCGATTCGTTAACCATCCGAAACCACCCCAAGGCCCCCGAGACCTCGTTCGAATATACCAACAAGTCCTAAAATATTATACGGACTAAGTCAAGCCTTCAAATCACATCAAACAACACTAAAAACTAAAATTGCATATCGATTCAAGATTAATTAACTTTAAAACTTCAAACTTCTACATCCAACGCCGAAACCTATCAAATCAAGTCCGATTGACCTCCAATTTTGCACACAAGTCATAATTGACATTACGGACCTACTCCGACTTCTAGAATAGGAATCCGACCATGATATAAAAAAGTCCACTCCCGGTAAAACTTTCCAAAAATCATCTGATGTCCAACTTTCGCCAATTAACATCGAAATGACCTACGGACCTCCAAAACAACATCCGGACACGCTCCTAAGACCAATATCACCCTACGGAGCTATTGGAACCGTCGAAACCCTATTCTAGAGTCGTCTTCACACAAATCAACCTATTGTGATGGATTTTTGGGGTGCTTGGGATCAGTTTTTGCCACTTGCGGATCTCTAGAACCACGAGTACCCAACTCATGCTGTACCTAACTCATGCTGTACGGATCTCTAGAACCACGATGTAAACTGCATACCCCGATCAAAGATGATAGATACAGGCACACCATGAAGCCTGACAATCTGGCTAATGTAAACTTGAGCCAGCTGCTACGAAGAGTAAGTAATAACCATAGGAATGAAATGAGCTAACTTGGTCAATCTATCCACAATCACCCAAACTGCATCGAACTTCCTCTGAGTCTGTGGGAGCCTAATAACGAAATCCATAGTGTTCCACTCCCATTTCCACTCCGGAATCTCTAGCTTCTGAAGTAATCCACCTGGTCGTTGATGCTCATACTTCACATGTTGACAATTTAGGCACCGAGCTACATATTCCACTATGTCATTCTTTATTCTTCTCCACCAATAATGTTGTCTCAGGTCCTGATACATCTTCGCGGTACCTGGGTGAATGGAATACCTCGAACTGTGAGCCTTCTGGAGAATCAACTCACGTAAACCATCTACATTGGGCACACATAGTGTGCCATGCATTCGTAATACACTGTCATCTCAAATAGTGACTTCCTTGGTATTACCGTGCTAAATCGTGTCCTAAAGGACAAGCAGATAGGGGTCATCATACTAACGCTCTCTGATTCAATCATAAATAGAAGACTGAGAAACCACACAAGCCAAAACTTTGCACGGCTCGAAAACATTCAATCTGACAAACTGGTTGGCCAAGGCCTGAACATCCAAGGTTAAAGACCTCTCTGCTACTTGTAGATATGCTAAACTGCCAAAACTCTCCGCCTTGTCACCCAAGGCATTGGCCACCACATTGGCCTTCCCGGGATGATAGAGAATGGTTATGTCATAATCCTTAAGCAAGTCCAACCATCTATATTGTCGCAAGTTAAGATCCTTCTATTTAAACAAATGTTGTAAACTCTGGTGATCGGTGTAGACCTCACAAGGGACACCATACAAATAGTGTCGCCAGATCTTCAAGGCATGAACAATAGCTGCTAACTCGAGGCCGTGTACAGGATAGTTCTTCTCATGCACCTTCAGCTGTCTAGACGCGTAGGCAATCACCCTACCGTCCTGCATCAGCACTGTGCCGAGACCAATGCGTGACGCATCATATTACACCATATAGGACCCCCATCCAGTAGGCAACACTAACATTAAGGCTGTAGTCAAAGCAGTCTTGAGCTTTTGAAAGCTCCCCTCATACTCCTCGGTCCACCTGAATGGAGCAACCTTCTGGGTCAATCTAGTTATAGGTGCAGAAATAGATGAGAAACCCTCTACAAATAGACGGTAATACCCCACCAAGCCAAGAAAACTCCGAATCCTTGTAGCTGAGGACAGTCTAGGCCTACTCTGCTCTGCTTCAATCTTATTTGGATCTACCTTGATCCCCTCACTCGATACTACATGAACCAAAAATGCCACTGACTCTAGCTAAAATTAACACTTCAAAAATTTTGCATACAACTTGTTTTCTCTCAAGGTCTGAAGTACAGTCCTCAGGTGCTGCTCATGATCCTCCCAGCTCCGGGAGTACATCAGAATGTCGTCAATAAACATAATGACAAAAAAGTCAAGATAGGGCTGAAATACATTGTTCATCAAGTGCATGAATGTTGTTGGGGTGTTTGTCAGCCCAAAAGACATCACAAGGAACTCATAATGACCATACCGAGTCCTGAAAGCAGTCTTCGGGATATTTGGTTTCCGAATCTTCAACTGATGATAGCCTGAATGCAAGTCGGTCTTAGAGAACACTCTGGCACCCTGAAGCTGATCAAATAGGTCATCAATACGTGCAATGAATAATTGTTCTTCACTGTAACTTTGTTCAACTAGCGATAATCAATACACATTCGCATAGAACCATCATTCTTCTTTATAAACAAGACAGGAGCACCCCAAGGAGACGCACTGGACCGAATGAAGCCCTTATCGAGCAACTCTTGCAACTGTTCCTTTAATTCTTTTAACTCTGATGGGGCCATATGATAAGGCAGAATAGAAATGGGCTGAGTGCCCGGTAACAAATCAATGCCAAAGTCAATATCCCTGTCGGGCGGCATGCCCGGAAGATCCACCGGGAATACATCTGAATGGTCCCTCACTATCGAAACTGACTTGATAGTAGGAGAATCAAAACTAACATCCCTCACATATGCCAGATAGGCATCACACCCCTTCTCAACCATTCGTTGAGCCTTAAGAAATGAGACAACCCTGCTAGGAACATGATATAAGGTACCCCTCCACTCTATCCGCGGTAGACCTGGCATAGACAACGTCACTATCTTGGAGTGATAATCAAGGATAACGTGATAGGGGACAACCAGTCCATGCCCAAAATAACATTAGAATCCACCATGCTGAGCAATAATAAATTGGCTCTGGTCGCAAAACCACTAAGAACAATCAAACACGACCGATACACACGGTCAACAACAATAGAATCACCCACGGGTGTAGACACATAGACAGGAGAACTCAGAGAATCACGGGATACACCTAAATACGGGGCAAATGAAGATGACACATAGGAATAAGTGGAGCCTGGATCAATTAAGCCTGATGCATCTCTATGATAGACCGTAACAATACTTATGTTGATAGAATCGGATGCAACTGCCTCCATCCTAGAAGGATTGGAATAATATCTAACCTAGCCTCCCCCTCTAGGGCGACCTCTACTTGTCCGACCTCCACCTCGAGCTGGTTATGCAGGTGGGGTGGTAGCTGGGGCTGTAAGCCTAGCCTGATGAAACGGTGGAGCACGTGGTGCCTGAGTGGTCTATGGAGGTGCACCCCTCCTAAGGCTGGGGCAATCTCTCACCACATGACGAGTGTCACTATACTTAAAACAAGCCCTTGGAGGACGTGGCTGTTGTGACTAGCTCGGGCCAGATCGGCTGGGCTGGTCGCTGAAAGCACCCCACGCATGAGGTGAACTAGACAATGGCGGTACATAATAAGGAGCCTGGGGAGTAGGAGTGGCCGGAGCACCGCTGGCAGCTGGAAGTGCTGAATGAATAGGATGACCCACCTAGCCCCTACCCTGATGAGCTACAACTGGGGCACGAGTACCACGATATATGCCAAACTCTTGAGACCTCTTGGCCTCCCTCTTCTCTCTCTCTCCCGAGTCAACATACTCTCCAATCTCTTGGCGATCCCTACCACCTGCCGGTATATTATGTCAATCTCTAACTCTCGGGCCATGCTAAATCTGATACTGGGGTTGAGACCCTCAATAAATCAACGAACCCACTCCCGAACAGTAGAAACCAAGGCTGGTGCATGCCTAGCCAAATCACTGAACTGGACCGCATACTCTGACACGATCATAGAACCCTGGCGTAACTGCTCAAACTCTGCGCACCATCCATCTCTGAGACTCTGGGGACATACTCCCTCAAGAACACATCTGAGAACTGAGTCCAAGTGAATGAAGTTGCCTCGACCGGACTACCCAACTCATATGCTCGCCACCACTCGCCACCACTGATAGGCCGCTTCTCTAAGCTGAAACGTAGTGAAAGAAACCCCACTAGACTCTGCAACACCATAGTATGGAGGATATGGTGGCACTCCTCAAGAAACCCTAGGCATCCTCTGCCGCCAAGCCACTAAAAGTATGAGGGTGGTACTTCTTGTACCTCTGGAGCCTGAGATGCTTCCCCCTAACCTCGAGCTGAATTGGAGCTACCTGCTGTATTGGTATGACCTAGGACTCTGGTTCACCTGGACCCTCTGCTCTGGAGTACGGGTGACGGGAGTCTGTGCTCCTCCCCTGGTCTGAGATGTGGCAGGAGCAAGTGTTATCAATCTTTCCTGAGCCAAGGTGCTGAACATGCTCAGAAACTGGGCGAGCATCTCCTGGAAGGTTGGTGCAGTAACAGGAGTCTCAAGTGCCTGCCCTCCAACTAGAGCTACTAGTGGCTCCTCTGTAGCAGCTCGTGTGGGTGCTCTGGATGTACCACATGGACATCCTCAGCCTCTACCCAGCCCCGGCCTCTCGCGGCTCTAGCAAGGGGCGCGGGTGTCTGGTCATCTGATCTAGCTGTACGTGTCCTCGCCATATATGAGAGCATAGAAAGACAGAAATTTAGAATCCGGAGTCAAAATCTCGCACGATAAAATATCAAAGAAGTGAAGCTTTTCCCTAACAGTTCCATAGCCTCACGAAGATAAGTACAGACGTCTCTATAATGATCCGCGAGACTCTACTAAATATGCTTGTAACTCATAACACCTATGAACCTAGTGCTCTGATACCAACTTTTCACGACCCAAATTTCCCTCAGTAGGATGTCGTGATGGCACCTAGTCTCTATGACTAGGTAAGCCTAACATTTGTGCGGAATAACAAAATATAAACTGAACTCGAACCTCAACACATGAAATATAAATAAAAAATGCGATTCAAATAATTACAACTCCCAAAACCCGGTAGAAATAAGTCACAAACTCTAAAGAGAAATGCTAAGAGTCTCTATACATCAGAGTCTAAGGAAAAATAAGGAAGAAAATAACATAATAAGGATAGAGGGGGACTTCGAGGTCTGCGGACGCTGGCAGAAACACCTTAAAGTCTCCACACACGGCTATCTCACTAGTATCTGGCTTGGTAGGAAGAACTTGGATCTGCACAAAAAGATGTGCAGAAGTGTAGTATGAGTACACCACAACGATACCTAGTAAGTTCCAAACCTAACCTCGGTAGAGTAGTGATGAGGTCAGGTCAGAGCCCTACTGGAATGAAACAAAACAAGGCAGAAGATATAATAATATAATGAAATGACTGCGAATTAAACAATGAGAAATTACAGAAATGTGCAACACAGCAAATAGAGGTAAACAACAGGGGCACTCCCGAGGTACCACCTCGTAGTCCCAAATGTAAATACACAACAGGGGAGCTCTCGAGGTACCGCCTCGTAGTCCCAAAAGTAAATATGCAACAAGATTATTGAATAAAAATGTTCACAGGTGGCTTACTTAAAGAAATCCCTCAAAAGACCTCTCAAAAATTGCCTTAGACCGAGCTTGAAATGTCCAAAAATGATAAAATCACGAACCCTCAAATTAATATAATATGCCCAGCTAAACCGCTTCTGCGGAAACTTAACCGCACCTACAGTTCCACTTCTGTGGAAACAATACCGCTTCTGCGGACAGGGTTCAAGGCCCCCTTTCAATTATGCGACCCTCTATCCACATCTGCGCCCTCGCAGGTGCAGGAATCTCATCGCACCTGCGGGACTTACCCACAAACCAAATTCCGCTTCTGCGCCTAGCTCGCCTCATCTGCGACCACGCAAGTGCGAAAACTACCTCGCACCTGCGACCACTGCACAACATGTCCTAGGCCGCTTCTGCGCTCATCCTTCCGCAAATGCGACACCGCTTTTGCGACCTCCTCGCTGAACATGCGACCATTGGCCACCTTCTCTAGCTCCGCATATGTGCCCGATCGCTTGCTTCTGCGGGCTTGCACCTGCGGTCAAATTTGCGCAGGTGCTATTGCACCAGAACTGGTGCACTTCAGCCATTCCTTAAGCCTCAACCCGATCTGTTAATCATCTGAAACCACCCCGAGGCCCCCGGGACCCTATCCGATTAAAGGAACAAGTCCTAAAATATTATACGAACTTAGTCGAGCCTCCAAATTACATCAAACAATGCTAAAAACACTAATTGTGCATCGATTCAAGCCAAATGAACTTTAAAACTTCAAAATTCTACGTCCGACACTGAAACCTGTCAAATCAAGTCCGATTGACCTCCAATTTTTCACACAAGTAATAATTGACGGTACAGACCTAGTTCAATTTCTGAAATTGGAATCCGGCCCCAATATCTAAAAGTCCACTCCCGCTAAAACTTCCCAAAAATCATCCAATGTCCAACTTTCACCAATTAACACCGAAATGACCTACGGACCTCCAAAATAATATCCGGACATGCTACTAAGACCAAAATCACCCTACGGAGCTATTAGAACCGTCGAAACCCCATTCCAGAGTCATATTTACACAAATCAACCTACGGTCAATTCCTACGACTTAAACTTCAATTTTTAGGGACTATGTGTTCCATTTCACTCTGAAACCAAAAACCAACCTCCCGACAAGTAACAAAACCCAAAATTAAAAATAGAGGGAGCAATAAATAGGGGTTCGGGGTTAATGTTCTCAAAACGACCGGCCGGGTCGTTACAAGTTCATTTTCATGTCTTAATTGCTTTACTTTCAGTTCCTGCTTCTTTTCCTATAATTATTATTATTACTACGTACATGTTATTCTAAGTGGCCTGCTTTAGCCTTGTCACTACTTTGTCGGGGTTAGGCTCGGCACTTACAGTGTCTATGGGGTCAGTTGTACTCATACTTTTCTCTGCACTTCTTGTGAAGATACCAGAGTTGGTACTAGCAGCACTCAGTAGCATTTGCTCGGATTCTGTCATTGTCGTACACTTGGGGTATAGTTGCACGGTGTCCATAGCCCTGAAGTCCCCTTCCCTTCTATCGTTACTATTTTATTGAGTTTCAAAACAGTGTTTTTTGTTAAGACCTTGCTTGTAGCACTCTAAATGTTCATTTTCTCGTGACACCAGGTTCTGGGTTATGTTTAGACTTCGTTGTTCGGTATTATTTTACTCTACTTCAGACTTATATAGTTATCATTGTTAATATTTTGTTTTCAAATGTTCAAATCAATAAATATTCTATTTCATATTGGCTTGCCTAGCAAGTAGATGTTAGGCGCCATCATGACCCCGAGGTTAGGATTCCGGGTCGTGACACGAGTAGGATGTTCATTTGGGATAAAGTGACTAATTCCTCCTTGAGCACTGCACTATATCCGTGTTTCCGGCATTCGGACCACGCTTCGGTTCTTGATCTTGTTTGGCTCGATGCCCATTTCTTTGTTTTGACTTTTCTTGAGCTTGTCAGAGATTCTTCTTCCTGTTTAGAGATTTTTTTTCTTTTCTTCTTTTTTTTTCTTTTTTTCTTTTGAGGTTTCTCCTGCTTTGCAGATGTTTTCCTTTCTTTTGTTGGAGTTCCTCCTCTTTGATTTTGTGGAGTTTTCTCTTTTTGTTGGATTTTCCCTTGAATTTTGTGAAAGTTTTCTCCTTCTTGTTGGATCCTCCTTTTGAATTGTGGAGTTTTAGCTTTCTTTTCCTGAAGTCATATCTTTTGTTGTCTTGGACTCTGCATCTTTCACATTCACATGCTTGTCTCCTTCGCTTTGGTCTACATCCGAAATTACATGTTTTCAGTGCGCTCGAGGAGCTCCGGCAAAGAGAGGGGTGGTTCTCTTAAGCACAAAGAAGGGTATAGGCAAAGATGTGGTTGTGCAAGAAAAACTTTTAAGGCTTAAACGGAAAATGCTAGGGATCAATGCCATTTGGTACGCTCGAAAGGCTCAAACGGGTCAAAGAGGGCCTACGATCCATTCCCAAACCAAGTGTTACTCAGGATTTCACCTCAAAAGACATTCTGGCCATGTTCTAGATCTATAATGCAATGCAATGAGTTTTAATCTAGGCTCACCACACAATGCACATGAAGCGATGAAGTCGGCCTTTTTCTTAACCTAATTGTAAGCATAAGGTTTTTTAAGTGTCACTAAGGCATAATTGGGAGGTACCATAAGAATCTATAGTTTACCCAAAGCTGATCCTCTCCAACATATAATTTTATATGTGTCACTTTCCCATGCACACTTCTAACTATGGTGAACCAACCAAGTCAAATTTTGATGACGATTTGATTTTTTTTAGACGGAACCAAACCTGAGGATGAGTTCCCCTTTCTGAATTGTTTTTGGATTTTGACTTAATAATTTTTCGTGGTTTTTTGATAAATAGAATCGAACCCAAGAGAGGTCATTACTTGATTTATATTTTTGAAAAAATGAGACCAGTGTCAAAGAAAGGTTTCCCCTTTTTTGGATTTTTTTTATTTTTCACTTAACAACTTTTTTTTTATTTTTGGAAAAATGAGACTGAGCCCGAAGGTTGCCTACGTATCTTATTGAAATGAGAATCAAGTCAAGCGTAGTTCAGGAATATAAGAAAGAAAATTTTTTTAGATTTTCATTTCATTTCATTATTTTTTTGAATTTTGTATTTATCAATTTTTTTTATAAAGAGAATTGAATGTAAAACTTGCTTTGTAGTTACCGTTCTGAAGCGATACCGGAGCATTGAATATTAGATGGTATTTGTTGTTACCGTTCTGAAATGATATTGGAGCATTGACGGGAAAGTAAAATCTCCACGCGATGGGAGTGACATGAATGAAAATTCGAATCCCCACGCAATGGGAGTATTCAGCGGGATGTGTACCGTTCCGAAGTGATATAAGAGCATTGACAGAAAAGTAAATCAATGGAAGTGACAAAAATGAAAACTCGAATCCCCACGTGATGAGAGTATTCAACAGGGTGTGTACCGTTCCGAAGTGATATAGGAGCATTGAAAGAAAAGTAAATCTCCACGCGATGGGAGAGATAAGAATTGAAAATCTCTGCACGATGGGAGTGGCTGAAATGTAAAATCTTCACGCGATGGGAGAGACATGAATTGAAAAAGCTCCGCACGATTGGAGTATTTTTTTGATTTTTGAAATATGTGATCGAACCCGAGAAGGGTCTTTGATTGATTTTTTGATTGTTTTTTTAAATATGACTGAACCCGATGGTTGCCTACGTATCTCATCAAAATGAGAATCAGGTCAGGCGTAGTTCGGGAAGATTAGAGATAAAGGGAGATATTTGGATTTCTCTTTTTTATTTAATTTCCTCAAAGAAAAGAGGATAGTATTTTGGATTTTGATGTTGCTGTCTCACGGGGAAACTTCTAGAGAAGCAACAGAGGAAGATATACATATGTTTATATTTTTTGGAAATGATCGTTTTGCAAAGATCTTCTGTCAACTATGACCCAAGTGGCCAGGCTTGACCGATTCGTCTAGTTGAGGACGAGAAAAGCCGGACCCATTGCAGGTTGCCTATGTATCTTGACATAAGGCCAAGAATCAGGTATGCGTAGTTCGTGAAGATTGAAGAGTATAGGATGTATGATTTTCAACACTTCTTTTACTCTCCTATTTTTAAAGAATTGCAACTAACAATATTAATTACGTCAAAGATATGCGAACAAAAGAATGCAAGAGTATAGACAAACTCGGAGCGATGCCTCGTCGTACCTGTGATTGGGTGTGGTAACTTTGAAGTTGAAGAATCACTCCCTCCAGAAGATGCTCCCCAGTTGCTCTTTTGAACAGTTGTTTCGATGCCCCCTGGTTATTTGCGAGATAGTTATTGTAGTTGTCTCCCAATTAACTACAGGGATCTTTTGTTGCGACATTCGAGTTGTCCACAAGAAACTTTTGGTGATCGCCCTAGCCGGGGCGATTATCTCATAAAGATATAAAAATGTGTGAAAGTAGTGCCATCATAAAATGATGGGATTAAAAAGTGTTTGTACATCAAACACCCCCCTGATTGTTCGATCGATGTTCGAAGATGTCCGATATCATATGTTATTTCTTGCGTAGTCCCAGGATGATGCACCTTTCGGCTGTCCATAGGAACCATTTGATGATCGTCCCCAGTTGACAACAAGGAACGATGTTCTGATCTAAAAATAGAAAAGTGGTGAGAGCAGCGTAGTCATAAAAAATGATGGAGTTCATTTTAAAACTACTACTCCCCTGATTATCTGACTGATGGTCCACCAAGTCCAAGTCCGGGAGATATCTCTATGAGGTGCCCAGGATGATAATCCTGCAAAACTCAGAGGGGAGAAAATGTTAGAGTCCCTCTTAGGTTAAAATATAAAATTAAGAGGGTGCAGATTTAGGTCGTGCAGCCAGTGATGTAGTTGATCGGGGATGTAATCTTGATGTCGGCATTCCATGATGGTTCCAGAAATTGTATTGTCCCTCCTATGTCCAAAGAAAAATTCTTAGTTCGAGGGAGGGAAATTAATTCGTGTTGACATGAGGCTTCACTTGTTCTTCTTTGTTTGTCCAAGTCGTGCAAGCATTACACTTCTCGAAGGCTGACTAACAACTTACCCCTATTGCAAAATGAGTTGACTTGTATTGAATCTTTGAATTTGGGAAATGGGAGTAAAAACCATGACTCCATAGCCAGATGATTAAAGAAAGAAGTTGCATCCCATATGTTGGGATTTAAGTCGGGTGAGGATCAGAGTAAGGCTAGAATGGTACTTTGATGTTTGGATTTTGGATGAAATTTGATTGACACTCTTGGCGATTTCTGAGTTGAGAGCATCATTGCACTATTCCAAAAGAACTGCCCCAGTTTCCAGTATAGAGGAAATTATTTTGAAATAGTGGGAGACCAAACCCTTATGAAGGGTTGCCTACGTATCCTGTCCGGGGAAGAATTAGTCAAAACATAGTTCGGGCCAACTACTGGAACTACGAGATTTGTATGGTTATCAAGAATGAGCGATTGTTCCTTGAGAAGAAAAGGTAGTGAATGAGAATTCTTGTGTGGGTGGGTGGAGACTAGTAGGTTCTGAAAAAGAGATAGATGGTAGCATAGCGCATAGATTTGTCTCAAATGAAGGAAGTTAGTGAAAGTATGAGGTATGATTGAGAAAAATACGTCAAATCAGTGGAAGATGTACCAAGCTAGATTGACGTGTCCTTGAAAAGGTTGGTAGAGTCCAAGTGATGGCATGATTATGGAGGATGGTCATGAGGACTGGAATGGGTATATGTATTTTGAACATTTCCAAGGTTCAACACAAGTCAACCAGAATTTAGTCAGACAGAGAGAACCTAGTGGTGGATAACAAGTAGATAAAGATACATAACAATAACAGATAAAGATTATATAACACATAAAGAATGTGTAAGATACAAAGAATATGTAACAAGTAAAGGATATCTAACAAATAATCCAGCTAAAGCCAGCTGCAAGGTTGTGTGTACGGTGACCTAGGAATTCTAGGAGTAGATTTAGCTAGATTCGATCATGAGTTAAGGACAACTGCGAGATGGTACGAAGTTAACCTCGTCTACCAATCTCTAAAACTAATGAGTTTTGAAAGAAGGTTTGGAGGGGTGAAAAGACAACCCTCGCGTGACTTGTGTGTGATTGTGTAAAACCAAAAGTCGATGATGTCAGTTTAACAAGGTAGTACCATAAACATATGACTAAGAATATACAACCTAGTCATGTGTAAAGAATACACAACATGGGCATATACAACATACGTATGTGTAAAATAATATACAACATAAGCATGTGTAAAATCATATGCAACATAGGCATGACAAAGAATATACAGCTTGAAACATATAACAAAAGATATACGGCTTGAAGCATGTAACAAAGAATATACAACTTGAATGATATGACAAAGAATATATCGCTTGAAGCGCATGACAAGGAATAGACTACTTGAAGCAATCGACGAAGAATATACGGCTTGAAACAAAGAATATACAGCTTGAAGCAAAGAATATACAACTTGAAGCCGAGGATATACGAATTGAAGCATGTGACAAAAAAAATAAAAGTTGGAGTATTGGAGAACCTATAATCCCTCAATTAATTGATCAAGTCCGTTGTGCTTAGACCTTGAAATGCAACAACCCGGCCAGTTGTTTCGAGAGTTATAGCCTCGTTTTCCCCATTTCTGCTTCCTTTTGTGCTTTTCAGCTATATTATGATATATCGGGTTAGTTGGTTTGGGTCCGGAGTGGTTTCAGAGTGAATTGAGACACATAGTCTCTTATTTAGAACCTTGAGTTGAAAAAGTCAATCGGATATTGACTTATTTGTAAACGGTCTCGGGTTTGAATTCTGATGGTTCCATTAGCTTTGTTAGGTAATTTTGGACCTAGGAGCACATCCAGAATGTAATTTGGAGGTCCGTAGTGGAATTAGGCTTGAATTGGTAAAAATTAGAAACTTGGCGATTTTGGTCGGCAGTGAAAAATTTGATATCGGGGTCGGAATGGAATTCCGGAAGTTGGAGTAGGTTTGTGGTGTCACTTGTGATGTGTGTGTAAAGGTTTAGGTCATTCAGACGTGGTTTGTAGGTTTTGGCGTCATTTGCGGAATTTGGAAGTTTAGAAGTTCTTAGGCTTGAATCCGAGGGTAATTTGGTGTTTTGATGTTGTTTTGAGTGATTCGAAGGCTCGACTAAGTTCGTGTGGTGATATATGACTTGTTGGTATGTTTGGTTGAGGTCCCGAGGGGCTCAGGGTGATTTCAGATGGCAAACGGGAGGTTTGAAATTTTGAAATGCAGCTGAATTGCTGCTGCTGGTGTTTTTCCGCACCTGCGGAGAGGGAGCCGCAGGTGCGAGATCGCTGGTACGCTTGGTGAGCCGCAGATGTGGACATAGAGGACCTGGGCTGGAACTGTAGGTGCATAAAATTGGTCACATCTGCGAGCCCGCAGATGCGAGGCTCAGTCGCAGATGCAGAAGTGAGGAGGACTGGCAGTGGCCGCAGGTGCGAGGTCTTTTCCGCACCTAGGAGGTCGCAGAAGCGGATAGGGAGCGCAGGTGCGGAGATGGGCACTTAAATAATTTTCCGCAGATGCGGAGATTTGTGTGCAAAAGCGGCTCCGCAGGTGCGCATTTTGAGCCACAGGTGCGAAAAACCTGGGCAGAACCTATAGATAGAAGACTTGGCGAATTTTTGTTCATTTTCACTATTTTCAAGTCGGACCTTAGAGCTTTTGGAGTGATTTTTGAAGGGGATTCAAGGGTTTTCACAGAGGTAAGTTGCTTGAGCTCTAATACTCCTAGCTATGGTGTTTTTTCGTTGTTTTCTCATCTAATTAGTGGGATTTAGGAGTGAAAATAGGGGGTTAGGGCTTGGGATTTTGGAGGGTGTAATTTGAGGAACCAAATGATGTCGGATTTTGATAAATTTATTATGGGTAGACTCGTGAGTGAATGGGCTTTCGGGTTTTATGAGTTTTGTCAGATTTTGTGACGCGGGCCCGGGGGCCGGGTTTGAGTGAATTTCGGGATTTGGCCTATAAATTGGTGTTTTCCTTGTGGGATTCATTCCTTTAGCTCATATTGATCGTATTTTATTTCTCGTGGCTCGGGTCATTTGGAGGCCGGTTCGAGAGTAAAGAGCATTCCGGAGTAGGAGTTCTACACTGTTGAGGTAAGTAACAGTTTTAAATCTGGTCTTGAGGGTATGAAACTGGAGTTTGGTATAATGTGACTGTTTGGAGGTGGCATCCATGCTAGGTAACGGGTGTGTGGGTGTATGCCGTGAGGGATTGAGACTTGGTCCGTCCCGGGAGACTGTGAAGTCTAATAGACTTTAATTGTGTTTATATGCATTCTTATCTACTAGAACTTGACTACCTTTCATGTTAGAAATCATGCTTAGGCTATATTCCTGCTCATGGTAGTTATATTTAGTCATAGTGATTCTTGTACATGTTTACCTCAGTCTCTGTTATTTTCCCGTATAATATACTGTAACACTTGATTTGGGCTTTTTTTCCTTTCTTTATTGAGAGCTATGAGAGTAGAGAGGTTCATCACTGAGTAAGTCTGAGGGCCTGTTTGTGAGATATTATACTATAGCACGTGAGTTGTCCATGCGGATCCAGATATTTATACTATAGCACGTGATGTGTCCGTGTGGATCCAGATATATTTATACTATGGCACGTGAGTTATCCGTGCAGCATATGAGTTGTCCGTGCAGATTATAGCGCTTGGGCTGTAGGAGCCCCTCATGAGTCTGAACACCCCCAGTGAGCGCAGGTACCTATTCAGCGTGTGCATTGAGGGCTGAGAGTTGAGTGTCGAGTCACTGAGGGTTTGAGTGACAGTTTTTGTGAGGTTTCATCTATTTCACTTTGTTGTTGCATTTAGCTGAAAATTGTCTGGCTGGAATTGGTAATTATGCAATTGATCGTTTACTTATGTTTACTCTTAACTGTGAAAATTATCAACTGAATTGTTCTGTATAGCTCGTCACTACTTCTCGATTCCTTATTTATTTCTGTTACTTACTGAGTTGGTTGTACTCATACTACACCCTGCACTACATGTGTAGATCCAGGTGTGTCTGAGCACGGAGATTGTTGAGTCCAGGCCTGTTTGAGTTTCTGAGACTGCAAGGTAGCTGCCAGCGTCCGCAGGACCTTGTTACTCTTTCTCTCTCAACATTTCTTGCCATTTTGTACTGATATTTAGACATTGGCTGTAATAGTTTTAAATACTTAGACGCTCATGACGTGGTGACACCCCGATGTTTGCCGCTCGTTTTCCGCACTTTGTTCCAAATTTGAGTTTAACTTTGATTTTATGAACAATTTCTGATATGGAAAGCTTTACTTTATTGTTATATTTAGTTTGGAAGTACTTTTGGGAAGATCGGCTTGCCTAGTACCACCGATAGGCGCCATCATGACACGTTAGGTTTTGGGGTCGTGACATGAAGTATCCCTATCAGAGTCGCCATATTGTTGCACCATATTTTCCACAAGTCAAAATAATGTACAACGTATAGTACTCTCTACCAGGTTATTCAATGTTTAGAGTAACCACCTAACGTTTAAGGTACACTAGGACACCTATATTACACTATATAATGCATACTTCAACTATGGTCTACGAAACCGTTGAGATTCTGAGTAAGGGTTCAAGTTATCTCGAGGGAAAGGTGTTAGGCATCCCTCAAGATACAAAAAATATGGTTCCGGTGAACTCGATCAAATAAGAGAGGGATTGGGTCAAGAACAATTGATTTAATATTTACAGAAAATGTGAAAGTAGTTCTAAAGAAGAGTAATTAAACATGAGTGTCACATGATAAAATACAAAAAATATATATAGTAGCTTACACACAAAGAGTGGGAACAACATATAAAAAAAAAATATTTTTTGATGATTTAATAAAATGTAAAGAGTATGTAGTAATGAGTGGAGTATTTGCAAATTGATTAAAAAAAATTTTAATTAAAAGAATACACTTGAAAGAATTTAATTCATGCACAAAAGTTAACTATTTTGAGTGAAAAGACTGAATGTAAAGAAAAGAAGCTTACTCCAGAATATTTGACCAAAGAGTGGGAAAAGAATCAACTTTGAATAGTTTGTGTGTAATGAATAGAGTGCAAGAATTATTTTGATAAGTAAAAATAGGATATTTATTTACAGTAAAACATAAAACTCGAAATGAAATATGTAATTAAACATGCACAAGAAAGTAGACAAAATATGTTAGAGAAGTGGAAAGCTTTGAAGAATATATGCGTTTTAATTAATGAAACACAAACGGTTATATTTTGACAAACGAAAATATTCGAATGGAGGTTTGAATTAAAGAGTAAGTCCATGAAAGTTGACTCCGGATTATCAACTTTAGGATAAAATATGTGAAAGATTGTTTGTGTTAGAATGGTCTTGAAAAGAATGGTAAATGAAGCTTTTAACAAATGCATGACTAACAAATTGTCACGACCCAATTTCCCCTATAGGCCGTGATGACTCCCAACGTCACTGCTAGGCAAGCTAACAATGAACTAGTCATGTATTTGTTCTTTTTAATGATTTCAAAGTAATTGATTTTTATTTATTAAGAGAATGATTAGTAGAAAATTATAGTAAAGTAAAGCATAAACTAATAAGAGAGTAAATACAGTGAATTTAATACTCAAAACAACAAAATGTCTACTAGAATACTCCCAAAATCCGGTGTCACGAGTGTATGAGCAACTAGTAAAATATACAAAGCCACCTATACTACTGTCTGGAATAAGATAGACAGAAAGTAAAAACAAAAGAGATACTGCGGGTGCTGTAAAACAAAAACAGAGAGCAGCTCACCACCATGCCTCGGGGTAACGGGGTTATGCACCTGAATGACTGCCAGATGCACCTGCCTCAGATTCTGCATGATTAGTGCAGAAGTGTAGCGTGAGTACATAATCAACATATACCCATTAAGTATCTAGTCTAACCTCTAAGAAGTAGTGATGAGGGAGTCGCCATCGACACTTACTATGGGCCAATAAATAAAGTACAGAAATTTTAAATAGGCATGGAATACATCAATAATAATAACGCAATAATGAACAGTAAATAAGTGACTCTTTAACTAGGTATCAATTAAGAGCTCCAATTAGCACCTACTAACTTCAACAAATACGAGCCATCAAGTAAATTATATTTGTCTCAAGTCATGGAAGTAATATTATGTGTAATCGGACTCCAAGCATTATTACGCATGACTTATGACTAGGTCGTGCATCCCTATCCAAAATAATGTATATACTACCGAGGGTCGACCGGCGCGAACCATATATGCATCTATTAGACTGTCGAGGCGTTCGGCCTGCTCCACAAGAAGAGAGAATACTCTACGAACTTCGATTTAACGGCTACTACAAGACTAATACACAAGGAGGCACAATTTCTACCAACAGTCAAGTAAACGGCCAAAACTCAAAGTAAATGAAATTCAGTCTTTACGAAACGTTTTTCAAGTTTCAATATAATTTAAGCACTTAAATTAACATTTAGAGTGCAATTAATACAAGTATTATATGATAGAGTCCTAAAACTACCCAGACATAAGAATGATTTGTATCTATGCACGGACTCTCGTCACTTCGTGCGTACGTAGCACCTACAATTAGTAACAAATAGTAATTTAAAACACCTATGGGGTAAAGTCCCCCTTACAAGGTTAGGCAAGTGACTTACCTCATTCCAAAGTTCACTTTTTGGTCCCCAAATCACTCTAAAAGCCTCAAGTCGGTGACGAACAATCCGAAACTAGCCAAATATTATATAAATTGCCAAATATTATATAAATTAATCAATATATACTCCAAAGGTCATAATTTAGATGTTAGAGTAATTACTCAACCCAAATTGGAAGATTTCTAAAATTTACCCTCGGGCCCATATGCCCGGATTCCGAAAATTTTCAAAGATAAATGTTACCTATAACCTCACGAACCCAAATATATAATTTTTACTCAATTCCATAATCATTTTCGTGGTCTAATCCCATTTTTATCAAAACCTAGGTTTTTCAACAATCTCCTAAAATTTCCTCAATTTCTATGTTAAATCTACCCATAATGCATGATTTAAGCTCATAATATCTAGAAATTACATACCTCAAAGTGCTAGGTGAAAATAACTCCTCAAAGAGCTCTAAATTTGACCAACAAGTGAGAGTAATGAAGAAAATGAGCCAAAGTCCAGATTTTAAAACACACTGCCCAGGTATTTTCTTCTTCGTGATCGCGGAAGAGGCCTCGCGATCGTGAAGGCAAGCTGTCTAGGATCAGGAAAAATGGGCATCACGAACATGATCAGAGCCTCACGAATGCGAAGGCTTGCATATCCTGCTCTATGAGAATGCGAGGGATTCTTCGTGAATGCGAAGACCATCAGCGACCACCCCTGCCCAGTCTACCCTACGCGAACGTGGGCCCATTCACGCGAACGCGAAGGCCACAGGCCCCAAACCTTTGCCAGTATGGACTGGGTTTTGCAAACGCGAAGCACAAGTTCTAGTCCCCCAATTTTCCTTCTTCGTGAACGCGACCCCGCCAACGCAATCGCGAAGAAGGAAACTAGAACCAACAGTGACAACATTTTGGACTTAGCTACGGGCGGTCCCTCACCCTTAGCCCCCCGGGACCCCGTCCAAATGAACCAACAATTCCATAAACATAATACGGAACTGCTCGAACCCTCGAAACACATAAAACAATATCAAAACTAAGAATCGCACCCCAAAACCAAATTAAATCAAGTTATGAACTTCAAGCTTTTCAACTTACTCTGAATGCGCCGAATTATACTTAGGCTACTCGGAATGACACCAAATTTTGTGTACAATTCAGAAATCATCATACGGAACTATTTCGAGGCTCAAAATCCCAAACAGACCTCGATAACACTAAAGCCTACTCCAAACCAATCATAAGGAACTTGAAAACCTTCAATGCGCCAACTTTCAACATTAAGTGATGAAACGCTCCCAGGTCATCCGAAACCCGATCCGAACATGTGCCTAAGTCCAAAATCATCATACGAACCTACTGGGATCGACAAATCCCGGTTTCGAGGTCATTTACTCAAAACGTTGACTCAACTCAAACATGACTATTATAGTCCATCATTAAGGAACTAAGTGTTCCGATTTCAACCCGAACCCTTCCAAACCCAAACCGACCATCCTCACAAGTCATAAAATAGTAAAAGCACATACGGGGAGTCTTAATTAGTGGAATGGGGATCTAAAAAGAAAAACGACCGATCGAATCGTTACACAAATAATCGGTCAAGAAATATAGACAAACATATTGATTGTATTCACATGAATCTAATGGATGTACAATGTCTATAATATTCCGAACTTTGAGAAAATCCCACAATAAGACAACCTATTATGCACAATTATTGAACTAATCATATTAAATATCCTTCATAGAAAAAGGATTAATTATCATGAATTTGTACCGAACATGTATTTACTTAAAGTGAAATGATTAAAGTAGGTAATTTACAAATGGAGTGACCTAAAGATGTAACTAAATATAATAGCATACATGTAAGAAAAAAACATACAATTATCTTATAACAAAATGAATGTCATGCTTATGTAGTGAACAACTAGTTTAATTAATTAGGTTTATATTGATCCTAGTCAATTAATCAAGTTGTGAAAGCGTATCTAATAATATAATTATAGATGCAAGCTAAGCATACATTTAGCATACATGTTTAATATTAACTATTTAACTAGATGTATTTTGTCCTAAGTGTTGTCACATATAAACAAATATCAAGCAAGCAAAAATAAATGATTAGATATCATAGCTATCTACGCTTTTATTATACTTGTATTTTTGAGTACATCCAGGAACGGGAAGTACGAAACGGGAAAGTTTGACATGGATTCGCCTTTGATTTTCTTCAAACGTCGTCTTTGAAAGTGTCATGACCCAGATCTTTTATTGGCCGTGATGGCGCCCAACATTACCGCTAGGCAAGCCAACAGTGAATTAAACCATGTTATTTCTCTTTTAATAAGTTTTCAAGTAATTAAACTCCATAAATTAAAAGGTTAAGAAATATCAAATTTAAATAAAAAGACGAAAGCAGCTGAGTGCAATCATAACAATAGAATAATCCAAAACCATATGAATGCTAGTGTGTGTACCAAGACCTGGTGTCACAAGTGTATGAGCACTAATAGATTATACAAAACTCTAGCTATTGTCTGAAATGGAAATAGACAGAAATAAATGCAAAGGAGAGACTCTAGGTGCTGCGGAACGGCTCAGGAAAGCAGTTCACCATTAGGCCTCGGGATATCTGGGATGTGCGCTTGTAGTAGTACCTGCCTCAGATCCTGCACGATTAGTGCAGAAGTGTAGCGTGAGTACATAAATAACATGTATCCAGTAAGTATCTAGTCTAACCTCAAAGAAATCGTGACAAGGGGTAGACTTTGACACTTACTAAGGGCTAACAATATGAATACAGAAATTCTAAATAAGCATGAGTTATGTAAATGATTATAGTAACTCATTAGCAAGCAGGAGAAAATAATTCTTTCACATCTTAATAAATCCCAAATAACTTCCCGTCATTTAATAAGTGTAACCTCAAAAGCCCCAAAATAATATCAAGTATGATAAGTCTCCGAGTATTATTAAGCACGATTTATGCTGAGGTCGTACAGCCCGATCCAGAATAAAGTGTACACTGCCGAGGGACGTGCGGCACGATCCATAGATGCATCTATCTATTATCGAGGCGTTCGAGAGGGCACAAGAAGAGAGGATACTTTATAAGCATTGGACTTAAACGTTATAACAAGGCTAATACACAATGTAATAAAATTTCCATTAACAGCCAAGTAGTCCACTAAAAATGCAAGTAAGTGAAATTCGGTCTTTTACAATTCCTCTAACAAGTTATAATATAATTTTGGCACTTAAATTAACAAGTAGGGTTCAAGTATTACAAGTAATTCATGATTTGGGTCCTAAAACTAGCCGAACATAAGCACAACTAGTAGCTACGCACGGACTCTCGTCACTTTGTACGTATGTACCCCCCAAGATTAGAAGAAAACATTAATTTAAATCACCTATGTGGTAAATTCCCTCTTACAAGGTTAGACAAAAGACTTACCTCGTCTCAGAGCTAACGTTTCGGCCTCAAATTCACTCTAAAGACTCAACTCAGTGCCGAACAATCCGAAACTAGTCAAATGTTGTATAAATCATTCAATATGTGTTCAAAAGTACATATTCTAACTATTAGAGTGATTATCCAACCCCAATTAAAGGAGTCCTAAAATTCATCCCCGGGCCCACGTGCCCGGATTGCGAGGAAATATTCGAAAAAAGTTGTTATCCATAACTCACAAACTCAAATATATAATTTTCACTCAATTCCATAACCATTTTTGTGGTTAAATCCCATTTTTATCAAAACCTAGGTTTTTCATCTAAAGCCATAATTTTCATAAATTTACATGTTAAAATCTACCCATAATCTATGTATTTAACTTACATTAGATAGAATTTACTTACCTCCAAGTTGCTAGGTGAATACCCCTCTCAAGAAGCTCCAAAATCTCCCAAAAGTGAGAGAAATGGGTTAGAAATGGCTTAAGTCCCGTAATAAACGAATCTCACTACCTCCAAGACTTCCGCTTCTGTGGCTCCTTGGCCACATCTACGGCTTTGCATCTGCGGAAAGGGCCTCGCAGATGCAGTCCTCCCCTCAGCTGGCTTCCCCGCTTCTGTGACCAGCGGCTCGCTTCTGCGAGACTGCTTTTGCGGTGAGCAAGCCGCACCTGCGCCTTCCTTCGCTTCTGCAATCGTCTGCTTCGCACCTGCGACTCCGCAGGTGCGGCCCTCCCTCCGCTTCTACGATTCCTGGGCAGCCTTTGCTGGTCCGCTTCTGCGGTTGCTGGCTCACTTCTGCGAGCTCGCACCCGCGGCTAGCCTTTCGCATGTGCGATTGCACCAGAAGCTTGATGCTTCAGCCATTTTCTCTAAGTCCAAAACTTGGTTCGTGCCTTGTCCGATTAACACCCGAGGCCCCCGGTGCCCCGCCCAAACATACCATTAAGTTTGAAATTATAAAACGGACTCGCTCGCATCATCAGAACGCATTAAACAACATCAAAACTAAGAATCACACCCCAAACCAAATTAAATCAACTTATGAACTTCAAGTTCTTCTAACTTACTCTAAACGTGCCGAAACATACTTAAACTACTCGGAATGACACCAAATTTTGCATGCAAGTCTTAAATCACCATACGGAATAATTTCAAGGCTCAAAATCCCAAACAAACCTCGATAACACCAAACCTACACTAAACCAAATTTAACGAACTTTAAAACCTTCAAGGTGCCAACTATCAATATTAAGCGCCGAAACGCTCCCGGGTCATGCAAAACCCGTTCCGAACATACGCTCAAGTCCAAAATTATCATACAAACCTATTGGGATCGTCAAATCCCGGTTTTTAGGTCGTTTACTAAAAATATTGACCAAAGTCAAACTTAGACCTTTTTGCCAACCTTAAGGAACCGAGTGTTCCGATTTTAATCCTAACCCCTCCAAATCCCGAACTAACCATCCTCGCAAGTCATAAAATAGTAAAAGAACATACGGGGAGTCTTATTTAGGGGAACGGGCACCTAAAAAGTAAAACAACCGGTCGGGTCATTACAGAAAGATAATTCCCAACTAGGGTATCTTGCAACAGAAACAACAACAAATATTAGTAAACAACATAACAATAATATATGAAGAATGAAAGTATTAATTTTTTTGAAATTATTTTGGAAGTTGTTTGAAATGTTATAGGAAAATATTTTTATTTTTTGAAAGATTATCTGAAAATGTTTTTGGAAGATTGTTTTTGAAAATTGTTTAGAAATATTTCTTTTTGAAAATATTTTTTTGGAAAATAATTTAAAATATATTATAGGAGGCTCAGATATGTATTTTTGATATCCTTCTAGACATGAGAATGAGAACCGCCTTGGTTGCAACTATGGCGGCTGACCGTGTTGCCCTCCAAAGGTTATTGGTTCATCGTGTCCTTATCTTTTATTTTAGATGTTTATCATCATCGCCCCATTATTTTGGGCCTGGTCCGTGGGTCATTCGGGGCGTCGTGACCTCAAAATATTGTTCTCATCGGTCTAAGTCCAAAAAGTGCAAGTACTTTAGAGAACAATAATGTCAATCGGGTGTTTGGGGTGTCCGATGATGAAAGAAACCCACAAATGATAACACAAAATTCAATCTCACACAATTAGATACTCAATGTGAATTTCATAATAGACGTCAACATAGCACAAAAAGATGCGACAGTGGTCACAATGTCAAAGCCCAACCACTACTACTACGACAATAGATGCCGGAGCCACAATAACAAATCAACAAAGGCGAGCAGATAGCCTATCGCAGCAACAAGCTCAAAAGTTAGCGAAAATGGCAACTCTTAGCATTTGGAACAAATTCAAATCCATAAACAATAGCTAATCTTTAGGAAATGAATTTTGACAGAGCAACATATGGAACAACCAACACAAAGAACAAAGCATCAGAAAATTAGCACAACAGTTAACATCCATAGACTGAATAAAGAAGGGTCGCCAGAAAAGTTAAAACTTCGGCCAGCAGACCAGAAGCCTAACGAGCCAACAAAACTATATCTTTTTTAGATCTAATTTTAACTTTTATAATAGCACATAAAAATGAGAAATAAGAGATGGAGAAGAAAGAGATCTGCCAAAATGATTTCTCCAGTTAAAGCTGAAAATCCCGGTGTGTTTTAGACCACCCAAAACAGTATTAAAGTATCATGAAAGAAAGGTCGGCGATGGCTGTGTGTGACGACTCGATCGATTATTTTGTGTAATTGCGCCCTGTTTTCCCTTTTGATGCTTCACACATGTGTGTTTATGGTTTTATGACTAACGGGGTTGATTAGTTTCGTTCTGAGAAGATTTTGGGTTGATTTGGACCCCTTGATTCTTGACTTAGAAGCTTAAGTTAGAAATGTTAACCAAACTTTGAATTTTGTAAAAATGACCCCGAAATGATGCTTTGATGGCTCCGATCCTATCGTGATTTTGGACTTGGGCGTATGCCCGGAATTGATTCGGAAGTTCGTAGGTTAATTGGTATTTTTTTTGCCAAAATTTGGTAATTTAAAGTTGGAATGTTTGACCATAGGTTGACTTTTAGCTATCAAGTTCGGAATTTGATTTTGGGACATAGAATAGGTCTGTTATGCTTTTTAGAACTTGTCTGCAAAATTTGGTATCATTTGGAATTTAATTGATAGGATTCGGATGCTTAGTTACAATTCTAGTAGTACTTGAACTTTACTTTGGAATTCACACGTTTTAGTGTACGATTTGTAATTCTATATGTTATCTTTGTATTTCGATCGCACGAGCGAGTTCTTATGGTATTTTTTTAGAATTGTGTGGATGTTTGGTTTGGATCGTCGGGGGCTCGGATGAGTTTGAACATGTTTTGAAATGAATTGAACTAAAAATGAATTGATGGTGTTGCTGGTGCTCTGTTATCGCAATTGCGAGCACCAGCCTCGCAATTGCGAAGGTGGTAGTGGGGGATATGATGTCGCAATTGTGATTGACCCCTTCGCAATTGCGAAGGTGGCAGTGGGGGCTATGATGTCGCAATTGTGATTGACCCCTTCGCAATTGCGAAGTCAGCAGGCATCATGGTTGGGTCGCTTTTGCGAACAATTGTTCGCTTTTGCAAAGAAGTCCAGCTTCGCAATTGCGAAGCCTTTGTCGTAATTACGATAATTATTGAGGTTGTTAGGGTTGGTAAATGTGATCCCTGGTCCGCAATTTTGAGGGTTCGCAAATGCGAACCCTGTGTCACAAATACAACATCTGTTGCGAACCCTGTGTCGCAAATACAACATCTGCAGCTGGACAAAAGGGCTGGGAGACGTGAATTTTTCAACATATTCTCTCATTTTAGAACCCTAGACTCGGTAGGAGGAGATTGGAAAGGGCATTTTCATTTACAAACTTTGGGTAAGTGATTCTAATCCATTTCCAATTATATTCCATCAATATATCTTAGATTTAACATTAAAATCATGTGAATCAAAGTGAAAATTTGTAAAACTTTGTCAAGTTTTTAAAAAAGAAGAATTTGAGTTTTGAGAGTTGATTTGTACTCAGATTTTGAAACTAATAATATATATGGACTCGTGGGGTTGTGAGTAGTCGGAATCTACCCTTGGACCCGGGTTTCGACCGAGCGAGCCCCGGGTTGATTTTTGTTGTCTTTTTAGGAAAATATAAAGATCATAACTTTATATATTGTAATTGTTTTCCCTTGTGTTGTTTGATGATATAAAGTCAATTTTGGTTAGATTTGATCCGTGTGGATGCAAATTTTAGGGGAAAAGCTATTTCCGAGGGTTGAGTTGGCATAGTTGAGGTAAGTATCTTGCCTAACTTTGTGTGAGGGAACTACCCCTTAGGATTTGGGATTGATTGTGTCATTTGTGATATGTAAAAGCCGTGTACGCAAGGTGACGAATGGATACATGGGGTATATGTGGTATTTGACTGGTTTAGGCTAATAAGACTCTTTCCATATTTTAATTGAATTGTCATATCATATTTTATAATCTCATAGTCAAACTACTCTTACTTGTGTTAGTCTATCCTTACATGCCTTAAATAACTTTGTTAACACTTATTCTACATCTTTCTTGATATTTTACTCTTATGCTTAGTTGAAGTTGTTGCCTATTTCATTGTTACATGTTATCTCTTACATTATTGATTTATCATTATTCGAAGCCCCTACTACATGTTATCTCTTCCATTGGTGATTTATCATTATTTGAAGTCATTGTTACATGTTATCTCTTCCCTAATGAGTTATTCTTATTTGATATCGTAGTTACACATTATCTCTCTTATTGTTGAGTTATTGGTATTGAAGTTGTGAAAGTAGTTATCACATTGAGGTGAAGTTTTTTATTGTTGACATATCCTTCTTGTTGAGAAATTTACATTCATTGTTATTATTGGCATTCTTGTACATATTGTGGTTGAGCCGTGTGCTATTGTTGTGGAAACATTGATATTGTTGATTATTGGCAAGTTGTGGCATACGGGCATCTATGGTGTGAGTTGTTATTGTGATATGATATTGATGTGTATGCAGCGGTATAAGGATAGGGGTTAATGTGCATGCGATGGCATAAGGTGGAACTTATGTGTGTGGTTCTTGTAAGGGAATTACTTGATGCCACACGGCGTCATAAGGTGGGCTAAAGTGCGTGTAGCAATTTCGGGTAAAATATTTTTCAAAACTATTTGAAATTAAGGCTCACGCGATTGTATAAGGAAAGGCTGGAATTGAAATTGAGAAATGTGAATACGAGGCGGTACCTCGTTGGTGATTCTTGTTGTTTATCGTTATACAACCGAGGCACCTGTTTCCACCCTTGCACTTAAGGAGACCCTCGCACAGTTCTTGAGCATGTTTGGTACTCTAGCTTAGGCGGGGTTGATTCCACTTGCACCAGCCACATCTCAGGCTGGGGGAGGAGCTCAGACTCCAGTGGCACGTACCACAGAGCAGTGGGTCCATGTTGATCAAGTCCCAGATGTTATGCCAACGCATTCTATTTTTATGTTAGAGCTCGAGGTTAGGGTAGTAGCATCTGAAGAGGAGCAACTTAGACTTGAGAGGTCCAAGAAGTATCATACTCCTACATTCAGTGGCTTAGTATCATAGAATGCATAGGATTTTCTACAGAAGTGCCACCGTATTCTCTGCACTATGGGTATTGTGGAGACGAGCGGAGTTGCTTTCACTACTTTTTAGTTGTCAGGAGCAGCATATCAGTGGTGGCGGGTTTACGAAGAGGGTATCCCAGCCTATATAGCTTCACTTACATGGACTTGGTTTTCCGAGATGTTCTTGAGAGATTTTATTCCCTAGACCCTTCAAGATGAATGGCGCGCGGAGTTTGAACAGTTGCGCCTAGGTACTATGTCAGTGTCAGAGTATGCTGTCAAATTCAGTGATTTGTCAAGACATGCACCTACTTTGGTTTCTACAGTTAGGGAGCGAGTCCCCTAATTCATCGAGGGGATCAACTATGGTATTAGGTTCAGCATGGCTTAAGAGATAGAGACGGACACGCCATATCAGTAGGTGGTAGAGATTGCATGGAGGTTAGAGGTTATGAGAGGTGTCGTGAGAGAGAGGACAGGGAGCCCAAAAGGCCTCGAGGTACATGAGGATTTAGTGGTGGCCACGCTGCAGTTACAAGCCATCATGGTAGAGGCTATGTGAGCTGTCCAATTCATTCAGCACTTCTAGCTTCTAGTGGTACTGCGGCTATCCCGAGGTCTCAGGTTGCACACTTTGCTCAGCCGCTTTCTAGTGCACCTCCTGCATGGGGTGCCTTCAGCGATCAGTCCAACCGACCATGCCTGAGCCAGTCCTAGCTTCCACGCCCACCGAGAGCTTGCTTTAAATGTGGTGATACCTGTCATATGGTTAGAGACTGTCCTAGACTCAAAAAGGGTGCACCTCCACAGACTACTCACGCTCTACGGATTCAGTAAGGTCCATAGATTTCTCAGGCCATTGTTGCCGCCCCAGTTGCCGCTCCATCCGCATAGCCAGCTAAGGGTGGAGGACGAGCGAGTAGAGATCGCCCTAGAGAGGGAAGCCTGGCCAGATTCTATTCTTTCCCGGGTAGGACGGAGGCAGTCGCTTGAGACACAGTCATTACAACTATGGTTCCGGTTTGGCATAGAGATGCATCAATCTTATTTGATCCGGGATCTGCTTATTCATATGTTCCATCTTACTTTGCTCCGTATTTGGATATATCTTGTGATTTTTTGAGCTCTCCTATTTATGTGTCCATGCCTGTGGGAGATTCTAGTATTGTGGACCATGTGCATCGGTCGTGTTTAGTTGTTATTGGTGGTTTTGAGACAAGAATTAATCTATTGTTACTCAATATGGTAGACTTTGATGTGATCTTGGGCATGGGCTGGTTGTCACCCTATCATGCTATTCTAGATTGTCAAGCCAAGACTTTGAATTCCTATGATGTTATTAGACTTGTGTGGATGTTTGGTTTGGAGCCCCGAGCGCTCGGATGAGTTCCGGACATGTACCAGAATTGTTTGAACTTAAAAATGAATTGCTAGTGTGCTGGTGCTTTGATGTCGCAATTACGAGCACCATCCTCACAATTGCGAATGTGACAATAAGGGGGCAGATGTCGCAAATGCGACTTCCCCTTCACATTTGCGAAGGCAGCAGATTTTGGCTTGAGTTCACAATTTCAAACATTTGTTCGCTTTTGCGAAGTTCCCAGCTTCGCATTTGCGAAGCCTTTATCGCAAATGTGGTGTTGACTTAGGCTATCAAGGTTCGCAAATGCAATCCCTGGTCTGCAATTGCGAGAGTTCGCAAATGCGAACCCTGTGTCGCAAATACAACATCTGCAGCTGGTTAAAAGGCTGGGAGATAGGATTTTTGAACTCATTATATCATTTTTGAACCCTAGACTCGGTAGGAGGCGATTTGGAGAGGGGATTTTCACCTACCAACCTTGGGTAAGTGAAAATTTATGAAACTGCCATGCTTTTGAAAAATAAGAAATTGAGTTTTGAGAGTCGATTTGGACTCGGATTTTGAAACTAATTATATATATGAACTCGTGGGATCATGGGTAGTCGGAATCTACCGTTGGACCCGGGTTTTGACTTTTCTTGACATTTTGGAAAAAGTATAAAAAAAATCTTAGCTTTATCTATTGCAATTTATTTCCCTAGCATTGTTTGGTGATATAAAGTCGATTTTGGTTAGATTTCAGCCGTGTGGAGGCAAATTTTAAGAGATAAGCTATTTTCGAGTGTTGAATTGGCCTAGTTGAGGTAATTATCTTGTCTAATATTGTGGGGGGGAACTACCCCTTAGGATTGGTATTGATTGATTCATTTATTCTATGTGAAAACCGTGTACGCAAGGTGACGAGTGGGTACACGGGTTGTACGTGGTATTAGACCGGTTTAGGTTATTTAGACTATTTTCCATGCTTTAATTGAAATGCCATATCATGTTCTCAATTCTCTTAGTTAATCTATTCTTGTTTGTGTTATTCTATTCGTACATGCCTTAGTTGACTTGTTTAAAACATGTTCTACATCCTACTTGATAAATTGCTCTCATGCCTTAGTTGAACTTGTTGCCTCTTTTATTGTTACATGCTATCTCTTCATTGTTAATTATCATTATTTTAAGTTATTGTTTGTGTTATCCCCTTCATTCTTGACTATCATTACTTGAAGTTACAGTTCAAGTTATCTCTTTCCTTGTTGATTTCCACTAGTTGAAGTCATTGTAATACGTTATCTCTTCCGTTGTGAGTCATTCTTATATAATATCGTGGTTATACATTATATCATAGTTGAGTTGTTGGTGGTGAGGTTGTGAAAGCCGTTATCATGTTGAGGCAAAATTGTTATTGTTGAAACATCTTACTTGTTGGCATTATACATTCATTGTTGTTGTTGATATTATTGTACCCGTTGTGGTGGAGCCATGGGCTATTGTTGTGAAAACATTGATATTGTTTATTGTTGGAAAGTTGTGATATATGGGCACTTGTGGTGCAAGTTGTTATTGTGATGTGAAATTGACGCGCATGCGGTGGGATATGGCTTGGGTTTAATGTGCATGCGGCGGTATAAGGTGGGACTTATGTGCGTGTTGCTTGTAGGGGAACTACGTGAAGCCACGCAACGTCATAAGGTGGGCTAAAGTGTGTGTACCTATTTTGGGAAAACTATTTTCGAAACCTATTTCAAATGTAAGGCTCACACGGCGGTATAAGGAAAGATTGTGATTGAAATTGAGAAATGTGAATACGAAATGGTACCTCAGTTGTGATTCTTGATTTATACGAGGCGGTACCTCAGTGGTGATTCTTTCTATATACGAGGCGGTACCTCGTTGTGATTCTTGTTGTGTATCTCATTTTGCAAGTAGTTTTGGCGGAAACGTTTCTTGTTGTTATTCTTCCTTGTTTAGTAGTTATTGTTCGTTTATGATCATTTTGGTTCTCTTTAGTTGCTTCTTTTATGTTACGTCCTTGTCTAATTTCCAGTATCAGTTCATGCTATTATCTTATTTCGTATGAGTTATTTCTCCGCTTTCCATTATTATTCGTTCCTATGGTTTTATTTTGTTTATTTATATCCTAGTAGGTGTCTTGACCTAGCCTCATCATTACCCTACCGAGGTTAGACTTGATACTTAGTGGTTATCGTTGTGGTGTACTTATACAACGCTTTTGCACAATTTTTGTGCAGATCCAAGTACATTTGCCCGTGTCGGACGCTAGAGTTGATTCGAGTTGTTGTTGTGGAGACTTCAAGGTATACCTGCTCCACGTCCGCAGGCCTCGGAGTCACTTTCCCAATTTTACTTCATGTTGTATTTCTTTCAGACAGTGATGTATTAGATATCCCAGGCTTATTCTATAGAGCTTATGCCTTTGTTCCACAGTTCTTGGGAATTTTATGGTTCAGATTCTATTTTTTAGAAGTTTATATGAGTTTATCAGACTGGTTTTTAGTATTTTGTAAATTTTATCTGTTCAATTGTTATCAAATATTAGGCTTACCTAGTCGTAGCAACTAGGTGCTATCATGACATCCTACAGAGGGAAATTGGGATCGTGACATTCGTAAGGGGGTTTCTCGTCCATTGTTGCACCTATGACCATATTGACCCAGAAGGGTGCTCCTTTCAGATGGTCTTAGGAGTGTGAAGCGAGCTTTCAAAAGCTCAAGACTACTTTAACTACAGCCCCAGTATTGTTGTTGCCTACATGTTCGGGCTCTCACATGGTGTATTATGATGCATCACGTGTTTTCCTTGGCGCGGTGTTGATGCAAGACTGTAGGGTGATTGCCTATGCGTCTCGGCACTTGACGATCCATGAGAAGAATTATCCGGTCCACGACTTGGAATTGGCAGCTATTGTGCATGCATTGAAGATTTGGCGGCACTATTTGTACGGTGTCCCTTGTGAGCTCTTTACTGACCACCGGAGTCTCCAGCATCTGTTCAAACAGAAAGATCTTAATTTGCGGCAGTGAAGGTGGTTAGAGTTGCTTAAAGACTATGATATCACTATTTTATATCATCTCAGGAAGGATAATGTGGTGGCCGATGCCTTGAGTCAAAAGGTGAAGAGCTTTGGGCAGTTTAGCATATCTACCGGCATCAGAGAGGCCAGTAGCCATATTGTTCAGTCCTTGGCCAACCAGTTTGTTAGATTGGATGTTTCGGAGCCCAGTCGAGTTCTTGCTTGCGTAGTTTCTCGGTCTTCTTTATATGATCACATCAGGGGAGCGTCAGTATGAAGACCCACATTTTCTTGTCCTTAAGGACACGGTATAGAACGGCGATGCCAAGGAGGTTTCTATTGGAGATGGCGGTGTGTTGCGGATGTAGGGCCGATTATGTGTACCTAATATGGATGGGTTACGTGAGTTGATTCTTCAGGAAGCCCACAGTTCGCAATACTCCATTCATCCAAGTGCCGCTAAGATGTATCAGGGTTTGACTCATTCGTCATTATGTTTATTGACGACATCTTTGTGTACTCCCGTAGCCGAGAAAATCATGAGCAGCACCTGAGGATCGTGCTCCAGACCTTGAGAGGGAAGAAGTTGTATGCAAAATTCCGAAAGTGTGAATTCTCTCTTAATTCGGTGACGTTTTTGGGTAATGTGGTGTCGAGTGAAGGGATCAAGGCAGGTATGAAGAAGATTGAAGCAGTGCAAAGTTGGCCCAGGCTGTCTTCATCCACTGAGATCTGAAGTTTCCTTGATTTGGCCGAGTATTATCGTTGTTTCGTCAAGGGTTTTTCATCCATTGCTGCGCCTACGACCAGATTGACCTAGAAGGGTGCTCCTTTCAAATGGTCCGAGGAGTGTGAGGTGAGCTTTTAAAAGCTCAAGACTGCTTTGACTACAACCCCAATGTTAGTGTTGCCAACGGGCTCGGGGTCTAATACCGTGTGTTATGATGCGTCACGTGTTGGACTTGGCGTAGTGTTCGTGCAAAATGGTAGGGTGATTGCCTATGCGTCTAAACAGCTGAATACCCATGAGAAGAATTATCTGTTCCATGACTTGGAGTTGGCATCCATTATTCATGCATTGAAGATTTGGCGGCATTATTTATACGACATCCCTTGTGAGGTCTTTACCGACCACCGAAGTTGACAACATCTGTTCAAACAGAAAGATCTTAACTTGTAGCAGCGGAGATGGTTAGAGTTGCTTAAGGACTATGATGTCACCATTCTATATCATCTCGGGAAGGCCAATGTGGTGGCCGAAGCCTTGAGTCGAAAGGCAGAGATTTTGGGCAGTTTAGCATATCTATCAGCAGTTGAGAGGCCATTAGCATTGGATGTTTAGGCCTTAGCCAATTATTTTATTAGATTGGGTGTTTCGGAGCCCAGTCGAGTTCTTTCTTGTATGGTTTCTAGGTCTTCTCTACATGATCATATCAGAGAGCGTCAGTATGACGACCCCCATTTGTTTTTCCTCAAAGACACAGTTCAGCACGACGATGCCAAGGAGGTTACTATTGGAGATGATGGGGTGTTGCGGATGTAGGGCCGATTATGTGTGCCCAATATGGATGTGTTGCGTGAGTTGATTCTTCAGGAGGCCCACAGTTCATGGTACTCCATTAATCCGAGTGCCGCTAAGATGTATCAGGACTTGAGGCAGCACTATTGGTGGAAGAGAATGAAGAACGACATAGTGGAGTATGTAGATCAGTGCCTAAATTGTCAACATGTGAAGTATGAGCATCAACGGACGGGCGGTTTGCTTTAGCGACTTGAGATTCATGAGTGAAAATGGGAGTGTGTCACCATAGACTTCGGTGTTGGGCTCCCATGGAGTTTGACGCGATATGGGTGATTGTGGACAGGTTGACCAAGTTGGCTATGAATGCGTAGGTGTACAATGAAGCCATATGGATGTTCTATGAACGTATAGATGCATATGAAGGTTGGTTATGGACGGTCTCAGTTGCACGCATAGCCAGACCTCAGTATTATGAGCCATATGGACGGTCTACTATGTTACGCATATTAGCCACTGGTTATTCATGTTTATGAGTGACCCTTACGGACGGTCTCTTATGAAATACGTAAGTGCCACTTTTATGTTTTAGTGTAGCCCTAGAGATGTTTTATCTGTCTGAGGTAAGTAGTAAGATATAAGGTATAATGGCTAGAAGAATGTTATAGATGAAGTTCCATAATATGATTGTTTCCAGTACATATAGCATATGGGAACAAGTTCAGGTATATCATGACATGAATTAGATACATATACGACATTAGATGTTCTTGGCCAACGGAGCCTTACCTTTTCAGTCTACATCCTTTGTAAGGTAAGTTGGATAATTCAATACTTAGATATGTGACGAGTCAGAATAAGGTCAGTATAATTCCCGATTCTCATTGACCTTCCAAATTTCTTTCAGTATGTCATATATACATGTCAGTTTAGTTTCAATTAAGTTATTCATATGTTATCTGCCTTACATACATAGTACATTTCTTTGTACTAAAGTCCCATCGTTGGGGCATTGCATTCATGCATGCAGGTTCAGGTATCCAGTTTGATGAGCTCTTATCTTAGACGGTGTTGATATCCAGCTGAGGATTGGCAAAGCTCCATTTCATCTAGAGTATAGCCGAGTCTAGAGGATATCAGACTGTCCTATTTATATATACTCTTATGGGTAGGTCAATGTCCTGTCCTGGCCATATTTTGATGTCAGATACTCTTAGAGCTTTTGTAACACCCTGGAAAATTTCAAAGTACTTATGTGCAAGGCCTGGTAAAATTTGAAAAGAAAACAATGTTTCAAGGTGCCGGACTAGGCTTACATGTTTGAACAATGCATAGGAAAGTAAAGGAAATTTTTTGCCAGAAAAGTGCGTTTATGCGGTCCATTATGCGATCGCATAATCACTCTGCGGGCCGCATAATGGCCGCAGAAGTGAGCAGGAGAGGGCTATTCTGGAAGCAGCTATGTGAGCGACTATGCGACCGCATAACTATTATGCGGTGCATTATGCGACCGCATAACAGTTATGCGGACCGCATAGTGACCGCATACACAGGCAGTTATTTTGGCTATTTTGTAACTGACTATGCGACCGATATGCGGTCCGCATATCGGTTATGCGATCGCATACCTTATTCCGGAGCTCCATTTTTGGATTTTTAAAACCCAACCCTATTTCGTTAAATACACTCTCTGGGTCATTTTTGAGCTATTATCTGACATTTTTGAGTGAGAGAGGGTGCCCTAGAGTGAGAAGGTGTTCTCCAATAATTTATTCTACAATTCTTGCTCAAGTTTTGGAAGATTAAGGAGGAAACCTCACTAGGTCTTCATCATAGAGGTAAGATTCTACACCCAAACCCTCAATTTCGAATTTAGTCTAGAAATGGGCAATAAGCAAGATAATTTCTGGGCAAGAGGGTTGGTTATTTTTACATGCATGTGTTATCAAAGTGTGTAGAAAGATTGTTGAGCTAAAAATGGTAAATATTGGGTTGTGGGATGATGGAATCCTCCATAAAAAGGACCTTGAACCTTAATCCACACTTAGTATTTGATAAAATGCTCAAATGAGCTGAGACCATGAATATCTTCCTAATTATGGTTCAATTTTGTTATGTCTCAAATAGATTGGGATTACTAGAATTTCCGAAACATTGTAGTAATTTAAGGAAAGATCAAGTGAGGTATATTGGCTAAACTTTCTCTCTTGGAATTGAATTCCATAATGTTTCCGTGAGTTTCAAAGTATGGTTGCATATTAAAATGTGGTGGCTTGAATCGTATTTCAAATGAAAGCTAGTATGCCAAGTTGTGTGAGAAAATATCAATATTCTTAAGACTCTTAGTTGCTCATATGTGTACCTAAAGTCTTGATTGGGAATATAAAGTGTGGCAAACGTGCCAATAGTGAAAGTTATACTTATGACCAACGGTGCCAATGAATTGAAATAATGTGAGAAAGATTATGAAATGAGCTTTGACTCAACTATTCCAAAATTGACTTCGAAAATATAATCGGCTAAAAGTTTATGAACTCAAGTGATGCTCATATGTGGCTGTTTTAGCTAATGCTATGCTTTGTCAGAATCTTTCAATGTGTTTTGCGTTCTTACATATTCGTGAGTGTTAAATGTGTATGATCTTAACTTGTGCTTCGATTGCCAATCATTTTACTCCAATTATTAGAAAGAAACTGATTGTGTTTAAAAGCCTTCATTACTAATAAATTTAAAGTCGTGATTTCCGGAATATTCTGCTTGTTCATAATTATGATGATGATCTATGAAAGGGAAGAAATGAAAGTGTAAAATATGAAATACGGCCATTGCGCCATGAATAAAGAATTATATGTATGGCCAAGAGAGCCAATGAAATAATAATATTGTAAGTGGTTGAAAGTATGGATTAGGTGATATGTGGTGTGAAAGGTTATGAGATGTACGTATTTGTACATTTGTTTCCAATGTGTTATGAAACACTATGGACGGTCTATGAAACGCATAGGTATATTGTGTTATGAAATCCTATGGACGGTCTATGAAACGCATAGGTATATTGTGTTATGAAACCCTATGGATGATCTACGAAACGCATAGGTATATTGTGTTATGAAACCCTATAGGCGGTCTATGAAACGCATAGGTATATTGTGTTATGAAACCCTATGGACGGTCTATGAACGCATAGGTATATTGTGTTATGAAGTACATTGTGTTATGAAATCCTGTGGATGGTCTATGAACGCATAGGTACATTGCGATATGAAATCCTGTGGATGGACTATGAACCCATAGGTACATTGTGATATGAAATCCATTGTGATATGAAATCCTATGGACGGTCTATGAAACGCATAGGTATATTGTGTTATGAAATCCTGTGGACGGTCTATGAAACGCATAGGTACATTGTGTTATGAAGTACATTGTGTTATGAAATCCTGTGGACGGTCTATGAATGCATAGGTACATTGTGATATGAAATCCTGTGGACGGACTATGAACGCATAGGTACATTGTGTTATGAAATCCATTGTGATATGAAATCCTGTGGACGGTCTATGAAACGCATAGGTGCATTGTGTATAAGAGGTATAGATGTACGGTATGAATAGACACTATGGACGGTCTATGAAACGCATAAATGTATAATATGATACGTGAACACTAAGGACGGTCTAATGAGACACATTATTAATGCAGACAATAGGTGCCCCCTTTTGTTGTCCTTGTTTGTACAGGTTGTTTCAATTACATTATATTATGTGTTCCACGTATAGATCATATGGGCATTCTGTTTTGAAAGAGGATTTCTAGCTATACATACTAGTGTTATTCGACAGTACTAACGTCCCTTTTGCCGGGGGCACTGCATCTTTAATGGATGCAGGTGGTTCTACAACAGGTGGCATTGACCAGTGATAGCAGTACACTTCTTTCAGCCGATTTGGTGAGCCCCACTTCATTTCGGGGTCATGTATCTTTTGTTTCTCATGTACTTGTTGTTGAGGTATAGCCGGGGCCTTGTTGCCGCCATTTCCATATTACTCTTCAGTTGTACTTAGAGGCTCCGTAGACAGGTTGTGGGTGGTATTTGATGTTGGGAATTGGATTAGAACTGTTGGTATTTGACAACATGGTTTTCATTAAATCTATAAACTCGTACTGTTTTGGAAATATTAAATGATGCTATTAATGGGAATGAAATGGAAGTGGTTAATGAAATCTCTTTAGTATTTGATTAACGGAGTACATCTCCTATTTATTCACGAATGAATTTGGGTAGAATGAAATCTAACAGGCTTGCTCATTCCGGTTCACTCGGTTGAGCGCCGGTCGCGCTCCTCGATTTTGGGGCGTGACAAACTTGGTATTAGAGCCTAAGGTTTTAAAGTGTCCTAGGATATCTCGGAGCCGTGTCTAGTAGAGTCCTTATTATCGGTGTGTTGTCGACCACATCTATAATTAGGATGCTACATGGGCATTTAGGAATAATACCCTTCTTACATGTCCTTGATCGTGCGATAAAGCTGATTGTAAGATTGTTCCTCCGTTAGCTAGTGCTTTACTCTAACTTTCAGTATATGGCACCTAAGAAGAATGAAAGAACTCGCCAAAGGGCCAATGTCACCCCAGGAGTGACAGTTGATCATATAATTGATGATGCGAGTGAGCACCCAGGAAGTGAGGATATTCCTCCAGTTACTACACTCCCTGATTCTACCACAATCAATCAGACTGCACCTGTCCCTACACCTACTGAGGGTGCAACGGTCCCTCTGACTGGCATTCCAATTCCACATCCAGCTCCAGCTTTCGATTCTGGCGTTTCTGATGTTGATGTTAGGGGAGCCATGCAGATGTTGGCACAGATAGTGGCTTCTCAGGCCCAGAGATCGAGTGTTGGGCCTACTCCTTCCAGTCAACCAGGGGAATCTGCTTGTTCCAGAGTGAACAAGTTTCTTCAGTTAGATCCTCCAGTGTTTATGGGTACTAATCTTGAGGAAGATCCCCAGGATTTCATTGATGAGATGCACAAGACTCTCAGAGTTATGCGTGCTACTAAAACAGAGGCTATGGAATTGGCCTCCTACCGCCTGAAAGAGGTGGCTTATTCTTGGTTTGAACTATAGGAAGAGTCCCGTGAAGAAGGGAGCCCTTCGGCAAGGTGGAGTGAGTTTACCGATGCTTTCATTGACCACTTCTTGCCTGCTAAAACTAAGGCGACCCGTGCCGCTGAGTTTGAGAGCCTGAGGCAAGATAGCCTGAGTGTATGGAAGTACCATATGAAATTCGCGCACCTATCCAAGTATGCTATTTACATGTTTCCCACTATGGAGGCTAGAGTGTGCCGGTTTGTGCAAGGACTTAGTCCCTTGGTAATTAATGAGGCCGCTATGGCTGCCTTGAATTCTGATATGAATAATGGAAAAATGGTGGCGTTTTCTCAAGCTACAGAGGATCGAAAGTTAAAAATAAAGAGAGAGCTAGATAATAACAAAAAGACTCGATCCACGGGCAATCTTAGTGGCTCACACAGTGGGGATAATGGTGGAAAGGCATTACATAGGGGAGTGTCATCTAGACCCGCGAAGTCAATTGCTCAGTCTTCAGCTAGAGCACTACCATCAGGGCTTGATCAGCAGCGGTAGGGCCATAGTAAGTAAGGCAACCATGGGTCTAATCAGCAGGTCCAGTCAAATGGGGATTCTCAGCTGCAGCAAACGCCCCCATGTCCCAAGTGTGGGAGGTGTCATTTTGGGGTGGGCCGACGTGGCACAGATGAATGTTTCGGGTGCGGAGTCAAGGGCCACCAGCTAAGGCACTGCCCCAACAGTCAAGGGACAGCAAGTAAGTCCCTCAACCTTAATATTAGGATATCCTAGCTATGTGGTTTCACTCGTGAATGTTTCAGATTCTAACACATATCATGAGCATGTTGAGTTGAAAGACAGATTCGTCGTATCTCTAGTCCTCTCATATAGGATCAACTATTATGACGGGTTAAGCTGTCAGAATGATAATAATATCACAAGTGCTCAACTTCTTTTGCTAGTTACTGTTAAGAGCATAATGCAACTTCATGTATTTTGAAACCCATATCACATTCAGGGTGTTTGAATATTCTCATTTTGAGTTAAACTGATTTTTCCCTACACTCCAGAAGGCGACTGGTATCACATAAGTGTTATCTCTCTTTGAGGCCTACTATTGCTAAATAAGGCACGTGTGGAATGAAACAATTGTTGTTGTCCTCTTCATGACTTATAGCTTTCCAAGAATAACTGACGCTAATGTCTTTATCCTTCCGATTATACCTCCCATATGCCACATTTCTAAAATGACTCATTTATTTAAATCTTAGAATCATGAACATGGTCCCTACATTATCAATGCCTACTAGGCAACCCTATGCCTCATGTGTCGAATCAATGATGTCATCGCAATGATTAACAATGTCAGCACTATTGGAAATAACCTTCATGTCTCTTAGGATATAACCTCTTGAAATACCGTGCTCAGTACCTTGATGGATTTTTGAATAATTTTAGCCAATCTCAAACCTCGTTGTTCATATTTATAGAAACCAGTGGGGGGTTGAAGGCTCAAACATGTCAAAGAAGAAGCATTATCTCGTGATCAAATATATTGGATAGGAAGCTTTATGGTAATATTCAAGCTAGCACATCTTAAAGTAATTGTTGGAGGTTGCCAAAGGTTTACTTGGGTGTTTGGAATGGAAATTTAGATTTAAAGAAAGTGAACGGGTTATTCTCAGTATGTCCTCCATGAGGATACTATGTGAGTTGTTAATAGAGGTAAAGTATGTGTAGTCACACTAGGCCTTATGAAGTCTTGAAGAAAATAGGCCAAACTATGAGAATGATGTTTCCCTATTATTGACCTCCGTTTACCCGGTGTTTCATGTGTCTATGTGTAAGAAGGTGGAGTTAATGGATAATTGAATTATGAGGAGCGACTATTTGCTATCCTTGTTAGATAAGTCCGGAATTTAAGATTGCCTCCGTCAAGTGCTATGGCGAAACCAACAGGTTGAAGAGACTACTAGGGAAACTAAGGAAGAAATAAAAAAAAGTATCCTTACTTTTTTGAATAGCTATGTATTTACAAAGTATTCTAAGAGTTGCTTTCTATGAATTATGTATGATTTGTACATTTGATGTTAAGGGTGCTCCGTTCTGGTAATATAATTGCTTGTGAGGCCACAGTTGGTGTTGTTTTGTATTATGTTACGTTGTTGGCATACGTATATGTTGTTAGGATGTGTTTCTGGGGCTCTCTGACAGGTGGATAGGCCTAGTTACAAGGGAAACTCTGGCGAAATATTTAGAAATTTTGGGAGTTAGTCAAATTTGGGACTACTCGAAAGTGGTATGAAACAAACTGAGTTGCATAAGATGCTAATGATGGATTTTTACCCTCATTCGAGGACGAATGATCCTAAGCGGGGGAGAATGTAACACCCCGGAAAATTTTGAAGTACTAAAGTGCAAGGGCTGGAAAAATTTGCAAAGAAAACAATGTTTCAAGGTGCCGGACTAGGCTTACGTGTTTGAACAATGCACAGAAAAGTAAAGGAATTTTTTTGCTGGAAAAGTGCGTTTATGCGGTCCATTATGCGACCGCATAATCACTCTGCGGGTCGCATAATGGCCGCAGAAGTGAGCAGGAGAGGGCTATTCTGGAAGCAGCTATACGGTCGACCATGAGACCACATAACTATTATGCGGTGCATTATGCGACCGCATAACAGTTATGCGGACCGCATAGTGACCGCATACCAGGCAGTTCTTTTGGCTATTTTGTAACCGACTATGCGACCGATATGCGGTCTGCATATCGGTTATGCGATCGCATACCTTGTTCCGGAGCTCTATTTTTGGATTTTTAAAACCCGACCCTATTTCGTTAAATACACTCTTTGGGTCATTTTGGAGCTATTATCTAACATTTTTGAGTGAGAGAAGGTGCCCTAGAGTGAGAAGGTGTTCTCCAATAATTGATTCTTCAATTCTTGCTCAAGTTTTGGAAGATTAAGGAGGGAAACTCACTAGGTCTTCATCATAAAGGTAAGATTCTACACCATAACTCTCAATTTCGAATTTTGTCTAGAAATGGATAATAAGCAAGATAATTTCTGGGCAAGAGGGTTGTTTATTTTACACGCATGTGTTATCAAAGGGTGTAGAAAGATTGTTGAGCTAAAAATGGTAAAGATTGGGTTGTGGGATGATGGAATCCTCCGTAAAAGGACCTTGAACCTTAATCCACACTTAGTGTTTGATAAAATGCTCAAATGAGCTGAGACCATGAATATCTTCCTAATTATTGTTCAATTTTGTTATGTCTCAAATAGATTGGGATTGCTAGAATTTTCGGAAAGTTGTGGTAATTTAAGGAAAGATCAAGTGAGATATGTTGGATAAACTTTCTCACTTGGAATTGAATTCCATAATGTTTTCGTGAGTTTCAAAGTATGGGTTGCGTATTAAAATGTGGTGGCTTGAATCGTATTTCAAATGAAAGCTAGTATGCCACGTTGTGTGAGAAAATCTCAATATTCTTAAGACTCTTAGTTGCTCATATGTGTACCTAAAGTCTTGATTGGGAATATAAAGTGTGGCCAACGTGCCAATAGTGAAAGTTATACTTTTGACCAACGGTGCCAATGAAATGAAATAATGTGAGAAAGATTATGAAATGAGCTTTGACTCAACTATTCCAAAATTGACTTTGACAATATAATCGGCTAAAAGTTTATGAACTCAAGTGATGCTCATATGTGACTATTTTAGCTAATGCTATGCTTTGTCAGAAATTTTCAATGTGTTTTGCGTTCTTACATATTCGTGAGTGTTAAATGTGTATGATCTTAACTTGTTCTTCGATTGCCAATCATTTTACACCAATTATTGGAAAGAAACTGATTGTGTTTAAAAGCCTTCATTACTAATGAATTTAAAGTTGTGATTCCCGGAATATTCTACTTGTTGATAATTATGATGATGATCTATGAAAGGGAAGAAATGAAAGTGTGAAATATGAAATACGGCCATTGCGCCATGAATAAAGAATCATATGTATGGCCAAGAGAGCCAATGAAATAATAATGTTGTAAGTGGTTGAAAGTATGGATTAGGTGATATGTGGTGTGAAAGGTTATGAGATGTACGTATTTGTACATTTGTTTCATGTTATAAAGTACATTATGTTATGAAATCCTGTGGACGGTCTATGAACGCATAGGTACATTGTGATATGAAATCCTGTGAATGGTCTATGAACGCATAGGTACATTGTGTTATGAAATCCATTGTGGTATGAAATCCTGTGGATGGTCTATGAAACGCATAGGTGCATTGTGTATAAGAGGTATAGATGTACGGTATAAATAGACACTATGGACGGTCTATGAAACGCATAAATGTATAATATGATACGTGAACACTAAGGACGGTCTAATGAGACACATTATTAATGCAGACAATAGGTGCCCCCCCTTTTGTTGTCCTTGTTTGTACAGGTTATTTCAATTACATTATATTATGTGTTCCACGTATAGATCATATGGGCATTTTATTTTGAAAGAGGATTTCTAGCCATACTTACTAGTGCTATTCGACAGTACTAACGTCCGTTTTGCCAGGGGCGCTGCATCTTTAATGGATACAGGTGGTTCTACAGCAGGTGACATTTACCAGTGATAGCAGTACACTTCTTTCAGCCGATTTGGTGAGCCCCACTTCTTTTCGGGGTCATGTATCTTTTGTTTCTCATGTACTTGTGGTTGAGGTATAGCCGGGGCCTTGTTGCTGGCATTTTCATATTACTCTGCAGTTGTACTTAGAGGCTCCGTAAACAGGTTATGGGTGGTATTTTATGTAGGGAATTGGATTAGAACTGTTGGTATTTGACAACATATTTTTCATTAAATCTATAAACTCGTACTATTTTGGAAATATTGAATGATGTTGTTAATGGGAATGAAATGGAAGTGGTTAATGAAATCTCTTCAGTATTTGATTAACGGAGTACATATCCTATTTATTCACGAATGAATTTGGGTAGACTGAAATCTAACAGGTTTTCTCAGTCGGGTTCACTCGATTGAGCACTGGTCACGCTCCTCGGTTTTAGGGCGTGACAGCTTTGTAGACACAGGTTTAATATGTACAGCATGTTAGAGGAATTGACGATCCGTGCGTATTCATGTTTTGAGTATGATGGCTCGCTGATATAATATTTTCCCACTTACAATTATACATTACGAGTTGTGGCCATTTTGGTCCAAGATAGTTACAGAAAGAATGAGCTCAGCCATGTTGGCTTATGTATGTTCTAGTTTTTGTCGAGCGATCATAAGTTACAGAGTGGTTTGCTCGGGACGGTATGACACCGGGTGCCAGCCATGCCTCACCTAAGTTAGGGTGTGATAGTGTCTATCCTACTTGTGATTTAGAGTTGATAACGGGATTCTCATGCTTTCATATGATGGCATGGAAGATGTGGTACGTCGTGTGGGATTGAGATTTGTATGTACAGGTTTACGGTTCAATTTTAAAGGTAAGGTCATGAGTTCTATATAGCATGGACGGTTTTAGATGTTTAGAAGAATGTTGGCACTATCTGGTATACCTGAGAAAAGTGTGCATTTCCAAAGGAACATTATGTTTTGACTTATGGATGCTTGATTGGTATTACGATAATCACTGGGTTGTTGGTTGCTGATGTTCAGATTTTGCCTACGTGGCACGGAAGCTTCATGGGAGTGTGTCTCGAAAGTTGATTATATATGAGAGATGTGTCAGATATTTGAGTGGTGAAGTTGGGATCGAATATGGATGTTGCACGCTATTTTGCACAGGTCAAAACAAGATTCAACTATTGGTTCTTCTATTGTTGGTAAAAGAGAGTCGTCACCTAATATTTTAAGGTATACTAGGGTACCTATTTGTTTGTTAGATTATTCTCCTATTGGCCTACGAACCGGTGAGATTTGGGTAAGGGTTCTTGTTCTTCTAAGGGAAAGATGTTAGGCACCCCCTAAAATCTACCTGAGGTAGCTTCTTAGAACTTAGGCAAGGTTCAGGGAAATAAAGGTCTGTATTCTACTTAGCTCAGTGCTTAAGGTTTGAAACTATTCTAAATCTTGTCAAGAAAGTTTATATATTCTTTGGAAAAGGAGTCATAGGTTTTATAAAGTTTATAACTCATGAAACAATTTTAAAAGGTTTTTGTCTAAAACATTAAGGAAAAGCTTTGTGAAAGATCTTTTGAAATGTTTAAGCCATTTAAAGACTTGTAAAATACTGCTATGTTTAATATTTCTATCCTTTGAAACACTGTGGCCGCCAATGTAACTTAGTGAAGTAAGACAAATCATTGGTGTACCTTTTGAAAAATCGATTTCAAACTAGGGTTATGCTCTTCTTTATAAAAATCATTGAAGTTCACTAATTGCAATTCATCAGCCGTGTTTGATTTTATTTGTTGAAGACCAGCCTTCAAATATCCATTCAATTCTGATTCGCTTTTTTTAAAGAGATGCCATTTCCCTCTAAGGTATGTTCAATATCAAAAACGTTATGAAAACAGTTAGTGATCAAAAGAACGAAGATTTTATTTGTTAACAGTAAATGATTGAAATGTTGAAGTATTTCACCGAAAAAAATAGATAAACTATGATTCTTTTAATTTTACATATGGGCTTTGGGTTGGCCTAGGTTCCTAAAATGATCAAAGCATAACACAAACATTCAATAACAGCATTAGTATCACGTATATATAGAGAATAAATAACAGATTTTATTTATCTAAGAGCGAGAAAGGAAAGGGAACTGGACTCAAATTGGGAAAATGAAAAATCAGGCCCAACACGTAATGACGTCCAAATCCACTACTAAAAAGTAAATTGACACGGTCGCATGCAATATAATTTACCCAACTATGAGTCGGAGTCAAATCCCATAGAAAATAATATGTAGGCTATTAGGCGTGTAAGAGAATTATCACTTATTATGCTAAGCCAAACACTTAGAAAGGTTTTGAGGAAATATTTATAACTAATTATGAAAATGTAAACTAACCTAGAAAGCAAGTAAAATGATCAATGGCTACAAGCATGGATGCATTGGGAATTACACTTAAGTAACGATCCAATGTATTTCACGATTTTACAAATATGAGCTAGTTTATGTTAATTAGCCTCGGGTAATAATTCTCTATTAGCTTCTTCCGAAGACTAACAAGACTTCCTAATTGAATTATCCCTAAAACAATTAAGAGATTAAGCACACCCGAATATGTCTACAAGTAGTTCAATTAATCTTTCCCAACCCCAATTATCTTTCTCAAAATTAATTCGAAGTTAATGGGCGAGTCCTAGGGTTAGCTAATACCTTTGGAAACATTAAAGAACAAGAATAAGTAAAGAAACAATAACTCACTTCATAGTGAATAAGAATCGTTCAATACATACGTACAACAAGATATTTAATCCACACTTTAAATACGAATATTCCCATAAACAAGATTCAAGTGTTGGAAAAAATGCTACACGCTTAGATATACAATACCAAGCAAGGAAATGAAGAAATGAACATAATTGGGTAAGAAATTCTCAACCAAAAGCTTCAAATCTTCAAGTCCCAAGTGTGTGTACAAGAACCCTAGCTCCAAAACATGACAAAAGCAGCCCAAGATGCCAAAGATCGGCTAGATCATGTACTTGTGGATTTGGAATGAAGAAAATGTGAAATGACATAAGTGTCCAGGTCTGAAACCCGCTGACCGTACTTGTGGAAACATCATCGCAGATGCGGTTCCGCATATGCGGATGCCAGCTCGCAGAAGCGACATTTTGGTGGAAAATATAAAATCCGCAGAAGCGGACTCCATACGCAGAAGCGCAATCGCAGATGCAGACATATTCACGCAGAAGCGGTTCTCCACTCACAAGTGCGAGTTCTGCCTTACATGCCTTATTCCGCATCTGCGGACCATTTCTCACATTTGCGTATTGTTCTTCGCAGATGTGATTTCATTGGAAATTTTTGCACTTCTTTCACTCTTTTTGTACGACTCCACTTCATTTAATTTCAATTCACTTCGAGACTTCATTTACCTGAAAATCTAGCAATGCACACCATAAATTACCTCCTTTTATAATTAAAGAACACAAAAACTAAAGAAAAGAGACTAGAATAAATGGTAAAATCACCACTCATCAACACCCCCAACTTAAAGCTTTTGCTTGACCTCAAGCAAATCAAAACCAAATACTCAATGAGGCTCTACTATTCAATGCATAATTAGCATCGCTTATCATTTCCAAATCACATTCTCCAATTAAGCATAACACTTATGGATTTAGGTGGTACTAATAATTAGGCTCAAGCAAGTTAATCTCAACCAAATAACTCCAAATAACTCCCTAATTTAAAACAATTTCAAGAATGCAATGGAGTTTTAACATAATCAAGTGACAACAACCAAACCTCAAGAAGTGACTCAAAAGCACTAGTCTACTACATATGCTCAATTTACTCAATTCGAAATATATCAATGTCACCAATCCATCATAATTCATGTTCCCTCATAAGAAAGAACGTCCCAAAATCAACATATTTACAATAACAACATAAGGGACATATGCACAAAGACACTCTCTCTCAACAAAGAATTTCAAGTGTTACAAAATATCATACAATAAGTTTACCCTTATTTTTATTCACCGCCTATTCAAGAATATTCAGTTGGATATCCCATAAGGACTTTTTAATCTTGTAATGTAGGATTAGGGAAGGGTAGGATAAATATTTGGGATACAAGTAACTATACCCTCCTTGAATACTACTCATATTTCTTTTTCTTTTTTTTGTACTTTGCTTCTTTTTAAACAGCATAGCCCTTATTGACATCTAGTTACCAATATAGAACCACCTTAAAGCACCTCTCTAATTTTCTCAAGACTCCATATTTTTTATTTTTTTTATACAATTATTTTCTTTTGGAGCTTGAGTATCTTCATATAAACAATTTTGAGGTATATGCTTCTACAAATAATGTACATCTTCACCATTTTCCAATTAACACCAACACCCCCAACTTAGTCTTTTAGCATCATTCTTAACATTCAAGGAGGGACGGGTTCAAAAGAAGGAATTATTTCACAAAAAGGGTAAAGGTTTGTGATAAGGTAGCCAAAGAAAAGGTTAAAGGCTCAAATGGGGTTAACTAGTGATAGTATTTATGCAATGGTAGGCCCGAAAGGCTAAAGAGGCTTTTTCAAAAATTACAAAGAATGCCTAAGGTCATCCCTCCAACCAAACATAATTATCATTAGCATTGAAAGACCAACCGGGCAAGTTCTAGATGATAGAAGTAAACATAAGAATTATTTTTAAGAAAAACTAACACACATGGCACATGAACTAACCAAAACGGATCAATTTCACTTCATAATAAGAACAATTTGATCAATATCATGCCAACTAGTGGGCAAAGAGTCACAAAATGAGCCAAAAAGTTATCACAAAAATTATTCTTCCTCGTGAATCTTACTTTTTCAATTTACAACCAAAATTCGGAGGGGTATCCTTAATTCACACTTCACATACAAGAGACTAATTTTATTAGTACCAAACAATCCAAAAGTCTTACACATGCCAAAACAAGACTAATTCCCTTAAGAAAGTCGTCACGCCATCCATCATAGGGAAAGGTCACCCGGTTCAACACAAAAATATTTCTCGAAAAATAATCGTAGCATAAAGAAAACCCAAGAATAATTTATTGAAAAATATATTACTACTAAAGATATAAAAATAATATAAACTAAAAACTACTAAAGAAAATAAAATAAACACTAAAGGAATAAAAATAAAGTAACTAAAAACTACTAAAGAAAATAAATAAATAAATAAAGAAAGAAAGAAAAATAAAATAGAATAACAAAAGCGACTAATCCACAATTATATCACCAATCACAAATTATGCTCGACAAAAGCACATGATAAACAATAGTAGAACAAGCCCGACAAGGGCACACAATATCCATACAAAAGCATAAGCCCGGCAAGGTCACAAATTAAGCATCAATATACAAATAAGGTATATCCCTAAAGACACCCCCAACTAAAAACACAGCAGTGTCCTCACTGTATAATATCAAGATAAAATAAGAGTAGTTTGAGGGGCTCCCTGATGTCTGCATCAGACTAGCAGGCTGTGGGAAAAAGCTAATCACTGACGTGTGGAGCTCTCGGCCTCATCACCATCGATAGCATCAGCAGCACTCGACGGGAAGGAATACTCTTCACTGTCATCTTCGTCCTCGATCAGTCTACAAGCACGGATGCATTGGGAATTACACTTAAGTAACGATCCAATGTATTTCACGATTTTACAAATATGAGCGAGTTTATGTTAATTAGCCTCGAGTAATAATTTTCTATTAGCTTCTTCTGAAGACTAACAAGACTTTCTAATTGAATTATCCCTAAAACAATTAAGAGATTAAGCACACCCGAATATGGCTACAAGTAGTCCAATCCTATCCCTAGGTAAAATCTATAAAGTGAGGATTAACGCCTCAAGTTCTTGTTAATTAATCTTTTCCAACCCCAAATTATCTTTTCCAAAATTAATTCGAAGTTAATGGGTGAATCCTAGGGTTAGCTAATACCTTTGGAAACATTAAAGAACAAGAATAATTAAAGAAACAATAACTCACTTCATAATAAATAATATCCATACAAAAGCATAAGCCTAGCAAGGGCACAAGTTAAGCATCAATATACAAATAAGGTATATCCTTAAAGCCACCCCCAACTAAAAATACAGTAGTTTCCTCACTACACAATATCAAGATAAAATAAGAGTAGTTTGAGGGGCTCCCTGATGTCTACATCAGATTAGCTGGCTGCAGGAAAAAGCTAATCACTGCCATGTGGAGCTCTCGGCCTCATCATCATCGGTAGCATCAGTATCAGCATCAGCAGCACTCGATAGGAAGGAATACTCTTCACTGTCATCTTCGTCCTGGATCGGTATCTTCCTGTTTGGCTGCCCCCATTTGAAGACGGCCTTGATGCCTCTCCACATCTTTATCATGAACTTGCTCTTCTTCTTATTTTTCTTTTTGTCCTTGTGGACATCTGCCTGAAGAACTACATGTGCCTTGGCCATGTTGCCATCGGCTGTCTCAAGCCTGCTAACAGAAGCTGTCAACTTCTCCTACAACTCTGCTTGCTTCTTCTGGTGCTTCAGGTAGGTCTTCATTTCTTCCCTGGTAAAATACTTTGGCGTAGGCTGGGAGTGTGAGGGCCCACTAGGGAGCTGTGACACTAAGTCACGAATGGAGGCAAGCTGTGAGTTCAACATCCCAAATGGTCCCTCAGGCAGGGCTGCTTGTGAGGAAAACTCTGGTCTGGCAGCAGTGGTGACTTTCCTCTCTTTGGTCTTTACTGCACTACCCTCACCCATTACTCTCAAATAATGAAAGGGTTTGTCGGATGGTAACTACCGATCGGTGCTACGCACCTCAACATCTGCCTGTCGGCACAACTCTATAATTAGTAAAGGGAACATCAAGCCTGGGCTGTTGTCTAGCAAATACTCTTTCATCTCCTGAAGGATATAACGGCCGACATTCACATAAATGTCATCTAGTATGCATGCAATCATCAAGGCTCTGCCATATAAAATATTCGAAACATTTCCACAGGGTGATACTCTATTGCAAATGATGTAGAGCCACATTTTTGACTCAGCTGTGAAGTCGCTAGACTTCAAACCCTTTCTCAGGTTTGCCCACTCTGCTCTCATGCCGGCTGGATAAGGTTTAGAAACTAGCCAATCTCCATTTGAGCAATGATTTTTTTCTCGTACCGGCTCAAGTGGATTGTCAGGAAGCCCTAGAATATTGTTGATTTGTTCAGTTCCAAACCTCACTATTTTGCTTATGATGGTGAGTTGTGGGTCATTGAAGTTTGTACTCTTAAGGTTTGTATAAAACTCATGAACCCACTCCTCATTGGCCTTACACAGAGTAGGCATGAAACAAGACCATCCGGTAGTCTGTAGACGGCCATAAAAATCCTGAAGTAACTCAGTCAATTTATCCTTGGAGATTCCCTTTTCAAGTACAACCTTCTTTGTAAGAAGGTTGTTGTCATAATATCGGCGTTGATAATCAGCAGACATGAATCGTTAATTGTCGAATTGTTCCTCCTAAGCTTCTTCCTCAATTTCTTGATCAACCGACTCATTTTCGTTCATGTTTGGGTCCATTTTGAGCTTAAAGTACCTAAAAAAATCAAACCCAAGTTAGTCGGATCTTATAATCATGTTAAAAAATTCAAAAAAATAAAATTAGGCCAAAGAATCAAGCTAACCGATTTCCGGAAGCTCAAGTTGCAAAGCTACTATTTTTGCACAAACTGCATTGTTACCGCACCTGCGGACAAGCCTCGCAGATGCGGTTCCGCTTCTATGGCAATTATGTAGCTTCTGCGAACTTGCATACCCGACCATAAATCATACCTGCGGAAAAGGCATCGCAAGTGCGAGGCCGCATCTACGGCACTTTTCCACTTCTACGGTGTTCATCAGGGGTTTCAAAAAAACCCAGAAACTGTGTACTTCCAAACATGATTTTGGCACACAATTTATACTCGAGACTTATAAATTAGTGCCCTAGATGATTGCACGGCTTGATTAAACCTGATTTTAAGGCACCTCGCAACCAAAATTCTCTTGGACAATTTGTCTAACACATAACAAACACTGAGTGGTTTTTGATTCTTTTAATCAATTTGGTACTCAGACTTCCCAAATTCTTTTTGACAATGACAGCACACACAACTACACTCAACTAATTTCCTCACTCCTAATATTAACATTAATCAAAAGGAAATGGGGAACTTAGGGGATATGGCAATGGAAGATTAGAGATGAATAAGAAAAAGAAAATAAGAGTAGAAGAGAAATGTAGAATAGAGGGCTGAAGATGATACCTGAATTGTCTGTGTGTGAGAGCAAGGGAATGCATGAGCAGTATTTGTGTGAGAGATGAGAGGTTTGAGTTTGGGGAAAAAATTTGAGTGTTACCTGTAGGAGGGACACAGTAGGGCTTGTTCTTTAAACTCACCTGTTGCGTCGCACATGCGCAAAATTAACCGCTTTTGTGCCTTCGCTTTTGCGGTTTACTTACCGTTTCTGCGCGTTTACCACATATGCGGCTCTAATCATGCTTCTGTGTGAGCGCTTTTGCGGAGATAGGATCGCTTCTGCAATATTGGCGCATCTGCGATACCTTGGCCGCTTCTGCGGGGCCGTTTCTGCGCGAATATTTCCGGGAAGCGGTTGCACCAGATTTCTTAATGCCATAATTGGGCAGCCACTACTTTGGCTCATTCCAACACCTCAACCTCCTCAATTCAACTCCAAAATTTCTAAAACTCGGCAGATTAGTCAAAAAAAATATACTAAGATATTTTAAAAAAGAAAATTTCAAAAATGACTTAAAATTTTTGAAAACAATGGGTTGCCTCCCACCAAGCGCCGCATTTATCGTCCAGGCACGGCGCGAATCAACTTTACTACTTTTCTCGCCACTTGGAAGATATGACCTGAACACCTAACTTGGAATGAAGTTTGTGACCACGAGTGATTGGCGGTGGTAAGTAGATGATCAAGCCAAACTTTATTTTTTTATTTTGTATTTCTTGGCTTTCATGTGAGGAATGTCATTTTGCGTTCTTGAATATTCAAATTGCAAGATGTTTGGCTCTTGTCTTTCTTATTTACACTCCCACATGGATTCACATGGTTCAATTCCCATATCACCATACAAATCCAAAGTTGAAAATTGTTTGGAATGAGATATCAAATTCCCAACTTGAAACCTTTTCCGGATTTTTACATCCTCTTTTCCCCCCGAACTAGCGTTATTTTCAACCATCTTTTCAACTACATCGGTTAACTCTAATTTCATATTTTTCTTGGCATCACCAACAAGCATGGAGTCAGTTGGCAGATGTTCAATTCTTGATTCCTCAAAATAAAGCTCACCTTCTTCCTCGAAATTGGACTCTTCTTGACTTCTTTCCACGCTCTCAAGTTGGTGGGCATAGTGAGCCTCAACCAATATTTTTATTTGATCTTCCAAAGTGCGGATATTCTCATCATTTTGAGTTAAAACTTGTACCAAGTCCTCGAGTGCCAAGTTTTGCTTCTCCTCATTTTCAAGATTGGCTTCCAACATGAGCATCATCCTCTCATTTTGAGCATTTGAGAGGTCTTCTTGATTTTGATCAAGTGCCAAGAAAGGATTTTCGGGTTCAACCTCTAAGGAAGGTTCTTGGCTATCATTCACTTCCGAGGCTTTTTGGACCTCTAAAGCTTCAAGCATTTCTCCCATTTGTGAGTTCAACCTTTCAAGCGCCAAATCATTTTGGAGACTATTTTCCAAAAGCTCCTCCAAGGCATTTTGTTCTTTATTTCCTCCTTCAAGTAGGAATTCCAACATGAGCTTGAACTCTCCATTTTGACCATGCTCAATTTTTTCCACTTCCATATCCCTATACTTGTTATCAAAAAAAGTAGAATCATCATAGCGGGGGTTCGGGGAAGGGAAGGACAAATAAACACAATTATCCCAATGGTCATTTTGACCACAACACTTATCACAAATATTCCACTAATGGGTTTGAGATTGTGCGCATAATCCATCCCTGGGAAACTTTAAACCATTTTGCCACGAGTGTGGTCCTCCACAATAAGGACAAGGGTCATCAAAGTATGAACAACTACCATCCGAACAATATTTATTACATGATGCCATTTTTCAAAATTAAGAAAATAAACAAGAAACAGGTGATGAAACTAAACAAAGATAGGAAAAATAATTATACAAATATTCACAAGTTTGGACCAAAACACGTACGCTTATTTCTCAAACAATCTTAATACGCCAAATTGTTCCCCGACAAAGACGCCAATTTTGATGACATCGAAAGCCACTACTAAAAAGTAAATGGATACGGTCGCATGCAATATAATTTACCCAACTATGAGTCGGGGTCGAATCCCACAGAGAACAATATGTAGGCGATTAGGCGTGTAAGAGAATTATCACTTATTATGCTAAGACAAACACTTAGAAAGGTTTTGAGAAAATATTTATAACTAATTACGAAAATGTAAACTAACCTAGAAAGGAAGTAAAATGATCAATGGCTACAAGCATGGATGCATTGGGAATTACACTTAAGTAACGATCCAATGTATTTCACGATTTTACAAATATGAGCGAGTTTATGTTAATTAGCCTCGGGTAATAATTCTATATTAGCTTCTTCCGAAGACTAACAAGACTTCCTAATTGAATTATCCCTAAGACAATTAAGAGACTAAGCACACCCGAATATGGCTACAAGTAGTTCAATCCTATCCCTATGTAGAATCTATAAAGTGAGGGTTAACGCCTCAAGTTCTTGTTAATTAATCTTTTCCAACCTCAAATATCTTTCCCAAAATTAATTCGAAATTAATGGGCGAGTCCTAGGGTTAGCTAATCGCTTTGGAAATATTAAAGAACAAGAATAATTAAATAAACACTAACTCACTTCATAATAAATAAAAATCGCTCAATACATAAGCACAACAAGATATTTAATCCACACTTTAAATACAAATATTCCCATAAACAAGATTCAAGTGTTGGAAAAAATACTACACACTTAGATATACAATACAAAGCAAGGAAATGAAGAAATAAACATAAATGGATAAGAAATTCTCAACCAAAAGCTTCATATCTTCAAGTCCCAAGTGTGTGTACAAGAACCCTAGGTCCAAAACTTGAAAAAGCTGTCCAGGATGCCAAAGATCTGGTAGGTCATGTATTTGTGGGTTTGGAATGAAGAAAATGTGAAATGACATAAGTTGTAACGACCCGACCGGTCATTTTTCTTTTTAGAACCTCGTTCCCCTAAATAAGACTCCACGTATGTGCTTTTACTATTTTATGACTTGCGGGGATGGTTAGTTCGGGATTTGGAAGGGTTCGGGTTGAAATCGGAACACTTGGTTCCTTAGTTTGGCTTTAAAAGGCTAAGTTTGACTTCGGTCAATGTTTTGACTAAATGGCCTCGGAATCTGGATTTGACGGTTCCAATAGGTTTGTATGATGATTTCGGACTTAGGCATATGTTAGGATCGGGTTTTGGATGACCCGGGAGCATTTCGGCGCCTAATAGTGAAAGTTAGCTCTTTGAAGGTTTTAAAGTTCTTTACAATTTAGTTTGAAGTATGATTTGGTGTTATCAAGGTCCAATTGGGATTCTGAGCCTGGGAGTTGTTCTGTATGGTGATTTAAGACTTGCCCGCAAAATGTTTGTGTCATTCGGAGTAATCTAAGTATGATTCGGCACGTTCGGAGTAATTTGGAAACTTGAAGTTCATATTTTGATTCACTTCCATTTTAGGGTGTGATTCTTAGTTTCGTTTTTGTTTTACACGTTCCGAGGGTGCGAGCGATTCCGTCTTATCGTTTCAAACTTGGTTGTATATTTGGGCGAGGCCTCGGGGGCCCCGGAGGCCATTCGGACGGTGCGCGAATTGAGTTAAAACTCAAGAGGGCTGCTGGTACACCAGTTCTAGTGTGCCCGCACCTGCGAGCTTTGGGCTGCAGATGCGGGATTTTGGCCGCAGAAGCGGCTTAGAGCATTTGGCCATGGCCCGCAGAAGCGAAGGGTTTTGCGCAGAAGTGACCCGCTTCTGCGATGAGAAGCCGCAGAAGCGAGACCGCAAAAGCGAAAACACGTCCGCAGATGCGGCCAGCGCTGGTCCTTTGGAGTTCCGTAGAAGCATGCTTGGTGAGGAAGATGAGGCCCCCTGACCGTAGATGCAAAAATTGCAGAAGGCAGAACATTTCATTTAAGTCGGGACTTAGGCATTTTTGGGTTCATTTATTGCACTCTTAGGCAATTTTGAAGCTTCAAAAAGGGGGATTTTAACCTAGCTATTGAAGGTAAGTAATTTCTACCTAATGTGAGTTTAATACATAGATTATGGGTAGATTTTAACATGTAAATTTGTGAAAATCATGGGTTTAGATGAAAAACCTAGGTATTTGATAAAAATAGGATTTAACCACGAAAATGGTTATGGAATTTAGTGAAAATCATATATTTGAGTTCATGAGGTTATGGGTAACAACTTTCTTCAAATATTTTCGGAATCCGGGCACGTGGGCCCGGGGGTGAATTTTAGGAATTCTTCTATTAGGGTTGGGAAATCACTTTAATTGTTAGGATGTGAACTTTTGAACATGTATTGACTATTTTATATAACATTTGACTAGTTTCGAGTCGTTTGGCACCGAGTTGAGGGTTTAAAGACCAGAAAGTAAGCTTTGAGACAAGGTAAGTTTCTTTTCTAACCTTGTAAGAGGTAATTAACTCCATAGGTGAATTGATTTAATATGTGCTTCAATTTGTGGAGGCTACGTACGCACGAGGTGAAAAGAGTCCATATGTAGCTACTAAGTATGCTTATGTCCGGGTAGTCTAGGACCCCAAATCATGTTATACTTGTGATGTTTGCATGTTACCTACTAATTTAATTGCTTAAAACATATTGGAACTTGATAAAGGAATTGTAAAAGGTCAAATTCCATTTACTTGAGTTTTGGACGGGTTACTTGACCGTTAATGAGAATTGGTATTTTCTTTTAATATTAGCCTCTTAATATTACCCTCGGCAGTGCAGAGTTTATATATTTGTATGTCGGATCGGGCCGTACGACCTCGACATAATTCGTGCGTCATAAATTCTTGGAACCCAATTATAATTGATATTATTTCATTGGCTTGAGAGATTAATTTGTTAAATGATAGAAATTAATTTGGGATTTACCCTTAGTGAAAGAATTGTTTATTTATTTCTTGTTACTGAGCTTTCAGCTGTGTTTATATAGCTCTTGATTAAATTATAAATTCGGTATTTTATTGTTAGCCCATAGTAAGTGTCGAAGTCGACCCCTCGTCACTACTTTTTTGAGGTTAGACTAGATACTTACTGGGTACATGTTGTTTATGTACTCACGCTACACTTCTGTACTAATTATGCAGGATCTGAGGCAGGTTCATCTGGTTATCAGTCCGGCACGCATCCTTGACTTCCTTGAGACTTAGTGGTGAGCTGTCTTCCGAGCCCGTTTTGCAGCACCCGAAGTCTTCCTTTTGCTTTTACTTTCTGTCTATTTCCCTTTAGACAGTAGTGTAGTATTTTTGTATATTCTACTAGTAGCTCATACACTTGTGACACCAAGTCTTGAAAATTATGCTAGTAGACACATGATGATTTTTTTGGATATTTGCTCATCTCATTTGCTCTAAAAAATATTATTTATCTCCCATTTTATTTAAACTTTTACTTCCTAATTATGCACTAACTAAAAATCAGCTATTTCTAAAATGTTAAAAGAAACAATCACATGGTTAGTTCACTGTTGGCTTGCCTAGCGGTAATGTTGGGCGCCATCACGACCTATAGGAGAAATTGGGCCGTGACATAAGTGTCCAGGTCTGAATCCCGCTGACCGCTCCTGCGAAAACATCATCGTAGGTGCGATTCCGCAATATGCGGATGCCAGCTCATAGAAGTGACATTTTGGTGGAAAATAAAAAATCCGCAGAAGCGGACTCCACGTGCAGAAGCGCAATCGCAGATGCAGACATATTCACGAAGAAGCGTTACCGCAGAAGCGGTTCTCCACTCGCAGGTGCGAGTTCTGCCTTGCATGTCTTATTCCGCATCTGCAGACTATTTCTCGCAGATGCGAGACCGTAGATGCGGATTGTTCTTCGCAGATGCGATTTCACTGGAAAGTTGTGCACTTCTTTCACTCTTTTTTGTACGATTCCACTTCATTTAATTTCAATTCTCGTCGAGACTTCATTTACCTGAAAATCTAGCAATGCACACCATAAATCACCTTATTTTATAATTAAAGAACACAAAAATTAAAGAAAAGAGACTAAAAAAAATGGTAAAATCACCACTCATCAGCAAGCTTCATACACACCAGCGGCAGACTTTGCAAGAGCATCCTAAGCTGGAACTTGGGCATAAGTTCCAAAGAACTCAGCAGGCCCAGTTCAATCATAAATACAAAAGGAAAAAAAGACCATTAGTGAAATCAATATGAGGACCAACAAGACAAAATAATGAAAGAGTAAATGAAATTAAAGTACACAGTGAAACCATCTTCATTTGTATTCATCCAAAAATAATTAATAACAGTCAGTGATTAGAGGCTTAGGGCAAAACCTTATTCGTGGGCAAGGTACCCTTCGATCCCTGGCACTTCAGAGTTCAAAAGGTTCTGAGGGATCCGGAGCAGTGCTTGTGTCAGGGAAGGACATCTTAATCACAAGCTAGGTCCCACCGCAAATACCCTTAATCACTCACAATCACTCTTCCCCAAAGGATGAGGTATTCACTTTAGTAATCAATATGGTAGCAGCAATAATCACAAAAGGTTCAGACATACAAAATTGCTACAAAAGCTATATAGAACACTATCATCAAAGTATAACGAGATGAACAGTACAAGATTACATTACTAAATTTAGATTCACAATCCAAATACAAGAAGGTAGGTTGCTGCAAGTACTTACAATATCCAGGGAAATTCAACATGTATCATAACACTTAAAGAAACCAATCACAGATGTAAAACAAGGAGAGTTCATGGCAACAACCAGTAGACTAATCCAAGTTTAACATGCTAAGTTAAGTGATCCAAGGGGTAGAGAAGACATGTATGTTAACTTCATTAGTTCTACTGGCAGGTTCAAACTTTCAATAATCCTTAACTATGTTTACAACACTCCAGCAGTCATTCACATAATCTCCGGAACAATTAGAAATAGACATACTCATAGTTGAGGCTTTATTATACATAATACTTATACTAACAGTTGTTGATACCCAATTTACAAGAGTCATATAAGTATTTTCATAATATTTCATAATTTTTAAGGCTTTAAAAATTAATTTTCGTGCATTTAAATTATTCAAATATGTATTAATCATCCCTTCAATTTATTTTTGGGTGATCTAATCATCCAAAATTATTATTTGTACCCACGTACATGTTTTATAATATTTTACTTTATTTTATTTAATTACTTTTGTATTTTTTATGCTAATTACATATTTTTGCAATAATAGCCTACACTTTGTAATTAATTGTATTTATTATTTTATTTAGAGTAAAAGTAAATTTTTACATGTTTAAAACCTTCAACTATTATTTTAAAGTATTTATTTTCTTAAATAATATTTTTTATACTTATTTAGCTATTTTGTTAATTTATTCTTTTTCTTAATTTCTTTATTTCTAAAGCTAACCCAAACCAGGCCATTTCTTAGGATCAAATAGGCAGCCCAAACACCCCAAATCCCTAGCCCAATTTCCAGAGCCCAGACCAAACGACCCTTAATTTGACCCGGTCGGGACACGCTAAGCGACCCGCCCCGTATACTCTTTAAAATCTAGGCCGTTGATCTCTCAAGAACAACGGCCCACATCCATTACCTCACTTTTAATTGCCCCAACCCATAACCCTAACCTCATTCTTAACCCGCCCGCCGCCCCTAAATGCTCTCAACCCCCCCCCCCCCCTCCTCTTCTAAGAAACCTTAGCATCCGCCTCCCCTAATCTTCTCTGATTTTGACCTAAAATATGAAATCATTATCTCATTCACTTAAATTATTCGTAATACCTCGCTATTATGAATGCTCCTATGGAATTACTTGAGTACTTGCTCGATTTTGTCAAGTATGACCTTCTGAGATCGACCTAGATCGACTTTGATCTATGGGATTTGGATGATATTGTGTCCATATACATGAGAGAAAAGTGTGATTCTCGCATTTACTTGCTGGCTTGCGACCCAGGAATCCTAACTAGGGTTTGAAATTTGATTTCTTTCTTTTGACGGTTATTATAGTGATTGCATGTGATATTTTATTTTCCTTGTTTATATTTGCTTGATTTCTTTCCTTATTTACTTGCCTGATTTAACGCCATATAAACCCCTTCCCGTTATTCCTCTAGGAGACCTTAATCACTGTTATTCTCTAACTTTCATACTTTCTATATTGTTTCTGCACTCTCGATTGTGGCCAACTGAAAGCCAAGGCCACCAGAATCTTCTCTATCGACCTCCTTAGTACGAGCACTGCGTGGAGCCCACTTAAGCTCCTGTGAACTCTGACGCACTAGGATCTGGAGTTCTCATGGTTATCTTTCAATTGCTGTCACCGTTGAGATTCTAAGTTGCTCACTCTTTTGCTCGTTTATCTTTGCAACTGGTTAGTGTTCTTGATCCTTTACAACCTTAATTGTCACTCCTCTACTTATTAATGAATGTGTCTTCTGCGTGCCAACACTGTATTAAACTTTTATAGGCAAGCATGACTTAAGTTTCTCTGCTCTTTAGATTTCTGGGACTATTTTGTGGAGAATGATATCTGCCTGTAAGTTGCCTTAATGAGTCTTTTTCTATTGAATCCTTTATACATAACCTACTATTTGTCTGCAAATTAACCTATGATCATCCCATGTGATAATATTGTCTCAATGTTTAGCCTAATATGCTTCCCTACTATTTGTAAACTTTAAGGTGTGCTCCATGCCTGATTACTACTGCCTAAAGCCTACAAGATAAAATTGCAATATCCAACTTTTCTTCTATGTGTAATCTAGATCTTGGTGTATCCTTGCCTACTATGAATTCTGCTATTGTTTAAGTCTTTGTGCTATGACTGGTATTTAGCATGTTCAAGACTTTTCATGCTCAATTAAAGATTGTTTGTAGACTACGTCCATCAATATGTTCGTATTTATTATCATATTTCTACATTATTTTTAGCGTAATTATTACATATCCTGATAAACCTATGACTGTGATATGTAATGAGATAACGCAACATAAGGACAGTGATTCGGAAGATTTGGAAGATGATATAATACCTGAGGAAATTATCAAAGAAGTAGAGAATTTTGAGAACAAACCAAAGTCCAACTTGGAGGAAACTGAGGCACTTAACTTAGGGGATTCTGAAATAGTCAAAGAAACTCGCATAAGCATTCATCTATCACTGTCAGAGAAGGAAGAGTATATTCGGTTTCTAAAGGAATACGAGGATATTTTTACATGGTCCTACGATGACATGACTGGGTTAAGCACATTCATAGTAGCTCACAAGCTACCCACCAAACCCATGTATCTGCCGGTAAAGTAGAAGCTCAGAAAATTCAAGCCAGATATGAGTCTGAAGATAAAAGAGGAGGTTACCAAGCAAATCAAAGCCCAGGTTCTTCGAGTGGTCGAATACCCGACCTGGTTAGCCAACATTGTGCCGGTTCCAAAGAAAGATGGGAAAGTCAAAGTGTGTGTTGACTATCGAGACTTGAACAGAGAAAGTCCTAAGGATGATTTCCCGTTGCCCAACATACACATACTGATCGACAACTGCGCTAAGCATGAACTCCAATCCTTTGTGGATTGCTTCGTAGGATATCACCATATTTGGATGGATGAGGAGGACGCCGAAAAGATAGCCTTTATCACGCCATAGGTGATATACTATTACAAAATGATGCCATTTTCTTTGAAGAATGTTCGGGCCACCTACATGAGGGCCATGAAGACTCTTTTCCACGATATGATACATAAGGAAATAGAGGTGTACATGGATGATGTTATCATCAAATCCAAAAGGAGTTCAGAACACATAGCAGACCGGAAGAAGTTTTTCGACCGACTTCAAAAATACAATTTGAAGTTGAACTTCGCAATATGTGCCTTCGGAGTCCTTGCTGGGAAGTTGTTAGGTTTCATCATCAGCCGCCGTGGTATTGAGCTAGACCCGTCAAAAATCAAAGCTATTCAGGACTTGTCACCGCCAAAGAACAAGAAAGAGGTGATGAGTTTTTTAGGACGCCTCAATTAACCTAAATTATGCTTGACCTGATTCCCGTTTAAGAGGGGTTACGTAGGAAGCCCTGTAGGTTCGATCACATCATAATAAAATCTTCCTTCCCCTCTATGGTCAGAAACTAGGGAAAGATTTCGAGTTTGTCAGATCTCATTATGTCAAAGATCACCAAGAAGAGTATTGTTAAAAGTAGGCTTATAAACTGGGGCAGAATTTTGAGGAGGGTCCTCAAAATTCCTAGTTAAGAAGGTTGCAATGTCTCAAAACGTGTCACGGTCTCCGATTCAAACATTATTTTCAAGAGATCTTTTCTAACAATTTTTCATAATAACTCCATCGGTTTCATTCGTCGTTGGATCCAGAACTACACACGGCCTGATTCCTGTAACACCAGGGATATGTAGGAAACTCAGGAACCAGAGTTTGGCCCCCATTTTTTCAAAAGACACATCATCCTCACTCACTTCGGATAAAATTGGTCATCATTTTCTTTACCCGACAACTCTTTCATCATTCTCGTGTAAAGAGGGGCAGCTACTAATACCCAATTTTGCCCTCATTTTTTTAAATATCATGTATATTTTCAAAATATCCTTTTTGCACCATCACCAATTTATAAGAGTCATATAAGTATTTTCTATAATTTATCATAATTTTTAAGGCTTTAAAACTGATTTTTTTGCATTTAAAATATTCAAATATGTATTAATCATCCCTTCAAATTATCTTTGGGTGATCTAATCATCCAAAATTATTATTTGTACCCACGTGCATGTTTTATAATATTTTACTTCATTTTATATAATTACTTTTGTATTTTTTTTATGCTAATTACACATTTTTTCTTTGCAATTAATTGTATTTATTATTTTATTTAGAGTTAAAATAACTTTTTACATGTTTACAGCCATCAGCTATTATTTTAAAGTACTTATTTGCTTAAATAATATTTTTTATACTTATTTTTTTTTCTTTTTGAATCCACTAGGCAAGGTGCATATGGCTAGTTTTTATATATATAGAAAAAACAATAACAAACAGGATAGTGTATAGACTTACAAAATGAAAATAAATGACCTATGAAAGTTACATAGAAACTATTACCAACTTTGAGTAGCTGAAGCTCAAAATTGGTAGTACATTTTGATGTATTACTATCTAGATTAAGTACTCTAGCAAAATAGTAATAGCAGTATTTATAAACCAGCCCTGTGGAGATGTCTTTCATGTAGGTAATTTGCATCCCAATTGAGAGAAAGGACTTCCTAGTAGTACGACCATGTTTGCCCAGAATAGTGAAAAACTGGGCAGTATTACTTCCTCGTTGTGCACTTGCTTTTGCTCAAGTTTGTCATGTGATTTTACGTTTACACACCCCTATGTTCCTCGACAGAATTGTTCCCTATGCTCATTAGTCATAAGGATGCATACAAATACCCACCATTAATGCTGACCAAGTGAAATGATTTGCAAACGGAAATTTTTGCACCATCCATCTTTGAGCAAGCATGCTCTCCAGCCAATTTGTCATCAAATTATTATGTCTGTTTGTTGCTTGGTTCCATACATTCCATCCATGATTTTCATCCACAATTGTCCAATATTGCATATGTACCTGGTAGTTGTTCCATAGTTGTTCCATTGAACCCGTAAAATGATCCAAAATGCAGTGTCCTAAGCCCCTGCACCTGGGTAACTTTTGCTTCGTACTTGTAAAAAGGTGCCATGTGCAGTGAGGCCTGTTAAGGCATATATCTTTAAGCACCCAAACCAAATCAGAATTACTTGGGTAATACATAATTACCCAGCCATTATCAATGCCGAACTCATTAGGCAGTTTTGTTTTGACATGGCTAGATTTCTCTTTTCTCCTTGCTCTCATGCTTATGGTTCTTATGGTTATCCATAACTCACCTCCAATGGAATGAGTACGTAGTAATAATACCACCAATTGAATGTTCGTTAGTAGATAAAGCATGAGTATAGTAATGTGGCCTGCAAAAAAGCACACAATGTTAGTATAAAACACAACCATCATGCTCTCCTCCCTCCTCCCAAAGGCCTTGAACATGATGGGCATATCGACTGCCAGCACCCTTCTCCATTTCATTTGAACCTCCCTTCTTTTTGCCTTCTAACCTCTTGATACCTTTATTCTCAAGTATGGACATTGGAGCTTATCTCATTCACGATCCTTCTTCCTTGGACATCCAATTGTGTAAAGCATTCAGCTACAATAGGGCCATGATCAAGTGCATAGTTGGCAAGGTGGTCTGCCAAGTTGTTGCCTTCTCGAAAAATATGAGACAGCTTAGCCTCTCATGCCTCCAGTAATTTCCTTATTTCTTCCACATATTCAACAATCATCCATGGAGGTTTCCAAATCCCCTCAATAACATTTTTGAGCATCATTGAATTAGTTTGTAGCCAAATGTGGGTGATATGCTTTTGAGAACAATATCTCAAAGCCTCAAGAATCGCCAAAGCTTCAGCTACTATATTTGTATTCTCCGGAATCTCCCTACCACATGCATACGCAACATCTCCAAGTTCATTCCTCATACAGAAACCAATAGAACTTCTGCCCGGATTCCCCCTAGAAGCCCCATCAGTGTTCATCTTTATCCATCCCTCCCTAGGTAACTCCCATAGCACCTTGTGCACTTGTAATTTAGGAGTATAATTCTCCAGCATATGCAGCACATCAAGCCACCTATGTGGCACTTGCTTAAGTCCTGGCTTTCTAAACTTCACAAGTGCTTGAATAGTGGAAGACACTTGATAGATGACTCTACTAATCGTAACAGTTTCACCATGCTTATAGCTATTTCTCCTCTTCCATGACTCCCACATAATGATACATGGTAATGCTTGAAAAGTAGGCCTAAGTCTTGGAATAACTTGAATTGTCCAATACTTCACCACTGCTTGGTGCAAGTTTAGACCTTCCAAAGTTAACCCTGCAAAGGAAAAGAAATAAGACCATACCTTTGATGCCGCATAAGATTTGAAAAAGACATGTTCCCTTGACTCCTCATCTGGATTTGTACAACACCAACACCTAGAGGGTACAAAGTAGCCCCATCTTCTGACTCTATCATCAAGAGGAAGCTTCCCCTTCCACAACCTCCACATGAAGAAGGATATTTGGAATGGCAATCTTTTTACCCACATATTCTTGTAGACAATGCTAGGCTCCCTTCTCTTTCTCAAATAACTCCAAGCCAACTTTACAGTGAATTCTCCATTTGCCTCCAACATCCACTAGGGTTTATCTAGTTGCTGATAGAACATAGGAGGTTTGATATTATCCAAGATATGAACTGTAAGATCTTCTGGAAAAAATTTTCGCAATCTATCTTCATCCCAAGTTCCTTCTTGGACCACATCATATACATTATATATTGATTCATCACAATAAAACTCTGGAGGAGTAACAAAATATAGTGCACCTAATCCTGTCCAATTGTCAAACCAAAACAAGGAATATCCCATCTTTGGTTGCCATAAGATTTGATGCTCTACCAAGTCCCTACATTCCAACATTCTTTTCCAAATATGTGAACCAGCTCTCCAAGGTACCACCAATGCATTTAGTTTCTTGCAATATTTTTGACTCATGAAAGAACTCTATAGTGTAGGTTTTATTCTAAAGTTCCACCAAAGCTTGCAAAACAAAGCTTTAGAAACAACATGTAAAGATCTAAACCCCACTCCTTCTTCTACTAGCGGACACAAATTCTTCCATGAGGCCCAATGTTTACTTTTTCCACCAATAGAATTACTATAAAAGAATTGTGCAAACATCTTGTGCAACTTCTCAATGACATAATTGGGAGGATTAACAGCAGAAAGAATGTGAATTGGCATGTTTTGCAATACATGAGAAATCAAAACTGCCCTACCACTAATAGACAACAATTTTCCCTTCCAAGATTGCAACTTATCAAGGACTTTTTGTATGAGTTCTTGATAGTAATCCATCTTCCTCCTAGTGTAAAAAATAGGACAACCAAGATAAGTAAATGGGAAGTCTTGCATGTCTATTTCAGTGATCCTTTGAACCTTGTTGACGACCTCCATACTAGTCGAATGATGCATATATAGCGTTAACTTTGTCTCGTTAATGAGCTTCCCAGAAGCAGCTTCATATGCACTAAGAACTTCCATAACTAGCTGCAAAGAAGTAGCATCTGAAGAGGAGAAAATGATGGTATCATCAGCATAAGCTAAATGATTAATTTTAGGGCTCCATTTAGGCAATCCAAAGCCACAAAAATATAGATTCATATGAAGTGCATTAAGACCCCTTGACAAAGCTTTCGCTGCCAGAATGAATAAAGTAGGAGACAAAGGATCTCCTTGCTTGACTCCTCTAGTAGATTTGAAGAAATCATATGGTTGACCATTAACAAGCACTGAATATCAGTTGTTAGAGACAATTCCAAAGATCAAACCAATGAATCTCTCACAAAAACGCATTTTTCTCAATACTTTTGTCATGAAAAGCCAAGAAAGCCTATCATATGCTTTTGTCATATCAAGCTTGATCACCACATTGGGCCTGCCTTAGTTCTCAATCTTATATCATTGATGATCTCTTGAGCAAGTAACACATTCTCTACAATGCTTCTTCCTTTAACAAAACCAGCCTGCTCATCCGAGATTAAGAGTGGAAAAGGCTCAACCATCCTCTCATGAATAACTCTTTAGAATACTTTATTGATGAAGTTGCTTGAGCTTATTGGCCTCATATCTGAAAATGTTGTGATCTTATTTTTCTTTGGTATTAAAACCAAGTTTGTATGAGTCACAAACTTAGGTAATTTTTGACTATTAAAGAAGGCCCTAATCATATCAAACACATCTTCTCCAATTATATCCCAACATGTATAAAAGAAAAATCTATTGAAACCATCTGGTCCTCCTCCACTCTCTCTATTTAGCCCAAACACAACTTTCTTTACCTCTTCAATAGTTGGCTGTCTGATGAGCTCTTCATTGTGACGTGTCTCCACCATGCTAGGTATATGATCCAGTATGCCAAAATTATTAGGAACCCTATCTTCATGGAATTGTGCCTGGAAAAATCTCACTGCCTCCTCAGCCATTTCTTCATTGTTTTCAAGCCACTGCCCACCACTGTTTTGAATTCTTCTCAATTGCAATCTCTTTAGTCTTCCATTAACTTGGGCATGGAAGAGCTTAGTATTTCTGTCACCATCATTGAACCAATTCATCCCAGCCTTTTGTTTCCAAAATTCCTCCTCTAGGTAAAAATATCTAATGAAATCTGCTTGTACCTTCAACAGCCTTTCTCGATTGTGTGGTGTTGGATTCAGCTCGAACTGTGTTTCATGAACTATGACAAGTTCCTCCAGGCTGGCAACTTTCTGAAAATTGTTATCGTATGTGGCTTTGCTCCACATTGATAGTGCTTTCTTCAATTTCTTCATCTGGTGGTTGAAGAGTACAAAAGGATTACCACTTAAATCTTCTCTCCAATTCTGTATAACCACATCCAAAAAGGAATCATGTTCAATCCAGAATTTCAGAAATTTGAATGACTTCTTGATAGGAGTTGCATTAGGATCATAAGATATGATCATAGGGCAATGATCAGATCCTGTTTTAGAAAGATGTGTGATCTCCAATCCAGGCAGCATTTGTTGGAACTCCATGTTAGCTAAACACTTGTCTAACCTCTTGAAGATGCAGTCACCGTCAGTTCTTCCATTCCACCATGTATAAATACTTCCTTTGAAGCCGAAATCAAACAAGTTACAAGTATTAATACAATGCCAAAAATCTTCAATTTCATTCAAAGATACTGGTCTCCCCCCAAATTTATCCTCACTATCAACTATCACATTGAAATCTCCTCCAACAAGCTATGGAAGAGTCATATCTTGAGCTAAAACATACATTGTATCCCATAGTTCAATTCTTTGAGTTGCATCACATTTGGCATACACTAAAGTGACTATAAATTCCTTGTGCGATTGGACATTTAATAGTCTTAGTGTAAGTTGCTTCTCTATGTCAAAGATCACCTCAACATCATAATATTCCTCCACAAAAGCCCACACCTTATTAGATATGTTAACAAATGCATGAGTCATTCCCAACTTCCTTCTATATTCTTCCAATTTGTTTGAATTTTTCATTGGTTCCATCTGTCCAATGAAGTGAAATTCATATTGTCTAGGCATTGTAACAAGCCTTTCAAAGGCATTCTTTGTATTGACTGACCTTATATTCCAGATAATCGCATTCATATTTAATTATTGGAATTAGTAATGGTCCTTCTCATTTGTACACCAATGCCATAGATACTAGTGTTCTCCTTTTGTTGTTTTTTTCTTCCTCTGCCAACTGATTTAACTTTGTCAATATGCCTTGGTGATAGATCCCCTTGTCTAGCATCATTCATGAGTTTTGAGTTGTGGATTCTTCATCAAGATCTTTGCCTCCTCTTGTCTGTGGTTCTTCCTCCTCCAATGCTACATGTTGATCCACAATCTGAGTCTGCACATGTTTTGGTATCATCAGCTTATTCAAATTTTCCTTTGCCACCTTCAGAGGTTGATTTCTTGGAGAATTAGACACCTCTGGTAAGTTTTTCACAGCTGGGATATCATTCTCACCATTACCAGTGGTATTAGGATTGAAAGTAGTTAGGGTTCCATCCACCCGGCTAGTGTTAGGGTTAGGTCTAGCTATTTCGGTTGTTTCAGTGATTCTGGGTGGTTTTTCCTTCTTTTTTGAGCTACTTTCATGCATTACAGGTTTGGCAAAATCATCAGCTCCCTCCACCTTCCTTTGTTGTTTATTACTAACATTGGTAGCTTATGTCTGTGTTATACGATCTTGCTCTTCATCAACATCTGCCACAACATCATTCTCCATTGATTGGTTATCATCTTCAATATGATCATCATCATCTTCCTCTTGGATTTGTCCTTTCTCTTCTGAGAATTCATCAAATTGATCATTCCATAATTTGCCCAGTTGTATATTGGCAGTGTCTTGTGTTTGCGAAGGAAATTCTTGGTCGGACTGACTTGTAGTGACAAATCAAGCTAAGTCATCACACCTTAGTTCCCTAATTACCTCCACAGTATTACCATCCCCAGTTGTTGCATTGTTGCTCCCAAAAGCACAATTTACACATTGAGCAGTAGATTCTTTTCTTGTTGCACTTTCCATCTCCTTGCCCTTATCATTTATACTAGCCGACTCTCATTCCTTTGTAGCCCTAGTTCCAACTGGATTAGTATTAAAAACTAGCGCAACTGGATTTAAGATTTTCCCAGCACTCGTAGGATTAGGAGTAGGGCTACGTTGGTCTGTAACAATCTCCACTAGAGTCAGCTGGTTATCAGCATCCTTCTCACCATCTTCAACCTCCAAATTTTCAAATTGATTAGTAGTTTCCACTTGTGCCACAGTATCTTAGTAAGTTGGAACTAGTTCTTTCCCAGTAGCACCTTGGCCTCCTTTTTCATTGTTCACAGCCTTGACTCTATTGTCTTTCACCTCCTTCCATTGTTCAACTGGATTGCCCACAATTTTTCCACTGGATAGGATTTTCAATGGAGCTTTATTCTTTGCATTACCTGCCACATTATCATGTTCTACCTGCTTCCCTTTGTCATGAGACTCCAGTAGTTCAGGATGAAGTCTCCTACATTCTTCCTCATTATTCCCTTGTAGTTTACATTCTAAGCAGTACTTAGAAATATAATCATACTGTATTTTAACCCATTCCATTCTTACTGCACCTGTGACTTCATTCTCAATATCCATTCGCATTTTTTTAGGTAGGTCAGCTAATAAATCAATCAAGACTTTAACTCTCGCACAACTAGGTCTTGTTTTGTTTATTGTAGCCATATCAAGTTTCAAAGGCTTGCCTACTGCAGAAGCTAAGGAAAATAAACATTCTTTCACAAAAAAAGTTGGTAGCAAATTTGGAAAAGAAATCCAAGCCATCACCATCGGAGTTTCCTTATTAACATTAAATTTGGAATCATAAATTAGAGGTCTCATATGATATTCATATCCATATTTTGCCTTCAAATAATAAGCTCCTTTTGAAGTCAAATCAAGAAAATCTTGGAACAAAGTTAATCTAATCAATGCATGCATGTCTCGGAGGAATCCTATGTTGCATTCACCTTTAATACCACACTGTAAAGGTATAATTCTGCGCAGCTCAGCAAGATCAGGCCATCCATACGAAAATTTTCCAATCAAAGCAAACTGTAGGCCTTCGATGATGTTCATCTAATTCACCTCCGCTTCTGTAATTTTAACTAATGGTTCCCCATTAAGGAAAGTGACTGATTTGATCGAAATAGAGGCAGTGTTGCTCGAAGAAGGGTTAACGTGAATGGGTGTATTTAATGAACTAGGTTTAAGGATTTTGGAGTAATCTAAGGGTGGATTAATGGCTGGGTTGTTGTTTAATGATTGTGGAACAGTATTAGGAGGCTCCCCAGCCCCCGTAGGAGGCTGGTCGCCGGCCAAATTGTCCATGGGAGGTAGTCGCTTGGGAATCGCCAAATTGGGGACCTCCAAGGGAGCGGATTTACCTTAACTTCGGTCCACTTTTTGCGAAACTCAATTTTTATACTTATTTAACTATTTTGTTAATTTATTTTGTTTCTTAATTTCTTTATTTTTAAAGCTGGTCCAAACCAGGCCATTCTTCGGATCAAATAGGTAGCCCAAACACCCCAAATCCCTAGCCCAATTCCCAGAACCCAAACCAAACAACCCTTAATTTGATCCGGTCGGGACCAGCTAAGCGACCCACTCTGTATACCCTTTAAAATGCTGACCGTTGATCTCTCAAGATCAACGACCCACAACCATTACCTCACTATTAATTATCCCAGCCCATAACCCTAACCTCATTCTCAACCCGTCTGCCGCCCCTAAATGCTCTCAAACTCACCCCTTCCCCCCCCCCTTCTTTTAAGAAACCCTAGAAGCCGCCTCCCCTAATCTTCTCTGATTCTAACCTAAAATATAAAATCATTCTGTGATTCACTTACCTAATTCATAATATCTCGCTATTATGTACGCGTCTGTGGAATTACTTGAGTACTTGCACGATTTTGGCAAGTATGACCTTCTGAGATCGGACTAGATCGACTTTGATCTATGGGATTTAGACGATATTATGACCATATACATGAGAGAAAAGGGTGATTCTCGCCTTTACTTGTTGGCTTACGATCCACGAATCCTAACTAGAGTTTAAAATTTAACTTTTTTCTTTTGACGGTTATTCTAGTGATTGTATGTGATATTATATATTTTCCTTGTTTATATTTACTTGATTTCTTTCCTTGTTTACTCGCCTGATTCAACACTATATAAACTCCTTCCCCTTATTACCCTGGGAGACCTTAATCACAATTGTTCACTCACTTTTATACTTTCTATATTGTTTCAACACTCTCGATTGTGGCCGGTTGAAAGCCAAGGCCACCAGAATCTTCTCTATTAACATCCCTAGTACGAGCACTGCTCGGGGTCCACTGAAGCTCCTGTGAACTTTGAGACACTAGGATCTGGGGTTCTCACTGTTATCTTTTAATTACTGTCACCGTTGAGATTCTAAGTTGCTCACTTTTTTGCTCGTTTGTCTTTGCAATTAGTTAGTGTTCTTGATCCTTTACAACCTTAATTGTCATTTCTCTACTTATTCATGAATATGTCTTTTGCGTGCCAACATTGTTTGAACTTCTATAGGCAAGTATGACTTAAGTTTCTCTCCTCTTTGTGAATTCCCTGTACTGTGTTGTTGTATGCTTTACTATAATTCTATTGTCTTAATGATGTTCTGTAGTTCTACATTTTATAGTAGCAAACTTGATAGGCTTCAATATGTGTAGTATGCTCTCATTCTGTGCATTTAAGTTTTCTGGCCTTCTTAGGTCTTGTCTGATTTGTTATGCTCGTGTTAGACCTGAATTTTATATTTTTCTGCCAGTTATGAGTTCATATTCATGCCTTGCTTTAGATTTCTGGGACCATTTTGTGGAGACTGATATCTGCCCATAAGTTACCTTAATGAGTTTTTTTCTGCTGAATCCTTTATGCATAACCTACTATTTCTCTAGAAATTAACCTATGATAATCCCATGTGATAATATTGTCTCAATGTTTAGCCAAATATGCTTCCCTGCTATTTGTAAACTTTAAGGTGTGCTCCATGCCTGATTACTACTGCCTAAAGCCTACAAGATAAAATTGAAAGATCCAACTTTTCTTCTATGTGTAATCCAGATCTTGGTGTATCCTTACCTACTATGAATTCTGGTATTGTTTAAGTCTTTGTGCTATGATTGGTATTTAGCATGTTCAAAACTTTTCATGCTCAATTAAAGATTGTTTGTAGACCACGTCCATCAACCTATTTGGTTATGCTATTTTCATTAGATACTTTGATGATAGACACTTTCATGTGAAGGTTGTGATCTACTTGCTTAAAAGTAGAAAGAGGAACTAGCAAGTTGTCCGGGGTTTTCACCATTAGAATCACATCGTATCACCCGAAATTACCTAGGGTTTATGTGGGATTTTTGGGGAGGAGTTTCAGGGGTTCAAACTGATTTTGTTGGTCTGAGAAACGAGTGAAAGAAATGAGTTAATAAGTCCTTAGAATCCCATCTTGGACGACTTTAGGACCTTTTTATTGAGGTTCGGACTTTTTAGATTGAACAGTGCGCTGGGGAGTTGAAAGAAAATATTGGGTAGAAGTAGGCATTTCTGCGGCCCGTTCTGCGACTGCAGAACCACTATGCGGACCGCAGAATGGCCACAGAGTTGAGCAGTCTTTTGGACCATTTTTAATGTCATTTTTGTGGCCCATTATGCGACCGCATAACCATTTTGCGGGCCGCACTCTTGTCACATATCCCGCTTTGGGATTTTTTGGAGGGTGGTTCTGCGGTGCACTATGCGACCGCAGAACCGTTCTGCGATGCATTATGCGACCGCAGAACAGGTCTGAGGGCCGCATAGTGACCGCAGACCTGGTCAGTTCCTTTCCAATTTTGGCACCTAAATTTTGCGGTCATTTCACGGACCGCATAATCATTATGCGGTCGCATATGTGACCGCAGAACCTATTCTGAAGCTTTATTTTTGGGATTTTTAAACCCAACCCTATTCCGTTAAAACACATCCCATAGACCATTTTGAGCTTATTTTTTATATCTTTAGAGTGAGAGAGAGAGAGTCCTAGAGGGAGAAAGTGATATTCATCAAAAATTTCTCTTCAATTCTTGCTTAAACCTTTGAAGATTAGCAAGAGAAGCACCCTAGGTCTTCATCCCAAGAGGTAAGAATCTATGCCCTAACTCTTAATTTTGAAAAGTTACAAAAAATGGGGTAATTAGGGAGATAATTATTGGGTGTGAGGGTTGTTTTCTTGCATGCATGCATTCTTGAAGTATGTGGGAAGGTTGTGAGCTAAAAATGATAGAGAATGGGTTGGGGAATGATGGAATCTTCCACAAAGGGCCTTAAAACATTGATGCTCACCTAGTGTTTGATAATATGCTCAAATGAGCTAGAATCATGACCATCTCCCTAATTTTGGTTCAACTTGTTTTATTTCCAAAATAGATTGAAGTTGCTAAGAATTTCGGAATGTTTTAAAAGTTTAAGGAAGCTCAATTGAGGTATGTTGGCTAAACTCCTTCTTCTTAGAATCGAATCACATGGTGTTCATGTAATTGGTGTAAGTCCCAAATTAATTATTATAGAATTGGCTATTCCTAATTTGTTTATGTTGAAGGATGTATGTTTAATATTTATTCTAAATGCTTCATCATGTCATCTTGTTATTTGAGAATGTGTTCAAAATGTAGAATATGTGTTAGAAATGTTGATACTTCATGTCAAGATCGAATAAAGGTTGTTATGCCAAATTGTATGAAAAGCCTCTATGTGCCTACGATTCCCAAATTGCTCATATGTGAATTTAATATCTTGAATGGGAAGACTTATTGTTGTTGATAATGTTAATGATGTTTGAATGTGGAAAAGAACCTGAATCATGAAATACGGCCAAGCGCCAAGAATAATTTTATAATTGGGGCCACTCATGCCATTGTATTGAAAAGATGGGAAAGAAATATGAAGTGAGATGACTGATTAGAAAGGGGTGATGTCTCAAATAAGATGGCTTAGCCAATCGGGCCGAAATCAAACTCCGTGTAAGAACACAGTGGTATTGTGAATGAAATTTTAAATATGGTTGATGTCTCGGATGAGATGGCCTAGCCGATCGGTCCGAGATCGGACTCCGTGTAAGAACACGGTGGAATTGTGGATTGTGGCATATTGGCAATAAAAACCATCCAACCTAATAATGCGGGAATTGACTTAAAAATCTATGTGATCCTTAACTTGAGGTTTTAGTGTTATTTAAAGCTCATATTGCATTCTTGACTGTTTCCCCCTGTATTATTGTTCATTCTATTGAGACAGCGTTTTAGTTTTACATACTAGTACTATTCAACAGTACTAACGTCTCTTTTGTCGGGGGCACTGCATCTTTAAATGGATGCAGGTGGTTTCATAGCAGACAGTGTTGATCACAGATAGTGCTACATCCTCTTCTCAGCGGACTCGGTGAGCCCCACTTCATTCCGGGGTCATGTATTGTACCTTTTGTTTATATTATAGTCACTTTTTGAGGTATAGCTGGAGCCTTATTGCCGGCACCATCTTTACTCTCTTTTGTATCTTTAGAGGCTCCGTAGATACTATGTGGGTTGTATATGGGTGTTAGAAAGGTCAACGGATCATGTCGTGTTTTGGACTCTTGTTCCACTCAGTCATAAGGATGTATGTATTTTAAAACTTAACAATGATGTAACAAAATGAAACGACTTAGTAATATATATATGTATGAACTTTCTACTGCCTAACTAATGAGAGCATGCCTTCTCTGGATCATAGGTGAGTCGGGTAGATAGTGTCTAACAGGCTTGCTCGACCGGGTCCACTCGGTTGAGCGCCGGTCACGCTCCCCGAGGTTGGAGCGTGACAACATAAGTTTTTTAATTAGCAAATTTTAAATCTATTGGATTTTCTTATAATTATTTTATATCACGTACAATTAAATTTTCTCTCTCTTTTAGTTTCAGGATAAAAGTTTAACTTTATTTTTCTTACTAAATTATCTACATAAGACATTTATTTTGTATGCTTAATATATTAATTTGTTATCCAATTATTATTTTTCGTTATTTAGTAAAACTTTAATTTTGTGGTCATATCCGTAGTTGGAGCATTTTTACCATAATTTTAATCTAATCTCAAGTTCAAATCATCTTTCCCTTCTATTTCTAATTTTAAATATTTTTTACCTAATATATTGTATTTCATGTTTTCATGTGGCCTTCATTAATTTTCCCATTATTTAGTATCATTAACCATTTATGTCCTTTAATATAATATAGCTCAATGGGTGATTTTTAATCTTGATATAAATATTTATTTTATTTTAAAATAATAATCAAAATTATTAAATTATTTAAATTTAATAGTAATATTTTAAGTATTATATTGTAAAATTTCTAATATTTTGATTTAGTTATTTAATATTAATTACTTAAGAAATAAGTTATATGTAGCGTTTTCTAGTTATGCCATATGGTTGAATTAGTTATTAGTTAATAGTTAATACGTTATACGTGGCTAATTTTAAGGCTGTCACTTGGCTTAGGAGAGGGCTTTTTCCTCTCTTTTTAATAATATATAGATATAGATATGGTAGCAGCAATAATCACAAAAGGTTCAGACACACAAAATTGCTACAGAAGCTATATAGAACACTATCATCAAAGTATAACGAGATGAACAGTACAAGATTACATTACTAAATTTAGGATCACAATCCAAATACAAGAAGGTAAGCTACTGCAAGTACTTACAATATCCAGGGAAATTCAACATGTATCAGAACACTTAAAGAAACCAATCACAGATGTAAAACAAGGAGAGTTCATGGCAACCACCAGTAGATTAATCCAAGTTTAAAATGCTAAGTTAAGTGATCTAAGGGGTAGGGAAGACATGTATGTTAACTTCATTAGTTCTACTGGCAGGTTCAAACTTTCAAGCATCCTTAACTATGTTTACAGCCATTAACATGATCTCCAGAATAATCAAAAACAGGCATACTCATAGTTGAGGCTTCATTATACATAATACTTATACTAACAGTCTTGGCCAGACTCCCTAGAGGTAACAGCAAATAGTAGAGGCACTCATATAGGCAAGAAAGTTAGTTCTGAACAATTTCAAACTTAATAACGTGGTTCTTAGCCCATTAGGTTCTCAACCAAAGTCCAGATCCATTACTAAGTTTTATAGGCAAAGATATCAACCAAGTGTAAGACAATGGGTAGGGGTGTTCATTTCAACAAGACAAGCAAGTATCAATGAGTTTCCTTAGTCCTATAAGTGACAACACTAACTTTCCATTTCAGATTTTTACATAGCTCAAGTTATTAAGCTATTAGGGCATATAAGGTTTAACTTATTTTCTATAATGCACTTTCAAGTGAAGAGTACGATAGCTTAAGCAAGAGTCTTTCCTAAATGAAAGCAAATAGGAAGTTTCATGAGCACAACTGGGCAAACACAAGCACGGAAATTCAACAGAATTCACTCAGCCCATACAAGAAGAGGTTTCTAAAGGATTTCATGATTACATGACATATCAAATAGGCATACAACATAATGATTATGCTAATGAATTCATTACAGAAGTTCATGTTATAATAACAGATTTGCATGAACCATAAGTATGCACAATAGGTATGGTCTCAGCCAAAACAAATAGGTCCAAAGACATATTATGATTTGTGATAAAGATCACTTTCATTTGATCATTAGCATGGTATAAAACTATCAATATAAGGATCCATATGGCATAGTGCAACAGATAATCTCTTCGAGTGATACTATGCAAAGTCTTAAGGCATGGTTCAATTAAGTTAGCTACAACTGACTAAACATACACAAAATCATCAAGAGCCCTTTTAGTTAATGACAAAGGTTCAGTAGGATTCATGTCTTTCACTATAGCAACTATTTATTCAATTAAGTCATGAGGTTCATTAATATAGATTAACCAAACGTACTAAAACAATCACAAATTATCAAAAAATAATTAACTCAAACAATAAGGATAGCATATGGAAGAAGAACATAATGGTCAATCACAAACTACTAACATATATCATGAACTAAAGATAATCAATCATAAGAAGACATTGTAAGCACAAAACAACACAAACAATTGAAAGAATGAGAGGGTCAGTGTACACTGACATTCTACGGAGCAGCAAACCAAATAAGAATTTTGTTTGGCCGTTTAGGGATCCAAACTCAAGCTCGAACAGTAGACGAACTCAGAACCGGAGAAGGGAAAGAAAAAATGAAAATCAGAAAGTGAGGAAATCTAAAGTTTTTCTTTTTTATCCTTTCTTTTGTATTTCAGATTATATTCGATTCTCTTAGGTGTTGTTGGTGTTCTTGGTGATGTTATGTGAGAGCACTTAAGGCTCCTATTTATAGTGGTCTTTAATGCTTTACGATTTTAACAAAATTCAAATTAATAGTGAAAGATGATGATAGTCGAGTGATGCTAACAAAGCGGCTGAAATAAGAGAAACACAGAGGGAAAAACAGTGAGGACCTTACCTGGGTATGGGAAATCGACCGTTGAATCTAAAAACCATCGTTATAAGCTTCTATGTCTAGAGGTCACTGTGTTTGACCTCTGGACATCAAATAACAATGATAAAGCCTGAGAAAAACATTCATGCATGCTCCGATTTGAAAGAACACAAGAGAAATCAGAAGATTTGAAGTTTCATTTTTGAGTCTAGGGTTTCAGGTTTGGGAATTTTGAATATCAGTGATGAAAGAGGAAAGAAAACAATAGGATTCACGGGTATAGGGAGGCAGATTGAGTATTTGGGGCTTGATTTTGTGACCATGCACCAATTTGTGCAAGGTTCCATGATTGATGGAGGCTTAAGAGATGAGAGAAAAAAGAGGGTTTTGGGAAAGGGGGTGGCCGCTCCTAGGAGGGAATGATTAGGGTTTAGTTGTTTGGTAGGTTTAAAGTGGATGGGTGATAGTAGGCCATAATTGCGTATTTTAGTCACTTATTGCACTCTAATTTACTGCACTTTAATAGAGTTTGAGCTTTAATCGCTAGTATTTCGCACTAATTGTGTATTTTATGTCTTGTTGGAGGATTCCAAGCTATGTAAATGTTATGGAGCTAATTCGAGTGATTTGGAGCTTTGAAGTCTGAGTAAAAGCTCATGGAGTTAAGCCAGGATCACGTTCGGGGGTCAAGGACCGAGCCTAGATATCAAAAAGCGAGTGAAAAAAATTTACTCTGAGAAACTTCCACAGCCGCGGCGCGTGGGGCACCGCGGCTGCACATTTTTCTGCTCCTGTCAAATTAAAAGCTCTCTGGATTTCCCAACAACCGCCCCACCTGGAGCATCGCCCCATGCGGTGTGCCTGTGTAATTTTTACAGAGTTATTATCCAGTTCCCCAGGAAAAGGTATTTTCGTCTACGCCCGACCCTACTTAGTATAAATACATGTAAAAATATTATTTTTAGGGACTTTTAACACATCTTAGACCAGAGGAAGCCAAGGAGGAGGTGGAGAAGCAAAAGCTCAAGGATTTTATCATTCAATCCTCACTCAAAACAAGAGTTTAATTCGTTTTATGTTTTCCTTTAACTTAAACATTGTTATGATGAATTAATCCATATCCATGGAGTAGTTCTCTTTAGGGTTTGATGGATTTGGTGTCTTGATACTTGTTTATGGATAATTAATTCTAATCTTTATATATTGAATCATTTTGGATGTTTTAACTATTGCATCTATATTCACTTGTTCGTGTAATCGAGAGGCATAACTTATGATATTGTTGCATTATATTTTATTGGTTGAAGTAATTAATTATTCTTAGTAATCGGAATAGGCTAGTTGAATTGTTGATTAAACTTAGTTAGGAGGATAATCGAGAGAGTTTCTCCTAAAGACCAATCCACTACGAATTCTTGCATATCTTCACGTGCTTAAAATTGGTTCATCTTGTGAGGTTGAGACTTAATCGAGAGAGGAGTTTCTACTAATCAATTCAACTAATAACCAAGTGAATTCGAGATTCTCACTTGAGCATTAGAAGTGAATTATCTAGAGATAAATCCCAAATATTTGTCTTGCACCTATCCTATCAACCCTTTCTTCTCCCAATTGATAACTTCCTTTGCTCAATACTTGCGTTGATTGTCATTAGTCGATAGTTTAGACTCTTAGTTAATTTTAGTTTAAATCACATAAATTTCCATTGTTGATCATCGTGGATAGCAATATAGATACAAACTACGATAATATTGTTTAACTCCAATCCTTGTGAATACGATATTATAATTTACTATATTCGACTAGCGAGCATATTTTAGTGTGTGTTTTGCGCTCGTCAAATTTTGGCATCGTTGCCGAGGATTGGCAATCAATAATGTTTGAAATAGTTTGTAGTACTAATTCATGAATTTTTCTTTTTATTTTATTTTATTTTTCCCTTTTTACGTTTGGTGTTCTTTGACTGTGCGCAGGCTACAAGGTAGATTGGTGCATGACTCGATCTTCTGGTAAGGAATTGCAACCATACGAACCAGAAATCGAGAAACAACTGCGACAGTTGAGGAAGGAAAGAAATCTTGTCGAGAAAGTAGAGAAGGTTGGGCAATCCTCAACCAAGAAAGATATGGCTGGAGATGATGATTATGTTGATTTGGCTGCAAGTGAGGCAGCCCGGCAAAGAGAAAAAGTTGCACGAGATGATGAGGAGATAGCCCTTTGAAATGCCCAACTTTTCTATGAAGAGGAGAGGGCTCGGAGAATGTCTCAAAATCAGCCCGTTGGTGCAGACCAGTTCGGAAACATAGCTCCGACCAAGGGAGACCACTTGCTGATTATGCTAGACCAGTCTACAACCAAGCTTGTCAAGGGTGAGACCACCTCCAGGTGCAGCTAATAATTTTGAGCTGAAGCAAGGGTTGCTCCAAACGCTTCAAAACGGCTGCGTTTTCAGAGAAAAGATGAACGAAGATCCAAACAATCATCTGATGGACTTCGAAGAGATAATGAACACCTTTCAATATAATGGTGTATCACAAGATGCTGTTTATCTAAGGGCATTCCCCTTCACTCTCAAAGACGATGCAAACACTGGCTTCAAAGCTTGCCTAATAGATCGTTAGAACATGGGATGAGATGACCAGAAAATTTCTTGACAAATATTTCTCATCCGCTAAGACAGGCAAGTTTAGAAGAGAAATTCATAACTTCTGTTAGAACAAGATTGAAGCTTGGGAGAGGTTCAAAGAGATAGTGTGTAAGTGTCAGCATAGTGGAATTGAACTCTGGATACAACTCTAGGATTTTTGGGATGGATTGACACCGACCTCACGGAGAATATTGAGTAATGTAGCTGGAGGTCCATTGATGAAGAAGACACCAGAGGAGATAGTCACTATTCTCGATGAATTATCTCAAGATGCAAATCAGTGGCCCTCTGAAATTGCTGAAAGAAGGTCGAATGGTGTTCACCAGGTTGATGCTAACACATCTGTGCAGGTAAAACTTGATGCCATGGTGAAAGAGATAAGGAAGCTGACCTTAGCTTCAATAAAAAGTGAGAATCACGCAGCTTGTGATATATGTGGAACATGACACCCTACTCATTAGTGTCAAGCCTCAACTGAGGAAGTTAATGATGTGGGTAATTATAACTTCAATGTAATGGGTCAGAAGCACCCCGGCTTTTCATGGAGTTCACCCGGGGGATACAGCAAATGCATGGCAACAAAATAACTCTAGATTTCAAGGAGCTCCTGGTTTTGTGAATCAGCCGAGGCTGCAGTTTCAACCTCAACAATCCAAGCATCCTGGGCTAGAAGACAATGTGAGGTTAGATGCTCATGGTGTAGCAATCAAGGAACTTGGCACAGGGCTGCGAAACATGGAGAAACAAGTGGGACAAATTGCCACCATATTGTCTGAAAGGATCCCAGGTACTTTCCAGCGGATACTGAAAGAAATCCCAAGGAGACGGTAAATTCTGTAACTATGAGAAGTGGGCAAGTAGTGAAAGATCCCACCCTTATCCAAAAAGAGGTGGTGCCTAAAAAAGTAAGTGGGGAACAGCTGAAAAACGAAGTTGATAAGAAGAAGAAAGGCAAGAAGGGAGCTTAGAAAAAAAAAAAGAGGAAACTTCAAGAAGGGGGGAATCGAATGAGAGCGAGCATATGCATGCTTTACCTTTTCCCCAAAAGTTGTATAGAGAAAAGCTGGACAAGCAGTTTGAGAGATTTCTAGATATGCTGAGACAGGTTAATGTAAATTTTCCATTCATAGAAGTTCTCTCACAAATGCCAACTTATGCCAAATTCTTGAAGGAGATCCTTACAAAGAAGAAAAAGATAGAAGAGACCTCAGTGGTCAAGCTCACAGACCATTGTAGCGCAATCTTGCAAAACAAACTCCCACAAAAGTGTGGAGATCCAGGGAATTTTACTATACCTTGCTCGTTAGGCACTCTTAGTTTTGACAAATCTTTATGTGATTCGGGTGCCTCAATTAATTTAATGCATTTGTCTATTTACAGGAAGCTGGAGAATGAGATTGGAGAGATAAGGCCTGCACCAATATCTTTACAGATGGCAGACCAAACAACTATCATACCCGAGGGGATAGTGGAGGATGTCTTAGTTCGGGTAGATAAGTTTGTATTTCCTGTAGATTTTATAGTAGTGAATATGGAGGAGAATAAGGAGGTCCTTCTCATCTTAGGAAGACTATTCTTAGCAATGGGCAGAGTAATCTTAGACATACACGAGAGAAAAATCATACTTAGAGTGGGTGAGGAGACTGTAACTTTTGAGATGAATGTAGAAACGGGGGTGAAGAAGGAGAAGCCAGGTGCAAGTGTTGAGTCAAAACTGAAGAGCTCTAAAGAAAAGGCTACAACGAGTGGAAAAGATAAGTGTGGGGTTTACCCCAAGAAGGCTGAGAATAAGCTGTCCGCGTGGATGTGTGCACTAGTTCGGGCAAGGAAGAATGGAGCTCGACTTCGACTCAGACCCCGACTAGAGATTCAGGGAAGTTTCCTCTACCTTATACTTTTAATTGTGTGCCATGGGGACATGCCACAACTTGAAGTGTGGGGTGGGGGATATTTGTATGTATGTATGTATGTATATTAGTCTTAGTTTTTGTTTTGTTGTTTAAGTAGTAGAGATAGAAAAATGAGGAAAAGAAAACCATAAAAATTTAAAAAAATTCAACTTTTCCCGACAATGGATATCATTCGATGGGTTTCTTGATGGAATAAAGTCGAAAGGAAAAGATAAAAAGATTTTCTTTTGTAGTTAGTGTAATAATTCCCTCTTGGTTTTTCTTTGTGTCGCGGTTCTTTTCCAAGGGTTTTGTTTGAACCGGGTGTAGTTAGTTTTTAATTTTGTAGTATAGTAGGAATCTTGTGTTATGATTTGAATTGGAAGCAATATCTCTTGACTTGGTTATGCCTTGAGAATAGTGAGTGCTTTAGTTGTGACGCTTAGGCTCAGTTTGTGACTCTTGCATAAGCACTTTAAACAGTATGAACTTAACTTTTCTTAACTGCTTTGACTAGAGTGTCTTGATGAATCCAATCCTGAGTGAGTTATGTTCCATGTGTGTGTGAGGTTTCGTGTATTTTGTGCATTGCATTTGATGTCTAGAACTTGCCCCGTGTGTTTGCAAAATGAAATGGTAGTTTTGTTCAGTCTTGGAAGTGATATAGGCATTTCTTTGTTGAGCCAGTTATATGCTTTTACCCACCTAATTGTTATGTATCTTAGTTAACCCTTTTGAGCCTGTAATCTTGTTTCTTTGGAAACCACATTACAAGCCTTACCCATTTGTTTTGAATTGACCATCTATTTTGAATTGACAAGCCTTACCCATTTGTAAAAGTTGAAGTGTGGGGTGGTTGGTTTGGCTTTTAAGTGAAACTGATGAAATAAGGAGAAAAGTGCACTGTAGTGAAAAAGTAAGAGCCACTTGAATTGAAAAAGAAAAAAATATTGTATGATTGTGCAAACTATTCCATGATAGTGGTAAATTATGATGTAATTGTGCTTAAAGAAGTTGGGAGTTAATGTATATTGAAGTAAAGGTGGAGTTATGGTTTGACATAAGTGTGGGGTTTTGAATATTAAATTGTATGTATTAAAGTGTTTAGGGAGGTGTAGTCACTCTTATATCTAAATGTATCCTACCTGTCCAGCGGCCTACATTACAATTAGTTAAAGTCCTACTTGATCCTTGACTGAATAAACTCAATTAGTAGAGTGGTACTCTACGGGAAAGCCTATGGTGCATCTTTTGTGGCATATGAATGGTATTGCTAAGAGTGAGTTAATTCTTTCTATATTGAGTTCCTGATTGTTGTTAAATTTGATGGTGTGTGGAACTACTCTCTATTGTGATGAGGGCACTTAATTCGTGAAGGAAAGGTATTGTCATTGACCTCTGTGTTAGAGTAAGTGAGCGGGTTATAAATAATGCGTGGTGCTTTCGAGTCAAATCTTGATGCTAGGATGTTACGGTGTTGTGCTTAAACTATTTTAATTGTTCTTGGTGTGATGAGTTATGAGAGTTGTTTAACAAGGTCGTGTCTATATTAAGTGTGGTTTGATTGCTCGAGGGCGAGCAATGGTTTATGTGTAGGGTGTTGATGGTAGGCCATAATTGCGTGTTTTAGTCGCTTATTGCACTCTAATTTACTGTACTTTAATAGAGTTTGAGCTTTAATCGATAGTGTTTTGCACTAATTGTGTATGGTATGCCTTGTAGGAGGATTCCGAGCTATGTAAATGTAATGGAGCTAATTCGAGTGATTTGTAGCTTTGAAGTCTGAGTAAAAGCTCAAGGAATTAAGCCGGGATTGCATTCTGGGGTCAAGGACCGAGCCTGGATATCAAAAAGCGAGTGAAAATGATTTACTCTGAGAAACTTCCACAGCCGCGGCGCGTGGTGTACCGCAGCTGCACATTTTTCTGCTCCTGTCAAATTAAAAGCTCTTTGGATTTCCCCACAACCGCCCCGCCTGGCCCATCGCCCCATGCGGCGCGCCTGTGCAATTTTTACAGAGTTATTATCCCAGTTCGCGCAGGAAAAGGTATTTTCGTCTGGGCCCGACCCTACTTAGTATAAATACATGTAAAAACGTTATATTTAGGGATTTTCGACACATATTAGACCAGAGGAAGCCAAGGAGGAGGTGGAGAAGCAAAAGCTCAAGGATTTCATCATCCAATCCTCACTCAACACAAGAGTTTGGATCGTTTTATATTTTCCTTTAACTTAAACATTATTATGATGAATTACTCCATATCCATGGAGTAGTCTTTAGGGTTTGATGGATTTGGTGTCTTGATACTTGTTTATAGATAATTAATTCTAATCTTTATGTATTGAATCATTTTGGATGTTTTAGTTATTGCATCTATATGCACTTGTTCGTGTAATCGAGAGAGGCATAACTTGTAATATTGTTGCATTATATTTTGTTGGTTGAAGTCATTAATTCTTCTTAATAATCGGAAGAGGCTAGTTGAATTGTTGATTAAACTTAGTTAGGAGGATAATCGAGATAGGTTCTCCTAAAGACCAATCCACTACAAATTCTTGCATATTTTTACGTGCTTAAAATTGATTCATCTTGTGAGTTTGAGACTTAATCGAGAGAAGAGTTTCTACTAATCAATTCAACTAATAACCAAGTGAATTCGAGAGACTCACTTGAACATTAGAAGTGAATTATCTAGAGTTAAATCCCAAACATTTGTCTTGCACTTATCCTATCAACCCTATCTTCTCCCAATTGATAACTTCCTTTGCTCAATACTTGCGTTGATTGTCATTAGTCGATAGTTTAGACTCTTAGTTAATTTCAGTGATAAAAATGTTTAATGAGAAAATATTGGTTTAAGCATGGGTCGTTGATCATTTGGATCAACAGTCCAGATGAGATATGTTTCTTGTGTGAGTGTGGAGGAGGGGTGACGTGTCACAATTTGATTAGCTTGATGAAGATGGCCTGGATCACCAAGGTGCAATAGAGGGGTTATTTCCGGACCGGGTCAAGTGGCTTTGGGCTGGTGTTTTGGGCTGGAATTGATTTAAAGGATAGTCACATTGTGTTTACATTTGCAATTATAGTTATATAGGGTAAAATTGGTTCGTAATAAATACTCGTATAATGGAGCGACAAGTGGCACCGGAGATAGACGAAAAGCGAGACAGTGGAAACCAAGACCGGGGGCAGCAGTTTCAGTTGGCGTCGGGAAGCCCCCGAAGGGAATAATGCTAATGAAGACATATGAATGCCTTCCACCCGATAGCATTTAATGAAGTATATTCTGCAGTATTAAATACACAGTCTGTTATAGAGAATTTTGCCATTCATAGCCTGTCGTTACACATTCTTCAATGGCCCCTATAATTGTCATTTAAAAGGGGCTTTATCCTAGTACCTTGTTCCCTAGGTGCAACTATAAATAGTGATTTCAACAGCCATTGTAAGGACACAAATTTTCTGACAAACTTATGATACACATTATTCTAAGCTCAATAACACTTTATTTCTTGTCTATTTATATTTTTATTATTGCTTTCTGAAGCTCTGCTCCCGAAACCAAGCTATCGGCTATCTTATCTCGATTTCAACGCTAAGTCTTGTGTTTTATTTACTTTATTTATCATTTTGGGATCAAATCGATTCGCTTGTATATAAACCACATACAAATTCAATTGTACTATTTTATGGGTAAACAGTTTGGTGCCCACCGTGGGGCTAAGATAGTTGCGTAATTGAGTTAATCCTTGCATCTATTACTAACCTATTTAATTTTTTGTTTCTTAGCAAAAAATCGTAAGAAAATGGCAGATAACGATGTCAACATTGCGGCACAAGGAAATATGCCTCGACACAAATATTCGATCAATGATACCCGCAATGAGGAAGACGTAGCCACGTCGGTCCATGGTGGGCAATATCCACGATACGTTCGAGAGGCAACTCCTGGTGATGCTGAAGACGAGCACGTTATGGAAATGATGAGAATCCTAAGAGAGCAACAAAAGGCTATTATGGGCCATCTCTTGCGATAAGATCAGGTCATGACAGAGTTGAAGCACGCGTTGTTGGGTGCTTCCAACAATGCGAATGGAAGCGGTCCAGTTCCTCTCGGTGCTCCCGAAAATCAAACAGCACAAAGGGTTGACAACAACACCCCAAGGGGTGAGGTCAGCTTCGACGGGGTTGGGGGAACGATAGTGAATCTAGTAACAATAACGGGGAAGATCCTTTTAAAATCGACTCATGCGGTTTATGAGGGAAATAAATGCCTGAATGGATCAAATCCCGGGTGCACCACTAGTGTTGAAAGGATCAGACTCAAAGAAGTACACCCAGTTGCCGTTCAAACTGAACGCGGCACCAGAGTAAATCCGAAAGCGGTTCAAAATGCCATACGTGCCGAAATATGAAGGGACTTTGGATCCTTAGGAGCACATTACCACCTACACAATGGCGGTGAAAGAAAACAACTTAGCTCCGCACGAGATTGAGCCAGTCTTGTTGAAGAAGTTCGGGGAGACCCTCACAAAGGGGGCTCTGACATGGTAATTCACTTCTACCCGAGCACTCAATAGATTCCTTCGAGATGCTCACGGATTCTTTTATCAAGGCCCATACTGGGGCTAGGAAGTTACAGGCCCGAAAGGCCGACATATTCAGAATTGCGCAAGGAGAGTTCGAATTGCTACGAGAGTTTGTGACCATATTTCAGAAGAAAAGGATGTTTCTACTGGTTGTGTCAGACGAATGGGCAGCTGAGGCATTTACTAAAGGGTTGAATCCGTGGAGTTATGACGCTTCCCGAAAACTGAAAGAAAGTTTGCTCGAGTTCTAGGCGATAACATAGGCAGATGTCCTCAACCTCTACGAATCAAAGATAAGAATAGAAGATGAACATCTCAGTTTCCCGGCATCAACCAAGGGTCGAGACCGAGATAAGAATAAGGAAATGTTGAAGGATGATTTCAACGCATATCAACGGTCTTCTAGAGGTCGGTCTTTGCCCTTACTATAGGGCCAAAAGACGCGGCAGAGGTTTTTGGTTGGTGGATAGGTTCGCTACTAATAGGAGAGCTGATTGTGGCCGAAATAATAGATCGTTGTAGGACAAAGAGGTTTCGGGCTCCAGAGATTCCAACCACCCCAGATTATCCGAGTATAACTTCAATGGTAGCATAGTGGAACTAGTATCGCCGATGAGAAACATTAAGGAAGCACGGTTCCCAAGGCAGATCGAAGGGATTCTAATCTATGATGTGATTATCATGGTACTAACAGCCACCGAACTAGGGACTGCCGACATCTGCACGAAGAGGTGAAGACATTGCTGAAAAATAGTCGTCTCAAAGAATTCTTAAGCGACCGGGCTAAGAATAACTCCGGCCACAACTGGGATAATGCGAAATCCTCAAAAGCAGGAGAAGATCCTCCTCGACTAAAGATCAACATGATTTTCGGGGGGAATGAGATTAATGATGTAACCTTTTCGGCAGCGAAAAAGACAAAGGTATCAGTGACCCATAGTAAGAGACTCCGGGAAGTCACTGAGGACGATATCACCTTTACGGAGGAGGACGCAGATGGACTCCTACTACCGTACAATGATGCCCTAGTAATTTCTCTTAATGTTTTAGATTTTAAAATTAAACGTGTTTTGGTGGACCTAGGGAGTTCAGCCAATATTATCCAATGGAGAGTGTTGGAACAAGACAAGCTAACCGGAAGCATCATTCCGGCCACAAAGCTCCTCACCGGGTTCAACTTAGAAAGCATGACAACTCGAGGAGAGATCATGCTGCCCACGAATGACGAAGGGGTAGTGAAGACATTTGAAGTAGTACACGGTGATATAGGCTACAACATTATTCTTGGAAGAACATGGCTACACGAGATGAAGGTTGTGCCATAAACATACCAACAACTTCTGAAATTATCAACTCCAAAGGGGATTAAACAAATAAGAGGGGATCAACTGGCGGCAAGGGAGATGAATGCAATCTCTATTTCCAATAGCAAAGGGAAGGAACATGTGGCATAGCAATTATAGGAGCCGACACTTGCTCCTGACCCGAATGAAGTCGACAAGGGGGAGGAGTCATCGAAATCCTATCATGTGATAAGATATTTCCAGGTACCAGAAGAAACTGATGCGACCAAATCCATAGCAGAAGAGCTCGAACAAGTCGCATTGTTCAAAAAGTTCTTAGAGAGGAAGTTCCACTTGGGGACAAGATTAAACCCCGAGCTCAGGTCAGGATTTATAGAATTGCTTAAATTTAACATTGACTATTTTGCATGGTCTTATGCGGATATGAAAGGTATTATGCCAGAGGTGGACGTGCACAAGTTAAGCCTGGATCCTAACATCCCTCTATTAAAGCAGAAGAAACGCCTTATTACCGAGGTCAGAAATAGGTTTGTCAAAGAAGCGATAACTCGATTGCTTGATATCGGGTCAATCCGGGAGGTAAAGTATCCTGACTGGTTAGCTAACGTAGTATTAGTTCCAAAAAAGAATAATAAATTTCACATGTGTGTAGATTATAAGGATCTGAATAAGGCGTGAACAAATGACTCATTCCCATTACCAAACAATAATCAAATGATATATGTGATGGTCGGGCACGAGTTGATGAGTTTCCTCGATGCCTATTCCGGGTACAACCAAATCAAAATGAACCCGAAAGATAAAAATAAAACTTTGTTAATAACGAACTTTGGGAGATATTGCTATAATGTGATGCCTTTCGGGCTTAACAACGCCGGAGCCACTTATCAAAGGCTTGTGAACAAAATATTTGAAAAACAAATAGGGAAAACAATGTAAGTTTATATAGATGATATGCTGGTTAAGTCTTTAAACATAGGTGATCATCTTAAACACCTCCAAGAAACCTTTGACATCCTAAGAAAGCACAACATGAAGCTTAAACCCGAAAAACGTGCATTCAGAGTCAGCTTCGGTAAGTTCTTGAAGTTCCTGGTGTCACAAAGGGGGATCGAAGTCAATATTGATAAAATTAAAGCCATTGAGGACATTCCCGACCAGCTATCAAATGTGAAAGAGGTTCAGATGTTAACAGGAAGACTAGCCGCTTTAAGCAGGTTCATTTCCCGGTCTTCAGAAAATGTCATCACTTCTTCTCACTTTTGAAAAAGAAAAACAACTTCGAATTGACTCCAGAATGCCAGCAGACTTTGAAAGATTTGAAAAGTTATTTATCGAGCCCTCGGTTACTATTGAAACCAGAGAAAGGCAAACAGTTGTTGATTTACTTAAGGGTCTCGAAGGTAGTGGTAAGTGTCGTTTTTATCTGTGAAGACGAAGGTACGCAATCTCCTATCTTTTATGTTAGTAAAATTTTAACAGGAGCGGAAACTCGCTACCTAACCACGAAAAATTAGCCTTAGGTCTTGTAGTCATCGCTCGAATAGGCCTTATTTTCAATGCCACCCGATAGTCGTTGTTCAAACTTTTCTCCTGTGGAATATCCTTCACAAACCTAAACTTTCAGGTCAACTGGCCAAATGGACAGTCAAAATGAGTGAATTTGACATAGAGTATAAATCCAGGACTGCGATCAAGTCACAAGTTTTGGCCAACTTTATGGTCGATTTCAGTCCTAGACTACTGCCTTTGGCCACCAAAGAAGCGGTGATGGTGTCGGAATCGACATCGGAGTCTGGACCTTATTCACGGACGGAGTTTCCAATGTGAAAGGGTCTAGGCTCGGGGTTGTAATGACCTGGCCGATCGTTTTGAGAGTTGTAGCCCCGTTCCCCAATTTAATTCTCCTTTTATGATTTATAGTTGTTATGTGACTTGCCGGGGTGGTTGTTTCGGGTTCGGAGAGATTTCAGACTGAATTGAGACACTTAATCTCAAAGTTGGAAGCTTATGTTGAAAGGGTTAACTGGATGTTGACTTATGAGTAAATGACTTCAAAATGGAGTTTTGACGGTTCCGTTAGCTCCGCTGGATGATTTTAGACTTAGGAGCATGTCCGGATTGTATTTTGGAGGTTCGTAGTTGAATTAGGCTTGAAATGGAGAAAGTTGAAAATTTAGAAGTTTGACCGAGAGTGGACTATGTGGTTACCGGGCTCGGATTGGAGTTTCGAGAGTTGGAGTAGGTCCGTGGAGTGATTTGTGACTTGTGTGTAAATTTTGGGGTCAATCGGACGAGATTTGATAGGTTTCGGCATCGCTTGTAGAAGTTGAAATTTCCTTAGTTTCAAGAGGCTTGAATTGGGGTGCGATTCGTGTTTTGATGTTGTTTAATGTGATTTTAGGGCTCGACTAGGTTTGTATTGTGTTTTAGGACTTGTTGGTATGTTTGGTTGAGGTCCTGGGGGGGAGGGGGGCTTGGGTTGATTTCAGATGGTTTTCGGATCAAAGTTTGAGTTTGAGGGACTGCTGTAGTTGAAGCATTCTGGTGCAATCGCACATGCGGAATATTGGTCGCAAGTGCGAGCTCGAAGAAGCGGGCTAGGAAGCGCAGAAGCAAGATAGGAAGCACAGAAGTGGAGGATTGGACTGGGGACTGTGGAGCACAGATGCGGAAGGTATTCCGTAGGTGCGGACTCGCACCTGCGCTTGGAGAGTCACAGAAGCGGAAAAAGGAGTGGTGAGGCTAGTCTGCAAAAGCGGATTATTTGCGCAGATGTGCGCTCGCAGAAGCGGGGGTTTCGAACGCAAAAGCGGTTGGTCGGCTTAGTGGCCTCCGAAGATGCGGATGATGGAAAAAGAGGTGCCGCATGAGCCACTAAAGTGGCCACAGAAGCGAGAACGCTGGCAGATTAATTAAACGAGGGTTCGCGATTTAGCTTCATTTTAAACATTTCAAGCTCGGGTTTGGGCGATTCTTGAGAGGATTTTCAAGGAGTTTCTTGAGGTAAGTCCCTTGTGCTCATTTTTATCAATAATCTTGTTTCCCCATTGAATTTCCTACCTAGTTTGTGTGTATTTAAGGTGGAATTTGGGAGTTTGAGGCTATTGATTTGGAGAGTTTGATTAGGGGTTTTGGGTGAGGATTTGGTGTCGGATTTTGGTAAATTTGGTATGGTTGGACTCGTGGTTGAATGGGATTTTAGGTTTTGTGACTTTTAACAGTTTTCGAGGCATGGGCCCAGGGGCCGGCTTTTGAGTCGATTTTTGACTCTTGATTAATAACTTAGTATTTTCTTATGGAGTTAATTCCTTTAGCCCGTGTTGATTGTATCGAATTTTTTGTGGCTAGATTCGAGGCATTCGGAGGCCGTTTCGCGAGGCAAGAGTGTATTGGAGTAGATATTTGCTCGGATTGAGGTTAGTAATCGTTCTAAATTTGGTTTTGAGGGTATGAAACCCCGTATTATGTGTCATGTATTTGGTTTTGAGGTGACGCACATGCTATGTGACGGGCGTGTGTGCGTGCACCGTAGGAATTGTGACTTGGTCAATTCCATGGAATTGTGTAGTTGAGTAATCTGTTGTTATCTGTTCATTCTCCATGTATTAGAGAAATTGAACTACAAATCATGTTAGAAATCATGTTTAGACTATGTGTTGGCACTGTAGGGACCCACAGAGGTCGTGTACATGTTGAATTATCTGCTAAAATGTAGTTTTGTACTCAGTCACAGTTTTACTTGCATATTACATCTCAATCTCTATTGTTCGTTATTAATGCATTATATCTTTGCAGTTTGGGCTGATTATCATGATTTCTGAGAGCCCGAGAGACTGGAGAGGTTGATGACTGAGTGAGGCCGAGGGCCTGATTTTGAGGATATTTTTGGGATCGGGCTGCACGTCGTAGCATGTTTCATTGATTTATGCCATGATTGGCTTGTTATAGCGCTTGAGCTGAAGGAGCCCCTCCGGAGTCTGTACACACCACCAGTGAGCGCAGGAACCTACTGAGTGCGAGTGTCGAGTGTTGAATGATTGATGGGAATCAGTGACTGTGAGGCATGAGTGATGGTGAGGTTGGAGTGAATGGGAGGACTGAATGACTATTGCTCTGAGAGGATGCATTTGACTTTCATTTCTGTACACTTTAGCTGTCATATATCACAGTCTCATAATTTCTGAGAGATATTATATTCTGTTTCACCTGAACTTGGCATGGATTAAATGTTGTGGCCTAAATTGTCGAACTTGAAATCATGCCTACCTTCCTATGTTGAAATTTCAATAATTGAACTATCATTGTGAAGCTCGTCACTACTTTCAATCATTTATTTAGTCTTGTAACTTACTGAGTTGGTTGTACTCATGCTACATCCTGCACTTCGTGTGCAAATTCAGGTGTTTCCGGACACGGTGGGTGTTGATTCCTTTGCACAGTTGATCGTGTGGATATTTCAAGGTAGCTGCCTTGCATTTCGCAGACCTTGTCTCTCCTTCCCTATCTTTCTGCTTTATGTATTTAGTTTTAGAGTATTATAGACAATACTCCCAGAATTGTGATGGTTAGACACTCATGTACTCCGTGACACCCCTATGTTGGGAATTTCTATATTGGTTTTGACTTTCTATCCATTTTGAGAGTTTGATAATTTAAACCTGTGTTATTCTTATTTTTCATTTTAAAGTCTGGATGTATTTTGAAGTGTCGGCTTGCCTAGTACCACGTTGGGCGCCATCACGACAGGCTAAGTATTGGGTCGTGACAAGTAGGTATCAGAGCCTAGGTTACATAGGTCTCACGAGTCATGAGCAGGTTTATTAGAGTCTTGCGGATCGGTACGGAGACGTCTACACTTATCTTCGAGAGGCTGCCAAACCCTTAGGTAACTTTATATTCTTGTATTCTTGTTATGCGGATTTGTTGATTCCAGTAACTAAACTTCTATATTTTATTCTCTCACAGATGCTTAGGACACATGCTACCGGACAGGACGGACAACCACCAGTACCACCAGCTAGGGCTGCGAGAGGCCGAGGTCGCGGTAGGGGTCGTGGTAGGGGCAAAGGTGCAGCTCATACAGCAGCTAGAGCAGCACCTGCAGATCCACCAATCTCTCCAGCTCAGGAGTAGGTACCAGATACGGTTGAGCCAGTGGGGACAGATCAGGTACCAACTGTGCCCATTGTGATTCCAAGCCTTCAGGAGGTCTTGGCTTAGATTTTGACGGTGTGCACCAGCCTTGCTCAAGCGGTCTCTATTCCGGCCGCAATATCCACTTCTCAGGCCGGGAGAGGTACTCAGACTCCCGCTGCCCGTACTCTAAAGTAGGTGATGCAGGGACTCTATACACTGGGGGTACTACCAGCCCAGCAAGTAGCGATTGCTCAGGCCCAGGTGGTCCTCATTATGACTGATGATGAGCAGAGGAGACTTGAGAGATTTGGGAGGCTTCAGCTTCCATCATTTAGCGGGGCTGAGTCAGAGGATACTCAGGGCTTCTTGGATAAGTGCTAGTGGATTCTTCGCACGGCTAGTATTCTAGAGACCAGTGGGGTCTCGTTCACTACTTTTTAGTTCACTGGGGTTGCCTTCATATGGTGGGAGGCTTATGAGAGGCGCAGGCCGGTCGGTGTCGCACCACTTACATGGCAGGAGTTCTCCATTCTCTTCCTGGAGAAGTTCATGCCGCAGTCTCGCATGGAGGAGCTGCGCAGACAGTTTGAGCAGCTACATCAGGAGGGCATGTATGTGACGTAATAGGAGATGAGGTTTTTTGAGTTGTCTCGTCACGCAGTTTGGTTGGCTCCCACTAATAGGGAGAGGATTATGAGGTTAATTGATGGCCTCACATATCAGCTGAGGTTGCTTATGACTCGGGATAGGGTATTTGGTGCTACTTTCAATGAGGTGGTTGATATTGCTTGGCAGATAGAGATGGTCTATAGTCAGGAGCGTGGGGAGAGGGAGGCCAAGAGGCCTTGTGGATCGGGTGATTTCAGCGGGGTTCCTTCTAGGGGTCAATTCTACCACAGTAGGGGTCATCCTTATAGGCACGCTCAGACAGCTCGTCCAGCTCACCGTGGTGCATCAACCAGCCATGGTTCATATAGTGCTCATCAGGGTCTGTCATCTCTCAGTGCACTTCCAGCTCAGAGTTCATCTCGTGCTCCATCAGTTTAGGGTTCATCCATGCCAGGTCCTTCTATCAGTTATCCCGGTGCTTAGGGCTCCCTTCAGTCCTCACCACCAGCACCGGGGAGTTGCTTTGAGTGTGAGGAGTTTGGGCATATGTAGAGGCAGTGTCCTCGTCGTCCGGGAGGTCCAGTGCAGCAGAGGAGTCAGGCTGTGACTTCAGCAACAGTTACTTCACCACCCGTCCAGCCAGCTCGAGGTGGGGCTCAGTCAGCTAGGGGTCTCCCAAGAGGGGGAGGCCGATCAGGTAGCGGCCAGGCCCGATTCTATGATATTCCTGCCATACCAGATATTGTTGCTTCAGACACAGTGATCACAAGTATTGTCTCAGTATGCCACATGGATGCCTCTGTATTATTTGACCCTAGTTTCACTTATTCGTATGTATCATCGTATTTTGCTCATTATCTGGATATGCCCCGTGAGTCCCTAGTTTCATGTGTTCATGTATCTACGCCAGTGGTCAATACTATTATTGTGGACCGTGTATATCGATCATGTGTAGTGACTATTAGGGGATTGGAAACTAGAGTTGATCTCTTGTTGCTTAGTATGGTTGATTTCGATGTGATCTTGGGTATGGATTGGTTGTCTCCATGTCATGCTATGCTGGATTGTCACGCTAAGACCGTGACGTTGGCGATGTCGGGGTTTTCAAGGATTGAGTGGGGAGGTTCTCTAGACTATGTTCCCAGCAGAGTGATTTTATATTTGAAGGCTCAGCAGATGGTTGGAAAGAGTTATTTATCTTATTTAGCCTTTGTGAGGGATGTTGGTGCTGATACTCCTACTATTGATTCTATTCTGGTGGTGCGAGATTTTTCGGATATGTTTCCTACAGGCCTGTTGGGCATGCCGCCGGACAGGGATATTAACTTTGGTATTGACTTGGTACCGATCACTCAGGCCATTTCTATTCCTCTGTATCATATGGCACCAGTTGAGTTGAAGGAATTGAAAGAGCAGTTTCAAGAACTTCTTGATAAGGGGTTTATTCGACCCAATGTGTCATCTTAGGGTGCACCGGTTCTTTTTGTGAAGAAGAAGGATGGTACTATACGGATGTGTATTGATTATAGGCAGTTGAACAAAGTTACAATCAAGAACAAGTATCATTTGCGTGTATTGATGATCTATTTGACCAGCTTCAGGGAGCGAGGGTGTTCTCCAAGATTGATTTGAGGTCTGCGTATCACCAGTTGAAGATTCGAGACTCGGATATTCTAAAGACAACATTCAGGACCCGTTATGGTCATTATGTGTTCCATGTGATGTCTTTTGGGCTGACCAACGCCCCAGCAGCATTCATGCATCTGATGAAAAATGTATTTCAGCCTTATCTCGACTCGTTTGTCATAGTATTCATTGATGACATCCTGGTGTACTCTCGTAGTCAGGAGGAGCATGCCCAGCATTTGAGGATTATGTTGCAATGGTTGAAGGAGGAGAAACTTTATGCCAAGTTATCCAAATGTGAGTTTGGCTTAGTTCAGTGGCATTCTTGGGGCACGTGGTGTCCAGTGAGGGGATTCAGGTGGATCCAAAGAAGATAGAGGTGGTTTAGAGTTGGCCCAGACCATCCTCAGCTACGGAGATTCGGAGCTTTCTCGTCTTGGCCGGTTATTATCGTCACTTCATGGAGGGTTTCTCATCTATTGCATCGCCTTTGACCAAATTGACTTAGAAGGGTGCTCCTTTCAGGTGGTCGGATGAGTGTGAGGAGAGCTTTCAGAAGCTCAAGACTTCTTTGACCACAACTCCAGTTCTAGTTTTGCCTTCAGCTTCTGGTTCTTATACAATGTATTATGATGTTTCTCAAATTGGTATTGGGTGTGTCTTGATGTATGAGGGTAGAGTGATCGCTTATACCTCACGTTAGTTGAAGCCCCGTGAGAAGAACTACCATGTTTATGATTTGGGGTTGGCTGCCATCGTTCATGCATTGAAGATTTGGAGGCACTATCTCTATAGTGTGTCTTGCGAGGTATTTACATATCATCGGAGTCTCCAGCCCTTGTTCAAACAAAAGGATCTAAATTTGAGGCAGCGGAGATGGTTGGAGCTGCTAAAGGACTATGATATTACTATTCTGTATCATCCCGGGAAGGCCAATGTGGTGGTCGATGCCTTGAGCAGAAAGTCAGTGAGTATGGGTAGCCTTGCATTCATTCTTGTTGGTGAGACACCGCTTGCAGTTGATGTTCAGGCCTTGGCCAACCAGTTCGTGAGATTAGATGTTTCGGAGCCCAGTTGGGTTCTATCTTGTGTGGTTTCTCGGTCTTCCTTATATGATCACATCAGAGAGCGCCATTATGATGATCCTTATTTGCTTGTCCTTAAGGACATGGTTCAGCACAGTGATGCCTGAGATGTTACTATTGGGGATGATAGAGTGTTGAGGATGCAGGGTCGGATTTGTGTGCCTAATGTAGATGGGCTACTTGAGTTGATTCTTAAAGAGGCCCACAGTTCGCGATATTTTATTCATCCGGGGGCCGCGAAGATGTATCAGGACTTAAGAAAGCACTATTGGTGGAGGAGAATGAAGAAGCATAAAGTGGGGTTTGTAGCTCGATACCTCAACTGTCAACAGGTAAAGTATAAGCATCAGAGACCGGGCGGATTGCTTCAGAGGCTAGAGATTCCAGAGTGGAAATGGGAGCGGATCACTATGGATTTTGTAGTTGGGCTCCCACGAACTTCGAGGAAGTTTGATGCTATTTGGATAATTGTGGATCGGCTGACCAAGTCTGCGCACTTCATTCCAGTTATGACTACTTATTCTTCAGAGTGGTTGGCTGAGATTTACATTCACGAGATCGTTCGCCTTCACGATGTGCTAGTGTCCATCATTTTAGATCGAGGCACGCAGTTTACATCGCAGTTTTGGAAAGTGGTACAGCGAGAGTTGGGCACCTAGGTTGAGTTGAGTACATCATTTCACCCCATACAGATGGACAGTTCGAGCGTACTATTCAGATATTGGAGGACATTCTATGTGCTTGTGTCATTGATTTCGGGGGTTCTTTGGATCAGTTTCTGTCGCTCGCAGAGTTTGCCTACAACAACAACTACCAGTCGAACATTCAGATGGCTCCGTATGAGGCTTTATATGGGAGACGATGTCGATATCCGGTGGGTTGGTTTGACTCGGGTGAGGCTAGGCTATTGGGTACTGACTTGGTTTAGGATGCTTTGGACAAGTTTAAATTGATTCAGGATCGGCTTCGCACAGCGCAGTCCAGACAGAAGAGTTACGCCGATAGGAAGATTCGTGACGTTGCTTTCATGGTTGGGGAGAAGGTTCTGCTCAAGGTTTCACCCATGAAGCGTGTTATGAGGTTCGGGAAGAAGGGCAAGTTAAGCCCTCGGTATATTGGGCCTTTTGAGGTACTTCAGAGGATTGGGGAGGTGGTTTACAAGCTTGCCTTTCCACCTAGTTTGTCGAGTGTGCATCCAGTGTTTCATGTTTCTATGCTCCGAAAGTATGTCGGCAATCTGTCTTATGTTTTGTATTTCAGCACGATTCAGTTGGATGGTGATTTGACTTATGATGTGGAGTCGGTGGCCATTTTGGATCGGCAGGTTTGAAAGTTGAGGTCAAAGGACATAGCTTTAGTGAAGGTGAAATGGAGAGGTCAGTCAGTTGAGGAGGCTACTTGGGAGACCGGGCGGGAGATGCGGAGCAGTTATCCACACCTATTTGAGACTCCATGTATGTTTCTAGACCCATTCGAGGACGAACGTTTGTTTAAGAGGGGGAGGATATAACAACTCGGTCGGTCGTTTTGAGAGTTGTAGCCTTGTTCCCCCATTTACTACTCCTTTTATGATTTATAGCTATTATGTGACTTGCCGGGGTAGTTGGTTCGGGCCCGAAGAGATTTAGGAATGAATTGAGACACTTAGTCTCAAAGTTTGAAGCTTAAGTTGAAAGGGTTGCCAGGATGTTGACTTATGAGTAAACGACTTCGGAATGGAGTTTTAAAGGTTCTGTTAGCTCCGTTGGGTAATTTTGGACTTAGGAGCGTGTCCGGATTGTGTTTTGGAGGTTCGTAGTTGAATTAGGCTTGAAATGGCGAAAGTTAAAAATTTGGAAGTTTGACCGAGAGTGGACTTTGTGGTTATCGGGCTCGGATTGGAGTTCAGAGAGTTGGAGTACGTCCGTGGAGTCATTTATGACTTGTGTGCAAAATTTGGGGTCAATCGGACGTGAGTTGATAGGTTTCGGCATCGTTTGTAGAAGTTGGAAGTTCCTTAGTTTCAATATGCTTGAATTGGGGTGCGATTCATGTTTTCATGCTGTTTGATGTGATTTGAGGGCTCGACTAGGTTCGTATCGTGTTTTAGGACTTGTTGGTATGTTTGGTTGAGGTCCCGGGGTGCCTCGGGTTGATTTCGGATGGTTTTTGGATCAAAGTTTGAGTTTGAGGGACTGTTGTTGCTGAAGCCTTCTGGTGCAATCGAACCTGCGGAACATTGGTCGTAGGTGCGAGCTCGCAGAAGCAAGATAGAAAGCGCAGAAGCGGAGGATTGGACTGGGGATTGTGGAGCACAGATGCGGAAGGTATTCCGCAGGTGCGGACTCGCACCTGCGCTTGGAGGGTCGCAGAAGCGGAAAAAAGAGTGGTGAGGTTGGTTCGCAGAAGCGGATTATTTGCGTAAATGCGCGTCCGCCAAAGCGAGAGTTTCCACCGCATAAGCGGTTGGTCAGCTTAGTGGCCTCCGCACATGCAAATGATGGACCGCAAAAGCGGCTAAAGTGGTTGCAGAAGCGAGAACGCTGGGCAGATTAATTAAATGAGGGTTCGTGATTTTGCTTCATTTTAAACATTTCATGCTCGAGTTTGGGCGATTCTTGAGAGGAGTTTTGAGAGGTTTCTTGAGGTAAGTCCCTTGTGCTCATTTGTTATCAATAATCTTGTTTCTCCATTGAATTTTCCACCTAGTTTGTGTGTATTTAAGGTTGAATTTGGGAGTTTGAGGCTAGGGATTTGGAGAGTTGTATTGGGGGTTTTGGGTGACGATTTGATGTCGGATTTTGATAAATTTGGTATGGCTGGACTCGTAGATGAATGGGCTTTCGGTTTTTGTGACTTTTAACGATTTTCCAGGCGTGGACCCAGGGGGTGGCTTTTGAGTCAATTTTTGACTCTTGATTAATAACTTGGTACTTTCTTATGGAGTTAATTCCTTTAGTCCGTGTTGATTGTATCAAATTGTTTGTGGCTAGATTCAAGGCATTTGGAGGCCGTTTTGTGAGGCAAGGGTGTATTGGAGTAGAGATTTGCTCAGATTGAGGTAAGTAACAGTTCTAAATTTGGTTCTGAGGGTATGAAACCCCGTATTATGTGTCATGTGTTTTGTTTTGAGGTGACATACATGCTAGGTGACGGGCGTGTGGGCATGCACCGTAGGAATTGTGACTTGGTCAATTCCATGGAACTGTGTAGTTGAGTAATCTGTTGTTATCCGTTCATTCTCCATGTATTAGAGAAATTGAACAACAAATCATGTTAGAAATTATGTTTAGACTATGCGTTGGCACTATAGGGACCCACATAAGTTGTTTACATGTTGAATTATCTGTTAAAATGTAGTTTTGTACTTAGTCATAGTTTTACTTGCATATTACATCTCACTCTCTATTGTTCGTTATTGATGCATTATATCATTACTGTTTAGGCTGATTATCATGATTTCTGAGTGCCCGAGAGACTGGAGAGGTTGATGACTAAGCGAGGTCGAGGGCCTGATTGTGAGGATATTTATGGTATCGGGCTACACGCCCCAGCATGTTTTATTGATTTATGCCATAATTGGCTTGTTATAGCGCTTGGGCTGAAGGAGCCCCTCCGGAGTCTGTACACACCACCAGTGGGCGTAGGTACCTACTGAGTGCGAGTGCCGAGTGCTGAGTGCCGAGTGCTGAGTGATTGAGAGGAATGAGTGACTGTGAGGAATGAGTGATGGTGAGGTTGGAGTCAATGGGAGGACTAAGTGACTGTTGCCCTGAGTTGACGCATTTGACTTTCATTTCTGTTGCACTTCAGCTATCATATATCACCGTCTCGTAATTTCTAAGAGATATTATATTCTGTTTCACCTAAACTTGATATGGATTAAATGTTGTGGCCTAAATTGTCGAACTTGAAAGCATGCCTACCTTCCTATGTTGAAATTTCTGTAATTGAACTATCACTGTAAGCTAGTCACCACTTTCAGTCTTTTATTTAGTCTTGTTACTTACTGAGTTGGTTGTACTCATGCTACACCCTACATTTCGTGTGCAAATTCAGGTGTTTCCGGACACGGTGTGTGTTGATTCCTTTGCACAGTTGATCGTGTGGATATTTCAAGGTAGTTGCCTGGCGTTTCGCAGACCTTGTCTTTCCTTCCCTATTTTTCCGCTTTATGTATTTAGTTCAAACTATTATAGACAGTACTCCTAGAATTGTGATGTTTAGACGCTCATATACTCCGTGACACCCCGATGTTGGGAATTTCTATATTGGTTTTGACTTTCTATCCATTTTGAGAGTTTGATGGTTTAAAACTGTGTTATTCTAATTTTTCATTTAAAAATGTGAAAGTATTTTGAAGTGTCAGCTTGCCTAGTACCACGTTAGGCGCCATCACGACAGACTAAGTTTTGGGTCGTGACATGGGTAATACTAATCATGCCCTCCAGAGAAACCCCAAGGCAGGCCTTAAGAACTGTTCCCTTGACTAACAATGAAGCTGAGTATGAGGCTTTGATTGCAGGGCTTGAGCTGACCCGAGGACTGAACTCCGAGGTCATAGAAATCAAATATGATTCCCAACTGGTAGTAAATCAGGTATATGGGATCTTTGACAGCAAAGAGGAACACATGCAACAATATGTAGTGAAAGTCTAGACTTTGATCGCACGGTTTTGGGAATGGTCAATCATCCACATCCCGAGAGAAGAAAATCAGAAGCAGACGCACTGGCCAATCTGGGCTCATCAACGGAAATGAAGGGATCAGACTCCGATACGGTCGTGCAGCTTATGCATTCAGTATTGGATGTGGATGGTTATTATGAAGTAAACGCGACCAATTTGGTCTGGGAATGGAGAAATGAGATCATTGACTATCTTGAGCACGACAACTACCCGAAGATCCCAAGGCATTCCGGGCGCTACGCACTAAAGCAGCCCGTTACTGCTTCAGGGGAGGCCAATTGTATAGAAAGTCTTTCCAAGGCCCGTTGGCCCGATGTTTAGGAGCCTCCGAGGCAAATTACGTCATGAGGGAAGTCCACGAAGGAATCTATGGGAATCACTCTAGTGCAGACTCGTTAGTGTTAAAGTTAGTTAGGGCAGGATACTACTAGCCCTGGATGGAACAAGATGCTAAGACATTTGTTTAAAAATTCGACAAGTGTCAACACCATGTGCCGTTGGTGAATCAACCTGCAGATATTGCATTCGGTATTGTCACCTTGGCCATTTATGAAATTGGGGATGGACATAGTCGGTTCGTTGCCGCCGTCTCTCGCTAAGGTAATTTTTATTTTTATTTTAACCAATTACATTTCTAAGTGGGTTGAAGATGGTCCTTACCAGAAAATCAACGAGCGTAAAGTGGATGATTTCCTGTGGGAGAATATAATTTGTAGGTTTCGAATATTAAAGGAAATAGCCTGTGACAACGGGCCACAATTTATAGGCACAAAGGTTACCAAATTCCTTGAAGAGTTGAAATCAAAAGAATCACATCCTCGCCATACCATCTGAGCACAATCGGCCAAGCGGAATCGACAAACAAAGTGATTATTCAAAATCTCAAAAAGCGATTGAAAGCAGCTAAAGGAAAATGGCCTGAAGAGTTACCAGGAGTGCTATGGGCGTACCGAACAACGGCCAAATCAAGCATGGGAGAGACTCCTTTTCCTCTCATATACGGAGCAGAAGCCTTGATCCCGGTGGAAGTGGGAGAACCTACCAGGAGATACTTCCTGGCGGACGAAGAAGCAAACAATGAAGAATTGATGGTCAGATTGGAGTTGCTCGACGAACGCATAAACTTGGCACATATAAAGATGGCGGCCCAAAAATAAAGAATGGAAAGATATTATAATTGAAGATCTAATATTTCAAAATGGGAGACTTGGTTTTAAGAAAAGTGACTCAAAATACCCAAGAGCTCAACACAGGAAAGCTGGGTCCAACGTGGGAAGGCCCCTACCGGGTTTCAGTTGTCATCGGAAAAGGATCATATGAACTAGAAAATAAAGACGGAGTAAAATTGCCGAGCAACTGGAATGTAGCACACCTCAAAAGATACTATTGTTGATGAGCACTGCCTATATTGAAAGTATGTGTTGCACTCTTTTTCCCTTCGTCCAGTTTTTGTCCCAATTGGGTTTTTTGGCAAGGTTTTTAACGAGGCAGCAACGGAAAGCATACTACAAAGGAAGCACCATTAGCAAAAATAAGACCTTTAAACGACAAGGCGTGGAAACAATGAAGCACTATGGGACGGTTAGATAATCGTTTTCTTGATAGCAAAGTTCCTAACGGGAATTAAAGCTTGCTATTGGACCAAAGGTTACCCGACCGTTCATGAGTGCAAGCCACTTGGGAGTGGTTATATAATCTTTGGCTCTATAGCAAAGTTCCTAACAGGAAGTGAAGCTTGCTATCGTACCAAAGATTATCCAACCATTCACTAGTGGGATCTTCAAAGGAGCGAGACTTCTAGTGTTTCCATTCGCATTCTTCGCATTCGAACACTGGGGGGAATGATATGATAATACGGCAACATGACTGCCACATAAACTAAGACTACGAAAAATCGAGAACAAAGATGTATCATCGGGACCAGGGACTGCGTGGCCAGCCCCATAGAAACAAGTTGTACAAATTAGCCACAAGTAATGGCAATTTCTTTTCAGCACAATGAATGCTTATGTACTTTTTAAAATGGAAGGAATAAAGTAAAGTCCTTTTATTTTTATCTTGTTTCTTGTCCAAACGATGAATTAATTTTATCATTTGAAAGTTAATCAAGTACTTCAAATGCTAGTGCTAGAATGAACAGAAGACGTCCTCTTCAAGAGCACCGTAAACATAAGAGGTCCCTCTCTTATGAAACCCTCACAGTAAAGGGTTAGTACGGAAGAATTTATGCCCGGAACCCAAATACTATCGAGGAAAGATGCACCTGAAGCCTTGTATAACTCGACACAAAAAAGTAAAATTTGCGCAATGCTTAAACGAAAAAGCACTTTTATATAACAGACATGCCAAGCAGCACAAGTACAAATTTACGAAAAGAGAAACAAAGGGAAAAGAAAGAAAAAAAACTAAACTACTGTGTCCCCAGAACTCGGGGGAAGAGAAGCGTATGCGCCCTCAGGAGAAGTAGATGGATCTACCACCGGCTCAGGATCTCGGCCTTCATCAGCATCCCCTTCAAATTCTTCTTCAGTTCCCGAGAACTCGAAATCGGAACCAGAAGAGTCAGTCGTATCGGGTTGAACCGGGAGGCCCCTTCGGGCAGTTAACTCCAACTCACATGCCTTGGCGATCTCGGCATCAAAATCAATGACACCCGCTTTGGACTTTTCCAAGGTTTTAATCCTCATGCTACATAGAATGTGTTTTTCAACAATGAGGGAATCCGCTCGGTGCTGAAGCTCTGAATTAAGCTGATCAACCTCGATCGAAAGTTTATTTTGCTCGGATTTTGTGGCCTGAAGGCTGAGATCAAGGTCACGGATAGTGGAGTTGTAAAGTTTATTGTGTTCCATGACCCTCTTATACTTCTCTTCCATCTGGGCATGCTTCTCCTCAACAGCGGCAGCCTCTTAAATTTTGGAGTTCAAGGCTGCCTCCAAATTATCCAGTCTTTCAGTGGAGGCAGCCTCACGCTCGGCAGCAGTAAGAATAGCATTTTGAACCTCAGACCATTTTGCCTTGGCCTCTTGAAATTGTACCTTTAATAGGGTGGCCTCTTGGCTGTGGGTCATCACCTCCTGCTCACTCTGCTGCAACCGAGTCTCCAACTCAACGGCTTTGGCAGCTTGTGCTTTCAGTGCCGGGAGGCGAGCAACAATTTGATCCCGCTCGGCCAACAGTTGATCCTGCTCGGATGTGAGTTTTTCTTTATCGAGGATCAAATTTTGAAGGCCCTCGGAAGCAAGGAAGTTATCCTGCAAACAAAAACTCAAATAAGAAATCCTGTCATAACAAGACAAGAAGAAGCAATAAAAGGAACAAATATCATACTGTTGATGCGTTGTGCATGGCATTGTTTACCATACACTCCCCTGAAAGAGAGTGTATTTTCTTCTTATCTTTCTCTGAAGCCAGCAGCTTCGGGTAATTAGCAAGTTTCACCAGCCGGGACAACAGATGGCACTCAGTAGAGACCGAGAGGGAGACGCTTCTCCACCTCTGAGGATCTGCAGAGGGGGTGAATAGTTATGCCCCAAATTCCCATGGTCTGGGGACTAAGGAGGTAGGAAATCCTCCTCTCGATTGTCTGCGGTCGGTAGGGATGATGTAGCAGTTGCTGATCGTGAAGGCATTGCTGGCGAAGAAGGAGATAAAGCTTATGGCGTTGTGGGTTGAGAAGTAGCTGCGGCAAAAACAGTGCTAGTTATTTATTGCTCATCAACCGAAAATGGAAAAGGCCCGGTTTCCCAGCCTCATAGTACCGGGAGAGGTAACTGGGGTTGGTAAGCGAGAATTGGCATCCTCCACTATATCACACTCTCCCTAGAGGGCTTGGACGTCGTCCTCAGTATGTGTTATTGGCTCTTCAGATTAAGCATTCTATTGAGCTGATGAAGGTCCTCGTCTCCTCTGTAGGGAAGCCCCTTCATCACTGGCTCCCCCCACCATCATCAATCACCACAGTGGTTGCGGCTGGCTCGGGCGCGGTATTCTTCACCCTTTTATTTTTACCCTCAGCCGTAGAGGAACGTTGCCTTTTTTTGTTGCTTGTTCTCTGGTCGGGGACTCCGAGAGGAAGCACATGCATAGGAAGCAAGTCCGATGGCACATGTTCGGGTGAAAGCCTCTTGTAGCAACCTCGTCACATCTGTGGGATCAGCCAAAACATCCTCCTCGAGGACGGTAATAAAGCCCTGTGGAAGACCTGAATTCAACGGAAAGAGAAGTTAGCCAATCTCCATATACGTGAGGTAAAAATAAGATTAGTTCGAGAATCAACTTACCGTGATTTTTGGCTTTCCGCCCATATTTGAGGGTCGGTTCTTTCCACTGGTGGGTCTCAGGCATGGTAATATCCAAATTCTTTTGGACCCACTGGTCCAAGCCTTCAACCCTTGGTGGTGTCCACCGAGTTGCTGAAATAGTGAAAAGAGAAGGATCAGTAACATCTTGAAACAACCTTTAGTTAGGGAAAAGACAGATGTTGAACTTACATGTACGATTCCATGACTCGGGGAAAATGGAGTTGTGGTCGGGATGATGTCCCTGGTGGCAGCTACAACAAATTGCTCCATCCATCCACGGTCGTTGTCATCATCCATGATAATGAGCAAAGCATGGTGACCACGTTTGCTAAAGTTTATTACTCCCCTACGAAAAGTCTTAGGGAGTAAAGGTTCATCATTCGAGCCAAGGAGAGCTCTTCCCCCGTCTCCTGGCATAGCCGCCGAAGACAGGCTATCGTCCGCCACACAAAAGGGCTTACTTGTGCCAAATAGACTTAATACAGGAAGCAGAACTCCAAGATTATGAGGTCAAGTCCCCCGCTCAATGAGAATGGGCCCAAAGAGAAGGGATACGTATAAACGTACGTAAAACCCTTATTAGGGAAGGTTACTCGCTCCACCAGGTCCGAAGCGATGATGTCCAGGTCATGGCAACCATAATCTTCCTTCATAGCAGGAATGCTAGAAGGACGGATGGAAGAAGGGTACACACCAACAGCCTATGTACGAGAGTTGGCAGAAGGAAACTTCTCTTCAAAATCCTTGGCTATACTGAGCCTTCTAGGAATGATGGTGCTCACCGTGGGAGGGGCAGCATCATCGGTACATTCTTTGATTTTTGAAGAACTTGAGTTCTTGGTGAAGGAGGCCATAGTTAGCAAAAGGAAGTAAGAATTCTTTGAAGAAGAAGAATATTAAAGAGGAGTGAAAGCAAGAAAGATTTGAATGCAAAGAAGTTGAGAGAGTTTTGAAACACTGTGAAGTGTAAAAGAAGAAGAATGAGGCGTATAAGTAAAGGAATATGCGGCTAAAATCATAGCCATGATTACCTCAAGAACCGGTGAAAGTATTGCTAAATCATGGAGTGACGCGTGTTAGGTGAATTAAATGCGGAGAAACGTGTGTCTAATCAAACGTCAGAAACTTTTCAAAGGGGATTATAAAATTTCCTGCCAAGTAAGGTATCTTCACCAACTTCCCGAGCAAAATATGGAGGTTATTTTAATAGTTTCAAAATAGTAAGGGTAATATATTTTATAAATATTTAACACCAAATTATTAATTTAACACTATTAATTGCTAATTTCCTATTATATTCATATGAAATAGGTATTATTGATTAGAAAATATTTTCACCATGTTTATTGCAAATTATTAAGTATAAATAAATTAATTTCAAAAGGGAGGGTCAAAATTGGTTGTCAACAGTGGTTCTTGTAATCTAGGGATTTGGAGATTGGGAGTTCTCGGAGGCAGATTGTTCCTTGATTACGGACTATGAAGATATGGTTGGAGTTAGATAGCTGATGGTATTTGTTATGGATAGGTTATTGCAGGCTTTTGGAAGGATATTTACCTATTTTGGATAATCAGAGTTAATTTGGGGGCCCATTGGTAGGCCTAAAGAGAATGTTTGCTCTACATCGGATCGGGTTGTTTACTCTGCACAACTAGCGATGAGGGGTGTGTCATCGGCTAGAGTTGATCTTATTCGTGTTCTGATATGTTTCATGTGTTACTCTTCTATGCTACGATGGATTGTGAGATTGTTGACTATTTACACTTGATGCGATTCTATTTGGGCCTTGTGGTGGAACTTGAGCGAGATGGCTCTTGGGGTGTTGAATGGTGGATTGCGCTTTGGTTATGGTCTTCATGTCTGTGGTATATTGTGTTATCTATTTCTTCATAGTTATGATCATGCACTTCACGTGACTGATGTTGTTATACGCGTGTTTGGTGAGTATGAGAAGTTGGGCGTAGGTTTTGAATTTGAAAATTTGAAATAGTTCATTAAGCTTGAATTGAAGTGCGATTCAAGGTTTTGATGTATTATGTGTGATTTGAGGCCTCGAGTAGGTCCGTGTTATATTTTGGGACTATTGGTATGTTCGGACGGGGTTAGGGGCTCGAATGCGTTTCGGGGTGGTTTCGAACCATTTCTCTTATGTTTGCATTGCTGGTTTTTGCTGGTGTCAATAGTGAATCGTGTTCGGGTGGGAGTCATCACGTTCGCAGGTAAGGAATTAGACTGGAGGAGGAGTTACCCGTGTTCTCGTGTGAGAGACCGTGTTCGAGTAGGTTATTTGTTGGCTGGGTACTTTCCTCTTCGCATTCACAACAAGAGAGTCGTGTTTGCCATGAAAATCTGGGAGTTGGTGATGTTGTCTTCACGTTTGCGAGATCTATGACGCGTTCGTAGAGGGCTGGCTTATCTGTGCAGCGTGTTCGCAAGGTATGAACGCGGAGTGTATTCCTTGGGCAGTGACTTTTGTGCTTCGCGATCGTGAAGATCTTCCCGCGAACGCAATGGGTATCCCTGAAGTAGTGTTATAAAGTTCTATTTTCGGACTTTGCGTTTATTTTATCACATTTTGAGATTGTAAGCTCGGATTTGGGTGATGTTGGAGGGAATTTTCACCACTTGGATTGGGGTAAGTATTTTTTACTCGAATTTAATTATTTTACATGATTCCATCTTTTATTTTGGAAGAATTGTTTGGGGGGGGGGGGGGGAGGGGGTTATCAAAACTTTTCTAAAGTTAATATTTGTGATTTGGACATCGATTCGGAGTCAGATTTGAGTGAAACTAGTATGGCTGAACTCGTATTCAAATGAGTTATTGGAATTTGTGAGTTTTGTCGGGTTCCAAGGTGCGGGACCGGGTTAAATTTTTGGTTGACTTTGAGTATTTAATTAAAATTCGACCGTTATCATTTGTGTTTGTTCCCTATGGAATTATTCGATATCTTTGAGTTACTTTTGGCCAGTATCGAGACGTTCAGAGGTCGATTCGTGCGAGATGGCATTTATAGAGTATTATTTTGTGTTTCTTGATGTAGTTATCTTACCTAAACTTGGTTGAGGCACTAGTTTCCTAAGTTATTTGTGATAGTTACGTGCTCTGGGTGGCGTACATGTGTGGGGTTGAGCCCATGTGCGTGCATCGGGATATTATTCATGCTCGGAGTAGTGCTTAAGATATGATATGTCTTGAATTGAATTCTAAGCTTAATGGTGTGATATTTCTTATATTTGTACCCCTATTATGAGCTATTTGAACTATGTTTAAGGTCACATAAAGGTTAATATCCTGATTGAACCTGATAGTTGCTACTTTTGTGATGAAATTGTCTGATTTGAGCTATGATAGCACACTTGGCACCTACATACACCTTAGCATGTCACTTATACCATTCCAGGAGTATGAAATTTGATGTTCATTGACCATGTACATGTATTCTTGCATATCTGCTTTCTGTGTGATATGGATTGGACTGGTAGCATGTGACCATGACGGGCGGACCGTGATATTGAGCATGTGACCACACCGAGTGGATTATGATATTGAGCATGTCACCACACTGGATAGATTATGATATTGGCACGTGAATTGTCCGTGCAGCATATGAGTTATCCATGTGGTTGATATTATTAGCACGTGAGTTGACCATGCAACACGTGAGTTATCCATGCGGATCCGAGATATTGTTATTATTGATACGTGAGTTATCCGTACAGCACGTGAGTTGTCCATGCGATTGATATTATTAGCACATGAGTTGTTCGTGCAGCATGTGAATATGGATCCATCCCCCTAGGGTCACCCTCTTATGTGCCTTCTTGATGGTGTACACGTGGATTGTAAGAAATCGACGGGCATCTGGTTACTGTGGACTTTGGGAAAAGTTTATCAGTGGTTTGGTTCGTTTATTGTGTTTTGAGGAAAATCTGGCCAGTGTTTGATTTGGTCATTGCATTTCATCTTTACTTGCAATTTTCCTTGGTTGTTTACCTGATTTATTTGTATATCCTCTTTATATGCTGGATTATTGATTGAGCAGAGTACGTTGAGTTATTGTGTGCACCAAGTGGTTTAATCTGTGATTCATGACTTGATCATATTATTGTTCTGTACTTGTTGGAATTATGAATTGTACATGTGATTAGCGAGTATCATTTATAATTATTGCTTATATTACCTCGCCGAGGTTAGTTATGATACTTGCTGAGTACATGAGGTCGGTTGTACTCATACTACACTTGTGCACCTTGCATACAAATCTTGGAGCTGAGATGTTGTGGATGATGGGAGCTGACACTGAAGATATACCTGCTTTTAGGATATATCTACCACTTGTTCTTGGTTGTTTTAGATTTGTATTCTGTTTATGTGTGTTCTAAACGGATGTTGTATTTATTTTCATACCAGCTTTGTAAATCTAAGTCTTAGTGGCTCATGACTTGTATTACCAATCCTTCGATTATTGTATGAAAATTCTAATTATTTCTTGCTTATTATTTCATTAGAGTTGTGTTGACTGTTTTTTGGTTTACCTAAATGGTTGGGTTAGGTGTCACCACTACTAGGTAGTTTTTGGGTCGTAACAATAACTTACTAAGAAAAATTAAATTATTGGTTAATTTTCTCTTAATCCAAATCAGGTTGTCAACGTTAATGATGACTTTTTCCTGAAATTAACATTTAAATTTTAAATAAAAATAGTACAAAGATCCAGAAAAATATCAGAAGCTGGAATTGGGTATTTTTATTTTTTGATTAAAAAATTAACTCGTGTCATTGACACTAAATTAATGGGAGTGAGAGCCTTTTTATGAACTAGTTCATAAATATAAGATATTAGGGTTCTTAATTATTGCATTTCTTGTTCTGTTACTACTTGCCATCAGTACTTCCTTAGTTTGCTAGCAATACTTCTTCCATATTCTCTATTATTATCTTGAATTTAGTTTTTAAAATATATTGTCTTGCTATTATTTGCTATCGGTACCTCTTTCATATTCTTTATTGCTATCTTCAATTTAGTTTTCTAAATATATTGTCTTACTATTACTTGCTAGCAGGGCTTCTTCCATCTTCTTTAGCCGAGGGTCTATCAGAAACAGTCTTTCTGCCCTTCCAGAGTAGGGGTAAGGCTGCGCACATCCTACCCTCCCTAGACCCCACTTGTGGGATTACACTGGGTTGTTGTTGTTGTTATTGTTGTAGGGTTCTTTAAAGAAGAAGGAGGAGGAGGGGGAGGGCTCTTTTGCCATATTGGACAGCCACGTCAGTATGTATATTATATTTAAATGGGACAAGGGCCAAATTTGTCCTTCTACTTTCTAAAATAGTCTACATTTAACCTCCGTTATACTTTGGGGATAAAAATATCCCTACCATTAGCAAAGTTATTAAAAATACCCCTATCTTTAAACAGAATTCCAGCTAGGACGGAAACAAAACTTAAAAATATATTTTTGCTGACATGGCTACTTACGTGGCCATATATTTTATTTTTATTTAATATATCACTTGTCTTCTTCCCCAAATTCGACTTCCTCCATGACTGGGCCTCAAGCTTCTTCTACAACAATTTCAGAGAAAAAAGAAACTTGATAAAGCAGAGATTTAGGACAATAAAATTTGTAAGCAATAAAATGCAATAAAAATAAATGTCGAAAAACATAGATACCGGTGAACTGCGATTTTCCTTACTGATAAACTTGTGCTTAATAGAAGAGAAAATAGAAGACTTACTTCCATCATTGCCATTGTTGAATGAGAAAATCTGACGTGGCACCTTCTCAGGAAGAGTTTCAATTCCCAAAATCTCCTCCTTAAGCTCTATGGTGGAAGAAATCAGAGTATTTTTGGTAACAATATTTTGATTTGGAAATTTTTGGCCATTGAGTGTCTTACTGTCGGAGCTTTAGTCCTACGACAAAGGTCTCTTGAGGAACGAGAGCATTGATTTCTACCGCTGCATTTCAAATTGGTGAGGCTGTAGGGGGAGAGAGAGAGAGAGAGAGAGGATAATTGGCAGGATAGAAACTTGTTTATTTTATTTTTTAAAATATATGTAAATCTCTCAAAACCTGAAGCGAACTGAGTTGTGTATTTGATATTTTTAATTTGTAATTTGATGCCTGATTTTGTTCTTTGTGAACGCAGCAGACGTACTTGAAAAGAGAAAACGTACTTGAAAAGATTCTCTCTAAAATTGTTGTAGAAGAAGCTTGAGGCCCAGCCATGGAGGAAGCCAAATTTGGGGAAGAAGACAAGTACTATATTAAATAAAAATAAAATGTATGGCCACATAAGTAGCCATGTCGGCAAAAATATGTTTTTAAGTTTTTTTTCCGTCCCAGCTGGAGTTCTGTTAAAGATAGGGGTATTTTTAATAACTTTGCTAACGGTAAAGATGTTTTTGTCCCCAAAGTATAACGGAGGTTAAATATATACCATTTTAGAAATTAGAGGGGCAAATTTGGCCCTTTTCCCTATTTAAATTGATCTAAACGCTCAACTGGATATCAATTAGTTTTTAGGGCAAAATGATCCCTTTTTTTTTATGGCAAGGACCTATTTGGTATAAAAAAATAAAGAGGGTAAAACTGCTCTATTTTCGATAGTTTAATGGTAATTTTGGCCTTTTTCGATTTAATTTTGATATAAAGTAAAAAACAAAAAAATTATTTAAAAAAAAGGAGAAAAAGAAAAAGGAGAAAAGTAGTGTGACCGGGTCGCCAACCTTTTAGGATGAGAGTGGAAAATAGAAAAGGGAAAGTTGTTAATCTTGCCCCGGGTCTCAAAAATCATCACCGCTCTCTGTCGCAGTTACGAAGCGAAACCCTAGGCTGATAACGAGCTCACCCAAAGAGAAGAGAAGAGAAGAGAAGAGAAGATGCTGAGGATAGCTGGGAGGAGGGCTTCGTCTCTATCGCGATGGCCCGTGCGCTCCGCCGCTCCATCTTCATCCGCTTTCATCTCTGCAAATCATTTCAGTTCTGATGACGATTCCTCTTCCCCCAGATCCATTTCTCCTTCTCTCGCTTCTGTGTTTCTCCACCATACCAGAGGTCTGTTTCCCTCTTTATTTTCTTTTAATTCAATGATTTTGTCTCATCCTAAAATACGATAATTGCTAATTCTAATTATGCGTCGGTCTTAGGTTTTCTCGCGAAAGGTTCAATCTTTGAAATTTGTAGCTAATTTCTTCTATAAGGAAATTATAGCTTAGTTCTAATGCAATTTTTATGTTCCACTTTCCACATGGTATATTTTGCGACTTTTATGTTACGGTAGCCGCAAGTGGGATCCCACTTTCTATGTACCGGTGGTATATTTTGTCCCACTGTAGTCTTATTTGATTTGTGTTTGATCTTGCAACATCCATAAGGCACGTCTGTCTGGTTCATTTTATGTTTTCATTTAGTTTCACTGGGATCTCTCATTAATGCTAACTGTGTCGCTCTTTCGTTTTTCTTTTTCACGGGATAGCAGTGTGCCCAGGCCAACTTGGATGCACCTCAGCTATTTAAATTTTAATGGAGTATCTGCTATCTCATACCATCGCAAAATGTTGAGTAATTCTGTCCGTTAAGGCTTAGACTGATGGAAGAAATCACCTAGAATTTTTGCTCCCTGGTCTTCCATATCCAATTCCAGTTTCATTGACAGCTAGGTCACACTTGCTCTAGCTATTTATTGTATCATTCTTAACTAGCCACTGCAGTTATAGTTATTAGTCTCTTACGAGGATAGCAGTGTGCTTGTTTCTTTGTGTTTTCTGCAATCATTTCTGTGCTTGTTTACTTTGGGCTGTACTTATTGGTTGAACTATTCTAGACCTCACCATAGACTTAAGGTGGAGGTAAAAGTTTCTATAATTTGAGTTCTCTAACGAAACACTTCTAGTTTATCTTACCGGATGAATTTATATTGGCAAACTTCAACTGCTTTGCAGTTTCAATTGTACAATTTATTAGCTCATGTACGCCTAAAGTTAACTATAACTCCTGCTTCGAAATGTTAAAAAAATATTTATGAACGAGGGAAAACTGAGTTCTAATCCTTCTACCACTGCAACAACAAGCATCTCATCTTAAATGTTGGTCTTTTGGGGTGGGGTTGACGAGTTACAAATTGTCCGTTGCCCTAAGTCTGATCAGATCTTGTGAATAATAGCGCCTGGTAAGGTTATTGGAAGAATTTTTTCATGTCATTTGTTTTAATTACATGCAAACATTCCAAATCCATGGATGGGAACTAGTTGGCTGAGATAGTTAGCTTTTAGTGTCTGAACGATCAGGCTTTTTTTTTTTCCGTCTGATGTTGGCTTGATGTCATTTTTTTGATTTGGCTTTATCCATGATAAATTCTGGAATTTGCTGGTGTTCGGCATCTGTTACTTCTAACAGCTTTTCAATTATTTCAGGGTTTTCATCTAATTCAGTTTCTCCTGCACATGATATGGGTTTAGTCCCAGATCTTCCACCCACAGTGGCTGCTATTAAGAATCCCACATCAAAAATTGTTTATGACGAGCACAACCATGAGCGTTATCCGCCTGGTGATCCAAGCAAACGTGCATTTGCCTACTTTGTCTTGACAGGAGGCAGGTTTGTCTACGCCTCATTGGTGCGTCTCCTGATTCTTAAGTTTGTTTTGAGCATGTCTGCCAGTAAGGATGTTCTTGCCCTTGCTTCACTTGAAGTGGATCTTTCCAGCATTGAACCTGGTACAACTGTTACTGTGAAGTGGCGTGGCAAACCTGTTTTCATCAGGCGCCGAACTGAGGACGACATCAGTTTGGCAAACAGTGTTGATCTTGGCTCCCTTCGCGATCCACAACAAGATGCAGAGAGGGTTAAGAATCCAGAATGGCTTGTGGTTATTGGGGTATGCACCCATCTTGGGTGCATTCCTTTGCCAAATGCTGGTGATTTTGGTGGTTGGTTTTGCCCTTGCCACGGCTCCCATTATGACATCTCTGGTAGGATCCGCAAGGGACCTGCACCATATAATCTGGAGGTGCCTACTTATAGTTTCCTGGAGGAGAACAAGTTACTTATTGGTTAAGTAGGTAAAAAGGCTGTACTTGTGGGAAATTGTAGCTGCTGGAACCAAAATATGAACTTGACTAAAACCATATACACATTTCTTTAATTCCTTATGTTTAACTTTGTGAGTTATGATTTTGGATTTGTACTTGCCCACCAGTTCTGGGTAGATCATGGATTTTTGTGCGAATAATTTTGCTGGCTGCTTGCTAAGCATTTTCCAGATTTGCTGGCAATTTGTTTTCTATTTTTATTTTTTATTAATTCTCTTGGCATGAGTCCTGTTTGTGATTTATGAATAATTTTTCTTCTGGAGAGGTCTTCTTTGGTGCACTGTAGTTAGTCTCTGCCTCTCTGGTATGTGAGTTGTTCTCTATGAGGGTATTCATCGGTGCAAACTGGACATTAAGCGCAGCCATGACATGCTGCATATCTTTACCGGGTGGAGTTGGTGCAGACTGCAGGTTGCTGCTAAGAGGGCACTAAGCAGGTTGCGTTGAAGTGCAAATTTTAAAAAGAAAAGCACTACGTGAGATCTCTCTCTAAGCAGTTTCTTGAAGCTAGATGCACCTTCTGCAACTACCTTCCCTTTTTCAATTCTCCTTTTCCGCGTGTTAAAATTTGGAAATCAAGTCTCTCCGTGAGTGGCTGTATCTAGTACCATATCAAAAGCAAATATCGTCACACAAGTTGAACAAACACTGCTGTATCAAACAAGGGATTGAGACACCTGCCTCCAACTTAACTCGGAGCTTAAATAAGGACAGTCTGAACACGCTTGTTTATTCCACAGAGTTTAGTCCCCTGAAGCTTTTTTAAAGGAATGCAAAGCTACGTCTATGAGAAAGTGGCTTCCTATTACCCGAATTTTCAATGTGGCTGGGTTAGAGCTTGGTATTTTATCATTTATGCTTCCTCTCGGTCATACCAAAAACAGATGGAGACAACAGTTTCTACTCATGAAGTTTGGCTAACATTCCTGAACAATTTGCATTTAATTAGGAGAATCAGTTAAAAGACGATAAAAATACAATATAGTAATCCACGAATCATTTAGAAATGAGAATATGCGGTTGTAATGGCTCCTAGGGCATTAAGTCATAACTAAACCACTGCAATTATAGATTCCTGAATAAGGGCATTGCTATGGCAGTTTGTCATGCCCAAGCTGAAGGGACAAGCAAGATCAGTTTGGCATTGCATTTAGCAGTCATGAACAGGAACTAATGGTAATTTGCCACCATATATGTCAGCGAGTTGGTCATCATCAATGTCTCGTAGAAGAGTTGCTCTCAATTTTTTGTTTTCAACAAAAATAATCTGCATAAATGAATGTTTCAAAGAGAAGAAAAACAATAAAAAGGATCAGACTCATATATCACTCTGTCTATCCATGCTTTTAGCATTATGTTTACACTAAGATAAGTTACAATAATAGTTTCCCAACAGACTTGGTCCCAGAAAGAAGACTTTTCAGACAAAACTGTTCATTAAGTTTTAGAATCTGAGTCCATAACCCGCAACCCCACCCACAAAAGGTAAATATGGATTAAGGAGGTGAAAAGAACCAATTCAAATGTCACCCACTCAAGGGAATGATGCAGATAAATGAAGATACTTTTGAAAGATAGCAGAAACTCCTGTGAGTTCTTTGGTAGTTTCTTTCTTCAAAGTTTAAAGAAAGGAAATATAGGGCTTTTGTTATCAAATAGAATTTCTTTATAAAGTACTGATAAAATCTTCAAGAGGATACTAATTTCACCTTTTTTTTTGGCTGTCGATAAAGGGTCAATAACCTTTCATGCGATATTAGTTACCTTTTTCTTTGTTTTGCTGTCGATAAAAGGGTAAATAGCTTTCCATGCAGTCATAAATATGTAAGGGACATGGACTATAAATAGCTTGCCTAGCCTCTCAGGGTAGCAGTCCTGAAGTTGACACAAAAAGAAAGATGAGGTTCCAAATTATGATTATATTGGTTAGTTGTGTCTTGAGTGACATGCTGGGGAACGAACCTGCAATATTGAAAGAGCAGCTAAATATCCACGAATATCGCTATTGGCATATCCCCATCCTTACAGGTCACTAATGGCAACAAACTTCTCTTGCTCATTTGGCATTCTACAAATATATGCCGAAAACCCAAACACCGAATGTCATAAGCTAGAACTTGGAAAAGGAAAAAGAATATGAACAAACAGGTAGACAGGCAAACACAATCCGATAGATAACCGAAAGGAACAGACAGGTCGACAGGCACAGAGAACTAAGATAGACAATCCCCTGCTTTAATTACAAGGTTAGAAGGGACCCCTTGAGCTTTGCCTGGTTATTATGAGATTGCCTGGATCAAAAGAAATGAGTCCGTGCCATAATGCTGCAGTCTATACTTGTTATCTCAAATTGATCGAAACATGAGAATAAAGTACATGTCATATTAGGTCCAAATTATACACCAGCTTATTCTACATTTGATTAAGGACTTCAAGCTCGAGTTCTTCTACTTAAGGCAGAAAGGAAATATTGTAAAGGGCATATGCACGGAGGGAGGTGGGAGGAAACAGAGAGAGATCATATACTCATAAAATAAAAAAATAAAAAAACAGAGAAAGATCATATGTTTTCCGAATTACCTAGCACATACTTTGTCAAGGGTGTACGTGACTAAACCTGTATTGAAGGATGAACATGTTAGTTCAGTGTCAGCTTTATTTTCCAAAAGAGAAGGTCGTTAGGTTATTGAGCATATAAAGTATAAGATACAGATAGATGATTCAGTTTTTACGAATGCATACGCTGGAACTCATCTACACTTGCTTGCTTATGTCGTCCACCAAATGCAATAACAATAGGGCGCCCTATCTTGTCTTGTCCTTGCATAAACACCTTATTGTGCGCAAGCTCATTTGATATTTCAGAAGGAGATATGCAGCCAGTAGGCACAAAGTCCTTTCTCCAGCTCAGGTACTTGAGGAACATATTAGAAGCCTTTTCGACATCTAGATCTCTAGCTCGTAAAAATCTGCAAATCATCTGATCATCCAGACCCTGCATTTTAAAAGCAGAAAATCAGACTATTGATACTAACCTAAAACCATGGAAAACAACATTTAAAAAAATTTGAATAGACATAAGTGGGTCTAACCCCTTGGGTTCGACCCTTCATCAAACCTTGTGTGAACACGAGATGCTTCGTGCACTGGGCTGCCTGCTACTTATTTATTTTATAAGTGGGTCTAACCAGTAACCAGGAACAAATCCGTTGCTGGTTAGTTTAACACCAAAGTTAGATATGTTATAATCAGGCACAGGTCCATCACTGGTTAGTTTAACGCCGGTGTCAGACTATCGCGAAAAACAGTAGAACCAAAAAGCTGGACAACTCACTTCAGACTGATTAAAGTAGGTTCTATCCTCATAAGTATAAGCAGCAGCATCTTTTGTATCTTAGCAAAAGAAGCCTACTCCTTCCAATCCACAAGCATATAAAGCAGGAAAAGTCGAGAAAGGAAGGGTGGATGTAGGAAATATGTATGATTTGACTGGGCTAGATGTTATCTCAAATAGAGATTTCTAGTAACTTTAATACTGAAAGATTTTTAGTTCCCCTATTTTCTGAAGAGATAATCAAACAAATCTTTTTTGGGTAAAGCATCACGCGAATGCTGTTTCCTTTGCCACTTTTACAACGTGCGGAAGCCAATGGTGGAGCTAAGTTGAGGAAAAATTGAATCCCTTCGTTGAAAGCAAAATACGATTGTGTTTGGTTATATATAAATTATTAAATTCTCTTGACATAAGAGGAAAAAATCTAGTGAAGCGGCAAAGGGCTCCAAAAATTGCTTGAGGTCACAAGTTCAAATCCCATGACTGACATTCTATTGTTTTTAAACCCCTTATATGAATTCTTGGTTCCACCGCTATTACTAGCAAGTTAATAATTTCAAGTTGATTCCTTGAAAAACATGTAAGCAAATCAAATGTAGGAAATGGGCTAATTTTAGTTACATTTACAGACCAACTAACTAAAATTAGGAATTGTATTCAAGGGGAAAGTAGTGCTAGACTGTATGTCCATGGTGATCTGTTCCCTTTCTCTCTCTGTAAAGTATAATTATTGCCATTTTCTGGCCCTAGAATGTTCAGATGCCAAGAGTAATAGTTCAATACTGGAAACATTCCTAAGTAAAGAATTGGGAAGCAGACCTTAGCGGAGGGATCTTCTTTCTCGACAAGGGCTCTCATGATTCCGACTTTACTACGCTCAATCTCTTCAGTTTCCTTATTGCCGTTGTTGTCATAGGAATCAGTTTCAGCATCCGAGTTAGCCGGGTACGGAATCTCGTCTTTGGCATTCTGGGACTGTGTTGAGGAACCATTACCAAAAGCATTTTGGAATTTCTTGCGCAAATACGAGCTCATTTCTCTCTATTTCCGACTTGATGAGAAAGAAAGAAGGAGAAGCAGAGCTAAGTATAAGTACCAGTTAATCAACGCGCTATTTGTTCATTTCATTTTTGTTGAAGCACCAGAATGAGGCCATAAGTCAAGTTAGAGGTTCCGGCTGGGATTTTTTTTTAATTTTTTTTTGGTAGCTGGGAATGAAATATTGTTTATCTGGGATAGACAAGCTTGTTGTCAGTTCACCAATATTCAATTCCTAAACCCATTAGTGTTGCGGCCTATTTTTTACTACTATATACTATATATAAGAGGCTAAGGGGGGGACGAACACTGCTGCAAACGTTGTACCATGTGCAGCTCTAACAAGCCGTAGGAACAAGGGGCTTTCTTGTATAAACTCATTGGGGCTGCATCAGCTAGCCTATCCTCCTCGTAAGCCTGCTACTACCGATACACTGCTCCTAACAACTGAAATGTAGTAAAAGCAACTTCGCTCACCTCTACAATACCCATGGTGCGGAAAATACGATGGTACTTCTCTAGAAAACCCTGCACATCCTCGGTAGCTATGCCACTGAAAGTAAGAGGATCATACTTCTTGAACCTCACAAGTCTCCTCTGCTCCTCCTCAGATTCCTCTGGCCTGACCTCAGGCTGAACCGGAATAACGTGTTTTGCCGGGACGACGTCTGGGACCGGATCAATATGGACCCGCTGCTCTAGGGTAAGGGCCGCGAGAGTCTCCGCTCCTCCGCCAGCCTGAGATGTGGCTGGTGCAAGGGGAATCAATCCCGCCTAAGCTAGAGTGCTGAACATGCTCAAAAACTGTGCTAGGGTCTCATGAAGTCCAGAGGCAGTAACAGGCGCCTCGCGCGCCTGTTCCCCAACCGGAGCTACTGGCGGCTCCTTAGTCGCTGCTCGGGCAGGTGCTCTGGCTGCAGCACGTGCCCTTCCTCGGCCTCTACCCCGGCCCCAGCCTCGCGCGGCTCTAGCAGGGGCGCGTGTGTCTGATCATCGGATCTATCTGCGCATGTCCTCACCATCTGTGAGAGAATAGAAAGATAAGACTCAGATTTCGTAACCAACAAATTCGCACGATGAGGAATCAAAGAAGTGGAATTTCCGAACAATTTCGTAGCCTCTCTCGAAGATAAGTACAGACATCTTCGTACCCATCTGCATGACTCTATTAAACTTGCTTATGACTCGTAATACATATGAACCTAGAGCTCTGATACCAACTTGTCACGAACCCAAATTCACACCTTAGGATGTTGTGATGGCACCTAGTCCCTAGGACTAGGTAAGCCTAGCATTCATTGATAGCTTAACAGAAATAACAAAACTGAGATAATAGAATAAAATGATGAAGCTCAGAATAACTCCAAAATGGAACATCAACAACATAATCCCCAAAACCGGTGGAACTGAGTCATAAGCTCTACATAATGTAGTAAAATCTTTAATATAACACTGTCTGATAATAGGATAAACAGTAATGAGAAGATAACCGAAGGTGACTCGGAGGCTTGCGGACGCAATGGCAGGTATACCTTGAAGTCCCGCCGGCAACTCAAAATCAGCTAACTAATGACCAGCACGCTCCGAGGTACCTGGATCTGCACAAAAAGATGTGCAGAAGCGTAGCATCAGTACACCACAATGGTACCCAATAAGTATCAAGACTAACCTCAGTGGAGTAGTGACGAGGCTAGATCAGGACACCTACTAGGACAAGTTAAACTGAACAGAGTATAATAAAGACCAATAACGAAAAATAAGGAAATGAATGAAAACAAAGCAGTACAATAGTGTAGACTAATAACAGAATTTAAAGAAAGAAAGACAACGAGAAGTGAACACATGATGAGAACAATAAGTAATCAATTACGGACAAATATAAGTAAAGATGATGAAGAAAATAACAAAAAACTGTTCAACCAACAAGCCTTTTTAACATGAAATGTACAACAAGAATCACAACCGAGGTATCACGCCTCATATTCATATTCCGAAATTTCAATCACAATCTTTCCTTATATCGCCGCGTGAGCCTTACATTTAGATATATTTGAATACATTTTTTCGAAATAGCTACACGCGCTTTAGCCCCATTATGTTACCGCGTGGCTTCAAGTAATTCCTTTGCTAGCAATACGCACATAAATCCCACCTTATGTCGCCGCATGCAGATCAACCCCTATCCTTATACTGCTGCATGCGCATCAATATCACAACACAATAACATCTCGTACCATATGTGCCCATATGCCACAACTTACCAAAATCAACAATTCCATGGTTACCATAATATATAGCCCACGGCATAACCACAATGTGTACAAGAATCTCAATAATAATAAAACGAATTGAGAAATACTCAACAAGGAGTAATATCTCAACAATTAATAATTTAAACCTCAATGTTATAATGGCTTACACAATTTCAACATCAATATTCCAACAAGAAGATATTCCACGAAATAACAACATCAAGTATGAGTAATTCCACAATAAAGGGTAACAAGACAATAAGAGAGGTAGCAACTTCAACTAAAGTATATGAGAGCAATTTCAACAACAAAGGATAAAACAAATGCTAACAACGTCAATTAGAGCATGCGAAAGGAAATTTATCAATGAAATATGTAACATGTTGTAACAAATTCAATTAAATGCATGGAAAAAGTCTAAAAGTCTAAACTGGTCAAAATATCACATATAGCCCGTGTGCATACTCGTCGCCTCGTGTACACTTCTTCCAAATTGTACAATTAACACAAACAACCCAAATCCTATGGTATAGTTTTCCCCACACAAAGTTATGCAAAATACTTACCTTAACTAGGCCAAATCAATCCTCGAAAATGTCACGCCCCGAAATCGAGGAGCGCGACCGACACTCAACCGAGTGAACCCGGCCGAGCAAGCCTATTAGATTTTCTTCTACCCAAACTCATCTATGAATAAAGAGAATGTATATTTTCATTAATAAAACAATACAGTGATCATGTCTGCAATACCAATTCTTATCATTAGTTACTTCATTTTAAAGTCTCAAATTTCACATACATTTTTCATAGTCTGAAGTGGAATAAGTAATTCAAACACAACATAACTAGTTTGACTTCCCCAGCACCAATATACAACCCACACTATGTCATGTCTACGGAGCCTCTAATAGATACAAAAGAGTACTATGATAATGCCGGCAATAAGGCCCTGGCTATACCTCAAACACAATACACGAGGAACAAAAGATACATGACCCCGAAATGAAGTGGGGCTCACCAAGTCAGCTGGGAAGAGGATGTACCGCTATCACTGATCAAAGTCTCCTGCTATGGAACTACCTGCATCCATTGAAGATGCAGCGTCCCCGACAAAAGGGATGTTAGTACATATGTAATAGTACTAGTATGAATGACAAAACACCCTCTCAATAGAATAATAAATAATACAAACAAGAATATCATAACATCAATGGAAGCCTTAAACAACATCAAACCTCAATTTAGGATCAAGACAGTGTTCAAATTAATTTCCATATCTTACGATGGGAGATTTTTAGTACCAATAATGTCACCTTTCACAATACCAATATTCACATCACCAATACCACCGTACTTGTAGCACGGAGTCCGATCACGACCCGATCGGCTAGGCCATCTCATCAGAGACATCAACCACAATCATAATTTCCAGCACAATCACCACCACGTGTGCGACATGGTATCCAATTACGACCCGATCGTCTAGGCCATCTCATTTGAGACATCATCCCTTTATACCAATCATTTGGTTTCATACCTTTTTCACATCTTTTCATTTCATTGGAACTAGTGGCCATAATTATATAATCATTCTTGGCACATCGGCCGTATTTAGTATTTCATGCTCACCTTTTTCACTTTCTAGCATCTTCATCATCAACAACATCAACAACAATTCAAATCAAGGTATGTAGTACATATGTGAGCAATTAAGAGTCTAAGGCACATAGAGATTCTTCACAAAATTTGGCATAATAGCCTTCGTTTAAACTTGACTTGAAGTCGAACATTTTTAATGCCCAACCCATATTTTGAACACATCCTCAATTGATAATGATCACGCCTAACTATGCCTTATAAAAAGGACTAAGCGGTTGTCACAAATATATTCCGGCTAATAAGTCCGGAGTCGAATCCCACAGGGAATTAACCTATCAACCACAACTGCTAGACTCGCACAAATTCACGCAATCAATCTTCAAAAATATTTAAATAATAATTTGGATGTTTATTAACTAAATATTACGTAATGAAAATGCAATAATAAATAACTAACTACGAACAATTTGTAAATAAGATTTGGAATGATCTAAGGTTGTGATTTCCCCTATTGTCGGAATCTTTTCCGCTACGTTTTCTATAAATTCTCCTAAGTCTTCTCAATCGATCATGAGCACTATGACTATCGTAACTCTCTCCCCGAGTAATTACCACAATTTACTAGACATATTCTCCCGAATTACGCTAGCTGGCATTAAGTACGGCTTACTCAGATCGCACCAAAGTTTTGTTATCCCTAATCCCACCTTTAAACGCTTCGTATTTATCCCTCATATACGTGAGGAATGATGTTGTTCAACAACTACCTAAATATGCACTCTCTCCCGAGTAATACATACTAAATAGGCACATCTAATTGAGGGCCCTTCAATCAACCACATGAATAATATAGTTGAACAAATAGAGAAAATACTACGACAAATTTATATTAACGTAACAAGAAAATCATCCTTCAATAAGTTCCATCAAAACCCTAGATTAGGAATTTAGCTACTCATACTCATAGTAATAATATCCCAAATATTTTGCATAATTCAATTACAAAGTAAAGATGAAAGGATGTAGAAATCGATGATTCTTACTCCCAACGGTTGATTCCACAAGCTATTCTTGCCTCTGGTTGCAAAAGTCCTCAAAAATGGCATTTTTAGGTCTATTTATATGTGTAGGAAAAGACCTAAACGTGTAGGCAAAGTCCTAGTCAAACCCGGAGACGAAATAAGTCTTCAAAACTCGGACTGTGCACGCCCAGACCTGGCCTCGCGAGGCCTAACGCCTGGTGGACCTCGCCCAGGCCTGGCGTCGCCAGGTATAAAGCCTGGTCAATCTCGCCTTCTGCCCCGTCTCGCCAGGTATAAGGCCTGATCTAGGCCTGGCTTTGCCAGGTATAACGCCTGGTGTAGGCCTGGCTTCGCCAACTTCTCCTTTTCAACTGCTCTCGAGCATGCTTTCGACTTTTAAGTATTCCTTTTTCTCTACTTTCATCTCCAATTCACCTACATATAAAATGGACTTCATTACGAGCAAATAAAGTGTAATTTATCATTAAAGTGTATAAAATGCAAGGCGAATAGTGTGTTAAACCATGAATTATAGCCACACATCAATAACCCACACTTAAACATTGCTCGTCCTTGAGCGATCAGACTACACTTACAGACACAACCTCACTAAGCAATTCCCTTAACTCATTGCACCAAGAATATTTAAAATAGTCTAAGCACCAAGGTGTAACATCCTCGCCTCAAAATTTGACTCACAAATACCATGACTTATTCACAATTCACTTACTTACTCTAACATGGAGGTCAATGACATTACCTTTCCTTTATGAATCACTTGCCCTCACCCAACAAAGAGCTCAGTTCCACACACAATGAATTTTAAGAACGTAGGAACTCAAGATAGGAAAAATTCACTCGCTCTCAAAAATAACATTCATATGCCACAAATGATGCATCATAGGCTTGCCCGTAGTGTAATACTCTATTAATCGAGCTTATTCAGTCTAAGATCAAATAGGACTTTGATTGGTTGTAATGTAGGCTGTGGGTCGGGTAGGATACATTTGGATATAAGTGACTACACCTCCCTTAAGCACTTTAATACATACACTTTAACATTCAAGACCATACTTATGTCAAACCAAAACTCCACCTTAACTTCACTTTATATTAGCCCCTACTTCTTTAAGAACCAGTATATCACTAGCCGCCACTATCAAGAATTATCTTTTCTTACAATACAACTATATATATATATATATATATATATATTTTTTTTTTTTCAGGCGGTACACCTTTCTCCTTATTTCAATTGTTCCACTCAAAAGCCAATCCACCACCCCCCACACTTTAACTTTTTCATAATCCATCATAATTCAAGTGCTCATGAGAGGTGACAAGGTTCAAATATATGGTCGATTCCAACAAAGGGGTACGACTTGTAATGTGGTTACCAAAGAAACAGGATTATAGGCTCAAAGGGGTTAATTACGATATATAACTTTTAGGTGGATAAACTATATATATATATATATATATATATATTTTAGGTGGGTAAACTATATATATATCTGCCTTAACAAAGAAACGCCTATATCACTTCTCAGACTGAACAAGACTACTATTTCGCTTTGCACACACACAGGGCAAGTTCTAGACATCAAATGCAATGCACAGAATACATACAAAACTCACATAGACATGGCACATAACTCACTCAGGATTGGTTTCATCACGACACTCCAGTCAAATCAGTTAAGCAAAATTAGGAATCTACGATTTAAGCTAATTATGCTAGAGTCAAAAATCGAGCCTAAGCGTCATAACCATAGCACTAACTATTCTCAAGGCATAACAAAGCTAAGAGATATTGCTACAATTAAATGTATAGCTCTATGGTTCCCACTCCTAAAAATTAAAACTAACTACACCCAGTTCAACTAAAAGCCTTTTGGAAAAGAACCGCGGCCCAATGAAAAACCAAGGGGGAATTACTATACTACCTAAAAAAAATCTTTTTGGTATTTTTCTCTAGACTTACTTCCCTCAAGAAAACTGTCTAGGAGATCCATCGTCGGGAAGAGTCCAGTTTTTTTTTTTTTTTAATAATAAAAACAAATAACAAAAACAAATCACTAAACCCAAATCACTAAAACAAATCCTTAAAACAAATAACTAAAATAATTATCTAACGAAAATGACACTTACTAAACCAACAAAAACAAACAACTACAAGTAATTTCTACAAGTCCCCACCCCACACTTAGATCATGCATTGTCCTCAGTGCATGCACAAATTGACAAAACAAGAAAAATGAGTAGGGTGCAAGGAAACTCCCTGATCAAATTGCGTCCTCATCCTCTTAGGCTCTCCACTCTTCATCATGTGCTTCCTTCTCATTATCATCATTGTCCTCATCATCTGACTACTCCGGCTCAGCCTCAGCCTGCTCAGGAGTGTTTATATCCTCATTATCGGGGAGTCTGTAGCCATCACCTATCCCAACCATCTGCTGGGCATGAGCATTGAGCGGGTACCGCTGCTCCAATAAGGTCCTCTCCTCAGATGTGGCTGGCCGACCCCCTATCCTCAGCTGCAAATCCATCATCCCATAGAGATGGGCCATAAAACTATCATCCCGAGCATTGCACTCGGCACCTGTCAAAGATGTCATGGCAGTCTCTTCTTTCAGCCGAAGACTAGTGATGTCCGTTTCTCGTAGGGGCTGATCGATGGTGTGGTCAAACTCTGGCTCCTCCTCAACCTCCTCATGTCTTAAGTACTGAGTTAGAAAATTGGCAAATGGTATTCGATCGGCCTTTTTACTCGTTCTGACTAAAGACATCTGGTAGTGGATCAGATAACCCACATTCACCCATTGACCCGTCATGAGGAAGTAGAGTGCACAGGTCCTCTCACGGCTAATAAGCGTGTCATGATTTCACGGTAGGAGCCGTTCATTTATCAGTTTAAGCCACACTTGAGCCTCCGCCCTCATCTTCTTCTTGGGGAACCTCTTGTGTCGATTAGTTTTCTTATTCCGGACCCATGCTGCCGTAGAATCGACACCACAAAGCGTGTGTCTCAGCTCTCTATATGTAGTCCGGCAAATGAAATGGTCTAATGGCTCCACGGGAACATTCGGAGTGCCTAAAAAGTTACATATGGCCGTGGCTGAAAAATCTATCAATCGCCCACGAATCGACACCAGTTGTTCAGTATTCTGCAGATCAAACCCTGCATAGAATTCTCGGACTAGGTTGAGATTAATGTCCCATGTGTTATTGAATACATAGCTCAACCCCAAATCCTGAATGCCCCTCCAAATTGCCTGATACTTTGCTTTCAAGCTGCGTTCATGGACAGCTGCTTCCGGGCGTACATGTTTAGGTCTACATCGCCTGTACCAATCCTTAGTATGCGGTGGTATGTTGTTGATGCCAAAATCCTATTGGCCTTGTGGTTGTTGACGCATGACTGCTATAGCTGCCACAGCTTGTGCTCCATTTAGATTGGAGGTAGCTTCTCCCCCTTTTCTCTTCTTTGGGGGAGGTGCGGAGGTCACCTTTGCTTTAGCCGGCACAGTGGAAGTAGCCTTTCCTTTGCCTGTGTCTTTTCTCGGAGGCATCTTTGTTCCTACACACATAATCATTAATCAGTTAAAACTGTATTACACATTACACACATAGTGTTTCCCAACATTCCGAGGTTACCCAGACTTCACCTCGTATTTTCTTAACATTAGAATCAAACAACAATACATGGGCTACCCGTGAGCCACCCCACACTTAAGATATTAACGTGGTGCCCGACTACACAACACTAGTTTATTAATCCCGGAGACTCAGGCTCCAATGGGGACAAGGAATGCCATTGAGGCATTATAGCAAACACTTAGCATGCACTAGTGCCATGGGAGTTCTTGTATAGGTGAGGGATTGCCTCACCCTCCCAAATCGGCTTGGGAGTTTCTTACTACCACTTGTTTACACAATAACAACACCATTCCTATGGGGTTCATGGGGCTGGGACACAGAAATACAATATTACAATGAAGAAAAACCCCAAATTTTTGTGGATAATCTCATACCTTCATCTAACTCGAAATGAGAAAGAAAGGAGATAAAAAATCATACCTGAGATGTTGTAAGATGTGGGCTTTGCCTTTGAACTGCTGTTTCCAGTAAATGAAGGAGAAAATAACTTGCTTGACTTCAATGGGGTTGGGATGGGGATGGATGGCCGTGTACGTACGTGAGTGTTTTGTGAGGAGTGTAGTGATTTAGGTTAAGGATTTATTCTATGTTAGTTTGGGCGTTTAAGTTAGAGTCCAAGAAAGGAGGGGTTAAAAGAAATAAGGGACAAAAATTAAAATAAGCTGAAGAATACTTACCTGGCGACGCCTGCCTAAGATCCTGGCCTTACCCCATGTGGCGCCAGGCTTAGCGCCTGGTGCACCTGGCCTTAGCCCAAACGACACCAGGCATAGCGCCAGGTGTGCCTGGCTTTACCCCTCGCGGCGCGAGCTACGTCGACTGGTTTCCTTCATGCGACGCTTAAAGCTCTGCTCGTCTCGCCCAAAATCACCTGCAAACTTGTTAATACCTAAAAATGAAAAGAAAAATTCTAACTACACTAAAAATCATTATGAATTGGGGTGCCTCCCAACGAGCGCCTCAGTTAACGTCGCGGCACGACGAATACAACATTATAACATTACAATGGGTTGCCTTCCATGAAGCGCCTGATTTAACGTCGCGACACGATACAGATAATTGCACTTAAGGCTCGCTTAACCTTGCTGGCTCGAGCAAATGAGTCACCGCCACTACTTTCCCATCTTGCATTCCCAAATAATGTTTTAACATGTGCCCATTGACCCTAAATGTGCGAGAGTCATTTGCTGCAACAATCTCTACGGCTCCGGTCGGGTGAATCTCTACCACACTAAAAGGCCCTGACCATCTTGACTTTAATTTACCCGGAAATAACCTCAATCTTGAATTGTATAGCAATACCATATCTCCGGGTTTAAAACTCCGCTCAAGAATATTTTTATCATGCATCATTTTCATTCTCTCCTTGTATAATCTTGTGCTCTCAAAAGCGTGGCAACGAAACTCATCAAGCTCGTGCAACTCTATGACTCTATTGTACCCGCAGCTTCTATATCAAGATTAAGCTTCCTCAATGCCCGCAAAGCTCTATGCTCCAACTCTACTAGTAAGTGACACGCCTTCCCAAACACCAATTTATATGGCGACATGCCAATCAAAGTTTTGAAAGCGGTACAATAGGCCCAGAGTGCATCATCTAGCTTTCTTGCCCAATCCGTTCTTGTAGCATTCACAGTCTTTGTTAAAACGCTCTTTATCTCTCTGTTCAAAACTTCCACTTTCCCACTCGTTTGTGGATGGTATGGGGTGGCGACCTTGTGGCATACATCATACTTTTCTAACAACTTTGCAAAGGCTCGATTACAGAAGTGAGTGCCTCCGTCACTAATTATTTCCCTTGGAGTGCCAAATCGGGTGAATATATTCTTTCTCAAAAAACTAATTACCCCCTTTGCATCATTTGTAGGGAGCGCTGCAGCTTCCACCCATTTGGACACGTAGTCCACAGCTACGAGTATGTACTTGTTGCCATATGAGCTGATGAAAGGCCCCATGAAATTGATTCCCCATACATCAAACACTTCTACCTCCTGAATTGGGTTCATAGGCATCTCATGTCGGCGGGAAATATTCCCGGTTCGTTGGCATTCATTACAACCTTTCACCCATAAGTGTGTATCTTTGAACAATATCGGCCAGTAGAAGCCTGACTCCAAGACTTTTGTAGCTGTCCTTACTCCCCCGAAATGGCCACCATATGGTGACGTGTGACACGCCTGCAAAATAGAAGATTGGTCTATCTCAGGGATACACCTCTGGATCATGTTATCAATACAAATCCTGAACAGATAAGGCTCATCCCAATAATACATGCGACAATCGCGAAAGAACATTTTCTTTTTAACAGAAGAAAGGTCATAGGGGACAATACCGCTTGCCAAGTAGTTTTCAATGTTCATCCGGAAAGGTCTCCACAATCTCTTCCATGTCAAACTTCTTCTCGACTCCTTCCAGCCTGGACAAGTGATCAGCCACTTGGTTCTCCGTTCCCTTTCGGTCACGGATTTCCAAGTCAAATTCTTACAGTAGTATCACCCATAGAATCAGGCATGACTCTGAATCCTTCTTATCAATTAAGTTCCTAAGAGCAGCATGATCAGTATAAACAATTACCTTAGAGCCTATCAGGTATGACCTGAATTTGTCAAATGCGAACACCACTGTTAGCATCGCCTTCTCAGGCACCGTGTAATTTAGTTGGGCACCACTCAAAGTTCTACTAGCATAGTATATTGGATGCATGACTTTGTCTTTGCACTGTCCAAGCACTGCTCCCACAGTATAGTCGCTTGCATCACACATCAGCTCAAACGGTTGCTCCCAGTCAGGTGCAACTATGATGGGTGTTGTCACCAGCCTCTTCTTCAATTCCTCAAAAGCTACCCTGCAATAATCAGAAAATACAAAAGGCTAATCTTTTTCAAGCAATTTACACAAGGGGTTAGCAATTTTGGAAATATCTTTTATAAATCTTCTATAGAAGCCGATGTGGCCCAGGAAACTTCTTATTGCTTTGACGGATGTGGGTGGTGAAAGCTTTTTGATCACATCAACCTTGTCACGATCTACCTCAACGCCCTTTCTCGACACTAGGTGTCCTAAGACTATACCTTCCTGTACCATGAAATGGTACTTTTCCCAGTTGAGTACCAGATTCGTCTCGATACATCTTTTCAGCACTCATTTCAAATTCCTTAGTCAATCATCGAATGAGTCTCTCACCACCGAGAAATCATCCATAAAGACCTCCATGATGTCCTTAACCATATCAGTGAAGATGGCCATCATGCACCTTTGAAATGTGGCGGGTGCATTGCATAGGCCGAACGATATCCTCCGAAAGGCGTAGACGTCATATGGACAGGTGAATGATGTTTTCTCTCTATCTTCCGGGGCAATGGAGATTTGAATATACCCCGAGTATCCATCTAGAAAGAAAAATTGGGACTTTCCCACCAATCTATCTAGCATTTGATCAATGAACGGCAAGGGAAAATGGTCTTTTCAGGTGGCCTTGTTCAATCTTCTGTAGTCCATACAAATTTGCCATCCCGTGACTGTTCTTGTTGATATCAACTCATTGTTCTCGTTTTGCACTACAGTCATCCCACCTTTCTTAGGCACACATTGGACTGGGCTGATCCAGTTGCTGTCGGAGATGGGGAAAATGAATCCCGCATCTAACCACTTTATCACCTCCTTTTTCACAACTTCCTTCATGTTGGGGTTCAACCTTCTTTGATGTTCTATGGAAGGTTTGTGGCCATCTTCCAATGGAATCTTATGCATACAGAAGGCTGGGCTGATACCCTTAATATCTGCGATGGTCCAACCAATTGTAGTTTTGCACTCACTCAATACCTGCAAAAGTTGTTCTTTCTGCACATCTAACAAACCAGATGAGATAATAACAGGTAAAGTTGAGTTAGGTCCCAAGAAAGCATACCTGAGGTGAGGTGGTAATGGCTTCAGCTCCAACTTAGGTGGCTCTTCTATCGATGGCTTAGCCGGAGGAATTTTTCTTTCTTCTAAGTGCAAAGGCTCAAATTCGAGCTCTCTTTTCCAAAACCCTTGGCCTTCAAGAGCCAGCACCCATTCCGCCAAATCCTCTCCATTTACTTTATCTAAGTTCATGAAACAAGCTGCTAGAGGTTCTTTAGCATTCAACGTTTCATCTTCCTCCTCCAAAATTACATCCACGACTTCTATTAGAGAGAAGTTAGCAAATTCACTTGGTCGCCGCATAGATTTCTGCACTCTGAATGTCATTTCTTCATCATTTAGTATCATCAAGAGTCCTCGCGGTTCGGGTGGTTTTAGCGGTTTTCCATTTGGGGGGCAATCCTACCACAATAGGGGTCGTCCTTATCTCTCAGTGCTCTCCCAGCTCAGAGTTCATCCCGTGCTCCATCGGTTCAGGGTTCATCTGTGCCAGGTCCTTCTAGAAGTTATTCTAGTTCTCAGGGACCGATTCAGTTCCCACCACCAGCGGGGAGTTGCTTCAAGTGCAGGGAGTTTGGGCATGTGTGGAGATAGTGTCCCCGTCGCTTTGGAGGTCTAGTTCAGCAGAAGGGTCAGGCGGTGACTTCCGCACCAGTTACTTCACCACCCACTCAGCTAGCTTGGGGTGGGGCTTAGGGAGCTAGAGTTCACCCTAGAGTGGGAGGCCGATCAGGTGGCGGTCATGCTCGATTTTATGCTATTCCTTCTAGGCCAGTGGCCGTTGCTTCAGATGCAGTGATCATATATATTGTCTCAGTGTGCCACAGAGATGCTTCCATATTATTTGACCACGGTTCTACTTATTCCTATGTATCATCCTATTTTACTCATTATTTGGATATGCCTCGTGAGTCCTTAGTTTCACCTGTTCATGTATCTACGCCGGTGGGCGATACTATTGTTGTGGACCGTGTGTATCAGTCGTGTATGGTGACCATTGGAGGATTGGAGACTAGATTTGATCTCTTATTATTTAGTATGGTTGATTTCAATGTGATTTTGGGTATGGATTAGTTATCTCCATGTCATGTTATTCTGGATTATCACGCTAAGACCGTGACATTGGCGATGCCGGGGTTGCCAAGGATTGAGTGGAGAGGTTCTTTAGGTTATGTTCCCAGCCAGGCGATTTCATATCTAAAGGCCCAACGGATGGTTGGGAAGGGGTGTCTATCATATTTGGATTTTGTGAGAGATGTTGGTGATGATACTCCTACCATTGATTCTGTTCCGGTAGTGCGAGACTTTCTGGATGTGTTTCCTGCAGACCTACCGGGCATGCCACCCGACATGGATATTGATTTTGGTATTGACTTAGTGCCGGGTACTCAGCCCATCTCTGTTCCTCCATATCGTATGGAACCAACAGAGTTGAAGGAATTGAAAGAGCAGCTTTAGGAGCTTCTTGATAAGGGGTTTATTAGGTCTAGTGTGTCGCCTTGGGGTGCACTAGTTCTGTTTGTGAAGAAGAAGGATGGTACTATGCGGATGTGCATCAACTATAGGCAGTTGAACAAAGTTACAATTAAGAAAAAATATCCTTTGCCACGCATTGATGATTTATTTGACCAGCTTCAGGGAGCGAGGGTGTTCTCTAAGATTAATTTGAGGTCTGGGTATCACCAGTTGAAGATTCGGGACTCGGATATTTTGAAGACGGCATTCAGGATCCGTTATGATCACTATGAGTTCCTTGTGAGGTCGTTCGGGCTAACTAACGCCCAACAACATTTATGCATCTGATGAACAGTGTATTCCAACCCTATCTTGATTCGTTTGTCATAGTATTTATTGATGATATCCTAGTGTACTCACGTAACCAAGAGGAGCATGCTCAACATTAGATGATTGTTTTTCAGAGGTTGGGGGAGGAGAAGCTTTATGCCAAGTTATCCAAGTGAATTTTGTCTCAGTTCGGTGGCGTTCTTGGGGCACGTGTTTTCTAGTGATGGGGTTAAGGTGGATCCAAAGAAGATAGAGGCAGTTATGAATTGGCCCAAATTGTCTTCAGCTACTCAGATTCAGAGTTTTCTCAGCTTGGCCGGATATTATCGTCGCTTTGTGGAGGGTTTCTCACCCATTACAGTGCCTTTGACCAAATTGACCCAGAAGGGTGCTCCATTCAGGTGGTCGGATGAGTGTGAGGAGTGCTTTCAGAAGCTCAAAACTGCCTTGACCACAACTCCAGTGCTAGTTTTGCCTTCAGCTTATACATTGTATCGTGATACTTCTCAGATTAGTATTGGGAGTGTCTTGATGCAGGAGGGTAGAGTGATTGCTTATGCTTCGTGCCATTTGAAGCCTCATGAGAAGAACTACCATGTTCATGATTTAGAGTTGGCAGCCATCGTTCATGCATTGATAATTTGGAAGCATTATCTCTATGGTGTGTCTTGTGAGGTATTTACGGATCATCAGAGTCTCTAGCACGTGTTCAAACAAAAGGATCTAAATTTGAGGCAGCGGAGATAGTTGGAGCTGCTTAAGGACTATGATATTACCATTTTGTATCATCCCAGGATGGCCAATGTGGTGGCCAATGCCTTGAGTAGAAAGGCAGTGAGTATGGGTAGCCTTGCATTTATTCCCGTTAGTAAGAGACCACTTGCATCAGATGTTCAGGAATTGGCTAATCAGTTCGTGAGGTTGGATATTTCGGAGCCCAGTCGGGTTCTAGCTTGTGTGGTTTCTCAATCTTCCTTATATGATCGCATCAGAGAGCGTCAGCATGATGACCCCCATTTGCTTGTCCTCAAAGGCGCGGTTTAGTATGGCGATGCCAAGGAGGTTACTATTGGGGATTATGGGGTATTGAGGATACATGGTCGGATCTGTTTACCCAAAGTAGATGGGCTACGTGAGTTAATTCTTGAGGAGGTCCACAGTTCGCAGTATTCCATTCATCTGGGTGCCGCAATGATGTGTCAGGACTTGAGGCAGCACTATTGGTGGAGGAGGATGAAGAAAGGCATAGTGGGGTTTGTATCTCGGTGCCTAAATTGTCAGCAGGTGAAGTACGAGCATCAGAGACCGGGCGGAGTGCCTCAGAGGCTTGAGATCCCAGAGTGGAAATGGGAGTGTATCACCATGGACTTCGAAGTTGGGCTTCCACAGACTTCGAGGAAGTTTGATGCTATTTGGGTGATTGTGGATCGGTTGACCAAGTCCGCGCATTTCATTCTAGTTGGGACTACTTATTCTTTGGAGTGGTTGGCTGAGATCTACATCCGCGATATTGTTCTCTTTCACGGTGTGCGGGTGTCCATCATTTTAGATCTGGGCATATAGTTTACATCGCAGTTGGAGAGCAGTGCATCGAGAGTTAGGCACACAGATTGAGTTGAGTAAAAAATTCCACCCTCAGACAGATGGATAGTCTGAGCGCACTATTCTGATATTGGAGGATATGCTACACGCTTGTGTCATGGATTTCAGGGGTTCTTGGGATCAGTTTCTGCCAATTGCCGAGTTTACCTACAACAACAGCTACCAATCGAGCATTCATATGGCTCCATATGAGGCTTTGTATGGGAGACGGTGTCGGTCTCCGGTGGTTTGGTTTGAGTAGAGTGAGGCTAGGCTATTGGGTACTGACTTGGTTCAGGATGCTTTGGACAAGGTTAAGTTGATTCAGAATCGGCTTCCCACGACGCAGTCTAGACAGAAGAGTTACACCGATCGGAAGGTTTGTGATGTTGCTTACATGGTGGGAGAGAAGGTACTGCTCAGATTTTCACCCATGAAGGGTGTTATGAGGTTCGAGAGGAAGTGCAAGTTGAGCCCTTGGTATATTGGGCCTTTTGAGGTGCTTGAGAGGATTGGAGAGGTGGCTTACAAGCTTGCAATGCCGCCCAGTCTATCAAGTGTTCATCCAGTGTTTCATGTATCCATGCTCTGGAAGTATGTCGGCGATCCATCTCATGTTTTCGACTTCAGCAGGGTTCAGTTGGATGGTGATTTGACTTATGATGTGGAGCCGGTGGCAATCTTTGATCGACATGTTCTAAAGTTGAGGTGAAAGAACATAGTTTTAGTGAAGGTGTAGTGGAGACGTCAGCTAGTCGAGGAGGATACTTGGGAGACCGAGTGGGAGATGTGGAGCAGATATCCCCGCCTATTTGAGAGTCCAGGTATGAATCTAGACCCGTTCGAGGACGAACGTTTGTTTAAGAGGGGGAGGATATAACGACCCGATCGGTCATTTTGAGTGTTGTAGCCCCTTCCCCCATTTGTTGCTTATTCTATGCTCAATTGCTATTATGTGACTTGTCGGGGTAGTTGATTCGGTTCCGGAGATGTTTCAGAATGAATTGGGACACTTAGTCCCAAGGTTGGAAGCTTAAGCTAAAAGAGTTGACCGGATGTTGACTTATGTGTAAATGACTCTAGAATGGAGTTTTGATGGTTCCGATAGCTCCGTACGGTGATTTTAGACTTAGGAGCGTGTCCGGATACTGATTTGGAGGTCCGCAGATAATTTTGGCTTGAATTGGCGAAAGTTGAAAAAATAGAAGTTTGAAGAATTGAGAAGTTTGACCGAGAGTTGACTTATGGTTACCGGGCTCGGATTTTGGTTCTGGAAGTTGGAGTAGGTCCATTGTGTCATTTATGATTTCTGTGCAAAATTTGAGGTCAATCGGAGTTGATTTGATAGGTTTCGATATCGATTGTAGAAGTTGGAATTCATTAGTTTTCGTTAGGCTTGAATTGAGGTGCGATTCATATTTTTGATATTGTTTGATGTGATTTGAGGCCTCGACTAAGTTCGTATCATGTTTTAAGACTTTTTGGTATGTTTGGTTGAGCTCCCGGGGGCCTTGGGGGTGATTCGGATTAGAATTTGACTTAGGGAAATTTCTGCACTGATGATGTCTGGTGCGATCGCACCTGCAATGGATTTGGTCACAGGTGCAAGTCGGTTAAGTGGCTTCGCAGGTGCGAATTTTCTAGATAGATTATATTTCGAAGGGTTTCTGTGATTTTCTCCTTTTTTGACTTTAGAAGCTCGGTTGGAGGCGATGTTTGAGAGGGGTTTCGCGAGATTTCTTGAGGTAAGCCACTTTTGGTCATTGTTTTCTAATTATATTGATTACCCATCAAATTTCCCACCTAGTTTATGTGTTTTTAAGGTGGAAATTTTGGAGTTTTGGGCTAGGTATTGGAGAGTAAGAATTGGGAATTTGGGCGGTGATTTGGGTAATTTTAGTATGGTTGGACTCGTGGTTGAATGGGTGTTTGTATTTTGTAACTTTTGTTGGGTTCCGAGACGTGGGCTCGTGGTTGACCTTTTGAGTTGACTTTTTGACTTTTGATTAAGAACTTAGAATTTTCATATGGAATTGTTTCCTATAGCTTGTGTTGATTATATCGAGTTGTTTGTGGCTAGATTCAAGGCTTTCAGAGGCCAATTCGCGAGGCAAGGTCTTATTGGAGTAGAGATTCGCACGGTTGAGGTAAGTAACACTTCTAAACTTGAGGGTATGCATCCCTGAATTACGTGTTATGTGGTTGGTGTTGAGGTGACGCACATGCTAGGTGACGGGCGTGTGGGCGTGCACCATAGGAATTATGACTCGGTCAATTCTGTGGAACTGTGTAGTCATATAACTCTTTATTTTCCATATATTCGCCGTGTGTTAAAGAAATTGAGCTGTGATTCATGTTAGAAATCATGCTTAGGATATATGCTGGTATTTTTGGCACCCACGAAGGTCGTGTTGCTGTTGAATTATTTTCTTAATTTGCAATTATATACTCAGTCACATCTATCATTTGCATATCATATCTCAGTCTCTGTTTCCATTTATTGATACATCATATCATCATTGTTTGGGCTGATTATCATGATACTTGTGAGTCTAAGATACTGGAGAGATTGATGACCGAGTGAGGCCGAGGGCCTGATTGTGAGGATGTTTATGGGATCTGGCTGCACACCGCAGCAGGCTTTACTGATTCATGCCATGATTGGCTTATTATAGCGCTTGTGCGGGATCCTCCCCTCTGGAGTCTGACTCACCAGCAATGAGCGCAGTTATCTACTGAGTGCCAGTGTCGATCTATTGGGAGGATTGAGTAACTGTGAGGACTAAGTGATTGTGAGGACTAAGTGAATGGAAGGACTGAGTGAATTGATTCTCCGAGAGTACACATATGATTTTTATAGAGATGTATCATTCCTCATTTCAGTTATACTTGGCGTATTTTACCTCGTTTGAGCTTAATTGTTGAACTTGAAAGCATGTCTACATTTCTGTACTGTTATTTCTGTATTTGGACTACCTGTTGAGCTCGTCACTGCTTTAAGCCCAAGGTTAGTCTTGTTACTTATTGAGTACATTGGGTCGGTTGTACTCATACTATACTCTGCACTTCGTTTGCAGATCCAGGTACTTCCGGGTACGGTGGTTGCTGATTTTGGAGCATTATCAGTTCAGAGATTCTCGAGTTAGCTGTTTTGGCGTCCGCAGACCTTTACTCTCCTCCTTTATCTTTTAGTTTTATTTATATTGTTCTACCTTCCTAGTTAGTGTTTCAGCAGTCAGACCATGTTATTGTATAGATGCTCATATACTTAGTGACACCCGAATTTTGGGGAAATATTGTATTGAGTCGCGGTATTCTTGTGTCAGTATTTATGAGATTTTACTCTTAATCTTATTTTGTTATGTTTTCAAATTTAATTATGCGTGATTTATTATGATTGTCGGCTTGCCTAGTATTGCGATAGGTGACATCACGACATGTGAGATTTGGGTCTTGATAGCTAGTATAAGTGGCATGCTATGGTGTATGCTTGTGCGAGTGTACTACTGTAGCCCAAGTCAACAAGTAATATCAAAGAAATCGAGTTGCTCATCAAAGCAACAAAACAAGTCATGCAAGGTGTATGACATACACAAGGAAAAGCACACCATCACATGAAAACCACCAACACAATGTCCCCAAGCCATCACACATCATCCCTGACATTGCCACCCTTATCTCTCCGATAGCCACCCGTATCATTCTGCCCTGACAATATCATTAGCCACCCTTATCTCTCTGGTAGCCACCCGTATCATTCTGTATAATAGCCACCCTTATCACTCCACCCGGACAATAAAACAATAGCCACTCATATCACTCCGTACATTCAACAACAGTGAGATGCCACCCTTATACCCCGCATAACAACAACGGTGAAATGCCGCCCTTATACTCCGCATAACAACAACCAAACCACACAACAATTCACATGTGCTATCATCACAACAACATAACATATAAACTCGTATCACAAGTACCCATAGGTCACAATCTTTCCAAAGATCCAACGATATCAATATTTCCACAACAAATAGCCCACGACTCAACACAATGTATATAGAATCTCAATAACAACAAAATGAACGGAAGAGTAACTCAACAAGGAACAACACCCTCTTTAAACACAACTTCAATTAAAATATATTAATGACTTCCGATAACCTTTATCCTAATTAATTGTTTAAGGATAAACTCAATAGTGAAAGTATTTCTATGAAATGGCAAACTTCGGATTCTAGTGTATGAATAGGCTAACAATGAAAGAGATGGTACAAACTAGTACTACGTCTAAATGCATGCGAATAATCCGGCAACAAAAGGATATCATGTAACAAAAATTTCAACTGAAAGTAACTCCACGATAAAAGAAATCACATAATAATAAAAGTGATAACAACTTCAAATAAAGCATATAAGAGAAAACTCGACAAGTAAGGAATGTGACATGTAACGACCACTTCAAATAAAGTATGTGATAGTAGACATGACGAGTAAAACATATAACATGTGCTAACAATTCCAAATAAGTACATGAAAGAAGCCTAAGAGTCTAAACCGGTCAATGTTCACATATAAGCCCGAGCACATACTCGTCATCTCGCGTACACGGCTTTCACATGACACAAAATAGCACAAACGACTCAAATCCTAAGGGGTAGTTCTCCCACACAAAGTTAGGCAAGATACTTACCTAAAAGAAGCTAAACCGATACTCTAAAATGACCTTCTCATGTGAAACAATCTCCGAACGGCTCAAATCTAGCCAAAATAACTTAATATCATAAATAAAAACCATAGGAAACCATTCCAGATAATAAAGCTTCGATCTTTAATGAAAACTAAAAAATCAACCCAAAAAAGTCACCCCGGGCCCGCACCTCGGAACCCGACAAAATTAACAAAATACAAACACCCATTCCGATATGAGTCCAACCATACCAAAATTATCCAATTCCGACATCAAATCGGCCTTCAACTCCTCATTTTATATTTTTGAAAGTTTATACAAAAATTCTCATTTTCTCCCATTCAAATCACTAATTTAATATTAAAAACAAAGATGGAATCATGAAATATAATCAAATTCGGATAAAGAACATTTATCCCAATCCAAACCATGAAGAAACCCTCCAAAATCGCCCAAAGCCGAGGTCTACAACTCAAGATATGCTAAAAATATCAAACCCTTGATATATATGAAGCTGCCTAGGCATTTCCATATTTGCGGACAAGGTAGCGCATCTGCGCTCTCGCACCTACGAGAAAATAATCGCATCTACGACAACAGCCTACCAAGACCAAGACCTGCATATGAGCAAACAAGGTTGCATCTACGTCATCGCGAAAGCGATAGATTATCCGCATAAGCGGACAGTTACCTTGAGCCATAAACCCGCATCTGCGATAGACCCATCGCAAATGCGAACACGCACTTGCTTTCACCAACCTGCAAAAGCGGAACTCCTGACCACGCAAGAACTCGTGGAAGCAGAAAAAATCATACCAGCATTGGACGACATCATATCAGCCATCAAACGTCGATGTTGCCGACATCATATCAGCCATCAGACGAATCAAAGATACTAAGTGGCCTCGACCACTGCAATGTGATCCTGCCCAAAGGGACCCCAACCTAATGTGTAAATATCATGTCACTCACAGCCACAGAATCGAAGACTTCCAACAACTGAGAGAAGAAGTAGCGCGGTTATTCAATAACGGACACCTCCGAGAGTTTCTGAGTGATCGAGCCAAAATTCACTTTAGGAATAAGGACTCCAATAAGAAGATCGAGCAAGAGTAACCTCAACACGTCATTAACATGATTATTGGAGGAGTTGACGTCCCCCAAGGGGCGATGTTAAAGCGCACTAAAGTGTCCATTATAAGGGACAAGCGGACTCGAGATTACATACCGGAGGGAACCGTATTGGGTTCGTGTAGATATATTCACTGACCATAATAACCTTCAATATATTTTCAAGCAGAAGGAATTGAATCTGAGGCTGAGAAGATGGCTTGAGTTACTCAAGGACTACGACATTGATATCAGAGGATAACCTGGGAAAGGCCAATGTTATGGCGGATGCTCTTAGCCGAAAATCTATGGGTAGTTTGGCTCACTTGGAGGCATATCAAAGGCCATTGGCCAAGGAAGTTCACCGATTGGCTAGTTTGGGAGTTCGTCTTGCGGACTCTAGTGAAGGAGGGTTGATTGTACAAAATAGGACTGAATCATCACTTATGGTGGAAGTTAAGGAGAAGCAATACAACGATCCATTGTTGGCACAATTGAAAGAGGGAATTCATAAACATAAGACCATGGCCTTTTCTCTTGGCATGTGTGATGGTACACTAAGGCTCAAACAACCTAGCCTCCCCAGGCTCAAACCAACCAACCGGAGAATGATATCGCCTCCCATATGAGGCCTTATAATGAGCCATATGGATGCTCGACTGTAATGAAGTGTGAAGACTTGGTCATTATGTCTACAATAACGCACACAACGTCAAATATCCTCAAGTACGAGTAAGTCCAACTACAAAATCCATAGTGATACGCTCCCACTTCCACTCCGGAATATCAAGCCTCTGAAGTAACCAACCCAGTCTCTGATGCTCGTACTTCACTTGCTAACAGTTCAAACATTGAGCCACATACTCCACAATATCTTTCTTCAATCTTTTCTACTAGTAGTGTTGCCTCAAATCATGGTACATTTTTGTGGCACCCGGATGAATGGAATACCGTGAACTATGGGTCTTCTCAAGTATCAGCTTCCGTAATCCAGCAACATTAGGAACACAAATCTGGCCCTGCATCCTAAACTTCCCATCATTACCAATAGTAATTTCCTTGGCATCGTCGTGCTGCACCGTGTCCTTAAGGACAAGTAAGTGGGGGGTCATGCAAGCAAGAACCAGGCTAGGCTCCAAAACATCCAACCTCAAGAATCTGTTGGCCAAAGCCTAAACATCCAAAGCTAACAGTCTCTCCCCAGCTAGAATAAAAGCAAGACTCCCCATGCTCTCAGCCTTCCTACTCAATGCATCGGCAACTACATTGGCCTTCCCCGGATGATTAAAAATGGTGATATCATAGTCTTTTAGTAACTCCAACCACCTCTATGGCCTCAAGTTCAGATCTATTTGCTTGGATAGGTGTTGTAAACTCATGATATCTGTGAACACCTCACACGACATACCGTACAGATAGTGCCTCCAAATATTCAGTGCATGAACAATGGTTGCCAACTCAAAGTCGTGTATTGGGTAGTTCTTATCATAGGGCTTCAACTGAAGCGAAGCATAAGCAACCACTCTACCCTCCTGCATCAACACACACCCGATGCAAATCTGTGAAGCATCACAATAGACTGTATAAGAACTCAATGTTGAAGGCAAAACCAGAACTAAAGTTGTAGTCAAGGCAGTCTTGAGCTTCTAAAATCTCTCCTCACACTCGTCAGACCACCTGAATGGGGTACCCTTCTAGGTCAATCTAGTCAAAGGTGTTACAATGGATGAGAAACCCTCAACAAAATGACGATAATACCAAGCCAATCCTAGGAAACTTCGGATCTCAGTAGCAGAAGATGGTCTGGGACAACTCTGAACTGCCTCAATCTTCTTTGGATCCACCTTAATCCCCTCACTGGATACCACATGGTCCAAGAATGCCACCAAGTCAAGCCAAATAACACACATGGAGAATTTAGCATATCGCTTCTTCTCCCTCAAAGTTTGGGGCACGATCTTCAAGTGCTTCTCATGATCCTCTCTACTACGAGAATACACTAATATATCATCAATAAACATGATGATGAAGGAATCAAGATATGGCTGGAACGTGTTGTTTGTCAAGTGCATAAAGGTTGTTGGGGCATTGGTCAGCCCAAAAGACATTACCAAAAACTCATAGTGACCATAGCGAGTCTTGTAAGTCGTCTTCAGAATATCTGAAGCCTGGATCTTTAGCTGATGGTACCCCGACCTCAGATCAATCTTTGAGAAAACCCTAGCACCCTAAAGCTGATCAAATAAGTCATTAATACAAGGTAGTGGGTGCTTGTTCTTGACAGTAACCTTCTTCAACTGCCTGTAGTCAATACACATCCTCATCGAAACGCCTTTCTTCTTCAAAAATAGAACTAGAGCACCCCAAGGTGAAACACTCGGCCTGATGAAACCCTTGTCAAGCAACTCCTGAAGTTGTTCCTTTAATTCCTTCAACTCCACTGGTGCCATACAATATGGTGTAATGGAGATGGGCTGAGTGCCCAGTACTAAGTCAATACCAAAATCAATATTCCTATCGGGTGGCATGCCTGGTATGTCTGTTGGGAATACGTTCGGAAAATCTCTCACTACCGGAACTGACTCAACGATAGGAGTATCAGCACTGACATCCCTCACAAAGGCTAATTATGCAAGCACCCCTTCTCAACCATCTATTGTGCCTTTAGAAAGGACACCACCCTACTAGTAACATGATCCAATATACCTCTCCACTCCAACCGCATCAAAACGGGCATAGCCAATGTCACGATTTTAGCGTGACAATCGAGAATAGCATGATATGGTGATAAATAGTCCATACCCAAAATCACATCAAAGTCCACAATATTGAGTAGTAGAAGGTCAACCCTGGTCTCATAACCCCCGATAGTGACCAAACACGACCGATAGACACGGTCTACCATAATAGAATCCCCTACATGTGTAGACATATAAACAGGAGTACCCAAAGAATCACGAGACACGTCCAAATATAAAGCAAAATAGGATGACACATACGAATAAGTGGAACCTAGGTCAAATAAAATGGATGCATCTCTATGACAGAGCAGAACAATACTTGTGATGACAGTGTCTGATGTAACTGCCTCAGTCCTATCGAGAAAATCATAACAACGGGTTTGGCCTCCCCCTCTAGGATGACCCATACACACCTGTCCTCCACCCCTAGCTGGCTGTGTAGGTGGAGTAGCAATTGGAGCAGAAACCACGCCCTGAGTACCATGCGGAGGTCCACCCCTCTGAAGTCTGGGGAAATCTCTCATATTGTGCCTAGCATCACCACACTCAAAACAATCTCTCTGTAGGCATGGTTGTTGGTACTGAGTCTGACCCGGATGGCTAGAATAACCGCTATTGGAACCCCATGCGGGAGGTGCACTAAACGATAATTGACCCATATGAGTACCCTGAGATCCCTGACTAGATGGAGCACCACGGATAACCTGAAGTGCATACTGAACTGGTCGACTAATAAAACCTCTGCCATGATGGATATTTCCCCCAGAGTAGGAGTCCTAAAATCCCCCAGAACCATGAGACCTCTTAGCCTCCCTATCCTCCCTCTCCTGACCGCGGATACACTTTAACCTCCTAGCAATCTCCATAATCTGTCGGAATAGAGTATCAGTCTCCAGCTCCCATGCCATCCCAAATCTGAGACCATAGGTGAGTCCCTCAATAGATCTGTGGAGTCTCTCTCTCTGACTATGGAAACCAAAGAAGGTGCATGACGAGATAGATCACTAAACCTCATGGCATACTCGGACATGGTCATAGTCCCCTGATGCAACTACTCGAACTCTGCGCGCAACGCATCCCTGAGGGTTAGTGGAATAAACTCCCTCAGAAATGGATTAGAAAACTAAGCCCAAGTGAGTGGCGATGCGCGAGATGGAATACTCTCCTCATAATCATTCCACCATTTATATGCCAACCCCGTCAGCTAGAAAGTAGTAAGGTCAATCCCGCCCACCTAAACTATGCCCATAGTGCGTAGAATACGATGACACTAATCCAGAAAACCCTGTGCATCCTCAAAAGTTACACCACCGAAAGTAGAAGGAAAATACTTCTTGAACCTCTCAAACCTCTTCTGCTCCACCTCTAATGCCACTGGCTTGACCTCAGACTGAACTGCAATAATAGGTTATACGGGCATAACACGTGGAGCCTGATCAATAGGAGCCCGCTACTCTAGAGTACGAGCAGCGGGAGTCTGAGCTCCTCCCCCAGCCTAAGAAGTAGTTGGTGCAACTGGATCAATCCTGCATGAGCCAAGGTACCAAACATGCTTAGGAAATGTGTGAGAGTCTCCTAGATTCCAGGGGTAGCAGCAGGTGTCTCAGGTGCCTACTCCCCAACGGGAGCTACTGATGGCTCCTCAGCTGCAGCTCGGGCAGGTGCTCTAGCAGTAGCACGCTCCCCTCCCCTGCCTCTACCTCGGCCCCGACCTCTCACGGCTCTAGTAGCGGACGTATGTGTTTGCTCAGCTTAAACACCGAAATCAATAAATTTGCACGATAAGGAATGAAAGAAGTGAAATATTCTAATAGTTCTGTAGCCTCTCGAAGATAAATACAGGCGTCTCCGTACCGATCCTAAAGACTCTACTAAACTTGCTCATGACTCGTAGAACCTATGAACCTAGAGCTCTGATACCGACTTGTCATAACCCAAAATCCCCCGAAGGAGTCATGATGGCGCCTAGTTTTTAAAACTAGGTAAGCCTAACACTTAACATTTATTTGGAACAGTAAAACATGATATGACGTATCAGAGCTTAATAAAAATGCATAAATAAGAGTAATACAGGCCACATCGGCAATACTCAACAAAACTCCCCATATCAAGGTAATACACAGTCACGAGCTCTAACCGAATACACGAGAATATCTCTAAATACAGTACTATCTGGAATACATAAATAGTAGAAATGAAACAAGAGGGTGACTCTAAGGCTTGCAGTCGGATCATGTAGGGATACCTTGAAGTTTCCAGTATATGAAATGCCTCATAGTCGATCAGTACAGTCCAAAATACCTAGATCTGCACAAAAATATGCAAAAGCATAGTATAAGTATACAACATTCGTACCCAATAAGTATCAAGACTAACATCGGTAAAGCGGTGATGAGGAACAAGTTGTTTGATACTCACTAGAAAAATAATATGTGTAATGAATGTATCAAAGAAAACTAATAATTGAAATATAACTGAAAACAGTAACCATAATCCATTCTTAACATGTAATAACAACTCAGGGTAGTAAAACCCGTCTTTGATCACGAAACATCAAATAGAGGTCAGGCATGCGATAAAATGTCAAATACAGCCATCAACTCAGGTAAGTGAGCTTTCAGAATCAATTATGAGAATGAAATATCAACCCCGTCTCAACACAATCACAACAACAAGACACCCTGAACAATATCAGATAACATCATCAAAATGCTACCCTTATTACGCCATATGTGTGCATAACAATGATATGCCACCCTTATTCTACCACATGCGCATATAGCCACCATTATATCTCCATGTGGGCAGCCCGAGATAATGCCACCCTTATTTCGCCCCATGTGCACAACAATAGACAAAATTGTATGGCAAAAACCTTCTGTTGACACCCCAAACAATCCGCTCAACATGTACACAAGTTTCACCGTACCACAAAAATAATAATGCCAAGTGCCACAATATCACAACAATGGTACCAAAGTTTCATCAAAGACTAAGTTCACAACTTTTAACAATCGTGCACGAGAACATAATAAATAATCATAGAAACGGAGGGGTGTTCAAAATAATAGGCATGACTATGGCTAAGTAAATAAATGATCATGATCAAATAGTCATAAGGTGATCTCACAAGTTTCATATAAAGTTCATTATAACATTAAGGCATATTAATAGCCTGCGGTCTATTCCGCTCAAAACCACACATAGTACATTTAAACACGCTCTTCAAATCATGTATATGTCACTTACCACATCATAGAAATCAATAATTAGGACTAGAACCTAAGAGGTATTTCTCCCACACAAGGTTAGTCAAGATACTTACCTCAAATAAGCCAAATCAGTACTCTAAAATCCCTTCCAGCGTGAATCAACCTCTAGATGGCCCGAATCTAGCCAAAATAACTTAATAATATCAATAGAAGCCATAAAAAACAAGCCCAAACAATAAAGCTAAAATCTTAGCTCAAAAATGTAAAGTCAACCCAAAATGTCAACATCGGGCCGGCACCCTGAAACTTGGAAAAACTCACAAATTTCGAACACCCATAACAATATGAGTCCAAATATATGTGTTTCATCTAATTCCAACCCCAAATCGACCTTCAAATCGTCAAATCTTACTCTCTAAAATCATAGCCAAAAATTCTCAAATCTCACCTTAAATTCATATAAATTAGGTGTAATCATCTATGGGTAATCAAGTAAGGATCACTTACCCCTTCAACTGTGATGAAAATCCCTTCAAACATCACCTCCAACCGAGCTCTACAACTCTAAATAATAAAAAAAAATGACCAAACCCTTTGGTAATAAAAGTCTGCTAGTGATTCCGCATTTGGGGTCACTTAACTGCATCTGCGGTGCCACTTCTGTGGTCAAAGTATCACATATGCGATCCCCCCTCGGCACTGGCCTTCCTCTTCTGCGACTCCACATGTGCACCTGTACTTCCGCATCTGAGGATAATGCACCGCACCTGCGGTCCCTGCTCGTCCAGCCCAATTTCGCTTTTGCGGACCCTTCATCTCAGAAGCGCATTAACTTCTGCGAAAAATCATCCGCATATGCGGACCTAGATCCACAAGCCCAAACCTCGCATTTGTGGTCCCATGTCCTCTTCTGCAGACTCGCACCTGGGGACCAAAAGTCGTTGGTGCGAAAACACCAGAATTGAGATGCCAAAGATACTCCAAATTATCCGAAGTCCATCTGAATCTCACCCGAGGCCCACGGGACCCCATCCAATTACATCAATCAATCCCAAAACATAACATGAACCTGCTTGAGACCTCAAATCACACCAAATAACATCAAAACTACAAATCGCACCTCAATTCAAGCCTTATGAACTAGTGAACTTCCAACTTCCCAAAACTCATGTTGAACCATATCAAATCGACTTGGAATGACCTCAAATTTTGCATGCAAGTCCCAAATGGCACAATGGACCAATACAAACTCCTGGAACCGCAATCTAAATCCGGTATCAACAAATTCACCTCTCAATCAAACCTATTAACCTTTCAAACCTTCAACTTTCTAACTTTCGCCAATTCAAGCCAAAATTACCTAGAAATCTCTAAATCTAAATCCATACATACGCCTAAGTTCAAAATCACCATATAAAGTTATTGGAATCATCAAAACACCATACCGGATTCGCCTACACAAAATTCAAATCCCGATCAATTGTTACAACTTAAGCCTCCAACCAAGGGACATAGTGTCCCAAATCAATCCAAAACTCTCCCAAAACCACACCAGTCAACCCGGCAAGTCACGTAACTATTAAATATACATATACAAAGCATCAAATAGGCAAAACAGGTTAAACTCTCAAATGACTGGCCGGATTATTACAGAATATGAGTCCAACCATACCAATTTTATCTTATTCCTACTCCGAATCAATGTTCAAAGCTCAATTAGTCACTTTAGAAAAGTTTAGACATAAACCTCCAATTGCTCTATTAAATTCACCAATCAATTGCTAAAATCGAAGATGGAGTCATGTAATATAACCAAATTCGAGTCAAAAATACTTACCTCAATCCAAATCGTGAAAATCTCCTCCAAGATCACCCAAATCTAAGCTCTATAACATAAAATGAGATAAAATGAGCTAAAGGTCCAAAATAGAGTGCTTATAAGCACTGCCCATATGCATCGCGGTCGTGGCATAGTCCTCGCGATCGCGTAGAAGAGAATAGCATTGCAATCAAATACACTTTGTGTTTGTGACTCAGCACCCACAAACGCGATAAACACCGATGACTGACCTTCGAACGCGACGTCGCTCATGTGAACGCGAAGAGGAAATCCCCCAGCTCCTACATTGAACTGCGATCACTGACAACTATAGTGAACGTTGTAGCAACCCCTTTGGGAGGGTTCTACTAATGAAACAAAGCTAATTTACTATTTACAAATTTTAGAAGATATTAATCTAAAAATACGTTCATAATAATTTAGTAGCGAAAATAGGCCCATGCGATAAAGGTTTCAAGTGCAATATATTTTTTATTTTTTTAAATAAACATTTTAAAATTCCTTAAATTAAATACAATATGAAAGTATCAAGATAATGTGATACAATCCTTCTTGAATAATCAACACGTTAAAGCAAATTCCCAACAAAATTATACATTTCGTTCAACATCACTACAAGTTCGTATTGTACATGAATTTCAAACTTTCGAGTATAAAAGAAAAACTTGTATTCTCCTTTATACATATTTTCAAGACATAAAATTAGTATATTACAAGACATGAGTTATTAACACACACTAAAATAGAAAAATAAGTCACTAAATTTAAGTGACAAACTTATGGTCTTGAGATCCAACAAGCCTTCAAAATTACATACATAAGTGTGACATATAGATCATGTACAAGTCCCAAAACTATACAAAACCTAGATGCATATTCAAATGTGATCTCCACAAAAGCTCCCGAAAAGTCTACTCCAAAAGGCCTTCTTCAAATCTCTTCTCGTACATTGCGTACGATAGAAAATAACTATCGCTAAGCATAAAGCTTAGTGGTATATAAACTTTAGTCTTGGAGCCATTATATTCTCCAATTCCCCATTTTAGTCATATGTAGCTCAAATAAAAGATAAATTTAAAGCAAGTAAGCAAATATATCAAAAGTATCGAATATCAAACCTTGAAGTATTTTCAAGTATCAATATCAATGTTCAAGATTCAAGTTTCATGAAAGCGTATAAGATCAATCCAAGAGAGTTTACCAAATATCCATTTTCAGCCAATATAAATATATGCCATTCCATCACACTAAGGACAATGGGATATCAAGAGGGACCAAAGCCCTAAATCAAGGAGGGTCAAAACCCAATAGTCAAGAGAATCAAGAACCATATTAAAAATGGCTTTCTAGTTCGTACTTAATACGGACAAATTCCATAATTTAAGACGAACCACAAATCCAAAATCATGATGGAAAAAGATCTGAATCAATAGGCATGCCGAGATGAGTGACAAAGTCACTGCCACAAGAAGGACAAAGTCCCAACAAGAATGAAAAATGATCAAGTAATCAGTACGAGTGGGCGATTTAGCAAATATCTTACAATATTGAGATAATACCAATACAACGATATAAAGTGAAGAGAAAGGAAGAAAAAGTCAATTTATTTCCAAATATCTAGCAAGTACGAAGATTTCAAGATCAAGTTTATACACAAACCTTGGTGTTTTACCATAAAACAGTTCTACCACAATCTGAGGACGTTCGAATCATCTACGCCATAGACCAACCAAATATGTTCACTTCCTCAAACACTTCCCCTTATATTTTATAAAGGTATATATACCTTAAATACATAATCAAATATCTATATAAGTTTAGTGATTTCAGCATGTCAAACTAAACATGATATCGGTAAAACTCACCCTAAATATTTAAAACAAAAATTCTGGACATTACTACTATCTTGTATTGTGGCTTAGTTTTGAAGATGTAGACGAAATTATTAGAATTTGTAGTCTTCATAAATGATGTAGATATATGTCTTAGGGTTCTAGGGAGTCTTGAATCACCCCCATATCAGTTTCATAAAAAAAGATATGCTCAAAAGACTAACAGTAGTACATTAAGGGTTTGTAAAACAGAAAAACTGGGCAGCACCTGCCCTGTACTTCATCACCCCTTTTCGGGTAAATACAATCAAAAATAGGTTTTAGATCCTGAACAAAAGTTATCGATCTATAAAATAGATTTCCATAAAATCTTGGCTCACTTAACACAAAGTTTTATACAATGAGATATGACAAAAACGCTAACAGCTGTCTAGTGTAAAAATGGGTTTAGTAACTTACCACAAAAGAGAGGAGCAACTTGAGCTTCACCAAGAACTAGTTTGGCTGGTTGGTTTACTGAAAAATTCTAATGGTTTTCATGTAGTATTTCATATGATAAGAAGGAGAGAGGGTTGGGGTTTCCTTTGGCATGAAGGAATGAAAAATGAGAGGAGGTTATGGAAAAGCATGTCACAAAAGTAATATGTATTAACTTTGGATAAATATGAAAAAGGTAGCTGCCCAAACTACTAAATATCTTTAGATTAATATGGAAGGTTTGATACCCAAAATATTTTATATATATATATATATATATATATATATATATATATATATATATATATATATATATTGTATTTAATAATAATTTATCAAAATGATATTAAGTGTTAGACATAGCAACACCATGAAACTTCTTTGTACGTATTAACACAATCTAAAGTAAGCAATTTTCATATATCGTTAAATTCACGTAAGAAAGTGCGAAGTAAAAACTATCCTCATTATAAAGATGGTCAATTGAGAATGCAAATATTAGTCTAAAAACTTTGGGGTGTTATAAAGCGATGGTCAAAACTACTCAAGCTCCACGAACGCGTCCCTATGATCGCGAATGCGTAGAGGAAAAACACTCAGCTCCCACATAGACATCGTGATCACGGCCACACCTTCGCGGTCGCAAAGAATATCTAAAGCATCAAAACCGGCAGAAAACCAACAATCACACATGAAGGAAAAATGGTCAGAGACCACCCCGAAACTCACCCGAGCCCCTCGGAACCCCGTTCGAAGATATCAACAAGTACCAAAACATAACACGGACCTACTCGAGTCCACAAATCACACATAATAACATCAAAACAATGAATCTCTCCTCAATTCAAACTGAATGAACTATTTCAAACTTCCAATTTCCAAACTTACGTCGAACACGTCTAAACAACTTGGAATCACCTCAAATTTTGTACACAAGTTCCAAATGACATAACGGTCCTATCCCAACTCCCGAAATAACAATCCATACCCGATAACATCAACATCAACTCCCAGTCAAACCATTGAACTTTCCAAACCTTCAAATTGCCAACCTTCGCCAATTAGAGCCAAAACCTTCTAGAAATATCCAAATGCAAATCTGGGCATATGCCCAAGCCCAAAATCATCATCCGGGCCTGACAGAACAATCAATATTCTGATCCGAGGTCAAATGTACCAAAGTCAAACTTGGTCAATTCTTCTAACTTAAAGCTTCCAAAATGAGAATCATTCTTACAAATCAAATCCCGAATCACTCGAAAACCAAAACCGGCGATGCACTCAAGTCATAATACACCATATGAAGCTACTCATGACCTCAAACCACAGAACTGAATGAAAATGCTCAAAATGACCGGTCGGGTCATTACATTTTCCCTCACTTAAACATACGTTCGACCTCGAATGTGACAAGAGTCGTAACAAATCCATCAAATCATTGTATAAACTCACCATACATATACTAATGGGTGATCCCACATCACCACAATCCATATAAGCCCGACAACACAACCTAACTAAAAATACCTACTTCAACCTTAGTCCACAAACCTTAGAACCCAATCTCCGGCATCTAGAATTCATCATGTGACCCGATTCTCACATCTATACACTGTATAAGTCTAAACAAGTTGTACAAAGCCATAGCCATATCCCAAGATATTATCACATGATATACCACATAACTCAAATACTCATAGCCATAACTTCCAACCATAATAGCTGCTCAACAACAAATCTAATACCGGTGACATACCTCATATTAAATAAAAACTCATTCTAAACAATTGTGCACTGCCAATGATGAAAGAAACACGCAGAAACTCATGACCACCTATCAGATCAATAATTTGTGTAGTTCTCTTACCCACCAAGGACCATAGCTGAATTCTAAGTTGACTAGTAACATTATTCTTCCAAACATACTTAATCAAATCTGATAGCACTCATTCTAGGTCCAATAATCTCGCCTCATCCAGTACAAGCTTCTCAACCGACATGCCACACCAATACCATCTAGAACCACATACCATGACATTTGTGCACCAAATAAACAACAACTCAAATGTACCTAATGATGAAAGGAGAATCAAATGAGAGAACCATCCCACAAGTTCAACAGATGCCCCCACAAAGTGCAATACCATGAACCCATCTCATAAAAGAGAAATAGAATACACAAAATAAGCACAATGGATCATATCTACCAAGATGACCCATTTCTTTGAATTTGCCTTGGGTTGCCTTCAAGATAATACTTCTTCTTGTCAGTACACTATGATCCTTAACCAAAGCTCATCACAAGAGATCCTAGCATGAAACCACGTCGTCCTAAAGCCCATAAGCCATTGTATTTCCTCTTAAGCATACATAGTACTGTAACCAAAATGCCCACTCTGAAGAGACCTTTTGTGAATTTGAAGCATTTTCTTTAGCCTCTCAAATGTTGAGATGTAGAATCAATAATGATACATAAATACCACAAGTCTCGTGTAACGACCCAATCGGTCATTTTGAGCATTTACATTTGGTTCGGTGGTTTTAGGTCATGAGTAGCTTCATATGGTGTATAATGACTTACATGAATCATTGATTTTTGTTTTTGATTGGTTCAAGATTGATTTGGAAGAATGATTCTTAACTAGGAAGCTTTAAGTTGGAAGAATTGACCAAGTTTGACTTATGTGTATTTGACCATGGATTGGAGTTTTTATGGTTCTGTTACGTCCAAATGGTAATTTTGGACTTGGTCGTATGCTCGGATTTGCATTTGGATGTTTCTAGAATGTTTTGGCTCTATTTGGCAAAAATTGGCAATTTGAATGTTTGGGAAGTTCATAGGTTTGATGGGGAGTTTACTTCGATGTTATCGAGTTCGGATTATATTTTCGAGAGTTTCAATATGTTTATTTTGTCATTCGGGACTTGTGTGCGGAGTTTGGTTGCAATCCGGATTGGTTAGGCTTGAATTGGGCGTTTGGTTCGAAGTTTGAATTTATGAACTTAAGAGATTGATCTTGATCGGCGATTCATTGTTTTGATGTTATTATGTGTGATTTGAGACCTCGAGTAGGTCTGTTCTATGTTTGGAACTTGTTGGTATGTTCGGACGGGATCCCAAGGGGCTCGGTTGAGTTTCGAATGAATTTCAGACCATTTTTCCCTTCTTGTGTGATTGATGGTTTTCTAGTGCCTCAACTATTCATCGCGATCACAAATATGAAGTCGTGATCACGTAGTGTATGTTTGGAGCTAGGCTGTTTCTTATCTTTGCATTCGTATGTGTAGATTAGAGTTCGTGAAGGCTGTGGGAATTGAGCATCATGTTTGCATTGTAAGGTCGCGTTGGCTCTTAAGCTGGGAGCATCGCATTTGCATTGCATTATAATGCATTACTTTATTTGATTCTCGATAAATTTCTCTTGAACGTGTTATTGATAATTGACACGGGTTGTGATATACATTGTGGCACGAGGTCTTTGTCGTACGGTTGTGGTATATGTTGTGGTACGAGGTCTTTGTCGTGCGGTTGATACATTGTGGCACGAGGTCTTTGTTGTGCGGTTGTGGTATATGTTGTTGCACGAGGCCTTTGCCGTGTGGTTGTCATATACTGTTTATTGTGATGCTTCGCGTATTGGCCTGAGGTGTGTGTTGATGCAGGATGGTAGGGTAATTGCCTATGCTTAACATCAGTTGAATCCCCATGAGAAGAACTTTCTGATGCATGATTTGGAGTTAGCAGCTATTGTTCATGAGCTTAAGATTTGGAGGCATCATTTATATGGCATGTCTTGTGAGGTGTATACGGATCATCGGAGTCTCCAGCATCTATTTAAATAGAAAGAATTTAACTTGAGGCCAGGGAGATGGTTGGAGTTATTGAAGGATTACGATATCACTATTCTCTATCATCTGGGGAAGGCCAATCTAGTAGAAGACGATTTGAGTAGGAAGGCGGAGAGCATGGGGAGTTTAGCATTCATTCCAGTTAGGGAGAGGCCTTTAGCTACGGATGTTCAGGCATTGTCCAATAGGTTGGTGAGATTGGATATTTCGGAGCCGAGCAGAGTCCTTGCTTATGTTGTATCTCGGTCGTCCTTGTTTGAGCGCATTAAGGCTCGCCAGTATGATGATCCCCACTTACTTGTCCTTAAGGAAACGGTGCAGCACGGTGATGCTAAGGACGTAACTATCGGTGATGATGGTGTGTAGTGACTTCAGGATTGAGTTTGTGTTCCTAATGTTGAATACTTGAGGGAGTTAATTCTTGAGGAAGCTCGTAGTTTGTGGTATTCCATTCATCCAGGTGTTATCAAGATGTATCGTGACTTGAAGAAGCATTATTGGTGGAGGAGGATGAAGAAGAATATTGTTGGGCATATTTCTAGGTGTTTGAATTGCCAACAGGTCAAGTATGAGTATCAGAAACTGGGTGGTTTGCTTCAGAAGATTGATATACCGGAGTGAAACTGGGAGCACATTACTATGGACTTTATGATAGGGTTGTCATAGACCTTGAGGAAGTTTGATGCCATTTGGGTCATTATGGATCGGTTGACCAAGTCGGCGCATTTCATTCTGGTCATGACTTCCTACACCTCAGAGCAGTTGGCTAAGATCTATATCAGGGTGATTGTTCGCCTACGCGGTGTACCTGTTTCTACCATTTTAGACTGCGACACTCAGTTTACTTCACATTTTTGGAGGGAAACAATGTGAGTTGGGCACGCATGTTGAGTTGAGTACTGCATTTCATCCTCATACGGACTGGAAATCTGAGCAGACCATTCAAATCTTGGAGGATATGTTGAGGGTATACAATATCGATATTGGAGGTTAGTGGACCTATTTCTACCTTTAGCATAGTTTGCCTACAAGAATAGCTATCAGTATAGTATCCAGATAGCTCCATATGAAGCCTTATATCGGAGGCGATGTCGTTCTCTAGTTGGTTGGTTCGAGCCCTGCGAGGCAAGGTTATTGGGCATAGACTTGATCTGTGATACTTTGGAAAAGGTGAAATTGATTCAGGAGAGGCTTCGCACAGCTCAATCCGGACAGAAGAGTTATGCGGACTAGAAGGTTTGTGATGTGGCTTTCATGGAGGGCGAGAAGGTTCCTCTTAGAGTTTCGCCAGTGTGATGAGGTTCGGGAAGAAGGGCAGGTTGAGCCCGAGGTTTATTGGTCCTTTGGAGGTGTTGGGGAGAGTTGGCGAGGTTGCTTATAGACTTTCTTTTCATCCTAGTCTTTCGGGATTTCATCTGGTGTTCTATATTTCTATGCTTCGAAAGTATCATGAAGATAAGTCCCATGTTTTGAACTTCACCACAGTGCAGTTGGATGGAAATCTCGCTTATGAGGAGGAGCTAGTGGCTGTTTTGGATCAGGGGATTCGGAAGCTCGGGTCTAAAAATATTACATCAGTGAAGGTGCAGTGGAGAGGTCAACCAGTCGAGGAGGCGAATTAAGTGGGGCAGATATCCTCATCTTTTCGGCACTTCAGGTATAAACCTATTCGAGGACGAACGTTTGTTTAAAAGAGGGAGAATGTAACGATGTGGCTGGTCATTTTGTGTATTTGATCTCTATTTTCCTCATTTGATTCTTCCCGTGTGCTTAGTTCTTATTTTGTGACTTTAGGGGAGGATCGGTTTATTTCCGGGAAGGTTTTGGAGTGAATTGGAACACACAATTCAAATGTTGGAAGCTTAAGTTATAAGAGTTGACCAAGGTTTGATTTTTGTGTTAACGACCTCAGATTTGTATTTTGATGGTTCCAATTGGTTCGTATGGTGATTTTGGATTTAGGCACATGTTTGAATTTGGATTTGGAGATTCCTAGGATGATTTGGCTCTTTTTGCCGAAAGTTGTCAATTTGAAGGTTTAGAAATTTCATAAGTTTGACCATGAGTTGGCTTTGAGGCTATCAGGTTCGAATTGTTATTCTGAGACTTGGAATAGGTCCGTTTTATTATTTGGAATTTGTGGACAAAGTTTGGTCTCATTCCAAGTTGGTTTGGTAGGAATCAGATGCTTGATTGTGAATATTGAAGATCTTGAATTTTAAGGTTTTCATGATGTTTTTTGGTGTTTGATTCAAAGTTTTTGATGTTGTTTTGATGTTTTGAGCTTGTGAACGAGTTCGTACGAGGTTTATATACTTGGTTGTATGTTTGGTGTGGGGACCGAGGGGCTCGGGTGAGTTTCGGATTAGTTGGAATAATTTTAGAGAGTTCAGATTTTTACTAGTGTTGCAGACCTCGCATTTGCGGACTCCTGATCAGATTTGCGATGGTTGGCTCAGAAGGCCAACTTCGCATTTTGCAAAGCTAGTTTCGTAATTGTCACATACGCATTTGCAAAGGGGACATCACATTTGCGAAGACAGCAGCTCAGGGGCCATGTTCGCATTTGCGAGCACTTTTTCGCATTTGAGAGGGTCGTATTTGCGAACCCCTGACCGCAAATGCGACATCCGCAGCTATTATTATTAGTCATTTCGGGACTTTGACCCATTTTCTCATATTTTGAACCCTAGACTTGGATATTGGCGATTGTTTAAGAGGATTTTCACACAAGGCTAGTGGATAAATGATTTTTACATGATTTTGATATTATATCTTGATTTTTCATGGAGTTTACACCTAAATCATAAAATTTGGAAGGGGATTTCTTTTGTGGGGGGGGGGGGGGGTGATTATGTTTTGAAAAATAAAAATTGAGTATTTGAGAGTCGATTTGGACTCAATTTTGGAATCTAATCATATATTTGGACTCGTGAGGTTAAGGGGAGTCGGGATCTACCCCTTGACTCAAATTTTGACCGTGTGGACCCTGGGTTGGCTTTTGTTGACTTTTTGAGAATTTGGTAAAGATTGGGACTTTGGGACTTTATAGTTTGGAATTGATTTCTTTAGCATTGTTTGATGTTATTGAGTTATTTTTTGCTAGATTTGAGTTGGACGAAGGTGATTTTTAAAGGAAAGGCTATTTTTTAGGATTGATTTGCGATTATTATGGAAAGTATCTTGCCTAACCTTATGTGATGGAATACCCCTTAGGATTTGGCTTCATTTGCCTAATTGTGTTATATAAAAAGTGATGTGTACACAAGGTGACGAGCGTCTACAAGGGTTCTATGTGTAGTTTACGACCGGATTAGACCTTAGGCTTCTAATATGCTTTATATAAAATATGCCTAATCACTTTGAGGCTACAGGAACTTGATTGCTATGATTAATTTAGCCATAGTCATGTCTTATATGTTGAACACTTATCCGCATTTTATTATTATCATGTACTTGTGCACCTTATTGTCAAATTGTGAGCATATACCTTTTAATGATAATTTGGCATATCATTGTTATGATAATGGCACATGTGGATATGTTGGACGGATTGACTGGGCGTTGGCACGAGATTTCGCCGTGCGATTGTGAAGGATATTGTTATTGTATGGAGCGATAAGGATGGATATTGTTATTACATGAAGCAATAAGTGTGGATATTATTATTGTATGGAATGATAAGGGCGGAAATTGTTATTGTATGGAGCGTTAAGGGTGGATATTATTATTGTGTCAGGGTAAGGAGTGATAAAGGTGGATGTTGTTATTATGACAAAATGTAGAGTACGAAGGTGACATATGCCTTTGTTTCTATTTGATGACTTATTTGTAAAAAATAGATTTTCGTCTGGTGAGTTGCTATCACATGCTTTAATGAGATTGTTGGTATTGTACTCCATTATACATATTCTTGTTTCCAATTTTTTATATATATATATATTGCACAAGTTCTTTGACTAGTGAGTATCACATGACTTGAACCTCGTCACTACTTCACCAAGGTTAGTCTTACTACTTACTGGATACTGATTGTGGTGTACTCATATTATATTTTAGCATATTTTTGTGTAGATCCGTGTGCTGGAGGTAGCGAACTCGTGAGTGAGCTTGTGCCGGACCGAGAGAATTCAAGGTAGTGTTGCATCGACGCCGCAGACCCTTGGAGTCACCTTCTCTTATTTTTATATTGTTGTATTTAATTTCAAATAGTATTGTACTTATTGAGACCCGTTATGTATTTTGTTTAAAGCTCATGACTCATTATCACTTGGTTTTGGAGAGTTTGACTTATGTATATATGTTTTGGCTTTATCGAGACAATATTCCGCAGTTTATGTTAATTTAGAGTTATTAGATTGTTCGCAACGTAGTACGGAAAATAAACTGCAACAAAAATGATATGAAGAAAAAGAGATTTTATTGATGAATATTTATGAGTATAATTCTATGTATCCTTTGATTCTCCTCTCTCAAATTCTCCGTGATTCGAGTAGCACTTCGTTGTTTCGGGTTGATTCCCGGGAAGAACTCCGTTGATTACTCCTTTGTTGAAGAACTTTGCATTTGATGATTGATCTCTCTGTTTGCGGATGCCTCACCAATTGCGGAATGCTCTTCTCCAACTATGAATGTCCTTAGAGAGTTATGTAACCCCTCTACTTATAATGGTAGAGGATGGACAGTCCATCTACATATGAACTCTCTTACTTGATTCTGATTGGCTCATGTGAGTCATCAAACTTATCACATAAGTTATGTAAGAAGCTTGCTTGTGACTGGCCAAGACATGTCATTTTTTATACTTGGCAACTCTTGATTGGTCATTGTTTTAGACTGGGATTGCCATATCATTTTACACGTGGCGTGATCTTGTTGGCTTTGAGTTTGACTGGATATGCCATGTCACTTGACACATGGCATGATTCTGAGCCTTTAGATGAAATAGACCTTGGGCTTGAAAATAATAAAATGGACTAATTTAATGTAAAGTCCAAATTAATTATTTAACCCAAATAAAACTAAGATTCAATACAAATTTTGTATGGATTAAACATAATAAATTTTATATGTTTATGGATGCCCCCTACTTCAAGTCTTGTCGAAGTGTAAACTTGATGAGCCTTAGCGACGAGGCTTGAAGTACCGGATAAAGAGAATCACATTTTTTGAACCGCATGAAGAATTTGACTACTTGGATAAGTTCTAATTTTTTATAAAAGCACATGACTTTAGCCAAGATTTCAAACTCCGGGGGGTTAGCTATTATCTGCTGGGAAAACATTATCGCGTATATCCTAATTTGAATATGATACCAAAAAGTAGTGTTGGCCAAATAGCAGCTACATGTTCATAGCTACATATGTAAAGTCCAACTCCTTTTCCAACGCTAATTCTTTAATTAATTCCGTCTATAAGTCCAAGACTCAAAGTATCAGCTACCTTAAACAATTATATAAGGAAGCCCTTGCAATCCTTGACTACTGAAAGGAAACTTCGAAACTACTACTGTTTCTTCACGGGCAAGACAATTGCCAGCACAAGGCAATTGTTTCTCCACTAAGTACTCTCTTTTTTCAAGTTTTGTTATTTATTCATCTCTTCTTTGTCTCTCTTTACTGTATTTTTCTTCATTTTTTCAGGAATCGAAAATGCCAGCAAAGTAATTTCGAATCCCCACTAGCAAAGGAAATTCAAATCCATAAACTTTGAGCAATGGAGATTGTTATTTTGGCATTGAATTTGGACATAGTTTGAAGCTTCGTGTCGTTGGCGCCGTTACCTGTCACGCATATTTGAACTTCGAGTCGCGAGTATATTTATCTATCGTGACGAGTTGAAGCCTCGTGTCATTGACACCGGTACCTACTGCTGAATCAAAGCTTCATGTTATTGGCAACAAATAATTAGAGAGAACCAAAAGCTTCGTTCCATTGGCACCGAGGCCTCCAAAATCTTTTCCCTTTCGCAGCAGAATCTATTTGAGATAGTCATCTTTAGGCATATGTGGAGAAAACCATCATATTTTATCGTAGGAACATCGGGAACACAAGACACATGATCCTCTTGACACTACACTTCAAATACTTCAACATATCAAAAATATGGGGCAAAATTCCTTCGGTAGCTTCTCAGGTATTATTTTGAAATTTCATTTTAGATGCTGCCGTACTCAAATTTACAGCTTTGCGCGCCATCACAAAAAGACTCATATCTTGGTGTAGCAACGTCGAAATCATGAGAGATTTATGGCGTCGGAAACTAGACTTCCAAAGATACAAAATATATGAAGATAAAAACCAGATTTACCATATATCTTCCCAGATATCTTCTAGAAGTTAGGCAACGAGTTTCGACATGCAAGCTCCTTCAGTTTTGCGCACTCTCACCAAAGTGAAACATGTCCAACAATATCTTTGTGTTTTTCTTTTTACAGGCGAAGAGATGTGTGAAGACTTCACATCCATTGAGCCTTGGCGTAGACTACTTCTTGCAACCTAGCAAATAATTCATGGAGCATCCTCTTCTTATAGTTGGCCAAAGATGTACATGGCATACCAAGTCCCAGTTTTCGTGAAGAAATAGACGAAGCACTTTCTTCTTGCAATTTTTCATAGACGGCTAGATGAAGAATTCCCTCCTTGAAGATTGTGAGAAAGAGGCTTGCGGTGACTGTATTCCATCATTGACGAGCGAGCATGTGGCACATATCATCCTTGCGGATTGGCTCGAACAAGCTTGGAGTTGGAGCGACCATATTCTTCTTTGCAAGCGAGAATATGGCGCGACTCATTCTTGTGGCTTGGCGAAATTGACACTACTTGGAGCAGTCCTTTCCAACCTTGACGAGCAAGCACTTGGCACATCTCCGCAAATATATCCATTCTTTGGCGTAGGAACGATGAAATCACAAGTCGCTTCATTCTAAAGAATCAGAACTCAAATACATGCCGCTGCGACTTCATAGCACTCCATGCTCTCATTGAAAAAAGTCGTATCTCAACCTAGAAGTGTCCAAACTGCAATCCGCTTAATTCTACATAATTAGAACTTGCACCACAATGGCATATCCAAAATTTAGGAGCAAATTCCATTAGGATAAGTTAGAATAAACTCTTGAAGTTGTGCACATGTCTGTCATTTCGACTTCACAGCACTGCATGTTGTCATTAAAAAGTACATATTTTAATCTAGGAATGTCCAAATAGCGAGACACATATGCCATCAGAAAGACAAGTTCGAGATCTGCAGCACCTGAAAATATCGTGGCAGAACTCCTTTTAGTTGGCCGCAATATTATTTTGAAGTCGCTCCTAATATTTGCCTTGCTGCTTTTCAGCTTTGTGAACTCTCATCGAGAAATACATATCTCGAGCTACAGGTGTAGAAATCGCAATCCCTTTATGCTGTTAGAAAGTAAACTCATAGAGCTGTAACATATATGAATTTCACGGCAGACCTCCTTTCGAGCTGGAAACAGAAAATTCTTAAAATCGACCTAGCTGCAGTAAACTTTCAGATTTGTGTAGTTCCGGCGAAAAAAATCGTATCTTGAGCTAGGAGCCTCAAAATTGCAAACGGTTTGTGTTGTTGGAAACTAGATGTAAGGTCCCGTAAAATTTTTACAAAGGAAATTAAGGTTTCGTAGTGCCGAAAAGTTTGAACAATGCGCTCGGGAGTAAAGGAAAACTTTCAGCAGAAAAAGACATTTATGCGGCCCATTATGCGGTCGCAGAATCACTCTACGGATCGCATAATGGTCGCAGAGTGAATCAGAGGCGGGGAAAGATTGGAGGAAGGTCTGTGGTACACTATACGATCGCAGACCAGTTATGCGGTGCATTATACGACCGCAGAATAGATCTGCAGGTCGCATAATCACCGCAGACCCAACCAGACGACCCCAATTTTGGAGCGTCAACTATGCGACCGATATGCGGGCCGCATAATGGTTCTGTGGTACGGTCTGCGATCGCAGACCCAGTTTTGGCAAGTTTAAGTTTTGGAAATTTTACCCGACCCCATTTTGATAAATAGCCTTTGGGGCTTATTTTGGGTCATCCATCTGATGATTTTAGAGAGAGGTAAGAGTATTTTAGAGAGAGAAAGAGGAAACTTAACATTCTAATCATTCATTCTTGTCACAATCTTCAAGAACCAAGAAAGTCATTCATAATATCTTCATCTAAGAGGTAAGATTCAAACTCTAGTCTTCAATTTCGAGTTTGGGTATGAGATGGATAATTTGGGAGTATGATTTTTGGATATGAGAATTGTTATTTATCATATGCATGGGCTAGTAGGGATTGTGGGGAAGTTGTTGAACAATCTTGGGTGATTTTGGTGTTGAATTAATTGTGGAGTGAAGAAAATCTTGTGGATGAACCTTGTAGTGTAATTTTCACACCTAGTGTTTGATAAAATGCTCGAGTGAGCTGAAACTATGAACTCCTTCCTAATTTGTGTTCAATTTTGCTATATCTCTAAATAGATCGAAGTAGCTAAGATTTTCGGAATATTGTAGTAAATTAAAAGGCTCGAAGTAAGGTATGTTGGCTAAACTCCTCTCTTAGAATTGAATCACACGGTATTCATGTAATTTGTGTAAGTCCCGAGTGGTTCATTATACTATTTCGAATAAGCTTGTGTTGAAAGATATATTTTTAATATGTATCCCAAATGCATTTATCATGTTATGTTATCATTTGATAATGTGTTCAAAGTATGGGTTGTGCATTAAAAATATTTCGACTTCAAGCCAAGTTTAAACGAAGGCTATTATGCCAAATTTTGTGAAAAACTTCTATGTGCCTAAAACTCTTAATTGCTCACATGTGTACTAAAAACCTTGAATTAAAATGCCTTATTATTGATGATGGTGATGATATTTGAAAGTGGAAAAGGCGAGCATGAAATACTAAATACATCTGACGTGCCAAGAATGATTTTATAATTGTGGCCACTAGTGCCAATGAAATGAAAAGAATACAAAAGAAGTATGAAACGAGATGATTGGTTTAAAAGGATGATGTCTCGAATGAGACGGCCTAGCCGATCGGGTCGTGATCGGACGCCATGCCGCACACATGATGGTGATTGTGCTAGAAATTATGATTGTGGTTGATGTCTCGAATGAGACGGCCTAGCCGATCGGATTGTGATCGGACTCCATGCTAAAAGTACGGTGGTATTGGCATTGTAAATATTGGTATTGTGAATGGTGGCATATTGGTACTAAAAATCTCCCAACTTAAGATATGAAAATTAATTTGAACACTATCTTAATCCTAATTTGAGGTTTGATGTTTTTTGTGGCTTCCACTGATATTATGATTGTTCTTGCTTGTATTATCTATCATTCTATTGAGAGGGTATTTTGTCATTCATACTAATACTATTTCATATGTACTAACATCCCTTTTACCAGGGGCGCTGTATCTTCAATGGATGCATGTGGTTCTACAGCAGGAGACATTGATCAGTGATAGCGGTACATCATCTTCCCAGCTGACTTGGTGAGCCCCACTTCATTTCGGGGTCATGTATCTTTTGTTCCTTGTGTATTGTGTTTGAGGTATAGCTGAGGCTTTATTATCGGCACTATCATAGTACTCTTCTGTATCTATTAGAGGCTCCGTAGATATAGTGTGGGTTGTATATTGGTGCCGGAGAAGTCAAACAATGTTATGTTGTGTTTGAATTACTTGTTCCACTTCAGACCATGAAAAATGTATTGTAATTTGAGACTTTAAAATGAAGTAACTAATGGTAATGAATTGGTATTGTATATATGATCTCCTTATCGTATAATTAACGAAAATATGTATTTTCTGTATTCATAAGTGAGTTTGGGTAGAAAGTATCTAACAGGCTTGCTTGACCGGATTTACTCGGTTGAGCGTCGGTCGCGTTCCCCGAGTTCGGGGTGTGACACTAGACATCCAAATCTACAACATATAAAATGTTAGGGGCAGAACGTCTTACGGATGGACCACGGTAGTTTTCTAAATATGATCCTGTCATCCATTGAGCTCGCTTTCCATCCCTATGCTCTCTGAGTTATCCTACGAATGTTGTTATTTTCTTAAAATTGACTCTACAATCTTGCATGTAGTAACTTTAGCTATCATGCTTCACAAATCTTATCTCTTCATTTATTTCTTTTACAGACTCGCAAAGGAGTTCAGAGGGTCCGAATATCAGACTAAGATATCATACAAGATGCGGATATGTTGAAGTTTTGAGCATGCAAAATCTCTACGAGAAAGAAAGAATTATTGTAGTAGATTGTCATGCGAAGCGACCCTTTCACCAATTGTTGCACTTGATTTGTTGATAGTCTTGAAGTTCATCAATTGCGGCTTCCATGGTGATTGAAGTGTTTTCTCAAGAGCGACGACTTCTCACATATGGGACCTTCAACCAACACTTGCACAAGAGAAGCAACTATCATGCTCGAGGCCTAACAACAAGATATATGGTCAAGAAATTATCACAACTACTGAACGCGAGAGATGTACATTGAGAATGGTGTGCCAAGACATATCATTTTAGACACTTGGCAACTCTTGATTGGTCATTGTTTTAGACTGGGATTGCCACATCATTTCACACGTGGCGTCATCTCGTTGGCTTTGAGTTTGACTGGATATACCATGTCGCTTGACACATGGCATGAGTCTGGGCCTTAAGATGAAATGACATTGGGCTTGAAAATAATAAAATGAACTAATTTAATGTAAAGTCCAAATTAATTATTTAACCCAAATAAAACTAAGATTCAATCCAAATTTTGTATGGATTAAACTTAATAAATTTTATATGTCTACATATATCTCATTTCGATATTTTGTATCAATGTGTGATTGGCTTACCTAATGTTAGAGGTTAGTTTTCATTACAATCTTTGGAGGGGTTTTGGGTCGTGACAGTATTAACTGATTGCAATATATTATACCCATAAAAAGAATTCAAATAATCCACGCCAAGATAATAATTCAAGCTTGGCATAAAGATAGACATGAACCAAGGAACATAGAACTCATCCACAAAAGCGCGAAGTCTTGTCTGACCTCCTAAACATCCTAATCCAACTTCTTATTTATCTTGCCTTTTCATGCTTTATTTCATGTTTGTCTAATACGTATTTGTTTGTAACTTTAAGTGCCAAAGAAGCAATATTTTATATAGTAATTTAGTCCAACCTTAAAAGTCTTCTTTTGAATATGGACTCCTATTTCGATATGGTTAATATAAAGGGCCTTATTAACTAATTAAATTATTGAAGAGTATAAAAGTGATCAATGTATTCTCCGCGTTGAATTGGTATCTTTTCGAACTTCAAGAATAATTAGAACATATCTGAAAAGATGAAATTTGCTTAATAGTAGAAGTCCAAGCAAATTCATATTAGGAAAAATTTGAGGAAAATTCATTTGTAGCACTTCGCTGGAAACTTATATCATTTGGTAGAAATAAGATTTCAAATACATTTAGTAGCCTAAAACATATTAGAATGGTCAGCCCAAATTCTGCCGACCCCATCCTATCCACCTTCCTCTTTCACCATTTGTCAGACTACACAAAAAAGCTCTACCATTACCCCGCCGTTATAGCACTGTCACCACCGCCGCACCATCGCGACCTCCACCGTACCGCTGCCATCACATCGCCCTAGCCATACCCCTAAAATAGATTATAAAAAATCAAACATACCCATCCCTGGACTAGTCATCATACCAAAATTCCACCATCAACCCTGGTACCACCGCACAATCGTCACTGTATCATCCTACCCATACCCAAAAAAGACAGATCATCAAAAATCAGACCCACCCGCCCTTGGACCAGGGTCATCCACCCTCAATTCCACCTCCAAATCTGAACAATTAAGGACTAAAAGAGAAAGAAAATAAAAAGAATGATAATTTATACAAAACAATTATCACAAAAAAAAAAAAAAAAGTAAAGTAGGAATGAGAAGAAGAAAAATACAAAAGGCGATGTATATACGGATTTTATATATTATATAAACAGACTATTAAACCTAAAGAAATAAGATTTAAAAGGGAAAAGGAAAGAAACGCTGAGAGTATTTGTGAGATAAAGATTATACACTTTATATAAAAAAATATATTAATTATTCCTTTATATACATATTATAAATTATATATGCACTGCATATATATATTATACACTATATATATATATCTTTTATATATAAAATTATATGAACATTGAATGTGTATAAATAGTGTACATGCATTCTATCAATATAAATACACCTTTCATACAAATGTGCTTACATAATTATACACATTATATATAATATTGTCAATACTCACCATAGCCATTGTAATCTTTCACGTCCAATTTTGTATAATACGTGTATAATAAATGTATCATCAGTGTATAATGTATACATAGTTATTAAACATATATTATACAATTATTAGACACGAATTACATGATATATAAATAAAGGAGCATTGACAGTAATGGAGGACAGTCAACATGGCCGGAAAAAAGTTTTTTTCCGACGATGGCAATTTCATTACCTCCATCTCTCATCTTCTCATAAAATTCATCCAAAAAGGTGTCATGCAATACCATACTCAAAGTGGACAGAAAGCGAACACCGCCAGAATTTGGCCGAAAATTACACAAAGAAGAATGTTTTTTTTCATCTAAGTGAAGGAGGAGGAAATTATTAAAAAAATAATTATGTGTTGGTGTCATTATAGTGAAAAAGAAGAAAAGAAAAACAAAAAGGGAGGAGTGAAAAAGGGAGAAGATAAAAAGAGAGGGAAAAGATGGAAGTCACTGGTAGGTTGAAGAGGAATATGAGAGAGAGAGAGAGAGAGAGAGAGAGAGAGAGAGAGAGAGGAGAAGTAGGAGAAGTAGGCGGCTGAAACAAGGGAGAAAGAATTAAATTTTAGGGGTTTGGCTATAAGTTGTTATTAGTTTTAGATTGCTAATAAAGTCTAAAAGGAGTAGCTTATGTAAAGTAGGCCATTATTTTGGCCGAATGGCCATAGAGTATGATTTTTCAAAACAAAATTAATATTTCAATTTTATCCAATATAGATCTTTTTCTAAAGGAAAAATTTATATTTTGAGGGGCATAAAATTCGATCAATATTTGAATGATATATTTGTCGTTCAACATTTAGCGTGAAACATTCGTCTTTTATAATAAATATAGATAGATACATATAGTAATTTCTTTTAACCAATTAGGCTCTTTTTACTGGCCACTTCGGAAAGAAACTAACAAGGAATGTGTTATTAAAAGAATGTGTAAGTACCATTACAAAGGTGGAATGGCATGACCATTTGGATTGGACAGACGCTACATAGTGAATATACTAAGCCCGATTCGCATTATTATGCTCAATAAAAGAAAGAAAAAATTATGCGATACATCAAATATATACATTATATTTATCATTTTTAGCTATACTACCAGCAAATTTACCATTCATAGCTATATTTGAATTTTATAGCAAATCTACAAGAGATTAATTGTTTCGAACGAAACAAGAGAGCAACATGCTCTCGTAGATCAGTTGGTTAGAGCACCCTCTTAGTTGGCTGAGGTCTTGAGTACGACTCTCAACAAGAGTATTTTATTTTTTTTATATTTCTTTATTTAGCCTTAGTTGTATTTGTTGCGCAAATGAATACAGTCGATACCGGTTGTATCCTTTGTATACACCCCTATATACAGTAGATACAAGTTGTATCATTTGTATACACCCCTATATACAGTAGATACAAGTTGTATCATTTGTATACACCCTTGTAATTGCGCGAGCGAATACAGTTGATACAGGTTGTATTTGTTGCGCGAACGAATACAGTTGACTCGGGTCGTATTCGTTGCGCGTTTAAATACAAGTGAGACAAGGTGGTAACAATTGAACAGTAGCTACGAATAGTAATTAGGTAAACTATAATTAATAGACTCTAAACTATAATGCTTTATGAAAATTCCTCTGAAAGAAACGAGCAACGCGTCATTATGCCCAATAAAAGGAACGAAAAGGGATCAAATATATCTCTCTACTTTCAAAAATTATTTAAATCTACCCTCCGTTTTACTATCTTGTTGTCTGGGCCCCTACTGTTATACTATAAATCAGATTTGTCCTTATTTTTAACGGAGGGCTATGTGGCAGATCTTTACTAAAAGACCCACCCCCAATTTAATCTACCCGAATCCATATTAACCTACCCATAATCCGACCCAATACCCACAGGAAAAAAAGAGAGACATAATGCAAAAATTTGGAAAACCAAAAATGTCCTTCCATCTTTTTCATTTTTTGCTCAAAATTTTCAATCCAACTTCTTTGCATCTTCACCAAATTTGTTATAACTTGAGATTTATGCTCCCCAATGAATCCCCAACAAAACTTAATAATACTCACTAAAAATAGTTTATATTTTCGAAAATCTAATTTTCGAGCTAGGCTTCAAAGCTTTCTTCAATGGAGTTTTTAGCTCTTACTTCACCTTACCAGCTTTCACAAACTTCTAAATAATACTTCAACAAGAAATGTGTATACGGTCGAAACTAATTTCGACCTTCGAATGTCTGATCGAGATGGGAACATAATGGACCGAAAAAAGTCTTCATAATATCGAGATGGGATCCAAAGAAGGCACAAACGAGCTTTAAGTTTCAGGGACAGGTCAAATACCGAGCTCGAAGTCATTATCGAGCTCGGGTCCGAATCGAACTATGATGAGATATGATGGAATCGAGCTTAAGGGCCAGACGCCAACTAATACCGAGCCCAAGTCATTACCGTAACCCAAGTCGGCATCAAGCTCAAACCCGCATCGAGCTCTAAAACTAGAAACCGACCAATACTGAGTCCGATCAAGATCGAGCTCATAGACAAGAGCCGTTGCAGCCGCACTAAGGGAGAGAATCTCGGTAGGAATTAGGAAAAAGCTGATTTATCATGGGTTCCCCACTATATATTTTTAATTATATCTAAAGTAGGATCCCCCACTATAAAAAGGATAGCTATATTTTCTATAAAGCATCAAGTTTTGCATACATTGTAACTCAGATATCATACACTCCCATACTGAAGAATTGTCCTTTTTTAGCTTCATAGATTGATTCATCTTGCTTAATCCATAAATCATTATCTTTTCAACTTTGCTTATTTTTCACTCTTTACAGTCAATATTCGATATTTCAAGTTATACCACATACCCTTAGAACTATGTACAAATTCAACTCTATCCATTTTTCGGGTAAACAGTTCGGCGCCCACCGTGGGGCTAAGGATAACAGTGGTTTTTTGATACGAATCCGCAAAACACGCCATATTACGCTTGTTTCCGGAAGTGTCTTTTATTTCGGATTAGCAACAACGAGCTATCAATTAAATGGTCTTTCCTATCGACAACGAAGCTGGTCTTCAAGGTGAGAACAACAACTTGACGCCCAGGACCAAAAGGCTGCTTGTCGATGTTGTTGGAGCTCGAGTCGAAGTGTCACTAGACATTAATTCGCATGTGGCTATTGAGGCAAACCTATATTCTGAAGCTGAAAATAGCATTCATGGTGGCACTCGATCCGTAGGTCGAGATACCCATAACGTCGAGGAAAACGCCGTCAGCTTGCGTATGATTTTCGAAATGTTGCAAGCTCAACAGGCAGCAATAGCTCAGTTGCAGAGTCAAACCCAGATACCGAGCAGGACGGAGCCCAGTCCACCCCGAGAAATCGCTCACAGAACGGAACCAGCTATAGTAAAGTCAAATGAGCCAGAGTTGGGGACTAATCCCGAAATTGCTAAGATGTTCGAAGAACTAACCAAATGAATAGAATCAGGAGAAAGGAGGATCGAAGCAAACGACAAAAAAGTGGAAACATATAACTCCAGAGTTGATCAGATCCTGGGGGCACCACCGATATTGAAGGGCTTAGATTCCAAAATATTCGTGCAAAAGCCTTTCCCCCCATGCGTGGCTCCTAAACCGATCCCAAATAAATTCTGCATGCCCGAGATTCCTAAATATAACGGAACTACCGACCCCAACGAACATGTCACCTCTTACACATGTGACATTAAAGGGAATGACCTAGAGGACATGAAATCAAATCCGTATTATTGAAGAAATTTGGTGAAACCCTGTCAAGGGAACAACGATATGGTACCATAATTTGCCATCTAATTCTATCTATTCTTTTGCTATGCTTGCAGATTCCTTCGTAAAAGTGCACGCCGGGGCCATAAAGATTGAGACCAGGAAGTCGGACATGTTCAAGGTAAGATAAAAGGATAACGAGATGCTAAGGGAGTTCGTATCTCGTTTTCAAATGGAACGAATGGATCTGCCACCAGTCACAGACGATTGGGCTGTTCAGGCTTTCACTCAAGGTTTGAACGAATGAAGTTCGACGGCTTCACGGTGGTTGAAGCATAACCTAATCGAGTATCCAGCTATTACTTGGGCCGACGTGCATAATCTGTACCAGCCGAAAATTAGAGTCGAAGATGATCAGTTGGGTTCTGAATCCGCTGCTAGAAGGGACATCAATCGATAACAAGGTCCGATCAGGGACCGATACCGACCATATAGTGGAAACCACAGGATTAATGAATCGATATGTAACCCCGGACAAGGAAATAAAAGAAGTGATCGAGGTCAAGGGTCTCAGGGGATAATGAACAGAAATGGGTTCGATAGGCCTACCGGACCTAAGGAAGCACCACGGTTATTAGAGTATAACTTCAGCATCGATGCATCTGCTATCATATCGGCTATCGGACACATCAAAGATACTAAATGGCCTCGACCAATGCAGATTGATCCTGCCCATAGGAACCCCAATAAAATGTGCGAATATCATGGCACCCATGGACACAAAACTGAATATTGCAGGCAACTAATAGAGGAGGTAGCCCGGTTATTCAATAAAGGGCACCTTCGAGAATATTTAAGCGACAGGGCCAAAAACCATTTCAAAAACGGGGATTTCGGTAAACAAAACGAACAGGAAGAACTGCAGCACATCATTCACATGATCATCGGTGGCGTCGATAACCCTCAAGGGCCGGTGCTTAAATGCATTAAGACATCGGTTATATGAGAAAAGTGACCTCGAACTTAGGATTACGCACCCATAGGGACCTTGTCCTTTAATGATGAAGATGCAGAAGGAATCATGCAGCCTCACAACAATGCACTGGTAATATTCGTACTTATGAATAAAACTAAAGTTAAGCGTGTGTTAATTGATCCAGGTAGCTCGGCCAACATTATTAGATCGAAGGTTGTAGAATAGCTTGGTCTACAGGACCAGGTCGTACCCGCAACCATGGTTCTAAACGGATTCAACATGGCATGTGAAACTACCAAAGGCGAGATAATTCTGCAAATAAATGTGGCCGGGACCATCCAGGAAATGAAGTTCCACGTAATCGAAGGCGACATGAGGTACAACGCCCTTTTTGGAAGGCCATGGATCCACAATATGAGAGTTGTACCTTCGACCCTCCACCAGGTTCTTAAATTCCCAACATCGGAGGGGGTCAAAACAGTGTACAGAGAACAACCGGCCGCAAGAGAAATATTTGTTGTCGAAGAAGCAATTCTGATATCCTCACCTTCGTCAACAAAGGGGTCGGACTAAAAAGGGGAACGAGAATCCAAATAGCAATCACAGACGTCAGCTTCAACCCAACTAGAAAATCAGAGATTGACGAAGATGATGATCAAAGGATCCTTCGTGGTCCTCGATGATTCCAACGTTACCCAATCAATGATTGAAGAATTGGAGCAATTCATACTAATCGAGCATTTGCCCGAACGAAAGGTATACCTGGGAACGGGATTAACCCCCGAACTCAGGAAAAGGCTTATTCAATTTCTTACCGATAACATAGATTATTCTTCTTAGTCCCATTTAGATATAACAGGGATCCCACTGGATATAACGACTCATCGGCTAAGCCTGGACCCTGGGTATTAATCACTTACCCATTTCGTAATATCTTATACAAGCCCGAACTATCAGGCCGATTGGCCAAATGGGCCATCGAACTCAGTGGGTACGATATCGAATATCAACCCTGGATGGCCATCAAGTCTCACATTTTAGCGGGCTTCGTGGCCAATTTCATGCCAACCCTCGTACCCGAAGTTGAAAAATAACTCTTATTGAAATCGGGTACATCATCGGGGGTATGGACCCTTTTCACGAACGAGGCTACGAACATGAAGGGGTCCGGGCTAGGCATCGTTTTAAAGCCGCCCACGGGTAACACTATTAGGCAATCTATCAAAACTACTAGGTTGACTAACAACGAGGCCGAGTATGAGGCCATGATTGTAGGTCTCGAGCTAGCTAAAAGCTTGGGAGCAGAAGTCATTGAAGCCAAGTGTGACTCTTTGCTGGTGGTAAATCAAGTAAACAAAACCTTCGAAGTCCGAGAGGTTAGAATGCAAAGGTATTTGGACAAACTACAGGTAACTTTGCACCGTTTCAAAGAATGGACCTTACAGCATGTACCTCGAGAACAAAATAGTGAGGCTGATGCACTTGCAAATTTGGGGTCATCGGTCGAGGAAGATGAGATTAGCTCGGGGACTGTCGTTCAACTCTCGAGATCTGTGATCGAGGAAGGTCATGTCGAGATAAACTCTACAAGCTTAACCTAGGATTGGAGGAATAAGTATATTGAATACTTGGGAACAGAAAGCTCTTATCGGACCCTAAACATTTGAGGGCCCTACGAACCAAAGTTGCTCGGTTCACATTGGCTACAGATGGAACATTATACCGAAGGACATTCAATGGACCATTGGCAGTATGCTTAGGACCAGGAGACACCGACTACATCCTACGTGAGATTCACGAGGGTACTTGTGGAAATCATTCTGGTACCGATTCATTAGTCCGAAAAATAATCAGAGTAGGATATTATTGGATCGATATGGACAAAGATGCAAAGGAGTTTGTTTGAAAATGTGACAAATGTCAAAGGTTTGCACCGATGATCCATCAGCCCGGAGAGCAACTTCACTCAGTCCTATCCCCATGGCCATTCATGAAATGGGGAATGGATATCGTCGGCCCTCTGCCATCGGCCCCAGGTAAAGCTAAGTTCATTTTATTTATGACTGACTATTTCTCTAAATGGGTTGAAGCACGGGCGTTTGAGAAAATAAGAGAGAAAGAGGTTATAGACTTCATCTGGGATCATATCATATGTCGATTTGGGATACCCGCTGAAATAGTGTGTGACAATGGAAAATAATTTATCGGTAGCAAAGTAACAAAAATCCTCGAAGACCACAAAATAAAAAGGATATTATCAACACCGCATCACCCTAGTGGGAACGGACAGGCCGAATCGACGAACAAGACTATCATTCAAAACCTAAATAAAAGGCTAAACGACGCTAAGGGAAAATGGAGAAAAATCCTACCCGAAGTTCTTTGGGCATATCGAACAATATCAAAATCCAGTATGGGAGCAACCCCGTTCTCCTTAGTATATGGCTCTGAAGCCTTGATTCCAGTCGAAGTCGGGGAACCCAGTGTCAGGTTTCGATATACAACAGAAGAGTCAAATCATGAGGCTATAAATACTAGCCTCGAATTATTGGATGAAAAACGGGAAGCTGCTCTCGTCAATTGGCCGCCCAAAAGCAGCGGATCGAAAGATACTATAATTGAAGGACCAATCTTCGCCATTTTAAAATTGGGGACTTAATGCTAAGGAAATTCACCCTCAGCACCCGAAATCCAAATGAAGGAAAACTGGGTCCAAACTAGGAAGGACAGTATCAGGTACTCGAAAACGTCGGTAAAGGATCCTACAAGCTCGGTATTATGAACGGAAAACAACTACCAAGCAATTGGAACGTGTCGCACCTAAAACGATACTACTGCTAAGGTACGACCCTCCCATGTTTGTTTATATTTCGAAACTAACCCTTGCAGGAGTTCGATCAGGAACAAGGATGGATCATTCAAACATGAAGCCTTAGGTCTGAAAGCACACGTTGCACTCTTTTTCCCTTAGACCGGTTTTATCCCAAATGGGTTTTTCGGCAAGGTTTTTAATGAGGCAACCATTGATCATGCTAACTTAGAACAATTCAACAGTATTCGAGGCCTCCTTACAATCAACCTCGAATACTGGGGGGCATTACCCTCAAATATATCAAGTTCAATGCAAGAAAGTTACTTCATAACAGCAGGGTTTCGATAGGGAAAATTGTAAGAGCCAAATGGTCAAAACGAACCATGCTCATATAGTTTGCGCGATCCCTGGTACAGAACATAAACACATGTATAATGACATAAAGAGAATTTCTTACCGAATACATCCTCTATTTTGTGATTTATTTTGCAAGCAGACTTAAGGGCCGACCATTACCCCATAAATCGGGGACTGCCAACCGAAATATCAACGAGATCAAGTCCCATTAAGCTTACAGGCTACACTACTTCGAGTTCGAGCAAGTACTCACTCGACTAATAAGACTACGGGTTACATCACTTCGAGTTCGAGCAAGCACTCACTCGACTACTAAGCCTACGGGCTACTCTTATTTTGAGTTCGAGAAATCACTCACTCGACTATTAAGCCTACGGGCTACATTACTTCGAGTTCGAATCACTCACTCGACTAATAAGCCTACGGGCTACATCATTTCGAGTTCGAGCAAGCACTCACTCGACTACTAAGCCTACGGGCTAGGTCACTTCGAGTTCGAGCAATCACTTACTCGACCATTAAGCCTACAGGCTACATTACTTCGAGTTAGAATCACTCACTCGACTACTAAGCCTACGAGCCACATCACTTCGAGTTCGAGTAAGCACTCACTCGACCATTAAGCCTACGGGCTACGTTACTTCGAATTCGAATCACTCACTCGACTACTAAGCCTACGGGCTACTCTTATTTCGAGTTCGAGCAATCACTCACTCGACCATTAAGCCTACGGGCTACATTACTTCGAGTTCGAATCACTCACTCGACTAATAAGCCTACGGGCTACATCAGTTTGAGTTCGAGAAAGCACTCACTCGACTATTAAGCCTACGGGCTACTCTTATTTTGAGTTCGAGCAATCACTCACTCTACCATTAAGCCTACGGGCTACATTACTTCGAGTTCGAATCACTCACTCGACTAATAAGCCTACGGGCTACATCACTTCGAGTTCGAGCAAGCACTCACTCGACTACTAAGCCTACGGGCTAGGTCACTTCGAGTTCGAGCAATCACTCACTCGACCATTAAGCCTACGGGCTAGATTACTTCGAGTTTGAATCACTCACTCGACTACTAAGCCTACGGGCCACATCACTTCGAGTTCGAGCAAGCACTCACTCGACTATTAAGCCTGGGGCTACATTACTTCGAGTTTGAATCACTCACTCGACTAATAAGCCTACGGGCTACATCACTTCGAGTTCGAGCAAGCACTCACTCAACTACTAAGCCTACGGGCTACTCGTATTTCGAGTTCGAGCAATCACTCACTCGACCATTAAGCCTACGGTCTACATTACTTCGAGTTCGAATCACTCACTCGACTAATAAGCCTACGGGCTATATTACTTCGAGTTCGAGCAATCACTCACTCGACTACTAAGCCTGCGGGCTACCTTATTTTGAGTTTGAGCAAGCACCCACTCGGTTATAAAGGCTACAAGGTCCAAACTCGATCAAATTGCCTAAAGCCTTATGAAAACATTCATAAGGCATGAATGAAACAAAATCTTCACAAGGTAGAGAATAAAACAGAGGCAAGTCGGGAAAAGAAAAGATCTTTATATATATACAAGAATATTTACAATGTCCGAACAAGACCCTACACAAAAAACCAAAATGGAAACTAAGGGCTAAGTTTCTTGGTTATCTCCGGGGGCGGTCTCTTCTCCATCAGGCTCCTCCCCGCTTTCGGACCCACTCTTACTCCCATCATCATCATCATCATCGGAAGCCAAGGCTTCAGCATCGGCTTCAAGCTCTCTAGCCCTTTTTATTTCTTCGGCGAGATCGAAACCTCGAGCATGGATCTCCTCGAGGGTCTCCCTTCGAGATCGGTATTTAGCAAGTTTAGCAACCCAATGTGCTCGAGTGTTAGCGGTCTCGGCCGCCTCTCTTTCTTGTACCTGAGCAGCTTCAGCATCCGCCCGATAGACGGCCATTAATGCATCCGCATTGGCCTTTGCTTTTTCGGCGTCATATTTGGCCTTTGCAAGTTCGGAGGCCAACCGAGCCTCGATCTCCTCTATTTTTCTTGCTTGAACCAAGCTCTTATCCTTCATGCTTTGAAGTTGGTTTTCGGCCGATGATAATTGGGCTCGAGCAGTTTCTTTTTCTGCGGCAAGACGGTCCATGACATCTTTCCATTCCAAGGTCTCCTCCCTTATCATATCGACCTCTCCACGAAGCTTCCCAATCACCTCAAGCTTCTGTTGCAGCTGTGAGATCGAAATATTAGCCATCGTTCTAGGATCGAGCCCAGGGGTTTTTAAGATATTTATTACTTGCTCGGTCAGGTCGGTCTGGTCTTGATGAGCCTTGGCCAACTCAGCTCGGAGGTCTTTGATTTCTTCTTCCCTTTGCCCGAAGAGGAGTCTAAGGGCATTCCTCTCTTCCGTTACCCGATGGAGGTTGGCCTCATACTGACGCAGCTCAGCTCGAGACCGAGAACATGTTTTTCGATGAACCACTACGGCCTATGTAAGAAAGAAGAAAAGAAGTTAGAGAAAAATAGCAAACATAAAAGTAATATCAGCGAAGGGAGTTAAAGCTTACCCGATTCAGAGCTTGCTGCACTTCACAGAAAAGGCCTGACACATCACTAGGGCCAGTAACATCCTCGACTCCAATAAACAAATCACAGAAGGGGTCCTCCCCTTCATGAGACCGGTTTATCTCGAGGGCCCCTAAAGCTTGGGCTTCCCGAATCACCCCTTCAAAAAAAGCAGGGAGAGTGGGCGAGTCTCCGATTACTATTGCCCCAAGCGACTCGCTTGGGGCGTTCTCCTCAGTTCGAAGAGCTTCAAGACCGGCCCCTTCTGATATACCCACCGTTTGTTGACTTCGGTGGGGAGCATCCTCGATCTTTAACGATTCGAGGACTCTTCCTGAACCTTCCTCTGATATCTCCTCAGTCCGAGGCGGAGCTTTATAAATCATCATCGATTCAGCTGCCTTTGGGGCATCGATGGTTTTCTTCATTCGGGCCACCAGCACGGACCCGTCATTTTCTTCTTCTTCCTCGTCTTCATCCCTTAGACGCAGAACTGATTCCATGGTTAAAGGGATGGTATTGTTCCTCGGCTTACGAGCCATCCTCGTCTTCGATTTTGGATCTTCAGAAGCAGAATCCCTTTTCTCTTATTATACTTCACCGGTTTTGGAACAGAGGTCGAAGACTCTTCCTCAACGGGCGGGGGCCTCAAAACCGCATCTTTGCCCATACCTACATACAAAAAAATTGATTTAAGTATATGGAAAGCATCTCGTTCGAACTACCAAAGAAACGAGAAAGAGGCTTACCATGATTTTTGGCCTCCCATCGGCCCTTTGACAAATCACGCCACGAGCGCTCGGCATATGTGGAGGACGAAGCAAGATCCCGTACCCAGTTCTTGAGGTCGGGAACTGCACCGGGCATCCAAGGAACCGCTGCATCACAAAAGGGGATATCGGTGAGAAAAGAAATGAAGGGGCAAAATAGTAGGAGATAACAGCAGAATTACACTTACGCTTCGTGTTCCATTTCTCGGGAAATGGCATCTTTTCAGTCGGAATCAGGTCCGAAGTCTTCACTTGAACGAACATGCCCATCCAGCCTCGATCTCTGTCCTCGTCTATGCTCGAGAATAAAACTTTGGTAGCCCGGTACTGAAGTTTTATTAACCTTCCTCGAAAGAGGCGAGGGCAGTACAATCGAATGAGATGATCGAGGGTGAAAGGCATCCCCTCGATTTTGTTCACGAAGTAACGGATCAAAATAACGATCCGCCAAAAAGAAGGATGGATCTGGCCTAGGGTTATTTGGTATTGACGGCAAAAATCGATAATAACAGGGTCGAGGGAACCTAACGTGAAAGGGTAAGTATACACACTTAAAAACCCTTTCACGTAAGTGGTGATATATTCTTCAGAAGACGGGATTACTATTTCTTTGTTCTCCCAATTGCAATCTTTCTTTAGCTATTCGAGGTGTCCCTCGGTTATCGAACACATATACCTCGATACTGGCTTACATCGGCCGGGAACCAACGAGCCTTTGTCGACCTTAAAATCAGAGGTAAGAACACACGCCCCAGGAATGCATTCCTTAGGTCGTGACTCCACCAGTGTTTTGTCGGCAGCAGACTATGAAGAAGAAGCTTTTTCTTTCTAAGGAATGGTTTTTGATGTTTTTGCCATTTTTGGATTTAAAGATCAAAAATAGAAGGAGGTAACAAAGATTTGGTGTTTTTAAAGAGAGATTTTGCAGTGAAAAATCACAGATTTACAGATAAACTCAGAAAATGCAAAAAAGAACTTTATAAAATTTGGAGATTGGAGATGCAAAAGAGGTAAATGGTAAAGAAAGGGGCTATTTATAGATTAAGCAACGTCGGTTCAGTATCAACAGCGGCCGACCATCATCTGACACGCATTAAATGCCTTGGAAAGCTAAACCGACGGGACAGCTATCACGTGCGTCATGATCGAGCCCGATGTAAACGTCAGCTTATATCTGATCGAGCCATTAGGAACTCATATCGTTTCTCACCACATCCTTCCCGAGAAACGAGGGGACTATCTGTATACGGTCGAAACTAATTTCGACCTTCGTACATCTGATCGAGATGGGAACATAATGGTCCGAAGAAAGTCTTCATAGTATCGAGATGGGATCCAAAGAAGGCACAAATGAGCTTCAAGTTTTAGGGACAGGTCAAATACCGAGCTCGAAGTTATTATCGAGCTCGGGTCCGAATCGAACTATGATGAGATATGATGGAATCGAGCTTAAGAACCAGAGGCGAACCAATACCGAGCCCAAGTCATTACCGGACCCCAAGTCGGTATCAAGCTCAAACCCGCATCGAGCTCTAAAACTGAAAACCGACCAATACTGAGTCCGATCAAGATCGAGCTCATAGACAAGAGTCGTTGCAGCCGCACTAAGGGAGACAATCTCGACGGGAATTAGGGAAAAGCTGATTTATCATGGGTTCCCCATTATGTGTTTTTAATTATATCTAAAGTAGGATCCCCCACTATAAAAAGGATGGCTATATTTTCTATAAAGCATCAAGTTTTGCATATATTGTAACTCAGATATCATACACTCCCATACTGAAAAATTGTCCTTTTTTAGCTTCATAGATTGATTCATCTTGCTTAATCCATAAATCATCATCTTTTCAACTTTGCATATTTTTCACTCTTTACAGTCAATATTCGATATTTCTATTTACTCTTACGATTTGTGTCAAGTTATACCACAGACCCTTAGAACTACGTACAAATTCAACTCTATCCGTTTTTTGGGTAAACAAAACACATCACAGCTGTTTCAAAATTTCAGATCCAACACTCTTTTTGGATCGTATGTTACATGAAGACAATTGTTTTCACAAGCTCAAGAATATTTTTTTTAATAAAAGAGAGCCAATTTTTTGGGAATAATACACTGAAGAACTAGCGGTCCAAGTGGCCTTCGCGTTCGCGATGGCTCTTCCCCCTGGCCATAGCGTTCGCGACCCTCTGATCATGTTCGTATAGAACACTTAGATGCTCCCCTCCTAGACCCCTTACTCATCGCGTTCGCATAGTGTTGGTCGTGTTCGCGAAGGCTGATCCCATCATTGCTTCGCGTTCGCAGCCCCTACCTCGCGTTCGCATAGAGGAAATTCCACCCTAGCCCAGGTAACTCTTTGCGATCGCGAAGAAGGATGCACCAGACATCAGAAAACTCAGAACCAGAAATTGCCTAAGTCTAAAAACCACTCTGTAGCCTATCCGAAACTCACCCGAGCCCCTCGGGCTCCAAACCAAACATGCACACAAGTGTAATAACATCATACAAACTTGCTTGCATGATCAAAATATCAAAATAACACTTAGAACTACGAATCTAACATCAAAATGTATAAAGTTTTCAAAGAAACTCAAGAAAATGCAGATTCGGGTCCCAATTCGATTCTGGGCATACGCCCAAGTCCCAAATCACGATACGACCCCACCGGGACCATCAAAACACAGATTCGGGTCTGTTTACATAAAATATTGACCGTAGTCTACTCAAATGAGTTTTAAGGCATAATTTTACATTTTCTTAGATTTTCCACATAAAAACTTTCTGGAACAAGGCACGGACTGCGCATGCAAATCAAGAAATACTAAACTGAGCTAGTCGAGGCCTCGAAACATAGAAATGAAGGGTGAAACTCAAAATGACCTATCGGGTCATCACACTATGATGGAGTCTAACGTCCACTTGCTAGACAAGCCAACATTAATACACAACTAATCATTTATAGACCAATTTGAAAGCAATATAATAATAATTAAAGCTGTAAAAGTTCAAAATAGATATAATAACTCCAAACGCTGACTAGATAAATCCTAGAATCTGGTGTCACAAGTGCATGAGCATATTAAAAGTGCTATAACCAATGTATGAATAATATACAATTGTTCGAAACAAAATAAACAGTAAAGCCAGATAAGGAAGGGGACTTCAGGGACTACGATCATCGTGCAGGTCTACCTCAAGTCTCCAGATATAGATCCGAGCAGAAACTCCACTAGACACCGCTAGGACCAACACCAGAATCTGCCCAAGAAGTGCAAAAGTGTAGTATGAGTACAACCGATCCAATGTACTTTGTAAGTACTGAGCCTAACCTCGACGAGGTAGTGACGAGGCTATGACAAGACACTTACTAAAATCATGTGTAGATATATGCATAAAGCAACAAAAATAACAAGTAAAGCATTTAAAATAATAATGGGGAGAGAACATGTAAAAAGAGAGTAGGATCAGAACAGTCTTCCGAAATAAACAACGATGCAGCCAAGTAACTTCACAAATCCAAAAATCAAGTAAATCAATGAAATCATCAAATGGCATGGCATCACCCTTCGTGCTTTTACTCTCATCCTCACTATGTAATATGATAAATACAATGGCACGACATCACCATTCGTGTTTTTACTCTCATCCTCCCCATATGACATGATAAATAAAATGGCACGATATTACCCTTCGTGCTTTTACTCTCTTCCTCACATGATATGTTAAATGATATTAAAGGCAATCAAGTGCATGACATCACGCTTTGTGCTTTAATCCTCACAATCACTCAATCAATGATAACAATATGTAAAATAAGACATGACAACACCTTTGGTGCTTTTCACTCTTATTCACCAAGCAACAACGATAATCCAAATTATCAATGCAAGGTGGGAAGCAAATTTCAACTCCAACCCTGGTGTTATGATAAGCAAATTCAACTTCCGACATCCCAACAACTTCAAATTAATCAATAAACATGAAAGCGAACAATCAAAGAATAACAATCTAACTAAATCATAGAAGGCATGGTAAAAGAAGCAACAATTCAATAAATCAATTTTCACCCGCATGCTTTAACCCATGATGACACATATATACTCGTCACCTTGCATACACGCCGTCCCTACACATAATTCACATAGCAAATAGACCAATAAGTCCTAATTTCCTCAAGTAAAAGTTAAACACGACACTTACCTTACTCCGCAACCAAATAAATCAATCAACCACCGTCTTGCCTTTCGAACAAGCCTCCAAACCAACCGAATCTAGTCAATTATCGATCAAACAATTCAAAATAAGCTTTAGAAACTACCCGCGAATTAAAAAGGTTCAACTTTGAATATTTTTTAAAATGTCAACAAAAGTCAACCCCGGGTTTGCTTGGTCAAAATTTGAGACTCAGACTAAAATTCGATTACCCATTCACCCTCGAGCCTGGTTATGTGATTTGTTTCGAATTCCGACCTCAATTTGAGGTATAAATCTCAATTTTAAAAAAATACATAAATTCTACCCACAATCCCAAATTTCTACCATAAAATTCATAGATTTGATATTAAAAACTCATGAAAAGTAATGGGGAATTGATAGAAAATGAATTAGAGTTTCTTACTAATGAATTTGGGAAGAAAAGTTTTTTCAAAAATCGCCTCTAGAGTGTTTGGGGTTGAAAAATGGTATAAAATAAGCAAAATCTCATTTTCTCCTCTTTTACCCAACTACAGATGTCGCATTTGCAAACGCTTGTCCGCAAATGTAATACACTGATCGCAAATGCGATCAGTGCATCAGACCACCAAACGTCGCAAATGTGACAAAAGTCTCGCAAATGCGAGGAGTCCCCTCATCGCAAATGCGAGCTAGGCTTCGCATTTGCGAAGCTGCCAACCCCCAGTTCCAAGTCACAAAAGCGACTCAAAGGTTTCATATGCGAACACCTAGTGTTCGCAAATGCGATTAGATATTCGCAAAAGCGACGCACCAACCCACCAGCCCCTTATTGCAAATGATTTCATTTGACCACAAAAGCGAGCTTGCAAATGCGAGATCTACAGACTTGAAGCACCATCAGTTTGCACCAGCAATCCTAAAACCAACCAAATTCATATGATACTCATCCGAGCCCCTCGAGCTCCAAACCAAACATGCACACTATAACAAGAATCGATCATCAAAACTCAAGATTTTTCAACTTTAAACTCAATTTTTACAATTTCACACATAATGCGCCGAAATGCATTCAGGTCACCCCGGACCCCAACCAAACGTGCGTACAAGTCCAAAATATCATACGAACCTACCAAAATTGTCAAAATATTGATCCGAGGTTGTTTACCCAAAGTGTTGACCGTGGTCAACTCTAGCCTCAATTTATGTTAAAATCATATTTTCTTAAAATTTTCACATAAAAGCTTTCTGAAAGGCGGCTCGAAACATGCACGCAAATCAATAAATATTAAATGAAGCTATGGGAGGTCTCAAAACATAGAAATTAGGACTAGTACTCAAAATGACCTATCGGGTCGTCACAAAGGGTTAGCCATGACTCACCTCAACTATCATCTGTTGTACTCTGAGTTGTGGCTGCCATATTTGTCTTAGTATTATCACCTACAGTCTGAAACAAATGAGGATATCTAGATTTCATATCCTCCCCAACTTTCCATATCATTTTCTTTACATTTTTGTTCCTTCAAAGTACCTTAACTGAAGCCACCTCTTTGGTTCGTAACTTACAAACTTGGCGATCTAGGATAGCTACCGGAATTTCCTTATAGGATAGGTCTTCTGTGACCTGGACATCCTTAATGGGGGTAATGCGGGAGGGGTCACCCAAGCACTTATGAAGCATGGATACATGAAGCATAAAATAAACTACTTCTAATTCCGGGGGCAACTCAAGCTTATAAGCTACTTGGCCGATTTCTGGTTAATCTGATATGGTTTGACAAACCTGGGGCTAAGCTTGCCTCTCTTGTTGAACCTCATCACGCCTTTCATAGGTGACACTTTCAAGAACACATAGTCTCCCGTAACTCTAAGTGTCGATACCGGTTATCTAAGTAAGACTTTTGCTGACTTTGAGCGGTAAACAATCGATCCTAAATCACTTTCACCTTCTCTACAGCCTGTTGCACCAAATCAGGGCCTAATAATTTTGTCTCGCCAACATGGAACCAACCGATAGGAGACCTGCACTTCCACTCATATAGGGCTCCATATGGTGCCATCTAGATACTGGAATAGTAGTTGTTGTTATAAGCAAACTCAAAGAGCGACAAATGATCTTCCCAAATTCCTTTGAAGTCTAGAACACAGGCTGGCAACATGTCCTCGAGTGTTAGAATAGTGCACTCGGCCTGACCGTCTTTCTACGGATGGAAAGTTATGCTAAGAGTGAGCTGCATACCCAAACCTTTCTGGAAGGAATCTTTAGAAGTTCATTGTGACCAAACTACTCTATTTGAGGTAATAGACATTAGAATGTCCTAAAGCGTATTGTCTTCTCAATTTATCACTTATGTAATTCTTGACTGTGTGAATAGCTCCATCTTGGTAAGAAATGAGTTACTCGTGTAAATTTGTCGACCATCAACTCTCTAGAGTAATATTTCTAATAAGAACGGGGTAAACCCATACTGCACTTTATCCTTGAACTACTCTTTCATTTTCACGTCGAGAACTCTATCCACTGTATCAGCCCTCTGGGCCTTGATACTCTATCTGTACCAGCTAACCATTCGGTCACTGTGCCAAAATTTGACAATGTTCCTGTCACACTAGCACAATAATACATATCTCTGGTACCGTGGTACACCCTTGTCAAATCAGGATGAATAGAATGTGGGGGGAGGGGGAGAATAATTCATCTCCACTCTCTACTTTTCCCATATATCATCTATATCTGGACACACAATAGACCTGGTATCGGAAAATTCTATTTCCCTAAGAACTCAAATATTATCTTTCTTTGCCATAAAAATTTCTCCTTCGATAATATTAACTCCGGATCTTCATATTAAGTTGTCCATACCTCTTATCTTATGCTGCCCTGGAGGTCGTCACCTTGTTCGGTTGAATTTCCTTTTTAAACTGTAATAGGACAGAATCCCTATGTCAATCCCTATTGTTATTCTTTTACTTCGATTGTTAGGGTGCTACCACTGAGTTTTAGTGCGCAACTCTATTCGTTGTAATCTAGATTCTAAACCATTTCCTTCTTGAGGAGGACCATATTCTACTATACCATCTGGGCTCACCTTTACTCACTTTTTAATCCCAAGAATTGTTACTCTCTTAAGAAGACTCATAGGTCTCTATATCATTGTGGCTCGCCTTGGAGGATGCCTTTACCATGCATTGGAGAAACTTATCTAAATTTTGGCTATTGCCGCTTAAAGATATACTAGAGGTACTTATGGTTACTAAAGATATCATATTATACCACTAATGCGTGTTCACCACTACCGACCCTAAGTCATGGTTCTGTAGTTCTTCTTGGTTCTCCCAACCGCTCTTTAGCTTAAGCGACCCTCATTTCCTTATTCCTTCTTAACGTGTGGATTACAATGCATTGATTTATCTCAACCTCTATCATTCAGGAGTTTCTTATATACCTGGCCTTAAGTTCCACTCTTGGTCCCAATCTTGGTTCTTTATTTAACTAGCATAGCTAGCAATAAGTTGTTGACGTATTTCCTCATTGGATACCTACCCATACTTGGACCACTATATTCAGAGTAAATTCTCCTTTTTTATCTCTTAGCTAACATCTTTTAGTATTATACTTTTAGCAATCTCATCGTCATATATCTCTATAGGATCTTAGGTACCTTTTAAGTACCCATCATCATCCTTCTCACTCCCACTTCCGCTTTCATTCTAACAATACCAACTCTAAGTGCTATTTGCCTTCACTCTAAGCTTCATAGCCCTTTAGCTTGATTGGCTATATACTAGCACTTTTTTATCGTTACTTTTCACCTGAAATATCTCTTGCGAGTTGTGATCACATACTTATGAAGTTAAAACTTCAGGCTCTAAGACCATTCCATAATATAAAATGATGTGTCGGTTGACGGCTCGTTCGACCTCTTAAGTAGCCTACTTCTAGGCTTTACATACATCATCTCTCGATGTAACTCGACTTACCCTTTCATTCGTTAGTTCTGGGTAATCCCTCTTTGGGGCTTATAAATGCTTCTATCTTTGATTTTCCTTCATGATTTCCCTGTTGAGCCCCATCTGTCTGGCGGGTCTTACCGTTGCTTAACTTCTGTAAACGGGAGGTTGTCACCTTTCTATTCTTAGCGTGAATACTTACATATCATTCTATGTTCATAACACATCTGCAAAATCTGGATAACACCATCTTATTCATCTTAAAACTCTGGGTGTTAACCTTCTCTTCCACTTGCTAACCCATCATGTGAGTTCTATATCGATTATGTATCACACTATCTCTTCTATAGGAGGAAGCCCACTTTTGTGCTTAGTAATTTCCTTCCTGAAATGTCATATTTTTTTTTCAACACCCTTCGCAATCCTATTTATTAACAACTTACAATTTGCCTTAAAGCAATACTTTTAAGTAGGGCTACTGAATCATTTACACAAGTAGAACGCCGCAGGTTCATAACTGACATACTCAGTCTCAGTAGGTAACTTATCTTCCCATCAAGACGTTAGTATTAACCCCTTCTCCCTAGTAGCCTTTAAGGATCGCCCTTTTTGCAACTTATTCTCTTATTAATTAATCACTTACTTTGTAATTTCTCAGTATCCTTGATTATAACCATCTATTGAGTCTCCAACTCTTATTCCATTTAACTTAGGGAACTTTCTAATAGTAGTACTCCCTAATTGAGGGAATTAATTTCTCTGGTCAGTATATTCTGTTGACCTTTGTTAATTCAAAATTCATAATATACTTGGTCTCATAATACCTTCCTCTTCTTTTCTCATCATTTACTTATACTTACCTTAGGTTTTACTTGACTATGATTTGGTCACATTACCATGCTTTATCTTACGATTCTTAGTCATTTTTAGTATCTATTCAGGTTTTCTTTGTATCTTTGTGTCATTCCCCTGCCATCAATTTCAGTTCTTACCTTTGTTTATATACTTGCAACATAACATTCTCTTACGTTAACTTCCCCTTTCTTTAATCGACCTTATGTTCTGGGTGCTCACCATTCATGCTTTACCTTGGACAAAATCCTTTCTAAGGGAAACATCATCTCTCACACAAAGGGTTCCATACTTAGCCCCCGGATCTTCAAGATCTTCAAAGGTCATATCCGACTAACAATTTTTGGGTCCATCATGCACACATTCTCTAAAAAGCTGCCATCGACATGTTCGTACTATTCTTCAGTGCTACCCATATTATGAATTGTTCTAATCTTTACTAGATCCCGAGGTCTCAATTCTTTCTAAATCTATGTATGTTGACGTTAGTAAATCAGTAGTAGTAATAGATACTTCTCATTGTAATTCTACCACCACTGGAGGCAGGATAACAAAACTTATATCATTCTACTTGAATATCAACCTCGCTACAACCTTCTTCATCCCAAGTATTATGTACCTCCATCACCTTACCCTTTTTGCATTATAAAACCGATGCTTCACATGTATAAGCTTTCATTACTTCCTCTGAATATAGGTGAGACAATCACTCACAACCTAAAATTGTAGTATAATACTTGCACCCCTGGAGTATCAATAATCTGTTCAGAATCTTTAATTTGATGGCTACAAATACAAGCTCACCGAAGTCTTTCTAGTAACCATCATTACTTAAATTGTACCAAGCACGAGTTAGACTCGGATATTACAACTCAGTTCTATAACACGATCTATGAGATGAAAGAATGGACACCATCCCTGAATGCTCGATAGCATCTTACTTATAAGTGTGGTGCACAATACACCCATAAACAAGACTCTGCTAGACATGGCTTGTAGACTCCCTAAGACTGACCTGCTCTGATACCAAGTTTGTCACACCCCAAACCAGAGGGGCATGACGGGCACTCGGGACTACCTCATCGAGCACCAACATAATGTGAATCTGTAACCATAATGTCATGCGTAAATAGGTCGTAAAGTCCGGCATGAGATAATCTAATTAAAACATGAAAGAAATCTTGACAAAGGACGACCAAAAATGATATACAAGTTTATATAGATGAGACATACAGGCCAACAAGGCTGCTATGACCATCAATACAGATAACCTTTATCTACAAGCCTCTAAGAAGTACATAAATATCATAAGGTTAGGTTAGGGTCCCGTCATACCCAACTATGTACATATATGCAACCACCATACCTACTAGCTCACTAGACAACTCTGGAATAAAGGAGCGTGACAACCTTCAGTTGAGTTGAGTCGCCTATTGTGAAGTATCATATGAATCGCTATATGTTTCTGCATGCATGAAACGAAGTGCCCCAGTAAGGGGTCGTTAGTACAAAATATGTACTGGATATGTAAGGCAAGTAAATCACATAAATATAAGATGAAATACGAAGGAAGAGTATAGAAGTCAACCTGAAACTCATAACAAGCCTATGAGGGTATACACTATCACAATCATGGATATATATGTGCATGTTTGTAAAAATCAAGCCACTCAATGGGGCCATATAATATAGTATCAAGCCACTTTTTGGGGCAAATCATGTCATATCATAACGTACCCTGTTTTAATAGGACTCGATAATATCTAATATCATATCATAACGTACCCGGCCTCAAAGAGGACTCAGTAATACCCAACTGATCAGTAGTTGCACAATAGGTGTCATACCCGACCGACTATAACACAGCTTGGTAGAGTAAAATAGATACATATATAAGTGAAATGTAAGACCGACCACAAGCGATATCATGAATCCAGAAGAATGCCATCAGAAGGAAATACACAAAAACATGATCAATCTTTTGTTAGGGAACACTTAGGACTATTCAATCTTGCGATCTGAAGATTATTTCAAAGGGAATATTTCATCAAGCCATGCCAAGAAAGAAAGTAGCCTTACATACCTTATGTCGATAGCTTATAAGTCCTCGGACTCAAAATGAACGACAATGTACATCATACGAATGATTTGGATCAATAGCAACTCAATAAACTATTAGTCATTGGGCGTTTGATATATATCTGAATATTTCCACCGTCCAAAGTGGGTCCGATAGGGAGCTGCTTCTGCAGTCTCACGAAAATACGAATATCTCTCTACTATGATATTTTATTGACGAACGATTTAATGCGTTGGAAATTAAACTCGTAGATCTTTAATTTGGTGGGTGGGTTACCCCATAACTCTAAGTATATTGAGAGAAAAGCTTAGAGACATTATATCCAAATTTCAATAAGATTATGAACGTATCTTACGACAACTTTTGTCGACTTTTATTTTACAACTTTCTTGATTTCAAAACTTACATATGAAAATTAAACAATTCAAACACCTTAAAACACGAACTCTTTAGAATATTACGTACTCCTGGTTTTGCCCCGAAAGTACAAGTTATAACATCTTTAATCCGTTTTGACTCCAACCCTCACGATACTTCCGTAATACTTGTGTTAATGAATCATTATCTTTTTAAATGTGCTTAAACTCCATGGCTTATATTGATTCACTTAAGACGCATTCCAACATGAAAGTACGAGGTGTAACATACATTTAACTTATAAGACCTCTTGATGGCGTGTGCCAGTAGATAGGAACCTTGATTTTAATTGGATTAATAGCTTTCTTTTCTGTCATGTATTTATACTCCAAAGCCTGTTGCACAACCCAATTTAGTGGAAGGCTCAAAGAAGTATTATCACAGTTGTTGTTATTTCTATTTATCCAAATGTTCCATAAAGCAAACGGATGAAATCCTTCCATGAGATGTGATGATTTGTTACAATAAGGTTCGTATATCTTATGAAAAGGAGCCAATGTGAAGAAGGATTATCCTGGAAGCTAGGTAGATCAATTTGGTACCAGAAAGATGTGAAGAAGGATTATCCTGAATAGGTGGATCAATTTAGTCCTTAGTTAAGGATATTTTGCTTTCACTTTAATTAAATAATGATGTATGCCTTACAAATAGAATCTTACATTTTAAATTTGTTATCATTTTAATATTTTTAAAACATTTTCTAAACATAGTTAGTAAAGGAAAAGGACAAGAAAGAAGATAACAGTGATGAATTGGCCAAACCATTTGGATTTATAACATTAAAATTATTAAGAAACTAACTTTAAAGTAATAATATAAAATAAGAAAATAGGCAATAGAAAGAGGACGTGTGTTCTTCATTTCGGCATAAGCATTTAAAGTTTTAGTTAACTTTCAAACGATAAAATTAACTCATCATTTGGATAAGAAATAAGACAAAAATAAAAGAAATTTATTTTATTCATTCTATATTTAAAAGTACATAAGTATTCATTTGCTAAAGTAAATAAAACTGCCAATTCATGTGTCTAACTTGTATAAGGGTTGCAGTCCCTGGTCCTGATAAAATATTAATCTCAGTTCTCGCAGTCCCCGATTTTTGTGGCACTCCTGTTGCCGTATCAAATATTATCCCCCCAAGTGTTCTGATCTGAAGCATGCGAATTCGAACACTAGAAGTCTTGCTTCACCGGTGAAAACAACTTGTGAATGGTTAAATAATCCTCTTTTAGTGATGGAAAACAACGCTTGCCATCGAACCAAAGATTATTTAACCATCCACATAGGTGTTTGCCATCGATGTGAAAATTTTAGTATCTTGATATCTAAAAGTCTTTCCTTTACCAAAAACGCTCCCTTCGTAGTATGCTTTTCAGTGCTGCCTCATTAAAAACCTTGCCAGAAAAATCTGATTGGGACAAAAACTAGACGAAGGCAAAAAGAGTGCAACACATTCCAATTGCTGGGTAATTTGACTCCATATTGATTTTCCAACTCGTATGACCCTTTACCGGTGATAGCTGAAATTCGGTAAGGACCTTCCCATGTCGGTCCCAATTTCCCGGCATTAACTTCCCGAGTGATCTGAGTCAGCTTTTTCAAAACCAAGTCTCCTACCTTGAAGTATTGGAGATTGTCCCTGCGATTATAATTTCTTTCCATCGTTTCCCTTTGAGCCACCATCCTCATGTACGCCAAGTCCCTATGTCCATCGAGCAAGTTCAGCCTCACCAGCAACGCTTCATTGTTTGCTTCTTCATTTGTTCGGGAAAACCTTAAAGTTGGATCCCCCACTTCCATCGGTATCAGAGCTTACACGAGAGAGAAAGGTATTTCTCCCGTGCTCGACTTCGTCATTGTTCGGTATGCCCATAGCACTCCCGGTAGCTCATCGGGCCATTTGCCTTTAGTATCTTCTAACTTCTTTTTCAGGTTCTGAATAATTACCTTGTTGGTTGATTCCGCATGTCCGTTAGTACTTTGATGGTACGGTGAAGATGTAATTCTCTTGATTTTCAATCCTTCTGAAACTTTTGTGACTTTTGAGCCTATGAACTGCGGTCCGTTGTCACAAGTAATTTCCTTCGGTATTCCGAATCGCCAGATTATGTGGTCCCATATGAAGTCGACCACTTCGCGTTCACCAATATTTTGGTAAGGACCTGCTTCAACCCATTTAGTAAAGTAATCAATTAAAACTAAAAGAAATCTTACCTTTCCGAGACCCGGCGATAGAGGACCAACTATGTCCATCAACCATTTCATGAATGGCCATGGGGACAACACCGAATGCAAGAGTTTTGCTGGTTGGTGCACCAACTGTGCATGGCGTTGACATTTGTCACACTTATGAAGGAACGTCTTTGCGTCCTGCTCTATCTAAGGACAATAGTAACCTGCCTTGATCAACTTTAGAACTAATGAGTCTGCACCAGAATGGTTCCCGCAAACCCTTTCGTGAACTTCTCTCATCACGTAGTCCGCCTCTGAGGCCCCCAAACATCGGGGCAATGGTCCTTGGTATGATCTTCTGTATAACTGCCCATCTACGAGGCAGTAACGAGCTGTTTTGTTTCGTAGTGCCCGGGACACCTTCGGGTCTTCGGGTAATTTACCATGCTGAAGATACTCGACAAACTCATTCCTCCAGTACCAAACTAAGTTGGTTAAATTGACTTCGCAGTAACCATCCACATCCAATACCGAATGTAGAAGTTGAACACAGTACTGGAGTTAAATCCTTTCATCTCCATAGATGACCCCCAAATTAGCCAATGCATCTACTTCCACATTTTCTTCCCTTGGAATGTGTATGATTGACCATTCCCTTAATCGTGCAAGAAATGCCTGAACTTTGTTCAAATACTGTTGCATGTGCTCTTGCTTTATGTCGAAAATCCCGTATACTTGGTTTATTACTAGCTGGGAATCGCACTTTATCTCGATGACCTTGGAGCCTAGTCTCCGAGCTAGTTCAAGTCCTGCAACCAAAGCCTTATACTTAGCTTCATTGTTAGTTAAGAGGACATATTTAATGGCCTGCCTCAGAGTTTCCCCCGAGGGCGTGATTAAAACTACCCCGAGACCGGACCCTTTTAAATTGGAAGCTCCATCCGTAAACAAGATCCAAACTCCTGATGTTGTTTTCTACACCAGTACCACTTCCTTAGCAGCCAAGGGCATTAACCCGAGACTGAAATCGGCCACAAAGTTGACTAAATTTTGCGACTTGATCGCAGTCCTAGGTTTGTACTCAATGTCGAATTCACTAATTTGGACTGGCATTTAGCCAAATGACCTGACAATTCAGGCTTGTGAAGGACATTCCTTAGTGGAAAGTCATCACAACATCTATAGAGTGGCACTGGAAATAAGGCCTAAGCTTTCGAGAGGTGACTATGAGAGTTAAGGCCAGATTTTCGAGGTGCAGATAGCGAGTCTCTTCTTCCGACAATATTTTACTAACATAAAAAATAGAAAATTACGTACCTTCTTCCTTTCGGAGCAAAACGGCACTTACTGCTACCTCCAACACTGCTAGATATATTAACAACCGCTAGCCTTCCCCCGATTTTGATAGTAACGGGGGCTGGATATTAACAACCGCTAGCCTTCCCGGAACTGTCATCTTTGCTATTTCATCTACATTTTAAGGCTAAGCATTGTACATTTCTTCAATTATTGCATTATTTCAGGATCAAATTAGTTCACTTGTATAGAAACCACGTATAAATTCAATTGTACCGTTTTACGGGTAAACAGTTTGGCGCCCACCATGGGGCCTAGATAGTCGTGCAATTAAATTGATCCTTGCCTTTTTTACTAACGTGATTTGATTATTATGTCTTAGAAAAAATCACAAAAAATAACATATAACATTATTAACAACACGTACAGCCTTGAAATTTGAGGGGATCACCCTCATTTTGAGGATTCAATCAGTGACACCCACAATGAGGGAAATGACGCCACGCCGGTGCATGACAGGCAGAACCCTCGATGGGTTCGGGAGATGTAAGGCCTCGTGAAAAGTTTTCCTAAAGTCGCAGGTTCAGACTTTTTGGATTGAAAAGTGCACTGGGAAGTTGAAGAAAATGTTGGGCAGAAGTAGGCATTTCTGCGGCCTATTCTGCGACCGCAAACCACTCTGCGAACCGCAGAATGGTCGCAGAGTGGGTCAGTTTTCTGGGTCATTTTGATGTCAATTTCGCAGCCATTATGCGACCGCATAACTATTTCGCGGGCCGCACTCTTGTCGCATAACCCGCTTTGGCATTTTTCGGAGGGAGGTTCAGCGGTGCACTATGCGACCGCAGAACAGGTCTGCGGGCCGCATAGTGACCGCAGACCTGGTCAGTTCCTTTCCAGTTTTGGCACCCAAATTTTGCGGACCGCATAATCATTATGCGGTCGCATATGCGACCGCAGAACCTGTTCCGGAGCTTCATTTTTGGGTTTTTAAAATATGACCCTACTTCATTAAAATAGATGTAAGGGGCCATTTTTTAGCAAAACCTGATACTTTAGAGTGAGCGAGAGTTATTAGAGTGGGGGAGTAACCTTCAACCTATTATCCATCAATTGTTGCTCAATCATTGAGGATTAACAAAGGAAGTCTTCATCCCAAAGGTAAGAATCTATGTCCTAGCTCTCAATTTCAAAAATTTACAAAAATGGGATAGTTAGAGAGACAATTCTTGGGTATGGGAGTTGTTATCTAGCATGCATGTGTTATCAAAGAATGTGGGAAGGTTGTGAGATAAAAATGGTAGAGAATGTGTTGGGTAATGGTGGAATCTTCCACAAAAAGGGCCTTAAAATATTGATGCACACCTAGTGTTTGATAAAATGCTCAAATGAGCTAGAACCATAATCATCCTCCTAATTTTGATTCAATTTGTTACATTTTCAAAATAGATTGAAGTTGCCAAGATTTTTAGAATTTTTTAGAGTGTAAGGAAGCTCAATTGAGGTATTTTGGATAAACTTTCTCCCTTAGAATCGAATTCCATAATGTCACGTGAGTTTCAAAGTATGAGTTGCGTGTTAAAATGTTATGGCTTTGAATCGTATTTCAAGTAAAAGCTAGTATGCCAAATTGTGTGAGAAACTCTCAATATTCTTAAAACTCTTAATTGCTCATATGTGTACCTAAAGTCTTAATTATAAATGTCTTATTGTTGATAATCTATGAAGATGGTTGGAAATGAAATAATTGAATTGGGGGTATAGTGTGTGGCCAACGTGCCAAGAATTTAAGTTATGATTGTGGCTAGTAGTGCAAATGATTTGAGAGAATGCGATAAAGAATATGAAATGAGCCTCGACTCAATTGTTTATAAATAATTTCAAAAATAGAATTGCCTAAAAGCTTTTGTACTCAATTCATGCCCATAAGTGGTTGCTTTAACTAATGCTTTGCTTTACAAATATATCCAGTGTGATTCGAGTTCTTACATACTCAGGTGTTAAAGTTGTATATTATCATTTTTGGGAAAGAGTATTGCAAGAATAAATGATATATTGATTGCTTATGATTTTGATGTGTGCTTGTATTGTTGGTCGGTATGCCCCATTATTTGGGAAGAAATCTTTTGTATTTAAAGTTCCCATTACTAATAAATTTGAGTTATATGATTGCTAAAATATACTATATGTTGATATTTGATGGTGATCTTTGAAATTAAAAGAGGTGAAAGTGTGAAATATGAAATACGGCCAACGTGCCAGGAATAAAGAATCTTGTGAATGGCCAAATGAGCCAAGGAAATATTGTTATTGTGAGTGTCTAAAAATACTAATAAGAATTTATACAATGTGAAAAATATTGAGGCGAGTACAATTGTATTTATGTTACCTTTGTGTGAAAATCAAATCAAAAATATTTTTGGGAGCATCATTAGGAAAATCGAGGAAGGGTGGGTCATAAGGCCCACACCTGAAACTACACGTGCCGGTGTAGGGGTGGATTGTGATTATTCCCCTTATTTGGGATGAAATTGAAATACTGGAGAAATTGTGATATTATTCTCCTTAATTGGGATGAAACTAGTAACAATTATGGATTGAAAAAGTCAACCCACACGGCATATGTGGGAAGATGGCCTAGCTGATCGGGTGGAGATCGGACGCCATGTTGCACACATGGTGGTACTATTCTTGGTAACAACTTTCTTTCGCATCACCTGTCAAACCACATTATCCGTGGGGAGATGGCCCAGCCAATCGGGCGTGATCGGACATTGTGCTAACAAAGATGGTGGAATATCGGTGCTAATGATCTCCCAAACAAAAATTGTATATGAAGTTCGTATTTTGAAAATTATTATGTTTTAACTGGACATTTGGATATTGTTGATTGTGACATGATGTTTCTATGTGTTGCATTTTCTTATATGGGCATTCTATTTTGAAAGAGGACTTTTAGCTATACATACTAGTGCTATTCGACAGTACTAACGTCCCTTTTGCCGGAGGCGATGCATCTTTAATGGATGCAGGTGGTTCTACAGCAGACACCATTGATCAATGATAGCAGTACACTCTTTTCAGCTGATTTGGTAAGCCCCACTTCATTTCGGGGTCATGTATCTTTTGTTTCTCATGTACTGTGTTTTGAGGTATAGCCGGGACCTTATTGCCGGCATTTCTATATTACTCTTCTATTGTACTTAGAGGCTCCGTAGACAGGTTGTGGGTTGTGGTTGATGTTGGGAATTGAACTAGAAATGTTGGTATTTGAAAATCATGTTTTTCATTAATTCTATAAACTCGTAATATTTTGGAACTTATGAATGAAGCTACTAATGGGAATGCAATGGAAGTTGTTAATAAAATCTTTTCAGTGTTTGATTAATGGAGTACATCTCTTATTTATTCATGGATGAATTTGGGTAGAAGGAAATCTTACAGGCTTGCTCGGCCGGGTTCTCTCGGTTGAGCGCCGGTCACGCTCCCTGAGTTTGGGGTGTGATAGGAGACAACTCCCGATGATGCTGATAAGGAGCATGTTGTGGATGCGGTGAGAGTCCTGCAAGAGCAACAGGCGATCATTCTAGGCCATCTCACGCGGCAGGATGACGGAGCTGAAGCAGGCGCTATCGGGGGCTTCGAATAATGCAAATAGACGAGATCCAATTTCTCACGGTATTCCCGCAAACCAAACAATGTAGAGAGTTGACAACAACACTCCCAGGGGTGAAATTGGCTCCGACGGGGCTGGGGGGAACAGACCCGGTCTCAACAACGAGAACGACCCATTCAAGAATGAAATTTTACGGTTTATGAGGGAAGTAAACGCCCGCATGGACCAGATTCCGGGTGCGCCACCAGTATTGAAAGGCCCGGACTCGAAGAAGTATACTCAATTGTCGTATAGGCCGAGTGCAGCACTAGAACTAATCCCAAAGCGGTTCAAAATCCTTGAATTGCCAAAGTATGACGGGACTTCAGACCCACATGAGCATATTACCACCTGCACAATGGCGGTAAAAGGAAATGATTTAGCTCCTCACAAAATTGAATATGTGTTGTGAAAGAAATTTGGAGAAACTCTCACGAGGGGAGCTCTAACGTGGTATTCATTACTACCCGAGCATTCCATAGATTCCTTTGATATGGATTCTTTCATCAAGGCTCATGCCGGGGCAAGAAAAGTACAAGCTCGGAAGGCCGACATATTCAGGATCGCACAGGGAGAATCCGAATTACTATGAGAGTTTGTTACCCGTTTCCAGAAAGAAAGAATGTTGATCCTGGCTGTCCCAGATGAATGGGCAGCTGAAGCATTCACCAAGTGATTGAATCTGAGAAGCTCAGACGCTTATCGGAAGCTGAAGGAGAGCCTGCTTGAGTTTTAAGCAAGAACTTAGGTAGATGTCCACAACCGGTACGAGTCAAAGATAAGGATCGAAGATGACCATATCAGTTCTACATCATCGGCCAAGGGACGGGAGAAGAGCAGAGAAAAATCAAAGGATAAGTACGACGCGGACAGACGGACTTTGAGGGGCCGGTTTTTGCCTTACGAGCGGACCGAAAGTTGGGACAGAAACTTCTGGGCAGCAAAAATGTTCACCGTTGATAGAGGGACCGATCGTGGTCGAAACAATAGATCACTTCAGGATAAAGAGACGTCGGGGTCTTGGGATCCTTCTTACCCCAAGTTGTCGGAATATAACTTCAACGTTAGTATAGTTAAGTTGGTGTCATCCATGAGAAACAATAAAGAAGCACGATTCCCGAGACCTATAAGATCTGATTCCAGCCAGAGGGATCCCAACTTATGATGTGAATACCATGGGACGAACGGCCACCGAACATGGGACTGGCGACACCTCCGGGAAGAGGTGGCAACACTATTGAAGAATGGTCACCTCAGAGAATTTTTGAGTGACCGAGCTAAGAACAATTATGGTCATAACAGAGAACACACGGAGCCTTCAAAAGCAGGAGAAGAACCCCCACACCGAACGATCAGTATGATCTTCGGTGGGAATAAGATTAACGGGGTCACCTTTTCGGCAGCGAAGAAGACAAAAGTATCAATAACTCATAGTAAAAGACTCCGAGAAGACGATATCAATTTCACGGAGGAGGACGCAGACGGATTGTTGTTACCACACAACGATGCACTGTAATTTCTTTAAATATGTTGAATTTTAAGATTAAACGTGTTCTAGAGGATCCAGGAAGTTCGGCTAATATCATACAATGGAGAGTATTGGAGCAAGCTAAACTCACTGGAAGCATTATTCCGGCAACAAAGCCCCTCACTGGATTCAACCTTGTAAGCGTGACGACCCGGGGAGAGATTTTGCTGCTCACGAACGCTGAAGGAGTAATGAAAACAACTCTTTTCGAAGTAGTAGATGGTGACATGGGATACAATATCATCCTGGGAAGACCATGGTTACACGAGATAAAAGTTGTACCCTCAACATATCACCAATTGTGAAAGTTTCCAACGCTCGAAGAAATCAAGCATATAAGAGGTGATCAACCGGAAACAAGAGAGATGAATACAATTTTGGTTTCCAGTAGAAAAAAAAGGAGCACACAACATAGCAATTACAGGAACTGGCACCGATTCCCAAACTAGAAGAAGTTAGCCCGAGAGCAGAGTCGTCAGAACATTATCAAGTGCCAGGATATTTCCAAGTTCCAGAGGAGACGGACGCAACGAAGTCCACGGCGGAGGAACTCGAGCAAGTTGCATTGTTCGAAGAATTCCTAGAAAGAAAATTCCATTTGGGGACAGGACTGAACCCGGAGCTCAGGTCTGGTTTTATTGAATTCCTTAAATTTAATGCCGATTATTTTGCATGGTCGCACAAGGATATGACAGGTATCCCGACGGAAGTAGCCGTGCACAAGCTGAGTTTGGATCCCAACGTACCTCCGGTAAGACAAAATAAATGCCCTATTGTCGAGGCTAGGAATAAATTCGTCAAAGAAGAGGTAACCCGCTTGCTTAATATCGGTTCGATCCGAGAGGTAAGATATCCGGACTGGCTAGCCAATATAGTAGTAGTTTCGAAGAAGAACAATAAATTTTGCATGTGTGTAGACTATAAAGACCTTAATAAGGCGTACCCGAAAGACTCGTTCCCACTGCCAAATATCGATCAAATGATTGATGCCACGGTCAGGCACGAGTTAATGAGTTTCCTCGATGCTTATTCCGGGTACAACCAAATCAAGATGAACCCAGAAGATCAAGAAAAGATTTTGTTTATAACGAATTTCAATCCATATTGTTACAATATGATGCCCTTCGGGTTGAAAAACGCCGGAGCCACTTATCAACTGCTCGTAGATAATATGTTTGAAAAGCAAATAGGAAAGACTATGGAAGTTTATATAGATGATATGCTCGTTAAGTCTTTGAATGCAGGTGACCACCTTAGGCATTTGCAAGAAACATTCGACAACCTGAGGAAGCATAACAAGAAACTTAATCCCGAGAAGTGCGCATTCGGGGTCAGTTCTAGTTAGTTTCTAGGATTTCTGGTCTCACAAAGGGAAATTGAGGTAAACCCCGACAAATCAAGGCCATAAAGGATATCCCAGATCAATTGTTGAATGTAAAAGAAGTCCAAAGGCTTACAGGAAGATTAGCAGCTTTGAGCAGGTTCATTTCCCGATCGTCGGAAAAATATCATCGCTTCTTCACACTGCTCAAAAAGAAAAATAATTTCGAATGGACACCAGAGTGCCAACAGGTTCTGAGGGACCTGAAGAAGTACTTATCAAGCCCTTCATTGTTACAACCAAATCAAGATGAACCCAGAAGATCAAGAAAAGATTTTGTTTATAACGAATTTCAATCCATATTGTTACAATATGATGCCCTTCGGGTTGAAAAACGCCGGAGCCACTTATCAACTGCTCGTAGATAATATGTTTGAAAAGCAAATAGGAAAGACTATGGAAGTTTATATAGATGATATGCTCGTTAAGTCTTTGAATGCAGGTGACCACCTTAGGCATTTACAAGAAACATTCGACAACCTGAGGAAGCATAACAAGAAACTTAATCCCGAGAAGTGCGCATTCGGGGTCAGTTCTAGTTAGTTTCTAGGATTTCTGGTCTCACAAAGGGAAATTGAGGTAAACCCCGACAAATCAAGGCCATAGAGGATATCCCAGATCAATTGTTGAATGTAAAAGAAGTCCAAAGGCTTACAGGAAGATTAGCAGCTTTGAGCAGGTTCATTTCCCGGTCGTCGGAAAAATATCATCGCTTCTTCACACTGCTCAAAAAGAAAAATAATTTTGAATGGACACCAGAGTGCCAACAGGTTCTGAGGGACCTGAAGAAGTACTTATCAAGCCCTTCATTGCTCTCAAAACCAATAGAAAGTGAAACACTTCTAGTCTACCTCGCGGTTTCAGAAGTTGCGGTAAGTGCACCTTTAGTCCGGGAGGACGAAGGTACGCAATTTCCCATGTATTACATTAGCAAAATTTTAACGGGAGCAGAAACTCGCTACCCACATTTGGAAAAACTGGCCTTCGCTCTCATAGTCGCCGCTCAGAAGTTGAGGCCCTACTTCCAATGCCACCCGATAGCTGTGGTGACTACTTTTTCTTTGCGGAACACACTCCATAAACCCGAAATCTCGGGTAGATTGGACAAATGGGTTATCGAAATGAGTGAGTTCGACATAGGATATAAACTAAGGACTACAATTAAGTGACAAGTTTTGGCTGACTTCATGGCCGATTTTAGTCCGGCACTACTGCCTCTAGCAACCAAGGAGGCAGTAATGGTGTCAGAATCGACATCACGGGTTTGGACCTTATTTACGGATAGAGCTTCCAACGTAATAGGGTCCGAACTCGGAATAGTCTTAATCACGCCTTCGGGGGAAACCTTAAGGCAAGCCATCAGAATGATCTATTTAACTAACAATGAAGCAGAGTACGAAGCTTTGATTGTAGGGCTCGAATTAGCTCGGGGACTTGATTCCGAGGTTATCAAAATCAAATGTCACTCGCAACTGGTGGTAAATCAGGTCTATGGGATCTTTGATACCAAAGAAGAACGTATGCAACAATACGTGGTAAAGGTCCAGGCTCTTTTGGCACGATTCCGGGAATGTTCAATTACTCATATCCCATAGGAGGATAACACATAAGCGGATGCATTAGCAAACTTAGGATCATCGATAGAAATAAAGGGATCGGAGTCCGGGATGATAGTGCAACTGATGAACTCAGTCCTGGATACGGATGGTTACTATGAGGTAAATTTGACTAGTCTGGTCTGGTACTGGAGAAATGAAATAATCGACTATCTCGAGCACAGGAAGTTGACCGAAGACCCCAAAGCATCACGGGCGTTACGCGCCAAAGCTGCATGTTTTAGCTTCAAGAGAGGCCAATTGTATAGAAAATCCTTCCAAGGCCCGCTGGCCCGGTGCTTAGGAGCGTCAGAAGCTAATTATGTCATGAGAGAAGTCCATGAAGGGATATGCGGCAATCACTCGGGCATAGATTCTTTGGTGTTAAAGTTAGTACGGGCAGGATATTACTAGCCTCGCATGGAACAAGATGCCAAAGACTTCGTACGAAAATGTAATAAGTGCCAACGCTACGCACCACTAGTACACCAACCGGCAGAACCCTTACATTCGGTTATGTCCCCATGGTCATTCATAAAATGGAGGATGGACATCGTCGGACCGCTGCCATCGGCTCTCGGAAAGGTAAGGTTTCTTTTAATTTTGACTGACTATTTTTCTAAATGGATGGAAACAAGTCCTTATCAGAAGATCGGAGAACGCGAAGTGGTGGATTTCCTATGAAAAAATATAATTTGTAGGTTCGGAATACCAAAAGAGATAGCATGTGATAATGGGCCACAGTTTATCGGTGCAAAAGTTACAAAGTTCCTCGAAGATTTTAAGCTAAAGAGGATCGCATCTCCTCATTATCATCCGACCGCAAGCGGAGTCAACAAACAAAGTGATTATTCAAAATCTCAAGAAAAGCTTGGAAGCAGCAAAAGTCAAATGGCCTGAAGAATTGCCCGGAGTTCTATGGGACTACCGAACAACGGCCAAATCGAACACAGGAGAAACTCATTTTTCCCTTGTGTACGGTGCTGAAGCTCTAATCCCGGTGGAAGTGGGCGAACCCACTTTGAGATATTTTCGGGTAGATGAAGAATCGAACAACGAAGCAATATTAATCAACTTGGAACTGCTCGAGGAATGCATGGACTTGGCGCGTGTAAGAATGGCAGCTCAAAAGCAGAGAATGAAGCGATATTATAATCGAAGAGCCAACCTCCGTTATTTCAAAGTAGGAGATTTGGTTTTGAGAAAAGTAATCCAAAATACCCGGGAGCTCAATGTTGGTAAGCTAGGTCCAATGTGGGAAGGTCCCTACCGGATTTCAGCTATCATTGGGAAAGGTTCATACGAGTTGGAGACCCAGAATGGAGACAAGTTGCCTAGCAACTGGAACGTGGCACAACTCAAAAGATATTATTGCTGAGGAACATTACTCAAGCGGAAAGTATGTGTTGCACTCTTTTTCTCTTCGTTCAGTTTTTGTCCCAATTGGGTTTTTCTGACAAGTTTTTTAATGAGGCAGCGATAGAAAGCATACTACAAAGACAGCAGCAATAAGACCTTTGATAACAAGGCAAACAAACAAGCTTCCACTCGGGGATGGTTAGATAATCTTTGGTTCGATAGCAAATTCCCATTGGGAAGTTAAGTTTGCTACCGAACAGAGGTTACCCTGCCGTTCACGAGCACAAACTGCTAGAGGATTGTTAGATATTTTTTCGCTCGATAGCATGGATTCCTAAGGGGAAGTAAGGTATGTTGCCGAGTTAAGAATTATCTAGCAATTCATTAGTGGGATCTTTGAAGACACAAGACTTCCAGTGTTCCAATTTGCATTCTACGCATTCGAACACTGGGGGGAATGATATGAGGATACGGCAACATTGACTGCCACGTCAACCGAAAAACGAAAATCCAAAAACCAAATGATCATCGAGACCGGGGACTGCTTAGCCAGCCCCGTAGAAACAAGTTGTACAAGATAGCCACAAGTAATGGCAATTTCTTTTTAGCATAATAAATACTAGCCACAAGTAATGGCAATTTCCTAGCATAATAAATGCTTGTGTACTTTTGAAAATAGAAGGAATTATATGAAAAGAAATCCTTTTATTTTTATCTTGTTTCTTGTCTAAACGATGAACTAACTTTGTCATTTGAAAGTTAAATAAGTACTTCAAATGTTAGTGTCGTAACGAACAAGAGACGTCCTCTTCAAGAGCACTATAAACATAAGATGGCCCTCTCTTATGAAAACCCTCACGTTAAAGGGTTGTTTTCGGAAGAATTTATGCCCGAAATCAAAATGCATTCGAGGAAAAATGCACCCGAAGACATACACGAAATGACGCAAAAAGTAAACTTGCGCAAATACTTATAGAAACCCTCACGTAAAAGGGATAATGCTCGAAACCAAAGTGCTTCGAGGAAAATGCATCCAAGGCTACACATAGTAAAGCGCGAACAGAAAAACGTGCACATAATTCTTAAGCAAATACAAAGGTTAAAGACTTCCATGGATATTCAAATGAAAGTAAGACTCAAACAATACTTGAGCAAAATATGTCTTTATTTACAAGAACATGCCAAAACGGTAAAAGTACAAAATGGGAAAAAGAAAAGAAAAGCTAAACTGCAGTGCCTCCGGAATCAAGAGGAAGAGAAGTGTCTGCATCCCCGGGAGAAGCAGGTGGGTCCACCGGTGGCTCAACATTTTCATCAGTTTGGCCTTCAGCATCATCATCTTTCAATAGTTCCTGAAAACTCAGAACCAGAACCAAAAGGGCAAGGTACATCAGACCTCGATGGGAGTCCATTTTTAGCAGCTAACTCAAGCTCGCGTGCCTTAGCAATTTCGGCATCAAAGTCAATGACACCAGCTTTGGCCTCTTCTAAGGTTTTTCTCCCCATGTTGTACATGGCGTAAGTCTTTTCAACAACGAGGGAGCCTCTCGGCGCTTGAGTTCTTCTTTGAGTTGGGTTACCTCAGCAAAAAGGGTTTCCCGGGCGGACCTAGCAGATTTGAGGCTGACAGCAAGGTCGCGGACAGTTGAACTAAAGAGCCTGTTATGCTCGATAGTTTTCATGTACTTCTCTTCTAGCTGGGCGTGTTTCGCCCCCACAGCAGCAAGCTCTTCAATTTTGGAGTTCAAGACTACCTCTAAGTTAATCACTCTTTTAGCGGAGGCAGCCTTGCGCTCGGTTGCAGTAAGAACGGCTCCTGGACTTCAGCCCATTTGGCCTTGGATTTATCAAATCTAACCCTCAGCGGGCCAATTTATTGGCTAAGGGTTACCACTTCTTGCTCCCTTTGCGGCAAACGAGCCTCCAAAACAACGACCTCAGTAGCTTTGGTTTCCAGTTCCGAGAGGCGGAGAATAGTTCGGTCCCGTTCCACCAAAAGATGATTCTGTTCAGAAGTAAGTTCCTCCTTCTCATGAATCAACCTCTGAAGGCCCTCAGAAGCAAGAAAGTTGGCCTACAAAACAAGAAGTAAAACTTAGAATACATTCATACAAAAGGTATAAGAAATAATAAAGGAAGAAAGGAACGTACCGCTACGACGTTGTGCATGGCGTTGTTCAACAAACACTCTCCCGAGAGTGCCTAAATCTTTTCCTAGTCTTTCTCTGAAGCTAAAGGCTTCAGATAATTAGCAAGCTCCACCGGCCAGGATAGCAAGTTGCATCCGGTAAAGATCGAAAGAGTAACGTTCCTCCTCCTTTGTGGATCTTCAGAAGGGGCAGCATAATTTTACCCCAAATCCCATTAACTGGGGACTGTGGAAGAGGAACACCCTCTTCATGGTCAGGTACGGCCGGTGGAGGCGATGTAGTAACTGCTAGTGGAAGAGTGGATGAAGATAGAAGTGATGTAGCAGTTGCTGGTATTGGTGAAGATGGAGATGAAGCTGATGGAATTAAAGAGTGAGAAGCAGCTGCATCAAATGCAGTGCTGGTTGTTGGATGCTCTCCAACCAAAGACAGCAAGGACTCGGTACTCAGCCCCGCAGTACCGGGCACAACAATTGGGGCCCAAAAATGGGAGTTAACATTATCTACCAAATCAAACTCTTCCCAAAGTGCTGAGGCATCATCCTCGGTTGGTGTAACTCTCTCAACAGGTCGAGCATCCTGTTGAGATGATGAGGATCGTTGTCTTCTATGTAAAGAAGCTCCCTCATCACTAGCTTCTTCATCATCATCAATCATCACGGTGTCTATGACCGGCCCGGAAGGAGGACCAGTCACCATCGCCACCGGAGATGACTCGGGGCATCAATCTTTGCCCTCTTATTCTTTTCCCCGGTCGCGGAGGAACATCTTCTCTTCGGTTGTTTATCCTCCGGTCGGGGACTTCGTAAAGAAGTGTTTGTGCCCGAAACAGGCCCGGAGATACCTGTTCGAGTAGGTGCCTCCTGAAGCAGCCTCGCTACATCAGCAGGATCAGCCAAGACGTCCTCCTCGGGGACAACAACAGCACCCACAGGTAGACCTAATTTCGTGAACAAGTCAGAAGGGTTCAACCAAGTTCTCCATATACAAAAAAAAATTAAGGAAGGTAAGTTAAAATTACCATGATTTTTTGGCCTTCCACTCATATTTAAGGGCCAGTTATTTCCACAAACGAGTTTCGGGCGTCGTGTCATCCAAGATCTTTTTAACCCACTGGTCCAAGCTTTCCATCACCGGTGGGATCCATTGAGTTACTGAAACAAACGAATGATGGAGGATCAATACGGCTATAGAAAAATATTTAGTAAAAGGAAATACTAAACAAAGAGCTTATGAGTGCGGTTCCAAGCGGCCGAAAAGGTTAAGCCGTTGTCGGAATGATGTCATTGGTGGCGACTACAACGAATCATTCCATCCACCCACGATCGTTGTCATCATCCATGCTAGACATCAAAGCATGTTGGCAACGCTTGTAGAGGTTTATCATTCCCCTGCGGAAGATTTTGGGAGAATAGAGATTTATCATATGAGCTAAGGTTAGCTCCTCTCCAGTGTCATGGTACAAGCATCGAAGGCAGGCGACGGTCCTCCACACTGAAGGATTTACCTATGCCAAACATACCTGGTAGCAAAGGCAAAACTCCGCAATCACGAAATCAAGCTCTCCACTCAAAGAAAACTCACCCAAAGTAAAGGGATACGTGTAAAAGTATGTAAAACCTTCCTTGGGAAGGGTCACTCGCTCCGATAGATCAGGAGCAATGATATCCAACTCATGGCAGCGGCAGTCTTCCTTCACAGCAGGAATACTGGAAAGACGAATGGAAAAAAAGGTACCTACTAACAGCCCATGTACGAGGGTTAGCAGTAGGGAATTTCTCTTCTAAGTCTTTTGTGGTACTAAGTCTCCTTGGGATGATGGAACCCACCGTTGGAGGAGTAGATGACGAGCACAAAACACACACTTAAATATGCTCGCTAGTCCAATATAGTATAATATAATATCGTATCCATAGGGATTGGAATTAAACAGTATTTTCGTAGTTTATAGCTTGGTTGCTATCCAAGATGATCAACAGTTGAGAATTATGTGATTAAAAACTAAAATTAACTAAGAATATAGAGCTAATTAACTATGACAATCGCAATAAAAGTAAGCAAGGAAGATATCAATGGGAGAAAATAGGGGTTGATTGGATACGTGCAAGATAATTATCTGGGATTTAACTCTTGTTAATTCACTTCAAATGTTCAAGTGAGTCTCTCGAATTCACTCAATTATTAGTTCAAACGTTTAGTAGAAACTCCTCTCTCAATTAAGTTTCAACCTCTCAATGTGAACCAATTTAAGCTCGGTGAAGATATGCAAGAGTTCGTAGTAGATTGGTCTTTAGGAGAACCTCTCTCGATTATCCTCCTAACTAGGTCTAAATAATAATTCAAATAGCCTCTTTCGATTACTAAGAAGAATTAATGAATTCAACCAATAAGATAATGCAAAGATATCACAAGTATGCCTCTCTCGATTACATGAATATGTGAATATAGATGCAAGAATTTAAACACCCAAAACGATTCTATGCATAAAAACTAGAGTTAATATCCATAAATAATTATCAATACACCAAATCCATCAATCCGTAAAGAGAACTACTCCATAGATATGGAGTAATTCATCACAAATATAAGAAAAAACATAAAACGATCCAAACTCTTGCCTTGAGTGAGGATTGAATGATGAATCTCTTGTACTCTCGCTTCTCCACCTTCTCTCTAGCCTCCTTAGGTCTTAGATGTGTCAAAATTCTAAAAATAACATGTTCACATGTATTTATACTAAGTAGGGTCAGGCCTAGACGAAAATACCTTTTCCTGCGCGAACTGGGATAATACCTCTGTAAATATTGCACAGGCGCCACGTGGGGTGGTTGTGGAAAACTTCAAAGAGCTTGTTCTGACAGGCTTCAGGAAAATTGGGCACGCGCCGCGGTTGTGGGTCTTTCTCTGAGTAGGGAATTTTCTTGCTTTTTAGCTATTCCAACGTGGTTCTCGACCCCCGAACGCGATCCAGGCTTATTCCCTTGGGCTTTTACTCAGACTTCAAAGCTCCAAATCACTCGAATTCATTCCATAACATCTACATAGCTCGGAATCACTCCTACAAGGCATATAAAACACATAATTTAATGCAAAATACTAGCAATTAAAGCTCAAACTCAATTAAAGTACAGTAATTTGGAGTGTAATAAGCGACTAAAAACAAGATTATAGCCTACCATCAACACCCCATACTTAAACCATTGCTCGTTCTCGAGCAATCAAATCACACTTTATATAGACACAACTTTATTTAGCAACTCTCATAACTCAACACACCAAGAATATTTAAAATAGATTAAGCACAACACCGTAACATCCTAGCCTCAAGATTTGACTCGAAAGCACCACGCATTATTTATAACCCGCTCACTTGCTCTAACACAGAGGTCAAGCATTACCTTTCCTCTGTGAATCAAGTTCCCTCACTCAACAATAGAGAGTAGTTCTGCACACAATGAAATGAAGAACAATTAGGAACTCAAGATAGAAAGAATTCACTCACTCTCAGAAACAACATTCATATGCGGGACATGTCCTCAGTCAAGGATCAAGTGGGACTTTAATAGGTTGTAATGTAGGCTGCGGGATAGGTAGGATACATTTAGATATAAGAGTGACTATACCTCCCTAAGCACTTTAATACATACAATTTAACATTCAAAACCCCACACTTATGTCAAACCAAACTCCACTTTAACATCATTATACATTAACTCTCACTTCTTTAAGCACAATTACAGCAAGAGTTATCACTTATCAAAGAATATTTTGCACAATAATACTACTATATTTTTTTATTTTCTTACACTCTTCAAATGGCTTTTACTTTTTTTTAAATATAATACACCTTTATCCTGATTTCATTAGTTCCACTCAAAAGCCAAACCAACCACCCCACACTTCAACTTTTACAAAGTTCATAACAAATTCAAGTGCCCAAGAGAGGTACAAGGTTCAAATAGATGGTCCATTCAAATAAATGGTTAGGGCTTGCAATGTGGTTGCCAAAGAAACATGATTACATGCTCAACAGGGTTAACTAAGATACATAATAATTAGGTGGGTAATAACATATAATTGACTCAACAAAGAAACGCCTATATCACTTCCAAGACTGAATAAAACTACTATTTCGCTTTGCAAACACACGGGTCAAGTTCTAGACATCAAATGCAATCCACAGAATAACACAAACCTCACACACACATGGAACATAACTCACTCAAGATTGGATTATCAAGACACTTTAGTCGAAGCAGTTAAGCAAAGTTAAGATCATACAATTTAAGGTACTTATACAAGAGTCAAAAACTGAGCCTAAGCGTCACAACTAAAGCACTCACTATTCTCAAGGCATAACCAAGTCAAGAGATATTGCTTTCAACTCAAAACATAGCACAAGGTTTCCTACACCTAATAAAAATAAAAACTAACTACACCCGGTTCAAACAAAACCCTTGAAAAAGAACCGCGGCACAAAAAAAAACCAAGGGGGAATTAAGGGGGGTTTAATACACTACCTACAAAAAAATCTTTTTGTCTTTTTCTTTCGACTTTACTCCCTCAAGAAACCCGTCGAATAATATCCACCGTCGGAAAAAATAAAAAAAATTAAAAATTTAATGTTTTTTTCAATTTTTTCTAACTACTAAAAAGCACTAAAAGGCAAAAACTAACACATATACATACAACATACAAATATTCCCCACCCCACACTTTAAGTTGTGGCATGTCCCCATGACACACACTTAAAAAGCACAAGGTAGAGGAAACTTCCCTGAATCTCTAGTTGGGGTCTGAATCAAAGTCGGGCTCCATTCCACGTGCCCGAACTAGTGAACACATCCATGCAGACAACTTCTTCTGAGTCTTCTTGGGGTATACCCTGCACTTATCTTTCTCAATCACTGGAGCCTTCTCTTTTGAACTCTTTACCTTCCACTCAACACTTGCAACTAGATTCTCCTTTTTCACTCCAGTTGCTACATTTATCTCAAACGTCACCGTCTCCTCACCCACTCTAAGCATGAGTTTTCTATCATTTATATCCAGTATAGCTCTACCCGTTGCTAAAAATAGTCTTCCTAGGATGAGGGGGACCTACTTATTCTCCTCCATATTTACCACTATGAAATCTATAGGAAATACAAACTTATCCATCCGCACCAAAATATATTCTACTATCCCCTCGGGTGTTATAGTCATTTAGTCTGCCAACTGCAAAGATATTGGCACCGACCTTATCTCTCCAATCTCCTTCTCCAGTTTCCTGTAAATAGACAATGGCATTAGATTAACTGAGGCACCAGAATCACATAAAGATTTATCAAAGTTAATGGTGCCTAAAGAGCAAGGTATAGTAAAACTCCCTGTATCTCCACACTTTTATGGGAGTTTGTTTTGCAAGATTGCACTGCAATGCTCTGTGAGCTTGACCACTGAGGTCTCTTCTATCTTTCTCTTCTTTGTCAGGATTTTCTTCAAGAATTTTGCATAAGCTGACATTTGGGAGAGCACTTCTGTGAATGGTAAATTTACATTAACTTGTTTTAGCATATCCAGAAATCTCTCAAATTGCTTGTCCAGCTTCTCTCTATAAAGCTTTTGGGGAAAAGGTAAAGTAGACATATACTCACTCTCGTTAGATTCATCCCTTCTTGAATTCTCTTCCTTCTTCTTTTTCTCAGTTCTCTTCTTGCCTTTCTTCTTCTTATCAACTTTATTTTTCAGTTGCTCCCCACTTTCTTTTTTAGGTCCCACCTCTTTCTGGATAGGGGTGGGCTCTTTCACTACTTTTTCGCTTCTGAGAGTTACAACATTTACCGTCTCCTTGGGGTTTCTTTTAGTATCAGCTGGCAAAGTACCTGGGATCCTTTCAGACAATATGGTGGCAATTTGTCCCACTTGTTTCTCCAAGTTTCACAGCCCTGTGCCAAGTTCCTTGATAGCTGCACCATGAGCATCTAACCTCTTATCTGTCTTGACAATAAAGGACTTCATCAGACCTTCTAGCCCAGGCTGATTGGATTATTAAGGTTGAAACTGCTGCCTTTGCTGATTTTGGAAGCCTGGAGCTCTTTGTCCCTAGAATCTGGAGTTGTTTTGTTGCCATGCATTTGCAGTACCCCCATGTGAACTCCATGAAAAAACGGGATGCTTCTGACCCATTGCATTGAAGTTATAATTCCCCACAGTATTTACTTCCTCAGTTGAGGCCTGACACTCATGAGTAGGGTGTCCTCTTACACATATATCACAAGTTGTGTTATTCTCACTTTGTATAGAAGCTAAGGTTAGCTTCCTTATCTCTTTCGCCATGGCATCAAGCTGTACCTGCATAGATGTGTTAGCATCAACCTGGTGAACAACATTCGCCCGTCTTCTTTCAGCACTTTCAGAGGGCCACTAATTTGCATCTTCAGACAATTCATCGAGAATAGTGACTATCTCCTCTGGTATCTTTTTCATCAAAGGGCCTCCAAATGCATTACTCAATATTCTACGTGAGGCCGGTGTCAAACCATCCCAAAAATCCTGGAGTTATCTAGAGTTTAATTCTGCTATGTTGACAGTTTCGCACTAATTCCTTTAACCTCTCCTATGCTTCAAATATAGTTTCAGTCTCTTTCTGGCAGAAGTTGTGGATTTCTCTTCTAAACTTGCCTGTCTTAGCTGAGGAGAAATATTTATCAAAAAAAATTCTGGTCATCTCTTCCCATGTTCTAATTGATCCCTGGGGCAAGCTTCTAAGCCACTGTTTTGCATCATCTTTGAGTGTGAAGGGGAATGCCCTTAAATACACTATATCTTGTGACACACCATTGTATTAGAAGGTGTTCATAATCTCATCGAAGTCCATTAGATGTGTATTTGGATCTTCGTTTGGCTTCCCTCTGAAGACACATCAGTTTTGCAGAGTTTGGAGCAACCCTTGCTTCAATTCGAAATTGTTCGCAGCCACTGAAGGTTGTCTAACACTTGATAATCCTTGGTTGTAGACTGGTCAAGCATAATCGCCAAGTGGTTTTCCAGCACCCAAAGGTTGATTCTGAACAATTCTCCTAGTCCTCTCCTCTTCATAGACAAGTTGTGCATTTCGAAGAGCATCTTCCTCCGCATCTCGTGCAGCTTTTTCTCGTTGTTGGGCTGCCTATCTTGCAGCCAAATCAACATTATCATCATCTCTAGCCATAATTTCTTTGGTTGAGGATTGTCAAACCTTCTCTATATCTTCGGGGAGATTTCTTTCCTTCCTGAACTGTCGCAGTTGTTTCTCGATTTCAGGTTTATAAGGTAGCACTTCCTTCCCAAACGATCGAGTCATGCACCAATCTAACTTGTAGCCTGCGCACAATCAAAGAACACCAAACGTAAAAGGGAAAAATTAAATAACAAGAAAAATTCCTGAATTAGCACTACAAACTATTTCAAACACTATTGATTGTCAATCCCCGACAACTGCGCCAAAATTTGACGAGCGCAAAACACACACTTCAATATGCTCGCTAGTCGAATATAGTATAATATAATATCATATCCACAGGGATTGGAATTGAATAATATTTTCGTAGTTTATAGCTTGGTTGCTATCCAAGATGATCAGCAATTGAGAATTATGTGATTAAAAACTAAAATTAACTAAGAATCTAGAGCTAATTGACTATGACAATCGCAACAAAAGTAAGCAAGGAAGATATCAATGGGAGAAAATAGGGGTTGATTGGATACGTGCAAGATAATTGTCTTGGATTTAACTCTAGTTAATTCACTTTTAATGTTCAAGTGAGTCTCTCAAATTCACTCAATTATTAGTTTAAACGTTTAGTAGAAACTCCTTTCTCGATTAAGTTTCAACCTCTCAATCTGAACCAATTTAAGCTCGGTGAAGATATGCAAGAGTTCGTAGTGGATTGGTCTTTAGGAGAACCTCTCTCGATTATCCTCCTAACTAGGTCTAAACAATAATTCAACTAGCCTCTTTCGATTACTAAGAAGAATTAATGAATTCAACCAACAAGATAATGTAAAGATATCACAAGTATGCCTCTCTCGATTACATGAACATGTGAATATAGATGCAACAATTAAAACACCCAAAATGATTCAATGCATAAAAACTAGAGTTAATATCCATAAACAATTATCAATACACCAAATCCATCAATCCCTAAAGAGAACTACTCCATAGATATGGAGTAATTCATCACAAATATAAAGAAAAATATAAAACAATCCAAACTCTTGTCTTGAGTGAGGATTGAATGATGAATCCCTTGTACTTTCGCTTCTCCACCTTCTCTCTAGCCTTCTTAGGTCTTAGATGTGTCAAAAATCCTAAAAATAACATTTTCACATGTATTTATACTAAGTAGGGTCAGGCCTAGACGAAAACACCTTTCCTGCACTAAGTGGGATAATAACTCTGTAAAAATTGCACAAGTGCGCCGCATGGGGCGCCGCGCCACGCAGGGCGGTTGTGGGAAACTTCAGAGAGCTTGTTCTAACAGGCTTCAGGAAAATTGGGCAGCCTCGGCGCGCCACGCGCCGCCCCACGCGCCGCGGCTGTGGGACTTTCTCTGAGTACGGATTTTTCTTGCTTTTTAGCTATCCCAACGTGGTTCTCGACCCCCGAACGTGATCCCGGCTTATTTCCTTGGGATTTTACTTAGACTTCAAGGCTCAAATCACTCGAATTCATTCCATAACATCTACATAGCTCGGAATCACTCCTACAAGGCATAAAACACACAATTAGTGCAAAACACTATCGATTAAAGCTCAAACTTAATTAAAGTGCAGTAATTTGGAGTGTAATAAGCGACTAAAATACGAGATTATAGCCTACCATCAGCAGAGTCCTCAGCTTTGTTCTTGTTTTTTGAAGAACCGGCATGCTTGGAGGAAGAAGCCATTGAATAAGAAGAAGGAAAAGGTTTTTGTTTGAAGAGAATTAGAGAAAGGATATAGAATAAAGATGCAAATCAAAAGTTCGAGAAATTATGAAGTGAAAAGGAAAAGAATGATGCGTATAAGTAAAATTTTGGTGGCTAAATTCATTGCCATGATTACCTCGATAATCGACAAAAGTTGTGTTGAATCGTGGGATGACGCGTGTTTGGGGCATTAAATGCGGAGATATGTGCGTCTAATCAACCGTCAGAAGCCTTCAGAGGGAGTTATAGTAATTCCCGCCAAAAGAGTATTTCTACCAATTTTTCGGTAACACAAAGTTATGTCATCGGAAAGCAGAGGACTATCTATATAGGGTGAAATATGATATGACACGTGCTCATCTAAAGGAAAGACACGTGGAACCCTAGACGGGGATGGCCGAAGACCAAACGCAGCCATTTCGCTTGTCACCGAAAGGGATAACGTTCATAAAAGTGTATTAAATGCTCTATGCCCGGTAGCATTTAATAAGAAAAATTCTGCAGCATTAAGAGCGACGACCCATTACAGAGAATTTGGCATTTATATTTACCGTTACATCTTCATCAATGACCCTCATAATTGACATTAAAGGAGGGCACGATCCTAGGACCTCCTTCCCTAGACATAACTATAAATAGTGAGCCCAATTATCATTGTAAAGGACACGAATTTTCTGACAAAACTTATACCACATTCTATACAAAGCTTAATACAATCTTACTTTTTCGCTTTTTGATCTCATCATTGCTGTGCCTGGAAACCTTGTTTACGGAACTGTCATCTCTGTTGTTTCATCTACATTTTAAGGCTAAGTATTATACATTTCTTCAATTATTGCATTATTTCAGGATCAAATTAGTTCACTTGTCTAGAAATCACATATAAATTCAACTGACCATTTTACATGTAAACAATGTTACCATTCGACCATCCGTTATAAATTAATTTTACCCCATACACCATATATTACCATTTAGATTCTGAACTGCATTAGGGAATGCTATGGCTCTTTTATACGTTTCTAATGTTCTAAAATTCACAAAAAGTTCTTGGATTGAGATAAATTGTAACTTATATACATTTTTCAGAGTTAAATGTTGGAAAGGGAAGCCCTCGAAATATTAGAAGGTCTTAATAAGGCTATCTATATAGATCGTCCTTCTCAGATCAAACCTTCCAAAACCTCTCATGCTCTTCTTGCTCTCGTTGATAACCCTCCCTTCCTGCTATATTAAGGTTTCTCTCAAGACAACAATTAGGGTGTGTTTTTGGTATAACGGAAAATATTTTTTGTGAAAAATATTTTCTTAGAAAACAAGTAGTAATCTTACTCATTTTCAGGTGTTTGGTATGCAAATTAAGGAAAATAACTTCTCAAGAGTATTCATAAATTATAATTTCGATACAATAAATATGAAGCCATAAACTTTCGAACCAACAACCTTCCGAACCCACAAATTTCATAAACTTCTGAACCGCTAAACTTTCGAACTGGTAAACTCTATAATTTTTAAACCCGCAAACTCCAAACTCATAACTTTGGAACTCGTAAAATTTCGAACCTGTAAACTAAAAAAAAAAAAAAAACCAGAACTGGATTTTTTTTTGCAGGGCGGGGGGATTGTTTCACGAATTAATGTCCTCTAACTTCACAGGTTCATGACTTTCTCTCTGAAGCTCTAACATCTCTCTCTGATCTCTCTAACGTACCATTGGCAACAACCGGACCAGGTAAGACCCCCACCCCACCCCACCCCTGTCTTCTTTTCCTCTCTCTCTCCTGCTTTCTTCTTATTCCCCGTTACTTCCCTCCCCCCCTTTTGCTTTCCAGATCTTCCCCCTTTTATATTTCCCTCTTCTTCTCCTCCTTTCTTTCTCTCCCCTATACCTCGTCTCTTCCACCCCCCGTCCCCCTATTTTTTGGCATACTGATCTAGCCTAGCGGTGGTGGTAGTGGCGGCGGCTGAGATAATTTTCCGGCGAGCCTCGGGCAAAGCGGGGCGATAACTTCCAAAACATAGCTGTTGTGGACAATGCCTTTCTCGACACTCGTTGTGACTTTAGGTTCTATTTTTCTTGCTTAGAATTTGCTATTTGTTAATATTGGGTCAGCTGCCTTTTATCCTTTTAGCAAAGACAATTCCAAGGTTCTACTCGCTGGAGTTGGTACCTCCCGTTTTACAGTTTCCCTTTGTTGTTTGAGTTAAATTGTTGTCATCTTAGTTCGTATTAGTTTATTCACCGTATTAGTGTGCCTGTTGTTGCAACTTGTCTTATTCTGGTTTGGTCTGTTGCTTTGTGTGTGAAAGTGATTCCCCATACTTTTTCGTAGGTATAGTGGCTGTGGTCTGGGATGGTCGAGTGAGGTCATGTCCTCGAGGGGGACAGGGGGTGGGGCGGGAGGTCGGGGGGAACGGGGGGTGGGGCGGGAGGCAATAGAGGTAAAGGGAACAATGGTTTCTGTAGGTTGAGAATTGGGTCATGGAACGTAGGTACATTGACGGGTAAGTCTATAGAGTTGGCGAAGATCCTCCAGAAGAGGAGGGTCAATATAGCGTGTGTCCATGAGACAAGCTGGGTAGGGTCGAGGGCGAGAGACGCAGACGGGTATAAACTTTGGTACTCAGGAGTCCAGAAAGGTAAGAATATAGTGGGCATCTTGGTGGATAGGGAACTTAGAGAGTCTGTGGTTGAGGTTAGACGAGTGAATGATAGATTGATGATTATTAAATTGGTGGTTGGAGAGTGCACCATAAACGTTGTTAGCGCCTATGCGCCGCATGTGGGCCTAGATAAGGAGGTTAAACGTCGCTTTAGGGAGGGGTTAGATGAGATTGCGTGCCAGGTTCCACATGCCGAGAAGTTATTCGTATGAGGGGATTTCAAAGGGCATATTAGGTCGACTGCAGGTGGTTATGGCGAGGTGCACGGAGGCTTTGGTTTTGGGGAGAGGAACGGAGGAGGTACATTATTGTTGGACTTCGCTAAGGCTTTGGGGTTGGTGATTGCGAACTATAGCTTTCGGAAGAGGGATGGGCATTTGGTTACTTTTCAAAATGCGGTGGCGAAGACTCAGATTGATTATCTCCTCCTCAGGAGGTGTGACAGAGGGATGTGCAAGGATTGCAAGGTGATTCCGGGTGAGATACTCGTGATGCAACATAGGCTCTTGGTGATGGACGTTGGTATTATATTAAAGATGAGGAAAAGGTCTACTCGAGGAAGACCGAGAATTAGGTGGGGAGCCTTAACTAAGGATAAAGACAAAGAGTTGGAGGGACGATTGTCGGCTATGGGAGCTTGGAGGAGCAGTGGTGACGCGAGCACTATGTGGTCAGCGACAACAGGCTGTATTAGGGAGGATGCGAGAGAGGTGTTAGGGGTCTCGACGGGCATCTCTGGTGGGCACAAAGGAGACTGGTGGTGGAATGAAGTGGTCCAAGGTAAAGTGGAAGCGAAGAAGATGGCGTACCTGAAGTTAGTGGGGAGCATAGGTGAAGAGGAGAGGCGAGCATGCATGGAGAGGTATAAGGCAGCTAGGAAGGAGGCTAAGCTGGCGGTCACGGAGGCTAAGACTGCGGCTTATGGTCGTATGTACGAGGAATTGGGGAAAAAAGGTGGGGAGAAGAAGTTATTCTGGCTGGCCAAGTTGAGAGAGAAGAAGGCTCGGGATTTGGACCAAGTGAGATGCATCAAGGACGAAGATGGTAAAGTATTGATGGAAGATGCCCAGATTAAGAGGAGATGACAGACTTACTTTCATAAACTTCTGAATGAAGAAGGGGATCGGGATATTGTGCTAGGCAAATTGGAGCATTCCGAGAGTCACCGTGACTTTGGGTACTGCAGGCGTATCGAGGTTCAGGAGGTCGTGGGAGCTATGCATAAGATGAGTAGGGGCAGAGCGACCGGGCCAAACGAGATTCCGGTGGAATTTTGGAAGTGTGTGGGGAGAGCAGGTTTGGAGTGGTTGACAAGGTTATTTAATATTATTTTTAAGGAGAAGAGGATGCCAGATGAGTGGAGGTGGAGTACGGTGGTTCCATTATATAAGAACAAAGGTGATACCCAGAGTTGTAACAATTATAGGGGTATCAAATTACTGAGTCATACCATGAAAGTGTGGGAGAGGGTGGTTGAAGCGAGGGTGAGGATGACAGTGTCTGTATCCGACAACCAGTTTGGGTTCATGCCGGGTCGTTCGACTACAGAAGCTATACACCTTGTTAGAAGGTTGGTGGAACTGTACAGAGAGAGGAAGAAGGATCTGCACATGGTGTTTATTGACCTAGAGAAAGCGTATGACAAGGTTCCTAAAGAAGTTCTCTGGAGATGCCTGGAGGCAAAAGGTGTGTCGGTTCCCTACATTATTGCAATTAAGGATATGTATAACGGGACTAAGACTCGGGTTAGGACAGTAGGAGTCGACTCTGAGCATTTTCCGGTTATAATGGGGTTACACCAAGGTTCTGCGCTCAGTCCGTTCTTATTCGCCCTGGTGATGGACGCGTTAACATACCATATTCAAGGGGATGTGCCATGGTGCATGCTAGTCGCCGATGACATAGTTCTGATTGATGAGTCGCGAGCCGGTGTTAATGAGAGGCTGGAGGTTTGGAGACAGACTCTTGAGTCTAAGGGTTTCAAGCTTAGCAAGACGAAGACGGAATACCTGGAGTGTAAGTTCAGCGTTGAGCCAGGGGAAGTGGGCGTGGATGTGAGGCTTGATTCGCAGGTCATCCCGAGTAGAGGCAGCTTCAAGTACCTTGGTTCGGTTATCCAAGGGGAGGGGAGATCGACGAGGATATCACACACCGTATTGGGGTAGGATGGATGAAGTGGAGGTTAGCATCTGGAGTCCTGTATGACAAGAGAGTGCCGCCGATACTCAAAGGTAAGTTATATAAAGCGATGGTTAGACCGGCCATGATGTATGAGGCTGAGTGTTGGCCCGTTAAGAACTCACATATCCAGAAGATGAAAGTAGCAGAAATGAGGATGTTGCGGTGGATGTGCGGGCATACTAGGATAAATAAGATTAGGAATGACGATATTTGGGAGAAGGTACACGTGGCTCCCATTGATGACAAGATGCGGGAAGCGAGGCTTAGATGGTTCAGACATGTTCAGAGGAGAAGCCCAGATGCTCCAGTACGGAGGTGTGAGCGGCTGGTTGTGGAGGGCACGAGAAGAGGTAGAGGGCGGCCTAAGAAGTATTGGGGAGAGGTGATCAGGCAGGATATGGTGAGGCTCCAGATTTCCGAGGACATGTCACTTGATAGGAAGATGTGGAGGTCGAGTATTAGGGTTGTAAGTTAGGAGGTAGTTGAGTCGTGCCTTACTTCATACCATTGTGAGACTAGTCATGTAGGGTTTTTGTTTAAGATAGCTAGTGGCAATGTTGTGTCTTACTATTTCGCTTTTCAGTGCAAGTCCTATTTACTAGCTATCGCTTTTGCTTTGCATCTTTCTTCTAGATTTCATGATGTTCTTATTTTTCTTATGATTGCTGTGGTAATATTAATATTGTCTCCCTTTGCTTTGCATCTTTCTTCTGGACTTCATGGTGTTCCTAATTTTCCTATGATTGTGGTGGTGTTACTAACATTGTCTCCTTTTGTCTTTTTGTTTTCTTGAGCCGAGGGTCTTTCGGAAACAACCTCTCTACTCCTTCGGGGTAGGGGTAAGGTCTGCATACACACTACCCTCCCCAGACCCCATTAGTGGAATTTTAGTGGGTTGTTGTTGTTGTTGTTGTTTTGCGGGGCGGAGGGTGGGTGAGGGTCGAGTGGGGTAGGGTGGTGCAGAAAATAGAAAAAATAGAAAATAGAAAATACAAAAAAAGCAAAATAAATAAATAAATTGCGAGGGGGGTAAGGAGGTTGGGGTGGGTGGGTTGTACAGAAAAGCCAAAAAATTAAAAATAGAAAATCAAAAATACAAAAAAAAAATTATTTCTTTTTGTAAGTGTGGGATGGGGGGTGGGGGGTGGGGGGGTGGGTGTAGAAAAATGAAAAAACAGAAAATTGAAAATACAATTTTTTTTTTTGTGTGTGGGGGGGGGAGGGGGGATGGCGTAGAAAAATGAAAAAAAAAATAGAAAATTGAAATTGGAGGGGGTTGGGGTTAGATGTGAGGGTAGGTGGAGTTTTTGAAAAATGTTTTCGTAACTTTTTCTAAGGAAGTCATTTTCTTCCAATTTCAGGAAAATGTGATATCTAGGAAAATATTTTTCAAACTATTTTGTACAACCAAATAATGAAAAATGGAAAAATATTATTCGAAAAATATTTTCCGTCATACCAAACACACCCTTAATAACAATAATTTATAGTTTAGGTACTAAAGTTAAAAAAGTAAAGTTCAAGGGGATTTTTATATTTTAACCCAAAAGTTTTTGGAAAGGGAGGGAATTTTTGTTTTGACTTTTTTTTTTGTATTTTTTTTGTAAAAGAAACGGAGGGGATATAATACTTCCAAAGAGAACTATATTATACTCCCTCTGTTTTAATTTGTTTGAACTTTTTTTTTTAAGTATGAGAGTTAAGTTGACTAATTATTTAAGTAAATTTGAATCTATATTCTTTACGTTTTTTGAAACAAAATTTAATTATTTAAAAATTATATAAAGAGTAATATAGGTTATAATAATTAATAATTTAAAATATTTAAAATTATTTATAAAAAATATAATCAATTGTTTTTATAATAGGTTTTTTTTATTATTTAAATTTAGTATTCTCTACCAGTAAAAAGGCCACAAAAGTTTATGCATTACGCTCTACTATTCCACAATTCTGTGCATTTCTCACCGAATTTTCTAATTTAATATCTCCTTCTGTAGCATTCACGCTTTTTTGATTCGGTTTCTTCTTTCTAGGGTTTAACAGTACCAGCAGTTCATGGAGGAGGAACCAGTGGTGTCGGGAACGGCGAATCGCCGTACGGTGAGTTTTTTTTCTTCTTCCAGTTTCTACAATATTTATGCATATTCATTTGAGTAATTAAAAACTTGAGCCCTAATTATGGAGTTCATCGTGTACAGAAACGAACGAGAGTTCAAACTACGGTTAATATTATTTTTAAGGAGAAGAGGATGCCGGATGAGTGGAGGTGGAGTACGGTGGTTCCATTATATAAGAACAAAAGGTGATATCCAGAGTTGTAACAATTATAGGGGTATCAAATTACTGAGTCATACCATGAAAGTGTGGGAGAGGGTGGTTGAAGCGAGGGTGAGGATGACAGTGTCTGTATCCGACAACCAGTTTGGGTTCATGCCGGGTCGTTCGACTACAGAAGCTATACACCTTGTTAGAAGGTTGGTGGAACTGTACAGAGAGAGGAAGAAGGATCTGCACATGGTGTTTATTGACCTAGAGAAAGCGTATGACAAGGTTCCTAAAGAAGTTCTCTGGAGATGTCTGGAGGCAAAAGGTGTGTCGGTTCCCTACATTATTGCAATTAAGGATATGTATGACGGGACTAAAACTCGGGTTAGGACAGTAGGAGTCGACTCTGAGCATTTTTCGGTTATAATGGGGTTACACCAAGGTTCTGCGCTCAGTCCGTTCTTATTCGCCCTGGTGATGGACGCGTTAACATACCATATTCAAGGGGATGTGCCATGGTGCATGCTAGTCGCCGATGGCATAGTTCTGATTGATGAGTCGCGAGCCGGTGTTAATGAGAGGCTAGAGGTTTGGAGACAGACTCTTGAGTCTAAGGGTTTCAAGCTTAGCAAGACGAAGACGGAATACCTGGAGTGTAAGTTCAGCGTTGAGCCAAGGGAAGTGGGCGTGGATGTGAGGCTTGATTCGCAGGTCATCCCGAGTAGAGGCAGCTTCAAGTACCTTGGTTCGGTTATCTAGGGGGAGGGGAGATCGACGAGGATATCACACACCGTATTGGGGTAGGATGGATGAAGTGGAGGTTAGCATCTGGAGTCCTGTGTGACAAGAGAGTGCCGCCGATACTCAAAGGTAAGTTATATAAAGCGGTGGTTAGACCAGCCATGATGTATGAGGCTGAGTGTTGGCCCGTTAAGAACTCACATATCAAGAAGATGAAAGTAGCAGAAATGAGGATGTTACGGTGGATGTGCGGGCACACTAGGATAAATAAGATTAGGAATGACGATATTCGGGAGAAGGTACACGTGGCTCCCATTGATGACAAGATGCGGGAAGCGAGACTTAGATGGTTCGGACATGTTCAGAGGAGAAGCCCAGATGCTCCGGTACGGAGGTGTGAGCGGCTGGTTGTGGAGGGCACGAGAAGAGGTAGAGGGCGGCATAAGAAGTATTGGGGAGAGGTGATCAGGCAGGATATGGTGAGGCTCCAGATTTCCGAGGACATGACACTTGATAGGAAGATGTGGATGTCGAGTATTAGGGTTGTAAGTTAGGAGGTAGTTGAGTCGTGCCTTACTTCATACCATTGTGAGACGAGTCATGTAGGGTTTTTGTTTAAGATAGCTAGTGGCAATGTTGTGTCTTACTATTTCGCTTTTCAGTGCAGGTCCTATTTACTAGCTATCGCTTTTGCTTTGCATCTTTCTTCTGGATTTCATGATGTTCCTATTTTTCTTATGATTGCTGTGGTGATATTAATATTGTCTCCCTTTGCTTTGCATCTTTCTTCTGGATTTCATGGTGTTCCTAATTTTCTTATGATTGTTGTGGTGTTACTAACATTGTCTCCTTTTGTCTTTTTGTTTTCTTGAGCCGAGGGTCTTTCGGAAACAACATCTCTACTCCTTCGGGGTAGGGATAAGGTCTGCATACACACTACCCTCCCCAGACCCCATTAGTAGAATTTTAGTGGGTTGTTGTTGTTATTGTTATTGTTATTTTGCGGGGTGGAGGGTGGGTGAGGGTCGGGTGGGGTAGGGTGGTGCAGAAAATAGAAAATAAAAAATACAAAAAAAGCAAAATAAATAAATAAATTGCGAGGGGGTAAGGAGGTTGGGGTGGGTGGGTTGTGCAGAAAAGCCAAAAAATAAAAAATAAAAAATAAAAAATACAAAAAAAAATATTTCTTTTTTTGTGTGTGGGATGGGGGTGGGGGGTGGGGGATGTGCATGTAGAAAAATAAAAAAACAGAAAATTAAAATAATTTTTTTTGTGTGTTTGTCTCTGTGTGTGTGTGTGGGGGGAGGGGGGGGGATGGCGTAGAAAAATAAAAATAAAAATAGAAAATTGAAATTGGAGGGGGTTGGGGTTAGATGTGAGGGTAGGTGGAATTTTTGGAAAATATTTTTGTAACTTTTTCTAAGGAAGTCCTTTTCTTCCAATTTCAGAAAAATGTGATATCTAGGAAAATATTTTCTAAATTATTTTGTACAACCAAATAATGGAAAATAGAAAAATATTATTCGAAAAATATTTTCTGTCATACCAAACACACCCTTAATAACAATAATTTATAGTTTAGGTACTAAAGTTAAAAAAGTAAAGTTCAAGGGGATTTTTATATTTTAACCCAAAAGTTTTTGGAAAGGGAGGGAATTTTTGTTTTGACTTTTTTTTTTTGTATTTTTTTTTAAAAGAAACGGAGGGAATGTAATACTTCCAAAGAGAACTATATTACACTCCCTCTGTTTTAGTTTGTTTGAACTTTTTTTTAAGTATGAGTGTTAAGTTGACTAATTATTTAAGTAAATTTGAATCTATATTCTTTACGTTTTTTGAAATAAAATTTAATTATTTAAAAATTATATAAAGAGTAATATAGGTTATAATAATTAACAATTTAAAATATTTAAAATTATTTATAAAAAATATAATCAATTGTTTTTATAATAGGTTTTTTTTTATTATTTAAATTTAGTATTCTCTACCGGCAAAAAGGCCACAGAAGTTTATGCATTACGCTCTACTATTCCACAATTCTGTGCATTTGTCACCGAATTTTCTAATTTAATATCTCCTTCTGTAGCATTCACGCTTTTTTGATTCGGTTTCTTCTTTCTAGGGTTTAACAGTACCAGCAGTTCATGGAGGAGGAACCAGTGGTGTCGGGAACGGCGAATCGCCGTACGGTGAGTTTTTTTTCTTCTTCCAGTTTCTACAATATTTATGCATATTCATTTGAGTAAGTAAAAACTTGAGCCCTAATTATGGAGTTTATCGTGTACAGAAACGAACGAGAGTTCAAACTAGGGTTAACGAGGAGAAAAATGTGAATGAGGAAGAGAGAGAAGAATCGTCCGACGATTTTGAAGAATCTCGCGGTAGAGCTAAGCGGAGTAAGGCTGTTGGAGGCACTTCAGCTGCTGCTTCTGGAAATGCTCATCTCAGTTTAATTGGTACTACAAATTTTGACTACTTACTGTGGTGTAGTTGTTTTCTACTATAGTTTTGATGTTATTTTTTGAATTTGAGGATCTATAGAAAATAAGGCGCCGTGGAAGTTATAGCCTTCTAGTTTGCATACCGTTCTGAAATTTTATCATGTTGAGAGTGTGAATGAAGTTGTGATCTTCTAGTTTTAACTAATGTTCCGTAGTTCTTACCATGGTAATTTGAGGATATATAGAATTTTTAGGCTTGGTTTACTCAATTATTGTTGAAAGTGTGAGTGGAATTATGGTTTCTATTTGTACACTGTCCTGTTAGTTTTATCAAGGCAAGTTCAGTTTGATTTTTGGATTTTGAGAGTAGAGAAGATTTAGGCTTGTGCTACTCGATTATGTTGAAAGCATGAATGGAGGTTATGGTCTTCTAGTTTGTCTAATGTTATGTACCGTTCTTTTAAATTCAGGTTTATTGTGATTTTGGGACTAGAGAAATTTTAGGCTTAAGCTAGTCCATTATGTTGAAAGTGGATATGGAAGTTTGTCTTTTAGTTTGACTAATGTTGTGTTGCTTTCATTAAGGTAATTTCTGGTTGATTTTGAAGTTTGATACCAGAGAAGTTTTAGGCTTTCGCTACTCGATTGACTGAGAACTTGAATGGAGGTTGTGATTAGACAGTTTGACTAATGTTATGTAGTTTTTTTTATTCACCAATTTTATGTAGTTTTCATTATGGCAAATTTGGTATTTTGAGATTTTATGGAAATTATAGGTGTTTGTTACTCAATTATAGTTGAAAGTGTGAGTTAAGTTATTTCTTTGAGTTTGACAACTGTGCTGTCATTTTTATTATGGTGATTTTAGGTTAATGTTGAATTAAGAAGACTTTGAGAGTATGTAAAAGCTTTGAATTGCTAGTGGAAGTAATGGTCCTTTAATTTTCTGAAAATTCTGTAATTTACAATAGCAAGTGGTAGAATTTGGATTACTATTGCATTTCGTTTCCACCTATAGAATGAAATGCGTATTTCATCCACGAAATGTTGGACAAATGTAAACACTCATCATTATGGGTATTTCAGTTGGTGAAGAAGATGCATTAAGTATTTCTATTTTTATCTTTATATCTCCTTTTTATGAAATTTTGGAAAACATTTTTGTACTCGTTAAGTTTTCCTCCCAAATGCGTGGTGTTTTTGCACTTTCACCTTTATCATCTAGATGTTTAGTTTGAAGCAGATGTCCTGGGAAGCAATGGAGGATGTCGACAAGAGGAGTCATGTTTGATCCTTTATGTTCATTCCTTTACTTCCTGATGATTTTTCATTCTGCTCCAGATTCTTTAAAGTAAAAGTGGACCAATAAAGTGGATTGGTCAAAGCACAGCTAGCTTGCCCTGCTCCATTTGATGTTTCTATTCAACCAGTGACTTCTCAAGTATATGACCTCAGAAAAGGGCAGTTTGTATAGTATTATGAATCCTATGGGAGCATTTTGAAGTTGCCAAAACCATAATCAAAGGCCTTCTGTTATTATCCCATAAGAAATACTCGTTCCTCTTTGAAAAGTCACTTCAACTATTCTTTTCCAGTCCCAAAAATGGCCACTTCAGCTAGTCCTGTTCTTTGTATGTGACATACTTCCTATTCATGGAATGAAACCATTGGAAGATTTAGTAGTCAGTTTTTTTGTGCTTGCTTGCTTGTTTCAATTCCTCGTTATCTGATTCTTATTAGATTTTATCTTCTCTCTGTTGACTCCTTTTTATTATACTATTGTGGTGGTTTGTACACTTTGATGATAGGGCGTTCACTCCTTTATTTGCAGATGTTGTCAAAGGTGATAGGAGACAAATTCCTCTAGTGGTCAAGCATTGGGTGGAACACTATGAGAAGAACCCGAAAGCCGCAATGGCTGTACTCTTGAGCATGATGTTTGAGGTACTCTGATAATATGTGGATGTTTCTATGGCTTGCATACTATTGTTTTTCCTGTCTCCGCGTATCAGCCATAAATAGGTTCCATTTTGATGATGTGACGTGATAGGTGGAGATTTGTGGTTTTGCAGGCATGTGGAGCAAAATATCATATTGAAGAAGATTTCTTGGACCAAACTGATGTTGATGATGTAGTAGTTGCTCTTGTAAACATGGCTAAGAGGGTATGTTCATCCATCATATTCATGATATTTCCTTACTTAATATGTCTGGTCAGTATTATTTTTTGGTGTCAGTTCAATATGCATTAAACATGAACTTTCTGGTTGGTAAAGATTATTTGTGTCAGTTCATTATGTGCATTAAACATGAACTTTCTGGTCGGTGTTATTATTTGGTGTCAGTTCAATATGCATGAAACACTTGAAATTCATGCATAGACATGTAGTTGTTATTTTACCTGATCTTCTTTGGACCTTAGGGTGAAGTTGAAGATTATCAAAGTTCAAAAAAGAAGGACTTCAATAACTTCAAAGATAACCTTGTCTACTTCTGGGATACTTTGGTTGCTGAATGTGAAAATGGACCACTTTTTGATAAGGTCTTGTTTGACAAGTGCATGGACTATGTGATTGCACTATCATGGTAAGTAGTTTGTATTCAGGTGTTCGAAATTTAAGATAGACTATTTTGGCTGATTGTCTTGTGATGTGCATTTCAGCACCCCTCCTAGAGTATATCGTCAGGTTGCTTCATTAATGGGGCTACAACTTGTTACATCCTTTATACACGTCGCCAAAGTTCTTGGTGCGCAGCGCGGAACCACTCAGAGGCAGCTAAATGCTGAAAAGAAGAAGAAAGTGGATGGGCCTCGAGTTGAATCACTAAATAAAAGATTATCCTTGACCCATGAAAAGATAACAATAATAGAGGAGATGATGCGGAAGATATTTACTGGGTATGGACCTTATGTTAATGATACATATTTTTTTGATCACTTGAGGGGCAATTTCGATTTTGTTTTGCCTTTTTGTATGTTGAATTTGTAGGCTATTTATGCACCGTTATCGAGACGTCGAACCGGATATCAGAATGGCATGCATACAGTCATTGGGTGTTTGGATCCTGTCATACCCCTCCCTGTTTTTGCAGGATTTGTATTTGAAATATCTTGGATGGACATTGAATGATAAAGTAAGTGGATATCCAGTTTGATTTTATCTTCAATCCTCTTTTGATAAACTTGAAAATTCTAACTATGCATTTGGCTCTTAATTATTCCCCTCTGAAGAGTCATGGTGTAAGGAAGGCTTCAGTCCTTGCACTGCAAAATCTTTATGAGGAGGATGATAATGTTCCATCTCTTGGCCTTTTCACGGAGAGGTTTTATAAAAGAATGATCGAGCTTGCTGATGATGTTGATATTTCCGTGGCAGTATGTGCTATAGGACTTGTGAAACAACTGATAAGGTAATGTTAATTCTAAACTTTGGGGAAAGATTTTGCTTTTTAGTATTGTTACCAGCAGATTGTTGTTAGTTGTGCTTTACTATCAAGCTATTCCATATTTTGCAGACATCAACTTGTTCCCGAGGAAGAATTAAGTTCATTATATGATTTGCTAATTGATGATCCACCAGAAATCAGGCGTGCCATCGGAGCACTAGTGTATGATAACCTGATTGCCCAGCGATTGAACAGTTCACAATCTAGTTCAGGTTTTTATCACCCTGTCTGCATCATGTGCTTTCTATTTGCTTGATGAATACAATTGTACTGATAACAAAAAGTTGTCAGGGGATAATACTGATTCTTCTGAGGTTCATCTGAGTAGACTGCTGCGCATATTGAGAGAGTTCTCAAAAGACGAAATGCTGAGTATGTATGTCATTGATGATATCTGGGAGTATATGGATGCCATGAAAGTACGCTATGTACACTATCTTTTGATCTAAGGCTTAATGTTATCTGAACGTATTACTATCAAGATCCATATGATATCTGTAGTTTGGTCAGAGTAGTATTTCCCTACAAATTTCAATGAGCCTACATCTTCTTCTATACCTAGACTTCTAGAATCTAGTGGCTCAACTTAGTTTTATAGACACTATAAATTACTGTATGATATCTGGAATTGACCAGTATTCCCTATGATGTTTAGTATTATTGCTGTAATAAAATATCTGTAGTTTGGTCAGACTACTATTTCCTACAACTTGCCTTAAATTGCATTTTCTATTTCCATTGATCAGACAACTATTATCCTAGTTATCATACGATAACTTGAGAAGGGTCTCCTACCTATCCTGGATCCCTGGGGGACCCTGTGGTTGAAGAGGAAAGTATTTACTTGAAAATTATGTCCCTGCAGGATTGGAAGTGTATCCTGTCTATGCTCTTGGAAGAAGAGCCATCAGCTGAACTAAGTGATGTAGATGCGACAAACCTAATTCGGTTGCTTTCTGCGTCAATTAGAAAGGCAGTCGGGGAGAAGATTGTTCCTGCTAGTGATAATAGAAAACAATATTACACTAAAGCACAAAGGGTGAGATTCTTTAGTTCTTTTGGTTGATACTCTCTGAGACGCTCTTCGTGAATTGCTACATTTGTGCTTCAAACCTCACCATTTCCACTTGTTATATTTGTGCTTCAAACTAAGCCATTTACACTTGATTATGGATTTCAACAAAGTGCTTGTGAAACAATAAGTTGGTGATATTTCTGCAACATGGTTGATCTGTACTGTTTTAGTAGTGTCTTTGTGCCACAATTTCTCTTTACTATATGTTTGTTTTAGATCAGGTCAGTTGCTTAAATACATTCATCTAGGTTTTTTCAAAAAAATACATTCATCTGGGTTTTTGAAAAGCTTATTACTTACTAGTATTATTCAATGGTAGATGTGCCATTTTCATATTTTTTCATGTTACAATATTTCACACTTTCTGGCAGCATTAAGGATGTGGACAGGTTCAAACTATGGTATTCTGGGAGGGTGGGGGGCAGGAACGGGGTAGGTATCTTGGTTGATAAGGACCTCCGTGAACTAGTGGTGGAGGTTAGGAGGGTGAATGACAGGCTGATGACTATTAAGCTAGTTGTTGGAGGTTTTACTTTGAACATAATCAGTGCGTACGCACCCCAAGCAAGCTTGGATGAGGAAGTCAAGAGGCGTTTCAGGGAGGATTTGGATGAGATGGTGCGTGGTATCCCGCATACCGAGAAGCTTTTCATAGGAGGAGATTTCAACGGTCACATTGGAGCGACGTCTGGGAGGTATGATGATGTGCATGGTGACTTTGGTTTTGGAGATAGAAACGGAAGAAGAGCGTCTCTGCTGGACTTTGCTAGAGCATTTGATTTAGTGATAGCAAACTCGAGTTTCCCGAAGAAGAGGGAGCACTTGGTCACCTTTCGGAGTTCGGTGGCCGAGACTCAGATTGATTATTTACTCTGCAGGAAGTCTGATAGAGGTCTTTGCACGGATTGCAAGGTCATCCCGAGTGAGACCCTCTCGACCCTTCATAGGCTCCTGGTCATGGACCTTGGGATAACGAGGAAGAGGAGGAAGAGGGCGATGCATAGACAACATAGGATCAAGTGGGGAGCCTTGACGGAAGCTAAATCGCAGGAGTTGGGGGTCAAGCTATTGACTATGGGGGCTTGGAGGAGTAGTGGGGACGTAAGCGCTATGTGGACCACGACTGCGCATTGCATTAGGGAAGCCGCGAGAGAGACATTAGGAGTCTCAAAGGGTTACTCTGGTGGTTACTAGGGAGACTGATGGTGGAATGGAGAGGTGCAAGGAAAAGTGGAAACCAAAAAAGCAGCGTATCTGAAGCAAGTGGAAAGTATAAACGAGGAGGAGAAGAGGGCGAATAGGGAGCATTATAAGTTGGCTAAGAAAGAGGCAAAGCTAGCAGTTACGGCGACCAAGACTGCAGCTTTTAGTCGTTTGTATGAGGAACTCGAGGGCCGAGGTGGGGATAAGAGGTTGTTCAGGTTAGCCAAGGCGCGAGAAAGGAAGGCGCGTGACTAGGACCAAGTGAAGTGCATCAAGGACGAAGAAGGTAGAGTTTTGTTGGATGGGGGGCTTATCAGTCGGAGATGGCAGACCTACTTCCATAGTCTCTTGAACGAGGAGGGGGACTTGAGCATTGTACTGGGTGATTTGGAACTCTCCGGGAGTCGTTGTGACTTTGGGTATTGTAGGCGGATTAGAGTTGATGAAGTTAAAGGGGCTATGCGTAAGATGAGCATGGGCAAAGCGACCGGGCCGGATGAAATCCCGGTGGATTTTTGGAAGAGTGCGGGCAAGGAATGCCTGGAGTGGCTCACTAGGTTATTTAATGTCATTTTTAGAACGAAGAAGATGCCCGAAGAGTGGAGGTGGAGCACAATGGTTCTTGTATATAAGAACAAGGGTGATATCCAAAATTGCAATAACTATCGGGGTATCAAGCTGCTTAGCCATACTATGAAAGTCTGGGAGAGAGTGGTAGAGCTAAGGGTGAGGAGGAGTGTCTATTTCTGAGAACCAGTTCGGGTTTATGCCGGGACGTTCGACTACAGAAGCCATCCACCTTGTTAGGAGATTGATGGAGCAGTATAGGGAGAGAAAGGACTTGCATATGGTGTTCATCGACTTAGAAAAGGCGTACAATAAAGTTCTGATGGAGGTTTTGTGGAGATGTTTGGAGGCTAGAAGTGTACCTGTTGCCTACGTTAGGTTGATTAAGGACATGTATGATGGAGCAAAGACCCGAGTGAGGACGGTGGGCGGGGACTCGGACCATTTTTCGGTTATGATGGGGTTGCATCAGGGGTTGGCACTCGGCCCTTTTTTGTTTACTCTGGCGATGGACGTACTGACGCGCGCCACATCCAAGGGGAGGTGCCGTGGTGCATGCTATTTGCAGATGATATTTTATTGATTGACGAGACGCGAGATGGTGTGAACGCGCGATTAGAGGTATGGAGGCAGGCCTTGGAGTCTAAAGGTTTCAAGTTGAGCAGGACCAAGACAGAATACTTGTAGTGTAAGTTCAGTGGCGAGACTCAAGGAGGGGAAGGGGAGGTGAGGCTGGACTCGCAGGTCATCCCTAGGAGAGGAAGTTTTAAGTACCTTGGGTCTATTATTCAGGGGATGGGGAGATTGATGAAGATGTCACACATCGTATTGGGGCGGGATGGATGAAATGGAGACTCGCTTTCGGTGTTTTGTGTGACAAGAAGGTGCCACCAAAACTTAAAGGCAAGTTCTACAGAGTTGTGGTCAAACCAACGATGTTGTACAGGGCTGAGTGTTGGCCAGTTAAGATCGCTCATGTCCAGAAGATGAAGGTAGCAGAGATGAGGATGCTGAGATGGATGTGCGGGCATACCAAGTTAGATAGAATCAGAAATGAGGTTATTCGCGACAAAGTGGGTGTGGCCCCTATGGAGGACAAGATGCGGGAAACGCGGCTTAGGTGGTTTGGTCATGTGAGGAGGAGGAGCACAGACGCCCTGGTGAGGAGGTGTGAGAGGTTGACATTGGAGGGCCTACAGAGAGGTAGAGGTAGGCCAAAGAAGAGGTGGGGAGAGGTGATTAGGCAAGACATGGCGCAACTTCAGCTGACCGAGGACATGACCCTTGATAGGAAGGTATGGAGGTCTAGAATTAGGGTAGTAGAGTAAGTAGTCTTACTATTTTGTTATTTTTATTCTGCTTTTATATGGCTTTTTGGTACTGTCCTTTCTTGTCTATATTTCCATTAATGTGGGTTTATGCTTTTCTGAGCCGAGGGTTTATTGGAAACAACCTCTCTATCCTCACAAGCAGTGTTGTGAAGAGCGTGAAGCGAGAAAAAGCGACAAACCCCATTTCGCTTAAAGCGAGAAGCGAAGCGCTCGCTTTTTTGAAGTGAAACGAAATTTAAAAAAAATATATATATATATATATATATATATATATATAGCATAGACAACACATGTAATTGTAAGCAAATGTTCAATACTTCAATGTAAAAACTAAATAGTAGCATCAATCAAAGCACAAAATGAGCATCCTATTCTTCTACAAGATTGTCAAATTCTTGTATTCCACTATCATTATTATATTGCTCGTCATCTTCTTCAACTTCTTCTTCTTCATCAACTAGGGACAAAGTAGCTGCCTCTTTTCCCTTCCTCTGTGAACTTGAAGTTGAGGTACTCCCCCTCAAACCATAAATCCTCTCCCCAATTCCACGCGCTTCCGCAACATCACCCCAAGTGAAATCAGAAGTTTCCTCAAATACTTCTTCATCTGCATGATCTTCCGGGACTCCAGTTAGCCATTCATTAGCATCATCGATGTTGTCCAAACTAATTGGATCAATTACATTGCGAGCGTTGTAACGACGCCTCAATGTTCTATTGTACTTAATGAATACTAGATCATTGAGACGCTTCAAGGTTAGTTTGTTTCTTTTTTTGGTATGAATCAGCAAATAATAAGTAATTAGTAAGTTTAGGACAATTGAGATATAATTTAATTATCTCAATATACTAAATCTTTCTTCTTAGTTCTTACATGTTCAAACACGCTCCAATTCCTTTCACACCCTGATGAGCTACATGTTAGACTTAGAACCTTGATGGAAAACTTTTGTAAATCCGGAGTGGAATGGCCATATTGCTTCCACCATTCAACTGTAGAAGTAGAACAAATTTTCAAAACATAATATTGATAAAGAAATAACTTATTAACTATAAAACAACATATAAGCACTCGCTCACCTGGTGACTTCGTCTTTCTTTGTCTAATTGCCATGTTTTTTCCAAAAAGTTGCTCAGCATTCCTATAAATACTAAACTGCTCTGTTATTTTATCTTGCACGGATTCTTCAGGTATCAACTTCTCAATACATTCATAGTATCCATTCCACAAAGGTTCATCTCCTAGAATCCTTTCTTCATTGTCATAAAACAGTTCCGGGTTCAAAACAAGTCCAGCTGCATGCAAAGGGCTATGAAGCTTACTATCCCACCTTTTATCTATGATCTCAAAGACTCTTTTGTATTTTCTTTGATCACTAAACGAGACTTGAATAGCCTCATTTGCCCTATCCATTGCTTCGTACAGGTAGCCCATTGGTGGCCTTTGCTCCCCATCCACCAAACGAAGCACTTTAACTAAAGGACCACCAATCTTCAATGCATGAACCACATTGTTCCAGAATGAAGGAGAAAGTATAATATCTGCAGATTCTCTTCCTCGAGCTTCCCTTCCATAGGCACTGTTAGTGTACTCATCTGAAACAAACAACTTCTTCAAATTGCTTTTTTGCTCATACATCCTATGCAAAGTCAAGAAAGCAGTAGCAAATCTTGTCTTTGCGGGTTTCACCAAGCTTCTTTGTTTAGTGAATCTCTTCATCATATTCAATAACAAAGGCCTTTGAACAATATAGGAATGCACTCTAATTGCCTGATTAAAGATTGAACTAAAGGGTCTTTCCTTGAAAATGTCACCGAAGATCAAATTAATGGAATGTGCTGCACACGGAGTCCAATAAATATGCGGGTACCCAGCAGACATCAAATCGCCAGCTTTAACATTTTCACTGGCGTTGTCCGTGACAACTTGAACAACATTTTCTGCTCCAATAGAGTCTATTGTACTCTTGAACAAGGAGTATATTTTGGTTGAATCAGTCGAAGAGTCGCTTGCATCAACGGACTCAAGAAACAGGCTTCCTTTAGGAGAATTCACCAAGATATTGATGATCATTTTTCCATTTCTCGCCATCCACTTATCCATCATAATGGAACAACCAAACTTGTTCCATTCTACTTTGTGCTGCTCCACGATTTTGTTCACCTCTGCCACCTCTTTTTTTAGATATGGCCCTCTAACTTCATGATATGTTGGAGGCTTCATTCCTGGACCATATTGGCCTACGGCCTCAATAAAAGCAGAAAAAGTGTCAGTATAATTAACACAATTAAAAGGAAGACCTGCGTCATACATCCACCACGCAAACATTGTAATTGCACGATCCCTCAAAATCGTTTTGGCATCAATTTGAGGATTATCACTTTTTCCTTCCTTATCTCCAGATTTTTGCGAGAAGTAACAATCGATAGGACCTTTGGTCTTGCCAGTAGATCCACAACTAGAAGACATTGGTTGCATCCTTCCCCGCTTTTGTGGTTTTGGTGGAAGCGACGAAGCATCGTCACCTTCTTCTGTTTCATCATCGTCATCAAGATTATACAGTTCTTGTTCATGAATCAGTTGAGTCTTTAACTCTCTCTTTTTATGAAGGAATGCTTTCAAATCTTCCTTCACATGCGACGGAACTTTAGGACAAGATGCGACATTTGGATCACCGCCGATTAGGATGCGCTTTTTGACGATAGATTCCTCCATTTGAAATCTTGTCACAAAAAAGACATCTAATTGCCATCTTGTTGGTCTCGCAAACTCTTTCAGAGTAAGCCCAAGCCGGATCTTTCCTATCTTCTTTTGGCGCCATTAAAAGAACAACTACATAACACATAAGAAAGGCAATAAGAACTAAGAATAAACTATAAAGGATATAAAAAATCATAGGAATTCTCTGTTAATAACTGGAAAAATTGGGCAGTAAAATTCTGGAAAAAATTCGCCAGCATTTCGCTGCTTTTTGGACGTTTAGAAAGAAAAAGAAAAAGAATAAGAAGAAGAAGAAGAAGAAGAAGAAGAATGGAAATCAGAAGTTCAGAACATACCTGTTGAAGTCTTGAAGTCTTGAACTTGAAGTTGAAGAAGAAGAAGAACAACCCTAGTTGATGATTTGAGATTCTTTCAGAAATCAGAAGTGATGAAGAAGAAGTCGCTGCTTTTGGAAGTTGAAGAATACTAGTCGCTGTTGTTGAAGATCAGTGTTTAATCCAAAAAACTTGTTTTTAATAAAATAGGGTTGGGTATTTTAATACAGAGAAGCGGACGCTTCTTCTCTTCTCTTCGCTTTCCCCGCTTCTCGCTTTTTACAGAGAAGCGGTCGCTTTTACTGACCTGAGTCGCTTCAGCAAGCTGAAGCGCTGCCTTTCACGCTTCGCCTCGCTTCTCGCTTAAAGCGATGAAGCGAGCGCTTTTCTAAACACTGCTCACAAGGTAGGGGTAAGATCTGCGTACACACTACCCTCCCCAGACCCCACGGTGTGGGATAATACTGGGTATGTTGTTGTTGTTGGTAGCATTAAGACGTTTTATTTTGCTGAGAGTCTGATAATATAGTGCCCTCAGTCAATTTATGTTCATGTACCATAGAACAAAGGAAGTAACTCTTTTTGCTTTGTAGGAACAGTGTAAAAAGCTGTTTACAGAATGATCTTCCAGATGCTGTCGTTTTGATAGTTTGTGGTCATTGAGTTTTACCTTAAGTTCTGAATGATGTTAGATTATTTGAGATTGATTCGTTCATTAGTGTTCTTTGTCAATGACAAATTATATTGGTGTTGTTTAGAGTATATTACTCCTGGACACAGAATTCTTAGACTTCTTACGTTGTAATCGGCAGGAAATGTTTGAAAGCTGTAAACGTGATATAACCGTTGCTATGATGAGGAATTATCCACAGCTTCTTCGCAAATTTATGTCTGACAAAGCAAAAATTCCTTATCTACTTGAAATCATTGTTCATATGAACCTTGAGATCTATTCTCTTAAAAGACAAGATCAGGTGTGTTTGAGGAACTTTTTACGATCATGAATTGTGTAGGGGATTGCCAATATGAAGTAACTTGTTTTCTTTTTCTTTTCCAGAATTTTAAATCTGCTGTCCTTCTGATGAAAGAGGCATTTTTTAAGCATGGTGAGAAGGAAGCTCTGAGATCTTGTGTAAAAGCTGTGGGCTTCTGTGCCACTGAGAGTCGAGGGGAGTTACAAGACTTTGCCCTTAACAAATTAAAGGAGATTGAGGATGAGCTCATTGTCAAACTTAAATCTGCAATAAAAGAAGTTGCGGTATGTGCTCAATTGCTATTCTATGTGTTCTATTGTGCATTTCGGATAAATCTACAAGCTTTGTTGTTGCAGGATGGTGATGATGAATATTCACTGCTTGTTAATTTGAAAAGATTGTATGAACTTCAATTGTCAAGGCAAATTTCCATTGAAAGCTTGTATAAAGATTTTGCGGAGACTCTTAAAGACTTCAGAAGTATTGATGACGAGGTGGCTGTTGTTGTTTGAATATTTTTTTTTTTTTTGCGATCTTTCCAATACACAACTGCTTTGGCTTACTGTTCAGGTAATTGGATTTCTGCTTCTTAACATGCATCTGCATGCTTGCTGGTGCCTACACTCTATCATAAACTGTGACACAGTCCCGGAGCAATCAGTGTCTTCCTTAATCTCCAAGCGCAGTACCTTGTTTAAACTACTTGAGTCCTTCCTGACTACTGAATCTATGGAAGGTCTTCGTGCAAATCATCTTGCATGTAGGGTAAGCATTGTTTCTCAAATATCCACATCCGACCATTTGTAATTTCCAAACATCTATGTTCAGCTATCTCCTATTAGTGCCTTTGTTCTCTTTTGGTTAATTTGAGTTTTTGTGTTTTCTTGGTCCAGGTTTGTGTTATTCTTTCAGAACAATGGTGTCTGTTTAGGAAAGCAACCTTTGCTTCCACGGAGCTAGAAGCTTTGGGGTACTCTCCAGATGAATTCATTCTTCAAAAGTTCTGGAAGCTTGGTGAACACCAACTACATATTTCAGGTGGTCTTAACTTGCTCATTCGCTGTTTGCTCTAAAGGCGTGACAGCTCTAGCTCACATCTTACTGTTGTATAAAGAAATAATAGTACGGCTCTAACACTATTGTTTTATTTATAACTGTAGAAAAGCTTGATTCTAGAGCAATCGTACTTCATATTGCAGCACTTTTAGTTATAAAAGAAAACTGGAATTGGAATTGGCAAGCCATGTAGTGCTGATCTGTACTTGCTTGTTTAGGTGGCCACTAAAGCCCTATGGCTAAGTTTAATAGTTTCAATTTTAGATAAATCTTGCTTTTGGATGTAAACTAATCATCATTATTATGGTTACTATGGAAACACTTCGGTGCTTGAGTAGTCACATGAACTTGAGTGCCAAATGTATACTTTTCCTGAAGTCGTTCATTTCCTCATGCTATATCTTAATTGAAAGAACGTGTTGTTGTGCATTGATTTTTATATTTGTTTACTTCATGCTGTGGAGCCTGATTTCTAAAAGGAGACCTTTTTATCCATCCTTATTGTAGCATTACTTCCTAGATGAGGATTCTAGCCTTCTTTGTTTGATGGAAAGGGATCATTAAGAAACTAGTACACTTCGCTCCCAACATAACCAAATACAGCAGGAAAAGAAATGTTTTACTTTCCTTTTTGCATTGTATGTACTCTTACATCATGAAGCAGTGAATACACGTGCAGAACTGTTATTTATATAACGTAAAAAAAGATGCAGCAAAAAGCTTGAGCACGTAATCTATAAGCAGAATATCATCAATATACCTTCGAGTAGTGGTGCAAACATAGATCTCCACTGTCCATTCAGAGGTGTCAATGAAAGGATAACAATCTTTTCAACTGAACCAAAAAAAGTGTTTTCAATTTCCAAAACAGCCTCCAACATAACCTATCGATTCAAACCCGGAAAGGGTTTCTTTTTTCACCTGATGGATGCTTTGGAGAATTTAATTCATCTTCTAACATGGACACAGATGAGACTGAAGAAGATGATTATAATAGGGAATACATTGAGGAGACAAATCGAGTTGCTGTAATCATTGCTGTGGCGAAGTTGGTTGCTGTTGAGGCAGTTCCTAAGGTTAGGTTGATTCTCTTTTCATAGTTGGACTGTGCCGAACTTAATTACTATCTGTACTTTTGGGATTAGGAGCCTTACCATTAATTTTCTTTATCAGCTGCTGACATATTTCATCAATGTACACAATGTCTACAGGAATATCTTGCTCCAGAGATAGTATCTCATTTTGCGATGCATGGAACAAGTGTGTCTGAGGTCATTAAGCATTTGCTAACCGTTTTAAGGAATAAAGGTGCAGATGTTGCACGTTTGTTCCTAGAGGCACTAAAGAGGGTAAGTGTCGTTACTTCTTAGCTGAGATGATTTCCGTTTTATTTTGGTCACTTGGCAGGTTGGCTTACTGGTAAACATTCTGATGAGATTGCAGCAGAAAAAAATTATTTCAAAATTGGATAATCATATGGTTGAACAGTTTGGTCTGACTGGGTTGTTGTCGGTGTATATCTTTCATGTTATTGGGGTGTGTCTGAGTTGGTCGTGGTTATGATCCCTAGAGCTAGGATGAACAAATCTCATGCTTTTAAAAAAGATGTTGTGGTGGCCTTTCTCCTGGCAGTTTATTGGTTATTTTGGGTGGCTTTCAACACTTTAACTCAGCTAGCCACATGATTCAGAGTATTTGGAAAGAATACATGTTAGATTCTTTGTTTGGAAAGAAAGTATACATGTTAGATTCAGAAAGGAAGCAAGGTCGTAACTTGGCAGCAAATTAGTTTTTTTTCCCCTCATTGAGTGGTTGAGCATGTCTGTTCCGGTTCTGCAGGCATATCAACGGTACTTAGTGGCACTTTCTTCTGATGATGACAATTCAGCAAGAAGGACATTTCAAGAATGTGAAGATCTTGCGAGTGAGCTTGCTAAAACATTTGGAAAGGCTGCTAAAAACAAGCACCGGTCAGATGTTCTAAATATTGTCACAGGAGGCATTCAATATGCCTTTTCAGATGCTCCAGAGCATCTATCTTTCTTGGATGGTGCTGTGCTGCATTTCATATCCAAACTTCCTCCGCCAGATATTATGGACATGTAAGAGCTTAACTTATTTTTCCCGTTTTTAATCACATAATGAAAGGTTAACATTCTGTGTAATCCTGACTTTAATCCTGTTAGATGATCTACCAAGGGTGGTTTTTGAAATTGTACATGAGTCCTGGTATGTAACAACTTGAGAAAACAGGGGATTATCTTCTCCCATTCCTCGGATTTTGAATATTGAAGGAGCTTGAAACACTGTGTATTCGGCTTGGTTCCAGGGGTGGGATTTAGATGTGGGTTGGTCAGATATTTGCCTGAGAATTGAGACATCCTGTTAGGATTTTGGGGCTTGGACTGTGGTGATTGTGGCAGGCTCCATGGCAGAAACCTTTCTTTTTCATTTTTTGGTTTTAAAGAATATGAAGTGCTTTTGTGAAGTATTTTGTTGATATGATAGGGGACTAGCCGTATAGAAGCAGTATCCGGAAGTGCAGGTTCTAGAGAAAATGTGATTTCTTAAAAAGATTACCCAATCTTCATTGTCAATTGGAATCGTGTATCTGCTCCAAAAACTTGCAGAAAATTTAAATGATCCTCTGATATGCACATAGGAGTTTAGCTTCTTCAAAGTTTTGTTTTTTTCTTTCCATATTAGCCGCATGAGTTCCAGAGGAGCCATTTCCATATCTACTCCTTTTCCTCTTGAATTCCCAACTCAGAATAAGTGTATTGGTAGCCGGCATTACCTGGTGCCAAACATGTTCCACGCTGTGTTCCACAATCAGCATGCGATATGACTGTGAAATTGCAAGTGGTTCACATCTTATCCCGACTTCTTGCACCTAAAGCACCAGTAGATGTGAAGTATCTTCTATTTCCTCAAATTTTCAGCTGTTAGAATGGCTAAGGAAAAAGCAAACCTTTTAGGTGCCTATAGGAACCAATACCAAGGAATGGGAAAAAGATGTCCTTCCTTCTCAATAGTCTATGATAAAATGAGTTTATTGGGAACAACATACTTTTTGTCATTCTTTTTCGTAAAAGTTATCATGGTATGTAAATAATGGACAAAGGGTTAGATAAGAAATCCTCTAAAAAAAGCTTCCCTAGCAACAAAGCATTCTATGGTCGAGACTCTTCCCTCTCTTCTTCTTCCTAAGATTCCACCACACCCATCAAGAGCCAAGTTTGCTGCGTCCGAACCCCAGTAAAGTTCTTCGGCAACCGAGCCCTTACGCGCCGCCAACTCACCTGTTTTTCCGGCGAGATCTCAGCTACGCGCCGGCGCGTGTGGCTTTTTCCGGCGTCTTTTCAATTTTTTTTCTTCAGACAGCCTTTTCTTGAGGCTTTTCCGAGCCTTCCCGTTTCAGTTTCACCAAATTTCGACGACTTTTTCTTTTTCCGGCCATTAAACCCCAGATTCTGGCGATTTATTCCTTTGTTCAGTACGAGAAAATCTTCCTCCCTTCCTATATACTATTTTCACCCACTGTGATTACTGTTATTCCAACTATTAAGGCTTTTTCGGGACAGCTTTTTTGGGACAGCCGCATTTAGAATATGATGGATTGTACAAAGAGCTCTTTCTTCTCTCTAGAATCTAGAAAATTGGAAAACATGTCTTTTATCAAAGCTGTCTCTTGGCCAGCCCTAGAACTTGGGGGAAAGATGCCATCGAAAGCTTGACGTAGGACAGGAGCCGCACTTCTCGCTGTCCGAGGAGCACTCTCAGGCGCAAGAGTTTCTTGGAATCTAGTCTCATTGGGTCTTTCTCCAAATGGGTTGGTTCTCTAGAGGCTGTTAGGAACTGGGCAGCAGAGGCATGGAACGTCAAGGACGGGCTGAAAATATTGCAACTGGGGGATACTCAATATCTCTTTCGTTTTGTTGACAAGTCTCAAGCTTCAGAAATTCTTGTCAGAGGAAACATGTGGTTCGATGGGAACTTCTTAAATCTAGACAGATGGGTGGAGCATGATGGGTGTCTTGACCCTCGCTTCACTGGCGAAACATTGGTGGTCAACATGGTGGGCCTCCCGGTGCATCTTTGGTGTCTTGACCTATTCAAGAAGATAGGGGAAATCTGTGGGGGTTTTATTGATGTCACTTGCAGTTTACACGATCTCTCGCGAGTGAGGATTGTGGTGAGGAAAGGGGGCAGAATCCCTGTCTCTACTGTGGTGGAAGATGGCTACTTGAGTTATAGGGTTTGGTTGAGCCCTGAATTTCTCCATATCTTTATGCCTGTGATAGTGACGGAAAAAAAGAGAAGGTCAAATAGAAGGGAGGGGAGGGGAAATCAGTCTCTGAGTGGAGGGGAGGGCTCACCGGATCACTGGATTAAGCCGGAATCAGACGTTAGATCGAGAAGAGACGGGAGGTTTGAAATTGGGGGAGGAAGACAAAATTTTAACAGGAGGAGAAGACGTGAATGGGTTAGTGATGCGGGCTGGAAAGGCAGAATGGGCCGATCCTCTTCTAATTATCATAGGGCCGGGCAAGTTTTCAGCAAGTATAGGCCTGAGCCTCCTCAAATGGGCCCAACAACTTTTCCCAATTCCATTAGAATTGATCTTAAGGGCCCCAAATTATTTCAAGTTGCGCATGATAAGACTCCTAAGCATATGGGAACAGTCGTTCCTCCTTCTTCTGCCAATGATGCTTCACACAGTGGCACTCCTTCACCGAGCTCTAGTGACCTGTGCCCCTCTACGATGGCCGCTGCTGCAGGGGCAGAACCGGCTAAAGATGGTGCTGTTAATCCACGGCCCCTCGCCTCTGATGGACCCAGTTCCATCAACCCCACCTGCCCCTGGGCTTAGTTGTGCTGAGGTCACACTTGAAGTTTCTTCTTCTTCTGGGGAGATTGTTGAGCATGCCCCAATTGATGTTAGTGTCGGACCAGTACTTTCAGTTAATATGCCGCCAAGGGTTCCATGCTCTCTTCCTCCATGCTACCCTACTGATGGTTCTGGACATTCCTATAGCAGCGGGGTGTTAATTTCAGAGGTTGATGCCCCTCAAGGAAATGGTGAGACCCTTTCGGAGGTTAAAACTCCTAGTGCTAGCAATGCTATGGTCTTGTATTCCTCTGGTAGTAGCAAGGAAAGGGTACATATAGAAGACGCCTGCCCAATTTCGTCACGGATTGGAGGAAGGGATATGTCTTTCTGGATGGAGGATAAACTATTAAACTTTGGGAAGTTTCTAGGTGTTTCTGTTGAAGGGAAGGAAGATAGGGTGTTAGAACTGTTGAGGCAGATTGAGCAACAATCTCGTTATGATGGTGTAGGGAGGGAGTTGGGTAAAGGTGTTAAGCAAAATAACTTAGGGGATGTAGTGGTGTATCAGAGAAGGGGGCGAGTGTGACAGGGAGAAATGGACCTCGGCTAGGGGTGGGGGGTGAGGAAATGGGGGTTATTGTCGCTTATGGAAGTTAAGATCCTTTCATGGAATGTGAGGTGGATGAATGACCTAAACAAAAGGGCCATCATCAAAGTGGGAGTTAGGGAGTGGGGTGCCAACCTAGTTTGTTTTCAGGAGACCAAAATGGAAGTTTTGTCGGATGCGATTGTGAGAAGTGTCTGGGGAGGTAGTTGGGTGAAATATGACTGGGTCCCAGCAGCGGGAAGTGCTGGGGGCATTCTGCTTATGTGGGATGATAGAAGCTTGGAGAGAGATTAGGAAGGGAGTTTTTTCTTTGGCAGCTCTCGTCAAAGATAGAGTGAGTGGGGTGGAGTTGGGATTTGGAGGAGTGTACGGGCCGGTAGGGGAAGGATCCAATGTGTCTTTCTGGGAGGAATTGACCAATATTATAGGGGAATGGGATATTCTATGGGTTTTAGGGGGAGACTTTAACACTATTAGATTCTCGGAGGATAGATTGGGGTGTAGTTTGATTTCGAGGGCCATGGAGGAGTTTTCAGACTTCATCAATGATCACTTTCTCATTGACCTTCCTCTGTTAGGGGAAAGGTTTACTTGGGCCAGGGCGGGGGATTCCAACTCAAGGTCTAGACTTGACAGATTCCTGACATCTCCCTCATGGGATGAGCTGGTGCCGAATGTGCTGCAGATTCCTTTACCTAGGCTGACTTAAGATCATTTGCCTATTTTGCTAGATGGATGCAGAGGGAGGGGGGGTGCGTGCTCCCTTCTGATTCGAAAACATGTTGTTGAAAGTGCCAGGATTCGGTGACAAGGTGAAAGAATGGTGGACAAGCTACGAGGTATCAGGGACACCTTCTTTCCGTCTTTCGAAGAAACTTAAATTGCTTAAGGGAGATATTATTAGGTGGAATAAGGAGGTTTTTGGGAGGGTAGAGGTTAAAATGAGGGAGCTTATGCATGAATTGGGGGAATTAGAAAGAGGGGAAGGGGCGAGGGAGTTAGATGAATCTGAGAAAGCGAGATTGGGGGAGGTTTAAGAGTGAAATAGTCGAGTTAGCAATAGCTCAGGAGACTAGTTGGCGGCAAAAATCGAGGGCGCTCTGGTTAAAGGAGGGGGATTCGAATACCAAGTTTTTCCATAGGGTGGCGGTTGCAAATCGAAGGAGAAACTTCATAAAGTCCTTAGTTGTGGATGAGGTGAGGATTGAGGGAGAGGAGGAGGTAAAAGGGGCGATAACAGGGTTTTATGAGAACTTATATGAAGAGGAAGTTAGTTGGAGGCCGACTTTGGGGGGAATAGAGTTCAACCATATAGGGGAGGGGGACAACAAGTGGCTAGAAAGGGTTTTCGAGGAGTAGGAGGTGCACGAGGCTGTGTCGAGTTGTGCTGGTGATAAGGCCCCCGGGCCTGATGGTTTCTCCTTGGCTTTCTTTCAGCTCTTTTGGGACACCATCAAGGGGGAGTTGATGGAAGCCATTGAATACTTCCATGTGAATGGTGTTTTCGAGAGAAGTATCAATGCTTCCTTTATTACTATTGTGCCTAAGAAAGAAGGTGTATCTTGTATAAGAGACTACATGCCTATTAGTCTCGTGGGGAGCATTTACAAGATTATTTCTAAAGTGCTTTCCAACAGACTTAAGAAGGTTCTTGACATATGACTGTTTCGTCCTCCCAGAATACGTTTGTGGAAGGTAGGCAGATCCTGGATGCTGCTTTGGTGGCAAATGAACTTGTAGACTCCAGAAGGAAAAATAGAGAACCCGGCTTATTATGCAAGTTGGACCTTGAGAAGGCTTTCGACCATGTCAATTGGGAGTTCCTGGACTTCATTATGATGCGGATGGGGTTTGGGGCAAGATGGAGGGGATGGATCAAGTTCTGCATTTCCTCAGTCAGATTCTCTATTCTGGTTAATGGTAACCCGTGTGGTTTCTTTGGCAGCTTCGGGGGTCTCAGGCAAGGTTACCCCTATCCCCCATGCTATTCATTCTAGTGATGGATGCTCTGAGCAAAATGATGGATCGTGCGGTAGGCGGAGCCTTCTTGAGAGGATTCTCAACTCCGATTGGGGTGCTCAGTGCCCGAAGAGTCTCACATTTGCTTTTTGCGGATGACACACTGATTTTCTGTGATGCCGATATGGATCAGTTGAACTACCTGAAGCAGGTCCTACAGTGGTTTCAGTTAGTATCAGGACTCAAAATCAACATCGGCAAGTGTGAGATTTTCCCGGTAGGTGAGGTTGCTAATATTGATGCCTTGTCTTATGTTCTCAGATGCAAGGTGGGCTCCCTTTCCACTACTTATCTGGGCCTCCCATTGGGCGCTTCATATAAGGATACTACAGTTTGGAATCCAGTGATCGAGCGGGTTGAAAAAAGATTAGCAGGCTGGCAGAAACGGTATTTGTCAAAAGGCGGTAAGGAAGTGCTTATCAAAAGCACTTTATCGAGTATGCCCACCTATTACTTATCCCTGTTGCAAGCACCGGTGAGCATCACAGAAAAACTGGAGCGACTTCAAAGGAACTTTCTTTGGGATGCGGCGGATGGAACTAGAAAGTTTCATCTAGTGAATTGGCAGACAGTCACTTCCCCAAAGGAGTGGGGTGGACTTGGAGTGAAAGATCTTAGGGTATTTAACAGAGCTTTAATGGGGAAGTGACTGTCTAAATTCGGGATAGAAGAGCATGCTCTATGGAGGGAGGTCATAGTAGAAAAGTACGATTCCACGGGAGGGGGTTGGAGGACCAAGGCAATCACAACACCTTTCGGGTGTGGCATGTGGAGGAGCATCATGAAAAATTGGGAAGCATTTAGTGGCAACATCACTTACAGGGTGGGAGAACGAAGGAGAATCAGCTTTTGGAATCATAGGTGGTGTGGAGAGGATACCCTGAGGGTCTCCTTCCCCCACGTCTTCAGAGTTTCAAACCAGAAGGAACTGATGGTCCAACAGATTCGTAAGGAGCATGAAGGGGTAGTATGGGACCTCTCATTCAGAAGGAACATGCAAGATTGGGAGATTGCAGAGCTTCAAGATTTGTTGGCACTGCTATATGGGCAAGACATGCCCCAACCATTCTGCGACTCTTGGAGATGGGGCTTGCGTGGCGACCGTAAAGTCCTTTTACCAGAGTATGTTGGTGAGAGAGGAGACCACTTTTCCATACTCCTCGATCTGGATTCCTAGGGCGCCCACGAAGGTGTGCTTTTTTGCATGGCTAGCGGCGAGGGGAGTGATCTTGATTGCTGAAAATCTCCGAAAGAGAGGAATTACACTTGTTAGTTGGTGCTACATGTGTAAAAGCTCAGGTGAAGAAGTTGATCACCTTTTGTTGCATTGCCCTGTGTCCTCTGCTTTGTGGAGGGCAATCCTGAATCTTTTTGGTATTCAATGGGTGATGCCAAGCACTGTAAAGGAAATGTTATATAGCTGGGCCGGTTTCCGTAGAAGAAGAAAGCAAAAGGCGTGGAAGTTCGCCCCGTTAGCTTTCATGTGGATAGTATGGGGGGAGAGAAATAGGAGAGCTTTTGAGGATATTGAGTCTCCTTTTTCACATCTTAAGAATAATCTTTTATCTTTGATCGCTTTTTGGTGCACTCATTTAGCCCCTACTTGTATAGAAGATTGGGCGTCTTTCGTAGAGAATCATGTTTTGATGTAAATTCTCTACTTTTTGGTATACTTCGTGTATACGGGAGTTCTCTTCCTTTTGATTAATACAATTTACCTTATAAAAAAAAAAAAGAGTTTATTGGGAAGATATGTTACCATCTCAAAAAAAAAGAAGAAGAGTTTATTGGGAAGAGTCCCTTGTTCTGTCTATCCCACTTTCAGCTGTCCTGGTCCGTTAGCGAAAAAGAAAATGAAAATGGAAGCAACAGCCTAGAAAAGTGTAGGGCTGTACCATGTTTAACCTATAAAGAAGAGGGCATACCTTCTTGCAAGATCTACTGCGCTAAAAAGTTGGGGGCAGTCTTGAACTTAAATTAGCTGTGACTGCTGCTTACTCTCAACTACAGCCTTACTGCGTTACTGGTGTCTGAGATCAAGGATATAGGAGGTTGATACTTTTGGACTCTATTGTGTCTCAAAGAAATCAATGTAACTTTACTAATGATCAGCTATAGCTGTTTCATCGGACGAAATGTTTTCTTGCTTTTGGACATGTCAATGGTGAATATTGTATTGCCTTTTCATTTTAGTGTTCTTTTATTTTTTAAGGTTGTCCTTGAGAAAGCGGCCTTGACAATCCTGTCCTGTCATCATTTAATCTTTCAATGTTATTTTGTTATTATAAGTATCATACGGTACAGACTATCAACTCAACTTTCATGTGATCAGCTTGAAAGATGTTGAGAAAAGAACTGAAAATGTTAACATGGATGAAGATCCAAGTGGTTGGCGACCCTATCGTATATTTGTAGACACAGTCCGTGAGAAGTATGCAAAGGATGAAGGTTTACAAGGTACACATGCTTTCAATTTTCTGAATTTATCTTTTGCTGTAGTTTGTCCTCTCCAGTCTTGCTCCCATTTTATGTTGTGTGCTTCTTTAATTTGCGAGTTCTTCTTTCACTCCTTGTAAATGGCTCTGGTTTCCTGTGAGTCATAGTTTGAGTTCACTTCCAAAGGTTTTTTTTTTTTTCCTGTGGAAGAGGAGAACTGATGTATGTAAGCACATGCCTAGGATGTTTGAAACTGTGTGTGTTTTTTGGGGGGGGGGGGGGGGTGTTATCAAAAACTTAAAAGAGGTTGGTTTGCTCACGAAGTCTAACAAATGCCTGATGGGCTATAAATAGAAAAGGAGGTTGGTTTGACTATTAAATAAGTGCCATGCTGTTCACTTCCTTGACCCTCGACAGAAAATTGTGGGTTGACAGGTAGTCGAGAGTTTCTCCTTGTCCTACTAGTAGTATTAGCACTAGTCTTGTATTTCCTAGTTCCTTGTTGCTACACGGTGCGTCGTCACTATTACCAGTAGTTGCCACTAGTCTTGTTTTCTCGTATTCCTTGTTCTTGGTTATTATATGTTTTGCCATTTGCTTCCGCTGCCTTTTACCTTGTTGCTATTAATTGGTTATTGCTTCCTTTCACTCTTCTTGAGCCGGGGGTCTATCGGAAATAACCTCTCAACCTTAATAAGGTAGAGAAAAGGTCTGTGTACACATTACCCTCCCCATATCCCACTTGTGTGGGATTCCACTAGGTTTGTTGTTGTTGTTGCTGTTCACTTCCTTGTCATCTTGGGATAGCCCGTGATGGTAACTGGAGTGAAACTCGAAAGTGATTACTTCAATCCTGTTGTGTGCCACATTAGGTGACAATAATAACAATACCTCAATCATAAAAATTAGTTAGGCTCGGAATACAAGTACTCTGTATCCATTCCGCTCTATTTAGACACATTTCATTCTAATACTCATTGTCATTTAAGACAAATCTGAGTTATTTAACACTAGAAATTCTCTTTATCTCACACTTGTCTGTACACTAACATACAAATTCCTAAACACGTTAAACAAACTCGTAATTAACACCAATGTTCCTAATGTAAGTGTCTCCACTACCTCAAGTATTATAAAAAATTATTTGGCAAATTCCTATCTTAGTGGTGGTAAT